>NC_090646.1:211827040-213269540 GCF_040937935.1 Hyperolius riggenbachi | reverse complement strand
TCCAAATGAACTTAAGTATTTTCTTCCCTTTTTCTTTTTAAACTGCGCTATAATTGTTGATTTTAATGATTTTCTGTATATATTAATTATTTATATTGCATTTATAATAAAGACTTTATAAAAGTAATTTTATTTGTTCAGCTACACCTGCTATTCAGCCGCACAAACTGAACTCTTAACTTCTGAAGAGTCGCTACTATTGTTGATAGCTAGATCAAATAGAGTGTGTTTAACCGATTTACTTGCAGGTATTAGTCTCAGTATTAGTTAGGTCTCCTACACCTCGGTAGGAGTGGTGGCAGTTATACCCTGAAATAGTGTGTAATTTGTATTACCGTAACTCACAGGCTCCCTTCTAGTCGGTCTGCTGCCAAATTCCCAGTAGTTTCTGGGCACCGATTGCGACTACAGATTGCATGGTCTGTGTGCTGAAACCGATTGGAAGGCATTGTGCAATCTGGCCACTAGGGGGCTTGTTACACACTGCCATTACAAAAATCATATAATTTGTATGCCTTTTACCAAGTCGTTTTATTATTATTATTATTATTAATTTTATGTATGAAGCACCAACACATTACGCTGAGTGGGACAGTAAATGATGGAGGCCACTGCTCACTGGGTCCTTCAAAGCAGTAGAAATTTCTCTATAACCTTCTCCAAATTTGTGCCTCAAGACAATCATGTCTCAGAGGTCTACAGACAATTCCTTTGACTACCTGCTTGCTTTGGGACATGAAATGCCAACTTTGGGACCTTATATAGACAGGTGTGTGCCTTTCCATATCAACTGAATTTACCACAGAAACCTCTCAAGGATGATCAGGGGAAATGGGATGCACCTAAGCTCAATTTTGAGCTTCATGGCAAAGTCTAAATACTTATGTGCATGTGCTTTCTCGATCTTCGCCAATTTAATAAAAAAAAATAAAAAAATTAAGTAAACGTTTTTTATGTTTTCATTATGAGGGGTTGTGTGTAGAATTCTGAGGAAAAATTACTTTAATCCAGTTTGGAAAGAGGCTGCAACATAACAAAAAGTGGACAAAGTGAAGCGCTGTGAATACATTCCAGATGCATAATAGATAAATACCTGTAATAAGTAATAATAATAAGATAAGTCATAATAAGATAAGTACCTGCCTGGCTGCTTCTGTTGACAGTGAATTTTTACTGGAGAAAAACACTAAAGGTGCGTACACAGATCGGATGTCGTTTGGACATCTGAACGACCGGTCGTTTGGACGTCAAATCGGATGTGTGTACAAAGGTCGTTCAGCTGATAACGCTGGTTTTGACGGATTCACTTGGTGGATCGGTCAAATCCAGTCTTATCAGCTGAACGATTGTTTGTACACACGCCCAATTTCACATCCAAACGACCGGACGTTTGGAAAAATCCGACGTGTGTATGTACCTTATGCATCACCTCCGTATCTCATCCTCACTCACACATGGAATAGTCAGAGATTTTTTTGGGAGAAGGAAGCAGAATTCAAACCACTTTTTCCCTTTCAGCCTTTTTTTTTTTTTTTTGCACTGCAGTGTTGGTCATAAAGAGTTAACTTTGCAGCAGCATAGAGAGGAACTTGAGAGGGTGAGATGTTCACTAGCCAGAGGAACTCTGCTGGCAGATTTCTTGGTCACATGACTTACTTTTCCAAATGGTATCTCTCTGTAATGACTGCATCAAATATGAAAATAGAGCTGACGTGTTCCTATATAGTCTGGGTCAGGTTCAGCGCGAGCCAGGGCACTGAGAATTGCGAGTGACCTCTCTCACCCGGGCCACTGTTTTTTCACCCCACTTCTACTTGGTCGGAGACTCTGGGCCATCCCCACCAAGTTCACCAAACACAGGAACTCCTTCTTCCCTATGGCCGTCAGCCTCCTGAACTCCCTTAACATTCTACCACCCTCTATCAGCGCCCTACCACCGCATAGGAGCGGTAGACTCCCAGCAGTGTTGTTTCTGAAAGGTGACTACTGAGCTTTATGTATATCTGATGATGATTGTATATGGTGTACGTTTATATTTGTGTATGAGGTATTACTGTCATTCTGACGTTTTACCTGCCTTTCTGTCTATGTACCGCTCCATTGTGCCGAACCCAATTCCAGGCTTGACCCAGTCATGCTTGGCGAAATAAAATGAATCTGATTCAAGAGGTAAACTTCAACGGCTTTTTCTTTCTTTCTTTTTTTCTTCTTGAGCATTCTGTTAAAAGAACAACTGTGCTGTTAATGGAATATAAGATACACAAAGGGTTTTTGGCCTGGTATCTTGGTGTAATTAGCTGATAGTCTGTATGTTATTTGTAATCCCAAAATCAACACAGTAACCAAGCAGCTCGGGGTGACCCAAAACCACAAGGTAAGTACAGTATAGAGGACTGAAAAAGGCTGTCTGCATGTTGGGTTGATGTGGCTCTGTAAAATTTAAAGCTATAGGCTTGCTATACACCAGCGATTCTGGATGCAAGCCTAGCTTCAGGGGCATAGAGATAATTGGCATATTCAGTAGCAGTGCATTGTGGGTAACCACAGATGTTCACTTAAAGCTGAATTATTGCAAATTATTTCTGTTTTAAGAAGGCAAATCACACTAATCCCAAAATGCAAACTTCAATAAACAGCAGTAAACCAAACAACAAAACAATAAAATAACAAATTATATATTCTGGTAAGATCTGATGTGACACAGAGGGGGACACTGGAGGCACAGGGGGGCACAGAGGAGATGCAGGGGACAGAGATGGCACAGTGTTCTGACTTAAGAACAGACTCAGGTTAAGAACAAACCTACAGTCCCTATCTCGTTCGTTAACCGGGGACTACCTGTATAGCGTAATGAAAAAGCTATGCGCCATTTAGTGCACATGTTGCGTTGAGGGGCATTAGGCTAAAGTACATGCAGTGTGTTAAAACTACGTATAGCAGGTATTACGATGTTTGCACATGCGCACTACTGTCAGTAGCAGGTGCAGAGTAAATAAGATAATCAATAGTCATCCATTACTTCCATGTTTTCAATAGCGCATGCGTCATAAGCTCATATTCCATAACGCAATGCAACCTTACTTGTGCCACAGCTGTCTGCATTGTACAACTTAGCTTTGCATTATAGTTGTGTAGAGCCTCCTTAATGTCGGAACACAATACAACACCCACTGTGAACTTAGCCACAGTGTTTGCTGGCATGACAGCAAGCGTCAATGACAAATGAGGCACAATGTGATTATAATATTACTACTGAAAAGTATGAAAATAGTGTTATTAACCACCCTGGCGTTCTGATTAAATCGCCAGGGTGGCTGCGGGAGGGTTTTTTTTTAAATAAAAAAAAAACTATTTCATGCAGCCAACTGAAAGTTGGCTGCATGAAAGCCCACTAGAGGGCGCTCCGGAGGCGATCTTCCGATCGCCTCCGGCGCCCAGAATAAACAAGGAAGGCCGCAATGAGCGGCCTTCCTTGTTTTGCTTATATCGTCGCCATAGCGACGAGCGGAGTGACGTCATCGACGTCAGCCGACGTCGTGACGTCAGCCGCCTCCGATCCAGCCCTTAGCGCTGGCCGGAACTTTTTGTTCCGGCTGCGCAGGGCTCAGGCGGCTAGGGGGGCCCTCTTTCGCCGCTGCTCGCGGCGAATCGCCGCAGAGCGGCGGCGATCAGGCAGCACACGCGGCTGGCAAAGTGCCGGCTGCGTGTGCTGCTTTTTATTTCATCAAAATCGGCCCAGCAGGGCCTGAGCGGCAGCCGCTGGCGGTGTTGGACGAGCTGAGCTCGTCCAGACCGCTCAGCTGGTTAATGGCATAGTCCCCGAATTCACCTTTTCTAACAGTGAAAAAAAAAGGGGGGAGGGGGTACATATGGCTTTATTAATCTCGGTATGATCTCTGATACATATATAGGTGTGCACACTATCCCATCTTCCTGTTAGTCTTGTTTAAAATCATTATCCGATTCCTTGTGTGATAGCTTGCCCCAAAGTCACAGCTGAATGTACGGCCTGTTCTTAGTGACCCTGCAGAACATGTTGGGATGAGCTGTCCAAAGAACACTTACATTTCCTTTGAGACTTTAGAATGTCTTCGGAAATAGATGTGTATTCTACAAGATAGCCATCAAAGCCATTCCAAACAGGCCCAGATTTTACATTTTGAACTGGGAGTTGATAAAGATAATAAGTAAAAACATTGCATAGCGGAAAAGATAAGAAGCAGACTCCAGCCTCATGCCAGATATACAGAACAGCTGCACAAATATTTTCTGACTATGAAATTTTGTTTTGACGTTTTTTTTCTAAACTCCCAATGTATGAGACATTGATAAAAAAAGGAAGAAAAGAGGGATGGTTGACTGTTGACATTGGGATTGTAGTATGTGACACCTTCTTTTAACCTAATCATTTTGCAATGAAAAGCTCTTGTTAATCTTTCCAAGCACGCAACAGGCTTTGACTAGGAGGAAGGCATCTTATTGGTAATAAAACATCAGTCCAAAACACCATGATTTTGCAAGCTAGCAGTTAAAATTAGCATTGAAGTGACTGAAGTGAAAAAACAAGTTATAATGAATTGTATGTGTAGTATGGATAATTAATAGAACATTAGTAGCAAAGAAAAGCGTCTCATATTTAATCACATCATTCTGTCATATTTGCAGTTTACAAACTACACTCTATTTTTAAACTATGAAAAATAGCAGAGCTAATGACCGTTTGAACTTCTCTGCAGTAAAACCTTATCTGAAGCTGTCGTTCACAGTATGTTTGATGTATAAGTGCTTCAGAAAACAGTGCTGTCTTCAAAGCTCTTTTTTATAGATAACAACTGGAGTTCCTTAACTCTTCCTGTACTGGAAATAATATGAAACTGTCTATTCTTTACTACTAATGTTCTAATTCTTAGCTGTACTACACATACAGTATAATGCATTATCTCATAGGTTTATTTTCACTACAGATTCCCCATAAAACCTAAGTCCAAGCAAAAAAAGAAAAACATCTTTATGCACCTTGATAGGTTTTTGCAAGCAACACATTTCAGTTGCTATGAAACTGTGACATACTTAATCTCACTGATTACCAAAATGGCCACACATTCCCTTGCTTTTAAGTCAAATTATATTATGGTAATAGGGACTATGTATGCAGCCATCTAAAATACCTTGCATCCTCTTCAGATTGGGAGTAGGGTGGGATTTTCAGGCAGGACTGTCAGTCACAACACTGGTGTCTGGGTAAATTTGCTGAGCTCTGACACATAACAAACCATCCATTACTCTCTAAATCCTAGGTTCTCAACGTGTGGTACGCGTACCCCAGGGGGTACTTCTAATGGTTCCAGGGGGTACTCTGGCTTGATATACTTAGCCAAGAATAACAAATTTAAAGTTTTAGAAAATGATAAATCTTAATAAACCCCAATCCCAAATTAGTATTTTAGCTAAATAAAAGCAATAGTAAAGGCTTGGAAATAGTTGAGAACCAATTATAATGTACTACAATTAAATATATATTTGTCAAGGGGTACTTGTGATAATGTTTACTATGCTAGGGGGTACTTGGTGAGTACAAGGCTTTAAAAGGGGTACACACCGATAAAATGTTGAGAAACACTGCTCTAAATCACAGGTGTCAAACTCCAGTCCTCGAGGGCCCAATCCATGCCAATGTTTAGGTCCTAAACATTGGCATGGATTGGGCCCTCGAGGACTGGAGTTTGACACCTGTGATTTAGAGCTGTTTCTCAACATTTTATCGGTGTGTACCCCTTTTAAAGCCTTGTACTCACCAAGTACCCCCTAGCATAGTAAACATTATCACAAGTACCCCTTGACAAATATACAAACCGGTCCTACGAGGGCCGAGATCCTCACACATTTTTGATACAGCTCAAATGAATTGATGGGTCTGAATCAGGAAAGGTGGGGTCCATCAGGTAGAACACATTACTTTCTTTCTCAGTCTATCCTAAACACTGGCATGGAGCTGGCCCTCCAGGCCTGGAGTTTGACACGTGGCTTAGGATGAGCTGAGAAATGGAGAAATGTTCTCCTTGATAAACCAACCCTTTCCTGATTTAGTTCCATCAATTCATTTGAGTTGTGCCATAATGTGTGAGGTTCTCGACCCTTGAGGACTGGAGTTTGACATCCCTGCTCTATATGCTTTGGTCTCATAATGCTTTGCAATATAATAACAGTTAGTCTGATGTCACTGACAAGAGTAAGGCGAGGGTACAGATCTTTTGTAGAATGTTGATGTCACATCCCCAATCAGGATGTTTCTTATCACTGTTACTTGGGTTACAACAGAAAATATTTTCAGTGGGAACACAAACAGCAAAATAGTTTTGGTCTGATTCAGGTCTGTGATACTGCAAGAGAGGAGCTCAAACAATGATAAAAACTGGACAAAAGTCTTGCTTATTCCGCTCATTATGCTAATTAGGAAAAAGATCGGTTGGGGTCATAAAGCAAATCTTAGCTTTCTGTTGATATTGAAAAGTTTAAAAACTTCTTTAACCCTCCTGGCGGTATGAAAAAATCCGCCAGGAGGCAGCGCAGCAGTTTTTTTTTCTAAATCATGTAGCCAGCCCAGGGCTCGCTACATGATAGCCGCTGCTCAGCGGCATCCCCCCGCCCGCTTCTATCAGGAAATCCCGTTCAAAGAACGGGATTTCCTGGAGGGCTTCCCCCGTCGCCATGGCGACGGGGCGGGATGACGTCACCGACGTCGTGACGTCATTGGGAGTCCCAATCCACCCCTCGGCGCTGCCTGGCACTGATTGGCCAGGCAGTGCACGGGGTCTGGGGGGGGGCGCGCCGCAACGGATAGCGGCGATCGGGAGCGGGGCGGCGGCGATCAGTGTACTGGCGCAGCCAGCAAAAAAAAAATTATGTAAATCGGCCCAGCAGGGCCTGAGCGGCACCCTCCAGCGGCTTACCCCGTGTCACACACTGGGTTACCGCCAAGGAGGTTAAAAGTGTTTTTTTGTTTGTTCTGTAAACACTTGGATTTAGGGATGATTACTCTCTCTTCTTCTTCCTCCTTCATTCATTTTCCCATATTCAATTAACCTTTTCTCATGAGTTTTCTCCTAAGTGATTTTTTTCAAACTTGTTAATAAAATGCCATTTAAATCACCAGCAAGCAAGAGAATACTTAGCGGTTTTGATAGTATATTTCACCTACTCTGGTACTTTTTCAATTGTAAAGTGCTGAAAAGTTATTCTAAAGAGAAGATGAAACATTATCTCCTAGGAGAAAACTCAGGAGAAAAGGTTTATTGCAGGGGAGCCATTGAGTTATGCAGCTTTCCAGTTTTCTATTCTTTGTCACACTCAGGGGCCTATTTATAAAGCAGCAATATTTTTTTTTTCTGGTTGGACTTGATGGACGGATGTCTTTTTTCAACCAAAGTAACCATGTAACTTGCCTTATTCTTCCTCACCATACATGCCTGCACATTGCAGCATATTGCAAAGCAAATCCTAACCTAAATAAGATAGGGGATACATTTTTGCAAAGTCAGACTCTGCTGCTGGCTGCTGATTCCTAGTTGGCCTTTTTTTTCTTACATGATGTTGGAGACAGGGAGAGTGGGCAGGAGAGTGTTTAGTCTTCTGTTTGAAAGCAGTGGAAGCAGTAGGTTTTGAGATGCTGATGGTTGGTCAAAGGTCTGCCCCTTGAGTGGGAGGAGCTTGTGATTCCTTATATTTCAATAGTTGTCCACAGCTTTTAGGTGGGGAAGTTATTTTTATGGATGTATACAACTGAAGTTCAGTAAGTGCTTTTGTAACTAAATACAGTAAATAACTGAGAATCCCCCATAAGGAGATGGACTAGTCCAAAACGTGTTTGTCAGATTTTCACAACCTACTGTAAGTGACAGCAACATAGGAAAAAGGTAATTTAAGCAGATGAATGTTCATTTATATGTATGCATTTTACTTTTTTTGTGTGAAGGTTGCCCTTTAATTAAGACAAGACATATATAACATTTATATCGTGCTTTTCTCCTGGCGGACTCAAAGCACCAGAGCTGCAGCCACTAGGAGGCGCTCTATAGGCGGTTTCAGTGTTAGAGATTCTCTAATTACATAAACAGGTCATGCTTGGCTATGGTTGGTTGCGTATGACTCATTTTGTATGATATCTAAACGAACAAATGTCCTGTGTTATTTAAGCCATTTGTAGGTTCTTATTTATCTGTTCTTTCTACCTCTATGGTGCATTATAAACCAGACTTTTGTTATTGAAAGGCTTATTACAAATTGCTGTTTAAGCAAAACCTCTAATATTTTCAAGGCTAGGATGTAATAGCTACCCATGTGTTTTATTGCCTAGCCCTAGTAGATTGTTTTAAGACTTTGGAGGTTATCAAAATGTTTGCTTAAATCTTCTGTGTGTTTTTTTAACTTGCTTTTAAGTGACCCAGTGGAGAGGCTAAATATTATATCCATAATTAGGATAATTAGCACCCTCTATAGTGCTAGCATTATCTGCACAGTATATTTAGAGACCTGTACTTTGTGAAAAATGTTGATTTCTGTTATTTGACTGAAACATGCTTAGTTTACACTTTAGCTCTTTAGTTGTTTAAAGTGAACCCGAGGCAATATGTGGTATGATGAGATAAATATGTATATACAGTAAAAAAACATATTTATAACCAGGCTGTTTTACTTGTTTTATTTTGCTGCCTCAAAGAGTTAATTTCTAGGCATGAAAGTGACAGCTTCTGTCTTGTCAGTACCTTGTCGGGAATATAGTAAACGTCACTGACAAGCAGATTACAGCCATAAAAGTTTTCCTGGCACTATACAACTTCTGAGGGCAGGGAGAGATAGAATACATTAACCACTTAAGGACCAGGGCTTTCTGCAGTGATCGGTGCTGCGTGGGCTCTCCAGCCTGCAGCACCGATCAGGATTGAGCCTTGGCGATCAGACTTCCCCCCCCCCTTTTTTCCCCACTAGGGAGATGTCCTGCTGGGGGGGTCTGATCGCCGCCGGCTGTTTGTGATCTGCGGGGGGGGGGGGGCTCTTCAAAGCCCCCCTCCGCAGAGTTTTCGGCGCTCCCTGCCTTCCCGTTCCTCCCTCTCCCTCCATGGGCTGCGCAGGACGGATATCCGTCCTGCGCATTGAAGGATAGGCTTCAGCCTATCATATGCCGGTGATCCCCGGCTAGTCAGAGGCCGGGGATCGCCGATCTACGTCACGGCGCTGCTGCGCAGCAGCGCCGTGTGATGTAAACAGCGGGGATTTCTTCCCCGCGTGTTTACATTTTGCCGGCGAGCCGCGATCGGCGGCTCTCCGGCTGTTCACGGAGACACCCTCCGTGAACTGACATGGAAAGGCCGCTCGATCGAGCGGCCGTTTCCATGGTAACCCACTTAAGACCTGCTGACGCCTATGGGCGTTAGCTGGTCCTGACTCTAAAGTCTCATTTTTAACTTGCTTTTCTTATACAATCCTCTTCAGCATGATTGCCCTCGTAGAATCGCCGCATCCCCGCTGCAGATGACAAATTTATTACTGAGAAAGCGACCTGCAAAGTTCCATGACTTTGCAGGTCGCAGATCTTGCTGCCCTGGAAAGGCAGAGCTTTGGGCTGTAGCTCTGCCTCTCCACAATCAACCTCTGCGGATCTCCGCCTCCTCCCCGCCCCTCTCAGTGAAAGAAGACTGATTACACAGATATAGCTCTGCAAAGTTCCCGGGCTCGCAGGGCTTTTATTCCTAGAAGAGGCAGTGCTTTAGGCTGTAGCGCTGCCTTCTCTGCAATCAAACTCTGCTGATCGCTGCCTCTCCCTGCCCCTCTCAGTCTTCTTTCACTGAGAGGGGCGGGGAGGAGGCGGAGATCCGCAGAGGTTGATTGCGGAGAGGCAGAACTACAGCCCAAAGCTCTGCCTCTCCAGTCATGGAACTTTGCAGGTCGCTTTCTCTGTAATAAATCTGCGAGGATGCGGCGATTCTACGAGGGCAATCATGCTGAAGAGGATTATATAAGAAAAGTAGGTAAAAAATTAGACTTCATAGTCTCTTTAAAGAGTAACTGTTAGCCCAAAAAAATCAAATTTAAATCTCTATTGCAATGTGTTAAATAGTTTGCAAGGGAGCCAAAAAGGCAATGCTGAAGTTAAAAAGCAATCTAATTTTTTTGTTGTGTGACTATCATTCAGCCTTTTCACCAAGCTCCTAAGGAGGATGCAAGGCCGCATAACAGATACTGCAGAGCATGCCCATGTCTGCCCGACCCCCTCTCCCCCCCAGGACCAGGTGCCGATGTCTGCCCGACCCCCTCTCCCCCCCCAGGACCAGGTGCCAATGTCTGTCCGCTCGCCCCCCCCCCCCCCCCAAGAGCCGATGTCTGTCCGACCCCCCAGGACCAGGTGCCGATATCTTCTCACCCCAAAAAGCTGACACCGAGAGAGAGCGGGAGCAGAGTACATCTACACACTTCCAGCGCCGCCACCGCAAGTTTGCCCTGTCGCCGTGCATCTCTCTCTCTTGCTCGTGATTCTCTCACATGTGACTCGGCGGCTGAGCTGCGGTGGCGGCGCTGGAAGTGTGTAGATGTACTCTGCTCCCGCTCTCTCTCGGTGTCAGCTTTTTGGGGTGAGAAGATATCGGCACCTGGTCCTGGGGGGTCGGACAGACATCGGCTCTTGGGGGGGGGGCTGGTTGGGGGGCGAGCGGACAGACATCGGCACCTGGTCCTGGGGGGGGAGAGGGGGTCGGGCAGACATCGGCACCTGGTTCTGGGGGGGAGAGGGGGTCGGGCAGACATGGGCATGCTCTGCAGTATCTGTTATGCGGCCTTGCGTCCTCCTTAGGAGCTTGGGGAAAAGGCTGAATGATAGTCACACAACAAACAAATTAGATTGCTTTTTAACTTCAGCATTGCCTTTTTGGCTCCCTTGCAAACTATTTAACACATTGCAATAGAGATTTAAATTTGATTTTTTGGGCTAACAGTTACTCTTTAACTATTGACCTTTTTCTAACTCTGGGACACTTCATAGGCTGCCACTGATTAGAGACCGTAAAACATTTAACCTATTTGTAAATATTTAAATACTGTATAACATAAAACCCTGGGATACTTACAAAACTCATTTTTAGGATTAGCAGGATAAATATAATTTGAACTGTAATATGGAAATTAAGCTAATGGCAGGTTTTTTAGAGAAACCCAATTCTCATAGGGGAAAAAGTCCTGCAGCCAATGCAAATCCATTTGAAAAGGTGAAATTCCTCTCACTCAGTGACATTAGTCCTAGTACAAATTAAAATTCAACCTTGGATGCACAGATTTGTGGGTAATGACATCACATGCAGCTCTGTCCTGATTTGCAAAATGCTGATATTTAAGGTCCGATATCTCAGTACTCATACCTCCTACACACAATTTTGAGAGTAGGGAGGAGAAACCCCCCCCCCCAACTACCTCTGTGCCAAATTGCAGCCCCCAGACCCACTGGTTAACAAGATAGCTTCAACATACCCTATCTCAGTAACCAAGGGGACTGGGTGGCTGCAATTTGGCACACGAGTAGTGTTGGGGTTCCCTCCCTACCCTCAAATTCACTCAGCTTCTGAAGACTTCCAAAGTCCCCCGCGGCGAGGGGTTCAAATGGGGAGCTGTCGCTGCAAGGAGGGCACCAGGAGAGGAGCGGGAAGGCTCTAAAGCAGGAGTCTCAAACTCAATTTACCTGGGGGCCGCAGGAGGCAAAGTCAGGATGAGGCTGGGCCGCATAAGGGAGTTTGCTTCAGTGCTCCCATTACAAGTAATCCGCCGTGTCCCCGCCACAAAACGAGGGCTGCAGAGCCCCCAAATCGCCCGGGGGGCAATCTGCAGGCATTTCCTGGAAAGGTGGAAGGGGCAGAGCTTCCAGTTTCAGCTCTGCCCCTCCTGACGTCAATCGCGGCGGGGAGAGGCGGGGAGAGGCGGCGATCTGTGTGGCGATTGACGTCAGGAGGGGCAGAGCTACAGCTGGAAGCTCTGCCCCTCAGTGCAGTCGTGGATGTTTGCCCGGGGGATTTGGGGGCTCTGCAGCCCTCGTTTAGCGGCGGGGATGCGGCGGATTACTTGGGAGCACTGAAGCGAAAGGTAAAATAGGCAAATAGTTTGCTTCCGTGTCTCTTTTGCCGGTGCGGGCCACAAAATATTGTATCGAGGGCCGCAAATGGCCTGCGGGCCGCGAGTTTGAGACCCCTGCTCTAAAGGATCTAGAGCCTTATCTCTCCTTAGGTAAGTATCTGCCTGATTTTTTATTTTTTATTTTTGTTATTTTTTATTAATTCCTATTTATTTTATGTTCATTGAATATTTAATAAAATTGAGTAAATATATTTTGTAAACTTGTCTAGTTTAAGCATTAACAGAAAAATTATTTGTGTAACAATCTAATTATTCATATAAATGTTAACAATTGTTTCCAGGGCCCAGAGCTGATGAACAAGTATGTTGGTGAGTCAGAAAGGGCAGTGCGTGAGGTAAGTGTAAATATTCTGCTAATCTTAACATCATAAATAACTATTATTATGTAGAGACAGACACTTTTATTGCAGCTTGTGTTTCAGTATTTGATATTTGATTATTTTTTTAGTGGTCCTTTTTTTGTTTTTCTCAGGATTAGAATGTATGTATTGCTGACACTCTTTCACTGTTTTACACTATGGGCTTGATTCACAAAGCGGTGCTAACAGTTAGCACGCTGGTGAAAAGCCCTTTATCACGCCTAAACTCAGTTTAGGCGTGATACGTTTAGGCGTGATAATTTTAGGTGTGATAAGTTTAGGCGTGATAACTATAGCACCAACTGGGCTAAGCACCGCAGTGCACAGCTGAGCAAAAGTTTTGCGCTAGCAAAGTCTGGTGCATTTCGCATAGAGTTTAATGGCGCTGCTTTGCGTGCAGGACTTTGCGCGTGATCTAAACTTATCTAAACTTATCACACCTAAACTGGCTTTTCACCAGCGTGGTGCAATGGTTATCACGCCTAAAGTCTCTAACTGGGTTAGCACCGCTTTGTGAATCGAGCCCAATGTTTTATGCAAGTAATATAGCGTGCTGCGGTAACGCTTGCATTACTGGTGTAAATGCCTGTTATAATGCTGTGTGCTGTTTGCACACTGAAATGTTACCAGCTTTCAGTGAATCAACCCGATTGTAATAATCTCACCAGTTTCTGTTCCCCAAAAAGTACAAAATCCTCTGATAGTTGAAAACTTTAACAATCATTCCTGTTTGATTCAGTGAACATTTGGTTAATTTCTTGAAAGAGAAATGATCAGAATATATAGATATGGTTTTCGTTGCTTTTGATTGAATGGCCATGTAGATGTTTAGTTTGAATCGCCATGTAGATGTTTAGTTTGAATCGCCATGTAGATGTTTAGTTTGATTGCAATTAATTCACTTTTGTATAGGGTGGAAGTCATTTAAATGAAATGGCGTGTGTCATTCAGGACTAAACATGTGTAGGTATAGTCCCATTCCTGCATAGAACTAGCGTGCAGGAAACCGTTGAAAAGGGTTAATTATTCAAGACTGAGACATAAAACCTGCCTTTATTTGGTGGGGGCTAACATCCACTAGGCCCCTAGACTTTCTCCTGGCCCTAGGCAACTAGCATTAATCGTATTAGAAAATGCAATCCGGTACAAATAAAATAACATAGGATCATCAAATATGCAAAAGCCAATTAAAAAAAATAAAAAGCTAGCTTTTTTTTTTACTGTACTTTGAAAGTAGATGATTGTTGTACCAACAACAGGGAGAGAACTGTAGGAGACACTTGGAAATCTTCACAGTGTAGTAAAGCCTGTTGTCAGACACTTCTATTATGTTCCTTTTTCATCTTTACTAGAGTAAGTTTTTGGTTGTTTGAAGTAAGTGAGAGCATCCCTATCCTGTTAGTAGGCTAGCAAACTTCTGCTCGTCATTGTGGGAAATACCTGATGGTGTCACTAAGAATTCTTTCCAAGGTCCCAAGGATTAATCATCTTAGCGAAAATAGCATACCTTTAAGTGGAATTAAAGCATGCCAGCATATGACGAATGAACTGGCATGCTTCACTTACAAATCTTGCCTTCTTACAAACCTTACCTTCTGCGTGGTTTTACCTATTTTAGCTTTAAACATGGCTACTATAGTTGCTTTTCTGAATTCTGGGCCGCCTCCTTTACTTCTATAGTAATAAAAATAAAATCAACATGACTTATCAAGTGCATGATAACTTTCACATCCTTGTAACATTAACTATATAGGGAGAGACAGACTCATTTTCATGTAGACTCTTGTCCATCTCAGCCGCTTCAGTTTCAGTCTAGACAGCATGGTGCCCCACAGTGAAATGCTTCTTCAGCCTAGGTAGCATGGTGCCCCACAGTGAAATGCTTCTTCAGTTTAGACAGCATGGTGCCCCACAGTGAAATGCTTCTTCAGTCTAGACAGCATGGTGCCCCACAGTGAAATGCTTCTTCAGTCTGGGCAGCATGGTGCCCCACAGTGAAATGCTTTTTCAGTCTAGGCAGCATGGTGCCCCACAGTGGAATGCTTCTTCAGTCTAGGCAGCTTGGTGCCCCACAGTGAAATGCTTCTTCAGTCTGGGCAGCATGGTGCCCCACAGTGAAATGCTTCTTCAGCCTAGGCAGCATGGTGCCCCACAGTGAAATGCTTCTTCAGTCTAGGCAGCATGGTGCCCCACAGTGAAATGCTTCTTCAGTCTGGGCAGCATGGTGCCCCACAGTGAAATGCTTCTTCGCTCTAGGCAGCATGGTGCCCCACAGTGAAATGCTTCTTTACTCTAGGTAGCATGGTGCCCCACAGTGAAATGCTTCTTTACTCTAGGTAGCATGGTGCCCCACAGTGAAATGCTTCTTTACTCTAGGTAGCATGGTGCCCCACAGTGAAATGCTTCTTTACTCTAGGCAGCATGGTGCCCCACAGTGAAATGCTTCTTCAGTCTAGGCAGCTTGGTGCCCCACAGTAAAATGCTTCTTCGCTCTAGGCAGCATGGTGCCCCACAGTGAAATGCTTCTTCAGTCTGGGCAGCATGGTGCCCCACAGTGAAATGCTTCTTCAGTCTAGGCAGCATGGTGCCCCACTGCAAAACGCTTCTTCAGTCTAGGCAGCATGGTGCCCCACAGTGAAATGCTTCTTCAGTCTAGGCAGCATGGTGCCCCACAGTGAAATGCTTCTTCAGTCTAGGCAGCATGGTGCCCCACAGTGAAATGCTTCTTCAGTCTGGGCAGCATGGTGCCCCACAGTGAAATGCTTCTTCGCTCTAGGCAGCATGGTGCCCCACAGTGAAATGCTTCTTCAGTCTAGGCAGCATGGTGCTCCACAGTGAAATGCTTCTTCAGTCTGGGCAGCATGGTGCCCCACAGTGAAATGCTTCTTCAGTGTAGGCAGAATGGTGCCCCACAGTGAAATGCTTCTTCAGTCTAGGCAGCATGGTGCCCCACAGTGAAATGCTTCTTCAGTGTAGGCAGAATGGTGTCCCACAGTGAAATGCTTCTTCAGTCTAGGCAACATGGCGCCCCACAGTGAAATGCTTCTTCAGTCTAGGCAGCATGGTACCCCACAGTGAAATGCTTCTTCAGCCTAGGCAGCATGGTGCCCCACAGTGAAATGCTTCTTTACTCTAGGTAGCATGGTGCCCCACAGTGAAATGCTTCTTTACTCTAGGCAGCATGGTGCCCCACAGCCAAATGCTTCTTCAGTCTGGGCAGCATGGTGCCCCACAGTGAAATGCTTCTTCAGTCTAGGCAGCTTGGTGCCCCACAGTGAAATGCTTCTTCGCTCTAGGCAGCATGGTGCCCCACAGTGAAATGCTTCTTCAGTCTGGGCAGCATGGTGCCCCACAGTGAAATGCTTCTTCAGTCTAGGCAGCATGGTGCCCCACTGCAAAACGCTTCTTCAGTCTAGGCAGCATGGTGCCTCACAGCAAAACGCTTGTTCAGTCTAGGCAGCATGGTGCCCCACAGTGAAATGCTTCTTCAGTCTAGGCAGCATGGTGCCCCACAGTGAAATGCTTCTTCAGTCTAGGCAGCATGGTGCCCCACAGTGAAATGCTTCTTCAGTCTGGGCAGCATGGTGCCCCACCGTGAAATGCTTCTTCGCTCTAGGCAGCATGGTGCCCCACAGTGAAATGCTTCTTCAGTCTAGGCAGCATGGTGCTCCACAGTGAAATGCTTCTTCAGTCTGGGCAGCATGGTGCCCCACAGTGAAATGCTTCTTCAGTGTAGGCAGAATGGTGCCCCACAGTGAAATGCTTCTTCAGTCTAGGCAGCATGGTGCCCCACAGTGAAATGCTTCTTCAGTGTAGGCAGAATGGTGCCCCACAGTGAAATGCTTCTTCAGTCTAGGCAACATGGCGCCCCACAGTGAAATGCTTCTTCAGTGTATGCAGAATGGTGCCCCACAGTGAAATGATTCTTCAGTGTAGGCAGAATGGTGCCCCACAGTGAAATGCTTCTTCAGTCTAGGCAACATGGTGCCCCACAGTGAAATGCTTCTTCAGTCTAGGCAGCATGGTGCCCCACAGTGAAATGCTTCTTCAGTCTAGGCAGCATGGTGCCCCACAGTGAAATGCTTCTTCAGTCTAGGCAACATGGTGCCCCACAGTGAAATGCTTCTTTACTCTAGGTAGCATGGTGCCCCACTGCAAAACGCTTCTTCAGTCTAGGCAGCATGGTGCCCCACAGCAAAACGCTTCTTCAGTCTAGGCAGCATGGTGCCTCACAGTGAAATGCTTCTTCAGTCTAGGCAGCATGGTGCCCCACAGTGAAATGCTTCTTCAGTCTAGGCAGCATGGTGCCCCACAGGGAAATGCTTCTTCAGTCTGGGCAGCATGGTGCCCCACAGTGAAATGCTTCTTCGCTCTAGGCAGCATGGTGCCCCACAGTGAAATGCTTCTTCAGTCTAGGCAGCATGGTGCTCCACAGTGAAATGCTTCTTCAGTCTGGGCAGCATGGTGCCCCACAGTGAAATGCTTCTTCAGTCTAGGCAGCATGGTGCCCCACAGTGAAATGCTTCTTCAGTGTAGGCAGAACGGTGCCCCACAGTGAAATGCTTCTTCAGTCTAGGCAACATGGTGCCCCACAGTGAAATGCTTCTTCAGTCTAGGCAGCATGGTACCCCACAGTGAAATGCTTCTTCAGTCTAGGCAGCATGGTGCCCCACAGTGAAATGCTTCTTCAGTGTATGCAGAATGGTGCCCCACAGTGAAATGATTCTTCAGTGTAGGCAGAATGGTGCCCCACAGTGAAATGCTTCTTCAGTCTAGGCAACATGGTGCCCCACAGTGAAATGCTTCTTTAGTCTAGGCAGCATGGTGCCCCACAGTGAAATGCTTCTTTAGTCTAGGCAGCATGGTGCCCAACAGTGAAATGCTTCTTCAGTCTAGGCAGCATGGTGCCCCACAGTGAAATGCTTCTTCAGTCTAGGCAGCATGGTGCCCCACAGTGAAATGCTTTTTCAGTCTAGGCAGCATGGTGCCCCACAGTGAAATGCTTCTTCAGTCTAGGCAGCATGGTGCCCCACAGTGAAATGCTTCTTCAGTCTAGGTAGCTTGACGCCCCACAGTGAAATGCTTCTTCAGTCTAGACAGCATGATGCCCCACAGTGAAATGCTTCTACAGTCTAGGCAGCATGGTACCCCACAGTGAAATGCTTCTTCAGTCTTGGCAGCATGGTGCCCCACAGTGAGTGCGTTGTGCTGTGGATTTCTCCTTTTTGTCTGCAGTTTTTGTATACTGGAAGTGACAGATGTAACAATTACACTAATTTGATGTCCAGCTTTGCCTATTTGCTGCTTGAAAGTGTACGTCTAAGTAGCTTTCATGATCCAAAGATTGCTTCTTTATGTTTTTGTGTACCCAAACATCAAAAAATGTTTCTGCGAAAGCTGTCATTCATGGTATATCCCATGGCATTTCTACATCCACTCCATTTATACTGATGATGCCACTTGGTTGGTGGTGAAACATTTTCAAGAATAGAAGAAAGAAAATGCCCAGTTGAACATGCCTTATTTTCCTTTGAATATATCGTGAAAGCCAATGACTGACTCACAGGCTTGTAAAAAGGAAATAGAGTATATTACCAGCATTAACGTCACTTGATTTTTAAGGATTAAAGTATGGGGCACAAAAAGTCCTTGTATTGTACAAATTACATTTGCCTTCCTGTGTTCTGCTTCCATTCACTTGGCATAGTTACTTTAATGAATGAATGACCAAAACTGCCAATATATGGTCATATTTTCTGCTGAGATTTGTGAAAACTCATTCCCAAAACTGTCTTAGGTTTTTTCCTAGCCATTCTCTCAGTATGACCTTTTAAAACGTGTGTTTTTAATATGTGTATTATAAAAAAAGACATTTATTGTGCTTTTTATGTGAACAAATAAAATATTGTTGGTTTGTTGTCAAGAGGAAGGATTCCAGAATTAATTCAGTTCATACTTGTTTTGTTGTTGCTATAATCTGAGAGCATTTATTAAATATATTACAGTAAGACATTGGAACATTGTGCTTAATAACTTAAAATGATTCTTGGGGCCCTGTGCAGCGCTAAGCAAGTTTCCAAATCAGGGGACATAACCATAGCACGCTGCAATTGCAGTTTTCACTTAGGAGGACAGAAAAATACCCGCTGGGGTGTGATGATGGCCTCAATTCACTAAGATCATGCTGGAGATAATAAGGCAAGAGAAAACTTACCTCCACACAGTGAGAGAGTTAGGGAATCAGGAAAGTTGTTGTTCATCAACTAGAGTTAATTTCTTCATTTCTCAGTCCAGGACCGGAGTTCCACACCTGTGATTAAGTGTTTACTTAGCTTTAGTTATTCATTAAAGAAAAGCAAAAATCTCCAAAAGTCTCTTTGAAAAAGGTGTTGGGACTGAACCTCTTTAGGGCCAGTTCACATTGGGCGCTTTACCGCAAAAGTGGTTGCGTCTGCGATTCGGCAGCCCAAATCTCATGATTTGCCGCCATTCAGCGCGATATGCGCTTGTGATTCCCGTTCAATAGAACGAGAATCACAGCACAGTCGCCTCTAAAACGCGTTTGCGATTCATCGAAATTGCAAACGCTGCAGTGTGAATATATCCATAGGGATACATTGTAGCAGCGCTTTGCTGATCGCTGGCAATCAGCAAATCGCTGAAGAATCGCCTGAGTGTGAACCAGCCCTTACACTCATTGTGATCGTGGCTAGGACGACTGTTATGCTTGGAATACACCATGAGATATTTTGGCAGATAGATGGTTCGTTAGATAATTTCCGACAGGTCCGATCTTATTTTCGATAATTTTTCTGATCGATTACTCATAGGAGTGAATGGAAATTGGTAAGAAAAATAATCAGAAAATCGATTGATCAGTAAATCTGCTGAAAAATCTCATAGTGTAGTCCCAGCATTATATGGCATGTGAGATAGCACTTATTGATGTATACAAAGACAAAACATGGTTTTACTCAGGCATTTTTACACCTGCATTGCAAGTGTGCCTTGTGTTACCCTGGTTTACTGCAGGTTAATGCAACGGCAAGGCAATGGGGCCTGGCACCCTTACCATGTTGCGGTGGAAGTGGCCATTCTCCTGCAAAGTCTACAGTGCTTTACTGCCAGATTCCACAGTGGTGGAAGTAATGTAAGTCAATGGGCGACACATACCTTTTAAAAAGGTTGGCGTTGTGGTGCGGAACAACGGAAATATGATGGAGATCCCCAGTGACGTACTTCCTGTCCAGCAGGCAGTATGTCATTGGGCGAGGGGCGTGCAGGGGGCAGCGCTATGCATATGACCGTATTGGCGCACTCTGTTGCAGGGTCAGATGTTTGTGATTTTGTGCATTGTGGTGTGATGCTCCTACCAATATACAATGCTACTTCCATATAAACATAATTTGAAGGATTTTAAAGCGGATCCGAGATGAAAAACTAACTATAACAAGTAACTTGTCTATATATCTTATCTAAAGTTTAGATAGTTTACACAGCATATCTAGCTGCAAACAGCTTCAAAAGTTTATGATTATTTATTCCTGTAATACAATGAGGGCAGCCATGTTCTATTTGTCACATTGTCACAGGCTGAGGTCTGGAGATGCTATCAGCTTGCCTGTGTGTAAATTCAGTCCCCTCTCCTCCTCCCTCCTGCCCTCTGCCTCTGAAATCTTTGGCTAGTAACCTCCTCCTCCTCAGACTGAGCTCCCATAAACCCTTGCTACTGTGCCAAGGCACTGTCAAAAAGCTGTGGGCGAGGCTTGTTTAGTTTATAGGGAATTAGAGTATTAAAACAAAGCAAAAAAAAGTATTTGGCTTGAGGAATGCCCTATAAAGTTTATAGTATAAACTATATGAAAGGAACACAATTATGCAATGAGTAAAAGTTTATCTCGGATCCACTTTAATTCAGCACTGAAAAGCATATGTTTAAGTGAAATTAAATCTTGTACAGTTTATAATGCAACGTTCTCTGATATTTTTATAGATCTTCAGAAAAGCAAGGGCCGTCTCACCAGCAATACTTTTCTTTGATGAAATTGATGCTTTGGCAGTTGAGAGAGGGAGGTAAGTTGTCATTTGCTAAATGCAGAATTTATAGACTGAACATTTTTTCTTTCAGCTTTTACAGTGGTTCCATTTATTAAATCTTGTGCTCATTGACTGGATATTACATAAGCGGATTTCCTACTGCATCCAGAAGCAAAATTGCGATATGCTTTTAATCTGATGTTCTACTTAAATTAAAGGCAACATAATTTGATTTGTTCATTAATGGGCAGCACATTAATCAATGCTAACTGAAGCTTGGCTCTACCCCTAGGGATGCCCTTGCCACACTCCTAGACACACACACCACAAAGAGTTCAGAAGCAAAAGATGTAGTTTTATCATTCAAACCACACTTTCTGTCATTATTAGTTTACCTTCTATTTAACATTTTAAAATCAGAAATATGCCAATTTAAAATGCAACATTTTCTTGGGCAGACTCAAATTGCTTCAGGGCTGCAGCCACTTAGGGTGCGCTCCGCAGGATCAGTAGGGAGCCTTGCCCAAAGACTCCTTACTGGTTTACATACTTGCTTGAGCCGGGATTCGAAGTCTGGTCAAATGCTCAAACCCTGCATGAAAAACAGCCTTAACCAGTACGCTATCCGGCTGACCAGCTGAATTTAAAGTGAACCCGGAGCCAAAACCTTTCCCAGTCAGATACTTACTTAAGTAGAGGAAAGCTTCCTTAGCCCACAGAGCCTTCTCACATACTCCTGGCCCCTGACCATTGCCACACGGACCCCCAGAACATATCCAACATATAGCTGGATATGCTATGTGGCTCCTCTTCACTTCATGCATGAGCATCCATGAGCAGCTCAGTGCTACTGCGAAGACACAGCTGTGCTTTTGCTGGTGCAGTACGGCCATACTCATGCATGAACAGTGTGGATGCAAAGTTCTAGAGGGTACTGGGCAGTGGTGGTGGTCTGGGGAAGGATGGTCCACAGGCTTTCCTTTTCTTAGATAACTTTTTTTTTTTTTTTTAGCTCCTGGGTTCTCTTTAAAGGGTAGAAATAAAGATTACAGTCAAAAACATGTTTTTCTGTAGAAAAATAAATACATTTACATAGATCTGTATATCAGTGCTAAGGTGGACCTCCACTGTAAATTCCAAAGTGCAAAAAAAGCCACAATAACACTTACTATGACTGTTTCTCCTCATTCTTTTATTCAACACACCAATGCCTTACTACTTCCTTAAAGAGACACTTAAGCCAGAAAAAAAATGAGTTTTGCTCACCTGGGGCTTCTACCAGCCCCCTGCAGCAGTCCTGTGCCCTCGCAGCCACTCACTAATTCTCTCGTCCCCCACTGCCAGCTAGTTTCGTTTTTGCCGACAGGCCCGTCAGGACTGGCCACGCGTAGCTTTTTCCGCATTCCCGACTGTAACTAGCACTATTGCGGGCTGCAACACGTTGCCGCATATCTATTCGTGCGTAATGCGGCAACGCGTATTTTTGCACGCGTTGCGGCCCGCAATTGCGCTAATTACAGTCGGGAATGCAGAAAAGGCTACGCCAGCCTCTCCTCTCTGAGAGGCTGGCTCATTGGCACAGGTAGAAGCAGACCACATTATGCATCCCACACAGATGCGTGTAACTACAAGGGAGCAGTCCCTGCGACCGCAGAAGAATTCAGAGCCATGATTGTGCCTTAACTACTACTTCACTTTTTCTGATAAAGGGGTCCATCCTTCAGATCAGGTGTTTTTGTGACTACACTTGCTATGCGTGTGAACATTACAATGTCCACACTTGTTGTATGACCCTTGCAAGATGGGCCCCTGGCTGTGATGGTCAACAGGGGTAGGCAAGGGAAAAATGTAAACATTGGAGGGGTCCCATCAAAGTTTTGCTGGGGGCCCTATGATTTGTAGTTATATCCCTGCCCTCACTATCATAATGCTTCATGCTGTAGTGGGTGCTGTGATTAAAGAACTGTTTCCAATGAGGTTTCCTGCTGGGCCCCCTCAACTAGACTAGCACCCACATTGGTAAGCGAGGAGTAAGTGCCAATAAAATTGCTGTGTGAATTTAGAGAATCGGGGCCATAGAAGTACTCCGCTATGCCAGTATTAAGCCCATACTTGAACCTTACAAAGGAAAGTACACCTGTAACAAAAAAAAACAGCCTCTATGGGGTACTTACCTCAGGAAGGAAAGCATCAGCACACTAATGAGACTTTTCTGATCCTCTTTAGCCTTGGGGATCCAGCACTGGCTTCCCTGAAAATTTCCTGACAAGCATTGCGCAGGTGCAACAGCATGCAGCAATATTTACCTTCAGGGCTCTTGCACAGACGGAGTAGAAGCGCTCTGCTTGGGCTCCGGTGGAAATAGCCAAGCCCAATCGGTTCCGCTCTACTATGCAGGCGACTCACACCTGCTCAGTAGAGCAGACCCGATAGGGCTTGGCTATTTCTGCTGGAGCCCGATCAGAAAGCTTCTACTGCGCCTGCCCTGGAGCCCAAAGGGTAAATATTGCAGAGTCCGGGGGCTTTCTGCGCTGGATCCAGGAGGCTGAAGAGGACAGGGGAAGCCTCATTAGGATCCAGAGGCTTTCCCTCCCGAGGTAAGGACCCTCCAGGAGATGTGTTTTTTCATTACAGATTTCCTTTAAATGATAGGAGGATGCATCTTAAACAAAAGTATTCTATGACTGAATATGTCAAAAAGAAGCAAACCGGCTTATCGGATGGATCACACTGGGTGATACTGCTGGTCACCAATCACACTATGTCCTATGTTGATCAGTGTACTGTAGAATTTTAGTGACTATAGCATGCAGTGACTGCTCTGCAGAACATTACACACTGCTTGGTGTGGGAAAAGAAAAACATTTAATTGAAAGTGTTTTATGAGGAAATATAAATATCCAACTGGTTCCTTGGTTTGTCTCCAGAAAATCCCAGTTGTACAAGGAATTGACCACAAAGGAAAATAATTGTTTCTTCCTTGATGAGTTGATTAATGTAGTTATACTTTTATTATGGTTTATGTAAAAATAAAAAAGACAAAAAGAAACACCCGCTATTGTCATATTGTAAGAGGACACATGTTGTTTCAGCCCATTCCTCAGGCTGGGAAGTGCAAATATTTCCCTATGAAATAGGAACCACATGGGAGGTAAAATATGTAGGGTACTTCTCATTAAAGTAATCTGTAATGAAATGGTGTGGGAGCCCAGACAAGGCACTTTAGCTAAGGCCTGTTTTTACAAGCTGATTTTGCACAGTAGGAATTTGAAAATGCATTAGAGATACTAACAATTTGCTGCCCCTGGAGATCAATTTCCTGTACTATTAGTGCTAACCATGCTGAGGTTTTTAGGGAAACACCTGTCTACTTTGTCCCCTCCACTCATTCTCTCATGCCTCCTGATTCACTCAGCTAGAAATTAGTTTTTCAGGCCTTCCACAAGCCGGCTGCAATTTGAAGGGAATTATTTGAAACTGAAGAAGTCTTTTCAACAGAAACTCTATCAGCTGAATAGGATTTTTAGGTGCACAGCATTAAACCAGACCTTTTCTGATTCCTTTTGCCTTGTGAGTAGAGCTGGCAATGTTTCGTCTTATTTTATGGCAATCACAGTACAAAGGTGTGCGTCCAATGGGCATATTTTAAAGGGGAATGTCAGCCTAAACAAACACACTGTCATTAAGTTTAATTAGTTATGTTAATTAAAAATAGATAAGTAATATAATCTCTTAATCCGCCTGGCGGATCGCTCAAGACCAGTCTTATCAGCCGAACGACGGACTGTACACACGCCTGATTTGACGTTCGGACGACTGAACGACGGGACGTCCAAATGACCCGTCGTTTAAAAAAAATCAGACGTGTGTATGGGCCCACCCTGTTTATAAAGAACAGGCAAATGTTTGTGATTTCATGGGGGTAGCCATCTTTTTGGTTGAAAGGAGGTGACAGGGAGCATGAGACTCAGTTCCAACTGTCCTGTGTCCTGATCACCCCTCCCAGCTGCACGCGCTAGGCTTCAAATCTGAACTTAAAAAAAAAATTGCACCAAAACAGCAGAACGAGAACAACAGAAATCCCATCATGCTTTGCACAGCATCAGGGGAAAAATGTCCGGGCAGTTTTCTTCTGTGCAGCTAAGAATTAGGCTTGGGTAACAAAAACTAATTTCTAATGCCGTGAAACTGTTAAAGAAACACCAAGCCTTTTCAGTGCTGCTGAGTAGATTTTTAGTCTGGAGGTTCACTTTAACTGCTTGCCAGCCGCGTCACGCCGGTGGGCGTTTTTGCAGTGGCAGCCCCAGGACCGCCTAATGCCGATCGGCATAAAGTCCTGAAGCTTCAGTTTACAGGACATCGCGCGCAGGCTGCGTGCGAATCTCCTGCTTGGTAGGCTGGGCGGAGCGGAGCGATCGCAGCTCGGAGACTGTTAAATGGTGAAACCACCGTCTGTAAACATAGTACAGCGCTGCGATCTACAGCAGCGCTGTACTGGGGACAGCCGGCTGTCCCCCTGGGTGGCAAGACAGCAATCCGTTGTCATTGGCTGAAGCCTATGACAGCCAATTGCTATGATTGGCTGGCTCTGGGACGTAGGGAGGGGGGAGTAAAATAAAATATTTATTTAAAAAAAAATATTTGTAAAAAAAATAAAAATAAAAAAATAAACATCTGGGGGATTAGACCCCACCAACAGAGAGCTCTGTTGGTGGGGAGAAAAGGGGGGGGGGAAACCACTTGTGTGCTGAGTTGTGCGGCCCTGCAGCGAGGCCTAAAGCTGCAGTGGCCAATTTAACAAAACATTGCCTGGTCTTTAGGTGGGTACAGTGGCTTGCAAAAGTATTCGGCCCCGTTGAAGTTTTCCACACTTTGTCACATTACTGCCACAAACATGAATCAATTTTATTGGAATTCCACATGAAAGACCAATACAAAGTGGTGTACACGTGAGAAGTGGATCGAAAATCATACATGATTCCAAACATTTTTTTTACAAATCAATAACTGCAAAGTGGGGTGTGCATAATTATTCAGCCCCCTTGAGTCAATACTTTGTAGAACCACCTTTTGCTGCAATTACAGCTGCCAGTCTTTTAGGGTATGTCTCTACCAGCTTTGCACATCTAGAGACTGAAATCCTTGCCCATTCTTCTTTGCAAAACAGCTCCAGCTAAGTCAGATTAGATGGACAGCATTTGTGAACAGCAGTTTTCAGATCTTGCCACAGATTCTCGATTGGATTTAGATCTGGACTTTGGCTGGGCCATTCTAACACATAGATATGTCTTGTTTTAAACCATTCCATTGTTGCCCTGGCTTTATGTTTAGGGACGTTGTCCTGCTGGAAGGTGAACCTCCACCTCAGTCTCAAGTCTTTTGCAGACTCCAAGAGGTTTTCTTCCAAGATTTCCCTGTATTTGGCTCCATCCATCTCCCCATCAACTCTGACCAGCTTCCCTGTCCCTGCTGAAGTGAAGCACCCCCAAAGCATGATGTTGCCACCACCATATTTGACAGTGGGGATGGTGTGTTCAGAGTGATGTGCAGTGCTAGTTTTCCGCCACCCATAGCGTTTTGCATTTTGGCCAAAAAGTTCAATTTTGGTCTCATCTGACCAGAGAGCCTTCTTCCACATGTTTGCTGTGTCCCCCACATGGCTTGTGGCAAACTTCAAACTGGACTTCTTATGCTTTTCTGTTAACAATGGCTTTCTTCTTGCCACTCTTCCATAAAGGCCAACTTTGTGCAGTGCACGACTAATAGTTGTCCTATGGACAGATTCCCCCACCTGAGCTGTAGATCTCTGCAGCTCGTCCAGAGTCACCATGGGCCTCTTGACTGCATTTCTGATCAGCGCTCTCCTTGTTTGGCCTGTGAGTTTAGGTGGACGGCCTTGTCTTGGTAGGTTTACAGTTGTGCCATACTCCTTCCATTTCTGAATGATCGCTTGAACAGTGCTCCGTGGGATGTTCAAGGCTTTGGAAATCTTTTTGTAGCCTAAGCCTGCTTTAAATTTCTCAATAACTTGATCCCTGACCTGTCTAGTGTGTTCTTTGGACTTCATGGTGTTGTTGCTCCCAATATTCTTAGACAACCTCTGAGGCCGTCACAGAGCAGCTGTATTTGTACTGACATTAGAGTACACACAGATGCACTCTATTTAGTCATTAGCACTGATCAGGCAATGTCTATGGACAACTGACTGCACTCAGACCAAAAGGAGCCGAATAATTACGCACACTCCATTTTGCAGTTATTTATTTGTAAAAAATGTTTGGAATCATGTATGATTTTCATTCCACTTCTCACGTGTACAGCACTTTGTATTGGTCTTTCATGTGAATTTCCAATAAACTTGATTCATGTTTGTGGCAGTAATGGGACAAAATGTGGAAAACTTCAAGGGGGCCGAATACTTTTGCAAGCCACTGTATAACACTGCGATCCTCAAGAGGTTAAGCAGATTTCACAGTGCAGGTTGACACTTAATTTCGATTTAAAATTCTTTGCTCTGTGTTATAAAGTCTTTATCCAGCAAATTGCCTGGGCAAAACTTTCTTTTCTAAATATACTTTACTGTGGGAGAAAAAAAACTCGCCTAAATTATTGACCCTGCAAGGATCAAAATGGCCTCTTACAAGGGGATAAAAATTCTTTATCAGTTACAGATTTATTCCAATGCAAAAGAGACCCCGTGGGGACATATAGTAGAATGCAGTACATTGTTCAGGACCCACTTTTATGGTAATATTCCTTGTTTCAGCATCATAAGCACAATATATTGCTGTATATTGAATGTAGCATTGCCCTCCCAGTGATGTGCAGCCTAGGCTGGCCAGCTATGCGGAATTCTCCTTCCAGAGCATTCCAGGAGACCAGGTTTATTTTGTACTGACTTTAGAACTCACAGCTACCAAATATTCCGCAAAGATCAGCTGCCATCACTAAAGATGACACCACCTATGATAAAGTCTAGAATGTAAATTAGGGTAAGGGAAGATTTTACGATGGGCAAACGGTGTATGAATGATTTATAAATGAATATTGCAAAGCAGTGTACATTCAAAAGCACCACAAGCGCGAGCACTGTAATAACAGTGCAGGATATTTGGGTGCAGCCGGCGCCACCATAGACCGTAATAGAAATTATGGTTATATCAGCGCAAAGTGAGTAACTTTGGCACCATCAGAAAGATACATAGAGGGCTCACTTCTCCTGCGCAGACTGGCTGCGACTGTAGGAAAGTTACAGGACCTGATACCGGAGCTGCAGGCAGTGGAGGACGGCGGCGTGGGAGCGATCTGTGCGCATGGGGCAGGAGGAAGCCCCAGGTATGTATAAAACTTTTTTTTCTCATCTTTGGTACACTTTAACTTCTTGCCGATCGCTCCACGCCAATTGGCATGATCGCGGCGGCAGCCCCTGGACCGCTCCACGTCAATTGGCGTGAATGGTGTTCTATGGGGCTAGCAGGAGGGTGTGCGTGCTGATGCGTGTGCATCTCTGCTTGGAGACTGTTAGACAGCGAAACCGCCGTCTAATATACCTGTTCAGCGCTGCGATCTAAGGCAGTGCTGTTCTGGGGATAGCCGTGGGACACGGCTGTCCCCCTGGGGGACACAGAAGCGATCAGTGGTGATAGGCTGCATTCTATCACAGCCGATCGCAGTGATGGGCTGGCTGGGGGAGGGAAAATAAATAAATAAAAAATATTTTTTTTATTAAAAAATAACATAAATATTTGTAATAAAACAAACAAACATTAGGGGAGCGATAAGACCCCACCAACAGAGAGCTCTGTTGGTGGGGAGAGAAGGGGGGAGGAATCACTTGTGTGCTGAGTTGTGCGGCCCTGCAGCGAGCCCTTAAAGCTGCAGTGGCCCAATTTAGGAAAAATGGCCTGGTCTTTAGGGGGGTTTAGTACCGCAGTCCTTAAGTGGTTAAAGCGCTACAAGTCCATAAATGCTTGATTTAACAGGTGGGCTTTCAATCTGGATGCTTACACCTCTAAGGATGGAGTTTTCCTGATTGATTGGTGTGTTAAAGTACCTATTAATATAATCTTGATTGTGCAGTCTTACCTCTTACATGTAATATGAGGGACTACTTAAAGTATCCGTTCCAAGTGTATTCACTCAGTTTACCTTTCTACTACATAGTTTTGGTAAGGTTGTACAATTAATATTGTATCATTGATAGGCACCTTGGCAAGCCACAATCAATCAGGTAAAAAGGAAGCTGAGGACATCTGAAGAGTCACCTTGAAAAATCCAGCTGCCACATGTCCACTGTACAATCATTGGTATTTTCATACTGAACATTAAAAACTACTGGGAAAATTAAGGATCACATATATACAAATCCATCTAATGGCCTGGTTTCTAGAGTCAGTCAGTGTTTGTTGCTGCTTGGCTTTAACTGATCAGACATAAACTAATCGACCAATATCAGTAGACCTGAAAGACTAAAGCTATATCTATTGATTTTGGTAGTCAACCAAGAGACTAATTTATCTCTGATCGGAGAGAGATCTCTTGGCCACCATAAACCACAGGCCAATTCCTGATCGATTTCAGACATTCAGGGGACCTGTCACGCTGTCCCTTAAGTGTCTGTACTGTACTTCTGCATTTGTGCCCCAACGTGATTGCCGGCATTACAGCATGAGGGTGGCGTGTGTGATGTCACACACACGCCCCACGTGACATATATTGGTAGTCACGTGGGGCCCGAATGTGGAAACAGTGCATGGACACTTGCCGTGGATGGCAGAGAGGTAAAGTATAACTGCATGGTGGGGGAGGGGGACACACGACATATAACATTAGTGATTATTGCACACAATTATGGCCTCGCCCCCGATCAAGCATGTCGGCCTGAGAGTTTCCAGCATGTCCAATCAATACATGCGACCGATTTCGGCCCAAAATTTGTCAAATTGACGATCAGCATGCACTTGGCAGTACAGATTTTCATCATATTCATAATTATCCTCCTTAACGGAAAGCCGCAGAACAGGGTGGTAATTCTGTGCCTGAGTGAGTTTCAAGCAGGAGCTGCTGCAGATCTCTCTGTGGTATGTTTTTCTTCTTGTTTTTAGGGTCTAAAAGCTTATGAAAAAATTGCACGGCTTTTAGACCCTAAATCTGGAAATAATGATGTCAGGGAGGTTAATGAATCTGGTGGTCGATCAGCCACCATGTCTACAGATGTATGGCCAGCTTTAGATTATAAACATAAATGATTGACTTCTACAATTGTTCTTTTGTGACAGCCATGATAGCACTGTGCTAGGAGATGATCTTTAAGTGGATTTCTTTACACTTCATGTAGTGCTGCTACTGTTGTGAACTAGTAATTTATATTTTGTGGAGGTTATATATTTGAAAGGGTAAATACATTTAAAATCTTTTTTTTGCAGTGTATATATGTGCTATATGCCCCTTTCATAGAGCCTCTGATTTGTTGCTAGCAAGATTGCCTTTCCTCACATTCTCATTTTGTGAAAAAGCCTGTCATTTATTTTATTTTGTATATATGCTTTTTTCCTTCATTTTTTTCCTTAGAAATCTGATATCTGGTTTTGTTATGTTTTGCAATAGTTAAAATAGTTTGGGGTCATGGTCTAATAACTGAACATAGGTGACATCACAGGGAGTATGAACTTGATGTCACTGGTATTATAGCCAAGTTATCTATTTTGTCCCCCTGACAGTTAGGCAGGGCCATTTTAAAATACTTTTGAGGCATGTAATATGAAAAACAATTTTAGAAATAGAGAAATACTTTAAATCCCCAGTTAATATATTATGAACAGACCATGCTTATATGCAAGCATACTGCTTGGGGAAATATTCACGTCTAATATGATTTACAGTAAGGGGCTTCCTGGAGGGGTTACTTGTAAAGTGTATTTCAAATACAATAATGTAACCATACAGTAAAATAAATGTATTCCAGTATACTGACATGTTTCGTAATCAGATAATCCTAACATGGCGCTGACTAGCTGCCACGGCACACAGGAGCCCCCATCCTTTTTCTCTTTTTTTTTTAGTCTTTTTTTTTGTCTGGTTTTTCTAGTTTTAGTTCTAGTTCTTAGCATAGTTTTAGTTAAGTTCTTCTAGTTTAGGTGAGCAGCTACCCACCCTCCATCTCAGAGCTGCTGAGATCACTGCCGCGGAACCTTAGCTTCGGGCTCCCATCGGCGGCCAAGCTCCAGACACCCACTGCCGGACCTCCTGCGGCGAGTCCCTCTGCCAAAGTCTTGCCGGCGGCTACTGAGCCTCCTACAGCGGCGAGTGCCTGATCCACATCGCCGGCGCTGGATTGGTGGGCATCTCCAGAGGAGCCCGGATACCTCTGGCCTGCTCGGCCACCCAAACTGGACACTCCATGTGCCCCGACTGCTGCATCATCCCAATCGGCGAGACTGCCACTGGTGCCGGCAGAATGAGGATCTCCCAGCCCTGTGATGACATCGTCCGTCTGCCTGCCAGATTGTTTTCCCCCAGCGCAGCACTACTCCGATCCACCGACGGCTGCGGTCCACATGTTCCCTCTGCCGAGCCCTCCACAGACATCCTTGGTACCCTCCACCGGCTTCTCACTTCTGCAGCTTCTCGACATTAATCTGTAGCTGCCGGCCTCCCCAGCTACAAACACCGGCTCCAGACCTCCACAGAGGCAGGCTGCTGAGCACCGCTCAGGCTGCCTCACCACGGCAGCCATCGCTCCAGCTGCTCTACTCCACAACACGGATCTCCCTCAACAGCACCATCAGGTGAGAGCCCTATTGTTGGGCCCTTCTGCAACCCACTGGTCAACTATGCACCCTACCCAGGCACCATACATCACTACCTCTTGCCTGAGCATCTGCCTGCCTGATACCCTGCTCCTGCCTGCACCATACCTTCAGGGGTGCTCATTGCTGCTTATTGCTTCGGGGCCTTGGCTATATGTACTGTACACGTGTTTATGCCTTCTGTAGCCCCTTGCCCTCTTGTGTTGGACTGTATTGTACTGATCATGTGATGGACCATATTGCACTGTTCACCATTGGGATGGACTGTTTTGCATTGCTTATATGCTGACCTGTATTGCATTGCTCATGCGACGGACTGTTTTTGCACTGCTCATGTGACTGATGGACTGTTTTTGCACTGCTCATGTGACAGATGGACTTTTTTTTTCACTGCTCATATGTTGGACTATATGTTGGACTATTGCACTGCTCATATAAATGGACTGTACTGCACTGCTCATGTGATGGACTGTTCTGCACTACTTGGACTGATTTTGCACAGGTTCTACACTACACCGGCACTGCAGCGTCCATTTTGTGCTCTGTTTTCACGTTGCCTGCAGGAACATCATTGCATTACGCCCTCGGTAAACTTACATCCATGCCTCCAGCACCCCGTCACCTTGTACCTTCTTCACCAGGTCGCAGCTTCTCAAATGGGAACAAAACGCAGACATGCTCCCAGAGGGCAAGCTTCTGTATGACTCTGTCTGGAGCCATGTCCAGGAAATTACTGCCCCTGCGCAAGGGCCCAGCAATGGCCAGCGGAGAAGAGATTGTCGGGCTGGTGCCAGGGTGAGACTAAGGAAGAAAGGTCTGCGGTCAGCCATCCCCGCAGTCCTCCTAGCTAACGACCGTTACCTCCCTAACAAGTTGGACGAACTGCAGCTCCTCAGCGACAAGAGAGAACTTGGCAACCACACACCAGTTTTTTTGCTTCACTAAAACATGGCTCCACAACGACATCCCTGACAGTGACCTCCATCTGCCAGGTTTTAGCCTCATCCGAGCAGACCGCGAAAGCACTCTCTCTGGAAAAATATTAATATATGTTTTTACATCAGTTCCACCTGGTGATCTAATACCTCTATACTTGCCAAAATATGCTCCCCGGAGCTTGAGCTTCTTCTTGTAAACTGCAGGCCACCATACTCACCCAACGAGTTCTCTTCCTACGTCCTTGTTGGCGTTTAAATCCCCCCAGATGCCGAGGTCAAAACTGCCCTGCGCACTCTCAGCGACACCGTCATACAGTGGGAGACGTCCCTCCCAGACTCACTGTTCATTATAATGGGGGACTTCAACAGGGCCAATCTTCACCAAGAGCTACCACGCTTCCATCAGCATGTCACCTGCCCCACTAGGAACGCGAACACCCTAGATCACTGCTACACGGCCCTGAAAGATGCATACAAGGCCATCCCATGGGCAGTCCTAGGCTCATCTGATTACTGCCTCATCCACCTGATTCCGACCTACAAGAGGTGCCTGGAAACAGCAAAACCAGCCATTAAGTCCACCAAAGTATGGTCAAGTGAGGCTAAGCTACAACGTCAAGCCTGCTTCCACTGTACTGAGTGGGAGGCCCTAAAAGCTACAAACCTGGATAAGTGGGCAGACAACGTATCAACATACATCAGCTTCTCTGAGGAGCAGTGTATACCGACAAAAACCTTTAAACTTTATTCAAACGAAAAACCATGGTTCACCAAAAAACTACGACACATGCGGAGATGCAAAAAAGCTGCGCACAAGGCTGGTAACCAGGAGGATTATAGACAGGCAAAAAACAACCTGAACAGGGAGCTGAGAGTTGCCAAAAAGAGCTACACGGAAAAGCTGAAACAGAATCTCTCCTTAAATGACTCACGAGTTGTAAGGAAAGGGTTTAAGGCTGTCACCAACTATAACCCCCCCCCCCCCCCCCCAACATGCAAATCCTAGTACTGAGCTTGTCGAGAACCTCAGTGACTTCTACTGCAGATCAAGAACCAAGCAGCATCTGCAGGGCTTCGAAAGCTACCTGCTCCCTCCTCCATCATATCTGTTCCATACCCAAACTTACCCTCTTTGGCTGTGAATGAGCGTGATGTCCTGCGCCACCTGTCAAGGCTAAATGCTAGGAAAGCCTCAGGCCCAGACGAGTGTCTCCAACATGCCTGAAAACCTGTGCTCAACAGCTAGCTCCTATTCTCTCTTCCATCTTTACCAGATCCCTCCAGGAAGGCAAAGTCCCTGCATGCTACAAGAGGTCAACCATCATCCCTGTTCCCAAAAAGCAGGGAATCACCGGCCTCAACAACTACAGGCCTGTGGCTCTCACATCCGTCATTATGAAAACCTTCGAAAGCATGTTTAGATAATGCCATTAACATCTGCCTGGAGACTGTCAACGAGCACCTGGTTAGACCGAACTCATTTGCCACGATCCTCCTCCTTGACTTTAGCTCAGCGTTCAACACCATCAGCCCTCAAATTCTTCAGGAGAACCTCACTGCGCTCAAAGTCCACCCCACCCTACGCCAGTGGATAACTGACTTCCTCACAAACAGGTCCCAGGTTGTCAAGCTAGGCGATATCCTCTCTCAACCGAGGACCACCAACACAGGGGCCCTACAAGGATGCGTCTTGTCACCAATCCTGTTCTCCTTGTATATAAACCACTGCAGATCCACTGAAAGTTCTGTCAAACCTATCAAATTTGCAGATGACACCACCATTGTTGGCCTCATCACCAATAACAGTGAGCAGGCTTACCGTCATCAGGTCGAGAGTATTTGCAACTGGTGTAGGGATAACGGGCTGGTCCTCAATACCACAAAAACCGCCGAGATGATCATTGACTTTAGGAAGCGTTCCCCGACTCCACCCCCAATCCATATTGACAGCACGGAAGTCACACGAGTACCCTGTGCTCGTCTCCTGGGCACAACTATCTCCAACGACCTGAGGTGGAAGGCCAACACCACCTCCACCCAGAGGAAAGCCCAGCAGAGAATATTCTTCCTCCGCCAACTGAGGAAGTTTGGCATGGACCAGAATCTTCTGACGAGCTTCTAGTCCGCCACAATTTAATCCGACCTGTGCTCTTCTATCCTAGTCTGGTACGCTGGCTCCTCTGCCAGCAACAGACGCAAACTACAGAGGGTCATCAAATCAGCGGAGAGGATCATCGGAAAACCACTACCCCCTCTGGACCTACTTTACAACACCAGACTGCGCTCCAGAGCATTGCGGATCGCGAACGATCCCTCGCACCCAGGCTCCAGTTTTTTCAGTCAGCTTCATTTAGGCCAGAGGTATCGGGCCATCTACACCAGGACCTCTAGGCACAGGGACAGCTTCTTTCCCTCAGCTGTCAAATCACTGAACTCTCTAGACTCACTCCAATCCCCCACCGCCATCACCAAAGGAAGAAAGGCCCCTCCTTAGGCCGCTCGTGCTTTACTTTACTTTACTAGCTGGAATAGTCTTTTTAAGCATGTCTGCACTGCAGAACTCTCTGCAAACCAATTTTTTCTATGGAAAATGTTTCTGCTATATAGTTACTGTATTCTGTGTGTGGTCTGATGCATGCTATCGTGTTATTTTGGTGTTGGTCATTTCCTTTATCTAAGCCCTTCTCTGTGCCAAGCCCAATTCCGGGCATGACCCAGTTGTGCTTGGCGGAAATAAAAATTCTGACTCTGATAATCAGAGTGAGAAAAAAATGTAATCGTGGAAGAAACATCTAAAGTGGTTCTTCCACTTTGTAAGACATAGAGCTAAAGAGGAGAACAGTGCTCTCTGTGGTCGCTGTTTAATGCCTGGTACACGCGATAATTTCCGACAGGTCCGATCTGATTTCCCATTCTATTTCTGATCGATTTTGTATAGAAGTGATCAGAAAATCGATCAGAAAAACGGATTATCAAGAAATCAGATCCAACCCATCGGAAATTAACGTTTCCACCTGTCTGTCTGACAGAGAATTGCATGGTGTGTACCAGGAATAAAGCTCCTACACTACAAATCTTTAAAGGGGCCCATTAATGGTACATTTTTTTCATCAGATGCTATCTTTCAACACAGTTCTTATGATTTAAATTGTACAGAAAACTGCACAGTGTGTGGCGAAAATCAATGTAAAATGATTTTATGGTCGACTGAATCAGAAAATTTTATTAATCTGAATGTTGGATTTTACTATCAAATTGAAAGAGAGAAAATTCCCTAATCGACCTGTGTATAAAAACAATCGATAATTGCCCTCCGATTACTGGTACTTTCAATGATAAAAATTGTGCAGAAAGATCGAATTTGATAGAAATGTTTACTGTTAATGAGCACCTAAATAGGGATCAGGAGACACCTGTACGCATGCTTGATTAATTATAATAGGACTGAGCACCTTAAGGCCCTGTTCACACTGGGGCCTTTTCCAGTGCTTTGCTGATCATATTTGCACAAGTAGCATAGCGTGCATTAAGCACATTACACTACTTGTATTATATACACAATGATTATATTGCTTCTATAACGTAAGTTGCAATATGTGCACGATTCAAACTATGCCACTTACGTTTGCACTGGCAATTTAATACTACATGTGTAAAAACATTGGTAAATGCAATTTGCGTTACGGATGCTGTAGAAGCAACACATGCATTGTGTACACAGTGTGAATTGTGCTATGTGCTCAACACATCAGGTTTGGCTACTTGCATAAATGCCAGTAAAATTGCAATTTGCTACTCGCTCACAACAATTTTCCTGCTGTTTAGTGAACATAGCCGAATGTTTCTTACTGGTCTTGTGATTGCAGTTTATAAATCGGCCATCCTTTCACTGTATATATGTTTGCTTCATAATGTACACACATTTAAAGGTCTGCTCTTTTCCCAGTATTCCTGAACTTCTTATCTGATTCAGACATCTAACATTTACATTGTCGGGTCTCTTAACATTTTTACATTTCTCAATTCCTCATCTGTTATGAGTGACCAGTTCTTAGACTCCTACTTGAGGTATGCACTTGAGAAAATACTTAACCATGTAATATAAAAGAAGTTCAGAATGAAATGTAAACAATTTTTTTGTTTGATTGTGACAAATCTTGTTTACAAGGGCCTTTTTACACTATACGCAGTATGTCACATTGCTGAAAACTGCAGCATCCTGCAGTAGTGATAGCCTTATGGGGCTATCTCATTGAACGTGTTGCATCTCAGAGCAGCAGGTCCCAGCGTGGTGATGGCCAACTTGCATGGTAATTCCCAGAAGTGAGGCATAATTTCATTGGAAAGTACGCCTTATTGATTTGGTCGCACCATGGCTATAATGCAAAAGTGCGATTTCTCCCGCACAATGCAGTGTGATCATTAAAAATTGCACTGTACCAAGTGTAAAAGCAGCCTAATTGAGTATTACAGACAGTATTTAAAATTGTCAGTAAATATTTCATAGACGTACTGTAATGATTTTTAGGTGCTGGAGGACTTAAACTGAATGCTGCAACCTGTTACCTCTCGGAAGTTTAAGTATCTCACAAAGTGCTAAAATCAAAGAGCCCACCAAACTAGTAATAAGTTATTGTAAGTAAGTGATATATGGAGTTATTATCCTGGTTCTCCAAATAGCATTTTCAGACTTCTCACTCTTATGTATAGTATATAAACCTTAAAGTTAGTTGGTAGATTAGAACATATTTAGTATTGGACTTTGTATGTTTAATTATGCCCTATCTCAGTGCTTCTGTGTGCTGATGCCCATTTCAATGTATACCATATTTTAAAAGCATAAATCACAAGAGGTAGCGCTCACAGTGAATCAGAGTCCCTAAAAGTACACCCGTTCGCCTCCTCTTATATCCAAATATATTTTCCTTCAAGAGGTGGCGCTCACTGTGCACAATGATGAGAACACACTAATCACACAATCATTGAAATATCAACATTTGTTGTCAATGCATAGCATATATATAAAATGTATATGAAGATTAGAGCAAAGTCCCCCTCCCACACAATAATATTGAGTCCAATTTGAAAAGTCTCTTGCTGAATCCACTGGACACCTTCAACTTCAGATATACATAAAAGATAAATCCTCAGCAGTACACAGAAATCCAAGAGATAGAGATGGCCACCACCAGCACCCTTTGTGTGCCACTCACCGCATCCACTGACCACAAGGGTCAATATGGGCCTTGGGACAGTTCCCGGGTCGTCCCCCACCTCTATCGAATCACAGCAACAGAATCTCCCATGATATCTTCAACATTGAGTTACCTCAAAGGAAAACTCCACATAGGGTAATAACGTTTAAAACAGTATTTATTAAAAAATCGATTTGCACTCACATGTTCCTCAGGTTAATAACAGCTCAGAGTTTTAAAACGGGCTCTCCCCCGTAATGGTGGCCTAGGCTGGCAGGCTTCCGTCCCCTGGGGCTCACTAACGACACCGCCGCGCGCCGGTGCACCTCAGGACTCCCCTCCTGGTTCTGTCTTGCCGCCTCCACGCCACTCCGTAAGGTCTAACTCCGCTTCCGCATCAGGCTCCGCCCTATCGATTTCGTCACTCCGTGACTCATCAGGGGCATGGAGCCTGATGCGTGCTGCGGAATTTTGTAGTCCACGTACCGTCTCCAGACATGCGCATTGAGCCTCTGTTTGGGCCTCAACTACGCATGCGTCCTGTATCTCTCCCCCGTAGCGTCGCCAAGCATGCGCATTGAGCCTCTCTTTAGGCCTCAACTAAGCATGCGTCCTGTGTCTCTCTTAGATGCTACCATCTTGTGTCCATTGGCGGTAATGCATCCTGCATTTTAACATTCAGCATTATCCACTTAAGGACCTATTCCCAAAACAGCCTGCAAGCCCGCCATCCAGTGGTCATGTACAATATTACACTCATTTAACAGTAAAGGTTAAAATCACATCAACTCATATTTTCCATGCATAGTTATTCAAAAATTGAATTTTTTATCAGAATAACCTACCCATTCCAACAATTTTCCCCACAATCATCTACATAAAAATACCCGTGGTAATCCACTCCCCCTATTTTTCTTCCTCCATGAGTCTAGATTAAATACTAAACCTTTACTCCATTTCCCATTTCCCCCCACCCTATAGGTCACTTTATAATAACCATTGACCATTTTTTTACCCCATACCCTTACTATCATAGAGGCTGAAGGAGTGGATGCCCACACACCAGGATGATTTTTTTAAAAATATGCACCCCTATTTCCCTACATTAATCCCTCAGCCCCCCTATTTCCCTACATTAAAGCCTCAACACCCCTCCTTACCACAAATTTAATATGTACACCCATAATTAGCACCAATGGATACCACACCTAAAAGACGCCCTCAATTCACCTATCCTCCACAAATGGGGAGGCCTTGGTTTTCCTCTCTTTGGTTCAATACTTGCACTCAACCCATATCCATGGGCCCCAACAGGGAGGGATTTTCACTTTTTTCACCCAACATACACCTGGCCTCCCCTCCGGGAACCAGGGGTGCATGCACACACATCACACCCCTAGTCACCAAGGAAGCAAACCAGGTCGATGTCTATATTTAAGCCTTCCGGTTTCAACGTCCCCATCCTGTGGATCCATCTGGTTTCCTCTTGTGATACCCTTTTCAGTTTGTTGCTCCCCCTCCAATCAGGTATAATCTTTTGAAGTGCACAAAAAGACAAGTCCTTGGGTTCACAATTATGATGACTCCCAAAGTGGGCTGATACTCCATGATTAGGATATCCCTTTTTGATGTTACGGACATGCTCACCCATCCTCTCCTTAAGTGACCTTGTGGTCCTCCCTACATACTGCATTCCACATTTGCACCAGGCAAGGTATACGACAAATCTATCATTGCACGTGATAAATTCCCTGATTCTGTAATTCCTCCCATTACTATACGATGTGACACTGTTAGTTTTAACCCCTTTTGCTTCCCTGCAGGCTTTGCAAGCCCTGCATGGGAAGAATCCGGCTGTTTGCCACCCTTGCATGCGCGGGGTCTTTTTGGGCTCCACACAGCTAGGTGCAAGTAGTTGCTTTAAATTTTGTGCCTTCCTATAGATAAATTTTGGCTGGGAGGGAATAATACTCCTCAAGGTTAAGTCAGTCTCTAAGATCCCCCAATGTTGTTTTATAATATTTTGGAGTTTCCTATACTGTGAGTTATACCCCGTAATAAAGGCCAGATCAAAATTTCCTTCCTCCTTTTGCTCTTTTCTTTCTCCTAGCAGAGTCTGTCTATCCAATGATCCAATCCTTTCTATTTCACCTTGCAGCTCTCCCTCCATATATCCCTTTTCCATGAATCTATTTTTTAAAATCTCTGCTTGGGCAAAATAGTCATGTGGACTGGAACAATTCCGCTTCATCCTCAGAAACTGGCCCTTGGGGATTGCTCTAATCCATGCAGGGTGGTGGCAACTGTTAGTTGAGATATACCCATTTCTGTCAGTTTCTTTAAAATAGCTCTTAGTTCCCATCATCTCTCCTTCTCGCATTATTTCTAGGTCCAAGAACTGAATTGACTCCCCACTGCTCTCCATAGTAAGGGAAATACCTAGGTCATTCCTATTAAGTTGTTCAAGAAACTTATCCAAATCTTTCCTTCCTCCCCCCCAAATGAAAAAAAGGTCATCGATAAACCTCCGCCACAGTCTGACTTGCCCCCCATTTTCCAGTACCGATTGTTCCCACTTCCCCATAAACAAATTCGCGAGACTTGGGGCATAACTCGCCCCCATAGCACATCCCTTGGTCTGACCATAAAAACTACCTCCATGCCAGAAGTAGTTCCGCTCCAAGGCGAATTTTAATAGTCTTAGGAGGTAAGTCCTCTGGTCATCTTTAATTTTACCCTGTCGCCTAAAGTAGTAATCGACCGCCTCCAACCCCAATTCATGTTTTATATTTGTATACAGGGAGGCCACATCCATTGTCACCATAATCTCTTCCCTCTTCAGCTCCTCCCCCTGTAATATTTGGAGTAGATGTTTGGTGTCCTTAAGTATATTGGGTAACTCCTCCACCAAAGGTTTTAGAAATTCATCCAGGTACTGTCCCAGTCTATGGGTTACCGACCCTATCCCACTTACTATGGGACGTCCAGGTGGCTCAGTTTTACTTTTATGCATCTTTGGGACCTGGTATATTACCGGTATCCTTGGTACATCGGGCACAATATATTTAAACTCTTCATCTGTAATTAGGCCCCTATCCATACCTTCCCTCAATATTTCCCTCAGCTCTGCCATATATTTTGCGGGTCGACCTAATCGAAATCCCGTGATTAGGAACTCTGATGGATATGTACATACTCAATTGCGGACTAAATCTACCTTTAATCCACAAGATACTAACTATAATGCGATAGAGGTATTTAAAAATATGGTCATCAAGGACATGAATAAGATCCCGGAACAAAGAAATGTGCAAACGAGGGAATTGGCAAAGGAAATGTTAGAGGAAAAAGGACTGGTCGTTAGACCAGCTGATAAAGGGGGTGGGGTGGTGGTCCTTAACAAGGTCCAATACAAAACTGAACTGGATAGGTTGGTGGGGGACAAGGAGGCATATACTCTCCTCAAGGGTGACCCAACAGGTAAGTATATGGCAGAGCTGAGGGAAATATTGAGGGAAGGTATGGATAGGGGCCTAATTACAGATGAAGAGTTTAAATATATTGTGCCCGATGTACCAAGGATACCGGTAATATACCAGGTCCCAAAGATGCATAAAAGTAAAACTGAGCCACCTGGACGTCCCATAGTAAGTGGGATAGGGTCGGTAACCCATAGACTGGGACAGTACCTGGATGAATTTCTAAAACCTTTGGTGGAGGAGTTACCCAATATACTTAAGGACACCAAACATCTACTCCAAATATTACAGGGGGAGGAGCTGAAGAGGGAAGAGATTATGGTGACAATGGATGTGGCCTCCCTGTATACAAATATAAAACATGAATTGGGGTTGGAGGCGGTCGATTACTACTTTAGGCGACAGGGTAAAATTAAAGATGACCAGAGGACTTACCTCCTAAGACTATTAAAATTCGCCTTGGAGCGGAACTACTTCTGGCATGGAGGTAGTTTTTATGGTCAGACCAAGGGATGTGCTATGGGGGCGAGTTATGCCCCAAGTCTCGCGAATTTGTTTATGGGGAAGTGGGAACAATCGGTACTGGAAAATGGGGGGCAAGTCAGACTGTGGCGGAGGTTTATCGATGACCTTTTTTTCATTTGGGGGGGAGGAAGGAAAGATTTGGATAAGTTTCTTGAACAACTTAATAGGAATGACCTAGGTATTTCCCTTACTATGGAGAGCAGTGGGGAGTCAATTCAGTTCTTGGACCTAGAAATAATGCGAGAAGGAGAGATGATGGGAACTAAGAGCTATTTTAAAGAAACTGACAGAAATGGGTATATCTCAACTAACAGTTGCCACCACCCTGCATGGATTAGAGCAATCCCCAAGGGCCAGTTTCTGAGGATGAAGCGGAATTGTTCCAGTCCACATGACTATTTTGCCCAAGCAGAGATTTTAAAAAATAGATTCATGGAAAAGGGATATATGGAGGGAGAGCTGCAAGGTGAAATAGAAAGGATTGGATCATTGGATAGACAGACTCTGCTAGGAGAAAGAAAAGAGCAAAAGGAGGAAGGAAATTTTGATCTGGCCTTTATTACGGGGTATAACTCACAGTATAGGAAACTCCAAAATATTATAAAACAACATTGGGGGATCTTAGAGACTGACTTAACCTTGAGGAGTATTATTCCCTCCCAGCCAAAATTTATCTATAGGAAGGCACAAAATTTAAAGCAACTACTTGCACCTAGCTGTGTGGAGCCCAAAAAGACCCCGCGCATGCAAGGGTGGCAAACAGCCGGATTCTTCCCATGCAGGGCTTGCAAAGCCTGCAGGGAAGCAAAAGGGGTTAAAACTAACAGTGTCACATCGTATAGTAATGGGAGGAATTACAGAATCAGGGAATTTATCACGTGCAATGATAGATTTGTCGTATACCTTGCCTGGTGCAAATGTGGAATGCAGTATGTAGGGAGGACCACAAGGTCACTTAAGGAGAGGATGGGTGAGCATGTCCGTAACATCAAAAAGGGATATCCTAATCATGGAGTATCAGCCCACTTTGGGAGTCATCATAATTGTGAACCCAAGGACTTGTCTTTTTGTGCACTTCAAAAGATTATACCTGATTGGAGGGGGAGCAACAAACTGAAAAGGGTATCACAAGAGGAAACCAGATGGATCCACAGGATGGGGACGTTGAAACCGGAAGGCTTAAATATAGACATCGACCTGGTTTGCTTCCTTGGTGACTAGGGGTGTGATGTGTGTGCATGCACCCCTGGTTCCCGGAGGGGAGGCCAGGTGTATGTTGGGTGAAAAAAGTGAAAATCCCTCCCTGTTGGGGCCCATGGATATGGGTTGAGTGCAAGTATTGAACCAAAGAGAGGAAAACCAAGGCCTCCCCATTTGTGGAGGATAGGTGAATTGAGGGCGTCTTTTAGGTGTGGTATCCATTGGTGCTAATTATGGGTGTACATATTAAATTTGTGGTAAGGAGGGGTGTTGAGGCTTTAATGTAGGGAAATAGGGGGGCTGAGGGATTAATGTAGGGAAATAGGGGTGCATATTTTTAAAAAAATCATCCTGGTGTGTGGGCATCCACTCCTTCAGCCTCTATGATAGTAAGGGTATGGGGTAAAAAAATGGTCAATGGTTATTATAAAGTGACCTATAGGGTGGAGGGAAATGGGAAATGGAGTAAAGGTTTAGTATTTAATCTAGACTCATGGAGGAAGAAAAATAGGGGGAGTGGATTACCACGGGTATTTTTATGTAGATGATTGTGGGGAAAATTGTTGGAATGGGTAGGTTATTCTGATAAAAAATTCAATTTTTGAATAACTATGCATGGAAAATATGAGTTGATGTGATTTTAACCTTTACTGTTAAATGAGTGTAATATTGTACATGACCACTGGATGGCGGGCTTGCAGGCTGTTTTGGGAATAGGTCCTTAAGTGGATAATGCTGAATGTTAAAATGCAGGATGCATTACCGCCAATGGACACAAGATGGTAGCATCTAAGAGAGACACAGGACGCATGCTTAGTTGAGGCCTAAAGAGAGGCTCAATGCGCATGCTTGGCGACGCTACGGGGGAGAGATACAGGACGCATGCGTAGTTGAGGCCCAAACAGAGGCTCAATGCGCATGTCTGGAGACGGTACGTGGACTACAAAATTCCGCAGCACGCATCAGGCTCCATGCCCCTGATGAGTCACGGAGTGACGAAATCGATAGGGCGGAGCCTGATGCGGAAGCGGAGTTAGACCTTACGGAGTGGCGTGGAGGCGGCAAGACAGAACCAGGAGGGGAGTCCTGAGGTGCACCGGCGCGCGGCGGTGTCGTTAGTGAGCCCCAGGGGACGGAAGCCTGCCAGCCTAGGCCACCATTACGGGGGAGAGCCCGTTTTAAAACTCTGAGCTGTTATTAACCTGAGGAACATGTGAGTGCAAATCGATTTTTTAATAAATACTGTTTTAAACGTTATTACCCTATGTGGAGTTTTCCTTTGAGGTAACTCAATGTTGAAGATATCATGGGAGATTCTGTTGCTGTGATTCGATAGAGGTGGGGGACGACCCGGGAACTGTCCCAAGGCCCATATTGACCCTTGTGGTCAGTGGATGCGGTGAGTGGCACACAAAGGGTGCTGGTGGTGGCCATCTCTATCTCTTGGATTTCTGTGTACTGCTGAGGATTTATCTTTTATGTATATCTGAAGTTGAAGGTGTCCAGTGGATTCAGCAAGAGACTTTTCAAATTGGACTCAATATTATTGTGTGGGAGGGGGACTTTGCTCTAATCTTCATATACATTTTATATATATGCTATGCATTGACAACAAATGTTGATATTTCAATGATTGTGTGATTAGTGTGTTCTCATCATTGTGCACAGTGAGCGCCACCTCTTGAAGGAAAATATTTTAAAAGCATGTTAGACTTAGTCACTTAAATAGATATATGATTTTGAATCTTCTTAAAGGGACTCTGAGCAGTGCAGAAACTATGGAAAGATGCATATAATTTTAAAGCTCTCTTTCTCCTCTTTTCAATGATATATAAACCGCCGCCCTACGCCTTTTAGTTTTCGCTATTTTCGCGATTTAAATTGCTGTGGCCGTGATTTCAATCGCGAAAATAGAGAAAACAAAAAGGCGTAGGGCGACGATTTAGGTGTCGCCAGAAAGAGGAGAAAGAGAGCTTTAAAATGATATCCATCTTTCCATAGTTACATTGTATTACACAGGGCGACTTTTTCCTAAAGTCAGCAGCTCCATTCTGCTGAATAGAGCTGCTGACACTGGGGAAAGTGTCGTCCTGTGTAATACAATGTAACTATAGAAAGATGCATATCATTTTAAAGCTCTCTTTCTCCTCTTTCTGGCGACACCTAAATCGTCGCCCTACGCCTTTTAGTTTTCTCTATTTTCGCGATTGAAATCGCGGTCGCGGCAATTTCAATCGCGAAAATAGAGAAAACTAAAAGGCGTAGGGCGGCGGTTTATATATCATTGGAAAGAGGAGAAAGAGAGCTTTAAAATGATATGCATCTTTCCATAGTTTCTGCACTGCTCGGAGTCCCTTTAACAACAACAACAACAAATAACATTTGTAAAGCGCTTTTCTCCCGTGGGACTCAAAGCGCATAAGCATGGCTCCGACCATCGTGGTACAGAGGAAGAATTTTGTCTGGAAATGCCAGGCTACGGGTGGCTTTTCAGTCTGGATTTGAATAGCTCCAGGGATGGTGCTGTCTTTACTGGGTGTGGCAGGGAGTTCCAAAGAGTAGGGGCAGCATGACAGAAGGCTCTATCTCCAGATTTTTTGAGGTGCACTCTGGGAGTGATCAAGTTTATAGAACTTGCTGATCTGAGGTTGTGAGAGGTGTGGTGCAGCTTCAGCAAGTTCTTCATGAATCCAGGGCCCAGATTGTGCATGGATTTGAATGTCAGCAGTCCAATCTTGAAGAATATTCTCCATTCTACTGGTAGCCAGTGCAGTGAGCGAAGGATCTGTGTAATGTGACAGTGGCGAGGCTGGTTTGTTAGCAATCTGGCAGCAGCATTCTGCACTAATTGCAGGCGACGCAGGTCCTTTTTGGGGAAGCCAGCATAAAGGGCATTGCAGTAGTCCAGCCGTGATGTGATGAAGGCGTGGACTAGGGTTGGAAGATCCTCTGGGGGAATCAGATGTTAAATCTTTGCAATGTTCTTCAGATGGAAGTAGGAAGATTTAACTACAGATGAAATTTGGTTTCTGAAACTCAATTTCCCATCGATTAGTACGCCAAGACTGCGCACAAGGTTGGAGCTGTTTATGTCTGAATTCCCAATCCTGATTGGTGTTGCGTTAGGATAGGGCTGTTTTGATGGTGAGTGCTGGCTTTGGACAAACAGGACCTCAGTTTTGTCAGCATTCAGTTTCAACCACTTATCATTCATCCATGCCTGTAGCTCAGCTAAGCAAGAGTTTATTTTTGGAGTAGGGTCTGTGTCATCGGCATAGCAGTGGTATGTCAGGCCATGACGTTGGATAAGTGTACCGAGTGGCAACATGTAGATTGCAAACCGCAGAGGGGATAGGATTGATCCTTATGGCACTCCGAATTGTAGAGGTGCAGGTTTGGACATTATAGGACCTAGGGATACTCTCTGTGTTCTGTCAGTCAGGAATGATCTGAACCACTGCAGGACTGATCCACTGATGCCACAGTACTTCTGCAGTCTGTTAAGCAGGATTTCGTGGTCAACTGTATCAAAAGCCGCTGAGAGATCCAACAGGTTTAGGATGGAGCATTCTCCTCTGTCCCTTGACATGAGCAGATCGTTCCAGACTTGGATGAGGGCTGTTTCACAGCTGTGGTGTTTCTTAAAGCTGTTTTTTAGAGGGTCCAGGATGTTGTTTACTGACAGCCTGGTTTCAAGTTGCAGATAGACCGCCTTTTCAATAACTTTACCTAAGAAGGGGAGGTTGGAGACAGGTCTATAGCTGCTCATAGCATCTGGATCCATGGAAGGTTTTTTAAGAAGGGGCTTGATGATTCCTTCTTTTAGAGAGGTAGGAAACCTCCCTGCTTGCAGAGAGCAATTTACTATTTTATGAAATGCTGGACCAAGCAGGTCAGGGCATTTCAGCATATGTTTAGTTGGTCCAGGGTCCCGGGCGCAGGTTGTCTGGCGGAGGCGACAGAGGATGTCTGAGATCTCTTCCTCACTAATACTTTTGAAGTCAGTCGAGGGTGTTTGGTTGTTTTTGCAACTATTTCCAGGAGTTGAATAAATCTTAGGTGCTGTGGACTGAATGAGAGACCGAATAGAGGATACTTTGTCAGCAAAGTAGCAAGCAAATTTCTTGCATAGCTCCTTTGAGGGAGTTATAGTAGGTTTTTGACAGGATGGGTTACATAGTCTATCAACCGTGCGAAATAGTTGGGCTGGCCTGTTGGCGGCCTTTGCGATCTCCTGTGATAGGTAGGAGGATTTTTTCTTGGTGATCGCATTTTGGTAGCTTTCCAGGTGAGAGACAAGGGTGTGTTTATCTTTTGAATTCTGAGATTTTTGCCACTTCCTTTCTAGTCTGCGCACTTCTTTCTTTAGGTCCTTTAGTGAGCTGTCAAACCTCCCTTTGTTTGTGTTCGGCAGTGATGTGAATTAACTATGTCAGCGCTGCGTAATATGTCGGCGCTATATAAATACTAAAATAAATAAATAAACTATAACTGGTATACTTTTCTACACAGGCTGCTCTCTGAGTAGGGGCTGAATGGGAAAAGGCCGACACACTAAATGTTTTACGTGGATCCTGGGAATAACCAAATGTGTCTTTGCAGAGTGAAGGGTGATTGCAGTGGCATATAGTTCCAGTAGATCTGCTAAGATTCAACTCACCCAGATGAAGACTCAGACCAAAATTTCCTGGGTCTTGTAATTCTGAAAAATCAATTTCCTGTATAGGTCATGGATCTAATGGTTTTCCTGACTCTGAATTATTGGATTGTTGCTTTTTACCTCTAAGCTCCTCCAAAATAAAAATTATGTGGCCTTCAAATGTCAGCAATGTCAGCCTGTTAACAGTGACAATTTGTATTCTCCCAAATCGGCTTGAGGCCTGAACCCCACTAGAGCGTTTTTTTTTTTTAACGTTTAGGGAGCGTTTTAGTCGCTAGAGTTTTCCCTAAATGCTCTGCCAATGTAAATGGATTTGACAGATTCCACTAGAGCGATTGCAATTAAGGAAATCACAGGACATGCAGCATTTTGGGAGCGTTTCCATGCTAATGAATTGTATACGAACAGGGAAATCGCTTACAAAATGCTGTCACAAATCGCTTGCGATTGTGGTAGCGTTTGGTGTTTTCTAGTGGGTTCCAGGCCTGAGATGTTCAAATAAGGGGTTTTGAGTGAAATTGTCTTTGTAAGTGGATCAAACAAAAGCAAAAACACAAAGTAACCAAGATCTTCAATAATAGCGCTTCCTAAACTTGAAACCTAAACCTAACTTTTATTAGGATATGTAAAAACACAGATTTCTCCCATCATCCTCCAGGACAGCTCACCTGAGATTACCATTGAGCCCCTCCCCTATGGAAACAATGCAAATGCAATTAATTAGACCCTGAGTCTCCCACTATATAGCCAGTTCCCTCCTCATTCCCCTCAGTTCCTCATTGTTTCCACTCACCCATGGACAGTGCAGTGTTTTTTTTCTTTTAAACCGTAGGGGAACGTGTTATAGCACCTATAGTTAGAATAGGATTTCTTTCCCCATAAGAAGGCAGTTCATGCGTGTGTGCGCAGAACGGTTGGGAGTGTTGGGACGCCTGGTGGGGTGAGTTGCACTACCTGTCGGCGCCGAAGGTTTTTGGAGAGCCTGGAGCGTCCCCTCTCATGGCCGCCTTTCTTTCTGATCGGTGTCTTCCTGGAGAGGCAGTAGATCATGTGGGCGCTATCCTTCATGAAGGCGGATATGAACTGCGCGCATAGCTCCCCCCACCGCGGGCGCCATTGGCCGATCAGCCGAAAGGTCTTCTATGACCTCTGCAGGCGGGGCTGACATCCGAGGGGCAGCATTTAAGCTGCTGGGCACACTTGGATGCCGACACGCTGTCAGAGCGGCTGGAGATGGAGCAGACAGAGGCCTCCACCATGGACAGCAGCAAGGTACCGACTGCAGAGGAAAATACAGGCCAGCAGACTCAGGTACAGCAGGATCTGGTCCTGCACACTTTATACAAGTTATGGTGGTTGCAGGATAGAACTGACAGGCTATTGTTTGTGTTTTTTTTCTTGCAGAGGCATGCAAAAACACAGAAAACAAACAAATGCTCTAAATGTGGGGATGTCTTACCACCTACTTGTACTAGATCTTCATGTGACAAGTGCAGGCACAGGGGAGAGTCTAGCACAGATACAAATATTGTGATGATAGACTTAATGAAATCTATGAAAAAAGAATTAACAACTACTTTTGCATCCTTCAGGGCAGCATTCCCCACCCAGCCTCAGGTGCAAGTACAGACCCAGGCTCAGCCTCCGCCTTAGGCTACACTGACCAGTACTCACTCAATGGCAGTGCAGGTCCAGGTTCGCACTGGGGAACAGCCACAAAGGCAGACACTGACACAACAGGACCAATCTCAGGCTGTGCATGTGTTACCAGCTATCTCAGTCCCAGTAGAACCTGACTCTCCCCATTAATCTTTTGAGGATATATCGGGAGAATCACTTGAAGAGGGTGAGGCTAAGGATTCAGATGGTCAGGGAAAGTCCACAGCCAGAATGCCCAGATATTTGTACAGTGTGGATGATACTGCAGAACTTTTAAAGGCCGCATATGAATCCGCACACATTGAGGACTCAACTCTGGCTGCATCCGTTCAGGACGATACATACAGGGGGCTAGAGAAGGCAGATAGTAGAACTTTTACAGTACACAGATCTATTAAAAGGGTTATATCATCTCAGTGGAAACAGCCTGAAAAGAGATTATTTATTCAAAGATCTTTTAAAAGAAAGTTTCCCTTTAAACAGGAGGATCAGGATTTATGGGCCAAGTGTCCTAAGCTTGATGCACCACTAGCCCAATATTCTAAGTCGGTGAACTTATTGTTTGAAGACGCAGGCAGTTTAAAGGATCCTATGGATCGCAAGGCAGAAATCCTCCTGAAAAGGGCATGGCAGGCAGCTGCGTTTGGTTTGAAGCCTGCTATTGCAGCTATCTGTCTTACCCGCAATCTGGAGAAGTGGATGCGGAGATTGAAAGCACACCTTATTGTGGGTACCCCACATGAGGACATACTGGAATCTCTACCAGTTATGTCTAAAACCGTAGCTTTCTTAGCAGATGGGGCTACGGAATCGTTAAGGTCCGCAGCCAAGACAACTGCCCTGATAAACTCCTCTAGACGCGCTGTGTGGTTAAACACATGGAAGGGCGACGTTTCGTCCAAGCACCATTTATGTGCCATGGAGTTTGAGGATGAGTTGTTGTTTGGCAAGGACTTAGACTCCATCTTGGAAAGGTCTTCTGAGAAGGCCAAGAAGTTTCCAGACAAGAGGAAAAGGGGGAGTAATAGGCCCTTTCAGGGGAGGAGATATTTTCACAGATGAGATGGGGGTAGAGTTCGCAGCAGCAGAGAACCAGAAGATGGACTTATAATACAGGAAAGGGAAAGTCTATTTTCCTGTTCAATAAGCCACAGCCAGCCACTGCAAGGTCAGACAAATGACACAGACTTACAGGTGGGGGGAAGCTTCTTTATTTTTTTCAAGCCTGGCAAAAGATACCAGGGAACAATTTTATTTTAGATTTAATAAAAAATGGGTACAGGATAGAGTTCCGGTCCTGCCCCCCCCCCCCCCCCCCCCCGAACTTTGTGATTACGGGAACCCCCAGGGAATGCAGAATTAATTTGATCCTCTGTGATAAAGTTATTAGAACAGAGGGTAATTCAGAGAGTTCCTATTCGGGAATATTTCGGGGGGTTTTATTCCCGGGTGTTCGTAATCCAGAAGCCCTCAGGGAAATACAGGATGACCCTCAACCTGAAACCCCTGAACCCTTACCTTCTGGAGAAGAAATTTCACATGAAGAGTATCGCATCGATCCGCAATTTGATTTGGCCAGAAGCGTTCATGGCCACCCTGGACTTGGAGGACGCTTACCTCCACATATCTATTCATCCGCAATATCAGAAATTCCTGAGATTTGCGGTGATCATGGGGGACGCGGTATGTCATTACCAATACTGCGCCCTACCATTCGGAATATCCTCAGCTCCGAGGATATTTGTGAAGGTTGTCACGGAAGCCATCGCTCATCTACACCTCCAGAATGTAAGGGTTCTACCATATCTGGACGATTTTTTGATTTTGTCAAACAGAACAGGCATTAAAAGAAAATCTACAGCTCTGTATTCAGACCCTAGAGACTCTAGGATGGCTAGTCAGCAGAGACAAGTTGTGTCTACAGCCCACCCAGACAGCCCTATTTCTAGGGTTGATATGGGACTCCACACAGGAAAGAATTTTACTTCCCCAATCAAAGATTGCCAAGCTAATGACAATGGAATGCGAATACAGGTCAGCCCCCGACAGTATCCCTACGACAGATAATGTCCCTACTGGGACAGATGACTTTGGTAATCCCGGCAGTAGAGTGGGCTCAGGCTCATACTCGGGAATTACACGCCTGGTTCCTGCAAGTATGGGACAGAAATAAGGACTTATTAGACAGTCAGGTTACCCCTCCACAGCAGGTGTCTCTCTCCAATGGTTAAATGCAGACCGTTTGGCCAGAGGGCGTCCCTTGATGCAGAAAAATCCAGTAAAGGTATATACGGATGCCAGTGCATGGGGGTGGGGGGTCCACTGCCAGGGTCATCAGGTGCAGGGTCAGTGGTCTCCTCAGCTCAGTCGGAGTTCATAAAATTTCAGAGAGTTGATGGCTGTCAAATTAGCTCTACAGTCTTTTCTTCCTCACATACAGAACAAGGAGGTAATGTTATTCTCAGACAATATGGTCACAGTCTCCTATATCAGGAAGCAGGGGGGACCAGAGTCCGGAGTCTCAGAGAACTAACAATGCAGATCTTAGCTTGGGCAGAGGAGAACTTAGTGTCACTGGCGGCAACCTACATTCAGGGGGTTCAGAACCGTTTGGCGGATGCTCTCAGCAGATCAATTCTAACGGAAGCAGAGTGGCAGCTGAATCAGGAGGTGTTCGATCTAATCACAGCAGAGTGGGGCACACCACACACCCACACACCAGTGGGGCACACCAATACTAGACCTCTTTCCCACACCCCAAAACGCAAAGACAAAAGATTTATTTTCCCTAGATCCTTCATCTTCAACAGACCGGTTAGACGCCCTGACAGTGGAATGGCTGAAGGGCCTGTTGTGCGCTTTCCCCCCATTCAACCCGATCCCAAGAGCTCTCAACAAGCTGAGACATTTACAGGCGGAAGTAATATTCATAGCGCCCTGGTGCCCGAGAAGGGCCTCTTTCCCTTTTCTGCAGACCCTAAATATAAAGGGCCTTGGCATTTAGGGAACAGAGAGGAGTTATTGACTCAGAACAGTCAGCTACATCCAGATTCTGGGTTTCTCAAACTCTCAGCCTGGATCCTGAAAGGCAGTTGGGGTTTTCAGAACGGGTTATTAACACGCTAAAATATAGAAAGGAAAATACTCGAATTTATTCCAAGGTATGGAGAGTTTTTTGCTCATGGAAGGAGAACAGCAGTGTCAGAACAAATGACACAAAATTTATTTTAGAATTTTTACAGGATGTTGTGGACATGGGGTTGGCAGTTAGCAACCTCAGAGTCCAGGTGTCGGCCTTATCTGTTTTTTTGGACAGGCAGTTATCCACTGAGTTGCATACAAAAAACTTTTTGAAGACGGTTGCCAGATCACAGCCTATTCCAGTGAAGGTGATACCTCCCTGGGACCTATCACTTGTACTCGATTTCCTGATGTCAGACACTTTTCAGCCAGCAGACAAGATTCCTATTAAGCTGTTAACATTAAAAGTGGCCTTTTTGGTAGCTATTACAACGGCAAGAAGGGTGGGGGATATACAGTCCCTATCAATAAAGGACCCTTATATGATAATTCACCCACACCGAATAGTCTTCCGACCAGATCCAACATGTCTGCCAAAGGTAGCCACAGATCTCCACAGGAGACAGGAGATTATTTTGCCATCTTTTTCCACAGATCCCAAGAATGAAAAGGAAAGGAAGTTAGCGAATCTAGAATCTAGGCAAGCAATTATCACCTACTTACAGAGAACACAGCAGTGGATAAGGTCTAGCCACTTGATTTATTTTCGGGTAGCCATAAAGGCTTGCAAGCCTCAAGGAGTTCCATAGCCAGATGGATCAGAGAGGTTATAGATTTGGCCTATAAGGGTTCAGGTACTGATACACCTCCAGAAAGAGCACATTCGACAAGATTGCTGGCAGCCTCTTGGGCAGAAAGATCTGGGGCGACACTGGACCAAATATGTAAGGCGGCTACGTGGTCAGGACATTCTACATTCGTGAAACACTACCGTGTGGGGTTGCTGTCCAGCCAGGATCAGGCATTTAGTCGCAAGGTGCTCCAGGCAGTCATCCCACCCTAAGGTAAAGGTTTCTCGCTGGTCTCAGGTGAGCTGTCCTGGAGGATGACGGGAGAAAAGGCCGTCTTACTGACCGATAGTAGTGTTTCAGCGAATCCTCCAGGACAGCTGACTTAGTACCCAGCCCTAACTTTGTATAGATATAGATAAATATGTGTATAGAGTGGGGTGAGCTAAGTACTCTTCTAAGGAACTGAGGGGAATGAGGAGGGAACTGGCTATATAGTGGGAAACTCAGGGTCTAATTAATTACATTTGTATTGTTTCCATAGGGGAGGGGCTCAATGGTAATCTCAGGTGAGCTGTCCTGGAGGATTCGCCGAAACACTACTACCGGTAAGTAGGACGGCCTATGGGCTACACAAGTACTACTGACACCCATTACTAAAAGAGGATAAACTTAAGGACAACTAGTCATAGAAAAGGCTAGACAATATAATATCATGTCTAGATTATTAATCAACAATTTCTAACATATATAGAAAATCCCTGTGATCTAGTTCACTGTTAACTGACCTATACAAGCGGCTAAGATAACCCAACATGTGTCATCCCATATGGCTGCACGTTGGGCTATATGTGATGTGTAGTAAGATGGGGGTTTAAGGAGATTGTGTGTGCACAGTTATCATAGCTGGTGATAGGAAATGTGGATGCCAGAGGGGACGCAGGAGTTTGGGCGCCTCATAGGCATCTAGGTTAATATCAGGAACTAAGGGAAATGTTGGTGCCCACAGTGGCCAATAAATAGCAGGTGTCAGGGCCAACTGCTATGCAAATTGTGACCACAAGTACTGTAGCTACAGTGGGCATAGCGGGAGGCACCAACGCCCACTTTTTTATTGTGCAGCACTGACGCCCACATTTCTCTTCTTTGCAGATATCAACATGGGTGCCAATTGGGCACCTGAACCTCCACGGCGCCCAACATTTATTATGTACACAAAGAAGGCAGCACAGTTATGAGCTGGTTTGCAGCAGGAGTTGGGGAGGCTAGGGCTAGGCATTGGTAGGGTAGTTGGTTTAAGTTAGGCATCAGTGTGGGGAGTTAGTTAATGTTAGGCATTGGTGGGGGGCTGGTTAGGGTGAGATATTGGTGGGGGAATTGGTAAGGCATTGGTGGGGGAAGGGGAGGAGATTAGGGTTAGTTATTAGTGGAGGGCGGGTTTGTATAAGAATAGGGTTAGGTTAAGAGATAGTAAAATAATAGTAACATTCTACTAATGGAATTACTACTGCCCAATAGTAGAATATTGGTAAATTTACTGATATTCTACTAGTGGCTATTTCTGGCTCCCACTTATCCGTTACGCCCATTTTGCATGTATGCAACATAGCCACATGTATAGGAGTTAAGCCTTGTTCACATCATAAATCGCTTATTAAAAAATCGTTTTTTAAAATTTCCTTTCCCTGCACTTTATACAGCACTTGTTTAAGCGCTTTTGTAGAGGGATTTTTTTTTCACTTCCTGATGTCAGTCAGGAAGTGAACTCTTGTAGCCGGACATGAATAAACACAATGTATTTATTCATAGAAGCACTCAGGAAATTGCTAGACAAAGCGCTTTTTAAATCACTTTGCGATTTCCCTATACAGGGCCGGGCCGAGGCATAGGCTGGAGAGGCTCCAGCCTCAGGGCGCAGTGAAGGAGGGGGCGCACAATTCATTCACCTGTCATTCCTAATTGTGTTTGAAGCAGAAATAAATAAGAAAAGGGGATACATGGCAGTGACTGCAAGCCAGATAACTAGATATTAAGGTGTTGGGGAGGTTGTGGGCCCTGTGGTGCTTTTTAGTCTAATAGCAATCAGTGTGTGACAGCTGGGTTGGGAGGGATGGAGGGGCGCACTTTGGTGTCTCAGCATTGGGTGCTGGAGGACCTTGTCCCTGCTCTGTCCCTATACCTTCCATTATAGGCAAATTGCCTCAAAAATGGTACAGGCAGCGCTTTGGTGAGCGGATTGGAATTGAACCGCTCAGATGTGAACACTCTCATAGAGAATGATTCCACAAGCACTTTTAGGGCGATTTCTGAAATCACCTGCGCTTAAAAAAAAAAACCCGAAAACGCCCTAGGTGTGAGCAAGCCCTTAGTGAGCTATGTTCACGGGGATTTTCTAGATATTCTTGAAACTGGTTATTAATAAGCCTAGACCTGACATTATATTTTGAGTCTAGCCTTTTCTGTGATTAATTAGTAGTCTTCGTATTTCTCCTCTTTTGGTTGTTGTCGTAAGTACAGTGATGCTTGTGTAGGCTACACATATGTGAATTCTTACATATTCTAATAAAAGTTGTTTTAGAGGAAGGGCTATTTTTGAGGATGTATATTCATTAGTGATATATATATATATATCTCAGGATCAGTGGCGGCTCCAGCTTCAGATTTTTGGGGGGGCTCAAAAGGGGCACAATGGCTGGCAGGTGGGGCTCACAGAGGCGGGGCTTCAAAGTGGGAGGGGTTTGTTACGACCTTTTTTTTTCCATACTAGCACTAGAAGATTTTGCAAAGTGCTGCAGATAATGTCACTGCTATATAAATACATAATAATAATAATAATAATAATATGCTAGGACATTAGACTACGGTAGGGATTAGATTGTGAGATCCTCTGAGGACAGTCAGTGACATGGCTATGTACTCTGTAAAGTGCTGCAGGAGATGTTATTGCTATATAAATACTTAATAATAATATGGTAGGACATTAAACTATGGTAGGGATTAGATTGTGAGATCCTCTGAGCACAGTCAGTGACATCAAAAAAAGTGTACTGCGCATACGCAGAATGCTCCTGGGGACAGAAGCGCAATCTAGGAGGCGTGCAGACATGACCATGCATGTGCAGTAAGCTGCGACTAAAGCACTAGTAGCAGATCTTTCAGATGGGGCAATTGCACAAGGAAAGGGACCAGTAGGATGCAGAGGGACCTGACTGACTATGGGGGGGGGGGGGGCAGGAATATACCCCAGGTAAGTAAAACAACGTTTGGGGGGCTAATTCAATGAAATCCTAATGTAATATGAACTATGGTGAAGATTCCTCACCATGCCTTCTATGAACCCAAATCCTCCCCCTTGCTGGAGTTGTTCTCATACCATGCTGTCACTATTCCTGCTGGCACTTCCCCACTGCACCTCTAATCCTCAATATCTGCATGACTATGCCTCCTAAGGACGCCAAATTTGGAGACTACGGAGAGGACCCCCTGAGCCATCTTTGTGTAAAATTGCAGACCCCAAGCCCTGCTGATTTCCGAGTTATGACATACGAATCTTTCTCAAGAATTAGCTGGGCTGGGGGACTGAAAATCAGCACATATGTGGCTCAGGGGGTCCTCTCCCTAACCTCAGAATTTGGGGTCCTTAGGTGGCATGGTCACAGAGATCAGAGGTGCAAAGCTAGGTTAAAGTGCTCAGGAAGAGCCAGCAGGAATAGTGAAACAGCATCGTAGTGAGAGCAGCTCCAGCACGGGGGAGGATCAGATATCCAGCAGAGCAGTGCTGGAATGGCCCTGTGAAAAGTGTAATGAGCTTCAGGAGGATACATGTGCAAGCATCATCAGCACCTTTGTGAATAACTGAGCCTGAGGAGCGGGCGACGGCTGATGAGACAGAAGGTTGGATGTAAAGAGTGGTTGCCTGCCTACCTCGGGAGAGAATTACACTGGGTGACCCAGGCTCCCTGGACAAGTCTCTGCACCCACACGCAGACTGCTGCTCAGAGTCCAGGCTCAGCTTCTGCCTGTGTATCTGCTCGGACAGAACAACCACGACGAGTGAATCGCATGCTGATGGGCGTGTGGGGAGCGGGCTGGCTCAGCTGCCTCTATATTTTCATTGACAGCAAAGACACCCAAGGCTGTCGCTGATTGGAGAGAGCTGAGGGATGAAGGGAGGGACACAGGACGACTCCTGGCTCAGCCGCCCGGGTGATCGGCGGCTTGCTAAAGAAAAACTGCACATGCGCATTGAGGAATGCTGGGGAAATCAAACATTTTAAACGAGCGCTTGGCAACCCTGTCGGGGTGGGGGGGGGCTTTTGGGGGGGCTGACAGCTTGTCAGCTGGGGCTTAAGCCTGGGTAAGCCCCAGTGTAGAGCCGCCACTGCTCAGGATCATACCGTGTTTTTTTTTTTCCAGGTGGAGCAAGCCTATCAGTTTTGTTTGCTAAAGTGGTCCTTAGTTCAGGTGCACTTCAACTATTGAGAAATCCTATCTGTTCTTTTTTGTATTTTTTTCAGCTACCGGTTATCATTGCATGTTGGTTTTATTGGGCGTTTGATTTCATACCACAGCCTAATCGTTTGTTGACACTTAACCACAGAAGGATGTATAGAATAAACATTCTTTTCTCTCTGTTGGCAGAAGGTGATGGAGTCTTGTATGTATGTAATCTGAGCATTTAGTGATTACCTACAAACTTCAAATATTTCACTGCATATCTGGGCCCCTGTAAATTACTTCCACATCACATCACTCTGTTTAAGAAGATAAATTAGCCCATTTTATCCTTTAATTACAGACTCTTTTTACAGAGTTTCCCCTACAGTTGTAATTAATGTGATACTTTTGCTATAAATAACCAGAAAGTGTTTAGTCTCGGCACTCCATAATTAAGCTTTTCTCAAGCATGAAACATGTAGGAGTTGTTTCCTCAGTCACCATTTTGGAACGCAGCACGGCACGCTTGCTTTGTTTTTGTGTATTTTTTCCTCTATTTGGTTTGCGGTGTGACTTATTCGATATGTCCATTAAGGATAAACTACATGATTGTATTTTTGTTACTGAATTGAATGCAGGGTATATAGGTAGAGCATAATAAAGCTATTGCAAGGAATGCAAATCTGTAGCTTTAGGTCCCTTTCACACATACTGCATCGCATCACATGACGTACTTCCTGTCCAGCAGGGAGCACGTCACTGTTCCCAGGGCGTACCTATGCAGATTAACCTGTCGGCGCATTATGCTGCAGGGTAATGTGTAAGGGGAAATGGTGGGGTGCCGTTGTCCTGCCCCGGGCTCTCCTGCAGCAGGACAACTACACCATATGTGAAACCAGCATTAAAGCAATGCGCTATCATATCACCAAATATATCCAAACTGACAAAACTTGAAGAGGTGCTTGTGATATTTGTCTGCACCTGCAATTACCCTCATATCAGTCTCTGTGCAACCAGAGGAGAAGAGAAGGCTCTGGTCTTGGTCCTACCCCTTAAATTATAAAGTCCCAGGCCATTTGTTTAAAGTGTAACGCCAACTTTGTGTAAAAAAAAAACAAAAAAAAAAAGGTTTGTTTTTGTAATCTTATTACAGTTAGCTTTTTCGGTTCAGCCTGCAACGAGTTATGATTTTCAGCAGGTTTGGATTTATGTCACATGAGCCTATAGGCACAGATGTCTTGGCACCCTAGACTTCACCCTCCATGAGCCTACAAACCCTTGCCGAGCTGCACTGCAAGTGTGCTGTCTGCCCAGCTGTCACTTCTGCCTTACTTCCCTTGCCTGTCATAGGTAGCTATGGGTGCCCCTTAGTATTAGATAGCCAGAGGTACCCTCTTTATTAAGTTGCATAGGAAAGGAGGGAAAAAGGCACTCGAGGAGCAGTGTTAGCCACCTTTCTACTTTCTATCATCAGGCGCCTGTATGCACGTGCCTACAATGCCTTATGGTAAATCCGGCCCTGATTTTCAGCATTTAATGCTGAATTATGTTTCCTTGCAGTTGTGGCAACGGTTCGGCATTTGATTAACAGATCTGCTCTTTTCTTTCTTTCTTCTTTTTTTGCATTCTTCTTTATTTCTGCAGTGTGTGTTTTTTCTTATACAGTTAGGAATTACAATAGCTAGAATTATATCAATCAGGTTGCAAATGTCTGTTCAGTTACCTGTTAATGCATGGGAGATAAGCAAACAAAAGAGGTAAGCTACTTTAGGAATGTTCATTTACAATAATTATTAGCATCCTTCATACAATTTGCTTGCTTTTATTACAAAAAAAGAGTTACGCTTTAGGTTCGGTTGCAGTAGCTCTGATGCAGGATAAACATTTTGATGGTAGCCTATTCCTTTGTTTTAGGAATTACTATAGGGAAGACATTAGTTGTGTTCAGTGCAAATACATGATCCTTAGGGCTGGTTCAGACGGACGCTTGCAGAGCGTTTACAGCCAGCGTTCAGGGCTTGGTGTTAAACGCTCCCATTCAAGTGAATGGGAGCGTTTGTACCAAGCTTTCAAGCGCGTTTACACAAACGCGGCGTTTGGGTCCCGATTTTCCCTGGCGTTCAAGGAGCTCCTGGAAGCTACATGTAGCTTCCAGGGGAGGTTAACCGCGACGGCTAATGTCCCCCTAGGGGAAGAAAAAACGCGACCGCATCCAAACGCACACGAACGCTGCTGAACGCGACGCCAGCAAACGCAACGCCTCCAAACGTCCGTCTGAACCAGCCCTTAGGCCTAGTTTCCACTACAGTCTTCTGTTTTACATATTCTTATTTGGTTAGACCTGAACAGTTAACTGCCTCATTGGCATCTGAAGTTGCTAAATATCTTTTTTTTTACCTTCCATACATAAAGATGATTAAGCATCCTTTCATCATATCACGGTACTCTCCCCCACTGCAGCTCATCACAGTGGCCATTAGTCTCTATAAGAATGGCCACAGTACCCACAGTGCAACAGAAGAGCTTTGAACGATACGATGGTGATGCAGATTTTGCAGTGTGCTCAAGATACGAACGACCTGCATTAGAGTCAGTGGCACTGCAGCAATCTATTATAGATTGTAGCAGTGCGGCGCACATGCGCGGATCGTTAAAAATCCAGTGACCTGTCCACCAGGGAGCCAATTTTACCACTTAGGTGTAGTATGAGAGCTTACCTGTGCAATCTGTTCATAGTATTCAAAATTTTTTGGCTCTAAAATTACATGAAGGTGGTAAAATTGGCCAGTCATTGGCCAATCAAAATTGGATGTACTGTATGTACCAGGCTTTAGGCTATGGTAGGGTAAAATTGGCCAATCAGAATTAGATTTATGTAAACACCCTTAGATAGGGTTCCTGCTTATCAGTTTCGCATGTGTTTTCCTGGGCTCGTTCATATCTAATGCAACCTTTTGCATGTTGGAAGAAAGGACAGCGTGTTGCAACCCCTCAGACACAAACATTTGTACACATACGGTACTAACTGATGTGATGTCTGTAAAATGTATGCAGGAAAATGTATCCGTTTTTTCGGTGTGTGTAAGTGTGAGCCCTGCCTTACATTGAATCCTTACCTGTGCTCTTTTTCCAAATACAACCTGGCCTATTCTGCTGGCAGAGACCTTAGCATCCTAAATACATCCCAGATATGTCCCAAACGGGTTGCATCTGGGATACGTCTGAGTAAACTCTAGTGTACACAGACAATAATAAAAGTGTAACTGTCGGGCATAAAAACAAGTAATAAGGATGCTAACCAGGCAATCCAAAAGTTAAAATCACTATTACTTTTCTTGTTGATAAATGATCATTCCCCAGTTTTCCTGACTCTTATTTGGTGCACACAAAATTTGGTACACAAAAAGGAAGTTGCAGGGCATGCTGGGTTGTCCTTTATTTTCTTCTCTATTTCCCCTTAGATTTAACTATTGCAGTCTGATTGGCTGAAGCCTCTTTCCCTCCTGTTTTCCCCTCCCACACCTCTGTTGCGCTCTGATTTGCCAATATTTATCATGCTGAGACAATGCACTTTCTATTGTGAAGGACGGGCAAATGAGACAGAGGAGAGTAAGGGAGGAAATGACATCAGGATTGGCTTCAAAATAGCCACATTTACAATGGGAAATGCTAAGGATTTTCTTTTTTTTTACTGTAGAAAAATCACTCAAATCAAAATGTGGACAGTGCAATACATATGTTATGTAAGTAGAGCAAGTATTTATCTACTTATATATGTGGGGGGTTTTCGGAGATAGTATTGCTGACAGCTCCTTTTTAAGCTTTGCTACCAGTGGAGAACCTAAAGGCCCTTACCCACTACGCAATTTTCCTGACGATTTTTCCAACAGATGGTGGTTTTTTGAGCACGAACAAACGGGTGTGGGTACAGGTGTGCGATCACGCGGACTACATTTAGCGACCCATTGTGATAATGACTATCCGGGCGGATTGGATCTTTAAAATCCCTGACGACTCCGCCCAAAATGCCAACATCGCTTGACTTCCCGTTCGGGCCCAGATGATGCATATTGGAATGCTCATAGTCAGGAATGTCGCTTTTTTTTTCTTGTTACCTACTTTTAGGTGGCAAGAGTTTGCAGTCCTTGTCTGGGTCATATTAGAATGTAAAATTGATTAATGAAAGGTAAGGGGTTCATAGTTTGTTCACACTCACACTTATGCAAGAATTTATCTTTGAGAAAGCCAGGGTAGCCTAGATTCCACCCTACCCACTGAGAGCTCAATGCTGTTGCTCCTGGTTATGACCTGTAGAAGTGGTTTACAGACCTGCGAAATGCATCACATTTTTGTGGAGTTTACAATAAAGCTTTTGTCTTAACTAGACTATTTGAGTCTTCAGCAGGGAGGAAATTCCGCCATTACCTTGCTTTTTAAAGTGTTTTTAATGTATTTTATTCTTTTTTGGCGCCTCTGTTCTTCTAATGACTAGATTTATTTATGAGTTTTTACTTAAGCTGTGCACACATATGACTGTAGTCACAGTACAGGGTAGCCCCACGGTTAATGAACGAGATAGGGACTGTAGGTTAGTTCTTAACCTGAATCTGTTTGTTAGTCGGAACACTGTTCCATCTCTGTCCCCTGTGCCTCCTCTGTGCTCCCTCTGTGCCCCTTTTCCTTCCAGTGTCCCCCTCTCTGCCCCCTGTGCATCCACTGTGTCCCTCTATGCCACCTCTGTTTTTTCATGTCTTCTAGACATTTGCCTCTTGTAAGCTGGCCTTCACTCTCCCTGGGAAGGAAGTACTTGATCATCGTGCCTTGTCTTAAATATTGACTTTTTCATTGCTAAATAGCATTGCACGTGACACGTCCCACATTGTCTGTGACCTGATTCTAGAAACCAGAAGTCTTTTAACTTAGTGATGAAAGCGTACAGAAACCTGATCATACTACTGATCTTACTGCTGATACGTTGCTCTTTTGTGGATTATGTAAGAACCCTTTTAAATGCCTTTTGTTTATATAATACACATTTTCTGCTCTGAGGGAACATTCAGAAGAAAATGGGTTAACTGTAGCATCTGTTATTCTTTTAAATACTATTGATATGAAATAAAAAAAAGAGCTTGGCTGGCCTTTGTGAAGAATGTGCAAAGGAAATAATGTCAAGCGTTTCATGCCAGATTCCTTTCAGTTTGAAATATGGAAATCTTAGGCCCTGGCAGGAATGGCCTCGTACACCCGGGGCCTCGAAATGATTACATCAGGAAGCAAGGAAGAAAAAAATGTGTTTTTCAGCACGTTTGGCACCAATTTACCAAGCCACATTGTCCAAGAAATGTTTAAATTAGACAAATGCCTGAAAGCTATGGCGCTTGCACTCCAAATGAAAGCTAGCTTTGGAAAAGAAGCGTTGCTGTTGCGAAGCCAGGACTGTTTATTAGGAAACACATCCATTGTATTCGTGTTCAGAGTTTTATGAATAATTCCTACTTAATAATGTATGATAATGACTACGGTATATTTTGCATGCCTGTGATACAGCTGCAGGTCATATCTACTTATATGTAGTATGTGTTCAGTTCAAGGATTACTGTTTTAACTTTCACGGTGAGCCGGCAGTCTCAGGCAGGAAATGGCCTGGCAGACTGTGGGGAGTGTAAAGGCTAGGCCCCACTAGAAATCACAATAGAAATAGCCTGATGGCTTTTGTAGTGATTTTTGCAGCATTTTTCAGAGCGATTTCTGGCAATTTTTGAAGACCTTTTTTGATTAGTACTTGCATTTTTGTAAAAGATTGCAAATTGCAATTTCCATTAGTGCAAGGCTTTATCGGTACAGTAAGTAGTTTTGTGTAGTAAAAGTGCTGCAAAATCGCTTTGTAAAGTGAAATGATCCTATACTTTGTATTGAAGCACAGATGCTCTAAAAATGCTGCAGGTACTGCAATTGCGATTTTTGGAGATCTCAATGGCTACTGTGGGATGACCTCCATTGACTTTCATTAACCTTTGCAATCATTGGCTAATCTAAATCACTGCTGAAAGCACTTGTGGCTGGAAGGCTACATTGTTAATCTTGGGCAGGGCTGAATGCACCATTCAATAGCTTTTGTCAGGCAGAAGAGACCTACCTTTAATAAGATATTATGTAAAGTACACATCACAGACTCATGTGTTAAGGTCCGTACACACGCCAGACTGCAGGAAACGACGGGTCCGACGTCACCTCCCGCTGGGCGGGCATTTCAGCGACAGTCCGGCGTGTATACAGTCTGTCTGCAGACTGATACGGCTGTTTCTGAGCGATCCGCCCGGCGGATCGCTCAGAAACAGCCGTATCAGTCTGCCGACAGACTGTACACACGCCGGACTGTCTGAAAACACGCCCAGCAGGAGGTGACGACGGACCCGTCGTTTCCTGCAGTCCGGCGTGTGTATGGACCTTTATGCTCATATGCAACCTCAACCTCTTGAGACCAGAGGTTTATACCCCCCTAGTGACTGGGCCATTTTTTACAATTCAGCTCTTCACAGCTTTAAAGTGACTCCGAGCTCAGAGTAAAAATAAAATTTGAACTTACCCGGGGCTTTCTCCATCCCAGCCCTGGTCGGGACGTCCCACGCCGGCCTCCTGGCTCTTCTCCGATTAAACCGCGCATGCGCCGTGCTGTCACGCCGGCCGCCATCATGACGCGCGGCGGCCGGCGTGTGACGTCATTCGTGACGTATACGGAAGGAGAAGGCCCGACACTAGCCAGTGTCGCCCGGGGGACCGGCCTGTACGCGCTATGCGGACAGCTGCCGGGAGAAGAGCCAGGAGGCCAGCGTGGGACGTCCCGACCAGGGCTGGGTGAAAAAGCCTCGGGTAAGTTCAAATTTTATTTTTACTCTGAGCTCGGAGTCCCTTTAATGGTTTATTGCTCGGTCATACAGCTTAACACCCAAATGAATTTTACCTCCTTTTCTTCCCACTATTAGAGCTTTCTTTTGGTGGTCTCTGATTGCTGCTGCAATCTTTATATTAGTTTTTTTTAATTAATAAAAAAATGATCTTTTTTTTAAACTATATTTCTTTTATTCCCCCCTCCCCCTCTGCTGTGTATACATATAAGCAGTCTGCAGTAAGATGTTAGCTGACTACTTTAGAGAGTGAAGATGCAGGTTGTTTAAATAATAAAAAAATGACCATGATTTACAAAGCAACATGTTTTTCATGTATGTGTGCTGTTGTAATTTTTAGGGCCCGTTTCCACTCTCGCGGAAACGCAGAGTTTCCCCGCAGGCAAATCGCGTGGGGAAACTCTGACATAGGGGATAATGGCGCCGCCGGCCGAATCGCTTGCAGTAGCGATTCGGCCGGAACCCCCTACAGAATTTACGCCGGAGGCTGCGATTCCCATATCCGTGCATGGCACAGCTCATGGGATTCGCCTGCGATCCCGCCCACCCGCTCAGTGCCGGCGTGCATCTACGAGACACACGCCGCACTAGTGGAAACAAGCCCTTAAAGGTTTAAAAGTGAATAATTAATAATAATGAATAAATAATTTCCATCTTTATGCAAATGTAAGAAATGCGTGTGGTCATGCTGGTATTTTCCTTTCCATAGTATTTGAGTCACACAGCTGGAGCACGCACTGCAGACAGTGAAGGTTGCCTTGAGTCACAACGCCTGATCTGCATACCGGTTCTATACTAAGTGACTCAGAGAGTGCTAGAGGCAGAGGAGGTGTATGCCAGCCAATCAAGTGACATATTTAAATGAAAGAAAAGATAGCAGCCTCAATATACCTCTGACTTCAGGTTCCCATTTACTGCCTCACTTTGCCTCCATTTCCTATTGCTTAGCAGGGGCGTAGGGATCGCCATAGCTGCTGCTAAGAGGGGCCCAGTGGCAATGGCTGTCGCTCATGCGATGGACTGTATTGCACCGCATATGCGATGGACTGTATTGCACCGCTAATGTGTAGGACCGTAGTTGCACCACTCACGTGATGGACTGTATTGCACTGCTCAATGTAAGGGACTGTATTGCACTGCTCACGTAAAGGACTGTATTGCACTGCTCATATGATGGACTGTATTGCACTGCCCATGTGATAGACTGTATTGTTCATGTGACGAACTGTATTGCGCTGCGCATGTGATGGACTGTTTTTGCACTGCCACAGTTTGAACTGTCTTTGCACTGCACACGTGATGGTCTGTATTGCACTGCACACGTGATGGTCTGTATTGCACTGCCCTCGTCTCCCATGTTGCCTTCAGCGACATCACTGCACTATGCCCTTGGTGGCGGTGAGGCAGCACTTACATCCACGCCTCCAGCATCACTCCTTCCCCCTTGCACCTCCTTCACCAGGTCGCAGCTCCTCAAATGGGAAAATGCAGACCTGCCCCCAGTGGGCAGGCTCCTGTATGAGTCTGTCTGGAACCATGTCCAGGAAATCACTGCCTCTGCGCGTGGGCCCAGCAACGGCCAGCAGAGAAGAGGATGTCGGGCTGGCGCCGGGGTGAGACTGCAGAGTAAAGGTCTGCGTCAGCCATCCCCGCAATCCTTCTAGCAAACGTCCGTTCCCTCCCCAACAAGCTGGACGAACTGCAGCTCCTCATTGATAAGTGAGAACTTGGCAACAACACACCCGTTTTTTGCTTCACAGAAATGTGGCTTCACAACGACATCCCCGATAGCGTCCTTCACCTCCCAGGATTTAGCCTCATCCGAGCAGACCGCGACAGCACCCTCTCTGGGAAAAGGAAAGGTGGAGGTATCTGTTTTTACATCAGCCCCACCTGGTGCTCCAACACCTCCATACTTGCCAAAGTATGCTCCCCGGAACTTGAGCTTCTCCTCATAAACTGCAGACCACAATACTCGCCCAGGGAGTTATCTTCCTATGTCCTTGTTGGCGCATACATTCCTCCGGATGCTGATGTCAATACTGCCCTGCGCATTCTCAGCGACACAGTCACGCAGTGGGAGACGTCCCTCCCAAACTCTCTGTTCATTATAATGGTGGATTTCAATAGGGCCAAGCTCCACCAAGAGTTACCACACTTCCATCAGCACATTACCTGCCCCACCAGGAACACTAACACCCTTGATCACTGCTACACGGTCCTGAGAGTTGCATATAAGGCCATTCCGTGGGCAGCACTAGGCTCATCTGATCACTGCCTCATCCACCTGACACCAACCTACAAGAGGCGCCTGGAAACTGCAAAACCAGTCCTGAAGTCCACCAAAGTATGATCAAGTGAGGCTAAGCTACAACTTCAAGCCTGCTTCGACTGCACAGACTGGGAGGCCCTGGAATCACCAAACCTAGATGAGTGGGCGGACAACGTATCATCATATATTAGCTTCTCTGAGGACCAGTGTATACCAACAAAAACTTTTAAACTTTATCTAAACGACAAACCATGGTTCACCAAAAAACTACGACATCTACGATATTGACAGGAAGTTGCACACAGGGGTGGTAACCAGGAAGACTACAGAAGGGCAAAAAACAACCTGAACTGAGAGGTGCCAAAAAGAGCTATGCGGAAAAGCTGAAACAGAAACTCTCCTCAAACGACTCCCGAGCTGTATGGAAGGGACGCAGGGTTGCCACCAACTATAAGCCCCCCCCCCCCCCCCCAACATGCAAATCCCAGCACTGAGCTTGTTGAGAACCTCAGCGACTTCTACTGCAGATTCGAGAACCAAACAGCAGGTGCAAGGCTACCGGAGCCACCTGCTCCTCCCTCCACCTCACCTGCTTCATGCCCAAACTCACCCTCTCTGACTGCGAGCGAGGGCGACATCCTGAGGCACCTGTCAAGGCTAAATGCTAGGAAAGCCTCAGGCCCAGACGGTGTGTCACCAACATGCCTGAATACCGGTGCACAACAGCTAGCTCCTATTCTCTCCGCCATCTTTACCAGATCCCCCCAGGAAGGCAAAGTTCCTGCTTGCTTCAAGAGGTCGACCATCATCCCTGTACCTAAGAAGCATTGAGTCATCGACCTCAACAACTTCAGACCTGTGGCTCTCACATCCATCATTATGAAAACTTTTGAGAGCATGATCATGCCCCTTCTAAAAGTCTCAACATAGCCCCTGCTAGACCCACACCAGTTTGCATACAGAGCGAACAGGTCCACCGACGACGCCATCAACATCTGCCTGGAGTCAGTCTACGAGCACCTGGACAGAGCAAACTCATACGCCAGGATCCTCCTCCTTGACTTTAGCTCGACGTTTAACACCATCAGCCCTAAAATTCTTCAGGAGAACCTTGCTGCGCTCAATGTCCACCCCTCCCTGCGCCTGTGGATCAGCAACTTCCTCACAATCAGATCCCAGGTCGTCAAGCTGGGTACCATCCTCTCTCAGCCAAGGACCATCAACACAGGGGCCCCACAAGGCTGCGTCCTGTCACCGATCCTGTTCTCCCTGTATACAAACAACTGCGAATCCACTGAAAGCTCCGTCAAAGTCATCAAATTTGCGGACGACACCTCCATTGTGGGACTCCTCACCAACAACGATGAGGAGGCTTACCGTCACCAGGCCGAAAGTATCTGCAACTGGTGTAGGGTGAATGGGCTGGTTCTCAACACCGCAAAAACTGTTGAGCTGATCATAGACTTTAGAAAGCGCGCCCCCACCCCCAATCCATATAGAAGGCACGGAGGTCGCACGACTCCCCTGCTCTCGTCTCCTGGGCACAACCATCTCCAACGACCTGAGGTGGAAGGCCAACACCACCTCCATCCAGAGGAAAGCCCAGCAGAGACTATTCTTCCTCCGCCAACTGAGGAAGTTCTTTATGGACCTGAAACTTCTGACAAGCTTCTACTCAGCCACAATTGAATCTGTCCTGTGCTCTTCTATACTGGTCTGGTAAGCTGGCTCCTCTGCCAGTGACAGACACAAGCTACAGAGGGTCATCAGATCAGCGGAAAGCATCATTGGAAAACCTCTTTCCCCTCTAGACCTCCTCTACAACACCAGACTGTGCTCCAGAGCTTTGCGGATCGCTAACGATCCCTCGCACCCAGGCTCTCGCTTCTTCAGTCGGCTCTGTTCGGGTCAGAGGTATCGGTCCATCTATACCAGAACCTCAAGGCACAGGAACAGTTTCTTCCCCTCAGCAGTCAAATCACTGAACTCTCTAGACTCGCTCCCATCCCCCTCCACCACCGCACCGTCCTCCCATCAGCCTGTTCTTCCTCAACTAGCCAGAACCGTTCTTCCTCAACTAGCCAGAACCGTCCATTAAGCATGTCTGCATGGCAGATCTCCTTATTTACTGTGTACAAGGTTCTTCTCTGTTGTGTATCACCACTGTACTACATTGTTTGATGTATGCCTTCTGTTATCTCTGTTGCCTGTCTTTTCCTGTACCTGCTTTGTGCCAAGCCCAATTCCGGGCACGACCAAGTCGTGCTTGGCGATAAATAAATGATTCTGATTCTGTCATCGGTAATAGGGTCTGTGGCCGATGTCCTGCTTTGGAGAGCTACATAAGTAGAGTGGAGGAGAGAAGTTAAGTCCCCTTACTTCTGACTACCTAATATTGGGGGCCTTCTGGCTACATACATTTGGGGCTATCCATACTCTACGCTACCCAATACTAGGTGCCCCTCTGAATACCCATACTGAATTGTTTTGGGGCACCCCAGCCAAAATGTTACTATAAGGCTCCATGGTTTCTAGCTACGTCCCTGTTGCTTAGCATTCTTTCTTTAATCTTGGCTAGTAGCTACAAAGCATTGAACCTTGAGCTACCAGTAATAGGTGCTTTAATCCATTAATTTATTGTTTAAGGCTGAGCAGAACATGACAGTCCATTTGTGCATTCACATAATGTTATGCCTGTGGTCACTATAAGGTTGTTCTACAGGTAAGCTCTGCCACTTCGGGTACAAAGTTCACCTGTTGCTGTAGCGTTGTCTATTTATGTGGAGAAAAGGATCTGCATGCGACAAATAGTCACAAACTGTGTTCACACTTGTTGCACAAATGTCTAACGCTCTTATCCATAAGAGTAAGCTAAAAGACTCTCTCCACATTTCTTTCTACATTCTTATCCGGCATCGCAGTAAGCCCAAAAGCTCTGTTTTCCATAAACTCAAATCCAGCATTGCTTGTCTTAAGTTTCTGGCACAGCCCGGACATATCTAAACAGCGGATGTCAGGCTGTTCATGCGTCACAGATTCCTAACATTTTGCTTGCTTGCGTTCATGTCATATTTTGTGTTTGTGAAATGTATGGGAATGGAAGGATGACATAATTTGTGTATCCGGGCAACAGCTGCACACTCATTTATTATAGGACAGAACATTTTGTAAGAGTGGTCATTGACCCATTCATGTCTTCTGTGTCTGAACTCCACTGATTTCATGTCATTGAGTTCAGAAATTGTAATCTAGAGCTCAATGAACTGCTCGCAGGATAGCACACTTAGTTCAGTTAATGGTCTTTTCAAAGTTAAAGGTAACCTGAAGTGAGCGGAATATGGAGGCTGACATCTTCATTCTCTACTAAACAATGTCAGTTGCCGGACTGCTGTTCAGCTGCTAATACATTTCTGTGTAGAGGGGATAGCTTATGAAAGCCAAACATATGTTTGTGAAGATTGTTGCTATTTAAAAAAAGGGGGAAATATCAATGAGTAGGGACCATTTTATACACAAATGGTTCCATTTACAGCTTTGTGGTGATCCTTTGTGCTGTACAACATGTTGCAGAATCATTATAAGGGCCATTTCTGGGACTTCCTTCAGTGACACTATGGCCTCGATTCATCAACACTTAGCAAATTTGTTAACAACAGTTTGGTAAAATACCGAATTTGTTAACTTCATTTCAGGATTCATCAAAGTTATCTACAGCTGTTAGCGAACATTCGGTAATGATTCGGTAACGATTCGCTAAAACGGAATAAAGTGCAATTCATGAAAAAGAAAGTGGGCGTGGTTTAGCGTTACATTTAGGATTAGTTATCTCCTTCACTGCTCTGTCGTTATTCCTGTCAGATCATTGCTGACAGAGAAGATGGAGCCATTTGAAGTGGTTATGTATCAGCTGAGAGTGATTCAAAGGCGCAGAAGGGCAAGAATAAGGTCTGCAACCATATAAATTTGTAAGAGAATAGATTTATTTGCTATAACACGACATCTGCATTTCTCTTGAATCATCTTGTAAGAGAACACAGGCAGTGCCAGGGTTAACTAATTTGCTAGCTGCACTATAATTTTTTAGAAAAGGCTCCTATCAAATTGTGGGATTGTCCCAACCACTTTCAGAATCCTGGTCCAAGTGTTAAACCCTATTCAGAATGTTGCTACGTAGTGCTCAAAGGACTGCCTTTTACCCACAATTCCATGGGAATCTTATGGCCTTGTGTTAAATTACTGCTGTAAAATGGAAATATCGACACGTTACCGAATGTTTACCAAATTGTTATCGAATTCACACCGAATGCCGAAAAACCTTGATGAATACAACTAGAAATCGCTAAACTTCAAATTCGGTAATTTAACAAACTGGAAAAAGTTATCTCAAAGACAATGATGAATCGAGGCCTATGTGTTGGCAGTCCATGCTATGTTCTATATTTAAGATACTTTTGTACACAACATCAGCTCTACCCTACAAAACATTTAAAAGTAATATGAGTTAACTAAAGGTCTTCTCTCTCTGTCATTGGAGGCCAGTGCTTGGCAGCAAAGCATTTCCAGTCTCAATCAACACCATTGAGGGTAGGGAACTCACACCTAAATACCTCTGACTTTGTGCACAGCTTGAATGTACTGATTGATGAGGAATTAAACTTCAGGTATCAAATCTCAGCTGTTGTGAAATATTCCTATTTTTACCTAAGGAACATTGCAAAAATTAAACACCTCAAACCTCTGGAGGCTCTTCCAACCCAAGGTGACATCTTCACCTCATCACAACTTGACTACTGCAATGCTCTCTTTTCAGGCGTACGAGAGAGAACGGCGCCGGAGACTTGGGCGCAGGACACAGCCAGTATATGGCTGATCCTGCTGCCGCACAAGTCCGGGCCGTGTTAATTACTATTCCCCCTCCAAGCCGACATGGATAGTGGGGGAATGAAATAATTCGGCTTCCAGCAATCGCTGGAATCCGAATTATTGTTTTAAAAGAAACTTCAGGTCCGTCCTCTGACGGCGCTGAAGTTACTCCCTGTGCCTGCGATAGCCGTAGTTCCTATTACGGCCTATGGTGGCGCCGGCTGCGCCCAAGTCTCCTGCGCTGCTGCGCCCAAGTCTCCAGTGCTGGATTTACCGTGTTCGCTTTTCAGGCCTTCCAAGTAAAGACCTTCTCCACCTGCAGTTAGTACAGAATGTAGCCATAAGGCTGTTAAAAAACCTCACCATTGCCACATAACCAAATCCTTTGCTCACTCCACTTGCTACCCTTAAAAATCAAGATTCCACTTTAAAATTGGCTTACTAACATTCAAATATCTGCACAATTTACTTCTGGATACCTGAAGAATTTGTTATAGATGCATCACACCTCCCATAACATCAGATCAGCAGTATCTAATAACATGGTCATCCCATACCATGATCATCCACAATGCAACTTAGGCAGATGCCTGGGGCCTAGTGGGTGTCAAGGGGCCTAGCTGCTACCTTTTCTGACCCCTCTTTTACCTTAGCTTACCAGGAAAACTATAATGGGGAGCCAAAGCTAATACTCTTCATACCCGGAGTCCACCTCAAAACCTTTGGAGACAGAGCCTTCAGTCATGTTGCCCCTATTCTTTAAAACTCCTTGCCACACCCAGTCAAGTTTTCTCCATCCCTGGAGGCATTTAAATCCAAACTAAAAAGCTCCCTGTGTAGTCTGGCATTTATTAACTTGTAACTTTTATTCTAGATAACTCCACAAATGTTCTTGTTATACATTAGTGCACTTGCAGCACTCTCATAGAATAGGGCTAGACATACAATAGACAGGAATAGTGGATAGTGCTCTCATGTTGCAGCGCTGAGTTAATTGGTTTCCCCTTAAAAAGTAGCCATAGGCTACAATGGATTATGGTAGGGATGAGGCTGTGAGCCCCTCTGATGGACAGTTACTGACAAGACTATATACTTTGTAAAGTGCTGCGGAAGAATCAGCGCTATCTACAAAATAATAATAGATGAAGTCAATAGCATCAACTCATACTATTATCACATTGATCATCTGTTCTCATATAATACTCCATAGCACCCCTCCCTGCTTCCTCACACACACATGTTCGACCAATTTTGAATCGATATTTACAGCATAGTATCCATTGCAAATTTTATAGTTTCATTAGATTTTTGTTAAATTTGATGTGTATATTGAGTGTGATGTCTAATCTATTAAAATATTGTGATTTATTCTTGCCTTTATGGCAAGGCAGTTGAAGCGGCCTGCTCACTTGGCTGATGGAAGTAATAATACTTCCAGTATTTTTATAGGGCTTTTCTCCTTTTGGACTCAAAGTGCTTGCGAGGCAGCCACTACAGGGCACTCAGTAGGCATTAGCAGTGTTAGGGAATCTTACCCAGGAACTCCTTATTGACTAGGTGCTTATTACACTGTCCAGCCACGGGACCATCATATTAGCACAAAGCCAGTAAAAAGGGCAAATTACAGTATTTAGATTGGTGGATGTGCTGACAGAGAGTTCCACCAATGATTTTACTGTAATCTAGTTTTGAATTAAAGTGCTGTCAAGCAGCCAGTGGATAAGCTGGTTAGGCCTGCTGAGTGTTCTACAGGCGCTTCCCCCTCCCATCACCACCCATCTCTTGATATCAAGTCTTAAAGCTACAGACTAATTAAATATTTTAAAAAAAAAACTGACACAATTTGCTAACTGAAAAAAGATTTCATAGTTTCTATTTAATAAAAGAAAGCTTCCCATGCCGCATAAATAGAACAATTAATATATAAAAAAAAATCTCATTTGCTTTACATGGATCCTTAAACAAGAAATATGCAGGGTGCAGAGTTTATCTTCAATGTGAAAGTTCAGGCTGTCATGCTTCAGATATTCCTAACTTGCAAAAGTTAATCAGCAATCTGATTTGTGGCTGTCTGCTGAGAGATGCCCTGCTATAGCTTCCACCAGCGTCATTCCAAGGCTGCTAAGAGCTGCTCGGCATTCCATGCTTCAGTGGAAAGAGACAGGATTACTAACCTCAGCTTCCTGCCCTTCCATCTACACTGGATCACAGTGTCACAAACATCCTGTGCAAACCTTGATTCTCTTGGTTTATGACTGATGAAAACCTTTTGGATATCAACCAGCAAACTTTCCAGACCTCCTGTCAAAAATTGTGAAGAACAAAAGGGAACGCTGGAACAAACTCAAAGGATGTGCATTTCCCTATGTTCCTTTTCCCCCTAACTTTAAAGCGGGATTGTCACCACAAAAATCAAATTTCAACAGCAACTGGTCTGAGTATATTAAGTGATAAGATGCTAATCCTGCATTCAAAGCTTTCAAAACTTTTTCTGCTGTTATGATTTGGAGTTATCACATACTTTAGTAGCACTGGTCCTTTAGTAGTCAGTTGCATGCTGGGGGTTCTTTTTATCTATAATATAATCCTCCTCTTCCCTTTATTCCCTGCCTAGCTGCTTATCTGAAACATGATCCCCTGCGCACATGTATTTACAAGCAAGGCTGAGGTGACTCAGCGATTAGAGGAGAAAAGAAAAAGAAAAAAGTAAAGGGCAGAAATGACATCAGGATTTAGCCTAAACTGTGGGCAAAAGACATGGTTCCCACCATGAACAGAATTCTCTTAATTTACTATATAACATTTACTGAAATCAAAACGTGGACAGCACAATACATGTGTTATGTAAGTAGATCAAGTATTTATCTACTTATATATGTGTTTTTTTCCCTGGCAAAGTATGGCTAATCCTACTGCTTTAAAGAATGGGCTTTAGCACACTTACCTTTTTTGTGTAAAAAAACTGTTCTTTGCTAATTTGCAGCAAGCTATGTCCTGGTCGTCCCAAATCTACATTCATTCGAAATGCTCACCGTCACTGCCTTGTACTTAATCTGTTGCACTCAAATAGTGGTTTATCCAGTGCATTTGATGCTCAGCCAATAGTAACTGGAGGATGATTTGAATGGAGCTTAGGTGCTAAGCTTCCTTGTATAAAAACTCTCAGGCCCCTTGCACATTTGCATGCTGTGTCACACCGTGGTACACTTCCCTGACGCAAGGGCAATACAAGTCTGTGTAGACTTGCACAGTTCACGCAATGTGATGTGGTGCACCGGAAGTAGCAGAATTGCCACAATGCAGACCCAAAGTCTGCAGTGCATTACTGCATGATCCGTGCCTCCTGCACAGAATATGCAGTAATGCAAGTCAAAGGGCGTCACAGGCAGTGTGCATGATGGGAGCATGGTGTGACTTGCATGCGCATTCAGATGGGAATCCTAGTGACGTACTCCCTGCCCAGCGGGGAGTACGTCACAAGCTGGCGGCAGGCCTATGCATATGACCCTGTCGCCGCACTGTGACATGCCTCTGGGTCCTATTAGGATTTGAACATTCTGCCTCAGGTTCTCTTTAAGAAGTAGAATCTACGTCCAAAAAAGGCAACTAGTTAAAGGACCACTACGGAGAGAAATTGTAAAATGCATACATCTAAGATACATTTGTCCCAAAGTGAAATGCACTATAAATTACTTTTTTTCCTATGTCATTGCGACATAAGTAAGAAATTAACATCTGACAGTGAGTCTGACAATCTGTGAGGTTTTGGACTAGTCCATCTCATCATGGGGATTATCTGTTTTTCCTTTATTTTTGAAAGCACTTAGTGAATGGAAGTCCAGCTGCCAAAATAATGTGCAGTGAGCAGGGAGGCTGGCCAGCATTTTTGCATAGATCCTATCCATGTTGGTGCTTTTGTAAAGAATAAAGGAAATACTGAGAATCCTCCATAGATGGACTAGTCCAAAACTATCACCTCTATCAGATTTTTACTACCTACTGTAAGTGACAACGACGTATGAAAAAGTTAATGTATACTGAATTGCAATCTGGGAGAAATGGACATCTTGAATGTATGTTCAGAACAGTAACCGCACTACACTACACTAACATGCAAACATACGTACATACAGTAAATAACAGAATTCAGTAATGGTTACTATCTTTCACATTCAAATCCCTACACAATTTGGGCCCTGGATACTGCACCACACACAACCTCAGATCAGCAGGATCCATAAACTTGGTCACTCTGAGTGCACCTCGAAACCTTTGGAGCCAGAGCATTCTGTCATGCTGCCCCTACCCTTTGGAATTTCCTACCACACTTGGTAAAGACAGCCCCATCCCTGGAGCAAATCACGATCCAGACTGAAAAGCCACCTTTTTAGCCTGGCATTGCAGACTTGTAGAATTATTCTACTGTACCACAATTTACCAATCAACCAATTACTGGTCTGAGCCATGCTTATGTGCTTTAAGTCCTATGAGAGTCCTATAGGAGAAAAGTGCTTTACAAATTTAATTTGTTGTTGTTGTTTCACAAACATAATAGCTTCATTTTTTTAAACATTGTAGCTGCCTCAAGAGTAGAAAATTATTTAAATAAGTGATTTGATAATTAAAGGACTAATAGTTAGAAACAAACAAACAACCAAAAACTGTATTTTGAAAATGGAAAATTGCATTAAAATAATAAAAATAAAATTTCTTCATAGATATATTGTAATATCTGCCAGTTAAGTTACTTTTGCTTAAAATCTAAAGTTCTCAAAAACTAGATTTTTGGGAGAACATTTGGGTATGTTTCGTGCCACTGCAGAAGCTTTTGCCTCCACTAGATGATAGACATAGACCTGAGTCTGGCTGATATCATTATTATTTATTGGATTTATATAGAGCCAACATATTATGCAGCGCTGTACGATAAATAGGATTACAGACAATGATCACAGGGGTGACAGCACAATACAGGGATTAGACAATAGATACAACTAAATACAGGTAATAAGCAATAAAATACTCAACACAATGCAGATAGTAATACAATCCCAGATCATGCACTGGAGTGGTAGTGGTATAAGTACAAGTTCCATAAATCTGGGTAAAGTGCACACAGTCAAGTATGATACACAAGGGGAGAGGGCTCTGCCAAAGGCTTACAATCTAGAGGGAGGGGTTGGTGACACGAAAGGAGGGGTGCATCAAGAAGTTCTTGGCAGAGAGGGTTAGGCGCAGTGTTGAGTTGATATAGGCCTTCTTGCAGAAGTATATATAACATGGGTTGTAGCTAACTGTTCAACCTAGGAAAGACATTGAGTACAATGTAAGACACAGTGTAAGCCAAAACCAAGAGTGGTTATAAATGTAATGTATTGATTTTTTTAAGTTTTCTTCCATAGCTCCAGTTCTGGGAATGTAGCTGACCGAGTCTTAGCTCAACTTTTGACTGAAATGGATGGAATAGAACAGCTAAAAGATGTGGTGATATTGGCAGCTACAAATCGCCCCGACTTGATAGACAAGGTAAAGCTTTCTTTATATACTTAAATATTGAAGAGTTTCTGGAACATCATCTCACATACACACAACAATAAAGTTAGTGGATACCTTAAAATATTTTTGAATATCCTGATGACATCATTATATCTTCACTTTATAATTCTAGCAGCATGTAATTTACAAGAGATATAGGGACAATATCCACTTATTGTGGTTGTCATTGCGATCGCCATAATGCTCTAGAAGTGTCGGGAATTGTGGTGGGATTCTAGTCTCAAGAATAGCTATGACCAGCTTTTTCTACATAAATTCTTCACAGGTAGGATTCCAATCTGTATGAAGGTAAAAACTTTGTGAGTTGGCATAAAAATGTACTATTTGGTTATAGGTAATGTAGCTCCAAGTGATGCTCATCTAATAATGCTTTTGTTTGTGTATAGCCCTTAACAGTTATAGCAGCTGCTAACTAGAATGGAAAAGAAAATGTAATAGCGTTCAGATTCAAACTGGTTTGTATTGCGGTGATATCATCTCTGGTACTAGCTTTTTATATTTTTTTTCTACGTACCAATCTAGGAGCTCCAGAACTCAAAGAGCATGCAGCAAGAAATCTTAGCTTTACATGAAGTCCGAGCTCACCATCAGGGCAACCATCAGGGGGTGACAACTGACACTGCAGTGAGGGGCCCAAAGTGCTGGAAGGGTCGCATGTGCTGGCTGCGGGCCTGTGACTCACTAACCAGCACACTGCGTTCCAGCACTGAGAGAAAAGTGACATCAGTGCTTGAACGTGGGGAGCAGATGAGTGAGCCCGCTACAGTGGACTTTCTATACTGGGGCACCACCTATATGTGGCTACAGGCTACCTATACTGGGCCACCACCTATACCTGGCTACCTATACTGGGGCTGGAACCACCTATACCTAGCTACATATACTGGGGCACCACCTATACCTGGCTACCTATACTGGGGCACCACCTATACTTGGCAACTTATACTGGGGCGCCTACAGCTTGCTACTTTTACTGGGGGCACCTGCACCTGGCTAACCTATACTGGTGCACCACCCATACCAGGCTACCGGCTACCTATACCGGGGCACCACCTATAGTTGAATACCTATACTGGGGCACCTGTATCTTTCTGGAATATACTGGGGCACCAGCCATACCAGGCCACCTATACTGGGGCACCACCTATAGCTGGCTACTTATACTGGGAGAACCTATACCTGGCTACCTATACTGGGGGCACCTATACCTGTCTAGGGCAGGGGGACGAGCTGAGACAGAAGTGGACAAGAGGTAACACAGGGGGATAAAAGAGGCACAGGGGGAACAGAGGCGGACAAAAGAGGCACAGGGAGAACAGAGGGGGACAAAATACAATGGATAAAGGATAAGAACGGACCTTCAAGTCCCAATCTCATTTGTTAACCAGGGACTACCTGTATTTTGCAAGTATTTGGCTCCACCCACAACATACCATGGTCACGCCCACTTGTTGCCGCATCACGCTGTGCATGCCGCTTTCTTCAGTGTCGGAGCCATGCACATTTTTCGCCTCAGCCCACTTCGCGCACACGGACATGGGTGGGGTGGCTAGTGGGCAGGCACAGCAACCAGTGCGTGGGCCCAGGCCTGATGATGTGTGAGGGGCCCCAAAATTTCTGATGGCGGCCCTGCTCACCATAATCTACTTACTTGTTATTATTTGCTACTAGCACTAGCTACCTGTGCTTTGCAGCATTGTATTTACACAAATGAAAGTAGAATCCTTTTTCAGGCAGCAGATTTATATTTCCCTTTGACATGTGATTTAAAGGACACCTGAAGTGAGAGGGATGTAGAGGCTGCCGTGTTTGTTTTTTTTTAAAGAGACACTGAAGCTAAAAAAAGAAAAAAGTATGATATGATGTGCAGTACAGCTAAGAAATAAAACATTAGCAGCAGAGACACAAGTCTAATATTGTTTACAGTACAGGAAGAGTTAAGAAACTCCAGTTATCTATGCAAAAAAGCTATTGAGCTCCAAGACTTTCAGGCCTCTTTCACAGTGGGACGTTGCATTCGATGCGACGTTAAAGTGAACCTCCGGACTAAAAATCGACTCAGCAGCACTGAAAAGGCCTGGTGTTTCTTTAACAGTTTCACAGCATCAGAACTTTGTTTCTCTTATCCAAGCCTCATTTTTAGCTGCACAGAAGAAAACTGCCCGGGCTTTTTTCCCCTGATGCTGTGCAAAGCATGATGGGATTTCTGATGTTGTTGGTCTCGTTCTGCTGTTTTGGTGCAATTTTTTTACATTTTGAATTTGACATTTGAAGTCTAGCGTGTGCTGCTCGGAGGGGTTATCAGGACACAGGACAGTTGGAACTGTCTCCTGCTCCTTGTCACCTCCTTTCAACCAAAAAGATGGCAGCCCCCATGAATCATAAACATTTGCCTGTTCCTTTAAAACAGGGTGGGTAAAAAATTATATTACCTATCTAATCTAATTAACATAACTAATGTAACTTAATGACAGTATATTTGTTTAGGCTGAAGTTCCCCTTTAAGGTCGCATAATGTGCCCCTAATGCAACGCTTTAAAAAGACTATAACTTGGACGTTATAGTACATTCTTCAGCCCCGCGTTTGGTGCGCTGTTTTCGTTGCACAGTGATGGAACAAATATGGCGCATGCGTTACATAAAAAAACAACATTACTGAGCAGGTGCAACACACACACAACGCAGCAGATTTATTGCTAAACGCACAGCATGCTGCACATTATAAATATTGCTACACGTTAGACACAACGCAACGTGTGCACTGTGAATGTTGCACAGACTTAATATTGCTGTGCGTTAGTCCATGTTAAAACATTATCTAACGTGCGACTTCAACGTTGCACTGTGAAAGAGGCCTCAAAGTCGCAGAGAGTTCTGTCTTCTGAAGCTTGTTATCTCAACTGTCAGTCATTGTATTGTTTTTTTCTGCACAAGACAGGTCAATATTTCACTGGGCTGCTCTGTAAAATCATTTAGAATGCTGAGTAATGTGTGAACTGCAAATATTAAAGAATGATGCAATGTTATAAAAAAAACTATATAACTGAAATTAAAAATATGAGAATATTTTCTTTGCTACTTATGTTCTAATAATTATCCGTACTACACAACCAATTCATTATATCATACATTTTTTTTTGCTTCAGTGTCTCGCCGATTGGCGTGAATGCAGCGGCACCCCCAGGACCGCTCCACGGCGATTGGCGTGAACGGCTTTCAATAGGGCTAGCAGGAGATCGTGTGCGCCGATGCTCGCGCATCTCCGTTTGGTAGGCTCCACTCCGCCTTCAGTCTCCCAGCGCCGCTCAGAGACTGTTAGACGGCTATAAACATTGTACAGCACTGCGATCTAGAGCAGTGCTGTACTGGGACACAGGAGAGCGATCGGCTCTCATAGGTTGGAGCTTATGACATCTGATCGCCATGATTGGCTGGCTGGGAGGTGGGAGGGATTTAAGAAACAATAATAATACATTTATATTAAAATGTATTTAAAAAAACAACAAATATTTATAAAAAAAAAAATAAACACTGGGGGAGCGATCAGACCCCACCAACAGAAAGTTCTGTTGGTGGGGAGAAAAAGGGGGGGGGGGAATCACTTGTGTGCTGAGTTGTGCGGCCCTGCAGCGAGCCCTTAAAGGGGTACTGTGGGATTCTAAAAATCAAACAAGCTGACACTTACCTGGTGCTTCTATCGGCCCCCTGGAGTTGTAATGTGCCGCGCCATTCTCCTACGATGCTCGCTCCCGCTTGTGTCATCGGGAGCTTACTGCGCAGACGCAGTACAAAGTTTTCTTGTACTGCGCCTGCGCAGTAAGCTCCTGATGACGCGCGTGGGAGCAAGCACGTGTGCGGCTACGGCCTCGCAGCCACAGTGTAAGTGTCAGCTTGTTTGCTTTTTAGGATGCAAAAGAACTCCTTTAAAGCTGCAGTGGCCCAATTTAAGAAAAATGGCCTGGTCTTTAGAGGGGTTTAACACTCATTTGTGTCTTTAAGTGGTTAAAGTGGATCCGAGATGAAAAACTAACAATAACAAGTAACTTGTCCATATATCTTATCTAAAGTTTAGATCGTTTACACAGCATATCTAGCTGCAAACAGCTTTAATAGAATATAATTATTTCTTCCTGTGATACAATGACAGCAGCCATGTTGTTTGCAAACATTACACAGAGGCAGGCTTATCTGCATCTTGAGCAAAAAAACCTAATCCCCCCTCCTCCCCTCTGCCTCTGAAATCTCTGGCTAGTAATAACTCCCCCCTCCTCCTGTCCAGACAGAGCTCCCATGAGCCCTTGCTACTGTCTGAAAGTGCCTTGGCTCTCTGAAAACCTGTGGGCGTGGCTTGTTTAGTTTATAGGGAATTAGAGTATTAAAACAAAAGCAAAAAAGTATTTGGCTTGAGGAATGCCCTATAAACAATAGGAAAGGAACACAATTATGCAATGAGTAAAAGTTCATCTCGGATCCACTTTAACCCTCCTGGCGGTTAATTGTTTTTGCCAAAAAGGCAAAAATCCTTTTTTTTTTAAATTTTTGTTTTTTTGTTTCATGTAAAGCTACCAGAGTGGTAGCTACATGAAACACCACTAGAGGGCGCATGTGTCCCTCTAGTGCGATCGTCGCCGGCATCAATAGCAAACAGGGGAACGCGTATATAACGCGTTCCCGTTTGGCTTCTCCTGTCGCCATGGCGACGGTCGGAATGACATCATGGACGTCAGCCGACGTCCTGACGTCAGACGCCTCCGATCCAGCCCATAGCGCTGCCTGGAACTCATTGGTCCGGGCAGCGCAGGGCTCTGGCGGGGGCCCTCTTGCGCCGCTGCGTGCGGGCGATCGCCGCAGAGCGGCGGCGATCAAGCTGTACGCGCGGCTAGCAAAGTGCTAGCTGCGCGTACAGCATTTTAAATGAAGAAAATCGCCTCACCAGGGGCTGAGATATCTTCCTGCGCGGCATAGCCCGAGCTCAGCTCGGGCTTACCGCCAGGAAGGTTAAGCAAAACACGTTGCCTGGTTATCCTGCTGATCCTCTGTCTCCAATACTTTTAGCCATATACCCTGAACAAGCATGTAGCAGATCAGGTGTTTCTGACATGTTTGTCAAATCTGACAGAATTAAGCTGCATGCTTGTTTCTGGTGTGATTTAGACACTACTGCAGCCAAATATATCAGCAGGGCTGCCAGGTAACTGGTATTGTTTTAAAAGGAAATAACTATGGCAGACTCCATATACTTCTGGCTTCATGTTCACCTTTAAGATTTTATGATTTAAAAAATAAAAAGAATTATCTGATTGCTGTAGACAATACAAAATCTTCACCTAAGTGCATGTGTTTAAAGTGAACCTGAACTCTTGTACAGGACAATCTGCAGTGAGTTAGAGAGTTTCCCCCCTCCCCCCCTTCTAATTCTGTGACTTATCAGAATGTTAATTTGAGCTCTCAGCTTTGTCAGCTGGCTGCCTCAGCAGAGCAGCTGATTTTCAAACACAGGATGAACTTAGAACCCTAAGTCTGCTGCCATGAAAGCAGGAGGTAGACACACTGCAGATTTTTTTGCAGGATTTGTATCAGCTGTAACAGAAATGTTTTTCTTTAAAGTGGACCTGAACTCTTGCTCTGGGCACAAGGAAAACATAACTGAAATGCACTCTATTTAAAGAGTTTAGCCTGTGTAATTCCCCCTAATTTGTGTCTAATCACTATTTGTAATTTGATCTCCCTCCTGTCACCTGACTGCCACGGCAGATAAGCCGATACGGTCATTTGAAAGCACAGGCTGTAAACAATATGTCTGCTTCCATGAATCAGGAAATATTAACTGTGCACATTTATTTTAGGATTTGTATCAACAGAGTAACCAAGCAGCTCGGGGTGACCCAAACCACTAGGAATGTATAGGGGGATAAAAGAGACCGAAAAGCCCTCCTACTAATCAGCAATGCTTGGTGAAATTTGCCTTCTTAAAACAGAAGAAATGTTTTTTGTTTAAAGGTTATTATGCTGTTGTGTATCTTTTAGAGCAGAGAGGAGTTCTGAGTTCAGGTCCGCTTTATATGTACCTCTTTGGTTTATGTCTAACTTGTGACAGGGTTGCAATGGGTCATTGATTATGAGCTTACACAACCTGACTACTTACTTAACTCTCCTGTGTACATGGCATTTATCCATGTGTTTAGGGACTGATTCCAACCATGCCACTCTCAGTGAAGATAAGGAAAGTGTCATATCCACAGGGAATTCACTGCTTCAGTCCAGGAAGTATTGGGAACTGAGAAATAGGATTACTTTGTCTCCCACTGAGCTGGATGTAAATGTCAGACACATTAGCCTGGATGCAAAGAACAAGGCCCAGAATAAATGCAGGGTCTGTGGTCTCTGATGGCACCCTGGGGCCCTTGACAGCCTTTCTCCACCTTATCATGGAGTGCAGAAAAGATGCATCCTCAAGTGTCCAATTTACATAAGAAAGACAGGATGTGATTGGACAAATGAAGATGAATGAAAGGCAGTGATGTCAGCCAAGGCCATTGTCTGAAGATGGATGGGGGGCCTGAGTTCCATCAAGCTTTTGGGGCTTCCTCACAGCTCAGAATAGCAGCAGAAAGGACACTACCACACAAAGAAGCTCATTGAATGCCAGACAGATGGGAGTTTATATTTTCTTAGTAGCTGTCATTGGCTGTGATCTTGTAGAGCTAGAGTGTCTTCATTAAAATAAACATTTCTGTGACAGGATCATGAAAGATTTCTTTGGTGCAAGAATAAAGGGCTGGAAAACACAGATTCTCTTGCTGTCGGGTTTAGGTGAAATTTTACCACATCTTAATCAGGTGATTGTACTGTACTGAAAGGCTGCCTGTGCCTGGGTGCAGCCAGCTACTGAGGTCAGTTTACTGAGTCATTGCAATTCGCATCCTAGGAACGGTTTCAAATTAAAATCAGGCTTTAAACCATGTGGATCCAGTCTTTGCGACTTATAGCACCACACCATGATTTTAATTTGAAACCATATCCAATGGCTGGTTAGTGTACCTGACTCTGACACAGCAGACCAGGATTCGTAGCTTATCTCTTCCTGTTCAGCACGCCAGCATCTATTCATAGAGTAGTAGAGGTGTCTCGACACCCTAAAGAAAGATACAGGAAACAAAAACGGGAGCCCAGTAGTGCAATATGTAGAGATGCAGGGTTTAAAATAAAATGTAAATGATTTTCTACTCACAAAGGCATATTGCAGAGGAGCAACCAACTACAAGAAGCAGGTGGAGACCATGAACCCAACTCCACTCGGGTTGGCCCAACTGGACCTGGATGTGGTCGCTATTTTTGAAAAGAGTGACAGACGACTAGCGGGGCAAAGACCACTAGAGGTCTGCCTTTACTCCTCCAACAGCCTTTGTTGGGGGTATACTAAGCACAATTGGGAAAAGAGGTGCCTTGGTGTATATAAAACTTTTAAAAACAAATACCATGGAAAAAGTGAGGTGGCTTAACTCAATAACGAGAACTTTGTTTTTAGGCACTTTTATTGGCCTAAGGAAGCGGTCTCAGACCCGCGTAACACATTGCCTGTACTTAATAGATATCCTTTGTGTTCACAAAGTTCTCGTTATTGAGGTAAGCCACCTAACTTTTTCATTTTATTTGTTTTTAAAAGTTTTATATACTCCATGGCACCTCTTTTCCCACTTGTGCAGCACCTATTTAGTAAGTAGACTTGGGCAAGACTCCCTAACACTGCTATTGCCTATAGAGCACATCCTAGTGGCTGCAGCTCTGACACTGAGTCTGCCAGGAGAAAAGCGCAATATAAATGTTCTGAGTCTTGTTTCTCTTCATATAACATTTTGTCTGCATTCCCCTTTCTGCATGACAATTTAAAGAGAATCCTTACTACATAATGTATAAAATTGCATAATTTTACAATATTCATTTGCCCATTTTAAAATCTTACCTTATTCAGGTTTACATTCTAAATTTAACGAAGATGCCAGCAACTTTAACCTCTGTGTCTAAATGTTTTAGTACAGTAAAACCCCCATTATTCAGAACTGATTTAACCAGAATTCTCAAGCAAACAGAAGAAAAAATTCTAGACTAGCAGGATGCGTAAATCTACTTTTAGATTTTTTTTTGTACTGTAATAAACCTCTGTTGCATTGAGTTAAATTGGATATCCAGACAAAAAAAAAAGATTTTAAGCAGTCCCCCTGTAAGGAAAAGTGAATAGCACTATTGCCTTGCAGCGCTGCAACCCCGGTCCGAATCCCAACAAGGGCACTATCTGCACGGAGTTTGTACGTTCTCCCTGTGTCTGCGAGGGTTTCGTCCCGGCACTCCGAATTCCTCCCACATCCCAACTACATTCAGATAAATTAATTGGCTTGCCCCTAAAATTGGCCCTAGACTATAAAGGACATGTGACTATGGTAGGAAGATGTCGGCACTATATAAATACTAAATAATAATGTCCTGAAGCCCCTGAATCAGCTTGCATCTGTTGTGTAGCCCCTCCCCTAAAGAAAAACACTATTTAATTTTTTCAAATAACCCTCCAGGACAGGTGCTACATATGAGATATGGGCTCCGCCCTCAACAGGAAACACAAAGAACTAGCTCTCTATAAGTTCCACCCCTCAGTATCCACCTGCCAGTTCTTTGTGTTTCCTGTCCCGGGAAGCCTCTAGCTCTCTACAGCTAGATATGGTCAGCAGCCAGGCAGTGCTGAGGCCATGGAACTTTTATAGGCAGCCCTGTCCTGGAAGGATTACTGGGGGTTTACCTTGTTTTTCCACAGTGGATCTCTGAATCATGCTGGAGGTCAGCTATGTAAGGAGAGACGGTGTTTGAGGCAGCATGGTGGAGACCGATCGCGCGTCGGAGGGAAGCTTTCACTTTGCGGAGGCAGAAAGGTGACTTCCTTTGGCGGTAGTGTGATTCTCAGCGTGTCCAGAGCGGAGGCAAGGGCAATAGCGCTGTGAGCACGACACTTCCGACCTTACGGGGACATCGTATCCGGTACGCGCAGCTGTCAGAACGCCGAGAGGTCCATTCCCCACACCGCGGTTGGTGTTTGGTGGAGATGGACACGAGACAGAGGACGGCAGACCAAGTAAGTGGCGGCGGACATCGGAGGATGGTTGCCCGTCTGATTCTGAGGTCTATGCCTAAACCTGGCGCAAGGGAAGATTTTTTTAGTTTCTTACAGCGCTGATGGTTGTAGAAAGTCTTTTGTCTACTATTGCCCATGTATTCAGCACTATGTTTACTTACCCAAATTGTTTGGGTTGTGGGTGTTTATCTTAAGCATGTTCTCATGTCTTTACTTAAACTGCTGAATTATATAACTTTGCTGCAGATAACTTCATCATGAGGTTTGTGCACGCAGGTGGACAAAATCAATTGATTGATTAATTATCCCAGGAAATGTGTTCTGTGCGCATTTAATTTGTCGTATGCATCTTGCATTTGAATGGGCAGCATAATTTATTTTTATCATTTCATTTTACTTGAAATTAGATTAAGTTTCACTGTCATACTTTATATATGCCTAGCTTTATGAGTAGAGCTAAGTCTGGGGTTTACTGATTATACCAAATAGCTATCTCATGGCATGTTAAATATTTATGTATGCTGGTTAACAGACTTAATTGATTAAATCATCAATTGCATGTTTTTGAGCCTACTGATAGCTCTGATAGGTCCAGCAATTGCCATCTTTGGAACAAAGTGTTGCATGCTGTGTGTTATAAACAGGTAAGCCGCGTTAGACTGTTTGCACATGCGCAGTTATGTTGGAAGGGGAGGTCTCCCCTCCTCCTCCGCGGCCAGCCACATGGCTAATTAATATTCACTGCACTGTGACGTGCAGTGTTTACTTCCTGGAGCGGCCGCTCTGTGTGGCGTTTGGCTGGCGGGACCAAGTGATGCGGATCACATGGTCTCCTCATCGCCCATCGCGAAAAAGGCGCACCAACAGTTGCATAACGCAGTTCTTGGTAGCATCCTCCTCCAGCACCACCGGGCATTGCGTTGGGGGCACGTTATGCAACTTATAGCATCCCCTAAAACACAATGTCCTGGTGGGAAAGAAGCCTTGGGCTCCCTGCACACTGCAAATGCATGCAGTGTGCAAAAGGCCTTAGACTGGTCTAAAGTATCTTGTTAAAAATGCATATCAAGTGCAAATAATAAGATACTACAGCATCTTGCAAAGAGTTTGTTATCCATTAGGCAAGAAATGGTGGAAACATTTAAAGCTTTTAAAGAAAGCCTTCCTTCTACTTCAGTTTCACAGCCGCTTCAGACTGCTTAAATTTAATCTACAAAACCTAAGAAAGCAATAAGGAAATCTCCTAGAATAATACTTTCTTCTGAAGAGGAAGATGATAGTCAGCAGGAAGTTGTTATATGGATTCCAAATCTTCTGTGGACTTATCTGTACAGAGTGAAGCAGAGGGGACTGTAAAGTCCTCAAAGTTTGTTTGCTGCTGGAAGAAACTGAAGAATCATTGAAGGCAATTCATTCAACTTTGGATATTCCACTACAAAAAAATAAAAATAAATAAATCATCTGCAATGATACATGATATACACAGGAATGGAACCATGTGAGCATTAGCAGTTATGTTTCCCAGTTCATATTCCTCTATTAAAACTTAATCACAGCTCAATGGAAAGAGCCAGATAAAAGAATATTTGTATCTAGGGCCTCTTTCGCAGTGTGACAGTAAAATCGCATGTTATAAAATGATTCAACGCAGACTAACGCACAGCAATACTAAGTCTGTGGGACATTCACAGTGCACACGTTGCGTTTGTGTGTAACTTGTAGCATTGTTAGATAGTGCTGCATGCTGTGCGTTATACACATTATTGGCTGCGTTGGACGGTTTGCACATGCTCAGTAATTACTTGGAAGCATAGTTTTCATTGCCTGTATGTTCTACTGTATGGGACGATAACGAGGCATTAACTTGCGTTGCAACCTTTTGGGGTGCTGCGGTGTAAGTTTGCATTGCGATTGTAACGTTGCATCAAAACGCAACATCCCACTGTGAAAGTAGCCTCAGGGTTTGAAAAGGCGTTTTCCATTTTCTGAGGAAGACGCTAAGCCTGGGGATTCATGTTCTAAACTTGATGCTGCATTTAGTCAGGTTGGAAGGTGAATGAGTTATCATTCAAGGTCTAAAGCGGCCTTAAAAACCAGAAAATAAGTTGAAATTTCTCTTAAGAAAGCATGGTCTGCTACTGCTCCCATTCGGAATCACGTCAGCACCCAGAATCTTCACAAAAGTAATGGCAGAAATTGTGGGAACCCTTCATTAAAAAGGTGTTATGATAATGCCATACTTAGATGACCTTTTAGTAGTGACAGACAGTATTGTGAAGTTGAAACATCAGAGATCTCGTCATCCAGCAGTTGGTACGAGCAGGTTGGTTAGGGAACCGACAAAAATCAAATTTGATTCCGACACAGGTTATTCAGTTCTTGGGGTTCAGAATTAATTTCCATAGCTTAGAAATTATTTCTTCCACAAAACAAGTTAGGCAAAATTCATGCCTTAGTGGAAAATTTCCAGCAAAAATCAATGGTAACAGTCAAACAAGTGATGAGTCTAATAGGATTTTTGACATCCACAGCACCGGCAGTGTATTGGGCATTGAAACCTGGGATGAGCAGAAACTACGCCAGTGCGAATTTACGCATCATAGTTTGCATCTACGCATGGTAGTTCATAGGAAAAGTTTTTCAAAACAACGCTGATGAATTTACGCATAGTGAAGTACTGCTACACGTAACTTACGCCCACTATGCGTAGTGAATGTGTGTATTGCGTAGTGAACTACGAATGCGTTTCTTGCGTATAATTTTCAGCGTGTGATTGTATGCTTACAAATATACGCAGGGGAAAGGGGAATGTATGCATTGAAGAGGTCCCGGTATAAGCAGTTATAGAGAAATGCGTAAAATTTTCTGCATATAAGCACAAGCATCCGCACACACTATGCTTCACACTACGCGTAATTGCGTAATTTTAATGCATAGTCTACGTGATGCATACAAAACGAATATTTGATATTCGCAGCCGTAGTTTGTTGAAGTGTAATTGAGTAAAACCATGTGTAGTTCCAGCGTAGCGAAGTTGGCTGACTACGACCATCCTTTATTGAAACGTGAGAATATTACAACGGCTCCTGCGCAGTTGGAAAGTAAGTCAAGCAGCTTTAAACCACATGGTGTCTATTCCAACACGGTTGAAACAATCACTCGGTTGGTGTATAATAGCAGACAATGTCACTCGGGGACGACTATGGTAGTTTCAGATGACAAAAGTGTTAACAGACGCAAGTATTCTTGGGAGAACCCACATAGATGGGATATATCTACAAGGAACTTGGTCAAAGCAGATTAATCTTCAAATTTCGGAGAGCATCTGGGAGTGAAGAGAGCCCTAGACCATGCAAAATACAGGTTAAAAGACCAGCATGGTCAAGATCAGGTCAGACAATATAACAGTAGTGATGTATGTAAACAAACAAGGGTGTACCAGGTCATCACAACTTGATTTGATACTGCAGCTGCTAGATTGGGCGGAGAACAATCTTCAATCGATCTCAGTGGTTCACCTAAAGGGTTCATTAAGCAACATGGTGGATCTGTTCAGCGGGAAGAGACTATCAATCTAATGCTAAGTCCTGAAGTGTTCAAGTTGTTAGCGAAAAAGTAGGGACAACCACAGATCGATTTATTCGCCAATCTGGAGAATACTCAGTGCCGCCAGTTTTTCTCTCTAGACCCAAGAGGCGCTTCGGGAGTAGATGCCTTGGCTCAAATGTGGGATTATCAAATATCTTATGCATTTCCTCCAATACCGCTGTTACCAATAGTATTACAGAAGCTGAAATCGATAACAATGTATCTAATATTAATTGAACCAGATTGGCTGAAAATAATCTGGTATCCAATGATTAAGTTGATGCTGGTGGACAGACCAATGCCATTAACAGACAGACTATACCTTCTCAAAAAGAAAAGAGAAATGGACTCAGATTCCGAATCTTCGATTGACAGCTTGGTTTCTGAAAGGAAGATCTTAAAAGATAGAGGGTTAATAGAATATAATTAAAAGTAGAAAGAAAGTCACTAGAGCAATATATCAAAACTATTGGAAAACTTTTTGTCAATGGAAGAGAAAGACAGGACTCCGATCCAATAAGCTCGCTACAGTGTTAGGATTTTTGCAAGAATACGTTGACAAAAATCTAGCATTGAGTACCCTAAAGATCCAAGTGGCAGCCTTATCACTATACTCGGATGAGAGGTTAGCATTAGAACCTCTAGTTATTAGTTTTTTGTTTGTCAGTTACAAATCGAAAGGAGTTCAAAGTCCTAGAGAGGTAACCGCTCACTCAACAGGGTCAGTGGCAACTTCCTGGGCTTATAGAGCTGGAGCAACAGCGGCGGATATCTGCAAGACAGCAACTTGGAAATCCGTGAACACCTTCATTAGGCATTACCGACTGGGCTTATCAGCAGAAGAACAGGCATTTGGAAGAAAAGTTCTTCAGGCTGTTGTCCCTCCCTGAGGTTGGTATTTATTGCATATCATCTCATATGTAGCACCTGTCCTGGAGGGTTATTTGAAAAAACCAAAATTAGCTTACCTGGTAATGCTGTTTTTAATAACCCTCCAGGACAGGTGACCCACCCATTTTGATATATATATTTATGTATAATATTGACTGAAGCATATATTTCTGTGTGTTTATACGGATGTTTATGTACATGCAAGTTTTTTGTTAAATTGTTTGAAAGAAGAATCGGTATCAGGACAGTTAATTGGAACGTACTGGCAGGTGGATACTGAGAGGTGCAACTTATAGAGAGCTAGTTCTTTGTGTTTCCTGTTGAGGGCGGAGCCCATATCTCATATGTAGCACCTGTCCTGGAGGGTTATTAAAAACAGCATTACCAGGTAAGCTAATTTTGGTTTTCTGATCGAGATAAAGACACAAGGATGTTTTTCTTCACAGGGAGGGACTTCAAGCCGGAAGCTGGCTGATTCTAGGTTCAGGTAGGTAACAGACGGCTTTGGCAGATAGTTGGACAGGTAGTTGGTAGGTGTGTATGAACCTTAAGGCTTTGGGGAAGACACAGCAAGTAATTGTAACTTTCCCTTAACTACTTTAGGACCAAGCTAATTGAAATCTACACCCTGTTTTGGTGATTGGCAGGGTGTAGATTTCAGTTAGCTGCTGCTGCGCGCATCCGCCGTTTCCGTCGCTCTTGCTGATCTCGCTGCTGACTCCCAATGTCTCTTGCCGCAGCTCACTTGCTCTGCCTGTCTCTGACGCAGAGCCCTGTGAGTGGGTCAGGAGGCCGATTTCATATCCCGTCACAAAACTTACATTATTTTATTTTTGTAGCTGTCAATGACTGCAGCTGCCTGCCACCGCCATTGTACAATTTGGCGTCCTAGTGGCCGCCTCCGTACTTCCTGCTCAGTGCCCTGGCATGTTAGTCGCACATCATGGGTGATCCCGGCGCACAAGTGCCGCTGGGGTCACGCATGACGTGTCACAAATGCCAGGGCACCGAGCAGGAAGTATGGAATTGTAATAGTTCCATTGCATCTCCACTATTACGGTTCCATTATGACATGCCCCCATTGCCCATGTCTTTGTTTAACTTGCCCCTGTTATAGTGTCCGCCCTTTATAGTACCTTTATGTATACCACCCCTATATAATGGTGTCTGAGCTGTGTGCCCTTTATAGTGGTCCTTGTAGTAGGTTCCCTATATTGTTGTTCCTGTGCTATGTACCCCATATAGTTGTCCTGGTACTGGGCCCGTCTTACAGTGGCCAATGTGCTTTGACCCCATATAGTGGTCTCTGGGCTGTTGCCCCTTGTAATGGCACTCATTGTTGTTTCCACTGGTCATCTAATGGTCCCCCCTGCCCCTTGTAGTTTTTTATAGTGCTCCCTACCTTTGTTTATAGTGTTTCCTGGAGTTGCCCCATTATCACACCGTAGTGTGCATTTTTGCATGCTGCGCAGCCCTATTTAAAATGATGAACAGGATCTGTGTTGCATTGGATTGTAGCTGTGGCACAACAAATTGCTATCGCATATCCCTTGGGTTATCAAGCCGAACATGTTTTATTTTTTGCTATTTTTGACTTTACTATAATTGTCCAACATCATTAACTCAAGGACTTTAACTGTATGCAAAAGCTAAAAACCTCAAGGACACCTCCTCTCCGTAGATAATTGGGTTATGTTTTGTTTTTTATTTTGTATTGGGATTCATCACTGGGGATGGTCAATGAGATGCAAATAATTCTAAGTTGATGCAGGCTTATTTTTATGTAAATTCTGAATGCAAATGTATGCAGCTTGAAACTCCAAACCTGACAAGATAAAATTTGATTAGTCAGTTTTTAAGCTGCCTACATTTGCATACAAAATGTGTATAATTGTGCATTATTTGCACCTCATTAACTTTTCCTATGTATCACTGATGTTACTAACTTGTGGATATCTCACGTATTACTTTTTGTTTTGTTTTTTTACTTCTGGGTAACTCTATCACTAGTTATTTTAATTCTGTAATTTTTCTTTATTTATTTTGAAAAATTCCCTTAAAATCCCAGTGACAGGAATTTCTGACTTTCTTTTTTCAGCGTTAGTACATATTATTATTATTAATAATTTATATAGCACCAGCATCTTCTGTGGCGCTGTACAATAGCATACAGGGTATAACAATACAAGGACTACAATACAACAGTTGATACAAGACAAGAGGGTGTAAAGGTGCGTACACACGCACTACAGAAGCCAACGACGAGTCCGTCAGACCCTCCCACTGGGCGGACTTTCAGCAGACTGTAGTGCGTGTGCACGCACTGTCGGCGGACTGATAAGGCTGTTTGTGAACGATCCGCTGAGTGGATCATTCAGGAACAGCCTTATCAGTCCACCGACAGTGCGTACACACGCACTACAGTCTGCTGAAAGTCCGCCCAGCGGGAGGGTCCGACGGACCCGTCGTTGGCTTCTGTAGTGCATGTGTACGCACCTTAACAGCTAAAGCAGTGAACAAATTATCTACAAATTTTACAAGGGGTGGGAGGTGTGTACACCCATTACACAGCATTGTTAGACAAAAGGGAAGAGAGCCCTGGCCAAAAGACCATAGTCTAAACGTTTAAGGTATAGGATATTAAGTAAGGGAAGCTGTGTGTGGAGTGGTAGAAATGGTGGTTAGTGGGCAAGGTGTCCTAGGTAGGATAGTATGTTTGCCTGAAGAGGCGAGTTTTCAGATTGCTCCTAAAAATAGTAAGTGTACACGAGTGGCAGATTTGTTGAGGGAGAGTGTTCCAGAGGGGGGGAGAGAAATGAGAGAAGTCTTGTAAGCAGGAGTGGGAGGAGGTGATCAGGGAAGAAGACAGAAGGATATCGTTAGCAGAGTAGAGATTGCATGTAGGATGGTATCTGGAAATAAGTTGATTAAAATAGGAAGGAGCTATGTTGTGGAGAGCTTTGTAGGCGAGAGTAAGGATTTTAAATTGTATCCTTTGTGTAACAGTGCAGGGACTGACAGAGGGGGATTGGGCTGGAGAGGTGGATGAGTCGTGCGGCAGAGTTCATGATAGACTGTAGAGCAGATAAACTGTTGGCAGGGAGACCGCAGAGCAGAGAGTTGCAATAATCTAGTCAATTGCAATAGTCTAGTCAATTGCAATGCTACCTGCATATTTGTTGACATCAGGTAGCATTGTTAAAAGCAAGCCATAGTTACTTGAATAGCCTTTGACCTTTGGCGTGTGGTAAATTTACTTTTCTTGTAATCACCAGAAAGTGGGACTCTCATATTTATTTTAATCCTTGTGGTGAACTAGCTGTGGAAGGGCTTTTCATGAAATGTGCAAATTAGATCTTCTAAACATAGCCAATCACAAACCTGGGCATTTGAAATAAAGCAAATGAAGGAAGTACGTAAAAGGATTCTACTGTGTGTCTATGGTATCCAGAGCCTTCCCTCTATTTACTAAACGGTTTAAAAGAGGCGCCCTGGTGGTGGAATACTAAGCTGAGGGCTCCCTCAGCTTAGTATTCCATTTGGCTTGGCACTGCTATTGGCCTGAGAAAGCAGGCTCAGACCCGCAAAACGCGTTGCCTGTGCTACCAATAAAATCTCTTGTTCACACAAAGATTTTGTCTTCATTGAGGTAAGCCACCTCAATCTTTTTCGCTTTTATACTGTTTTTAAACGCTTTTATATACAACCAGGGCGCCTCTTTTAAACCATTTAGGGCTTGATTCACAAAGCAGTGCTAACTGTTAGCACGCCTGTGAAAACCCCCTTAGCACGTCTAAATGAGCTTTTCGCGCGCAAAACTTTATGCGCGTAAAACTTAACGCGCGCACTGCACAGAGGGCAGGGCGCTCCGCGTGAAGTGTCCATTAAAGCCTATGGGACTTAGCGCGCGCATAGGACTGCGCGCGCATAGGACTTTGCGCGCGTAAAACTTTGCGCGCGGTACTTAGCGCGCGATGTGATTGAGAAAACCGGTACTAACCTACTTAGCACCCTGGTTAGCGCGCCTAAAGACTTTAGACGTGCTAAGTAGGTTAGCACCGCATAGTGAAGAAAGCCCTTAGTGTACTTCACACCCCTATATGTCCACCCGTTTGAGAGGTGGAGACAGAACGCACGTGGTGCACACCATGGTGTACGTCTGTCTCCCTCTTTTTCCAAAGGAGAGCAACCGCATCCAGGTCCTTAGCGACCTCCCCGAGTGGAGTCGGGTTTGTTGTCTCCACCTGCTTCCTGCGATCGGTTGCCCCTCTGCAACCCACCTTTGTGAATAGTTTCTTACTTTCTACATCCACTATTTAGTTTTGACGTACTGTACCATTGGGCTCCCGCATTTGTCTCCTGTGTCTCTTCCTAGAAGGTCTTTTGACACCAACCACCCACTACACTTCCATCTATTTAGGTCTGTATTAAACCTGAAGTAAGTTTTCTCACTTTAAGCTCCCTTTAAGTAATCAAATTTTATCTTCACCTGTAAAAGTCAGCTTGGCCCCAATACTTACTCATTCTAAGCCTTCCCATTAGGCTTTGCTCCCACTTGAGCTGAGAACGTAAAACTGACAGTGAACGGCTCCTATTTTAAAAATAGGGCTCCTGCATTGTCCGCTCCCACTGGCTACACGTGGTCTGGCACAAGTGGGAACTGAGCCTTAAGGGGCCCATATGCTTATACTATTTCCCGACGATATTCAGCAGATTCGATTACTATGATCGAGTCTGCTGTGAAATCGTTGTGCAAACGCTGACCGAACTATCGATTTCAGTCCGAAATCGATCGTTCCCGTCGATCTGTCCACGCAGAAGATTTCGTTTGATCGCCGGCGGATCGGGAGTGCGTCGATAGCGGCGTTCGAATGTCCGACAACCGACGCTAGCAGCAATACATTACCTGATCCGGCCGGCGCGTATCCCTGGTGTCCCCGCTGTTCCTTCTCCGCTGGGCTCCGGCAGGCTTCACTTCCTGTCCCGACAGGAAGTTTAAACAGTAGAGCGCCCTCTACTGTTTAAACTTCCCCGGACAGGAAGTAAAGTGAATCTGGAGCCCAGAGCGGAGAAGAAGACAGCGGAGACCGGGGGACTCGCGCCGGCCAGATCAGGTAATGTATGCAGGGGGCGGAAGCAGCGGCAGCTCCACAGATTGTGAATCAGGTTTCATAGTGAAATCGATTCAAAATCTGTTTGCCGTGTAGGCAGCCAATATATCCTTCTTTGATCAGATTCGATCACAGAGGGATCTATCTGCTGGTCGATCTGGTGGCACTCGACCAGTGTATGGCAGCCTTTAGTCCTTCTCTTGGATGGGTGGCTTCTCTGAAAAGGATTTATTTCTGTAGGCACTGATCATTTTAGCATGCAGTTTTCACTGACTTCTCCATGTATTTTTCCATCAACTGCTCAGTTTCTGTTGCATGTGATAGCTCTGCTCTAAATCTCACCTAAATTGAAATTGCCTCAAGAATTTCTGCTTGGTAATTATAATCCTTCACTGCTAGTCCCTTTATTCCCCTATTTAAAGTGTTACTTGGCTGATAGATATTAGTATCTTCTGGAATTTCTTATGGCGTTATGCATTGGTGAGAGTTTTTTTGGACAATTTCACAAGGCTGGAAAGGTTTTTGTAATCATAATATTCAAATTATTTATCAGTCCACTTTAAGATAGATAAGTAATCTCCTCAGATAAGGGAGCCATACTGGTAACCAGTGATCCAGGAAAAAAAATATGTTGTCACCAGTGGCCAAAGTATTTCTACCAGCAGTGCGAATGAACATAGATGGCTTTGTCTGTTCATTTCCATTTCCCTGTCATCACCACGGTTTGGTTTTTACTTGTACAGAACATATTACAGTGCTTCACAAAACAGAGGGCTTTTCCTGAAGTACAGCTAATAAATATTTCCCAGGTGTTCAGCAGTGATTTTTTAAATGCAAGATTGTCGGAGCTTTAAAGAAGTGTAGTAAATCAGTGGCCCAGGCCTTCAGGCCCAGGTATAATAAAACAGGGTGCTGACAGCTGAAGAACACTGCCACTTTGACAAGATTTATTGCAAATAGAAGAGCGCTTGCCTTTCTAAACAACCCTCCCTTTGGAATGGCTCTGCTTCATTAGAAGAGAACCAAGAAGAGAAAATATAAGCTGGTTTTATATTAAGGGCCATTTGATTTGTATATAAAGACAGAGAGAGACAGACATATCTACTGTGTATGAATACCAGGGTAAAGGAACACAAATGTGAGGAAATGGCTTATTTAATGAGGAAGAGTTTGCTAAACTTTAGCAAAGAATTAAATTAAATTCAACTGAACATTAATCTCTGTTAATCTGTAGATGTAGTAGTTTTGGACTTTTCTGAAGTTTTTGGCACAGTTCTTTACAGGTATAAATTAAGTATTTTAATATACAGCATATCAATGCATAAAATTAACTTCTTTATAAATGATATAGGAGTTCAACAGAATATCCAAGTAGCTCAGGGTGACTTAAAACCACAGAAAAAAGTATAGGGGACTAAAAGAGACCAAAAAGCCCACCTACTAAAAAGCAAATTCAGCTGAGCCACAGTAGCCCATTTAAAGCTGAATTATCCCAAATATCTTCTGTTTTAAGAATGCAAATTGCGTTGAGCGTTAATTTTAGTAGCAGGGCTTTTCAGTCTCTTTTAATCCCCTATACTTGCGCTTAAAAGACACCCGAGGTGAAAATAAACTAATGAAATAAACAATTGTATCTATCATCCTTCTCCTAAAATGACTTTTTAAGATATTCCACAGTTTTATATTAAATTTAATTTAAATCTACTTTTTAAGTTCTTACTGTTTTATTGTTTTTTCCCAATGACACCTTCATTGAAGTAAGCCAGAGCTTAAATCTATGAACTATTGACACTTTTTATCTCTTTCCCACTCTAAGAAGCCATTTTCTGCTAGGAAATTGTGTTTTATAGTTGGCATTTCTTATCAGTGACAGTCACACTGTAGTCTGACTCAGGCCTGATTCAGACAGGAACTGCCACTTACATACCTGATGTTTAACTCTTTCAGGCAGGGGGGGGGGGGGGAAGGAACACAGCAAAATTATTTCTGTGCTAGGCACTGTACATACACATGTCTATCTCATCATGTCACATGTCACCTCCGGTATCCTTTAATATTACATATTAACCACTTCAGCCCACAATGTTGTTCACCTTATGCATCCGAGTAACTTTCACCTCCCATTCATTCGCCAATAACTTTATCACTACTTATCACAATAAAGTGATCTATATCTTGTTTTTTCCATCACCATTTAGGCTTTCTTTGGGTGGTACATTTTGCTAAGAATTATTTTATTCTAAATCCATTTTAACAGGAAGATTAAGAAAGAAATGGAAAAAAAATATTTTTCAGTTTTTGGCCATTATAGTTTGAAATTAATACATGTTACCGTAATTAAAACCTATGTATTTTATTTGGAAAAAATGAGGTGAAGCGCTCTACACCACACACACATACAATCTTAATTTGTACACTATCTTAGTTGTACACACAATCTTACATGCACCTCCTAGGGGTGCTAGACTCTACTAAATGGCAACCCCTAGTACAGTAATGATAAACAATGCAAAGTCCACCTGTAGGGAAAAAATAAACATACATATCCCCTGAGAAACAAACTGGCAACAATGTGCTAATGATTGAAGATAGAATTGTTGTTGTCAGTTCCTGCAGGAAGAAAAACCACATATATACATAATTGTCCTCCAAGGATCCCAGCAAGAGAACTATCAGCAGCCACAAAGTTCAGAATAGTCCGTTGTTTAAATAAGATCTCCTTAATGGCTAAGCAAAAATACCCTTACCAGCAGGGATGGCTGATTGATTTACAGATCAGCAATCAGACATGATCAACGAAAACCTCTTCGTGCTCCAGGAACTACTTCTTCCTAGGTATCACTCAAAGATACAAAATATCGACATAGCGTGATACAGTTCAAACTGATCACCCTGCCACCCGTAGTGCTCCACACGTGTAATACCACCACGTCCACACCTCCGTGATAAGTGATGTAAGCAAAATACTCGCTCACCAGATGCAATGGCTGATCTCAAGCTGACCAGCTGTGCTCACTTTCTTATGTCCGCAGATACTCAAAAGTGTTGACAGACCTTGGACTCAAGAGACATGGCCAACATAGCATAATTCCGTTTTAATTAATTAAAAACAATACAGAAATGCACTCACATTTAGTTAAAAGATAATGCGCATATCAAATCAGGACGTCCTCACCGCCGCTTTACTATTCAGCGTCTCCACTCTCCATGCCTGAGGCCCCGCCCTACCGGTTTCGTCATACGACTCATCAGGGGCATGCCATTGGCCTGGAGTGGCGACGCTATAGCTCCTTTCGTATGCAAATTTCCTAACTATCGGCGGTGAATCTCGCGGCTCATGTCAGATCTCCCCGACGGGCTCCGGTATCATAGCGTCTCACATAGACATAATTTATTGTTACATATTACGGCCGTGCCGTCTGGGAAAATCTTAACCCATAGTGACACTTGCCCATATGTTTTGGAGCTCATAGTTCTCAAATGTCAATTAATCATCTGCCGGGCCCGTTTTGAAACATAGTATCAGAGACGCTTATTAAACCTAAAACCTTCATTAAAAACATCATACAATATCTAACAGTGACCAGCTGTCTGCTATCTTATTGCTTGGCATAAAACGACATTAATAAACATATACCACCCGTGTAGACATCATCCAGTCAGCCACATCTCATTAGTTACCGTAACCAACATTAATGAGCGCATACCAAACGCACATTAAGCGCTCATTTGATCACATCGTACCTTAACACCACCGCTCATCCCCAAGTGACAAACGTGCCCTTTTGTCCCCCTACTATTACAGCCCTTCACTTATTGGTTAATTTGAAGTGCTAGCGTCCCCAACTTTTTTTGGGGACAATATGTGGTCAAATTCAACCCTATCTTATCTCCTCTCTATTTTAAATTATACAAGGGCTCATGTATCACTTGGATGCAGCCTCAATCACACACAGATAGGATACAATCTTCCCTATCCAAAAACTACCTACCTCACCCTAAACCCTAGTGACCTCAATCTCTTTCAACCCGTGAACCCCTTCCCTTCCCAAGGCAGCCAGATACTGTGTATGTTAACTAGCTCCTAACTGCACCCCACATAAAATGTACTATTGAATATAATGTAAAGGTGAAAAGTAAATATTATAGTCACTAACCCCCTAGTCATCTGCTATAAAGCAGTTGAGGTCTAACTCCACATTGAGACCATTCGGCCTCATAGTTTTCATGTTGAAGATCCACTTTGTTTCTAATTTTGAAATTTCTCTGATCTTGTGGCACCCTCGCCATCTCTCAGGTAATTTCTGAATAGCACTAAAATGCATTAGTGATGAGTTAGCCCCATGTTTTTCTGCAAAGTGTTTAGATACACTGTGTCCCATCACCCGATTTTCTATATTCTTCACGTGCTCATTAATTCTGGTTTTTAGCATCCTTTTTGTTCGACCAATATATTGAAGCCCACACGGGCACCAGATGAGATAAACCACGTGAGTGCTCCCACAGGTGATAAATTCTTTAATGGGAAATTGTTGACCAGTACTCATAGATATATTGGATTGTGTCTTATTAGCTTGGGCCATTAAACAGGGATTGCACTGCTTACAAGGGTAAAACCCTTTTAAACCCCATAGTCCTGTCTGTTTTTTGATTTTTGGTTCATCAATACATGTTTTCACAAGACTCCTTTGGAGGTTATCAGCTTTTCTATAGATGAACTTAGGGTTCTTGGGGATTCTCTTGCCCAGTATTGGATCATTTGTCAGTAATCCCCAATATTTTTTGATGATCCTTTCCACATCGCCATGCTGAGCATTATAATCAAAACATAGGGCGAATTCAAATTCATCCCCTATTTGTTTCTTTGGTCGGTCCTCCAACATATTTCTTCTATCATACTGTTTAATCTTATCTATTTCCTGTCTTAATGGTATCTCTTGATAGCCTTTATCTACAAATCGTTGTAGCAACATCCCGGCTTGTTCCTCATAGTCTTTAATTTCAGTGCAATTCCTACGTATCCTTGTAAATTGGCTCCGAGGTATTCCTTTCAGCCAATTTTTATGATGGCAACTTGTAATTGGGATGTAGGCGTTCCGGTCTGTTCTTTTGAAAAAAGTTTTTGTCCCCAATCTATTACCCTCCTTATATAGGACCACATCTAGAAAGTCAATTTGTCCCTTATCCCATTTTGCTGATAATATAATCCCTTTGTCATTATTGTTGAGCCACTCCAAATATTCACCTAATTGTTCAGTACTCCCTCCCCATATCCACACCAAGTCGTCGATGTACCTTCTCCAAGTTTTAACTCTTTCGCTTTGAGGCTGTGACAGCACCCCTAGTTCCCAATCATCCATAAAGATATTAGCCACACTGGGGGCATACTTAGCCCCCATGGCACATCCCAATGTCTGAAGAAAGAACTGGCCCCCATACCAGAAGTAATTATGGGTTAGGGAAAAAAACAGTAGTTTCAATATGAAATCTATCTGTTCAGTTTTCAATTCTGTGTATACATTCAGTGCTTGCTTAACTGTTCTAATAGCTTCCCCATGTGGGATAATAGTATATAAAGCACTGACATCAGCTGTCACCAGCAGATCATCATTATCTACTTCCATCATGCTGACGGTCTGTAACAGTTGCTTCGTATCTCTGAGCAATAGTGTTAATTTTGCCACGACTGGTTGTAAGTGGGAATCAATATATTCTCCGACTCTTTGGTTCAGAGAGCCAATCCCACTAATAATGGGGCGGCCTGGAGGCTTGGTTATACTCTTGTGAATTTTTGGATTGTGATAGATAACCGGGACTCTTGGGGCATCTATCATTAGATATTTAAACTCAGCATCATTCAGAATTTCCTGTTGGAGGCCTTCCTTCAATATCCCTCTGAGTTCACCCATATAAGCTATTGTCGGGTCACCTTTAAGCTTTTTATATGTACCTTGGTCATCTAGAATGCGTTCCATTTCAATCCGATATTGATCTGTATTCATTACCACGACGCCCCCCCCTTTATCCGCTGGTCTAACCAGGACATCTTTCCTCTGACTTAGCTCTCTTATTGTTTTGAATTCACTATTATTGTGTTTCACTTGAATTTTTTCTATATCTTTAAGTACCATATTCTTAAACACCTGTATTGTTCCCTCCTTTGAATTGTCTGGAGGATTAAACGTTGACTTGTTCTTTAAAGTGGTGTGTGCATACCCCCCTGGAATACCCTGGCTTGCCTTATTGGTGGGGCCTTCTTTGGAAATAAAGTATTTCTTAATATTCAACTTCCTAATATATTTATTCACATCTATAAATGTCCCAAATTTGTTTAGCCCCTGTTGGGGAGCATATTTTAGACCTTTATCCAAAATTTTCAACTCTTTATCGTTGAGGGAAACACCACTGATATTGAAAATTCCCTCCCCTTCTTTCACCTTCTTCTTTTGGTTATTTCCTCCTCCCCTTCGACCTCTTCTATTCCTCTTTTGCGCACAAATTTTTGATTGTACTCTAATTCGGCCCAGTTGGTTCTGGGCGATTGCCCCCCCCAAAAAATGATGGTGTATTGTTTCTGCCGTTTTCCTCTCTAGGGGTTCAAACCGATTGTAGATAGGTAAAAATTCCTCTCTGTATTCTCCCCCTTGTTGGTGGTGGTATTGCTGATCATAGTGGTCATATCTCCTATTAGCCTCATATGCAGATTGGTATGGGGGCTGAATCCCCCTCCTATACCCTTCATCTGCAATCCCTCTTGGGTTAATCTTACCCTTCCTATATTTGGGCTGCTGCCATTCCTCCTCATGTGTGCGCACACCACTCTGAAGTGGTCTGTTCCTTGGGGTTTGCTGGTATTGGGGATTCGGTCTAAGCCCCCGATTGTATCCTTTCTCCTGGCCATTCTGTAGTTGCCCCTCCCCTCCAGTGACGTTACCCTGTTGGATTCCTCCTGATATTATATTCTCTCCTTGGGCAACTTCTTGCCCACCATTCCCATTAATATTCTGATTTCTCTGATCTTCATTTTTCTTTCTTTTAATTTGTTCTATCTGCCATTTATATGCTTTTTTATTTTTATATTCTTGCCACTCATTTTGGAATCTCTTTATTTTAATTTCACTCACCTCTCTTTCATTTTTTTGGACTATTTTGGTAAGAACAGCTGCATTTTCAGTAAACGTGGTTTATCTCATCTGGTGCCCGTGTGGGCTTCAATATATTGGTCGAACAAAAAGGATGCTAAAAACCAGAATTAATGAGCACGTGAAGAATATAGAAAATCGGGTGATGGGACACAGTGTATCTAAACACTTTGCAGAAAAACATGGGGCTAACCCATCACTAATGCATTTTAGTGCTATTCAGAAATTACCTGAGAGATGGCGAGGGTGCCACAAGATCAGAGAAATTTCAAAATTAGAAACAAAGTGGATCTTCAACATGAAAACTATGAGGCCGAATGGTCTCAATGTGGAGTTAGACCTCAACTGCTTTATAGCAGATGACTAGGGGGTTAGTGACTATAATATTTACTTTTCACCTTTACATTATATTCAATAGTACATTTTATGTGGGGTGCAGTTAGGAGCTAGTTAACATACACAGTATCTGGCTGCCTTGGGAAGGGAAGGGGTTCACGGGTTGAAAGAGATTGAGGTCACTAGGGTTTAGGGTGAGGTAGGTAGTTTTTGGATAGGGAAGATTGTATCCTATCTGTGTGTGATTGAGGCTGCATCCAAGTGATACATGAGCCCTTGTATAATTTAAAATAGAGAGGAGATAAGATAGGGTTGAATTTGACCACATATTGTCCCCAAAAAAAGTTGGGGACGCTAGCACTTCAAATTAACCAATAAGTGAAGGGCTGTAATAGTAGGGGGACAAAAGGGCACGTTTGTCACTTGGGGATGAGCGGTGGTGTTAAGGTACGATGTGATCAAATGAGCGCTTAATGTGCGTTTGGTATGCGCTCATTAATGTTGGTTACGGTAACTAATGAGATGTGGCTGACTGGATGATGTCTACACGGGTGGTATATGTTTATTAATGTCGTTTTATGCCAAGCAATAAGATAGCAGACAGCTGGTCACTGTTAGATATTGTATGATGTTTTTAATGAAGGTTTTAGGTTTAATAAGCGTCTCTGATACTATGTTTCAAAACGGGCCCGGCAGATGATTAATTGACATTTGAGAACTATGAGCTCCAAAACATATGGGCAAGTGTCACTATGGGTTAAGATTTTCCCAGACGGCACGGCCGTAATATGTAACAATAAATTATGTCTATGTGAGACGCTATGATACCGGAGCCCGTCGGGGAGATCTGACATGAGCCGCGAGATTCACCGCCGATAGTTAGGAAATTTGCATACGAAAGGAGCTATAGCGTCGCCACTCCAGGCCAATGGCATGCCCCTGATGAGTCGTATGACGAAACCGGTAGGGCGGGGCCTCAGGCACGGAGAGTGGAGACGCTGAATAGTAAAGCGGCGGTGAGGACGTCCTGATTTGATATGCGCATTATCTTTTAACTAAATGTGAGTGCATTTCTGTATTGTTTTTAATTAATTAAAACGGAATTATGCTATGTTGGCCATGTCTCTTGAGTCCAAGGTCTGTCAACACTTTTGAGTATCTGCGGACATAAGAAAGTGAGCACAGCTGGTCAGCTTGAGATCAGCCATTGCATCTGGTGAGCGAGTATTTTGCTTACATCACTTATCACGGAGGTGTGGACGTGGTGGTATTACACGTGTGGAGCACTACGGGTGGCAGGGTGATCAGTTTGAACTGTATCACGCTATGTCGATATTTTGTATCTTTGAGTGATACCTAGGAAGAAGTAGTTCTTGGAGCACGAAGAGGTTATCGTTGATCATGTCTGATTGCTGATCTGTAAATCAATCAGCCATCCCTGCTGGTAAGGGTATTTTTGCTTAGCCATTAAGGAGATCTTATTTAAACAACGGACTATTCTGAACTTTGTGGCTGCTGATAGTTCTCTTGCTGGGATCCTTGGAGGACAATTATGTATATATGTGGTTTTTCTTCCTGCAGGAACTGACAACAACAATTCTATCTTCAATCATTAGCACATTGTTGCCAGTTTGTTTCTCAGGGGATATGTATGTTTATTTTTTCCCTACAGGTGGACTTTGCATTGTTTATCATTACTGTACTAGGGGTTGCCATTTAGTAGAGTCTAGCACCCCTAGGAGGTGCATGTAAGATTGTGTGTACAACTAAGATAGTGTACAAATTAAGATTGTATGTGTGTGTGGTGTAGAGCGCTTCACCTCATTTTTTCCATATCTATTAGGGAGGTAATACCCCCCACGGTGTAGCGACCCCCCACAACACTCTGGTACTGTTCTGGTTTATGAGTAGTGTTACATTTGAGGAGCGCCAAGGCCACCTTTAATATCATGTATTTTATTTGCCCATTTGTCCCGGGTATTACACCATTTCAATTATGTCCCTATCACAATTTATGGCGCCGATATTTTACTTGGAATTAAAGGTTCATTTTTTTCACTTTGCTTCCATCAGTATTTACATATTATAATTTAAACAATTATATTAATATACTCTCTTGATATGCATATTTAAAAAATTCAGACCTTTAGGTAACCATTTATATTGTTTTTTTTTTTAATTGTAATTTTTTTTTAACCACTTCTCTACCACAGGTTTTTTCCACTTCAAAAGCTCTTCCTATTCATTCGGTAATAACTTTATCGCTAATTGTCACACTGAAATGATCTATATATTATTTTTTGCGGGACAAACTAGGCTTTCTTTGGGTAGTAGTTTATGCTAAGAATTAGATTATTTTATTTGCATTTGACAGGGAAGAAGAAGAAAAAAATGAAAAAAATCTCAATTTCTCAGCTTTCAGCCATTGCAGTTTAAATATAAAATGTGCTATTGTACATAAAACAGTCACATTTTATTTGCCCATTTGTCCCGGTTATTACAATGTTTAAATTGTGTCCCTAGTACAATGTATGGCAATGCTATTTTATTTTGGGTTAGGGGTGAAGGAGTTAAAAAAATGACAATTATTTAATCTTAGTGTTTTTAGTTTAGTTTTAAGTGTATTTGGAAGTAGTTTTACTTTTTGGCCACAAGATGGTGCTATACTAACTCTGTTTTCTAAAAATAGAAAACAGAATCAAATATTTACATGTGTTTGCAGGTGTTTATAAACAAGGACGTAGAAAAGCGTGGCAGAAGTTGCTAAGTGGTTAATTAAAAATTTTATTTGGGTAATTTTTGGTGTGGGAGTTAAACAGCTAATTTTAAATGTAATATAATATAATTATTTAATTAAAAATGTATGTGGGTGTAGTTTTACTATTTTGCCACAAGATGGCCACAGTCAAAAACTCCTGGAAGCGAATGATCTTGGAGTAAGGGAAACTTTTTTTTCTGCAGAAAGACCGCGGCCTCTGATCAGAGGCTGTCGGTTTTTCTGTGGGGGACTTAGATCGATGAATGGGAACTATATTCCCATTCATTGATCTGGGGGATAACGGCGGGTGGCGGGAGTGCGCGCCTCAGTAGCAGCAGCAGGACTGTCTAGCTGGATGGATATATCCAAAAATGTAAACAGGTAGATTTGCGCCCACTCAATATAAAATGAATTCAATTGGCTGCAGTCAGTGATAAATGGGGTTACTCACACCCCCACCATTCAAGCATTCATAAAGTTTTAAAAATCACTCATGCGCCTATATATACCATCACATATACAGTTTTATTCATATATATTACATTAATATGCAAGCAAACACTAGCCAACTTTCTCAGTCCCACCTCCCTATGGTAAACAGTCTGGCACACGCCACAACATATACCTATAGATTGATTCGCTGAGTAAACTTCGTTTTCTAGCATAAAATTGCACCAATCCCTATAGCACCTTTCCAATGTTAAAAAGTGTTTTTGCACCTTAAAAATGGCAATAATAGCCTTTCTTGTTCAAAAATCAATAAAATAAAAATAACGTCCTGTGAGCTCACAAAGGTATAATTCATAAATCCAACAGGAAAAAGTTCATGTTAAATAGCTTGGATCTCGTCTTGCAAAGCTTTAGGCATACAATTTCATATACATCCACCAGGAGTAAAGTGGCTAATTCCGCATTCCGTGGTATGCAAATTAGATCTTGCAGGATTTTGTATAAGCAGATTGCATTTGCACAGACCTCTAGAAACAAATAGCGTCCTGCAGAACTTTACAAAAGCAGAACTTTTCAAAAACGGATAATGTCCTGGCTAATTCCGCATTCCTTGGATGGATATATCCGTCCAGATAGACTTAAGTGGTTATATTCCATGCGAATTCGAGGGCCAGAAACTATCATGCTGCATACAATTTAGCAAGGTTAAATTACTTCTACAATGCTTGATCTGCCATTGTGTATCTTACTGCTTATTGCCTGTATTATGTCGTCTGTACCCTTGTTATCAGTATGTGACTGTAATGGTCTTGTGTCGTAGCTCAGATGTCTGATTATGTGGTGATCTGCAGAATCACCAATAATTCAGACGCTATACCAGATTATGTGTGATCTACAGAATCACCAATAATGCCAGTATAGCAAGACAAAGAGCTGAGTGTGTGGTGTTTGGTGCAACCGTAACTTTAATAGTTTATCGAGACCTCACCAGAGGGGCTGGTGTGGTACTATCAGGACACTGACTGTACACTTAAGTACAGTAACTTTAATAGTTTGGCAAGACCTCACCAGAGGGGCTGGTGAGGTACTATCGGTTCACTGACCTATAATAGAGTACTACCCCAGCAAGCTAGAGATATAGCAACTGAAGAGAGAGAATCTCCCGAGGAGCGGGTGATTCAGACAATACTGCAGGCCTGAGATACAAACAGTACTGCACTAATGATCACCTGTGGAGCAGGTGATTCAGACTGTACCGCAGCCTAGGAACAGGAGATACAAACAGTCCTGCACTAATGATTACCTGTGGAGCAGGTGATTCAGACTGTACTGCAGCCTAGGCGTAGAAACCGCAAACAGTACTGCACTAAAGAACAACTTCACCAGCGGAGCTGGTGGAGCTAGCACCTCACCAGTGGCGAGGGCCCACTGGTGAGTAGAATGGTCTGACAGGCAAAGTTCGGCAACAGAGAGGTAAGTATCGGTACAGAATCGTGAGACAAGAGAGTAAACGGTAATCAGGCAGAGGTTTAGCAACAGGAAGGTACGTATCGGTACAGAATCGTGAGACAAAAGAGTAATCGATAATCAGGCAGAGGTTCAGCAAAAGGTAGGCAGATAGGCAAAAGTACAGAATCAGAAAGCAGGATCAAAGTCCGAGAAATCGCTAAGAGTCATACACAGGAGATCAATGCAATAAGCAATATCCTAGTCTAGGTGTGAAGTCCTTGGCATCAACACCCGGAAACTAGTCTAACAAATAACAATAGCAAGGTAGCAATATCCTAGACTAGGTGTGAAATCCTTAGCATCAACACCTGGGATCTAGTCTAAAGTCTGAGCGCTAACATGCAAGTATTCACGACAACAGACACCAGCAGAATGAAACCCGGAGGCTTAAGAAGCAGAGGAGACCTCACTGGCATGTCCCTCCTGGATCAGCCAATCCTGGGCGCCGTGGGACTCCTCTGACGTCAGCCGACCAGCAGGTCAGCTGACGGGCTTCCTCCCCGCACAAAGGTCCCATCTGTGCGCGCGCCCGTGCGCTAAGGCGACCCCCTGCACGGAAGAACGTTCCGTCCTCGGCGTCCTGGACGCCGGACGGAAGGATGGCCGCATAGAGGCAGCTGCGGCGGCGGTGCTGTTCGCCGCAGCTGCTTCGTCTCTTACAGTGACCTTATTTATTGTCCAGCACTGCGTAATATGTTGGTGCTATATAAATCCAATAAATGAAAAAGTAAATTAAATGAATTTAAGACAGTTGGTTTGCCCTTGTAATCAATAACATATAATGGGAATTTACAGCTTCAAAAGTTAGCAAAGTTGTCAGCGGCTTCTCTAGAAAAGTCACACAGGCCTGGGCTTAGGGCCGCTGCTACTCAAGGGGACGGCTGGAAATGGAAGAGTGGTTACAACACAACACATGGGGAGCGTCTACGCAAGCCTCTATGGATGTTAGATATGGAGGCTCTGGATGTTAAATATGGAGGAGGTGTACAAATGTAAAGAAAAAAAACCACAGGGACACTGGGAGCCCTTATGGTGTATTATCTTAGGATAAATGGTCAAACGAAAAAGAGTGATACTACTCACAGGAGTAGGTTGCTTAGAGAGGCAACCACTCAGTCGCGCATGTGGGGAAGTCCTGTCCCCACTCGGTCTTTTCCTAGGGTCGGTCGCCGCTCCTCGAAAAATTCTTCACTCCAAAAGTGTCGTGAAGGCCCCATGTAGTGGGGTGATAAACCAGGATGTGGAAACTGTGGGAGGCGCCCTTGTGTTTGGATATACTTTCAAGGTATATCTATATATAACTATATAACGATGTTCGCCTACCTTATATAGGGAGACTTCCAATTCTGTAAAAGATATTATCTTATTGGTAACAAGCACTTTAGACAATGCGTTTTTCGGCTCAAACCGCTTCCTCAGTTCAAGTAGGATGCAGTATAGTCTCAAGGTCACAAATAGCGCCTCTGGCTGACAGAGGCGCTATTCGTGACCTTGAGACTATACTGCACCCTACTTGACCTGAGGGAGTGGTTTGAGCCGCGAAACGCGTTGTCTGAAGTGCTTGTTACCAATAAGATTATTATATCTTTTACAGAATTGGAAGTCTCCCAATATAAGGTAGGTGAACATCGTTATATAGTTATATATTTATATATAGATATACCTTGAAAATATATCCAAACACAAGGGCGCCTCCTACTGTTTCCACATCCAGATATGGAGGAGGGCTTTGCACATAGAATCGGAGGGTAGCTGGTGCACACACATTGTGAGCTACAATGAAGTTGGCCTAGGAGCAAAAAAAGTATTAATCTGGCTTTGGGAGAGAGAAATTTATAAAGGCAGTAACCTTCAATATGTTATACTGTTCTGGGCTCCTTTTCACAAAACAATAATGCTCTAGAACTGGAAGGGTGCAGAAAAGATCCCTGAAGTTACCAAACTTAAAGGGTTTTTGTCTATTTTCCTTTTCTTCTTTTTTACCTTTCCAAGCTTGTCCTCCTCTATGGCCATTCAACCAATTTTTATGTTTGTCCTATTACTCTAGTAGTTACTTAGACATGTTTTGTTTTATTCCTTGAGCTTTTGTTACTGAAAACCATGAGAATGCACTAATCCTATTGCACTGAACATTAAACGTTCAGGCTATGTTCAGATTGTAAGATTGCATTATGTCCCTTTTTTCAATTCTACCCTTACAATAAAGATTTCAATATGGGAAAAAGACTAGCTGAACTCAATGTGATTACCTCAGAGAAGAGGAAATAAAGATAGGAATAAATCATCTTGTATAAATATGTAAGAGTCATACAGGAAATGAAGCGAAAAGTTATTTACAGTTAGATCACTGTAAAAGCCTTGAGGACACCTCTTGAGGTTGGAGGAAAAGTCTAATCGGCACCTGCAGAAATGACTCTTCACTGTGCAAGTTGTAAAGATGTGGAATATTCTTTCATCATAACTGTTTCTAGTGGATTCAGTACATCATTTCATAAAGGGATTGAATATTTTCCTGAAAAAAATAATTATAGTGAGTTGCCTACATTTCTATATGCGCTTTGAGTCCTATGGGAGAAAAGCGCTTTACAAATGTTATTGTATTGTATTGTATTTGATAAATAATAGAATGTTGATTTGTGGGATGTCTTTGATTGTCACACGGCATTAGGAAATTTGTATCCATTTAGAACAAATTCTACCGTGGTCTTCCCAAATTTGCCTTCCTCTAGGAATGGATCTTCTGGGAGAGCTTTCAGTCACAAAAAAATCACCACTGGCATTGGATGCATGGAAGGCTTTTGCAAATATTTATTTTTCGCTATTTTGTTCAATAAGGTGAATTAACATGGTCTTTTTAGAGGCCATTCTAATACACCTCTCATCGCTGCTGCCCTCCAAGCACGTGTTGCATGAGCTGGCCAGTTTTCAGTTCTCAAACATGATCTGTGGTTTTGTGGACTATTAAATGTAGGAAAAAGGATGCTGGGTAATTTAGTGGCTTGGTGACACCACTTGCAAAATATCTTCAATACTTCCCATAGTCTACTAAGGCTTTTACCTGCACTAATACTACCCTTAGCTTCTTCCTAATATAGCCCCCACTGTAAACCCTATGCCTAACACTATCTGTCCCTTGTTAAGGTAAATTGCACTCCGGCTATTGCCGGCACCCTAATTATATACATGATGCCGCTATAGAAAATTGTGGTCTCTGCCGGCTCCCAAATCACCTGCTTCTCTATTAAACACCCTCCTAATTGCTCAAAATCTAAACCTTTATACTTGTACACATTCTTAATATATTAGGTCAAATACATTAAATAATTTTAGGGGAAATACTATACTTGCTCATGCAGCTCAATTTCATTCCCTGTCTAGCGTCAAATATGACATGCAAAACAGGCAGTTGCCTTTTGGGAAAAGTCCAGATTTTGCTAATTGTAGTGAAATTGTATCCTTTAGATTTAGAATACACTTGTAAAACATGTTGTTTGTTTTACATAAAGCATTCTATACTGCAGTCAGAAACTGTAAATATTTATCTAATGCATGCCATACTTTAAAATAAAAACTTTGATTCATTTGTTAGTAAAAATAATTAAAATTAAATTTCCATAGATGCAATTTTCTGCAATGAATGTCTCCAATGGCAGCACATTTTACTATAATGGGGAAGTATTGACAGTTTTTACCACTGACATAGAGGGACCCCTCCGGTCACTGGAGAGTTTTCCAGTCTGTTATAAGAAGAAGCATCCATTGATACAATGCAGGACCAGTAGGGTATTATCTCTGCCCCAATTGTTTTTTTTTTTTTTTTGACAGATGTGTGCTCCCACTGTGAGTCTCTAATACAATTTGCTGTTGGATTTCTGGTAAGCTGCACTCCCATGTTTTTGTAGTAAAAGGGTGGGCTTTTTCTACTTGATTGAATTAATGGTTGGCACTGTATTGAGAGAAGCTCCATAATTGGAGAGGGATACTATGATAGGGAAGCAGAGAACATACTGCAAAGTTTGCAAAGAGATGGTTAGGCTATCAGCACTACCTCAAAGGTCCCCAGTTAGTGGCCACCCCAACTTTGGCCTGTTGTAAGTGTGCTCAGTACCAGTAGCATAGTATGCATGTAGAAGAAGGGAGTCAAGGGTCCATCACTGATGGTGGGTGGTGTAGAGGTGGGTGCAGGGGCATTGGTTGCCTGGAAGCTTTTTTTTTCCTGTTAATGCTTCTTCCAAAGCAAAAATCCACTGCACGTTACACCAGCAAAGGCATGAGCTGTATGGACGTCTTCTACAGTTAACCGCAGCAGTGCCGGGCCCCTGTCTCCCTTCTTCAACATACTGCAGAAGAACTCCTATTTTACTCCCAATCCTGTTTCTCTTCTATGTTAATTCCCAATCAAATGACTTTTTATGGATCGTGGATCCTGCAGAGGGTTTTCAGGGTGGGTACATATGTTCCAGGCGGCTGTCATTTGGGCGCAGGGAGAAGCCGAGACAACTCTCCCTGCACTAGGTAATCTAGGGAAATTCAACAAATATAGTCCCCTACTGATTACCTAATGTACTTTTTTTGTGGCATAATGCGGGACCTGACTATTGCTGCCCCCCAAATTACAGTGCTTTAGCAGAATTCCCTGTGCACCGCTGTAGCCGTAATTAACATTATGGTCTATGGCGGCGTTCAAATCAGGTGCTGTGGGGCAGGCGTTTCAGTGATCGGACTAGTTTCCTGGCCCCCACCATTGCTACGCACGGACTCACGGAACATATCTGTCAAGACCTTTTCTGATATGTTCTCATGGCTGCACTCCTCTTTATGCATGGCCGTATGGCTCCTGCGCCAGTATGTCCGCAAGTGCACAATGGCTGCGCTAATGCATAAAAAAGGAGCACAGACAAGAGGATCTTAAGGCTTCTACCCACTAGGCGATTTTTTTCTACTGGTGTTTTTTTGATGGGCGATCGTTTCCACGGTTTTGGCACAGGTGTATGATTACGTGAGCAATGCTTAGCAACGCGTAGCGGAACGGGTCTTTAAGATCCCCGTCGACTCCCGTGCAAAGTACCGCAATGGATTACAATATACAATAATACAATACAATAACATTTCTATAGCGCTTTTCTCCCATAGGACTCAAAGCGCTTAGGCTCTCTCAGATTCAGTAATTGGTAGTAGGAGGAAGTATTTACACAACAAAAGTTATATTTCTGCAAATGCCAAACTGAACAGGTGGGTTTTCAGTCTGGATTTAAACACGTCCAGGGATGGAGCTGTCCTGATCTGTTGAGGTAAGGAGTTCCAAAACATAGGGGCAGCATGACAGAAGGCTCTGGGACCAAAAGATTCCAAGTGGACTCTGGGTATGACTAGATCATTAGAACCTGTGGATCTGAGAATGCGGGGATTGCTACGTAGCTGCAACATATCTTTCATGTATCCAGGGCCTAGATTATTCAGGGATTTAAATGTCAGTAGGCCGATCTTGAATAGGACCCTCCATTCTATAGGTAGCCAGTGAAGGGAGTGCAGGACTGGTGTTATGTGGCAGTGACGGGGTTGGTTGGTTAGCAGTCTGGCAGCAGTATTCTGTATCGGCTGTAGGCGGTGCAAGACCTTTTTTGGAAGGCCAGTGTAGAGAGAATTACAGTAGTCTAGTCGGGATTTGATAAAGGCATGGACTAAGGTTGGCAGATCTTCTGGGGGGATGAGGTGCTTGATTTTTGCAATGTTCTTCAGGTGAAAATAGGATGATTTCACCACAGCAGAGATTTGAGTTCTGAAGTTTAACTCTCCATCAATTAGAACTCCCAGGCTACGCACATGATCAAAGCTGCGTAAATCCGTGCCTCCTATTCCCAGTGGTGAAGACTGCAAGTTAATTTGTTTTGTTATCATGCTCTGCCCTCCAATCAGAAGGATTTCAGTTTTGTCTGCATTTAGTTTCAGCCAGTTGTCATTCATCCATTGCTGTAGTTCACGTAAGCAGGCGTTTATAGTTAGTTGGGTCTGTCACACCAGGCTTGATGGAAAGATATAGTTGGGTGTCATCTGCATAGCAGTGGTATGTCAGGCCATGTTTTTGGATTAGTTTTCCAAGCGGCAACATGTAAATCGTGAAAAGCAGGGGAGAGAGGATTGAGCCCTGGGGCACCCCATACTTAAGTGGTATAGAAGTGGACAGGAAGGGCCCCATAGACACTTTGTGGGTTCTGCCACTCAAGAAGGATTGGAACCACTGAAGAACTATGCCATCAATGCCACAGTATTCCTGTAGCCTGTTTATCAATATGTCATGGTCAACTGTATCAAAGGCTGCAGAAAGGTCTAGCAGTATGAGGATCGAGAACGCTCCTCTGTCTCTTGCCATGAGCAGGTGGTTGCATATTTGGATGAGGGCAGTTTCAGTGCTGTGGTGTTTCCTGAAGCCAGACTGGAATGGGTCATAACTGTTGTTTTGTAGGATTTTGGCTTCTAGCTGGAGGTAAACAGCTTTTTCAATTAGCTTGCCCAGAAAGGGAAGGTTAGAGACAGGTCTGTAGCTGGTCATTGCATCCGGGTCCAGGGAGGGTTTTTTGAGGAGAGGCCTGATGATTGCTTCCTTCAGTAATGCAGGAAATATCCCTGATTGTAAGGAACAGTTAACAATTTTGAGGAATACCGGTACGAACAGGTCAGGGCAGTTCAACATGAACTGTGTTGGGCCAGGATCCAGGTCACAGGTAGTTAGGCGGACGTGAAGGAGGATGCTTAATGTGACTTCTTCATCAATTTCTTTGAAGTTTGACCAAGGTGTTACGTTGTCTCTGCTAATGATTGATCTCTCGTTCACGCCCGTCGTGTGACAGCCCATATACCTGCCTGCAGGAAGATTGATTGGGGAATGCTCATCATCGTAGAACAGCACTGGGATCCATCTTCCTGCCTCGTGAGGTAAGTATTCAGCTTTAGGAAGCAGTGATGGTCTGGAGGAGGGCAGGATCCAGAGCCTTCCCTCTTCTTAGGTAAGTATCTAATTTGTTTATTTTATTCCGCCTCGAGTTCTCTTTAACATGATAGTGTTGAAGTGGTTACCAGAATATGAACATTTAGCGTGTCAGGCTTCTTTGCTGGCAGAAAAAATAGTGGCTTCTGTTTACACAGCTAAGTATTTAGCTGCTCTGGTTTTCTTACATGGGTCAGAAAAATGAAATAAACATTTTGGAAATAAACACTTTAGGCTATTGGTTGGTTATATTGCCATTTATGCTTGTAACAGACTTCCCCCTAGAATAAAAAATATGGCCCCATTAATGTCTGACATAACTCATAAGCTGTCTGCCTATCTTCAAGTCATGCTGTGCAATGTAACACCTCATTAACTTAGACCAGGCTTATCACTGGGATGTTATCTTGTGCATTACAGAGATTCAGTGCACTCAGTGCACCTTTCATCTTTATCTTCCACAGGATATGTGCAATAAGTGTTGGCTCTATGTAATTTGGCTGAGAATGTCACAAGATTGGCAGTAGACTTGATCAATGTTAAAACATATGCCAGTGTGGTGTACTATATCTGAAAAAATGACAACGCCTGCAAAACAACACATAAGGCCAAGGGAGAGTCTTACCTATATTTTATTTATTTATTTTAAGTATTTATATAGCGCCAACCTATTATGCAGCGCTGTACAGAGTATATATTGTCTTGTCACTAACTGTCCCTCAGAGGGGCTCACAATCTAGTCCCTACCATAGTGATATGTCTATCAGTGGTGTACCTAGGGCTTTTGGCACCCGGTGCTGGGTATTAAAAGACACCCCCCGAAAAATGGGCGTGGCCACAACCTGCGGCGTGCTTAGTGCGCCGCGTCGAAAAATGGCCGTGGTCATGACCAGATGAGGACGGAGCTAACTGTAATTTAAGGTATTAGCTAGTATAGTTGCCCCAGTATAGCTAGTACAGTTGCCCCCAGTGAAACTAGTTGCCCCCAGTATAGCTAGTATAGTTGCCCCCAGTATAGCTAGCTAGTTTAGTTGCCCCCAGTATAGCTAATACAGTTGCCCCAGTATAGCTAGTACAGTTGCCCCCAGTGAAACTAGTTGCCCCCAGTATAGCTAGTATAGTTGCCCCCAGTATAGCTAGTATAGTTGCCCCCAGTATAGCTAGCTAGTTTAGTTGCCCCCAGTATAACTAGTACAGTTGCCCCCAGTATAGCTAGTAAAGTTGCCCCCAGTATAGCTAGTATAGGTGCCCCCAGTATAGCTAGTTTAGTTGCCCCCAGTATAGCTAGTTTAGTTGCCCCCAGTATAGCTAGTTTAGTTGCCCCCAGTATAGCTAGTTTAGTTGCCCCCAGTATAGCTAGTATAGTTGCCCCCAGAATAGCTAGTATAGTTGCCCCAGTAGTATAGTTGTCCCCAGTATAGCTAGTTTAGTTGCCCCCAGTATAGCTAGTTTAGTTGCCCCCAGTATAGCTAGTTTAGTTGCCCCCAGTATAGCTAGTTTAGTTGCCCCCAGTATAGTTGCCCCCAGTATAGCTAGTATAGTTGCCCCAGTATAGATGCCCCCAGTATAGTTGCCCCAGTATAGATGCCCCCAGTATAGTTGCCCCAGTATAGATGCCCCCAGTATAGTTGCCCTAGTATAAATGCCCCCAGTATAGTTGCCCCAGTAAAGCTAGTATAGTTGCCCCCAGTATAGTTGCCCCCAGTATAGTTGCCCCCAGTATAGTTGACCCAGTAAAGCTAGCATAGATGCCCCCAGTATAGCTAGTATAGTTGCCCCCAGTATAGCTAGTATAGTTGCCCCCACTCCCTAGTATAGTTGCCCCAGTAGTATAGTTATATTGGGGAAGCTTGGAAGGGGGGTGGCGGGGAGGGGGGCCAGACCCCCCACCTCCCTTACCTGGGTCCCCTCCTTCTGGCTCTTCCCCCCTCCTAATTAGCAGCAGCTTTAGATATGCGGGCAAGAGCGGGCGGAGAGGACTTACCTGCTTCCTGGCGATGGCGCACACGTCATCCTCACGTGATGCTGGTCTCCGACTTCTCTGTCACTCACTGCGCTTCCGCTAATCAGGAAGCACAGTGGGCGGGGGAGAAGGCGGAGAGCAGCGTCACGTGACGATGACGCTGTGCGCCATCGCCTGGAACGCAGGAAGCAGGTGAGTAAGTCCTCTCCGCCCGCTCCTGCCTGCATATCTAAAGCTGCTGCTAATTAGGAGGGGGGAAGCGCCAGAAGGAGGGGACCCAGGTGATGGAGGTGGGGGGTCCGTCCCCCTCCCTGCCGCTTTCCCCACCACCCCTCCATTCTGTGTTGCTTCCCCCTCCTGCACAGGCCTCTGTGGGAGGCCTTGATGACACCCCCTGGGGCACCCGACAGCCGGAGCGGGGCGCCCCCTGCCGCCCCATGGTAGGAACGCCACTGATGTCTATGTAGGTATCATGTAGTGTGTGTATCGTAGTCCAGTGCCAATTTAGGGGGGAGCCAATTAACTTATCTGTATGTTTTTGGGTTGTGGGAGGAAACCAGAGTGGCCGGAGGAAACCCATGCAGACACTAGGAGAACATACAAACTTCTTGCAGTTGTTGACCAGGCTGGGATTCAAACCAGGGACCCAGCGCTGCAAGGCGAGAGTGCACCCCACCATGCTGCCTTTTATGGTACTTTCTAACTTCTAATAGCGGTTTTCTTTTGAAAATAAAATGATTTCAATATTTATAATTGTAATCCGCCGCAACAATAAAACCACTGACATTTAATTGGATTCACACAAATTATCTACATTGTAATGTGTCTTCTTTAACCACTTAAGGACCGCCCCCAGCCGATGGGCGGCGGCAAAGTCCGGGCCTAAACGACCGCAATACGCCCATCGGCGGGGGCGGCTGCGGGCGTGGTTATGCGCCGATCGTGTCATTCGTGACGCGATCAGCCGCCGGCGACTGGCTCCGCCCCCCTCGCGCTGTAACCCGCCGGCCGTTCGGAAGCGCCGGCGGGTTACTAGCACCCGGATCGCCGCATGTACTTAGTATAATAGGCTTTGTAATGTATACAAAGCCTATTATACTGACTGCCTCCTGCCCTGGTGGTCCCAGTGTCCGAGGGACCACCAGGGCAGGCTGCAGCCACCCTAGTGTGCACCAAGCACACTGATCCTGCCCCCCCTTCCCTCTGATCGCCCACAGCACCCCTCAGACCCCCCCCCCCCTGCCCACCCCCCAGACCCCTGTTTGCACCCAATCACCCCCCTAATCACCCATCAATCACTCCCTGTCACTTTCTGTCAACGCTATTTTTTTTTTTACCCTAAACTGCCCCCTGCTCCCTCCTGATCACCCCACCACCCCTCAGATTCTCCACAGACCCCCCCCCCCCTTGTGTACTGTATGCTTCTATCCCCCCTGATCACCTGCCAATCACCTGTCAATTACCCATCAATCACCCCCCTGTCACTGCCACCCATCAATCAGCCCCTAACCTGCCTCTTGCGGGCAATCTGATCACCCACCCACACCAATAGATTGCCCGCAGATCCGACGTCAGATCACCTCCCAAGTGCAGTGTTTACATCTGTTCTCTACCCTAAACACCCACTAATTACCCATCAATCACCCATCAGTCACCCCCTATCACCACCTGTCACTGTTACCCATCAGATCAGACCCTAATCTGCCCCTTGCGGGCACCCAATCACCCGCCTACACGCTCTGATTGCCCTCAGACCCCCCCTTATCAATTCGCCGGTGCAATATTTACATCTGTTCTTCCCTGTAATAACCCACTGATCACCTGTCAATCACCTGTCAATCACCTGTCAATCACCCCCTGTCACTGCCACCCATCAATCACCCCCTGTCACTGCCACCCATTAATCAGCCCCTAACCTGCCCCTTGCGGGCAATCTGATCACCCACACCAATAGATTGCCCGCAGATCTGACATCAGATCACCTCCCAAGTGCAGTGTTTACATCTGTTCTCTCCTCTAAACACCCACTAATTACCCATCAATCCCCTCCTATCACCACCTGTCACTGTTACCCATCACAATAGACCATAATCTGCTCCTTGCGGGCACCCAATCACCCGCCCCACACACTCAGATTGCCCTCAGACCCCCCCCACCCCTTATCAATTCGCCAATGCAATATTTACATCTGTTCTTCCCTGTAATAACCCACTGATCACCTGTCAATCACCTATCAATCACCCATCAATCACCCCCTGTCACTGCCACCCATCAATCACCCCCTGTCACTGCCACCCATCAATCAGCCCCTAACCTGCCCCTTGTGGGCAATCTGATCACCCACCCACACCATCAGATTGCCCCAGACCTACCCTCAGATCACCTCCAAAGTGCATTGTTTACATCTGTTCTGCCATCTAATCACCCACTGATCACCCATCAATCAGCCCCTGTCACTGATACCCATCAGATTAGACCCTAATCTGCCCCTAGGGCACCCAATCACCCGCCCACACCCTCAGAACGCCCTTAGATCCCAGCCCTGATCATCTCGCCAGTGCATTGCTTGCATCTATTTCCCCCCTCTAATCACACCTTGAGACACCCATCAATCACCTCCTGTCACCCCCTAGCACACCTACCCATCAGATCAGGCCCTAATTTGCCCCGTGTGGGCTCTTGATCACTCGGCCAAACCCTCAGACCCCCTTCCGATCACCTCCCCAGTGCATTAATTGTATCTATTTTCCCCTCTCACCACCCCCTGAGACACCCATCAATCACCTCCTGTCACCCCCCTAGCACTCCTATCCATCAGATCAGGCCCAATACAACCTGTCATCTAAGAGGCTACCTGTGAGGAAACGCGGAAAAGCCGCCGTCTCTCGAGGTGAGGCGGCTGTTTCCGCGTCCAGCATGGCGTCACAACGCGGAAAAAACGCCGCATGCCGCATGGGCAGTGCGGCAGAATCCGCATTGGTAACGGCGGAATCCACATCAGAGGCGACCCCCGCATTAGATACATTGCAAAACAGTACTGGTGTGGCTGGGACTGATAGTCCACCAAGATTCAGACTTACACGCGCGCGAGCACTGAGGCAGAATTTAAATAGCAGTTAGAAGGGTGTCGGCTGACCAGCTGGGTCAGCTGACAAATTCCACTGCTCCCATTGGACCAGCAATTAGGGAGGTCCTGGAAAGGTCCTAGAGTATATATATACTGCTGGTTGTTCACTTGCTCCTTGTCTGGCGTTGCGTTCACATATGTGGGAGCACCCAGATCCGTAGTTAGATCCGTTAGTGTGCCGGGACCAGCTGGAGCTGTAATCCTACACTAAGCTAGATTCTGTTGATAGCTAAAGTACTAGTTTGATTGTGATTATCTGTTATGACTTTTGCCTGCCTTGACTATCCTCCTGAACTCTGATCTTGCACCTCGATATTTCTGATACTCTGTTGCCGAACCCCGGCTCGTACTTTGACTCTGCTTCTGCCTCCTGATTTTGTACCCCGATATTTCTGATACCCCGTTGCTGAACCCTGCCTGTACTCTGACTCTGCTTTTGCCTCCTGATCCTGTACTTTATCTGTCCGTGTGTGTACGACCTGGCTTGTCCGACCTCGAGAACCGACCTTACCGTTAGAGGCGGTTCCTCGCTCTGTTAGCGATCCTTCCTCCTGAGGGTCACTTTCAGATATCCCTTCCTACTGTCAGTCTGACTCCTCCCGTCTTGGAGAGCTCAGGTCTGCGGAAGGAATCTGTGCAGTACTCCTTACTGCATTGAGGCCTTGTCCTCTTAGTGTTACAGTTACACCAAACACTACACTCTATTCAGGTGATCAGAGGTTAGTTTGTATATCGGATTATCGGTGAGACTGCAGTTCACTTATAATCTGGTATATATCTGTATTTCCGGTGATACTGCAGATCACCGGTAATCAGATACTCTCTGCGCCCACCGATCGTTACACTACCCTGCTTATGACCGGTTCCACAAAATGTGCCCCCTCATACACCACCTGTCATCAAAATTTGCAGATGCTTATACCCCTGAACAGTCATTTTGAGAAATTTGGTTTCCCGACTACTCACGGTTTTGGGCCCGTAAAATGCCAGGGCAGTATAGGAACCCCACAAGTGACCCCATTTTAGAAAAAAGACACCCCAAGGTATTCTGTTAGGTGTATTACGAGTTCATAGAAGATTTTATTTTTGTTAACAGTTAGCGGAAATTGATTTTTATTGTTTTGTCATTTTTCACTAACTTGTGACAAAAAAAATAAAATCTTCTATGAACTCACCGTACACCTAACGGAATACCTTGGGGGTGTCTTCTTTCTAAAATGGGGTCACTTGTGGGGTTCCTATACTGCCCTGGCATTTTAGGGGCCCTAAACCGTGAGGAGTAGTCTAGAAAACAAATGCCTCAAAATGACCTGTGAATAGGACGTTGGGCCCCTTAGCGCACCTAGGCCGCAAAAAAGTGTCGCACATGTGGTATCGCCGTACTCAGGAGAAGTAGTATAATGTGTTTTGTGGTGTATTTTTACACATACCCATGCTGGGTGGGAGAAATCTCTCTGTAAATGGACAATTGTGTTTTAAAAAGAATCAAAAATGTGTAATTTACAGAGATATTTCTCCCACCCAGCATGGTTATATGTAAAAATATACCACAAAACACATTATACTACTTCTCCTGAGTACGGCGATACCACATGTGTGACACTTTTTTGCACCCTAACTGCGCTAAAGGGCCCAAAGTCCAATGAGTACTTTTAGAATTGCAAGGGTCATTTTGCGGCATTTGGTTTCCCGACTACTCACGGTTTTGGGCCCGTAAAATGCCAGGGCAGTATAGGAACCCCACAAGTGACCCCATTTTAGAAAGAAGACACCCCAAGGTATTCTGTTAGGTGTATGATGAGTTCATAGAAGATTTTATTTTTTGTCACAAGTTAGCGGAAATTGATTTTAATTGTTTTTTTTTTTTCACAAAGTGTCATTTTCCGCTAACTTGTGACAAAAAAAAAATCTTCTATGAACTCACCATACTCCTAACAGAATACCTTGGGGTGTCTTCTTTCTAAAATGCGGTCACTTGTAGGGGTCCTATACTGCCCTGGCATTTTAGGGGCCCTAAACCGTGAGGAGTAGTCTAGAATCCAAATGCCTCAAAATGACCTGTGAATAGGACGTTAGGCCCCTTAGCGCACCTAGGTTGCAAAAAAGTGTCACACATGTGGTATCGCCGTACTCAGACGAAGTAGTATAATGTGTTTTGGGGTGTATTTTTATACATACCCATGCTGGGTGGGAGAAATCTCTCTGTAAATGGACAATTGTGTGTAAAAAAAATCAAACAATTGTCATTTACAGAGATATTTCTCCCACCCAGCATCTGTATGTGTAAAAATACACCACAAAACACATTCTACTACTTCTCCTGAGTACGGCGGTACCACATGTGTGGCATTTTTTTGCACCCTAAGTGCGCTAAGGGGCCCAAAGTCCAATGAGTACCTTTAGGATTTCACAGGTCATTTTGCGACATTTGGTTTCAAGACTACTCCTCACGGTTTAGGGCCCCTAAAATGCCAGGGCAGTATAGGAACCCCACAAATGACCCAATTTTATAAAGAAGACACCCCAAGGTATTCCGTTAGGAGTATGGTGAGTTCATAGACGATTTTATTTTTTGTCACAAGTTAGCGGAAAATGACACTTTGTGAAAAAACACAATTAAAATCAATTTCCGCTAACTTGTGACCAAAAAAAAATCTTCTGTGAACTCACCATACTCCTAACGGAATACCTTGGGGTGTCTTCTTTCTAAAATGGGGTCATTTGTGGGGTTCCTATACTGCCCTGGCATTTTAGGGGCCCTAAACCGTGAGGAGTAGTCTTGAAACCAAATGTCGCAAAATGACCTGTGAAATCCTAAAGGTACTCATTGGACTTTGGGCCCCTTAGCGCAGTTAGGGTGCAAAAAAAGTGCCACACGTGGCATTGCAGTACTCAGGAGAAGTAGTATAATGTGTTTTGGGGTGTATTTTTACACATACCCATGCTGAGTGGGAGAAATATCTCTGTAAATAGACAATTGTGTGTAAAAAAAAAATAAAAAAAAAAAATGTAATTTACGGAGATATTTCTCCCACCCAGCATGGGTATGTGTAAAAATACACCCCAAAACACATTATACTACTTCTCCTGAGTACGGCAATACCACATGTGTGGCACTTTTTTGCAGCCTAACTGCGCTAAGGGGCCCAAAGTCCAATGAGCATCTTTAGGCTTTACAGGGATGCTTACAATTAGGCACCCCCAAAATGCCAGGACAGTGAACACCCCACAAATGACCCCATTTTGGAAAGTAGACACTTCAAGGTATTCAGAGAGGAGCATGCTGAGTCCGTGGCAGATTTCATTTTTTTTTTGTCGCAAGTTAGAAAAAATGGAAACTTTTTTTTGTTGTTGTTGTCACAAAGTGTCATTTTCCGCTAACTTTTGACAAAAAATAAAATCTTCTATGAACTCACGATGCCTCTCACTGAATACATTGGGATGTCTTCTTTCCAAAATGGGGTCATTTGTGGGGTATTTATACTATCCTGGAATTTAAGCACCTCATGAAACATGACAGGTAGTCAGAAAGTCAGAGATGCTTCAAAATGGGAAAATTCACTTTTGGCACCATAGTTTGTAAACGCTATAACTTTTACCCAATCCAATAAATATACAGTGAATGTTTTTTTTTTATCAAAGACATGTAGCAGAATAACTTTCGCGCTCAAATGTATAGGAAATTTTACTTTATTTGAAAATTGTCAGCACAGAAAGTTAAAAAAGTCATTTTTTTTTTACAAAATTCATGTCTTTTTGGATGAATATAATAAAAAGTAAAACTTGCAGCAGCAATCAAATAGCACCAAAAGAAAGCTGTATTAGTGACAAGAAAAAGAGGTAAAATTCATTTAGGTGGTAGGTTGTATGACTGAGCAATAAACCGTGAAAGCTGCAGTGGTCTGAATGGAAAAAAAGGCTCTGGTCCTTAAGGGGCGAAAAGACTGTGGTCCTCAAGTGGTTAAACAGAAGATATTTGTGATAATTCAGCTTTATGTGAGCTATTGTGTCTCCCACAATGCATTACTTCTGATTATACAAATTATCTCTTTATGCCTCTGAAGTCAGGCTTACATCCAGAACCGCTAGTGTATAGCAAGCCTATAGCTTATACATACAAGCCACGCGGGTTGGTTTTGATTCAGAAGCTCTACACTCTCTGGTCCCTCTTGCCTGTCCATTGATAACAGGTTGAAAGTGTGGAGGGTGGTGAGGCTGTTTTTTATTTATTACTTTTATTTTTTGTATTTCTTTATGTATTTAGTTTATTAGTGCCATTTTGTCACACAGTGCATGAACACATGCAACCATTTTGTTTGCCAGACATTGCATTCCATGGCCACAGTGCTGTGGTGTGAGTGTCTTGTTGAAAATGCAGTGCAGTATCTGGCTGTACTTGGGGAATGTGCAGCACAATTCTCTAGCCAGTGGCAGCACCTATTGTACTGAAAGTCCTGGTAGGACATTATTATTATTATTATTAAGTATTTATATAGCGCCGACATATTACGCAGCGCTGTACAGTGTATATATATATATATATATTGTCTTGTCACTAACTGTCCCTCAAAGGAGCTCACAATCTAATCCATTAGGTGTTATATAGGAATATCTATAGTCCTCTGTAATGCGACAGGATCCCCCTTCATATATATTTTTAATTTAGAATAAATAAAATAAATAAATGATTGACTAAATTCTATGGACTTTAAAAACAATACTGATGTGAACCTGAAAAAAAAGTTAAATACTCACCCATGCAGAGGGAAGGCTCTGGTTCCCATAGATCACAGGTGTCAACCTCCAGTCCTCGAGAGCCATATCCATGCCTGTGTTTAGGATGGACTGAGATGTGAAGAAATGCTCTAGTTTACATACCACTCCTTTCCTGATCCAGTCCCATCAATAATTTTGAGCTGTGCCAAAATGCGTGAGGATCTCGGCCCTTGAGGCAGCGACGTAGCAAAACATTATGGGGCCCCATTGCAAAATTTTTGTAGGGCCATCACATCTAGGCACTTTTGAGCAATGCTACCTGCCCCTACCTTATAAATATGCGTTGATTAGTCAATTTACACTCTCATGCAATGCACACTGTGTATAGTCATTGGGTCGAGTAACAAACCAAAGTTAATAGTAAGCACATCAAGTAGCCATAAAGACCCCCCTGATGATCCATTTGAAAAAAGGAAAAGATTTCTCATGGGAAAGGGGATATCAGCTACTGATTGGGATGAAGTTCAATTCTTGGTTACGGTTTCTCTTTAACCATTCCTGCTGCCTGGACGTGATTGTCACGTCCAGGTGGCAGCTGCTGTGCACTGCTGCATGCTCTAGCGCGCTCTCACACGCGCCCGTGCCACCCCCCGTTAGTCCAGAGAACAATGAATGGGAATATATTTCCCATTTATCGATCTAAGTCCCAAGCAGAAAAACAGACTGCTTCTCATCAGAGTCCGCAGTCTTTCAGAAAAAAAAAAAGTTTCTCGTCTTCTTAATGCTTCCTGGAAGCGAGTTCTCGCTTTCAGGATGAAAAAAAGAAACAAATCTCACTGTGGCCATCTTGTGGCCAAATAGTAAAACTACATCTACATACATTTTTTAAATAAACCCACATTAATGCATTTAAAATTAACTGTTTAACTCCCACAACAAAAATTACCCAAATAAAATTTTTAATGGAAAAAAAATACAATTAAAAAAACAAAAACAAAAAACATACATAGTTACCTAAGGGTCGGAACTTTTTAAATATGCATGTGAAGAGGCTATCACCACGTCCAGGTGGCAGCTGCTGTGCACTGCTGCATGCTCTAGCGCGCTCTCACACGCGCCCGTGCCACCCCCCGTTAGCCCACAGAACAATGAATGGGAATATATTTCCCATTTATCGATCTAAGTCACAGGCAGAAAAACAGACTGCTTCTCATCAGAGTCCGCAGTCTTTCAGAAAAAAAAAAAAAGATTCTCGTCTTCTTAATGCTTCCTGGAAGCGAGTTCTCGCTTTCAGGATGAAAAAAAGAAACAAATCTCACTGTGGCCATCTTGTGGCCAAATAGTAAAACTACATCTACATACATTTTTTAAATAAACCCACATTAATGCATTTAAATTTAACTGTTTAACTCCCACAACAAAAATTACCCAAATAAAATTTTTAATGGAAAAAAATTACTATTAAAAAAACAAAAAACATACATAGTTACCTAAGGGTCGGAACTTTTTAAATATGCATGTGAAGAGGCTATCACCACGTCCAGGTGGCAGCTGCTGTGCACTGCTGCATGCTCTAGCGCGCTCTCACACGCGCCCGTGCCACCCCCCGTTAGCCCAGAGAACAATGAATGGGAATATATTTCCATTTATCGATCTAAGTCCCAGGCAGAAAAACAGACTGCTTCTCATCAGAGTCCGCAGTCTTTCAGAAAAAAAAAAAAAGTTTCTCGTCTTCTTAATGCTTCCTGGAAGCGAGTTCTCGCTTTCAGGATGAAAAAAAGAAACAAATCTCACTGTGGCCATCTTGTGGCCAAATAGTAAAACTACATCTACATACATTTTTTTAAATAAACCCACATTAATGCATTTAAAATTAACTGTTTAACTCCCACAACAAAAATTACCCAAATAAAATTTTTAATGGAAAAAAAAATACAATTAAAAAAACAAAAACAAAAAACATACATAGTTACCTAAGGGTCGGAACTTTTTAAATATGCATGTGAAGAGGCTATATTACGAACATTTTTTAAATTATAAGCTTGTAAATACTGATGAACGCAAAACTGAAAAAATGCACCTTTATTTCCAAATAAAATATTGGTGCCATACATTGTGATAGGGACAAAATGTAAATGGTTTTATAACCAAGACAAATGGGCAAATAAAATACATAGATTTATGGTAGCATGCATTATTTTACAGCTATAATAGCCAAAAACTGAGAAATATTGATTTTTTTCCATATTTTTCTTAATATTCCTGTGAAAATGCGTTTAGAGAAAAATAATTCTTAGCAAAATGTACCACCCAAAGAAAGCCTAATTGGTTGCGGAAAAAACAACATATAGATCAATTCATTGTGATAAGTAGTGATAAAGTTATTGGCAAATGAATGGAGGTGAAAATTGCTCTATTGCATAAGGTGAAAAATCCCCACGGGCTGAAATGGTTAAGTTACATTTAAATAATGTCAGGCCATGTTTTCGGGTCATTTATTGTTTCCAGTGTTCTCAGACTGTCAATGTTAAAAGAAACGTTTCCAAGACAAACAACATTGTGATATTTTGTCTAAATTACTTTTCTGTATTAAAAAAAAAGTGATAAAGCATTTTGGAAAAAAAGATGTACTTTCAGCTATTGAGGAATTTTATTGCCTGTGCAAATGCAATAATGCTGGGGAGAGTGTTTACTAGCTTGGACATTGTTTGTATTGTATTAGGATCCTTTCAGGGTTTCCTGAAGTATTCCAGGTGGCTGGATAGTGTCCAGCAGTCTGTCACCTCAGATGCCACTTGCTGCAGATATCCCTTTCATCAACCTTCCCTTTTATGCTGTCTATGTGTATGTTTAGTGCTGTTTCCCAGCAGCAACTTACTGCTTTATATGTTTTCTCTTTACTTTGTGATTTGGGAGTATATGATGCCATCGCCAGAGAATAGAGGATTACAATTTAAAGAAAACCCAAGGTGGGTTTGAAGAATGCTATTAGGACACATAGGCTGGTTCTGCATACTATAACCAGCCTTTGTGTCTGTACTGTGTCTCCCCAGGCCCCCTCTGTGCTCTGCTGTCCCCCATAAAAACGCCACGCTAGCGACATGCACCTTGTCGCTAGCTGGCTGTTTACCTTAATGCTGCTCCCCCCCCCCTATATCGCCGCCGCCCGCCTGCATCCCTTCCTTCCGAGATATAGAGGAGGTGGGGAAGCAGTGGCAGCACACAGGTAAACAGCCCACTAGCGACAAGCTGCATGTCACTAGCATGGCGTTTTTATGGGGGACAGCAGAACGCAGGGGGGGACACGGTACAGACACAGAGGCTGTGCATTGTATGCAGAACCAGCCTCTGTGTCCTAATAGCATTCTTCAAACCCACCTCGAGCTCTTTTATTTATTTATTGTATATATAAAGCGCCAACATATTACGCAGCGCAGCTCTCTTTAAGTCAAATAGTGTGCATGAAATTGCCTTTGTCAAGACATAATGTGCGTGATAAACATGACCATCCGCAATTCAATAGCTCCTCCCTGGCTGACCAACTTTAAATTACTGACGTGACAGATCACAGTTTTGTGTAATAAAATCTCCTAAATAGATCATGTTTATCATTATGCTTGCAACAGGGAATTCTCAGATACTCATTTTCAGGAGGGTACATTATTCAGCATTTATAAGGTATCCTCTAGTTCACCTATAAATATACTTTGTTTCCTATTAACTACACCTGAACTGAAGAACTGCATATTCAGACATAAATTAGGGATACTTACCTCCTGTGGATCCAATCCAACATTTCCTCTCATTCCTCCCAGGTGTTCCAGTTGGCCGCTGCTCTTGTGCAAAAACCGGCACCTCCATTTTAAACACGGCGCCAACACTGTAATGGTAATGAGAGGGAAAAGAGTGCGGGATGGGTGGGTATGGGTGTGTTGAGATAAAGAGGTCTGCCTCTTCCTCCTACTACCTCCTACTAAATCATTCAGGACATCCAATTTTATATGAATGATGTAGGTTTCAGCCTTAGAAACACTCCCTAAATCAATATATGTCTGTATATTGGTATATGATGTTTAGCCTAGGCTTTGATGTCACAAAGCTTCCATCTCTCAGTGCACTCTGGGAGACCAAGTGTTGTTTCTGTTTACTTCGGAACACACCACAAAAATTCTGCAATGATGCACCTTCCCAGCAGTGGAGATGTTGCCACTTGTGATAAATTTAAAGAGAGTCTGAAGCGAGAATAAATCTCGCTTCAGACCTCATAGATAGCAGGGGCATGTGTGCCCCTGCTAAAACGCCGCTATCCCGCGGCTTAACGGGGGTCCCTTCACCCCCAAATCCCCCTCCGTACAGCGGGGGAGCGCTTCCGCATTGGGGCAGGGCTAACCGCCGCAGCCCTGCCCCACGCGCATCTGTCAGCGCGTATCTCCGCCTCTCCCCCGCCTCTCTGTCTTCCTTCACTGATAGGTGAGGCGGCGATGCGCCGCTGATAGACGCGCTGTGAGGCAGGGATGCAGCCGTTAACCCTGCCTCCAGCAGCAGCAAAATCTACGACCAATTTGGTCGCTGATTTTGCACGGGGGGGGGGGGGTTGGGGGTGAAGGGACCCCCGTTTAGCCGTGGGATAGCGGCGTTTTAGCAGGGGCTAACTATGAGCTCTGAAGCGAGAATTATTCTCGCTTCAGTGTCTCTTTAAGACTGTAAATCAGGTAGAGGAAAGATTTGACAAAACACAGACTAAATAATTTATTAAAGAGTAACTGTTAGCCCCCAAAGTGAAATTTAAATCTGTACAGCAATGTTTTATTTAGTATTAAAGTGATCAAAAAAGCCAATGCGTTCTGCAAAAATCAATATAATTTTGCTACTATGTAGCCTTTTGCCCACGCTAACGACGCAAAGCCGCATATCAGATACTGATGACGAGCATGCAGAGCATGCCTATGTTTGCCCGACCCCCCTCTCCCCCCCAGGACCAGGTGCCGATCTATTTGCACCACAAACAGCTGACCGCTCTGACACGGAGACAGAGCGGCAGCACTTCCAGCGGGAGCACCGCAGAGCAGCCGCCGCCGAGTCACATACAATACAATACAATACAATAACATTTGTAAAGCGCTTTTCTCCCATAGGACTCAAAGCGCATAGCTGTGTCTCAGATTAACACAGGGTTTCAGGCTGGGTTGTGTTACAGAGGAGATAGTCAGATGTTCATGAATGCCAGACTGAAAAGGTAGGTTTTCAGTTTAGACTTCAATGCTTCCAGGGATGGGGCTGTCCTGATTGGGTGTGGAAGGGAGTTCCAAAGTGTAGGGGCAGCATGACAAAAGGCTCTGTCTCCAAAGGTTTTGAGGTGGACTCTGGGGGTGACCAAGGTGTTACGTCCTTTTGATCTAAGATTGTGGGGGGTGTGATGTAGTTGCAACAAGTCCTTCAGGTATCCAGGGCCCAGATTGTGCAAGGATTTGAATGTCAGTAAGCCAATCTTAAACAGAATTCTCCATTTTATCGGTAGCCAGTGGAGTGAGCTCAGGGTTGGTGTTATGTGGCAATGGCGGGGTTGGCTCGTTAACAGCCTTGCGGCGGCATTCTGTACTAATTGCAGGCGGCGTAAGTCTTTCTTATGCAGGCCTGTGTAGAGGACGTTGCAGTAGTCTAACCTTGATGTGACGAAGGCATGAACTAGGGTTGGAAGATCCTCTGAAGGAATTAGGTGTTTAATCCTTGCAATATTCCTTAGGTGAAAGAAGGAATGTTTCACAACAGCTGAGATTTGATTCCTGAAGCTTAATTTCCCATCAATCAGTACTCCCAGGCTGCGCACACAGTCTGAGTTGTTCAGGTCTGAGCTCCCTATCCTTAGCGGTGTTGGTTGAGACTGGAGCTGCTTTGCTGTTGAGCCCTGGCCCTCGATAACAAGAACCTCAGTTTTGTCAGCATTAAGTTTTAGCCAGTTATTATTCATCCACTCCTGAAGCTCAGCTAAGCATGCGTTTATTTGTGGAGTAGGGTCTGTGACATCAGGTTTGAATGACAAATATAGCTGGGTGTCATCAGCATAGCAATGATATGTCAGGCCATGTTTTTGTATGATTTCTCCAAGTGGCAGCATGTATATGGTGAACAGTAAAGGGGATAATATTGCGCCCTGAGGTACACCGTATTTTAGTGGTACAGGGTTGGAGAGGAAGGGCCCTAAGGCTACCCTTTGTGTTCTGCCAGCCAGGAAGGAGTTGAACCACCGGAGAACAATGCCATCTATGCCACAGTACTCTTGTAGCCTGTTGAGTAAGATTTCATGATCGACTGTGTCAAAAGTCGCTGAGAGGTCGAGCAAAATCAGGATGGAACATTGAACCTTGTCTCTTGCAATGAGCAGATCATTGCAAATCTGGGTGAGGGCTGTTTCACAGCTGTGATATTTCCTGAAACCAGATTGAAGAGGGTCAAGGATGTTGTTTCTGGAGAGCCTGGCTTCAAGTTGGAGGTAAACAGCCTTTTCAATAACTTTTCCCAGAAAGGGGAGGTTTGAGACAGGTCTGTAGCTGTTTAGAGCATCTGGGTCTAAGGATGGTTTCTTGAGTAGAGGCCTGACGATTGCTTCTTTCAGAGTAGAGGGAAACCACCCTTCTTGTAAGGAGCCGTTGACTATTTTGTGGAATGCCGGTGTAAATAGTTCAGGGCATTTCAACATGAACTTAGTGGGGCCAGGGTCCAGATCGCAGGTAGTCTGGCGAAGGTTTGAGAGGATATCCAAGATGTCTTTTTCAGTGATTACCTTAAAATCAGACCATGGTGGTAGGCTATTTTTGCACCTGTTATATGGCTCTGCATGGGTTTCTGGGGCTGTGAATTGAATGGCAGATCGTATGGAGGAGACTTTGTCTGAGAAGAAGTGGGCAAATTTCTCACACAGTTCCTGAGTTCCTGAGAGAATCACATGTGAGAGATGCACGGCGGCGGCTGCTCTGCGGTGCTCCCGCTGGAAGTGCTGCCGCTCTGTCTCCGTGTCAGAGCGGTCAGCTGTTTGTGGTGCAAATAGATCGGCACCTGGTCCTGGGGGGGAGAGGGGGGTCGGGCAAACATAGGCATGCTCTGCATGCTCGTCATCAGTATCTGATATGCGGCTTTGCGTCGTTAGCGTGGGCAAAAGGCTACATAGTAGCAAAATTATATTGATTTTTGCAGAACGCATTGGCTTTTTTGATCACTTTAATACTAAATAAAGCATTGCTGTACAGATTTAAATTTCACTTTGGGGGCTAACAGTTACTCTTTAAGTAATACAGTGTTGTAAAATATAAACAATTTTACCATTCAGTTGTATTGAGTAAAGTTACTCTTTAAGGGCACATGCCTGTATATTTAGATTTGATGCTATAAACTTGCTTCAGGTGTATGTTATTGAGCTGTACCATAGAAACACAAAGGTTTATTTTCTTGTCAAAAGGGTAACTTTTTCCATCCTGAAAGAGAATGCATTTGCAAGTCTTTAGCCTCTCTTGAGCATAAAGTTTACGTCCATAATGCATCATTTTTATTGTGATTTAGTTCATATAACCCTATATTCCTTCTGTTTGTATGTTCCATACAAAACAACAAAAAATGATATACAATTTAAACTGGGACTTCAGGCTGAACATTTAGTTTTTTGAAGTGTGAGATAAATAGGGAAGGGTTTGAACCTCTGTCAAGTTCTAACGCCTCTTGTGTTCGCCTGTGCTCCTACTAAAGACATTTCCTTCACTTCCTACAGGTAGTGACACAAATCACTCAGTGAGGAAAGAGAGCAATAGGAACAAAACAACCCCTGCCTTACTCATTATTCATTCCAAAACTAGAGGAAGATTCAACTAAATTAGAATAAATGTGTCACAATATTTATGAAGTGCATTAGAAACTTTGTAAGAACTGCCGGGTGTGTGTGTATTTGTGTGCACGCGGTTTGTAACAGGAAGCTTCCTGGTAAACCCTTTTTATCCGTAAACTAGCCCATTTCGTTATTAGCTGGATATATGCCCTGTTAGGAAGGTTGTGATGGAGTCTGGTGAAGGACATCTTTTAATCACTTTATTCTACCCCGGCTCTGCCCTGGAGTCTGGGAGTCAACAGAGTGTGGAAAAAATAAACACTGGGGATTGGCTGCATACAATAGCATTGCTAGTCAGGACTGAGCCTCCACCTTCCTTCTTCCATGCCATGGTGTTGACAGAATCCATCCGTGCTGTTTATTGATACCTGGCCTTGTGTGAAGTGTCATCCCACGCAGTGCACATCTGGACTGACAAACTTTCATCTAAATGAGCTGTTTTCCTGCCAAGAGTAATCTGCTTCATTAGAAGAACCTTATTGGCTGTATGTCAAAGCTTGTGTTGCCTAATTATTTTTGTTTTGTCAGTAGAAACCAGCCATGGAAATATCTACTATGATGAATCTGTTAATACCCATTTGCCCCCGGACAATATTGTAAAAATGTAAAAGTTACTGTATGTTAGGAAAGAGATGCATGAGTAAGGCCTACTCCTTTACTGGCAGCATGTTTTGTGCACATGCTCATGTGTACTGTAACCTGATATTATTCTAGACTTGTGTAGGCAAGAGATATTAGCTTTATGTAAAGTGGTGTGAAGAAGTATTTGTCACCTCCTTGATATCTTTAATTTTTGCTGCTTTATTACACCTAATTGTTTCTGATCTCCAAACAAGCTTAGTATAATGCAAAAGACAACCTGAATAAACAATGCATTTTTTTGAATTATTTAATTTACTGAAGAAAAAAGGTCACCAATACCCCTATCACCTATGTGAAAAACTATTTGTCCCATTAAAGTGCATACACTCGCTCAATTGCTGTCACCGACTGCGATCCCTCGGGCAACAGCACAGGGTTAAGTTCTGTAGAGATGTAAGTTCTGTAGAGATGTAGGTTCTGTAGAGACACTAGCAACACATTCTGTTGCTGTGGAGGGGAGATCAGGACTGACATCGCGGCACACAACGGAGCAGGATGGGTATTGAGGCGGATAACAATGGCCTTGGCCGGTGCTTGGATGAAATTGTCCAGTAATCTGGATCTCTCGCTTTGAGGTGGATTGGGGACCGCCATACAAATGCTAGATTTTCAGCAGAGGTGGCACCGACCGGCTGAGGTACAACTAGCATGTGTATGAAAGTGCCCATTAACGATCCAATTTTCGGAATGATCAACCGCTCCTCCAATTCTTGCAATCGATCAGAAACTGAGAGGTTTTAGTCAATCAGTCAACCAATGACTGAAATTAAAAGGCTAGTTCACATGGACGGTTTAGCTTTTTTAATGTCAGTACCAGATTTTCCCATCTGGAACAGGATTCTTCCATGTCTGGAACAGGAAAGTTAAGCTCTGTGTTTTTTTCTTTTTTTGTCAGGAGCTCCTGTGGTTTTTTTTTTTTTTTTTTTTTTTTTTTTTTACCCATTTCTGTACTTCACGCTTTAATTGTGGTCTTCTTCCACATATGCTACATATGTCTTTTCCAGAAATGTCAATGCTCCTTAAAGTGGGATAAAGCTCTGCCATAACATTCAATAAAAATGTTTTCCCTACTTTTTATTACCTATACAGTTACTATATTTGCCCAATATAACCCAATCATTTGCATTCAAGAGAGAAAAAATTGCAGCTGGAATATTTAAGTTTTGAATGCTTCAGCATTTGGAACCAAAATAAATGACCCAGATTTTGAAGAAAGACTAAGAAAGGTGAACACACAGATCCTCCTAGAGACATGGACCCAGACAGAGGATAAGTCATCAGTACCCATCGGTTATCGTGAATTCTCTGTGGCAGCCCAGAAACACGAACATATCAAGCAGGGTCACAGCTCAGGAGGGATTATAATCTGGTATAAGGAGGAGCTACAGGAATACATCAAACCAGTCAAGAGAGGGAACAGCCACATCTGGTTAAAGTTAAGCAGCTCCATCATCTCCTCTCAGACTGACATTTACCTCTGTGCAGCATATATTGCACCAGCAGAATCACCATAGTTTAACCCAGAGAGCTACCAAGCACAGGCGTAGCAATCACCATAGCGTCCATAGCAATGCTACGGGGCCCGCTCTGTCCCTGTGCTACAGGGGGCCCGCAGCTGAGAGGACTTTTTTTAAAAAGACATATTTTTTAAAATATATATATACATATTAATGATGAAGCCGTGGCTCCTCTCCAGTCCCCATCCTCCCCAGTCCCCCTCCTTCCCACGAGTATAGCAGGTGAGGGGGGGACTATTTTGGCTGGCGGATGGATACTTCCTCCCTGGCCAGCTGCCAGACCCGACAATTACTTTTTAGTTCCGGCCAGGGAGGAAGGAGGAGTGGAGTCCTGACAGGTGGCTGACGATGGGGGACAGGAAGAGGACCGGAGCAGCTGTGACCCAGCAGAGGCTGCCTGAAGTTCTGGAGGAGCCCCTGGCTGAACCTGGTCCTAACATGCAGCTTAGGTGAGACTTGGGCTATCGGCCTATTATCACTGCTGCTAGTGGCAGAGCTGCAGCTGTCAGCCTGAGGACCGAGATTACATTGACAGGCTGACAGCTGCAGCTCTCCCACTAGCAGCAGTGGTAATTGGCACCAGCAGGCAGGCAAGCACTCACTCACTCACCTCCACCTTGTTCCAGGCGATGCAGGTCCTCAGTCTCCTGTGTATTGCAACTACTCTGCACTTCCTGCTCCTCCGTTTGGGCTCTAGTGCCCGATGTCAGAAGCGGGAAGTGCAGAGTAGTTACACTACAGAGGAGAGAGAGGGACCTGCAGCCCCTGGAGCAACAAGGAGGAGGAGGTGAGTGCTGTCTGCCTGTCCTCCCCACTTTGCAGCTCATTAATTTTGGGAGGGGGTGGAGGAGCTACCACACTGGAGGGAGGGGGATTGGGACACTTCTAGGTAGGTAGGTGTGTGTTTTTATTATACTGGGGGGGGGGGGGGGGAGGTACAAATCTACTATACAGTGTGTATGGGGGAGAGGTGGAATAGGGGACACAGCTAGCTATTATACTGCAGAGGAAAAGGGGGGGGGGTCAAGAGGGGGCACAATTCTAGCTATTTCTGCTACCTCCAGTATGTACAGTATAAGGTGATACTGTATGCCTGTACTTAAAGATTACTTGCTGCAGTGTTTGCTGATCTCAGCTACCTCCGGTATGCACAGTATAAGCTGTTACTATGTGCCTGTACTGATAGTATACTAGCTGCAGTGTGCGTTGATCTTTGCTGCTTCCTGTATGTACAGTATGAGCTGTTACTCTGTGCCTGCACTGATAGTAATGTAGCTGCAGTATGCGCTGAACTCTGCTACTTCCAGTATGTAACTAGTTGCAGTGTGCGCTGATCTCTGCTACCTCCAATATGTACAGTGTAAGCTGTTACTCTGTGCCTGTACTGATAGTATATTAGCTGCAGTGTGCGCTGATCTCTTCTACCCACAGTATGTACAGTATAAACTGTTACTCTGTGCCTGTACTGACAGTAAACTAGCTGCAGCGTGTGCTGATCTCTGCTACCTCCAGTATGTACAATATAAGCTGTTTCTCTGTGCCTGTACTGATAGTAAACTAGCTGCAGTGTGTGCTGATCTCTGCTACCTCCAGTATGTATAGTATAAGCTGTTACTCTGTGCCTGTACTGATAGTAAACTAGCTGCAGTGTTTGCTGATCTCTGCTACCTCCAATATGTACAGTATAAGCTGTCACTCTGTGCCTGTACTGATAGTAAACTAGCTGCAGTGTGTGCTGATCTCTGCTACCTCCAATATGTACAGTATGGGCCCTTTTCCACTAGCTAGCGCTTGCGCTAAACGCTAATGATTGTGATTCAGCAAGTCCCTAATTTTTTTTAATGTGATTTTGCTGTGCAATGCACTGCATAACGAAATCGCGGTAAAAATTGCTCTGCATCGCGTTTGCACTTTTGTGAAAATCGAATCGCGGTAGTGGAAAATACCTACCGCAATTCCTATGTTGTCTAGCAAACCATAGCGAATTAAAAATCGCTAGCAATTTGCAATTTAGCATTGCAAACACTCCTAGTGGAAAAGTGCCCTATAAGATGATACGTTATGCCTGCACTGATAGTATACTAGCTGCAGTGTGTGCTGATCTCTGCTGCCTCCAGTATGTGCAGTATAAGCGGTTTCTCTGTGCCTGTACTGAAAGTAAACTAGCTGCAATGTGTGCTGATCTCTGCTTCCTTCAGTATGTGCAGTACTGAGGAAGAAGGGGGTGGGGTCGGTTATGGGGGTGAAGAAATGGGGGGGGGGGTGCCCAACCACAAAATTTGCTATGGGGCCCAGTGAATTGTAGCTACGGCCCTGCTACCAAGTCCTACAAAGGGAGGCTGCCCACTTCCAAACCTTGGGAAAAATACTTACCTATGGTGACCTACATGCCAGAACTGGAACAGATAAAGACTACCTCACCTCAGATGGCAATTTCCATATATTTGGACTTGAGACCCAGTACCTTAAAACCATACAGAGAGATAGAAAAAGAGCTATGACAGCACAGTCAATAAGTATGGAAAACAATTGCTCAACCTCTGCAGAGGTATTGGACTTCACATCCTTAATGGCCGAACCAATGGGGACTCTATAGGGAGATACACACTAAACTCCCATGTAGGTAGTAGTGTGGTGGACTATGCCATCAGCGACATGGATCCTGCAACCATCCGTGCCTTCATAGTTACCCCACAATAGCATCTGTCAAATCACAACCAAATCCTGCTATACATCAATTCCTCAAGCAAACCTTCTGTACAACAACATCATGTTGGCCTGTATAACCTGCCACCCACCTTCAAATGGTCCAGGGAGTCAACAACAAAGTATAAGGAGGCTCTCAACAGACCAGAGGTAATACAGCTGCTTCTAGACTATCAAACTTATTCCTATAACCCTAACCAACAAGGGGTGCAACAAGCAGCAAAGGACCTCAACCAAATATTACACACCATTGCAGAAATGGCTGAAATAAGGAGGACCATCCAAAAGAGATCATCAAAGAAAAACACAAATAAATGGTTTGACAGTGATTGCAGGTCATGAAGAAACAACTTACATGCAATATCAAACAAAAAACACAGGTATCCAAATAACTTAGAACTGAGGGCGGCACATGATACCATCCAACGCCAATATAAAGTGAGCCTTAAAAAGAAAAAACAAAACCACATCGAAGGTCGACTCCAACGGCTTTAGGAATCTCTGCAAGACGACTCCTTTTGGGAGACCTGGAAACAAATTGGCAAAAAACCCAAACAAAATAATCAGCACATCCAAAATGGCCAAGCCTGGCTACAATACTTCAAAGACCTATACAGAGATATTCCTATAAACAAACTCAGCCCAGAAAAAGCACAAATAATCAGCAAATTAAAGAACATGGTGGAGAAGGTGAAAGTTTTTCAAAACCCACTCAATACACCTTTCACATTGGAGGGAATAAAAGAGAGGATAAAACTCATGCAAGGCAAAAAAGCTAGTGGCACAGACGGAATCCTATCAGAAATTATCATATCTGGCTCCCCAGAAATCCACGCAGCAATATGGAAACTATTCAATCTGGCCCTGTACTTTGGTCACTTTCCTGAAGTTTGGAATAAAGGACTCATAACTCCTATTTACAAGAGTAGAGATCGCTATGACCCAGCCAACTACAGAGGCATCTGTGTGAGCAGCACACTGGTAAAACTGTTCAACAGAATCCTGAATAAGAGTATCCTCACCTTTTTCATCCAGCACAATGTTCTCAGTAAAAGTCCAGCAGGATTTGTACCAAACCATCGCACCACAGACCACATCTACACCCTGCACACCCTTATCAAGCACCACGTACACAGACGAAGGAAGGAAAAAATATTTGCCTGCTTTGTGGACTTTAAAAAGGCTTTTGACTCAGTGTGGCACCCAGGTTTGTTCCTGAGATTCCTAGAGAGCGGAAAAGGAGGGAAAACATACAATGTCATCAAGAGTTCATACACTGAGAACAAGTGCAGTGTGAAAGTGAATGGAAAAAGAACACCTTTCTTCCCCTAGGGCCGGGGGGTAAGACCAGGGCCGCAGCCTGAGTCTCTTCTTCACTTTTCAACATATACATTGATAAATTGGCTTCTGACCTAGAGGCCTCACCAGCACCAGCACTCGCACTACATGGCACAACAGCAAAGTCCTTACTGTATGCAGATGATCTCCTATTGCTGTCACCGACTGAAGAAGGTCTACTAGACATCCTGGAAAACCTTGAGAAATTCAGCACAACATGGGCACTCCCCATTATTCTAAAGAAAACCAAAACCATGGTGTTCCAGAAGAAAAACAGGTCAGCCCAGAGCCCATCCTTTACACCCAATAACTGTGAAATCAGCAGAATTGATAAATATACCTACCTTGCTCTGGAAATCAACATAATCAGGAAGCCTTAAAGAAAACCTGTACTGAAAATAAAAGTCAAAATAAGCATACACAAGTCATACTTACCTTCCATGTAGTCTACTCCTCAGTGTCTTTCTCCTGTCCCGCGTCCTGTTTGTTCACTATGATCAAGGGAATTTTCCGTCCTCCATTTTGAAAATAGCCATTACCCATAAAAGCTTTCTGGTCAGCACACAGTTAAACTGTAACATCGCCCACTTGAGCCATAGGGAAACATAGACATTACCTGGTACATCCGTTTTCCTCTCAGCTATAACTGACAGCAACTGATATTTTACTGACAGCAACTGATATATTTCAGATCTGACAAAATATTGTCAGAACTGGATGGGATTATTGTCAGAAGAAAATGGTGAGCTTCTGAGAGGAACTGATGGCGAGGTAACTCTGTAATGTTCATTTGAAGTTACCTCATGTGTTTATTTTAAATATTTTTACTCAGTACAGGTTCTCTTTAAGTCAGACATGGAGGCCCTAAAAGCCCCACCACCTACCCAGACCAATCAAAATGGGAATCCAGCCCAACAGAAATATTCCACCTGGAGTTCTGCAAACACCTTCTCCATGTCCATTTAAGAACCTCAAACAATGCCTGCCGAGCTGAGCTAGGTAGATTCCCATTACTGCTTGAGATACAGAAGAGAGTGTTATCCTTCTGGGCTCACCTACAGAGCAGCAGCCCTGACTCACCCCACTACAAAGCCATGTTGCACAATGATGACTAAGAAAAGCCATGTGCACTGAAAGTAGTGGTCAGCTCTATACTCCCTCCAAACCCTGATCCACAGGTCATAACAAGAGTCCAGATAAAACACACCACAGCCAAGAGCAAAGAGGACTATGTGGAAAAATGGAGGAGAGAAATAAAACTCAAAAAAGCTAACCATATACCAGTCGCTACAGAGAGAATATAAAATGGCCCCATACCTGGAAAAGCTCCAAAACTCTCAAGAGAGGAAAATCCTGAGTGTCTTCAGACTGAGTGCACACAACCTCGAAATAGAGTCTGGGAGACACAGACAGACGTACAAACACAGGGAGGAGAGACTGTGCCAACACTGTGAGCAGAAGACCCTTGAGGATGAAAGCCACTTCCTGCTGCACTGCCCCAAATATCCTGCAACCAGGGACACTTACTTTAAGAAATTGATGGAACTATTCCCAGACTTTCTCACATTAGAAGATGAGAGAAAAACATATATCTTACTGGGAGAAGAGGAATCCACAGTGACAATCGCTGCACACTATGTCACAGCATGCCACAGACTAAGAGGAGCATAACGGAACTGTAAACCTAAAAATGTTCACAGACTGCTTAGCCATTGTCCCCCCTTTCCACTTGCTTTGGCAATATCTGTATGAATCTTGGTCATGCCAATAAAGCTATATTTGATTTGATTGATTTGCATCTCAATAACCACCTCTAGGAGGCAAACTTTTTTTACTTTTTAATTTTGAGTTTAAAGAGAAACTCCAACCAAGAATTGAACTTTATCCCAATCAGTAGCTGATACCCCCTTTTACATGAGAAATAGAATGATTTTCACAAACAGACCATCAGGGGGCGCTGTGTGACTAATTTTGTGCTGAAACCCCTCCCACAAGAGGCTCTGAATACCGCGGTACTCTGGGCAAACTGCCACAATGTAACAATGTTCACAGACAGGAAATGGCTGTTTAAAGCTGTCTGTAACAGCCAGAGCAGCTAGAAACCGCTACATAACTTGCCCACAGTAACAATGTCACCATGTAATACATGTCAGAATGTCAATCTGGGAGAGGAAAGATTTTACAATGAGCAAACACTGACTAAATCATTTATACATAATTATTGTAAAAATGAAGCACTTTTTTTATTAAATTATTTTCACTGGAGTTCCTCTTTAAGACGATGCGTATTGCTTTAGGAAAATGTGTATTATGTGTATTAACCTTCCTGGCGGTAAGCCCGAGCTGAGCTCAGGCTATGCCGCCGGAAGTCCCCGCTCAGGCCCCGTTGGGCCGATTTGCATAATTTTTTTTTGCTAGCTGCGTGTGCAATCCGATCGCCGCCGATCCGTCGCGCCGCCCCCCCCCCCCCCAGACCACGTGCGCTGCCTGGCCAATCAGTGCCAGGCAGCGCTGAGGGGTGGATCGGAGTCCCCTTTGATGTCACGACGTCGGTGACGTCATCCCGCCCGTCGCCATGGCGATGGGGCAAGCCTTCCAGGAGATCCCGTTCTTTGAACGGGATCTCCGATCGGAGCGGCTGGGGGGATGCTGCTGAGCAGCGGCTATCATGTAGCGAGACCTTGTCTCGCTACATGATATAAATATTTTTTTTTTTAAACCGGCTGTGCTGCCCCCTGGCGGATTTTAATAAACCGCCAGGAGGGTTAACAGTCCTCTTTTGAAAAGTTTTGATATCAAGAGACCGAGGCAATTAAATTAACTTCCCAAGTTTTACCACGTTTTTAGATATACTAAGAATTATATTGTCACAATTGTAGCCCCAGGCAGGTATCGCACTTATCTGTGCAGAAAAGCATCCGTTTTCTGGCATGTGAATTTCTGTGTTTTTTTTCTATTTGCGTTTTTCCGTGCATTTCCATTTTGAGTTTTTATTTAATATTGGCTTTCTGCAAGTAAAAAAAAAATACATTATCAGTTGTTTTTTTTTTTGTTTGTTTTGTTTTTTACAAATCACATGCACATCACATGCAATTCACATGAGCTTTTTTACTTCCCATAGGATAGCATTGTATACGTATTGCATGCAGTATGCCAGAAGAAATAACTTGGTGTGCAATATTAAAACACACATAAAATCCCATTGTGGATCGCACACCAATGCGATTTTTATGTCCCATAGACTTACACGTGCCTCCAGCCTTAGTTACTACGTATGTAAAAGGGATAGTATATTAATACTAATAATCCAAAGATCCACCCATCATGCCATACAGACAGACAGATACTTACATATGTACATAGCGCAGACAGATAAATAACTAGAACATAAGCTATAGACAAGGGTTTTAGTCATGAAAGTTGTTTAATGTATACGTTTACAGAGGTTAAACAATATCGAGCATTCAGCATGGCAATACGCTGTTAACTGCCTAACAAATTCAAGTCGTTTATCCAGTCAGTGTTTTTTCTTCTTTTCTTGTATCATTCTTTCAACTTGCCCTTTTCATTTTGTAAACAGAAAGCATTCATTTAATTCCTTCCTTCCTTTGGCCATTATAATTTGTTCACAGTGGTGTTCCAAAATGTCTCAGCTATTTATCTGCGCGACCTCCAGCCGTGTCTTGTAATGATGAATTCCTGCTGTCACTTTTTCCTGTTTGTATTCAGTTCATCCCGTTCCTCTTTATTACTTTCATTGTCTGTGATTTTTCTTCTGCTGTTTTATCTACTCTTTATTTGTAGAAGCATTAGAATGTGTTCATAGTAACTCTGTCCTCCAGAAAAGGCCTTTTTAGACCAGGCATATACTGTACTTTTTTGTAGGGCTAGTGAGATCAGGATCAAAATTAGTTTTATTCGCCAAGCATGACTGGGCCGTGCACGGAATTGGTTTTGGCACATATAGGAGACATGCAGGACACAAGAGGAAGGGAAAGTGAAGACGCACAATAAACAGTAGTGTAGGCAAGATACATTGGCCTCAATTCACTAAGCTTTTCTCCTGTCTTTAATAACTCTTCTAGAGTTGTTACCATGGTGATAAGGCATGTAGTATTCAGGAAACATTTTACCTCAGGCAAACCTAAAGTTAACTCTTCTGTCTTTAAGTTAACTCTTCAATCCTTAAAATAACTCCAGAGTTAAAGACAGGCTGTTTATTAACTGCATGTGAAAATAACTACAGAGGAGGTAAATTAACTACAGAGGAGGTAAATTAACTACAGAGGAGGTAAAATAACTACAGAGGAGGTAACTTAACTACAGAGGAGGTAACTTAAGGAATGAAGAGATAAGATAACTCTCTCTTATGTGGAGGTAAGTTTTCTCTTGCCTTATTATCTCCAGCATGATCTTAGGGAATTGAGGCCATTGTTTCAGCAAGAGAAAGCATTTCAATACACCTTTTTTTGGTAACAACCAGCGGCCGCAACCCTATGGGGAAAAAGATCTGTATATGATGCCCATCAGAATTCCACAATATTTCTTGAACAAAGGATCCCTTATATGACAGACTGGCAGACCTGGCATTTTAAATGGTGGAGATAGGCAGCTTCATTCACTAACTGTGGATATGCTGCTCCATAGCTCACCATGACGTTGTATGGAGCAGCGTGACCCCATCTGGCACAAGTGAACAAGGCCACCTATCTCCACCACTTACATACAGATGCATATTTCTACATCGTGCTGCAGGTGGTGTGTATGGCAGCTGGGTAAAGGTGGCTTCCTGGACTTCTCTGTTTACTGACACAGTGTTGTTCACACCACCATTTAAAAATTCAGTTTGCCATTTGTAGGGCCCTAATGGTGGGTACACACCCTAATGGTGGGCTGCTGTCGCTAGTCCGCATACACACGCAGGACGCGTGGCGGACTAGCGACAGTTGCGACGACAGCTGTTGCCGGCGATTGGCCGCGCCAATCACATGGCGACAGCGCTGACTAGCGACCGTTCGTGGCGCGTGCGTTATACACACGGGGGACCTGTCACCGCAACAAGTGCGTGCCACGTGGTTGCGGCGACAGCTGTAACCCATGTGTATGAGCATAAGGTTAACTTGGGGAAATGGGCAATAAACCTATTTAAAAAAATATTGTTAGTTTGGAAATGATCTAATCAGTAAGGAGTTCAAGGCAAGACTCCCTAACACTGCAGGGTGGCCTCTTGAGCGCGTCCCAGTGGCTGCAGCTCTTGAGCGTTTTGAGTCCAACTGGAGAAAAGCACTATAAAAATATTTGGATTATTATTATCTTGTTGAAAATATGTATAATCTTTTTCTTGCCTTGCTGCAGCTGAGCTGTTAAACTCTAAAAAACCTCCGCTTCATCCATGCTTTAATGGCGCCACTAATACATTATTTTTTTTAAGGGAGGTCATGCTCTGCGCCTGCACCCTGCCGGTTTCTGACCTTCCATTTATCAGCACCAATGGGGAAGCATGACCTTCATACTACTTTTGCTAATGTCGCTGCCTCTCCACATTGCTGATAGGCTGAAGCATGGGCCAGGCAGAGTTTTCAATTGTGATATAGACTGGGCTGCAATGGTGCAGCTACTGCCCACTGCATTGAAAACCATGCTGCTTTGTTACTTTGAATTCAGCTACCTGCTGCACACAGATACAGGCTAGCACTCCAGGAACTGTGATGATGGGTGCTTCCCAGCTCGGCACAGCCTATGGCCTGGCATTGGGTCACATCCTGGGGGTGCTGAGCTGGGCCATACTGCTTTCTTAAAAAGAAGGTATTTACTCAAAATGGTTTGCTCCTGGCCAAAACTAAACTTCCATGATGCATTACTTTAAGGTAACATAAATCATTCCATTTTGCCTTCAAGAGTAAACAATACGTTCAGAGCCATTGGTTTACAGCTAGCTCACAGTAGCTAAACAGGAATGATTTACAATATTATGTTCACGTTGAGTGACCACGTCCATTTGACAAACTGTGATAGACTACTACTTTGTTTCCAAGGGAATCCTCAGCCCCTTCCTGCTCGCGACAATATGGTCGTATCCACTAGCTTGTATGTAATGTGGGACCCAGCAGGAAACACTATCTACGCCACCACCCCAATAGGTTTAGTAAAGTTGCGGAGGCGTTAGCCGAAGCAAACTCTGTGCGGAATCCCAGTGGCCAAAGGCCGTTGTCCTGGTGCGCAATTTTAGAATTCGTGTTTCTCACTGGGACCTCTATTTCTTTCAAATTAGTGTACAGGACCAAATTGCTGTGAGCAGGACGTTTCCCACTGGCTTTGCTCAACTAGACTAGCGCCTCCACATGTAACTTCAATGGGGGGAGGGGGATATTTAAAGTCAGTTTACTCACTTCAGGTTCACTTTAAGCCTCTCTTATCCTTTATCAGGCTATGTCCGACATTGGAATTTTCTAGTTCAGCTCCAATGTTGGTCTGACCCAGAAAGATGCAGCTAGATCTAGTCTGGCATGGCGACAGTCCCTGTAGATCAAAGTGTCAGACCCCTTCGCCGTTCCCATGTGCCACAGCTGCGCCCCATAATGTAATTACTATGTGGGCACATTTGGGCTGCTTGCTCTGTCATCGGATCTAGTCCAGAATGGCATCAAGCTATTTGGATCAAAGTGTCAGACAAAGTCCAACACTTTGATCCCCTACGGCATCACGCAAGATAATGTAACCATACAGGCATGCGTGCAATGGCGGTGGAGCTACAGCATTCAAGCCCCTCCGCAGATGCCAGGTCACTTAGCACACAGTGATCACCTGAAGAAAAAAAAGTAAGTGCTGGGGGGGATATGGATGATAACAGAAAAGGATTGGAAAATATTAAAGGTTTGACTTGTAACTTGCGGTGAAGGGTGTGTGTGACCCTGGTGCATGATCAGGGTTAGCTGGCTCAGTTGACTCTACCTCGTTGATACCTGAGCAAGCTGAAAAATCTATGCAGGGGAGGGGGGATGTTGGGAGGGTATTCTACTCAACCAAAACTGCTTTGTCTTGGGCACTGAATTAGACATTTCTTATATACTCTTGAATTGATAGTCATTCAACCCCGGGCCATTTTATTCTCTATTGCAGGTGATAATAAATGATAATTTGCACTATAGAGTTACACAGTCCCTGAAAGCCTGGGTTCCGCCTACAGCACAAGCTGCATTTGAGGTTGCAGATCTTCCAGTCACATAAAATAGCTGTATGAACATTTACACCCAGGCGGCCAAATAAATAGAATTCTGGGGCACTGACTGTTGAGCATCACTTGACAAACACCAGCATTAAGTCAGGAATTTATTATTTGGTGATGATCATTAAGTTATTACATGGCATTATACCTTGTTGGGATGTAACGCTTGGTTTTTTTGACTGACCCTCATGTGTATAAAGCATCTGTGGATTATTAACATTTCTTATAGCACATTTTAAATCCATTGTTGACCAAAGTATGAGACAAACCTTGTACGGAGAACCAAATGTACATTGCATGGAAGGTTTTGAGAACTCGATGTACCGGGAAACAACTGTGTTCTTTTCTTTTTATAGTGTGATGTTTATCCAGTCCAGGACCCCTCACCACATGATACACTGCCGTCTTTTTGTTGAATTTATAATTTTCCTAGAATCCCGGCTATGAGGAAACTATGAAGAATGAAGGATGTTTGAGGAGGTTCAGAATACTTGATTTTAGGATGCATTTTTCTGTTAAGGATGTAAATTGTACTTTGCTTTTGATTCCTTAGATCTTGAATCGTCGTTTTGGATTCTTCCATCTCTCAGGAACTCCACTGGTGAGGTCATAGCATCTGACTTCCTCATCAGCCCAATCAGCCCACTTGTTATGGCGTTAGGCTTCATTCTTCAAAGGTTTTTTATTTCTTTTATGGTAAAAGCAGAAAGGAGAATCTGCAGGTGTTTTTGTGATATCGGACTCAGTGTGTTTCTAACTCATAACTATACAAATGCTGTATTTCAACAGGGGCTGTAATTCCAAAAAAGTATTCCTCTTACCCTTGGGGTATTTTATCGCCTTATTTGCAAAATACCTTTTCCACACCTAGTAAGTGAAAAAGTACTTAAAAGAAAAATGCTATTACACTGAATTGACTTTGGGACACTTTTTTCACTCTTGGGCCTTCAAAGGTATTTTTCATTGCATTAGTAACCTGCAAAACATTTCTTTTGAGAAAACTCTGTGTATCTTTAACGTCATTGTCCGCATATAGACTCTGGCACCCTCATAATAAATGTAATACCTTTTCCTGGGTCCAAAGCCTGGTACTGTGGTAAATACTTTTCTTTTTATCTTGAGTGAGCATTCATCTTGAGCTACTGCTTCAAAAATGCATTCACTCTAAAAATCACTCCAAAAATCGCAATCGCTCCAAAATGACTCCCAAAATCTCAATCACTAAAAAAATGACTTCATTTCTCAGCTTTGAAAATAAGGGACTTGAAACAGCTACATTTTCCTGCCACCTCCCTCCTCCCACCTCCCTCCTCCCTCCTACCCTTCTACCTATTCCCTCCTCCCTGGAGGGTCTCTTCTGCCAGGGAATTCCAGTATTTCAAAAGCCAGCTTACATACCATGGCTGGGTATTGAACCCAGGTCTCAGTGTATGGTAGGTAACTAACATATCCGTTATACCACCAACACTACTAGCTGAAGCTAGCCTAGCATGTACCATTTATGCTCAATCCAAAAGAAAAATTAGACAAGACAAATAACACGCTTTTCTCCTGGCGGACTCAAAGCGCCAGAGCTGCAGCCACTAGGGCACACTCTATAGGCAGTAGCAGTGTTAGGAAGACTTGCCTATGGTCTCCTACTGAATAGGTGCTGGCTTACTGAACAGACAGAGCTGAGATTCGAACCCTGGTCTCCTGTGTCAGAGGCAGAGCCCTTAACCATTACACCATTCAGTCACTGCTTAAAGAGACACTGAAGCGAGACTAAATCTCGCTTCAGGTCTTATATATAGCAGGGGCACGTGTGCCCCTGCTAAAACGCCGCTATCCCGCGGCTTAACGGGGGTCCCTTCACCCCCAACCCACCCCCCGCAAATGTTGGTCGGAAAATGGTCGCTGGAGATATCCTTCCTGGAGGCAAGGGCTAACGGCTGCAGCCCTGCCTCCCAGCGCGTCTATCAGACGTGCATCGCCGCCTCTCCCCCGCCCCTCTCAGTGAAGGAAGACTGAGAGGGGCGGGGGAGAGGCGGAGATACGCGTCTGACAGACGCGCATGGGGCAGGGCTGCGGCGGTTAGCCCTGCCCCAACCAGGAAGCGCTCCCCCGCTGCACGGAGGGGGTTTGGGGGGACAGGGACCCCCGTTAAGCAGCGCTATAGCGGCGTTTTAGCAGGGGCACGCATGCCCCTGCTAGCTATGAGGTCTGAAGCGAGATCTATTCTCGCTTCAGACTCTCTTTAAGGATATGTAGCCAGGCATGGCCTTGCCTTTTGTGTTCAACAGTTGTCCAAAGAGAACCCCAGATAGCCAGGTAGATTCATCTCTCTCTCTCTCTCTCTCTCTCTCTCCTTTTAGTAGGGATGGTCACCGCTTTCCGCAGAATTGTATTTTTGCGCATAAATGGATTGAGCATAAATGGTACATGCTAGGCTGGTTTAAGCATGTAGTGTTGGTGGAACAGTGTAACTGTACTACATGCTGAAGCCAGCCTAGCATGTACCATTTATGCTCAATCCATTTATGCTCAAAAATACAATTCTGCGGAAAGCGGTGACCATCCCTACTAGAGAAAGAGAGAGAGAGAGATGAATCTACCTGGCTATCTGGGGTTCTCTTTGGACAACTGTTGAACACAAAAGGCAAGGCCATGCCTTGCTACATATCCTTGAGCAGTGGCTGTATTGTGTAATGGTTAAGGGCTCTGCCTCTGACACAGGAGACCAGGGTTAGAATCTCGGCTCTGTCTGCTCAGTAAGCCAGCACCTATTCAGTAGGAGACCTTAGGCAAGTCTTCCTAACACTGCTACTGCCTATAGAGCGTGCCCTAGTGGCTGCAGCTCTGGCGCTTTGAGTCCGCCAAGAGTAAAGCGCGATATAAATGTTATTTGTCTTGTCTAATTTTTCTCTTGACAACTGTTGAACACAAAAGGCAAGGCCATGCCTGGCTACATATCCTTAAAGGATACCCGAAGTGACATGTGACATGATGAGATAGACATGTGTATGTACAGTGCCTAGCACACAAATAACTATGCTGTGTTCCTTTTTGTCTTTCTCTGCCTGAAAGAGTTAAATATCAGGTATGTAAGTGGCTGACTCAGTCCTGACTCAGACAGGAAGTGACTACAATGTGACCCTCACTGATAAGAAATTCCAACTATAAAACACTTTCCTAGCAGAAGATGGCTTCTGACAGCAGGAAAGGGATAAAAAGGGGCATTTCTTATCAGTGAGGGTCACACTGTAGTCACTTCCTGTCTGAGTTAGGCCTGAGTCAGCCACTTACATACCTGATATTTAACTCTTTCAAATAGAGAAAGAAAAAAAGGAACACATCATAGTTATTTGTGCGCTAGGCACTGTACATACACGTCTATCTCATCATGTCACATGTCACTTCGGGTATCCTTTAAGCAGTGGCTGGATGGTGTAATGGTTAAGGGCTCTGCCTCTGACACAGGAGACCAGGGTTTGAATCTCGGCTCTGTCTGCTCAGTAAGCCAGCACCTATTCAGTAGGAGACCTTAGGCAAGTCTTCCTAGCACTGCTACTGCCTATAGAGCGTGCCCTAGTGGCTGCAGCTCTGGCACTTTGAGTCTGCCAGGAGAAAAGCACGATATAAATGTTATTTGTCTTGTCTAATTTTTCTCTTGACAACTGTTGAACACAAAAGGCAAGGCCATGCCTGGCTACATATCCTCAAGCAGTGGCTGGATGGTGTAATGGTTAAGGGCTCTGCCTCTGACACAGGAGACCAGGGTTCGAATCTCGGCTCTGTCTGTTCAGTAAGCCAGCACCTATTCAGTAGGAGACCATAGGCAAGTCTTCCTAACGCTGCTACTGCCTATAGAGCGTGCCCTAGTGGCTGTAGCTCTGGCGCTTTGAGTCCGCCAGGAGAAAAGTGTGATATAAATGTTATTTGTCTTGTCTAATTTTTCTCTTGGATTGAGCATAAATGGTACATGCTAGGCTAGTTTCAGCTTGTAGTGTTGGTGGTATAATGGATATGTTAGTTACCTACCATACACTGAGACCTGGCTTCAATCCCCAGCCATGGTATGTAAGCTGGCTTTTGAAATACTATAATTCCCTGGCAGATGAGACCCTCCTCCCTCCGGTAGGAGGGAGGAGGGAATAGGTAGAAGGGGTGGAGGGAGGAGGGTGGAGCTCCAGGTATTAGAACCCTTGAAACATGATTTCTATTATTTTTCCAGCCAGTAGAAATTTTTCTAAATTTTGAAGTTCGCCTCCCCATTGAAGTCTATTGCGGTTCGCGAACTTTTTCACGAACTGAAAATCGGAGGTTCGCGACATCACTATATAGCAGGGACATAAACTGCTGTCACATGGACCATAAACTGAAGTCACCGGTCCAGCTACTATATTAAAGCGGTTTTAAACTCTGACAAAATATTCAATAAACATGTGTTTTCCTACTTTTTATAACCCATACAATTATCATATTTGCTTTTGTGCACAAGTAATATTATTCATTTAGAAATCATAAGTTCCCAAAGTTCAGTTTAATTTGAAAGCTGCTGGTGCATTTTATTCATAACTGTTGTATTTCTAATGTAAATGCACCCAGTAATGATTTCTGAGCAGTGTATCAGTTCAGGACTCATTAGCAGAACTTTCTGCACATTCAGAGAATGTTTACTTAATTGTATCAAGTGAAGAATGTAAACACATTCTGCAGGAGAAAAAGTCAGTCCTGTGATTTAACCCTTTGAATGCTGTTTTACAAAAAAAAAAAATGTTAATATCTTATATGCTGTAAATAATCTTTTAGAGAAAAGAAGATATGCTGGGTTTCATTTCACTTTAAATTTGCCAGGGATCTGCTGGTCCCAACAAAACTGCCTGCTAAATGTCCAATCAAGTTTAACCTGTTAATACAAAACTGGATGTACATATTCATCCACTTGTTGTCTTGCTGCGCCAAACAGGACATACAGGTGCATCCTGCCAATCTGCTCCATGCGCACTCTCCCACTGGTCATTCATGGCGGGACTTACTTGCCAGGGATTGGTGAATGGAAAAGTGTTCCCAAAACCAATCAAAGTGTCTGTGAATGAAAAAGCATGGCTCCAACCTAAAGCCATGTTCATTCATCAAAACAAAAGTAAAAAGTACAGTAAAAAAAAAAACCTACACTTTCTGTGGACACAAGATTACGTTTTTTAGTGGACAAATATAAAATTACTTTAAAATACATTAAACAAAATCCCATATAGTCATTACCAAAATAAAACATAAATAATTACCGTAGGGACTCAGCTTTTTTAATACGTATTATAATATGTATTTTTGCAAATAAGGGTTTGTAATTTCCGATAGGGTACAAAAAAAAAAACACTAAACAGAAAAAAAATACATCTGTATTTCCAAATAATATATTGTCACCATACATTGTACTAGGATCATAATTTAAATGTTGTGATAACCAGGACAAATGGACAAATAACGTGTGGGTTTTATTTACAGCAGCATCGCTTATTTTACACCTATAGGGCATGGAATTGGAGGATTAGTGTATTTTTTCCTTGTTGTTTTTTGTTCTTTAAAATGCATAGAAAATAAAGTACAGTAATTACTGAAATGAAGTATCTCGAACAAAAAGCCCAATTTGTGGCGACAAAAAAAACAACAAGATATAGATCATTTAGGTGTGATAAGCAGTGACAAAATTATGGACAAACGATTGGAAGGAGAGCTGAAATGTAAAAATGGCTCTTGGCGGTAAGGGTAATATATAGTGTGGGGATCAGGGGACATGTTGCGCTGTACTGCTAAAATCTGATCAAGTGGTGCAAAGTGGTACATCAGTCACTACCAACCAATCAGATTTTGATGAGAGAGTGATTGGTCACTTGCCATATTAGTCTGCTGTTGATGTATGTATGGCTAAGGCCCAGTGCACACCGAGCGGGTTTTGGAGCGATCCGCCTGCCGCATCCGCCTGGAAAAATGCTTGGCTAATGTATTGCAATGGGATGGTGCACACCGGCGGTTTGAGGTTTTTGCCAAGCCGCAAACGCGCCTCCTGCTGCGCGTTTGCGGTTTGCTAAAAAACCTCAAACCGCCGGTGTGCACCACACATTGAAATACAATAGCCAAGCGTTTTCACTGGCTGATGCGGCTTGTGGATCGCATACAAAATCCACTTGGTGTGCCACCGGCCAAATATCTGCTCTCTGCTTCCAAAACCGCTAGCGTTTTGACGATCTGCTAGCGGTTTTGGTGTGCACTGGGCCTAACTTGAATTTCTTTCAGCAAATGTCTGTTTGAGCGAGCAGACATGGCGCCTTCTTATGTTATTTGTTGCTTTCACTTGCACCACAAAAAAAAGTCTTGCACTGTGGGTAAAATTATGTGAGAAATATTTTCATTCTAAAGTAAAGAGAATGTCATTGTCACGGAAGAGCCGTGAGAAAATGCAATCGCAATCGGTTTCCTGCATCGATTATCGTTGCCAACCCAGATCAAAATTTTATGTTTAGGGATAGCAGGCTGCCGAGCCTGACTCTGCCCTTTCATAGCTGCTGGCAGAGCTTCCTTTCATGAGAAACATTTGCTCTCTGATAAGCCAGGGTTTGCATTCAATTACCTGGTTCAAAGAAACTGATCTCACAGCTAAAGATGGCCATACACTCGTTAGATTAGTAGCAGAAAGATCATCAGATAGATCTCTGATCTGTCTGATGTGTTTAGGAACATTTTTACTAGTAACAGATTTCCAATATATTTCAGTATGAAATCAATTGAAAATCTATCTGATGGCATTTGTTTGCCATCAGATTTCCATTAGGTCCAATGCAAAATGATAAGCCATATCAACAGGTCCACCTAAATTTTCCATCATGTCAGATCGATCGAAATCGGCCGCAAATCGATCGGCCGATAATTGACTGAGTGTATGGGCCCCTTAAGTGTGATTCAGTACAATTTGGCCTAACTTACTTTAGAATGCAGGAAGCCCACAGCAGGGGGCCTATTGAGAATTTGGTCTCCGGTAGACACGGCGGAGCCGTGTAACCAGCCTTAGGAAATAAACGGAGTATATGATTTTGGCTTGTTTAAGGAATACCATTTATATGAGAGGTATGAAAATTATATAATTATGCTAGTCCGGATCTGGTGAATATTTTAATATTAAATTGGTGCCACTGACATACCCAGTCACCGAGGTATTCAGCTGCTTCATTCCAGAACATGTGAAGCTAATCAAGTTTGAGGTCATATGAACTGTCATATTCTGAGGAATATGAAGCTGTGATTGTTATGTGCGTGCAGGGAGCGTGAGCTAAAATATGAAAATGTCATATTTTGTGGGTAAAAATGTTCCACCCAGAGGGTTAACCGCATCCCGTCCAGCCCCTGGGCCGAACCTTAGACCCCACCCAAAAATGTGGGTCATTCAAAAGAACTCGACAGGGGCTCCTCCCCCAATCCTCCATATTGCTGCTGCTCTGAAGACTTAGCAGCGGCCATCTTGTCTAAACTTTGCTCTGGAAACAAAGGAACTTAACGTGTTTACCCAGAAGGACATTTTCACCTCAACTTAAGTATACATATTTTCTACCTTTTTTATTTTTATACTGTGCTACTATTGTCTCTATAATTGCTGATTTTAATGATTTTCTGTATATAATAATTATTTACATTGCATTTATAATAAGACTCTGAAGTCATTTGATTTTTCAGCTAAAACCTACTATTCAGCCACACAAAACGAACCCTAGTTTCCTGAAAATTTGCTACTGTGAGGTGTAGTTATTAGCCAGAATAGAGTGTGTTTTAACCGTTATATTCGCAGGTGTTAGAGCCAGTCAGTGGGCTTCTCTGTCCCATTTTAACAGAGATGGTGGCAGCCTAGTATTTTGTGTTTTATAGTTCGCACGCCTCCTTCTAGTCTGTCTGCTGCCAAAATTCCAGTAATTTTAGCTCATTGATTGCGTCCACAAAATTGGGTAATCTGTGTGCTGAAATTGATTGGATGGCATTATGCGGTCCGGCCACTAGGGGTGTGTGACAGCCATGACATACAATCTAAAACCTACCACCCAACTCCATATTATCTATTATTAAGAAATGTCACCTCTGTGAAAATCAGTTTCCCCTCAGTCACATTCATGTAGTACTTAAAACTGCCACCTTGCATAATAATGTAATATCTAGTTCAGTCTGTGATCAATACACTTCCATTTTCAAATTCCACAGTGTTCTATCTTTGTAGCTCTCACGCAAAAGTTCTCTAAAGCCTTATCTCTGGCATTCAAAGGTAACATTTTACAGCCTGGAGAGCGCAGTGCTATTTCTCTGCCCTAAACCTCATTGGCTTCCTTGAAATAAAAAAAATCAAAGCCAACCCTTTAACCCTTTCAAGCATTTCAGGTACAACAACTTTTGTAATAGTGTGGCTAATCAAGGAGAGTGGAGGATACTTTTGACTATAGTTCTGCTTTACATTGAGCCCAGATTTAGATTCAGTTATGCACATTACAGCAAGTCTAATGTTTACAGAGACCTGGGCCCAGTGCACCATCTGGAGTATAGCATTATAAATGTCCATGTTAATGTCCCTGCATTTAGTGTAGCTGAGGACATGATGGATTTCTGGCAGCAGACAAGTAATGTTATGTCTGGATATAGACTCATTGGTGAACACTGCAGCTTCAGTCGCCACTGCTTCAGACCAGCAAGCAGAGAAGAGATGCTCAAATGTTTATTATATTATGTGAAAAATCACTGTCTAGAATATGATTAGATCGCCTGCAGTAATGCTTCACAATCAACACTTTTTCCTACAGACCGTGTCTAAACAAAAGCTGCTTTTGTACAGAATTTGCTCGCACGATTGTCTGCTTTGTATTTTACCAGTGATCAGCATCTTCCCCAGGTTTCACAGTGTATGATTTTCACTGTTTTGCTGGCACTTGGTGGCACTGCCTGCCCTCACAAGCCTCACAGCCCACTCTTTTAAGTCAGCAGGAGCTGCTTTCTTTCTTTTTCCCCCCTCTCTTGTTCTGGAAGTTGCGTGCTTGGAGTAGCCCACTGTGTTATTTCAAACAATGTCTGCAATCATAATAATCACCCATTTCCGAAAAGCTGCGGAGAATGTTACGAATGTACACAGCTAGGAAAAGAAAGTCAGTGTAGAGGGGGGTGAGTGAGCGTGGAGAGGGAGGAAGCAGGAACACATAATGCAAACCTTTATCAGATTGTTGAGTGCCCCTATCAGCTCAATTCACTTCCACATTGCAACCTTTGCAAAGCTTTGGTTTATTTTTGCTAGCTGGAAGTATTTGTCTGTAGATAAACTGAGCTGACACTAAACATTTTCTGTCTCACACATGTGCCCTGCAGCTATACAGTAAAACCTTGGATTGCAAGTAATTTGGTTTGCAAGTGCTTAGCAAGATGAGCAAAATGATGAAATTTTGACTTAAAGGACTTACGATTCCAAATAAATAAAAAAAAAAAAAAAAGTTAAGTACCTGAATTAAATTTGAATGCATGGAGGATGCCATCCGTGCCCTCCGTGCGGTTCCGCTGGGTCCCCGCAGTTCAATAGTCCCCCCGGGCTGCTCCCGACCCCACAGCCCAGGTCAGGCTCTCCTGCCTCCCCTAAAATGGCCGCCGGAGCTGGCCGCGGCTGCACGGTCCGCATAGACGCTAGTGCGGCTGCGCAGCTCTAGGGCCCCCCGATCCATGCTACATGCTGTCTCCTCCAATATATCGAGTATATCATTTATACCCGGCTCAGGGGTAATTAAAAGCTACACACATGCAAAAAAGGTTGGGGTGAGCCAACAGATGGCAACGATTCTATTAGTTATAGTGGAAGTCATTTTTACTTTATAAAGTACAGTGTTGTATTAAATATTTTTCTATAAATATTTTTGGATTGCGGAACGAATCATCTGAGTTTCCATTAATCCTTTGTGGGAAATGTGCTTTGATATAAGAGTTCTTTGGGTCACAATCACGTTTCTGTAACGAATAAGGCATACAATGAATTTCCAGCAAATAGAATTTAATTTTGTTAATGAGAGCTCTAAGCTAATACTTACCAGCAGCTTGTTCATTTTTATCCAAGCTCATGTTTGTTGCTTCCATGATGCTTTATGTATCTAAATCTCATCCATCCCCTTCTCCTTTTGCCCTTGATCTTTCTCAGTATCAGGGTCATCTCCAATGACTCCTCATTGTGTGTCCAAAGTATTTCCATTTCATCTTCAGCATTGCTTCCTCTAATGAACAGTCAAGGTTAATTTCTTTACGGATTGACTGATTGGATCTTCTTAGAGTCCAAGGGACTCTCAAAGTGTTCTTCAGCACCACAATTCCAAGGTGTTAATTAATTTCATTACTGCATTTTCCATGCGCACTGATTTTTGAGCCCAAGAACACAAAGTCTGATACTGTTTTCATTTCTACCCCCCTATATGCCTGACATCACCAACAGATTTTGGACTAGCCCAATCTGAGACACAGCTATGCGCTTTGAGTCCTATGGGAGAAAAGCGCTTTACAAATGTTATTGTATTGTATTGTATTGTATCTTTTCATGGGGGGTTCTCAGTGTTTTCTTTATTTTTAAAAGCACTTAGTAAATGGAAGTTGCTCCGTCCAACTGCCAAAAAAGTGTTCAGCGAGCAGGAAGGTTGGTCAGCATCTTTGTATAAATCTTTTTCAGGGAATATCTTTATAAAGAATAAAGGTCATGCTGAGAATCCCCTATGGAGAAATGGACTAGTCCAAAACCTGTTGGTAATGTCAGATTTCTACTACCCACAAGTGACAGCAACATAGGAGAGAAGTAATTAATAGCACATTTTAATCTAGAAGAAATGCATTTCTTATTTCAATGTGTTAAATTTCCGCGACACTTCCTCTTTAAGCCAAGTTTTGCACTTTCCTCTTTCACCCTCATCCAGAGGTTTCTTAATTCTCTTCACTTTCCAACAATCGTAATTTCAGCTTTTTGCTTTATCCAATTTAGTATTTTGCATGATATAGTTGCACCACTCCTACCTCTTGTTATATTAATGCGATTGATTTATGTAGGTTGTTATCATAATGGGCTACATGATCATACCGATCATGTCTGTACCGGTCTTGGTCTGTAGTCGTCTCTCTCTGGGTACAACTAGCTTTACGCACCTTATCATTCAAAAAAGAAAGAAAATACTAGTCGTAACTAGATATGTCCGAACATTGCGATTTCGCGTACACGAACATTACCCCGAACTTTCCCTAACTGATCATTTGACCCCCCCCCCCCCCCATTGACTTTAATGGCAGGTGAACTTATGAAACCTTCATGACTTCACTGCCGCCACAATCTCTTTAAATAAAGTGCAGGAAGAGTACCAAAACCCAGGCAGTGGCATGGTGGAACTGAATCAAGGACCAAATATCCCACCAAAATGATTTATATTACACAGAGGCTGTTGGGATGCCACATGGCCAGGCCCTTTGGGTAACCACTGGGCACAGTCGGGGTCCTCCTCGGAGGACCCCAGGATCCTCCAACCCCTCGGGTGTTGGAGGATGCCACCCCCTGAGCCGATGGCAAAGGGGGAAGGTTCCCTTCGGGGAACAACCGGAAGGGCCCTGCTGTATTGTGGGGCCCGTGGCTACTCGTGCACGTTTTGTGGGGGTGCTTTAGGGCACTCACGCTTTTTCCGTGCACGGGGCTAATAGCCTTGCTAACCGGGACTCCTGTTGCTTGCAACAGGAGCCAAGACAAGCTAAAAAAAAAAAAAAAAAAAAAAAGAGGCTGTTTTCATGTGTAAATGTCATAAATCACATATAGTTTCTGAATTTGTCAAATAAAGGTTTTTAGTATGTCTACTGCGGTTACCTGCCTAAACATTTGAAATAGCAGCAACACTAGGTCTGGACAGAAAAATTGAGCAGTTACCTTTACCCACCAAATAAATATGTGACTTTCAGCCACTGTATGACACACAGGCCATAAAAATTGGGCAGTTGTCTGCTTAATAAATACTTAGAGACACTAAAGTGAAAAAAATATGATATAATGATTTGTATGTGTAGTACAGCTAAGAAATAAAACATTAGGAGCAGAGACATAAGTCTAATATTGTTTCCAGTACAGGAAGCATTAAGAAACTCTAGTGGTTATCTATGCAGAAGAGCCATTGAGCTCCACGAAGTCGCAGAGAGCTCTGTCTTCTGAAGCGTGTTATCTCAACTAACGTAATTTCTTTTTCTCTCCAGAGCACAGGTCAATAGTTCACTGGCTTGCTCTGTAAAATCATTTAGAATGCTGAGTAGTGTGTAAAATGCAAATATTAGAGAATGATGCAATCTTATAAAAAGACCATATAAGTAAAATAAAAATATGAGAATATTTTCTTTGCTACTAATGTTCTAGTAATTATCCGTACTACACAACCAATTCATTATATCATTTTTTTTCTCACTTCAGTGTCTCTTTAACTTTCAGCCTCTGTATGACAAAGAGACCTGTAGCAACTGGCATGCACCAGGATAATACAGTAAAATCCCTTTATAGTAAACTTCAAGGGCGTACAGATGCGTATGTGCCATGCACCAAAACTACCTGCTTCGCTCAAGGGACCCGGAAATGGTGGGGGGGGGGGGGGTAAAGCCAATACAAATGGCCATCATCTGGCCATCTATACTAAGTGAGGGGACCTACCTAATACAGGGGGCACATTTGGCTATCTAAACTGGGCTGGAGTCATCCTGAAACTGGGGGCACATTTTGCTACCTGTACTGGGGCGTGCACAATTTGGTGGGGGGGGGGGATTTGACCTTGGAATCTCTGCCTCCAGTGCTGGAGAACCTTGTCGTGGCCCTGTGCTCATGCACAAATGAACTACAGCACATAATGAACGTCCACTCAGCTATGGTACCATGCACAAATTAGACTGGTATCAATATTTCCAGGCATAGTCTTCTGTGCTGGCATTTCACTTCATATTGCATGCTTTCTTCCCAAAGCTTCTAAAGCTGCAGGATTAATTTGACAATGTATTATGTCAGCCTATAGATTTTACTTGTATTTTACCCAATATGTACACAGTACTTTACAGGAGATACATAGGAACAGCGGGAGTCACAATACAATACAGGGATAAGTGCATCCAAGCATAAAGGCAAACATGGAGGAGAAGGAAGCTTACTGTTTGAGTGCTATGCTGGAAAGCGCACACAGAAACTTGGAGTATGTATAAGTGCATTGGTTTGTAGTGTTTGATCTGTCTGGTGAGAATATTAGGAAGACTTTTGTTGAGTCTTGATCTGAAGTATCTGAAATACTTTGTTAACAAGGTGTGTTTTCAGGAGGTGAGGCAATGCCTGTGATACTGAAGTGCATGGAAACCAACAGTATATAGCAGAATAACACAGTAATGACTATCTGGCCAGTAGAAAGAACACAGCAAAAAGCTATGATGTACTGCTTTTCAATGCTGTTTAGACACTTTACCAAATCTCTAAGGGCGGGTTTCCACTTGCGAAGTGATGCAAGTGTGGCTACGCAGCCGCATCGCATCACTTCCGCCGCCGGCCGCATCACTTCTGTATTGAGGAGATGGGACACCGCTGCGGGCGTGCGAAAATCTGCAGCATGCTGCAGATTATCAGATCGCACCGCTCCGCAACACCATGCACGCAGTGGAAACTGTTCCACTGGCGTGCATGTGTTTCAGCACACCTGCGGTGCGATGCGGCTATGTAGCCACATCGCACCGCGCACCTAGTGGAAACGAGCCCTAATTCCAATGAGTAACAAATATTACAGAGAAATTATACTTTGTGTTTTCTTTTTAAAATCACTGAAATTCAAAAGTACTGTATTTGAAAGAAAAAACAAAACTGTTCCTATACATTTTGAATCCCCACACTTTCGAAAGTTGTCTAATGTTATTTGAAATGCAACTAGGACTGGTTTACTCTAGAAGCTGCGGCCATTGCTAATTTGGCTGCGGCTCCAGTTGTGCTTAGAAAAAGTAAATTAGAAATAGTACTTCCTAAAGTAAATACTTACATGAGGAGAGGGAGGCCTCCAGAGGCTTCCCACGCTGTCCTTCTGTCTTCCGTCGCTGCCAGGGACCCTTTTTAACATTGGGACGGTCAGGGCTGGTTCTAGACTTTCTGCTGCCTGAGGAAAACTTGAGGATGCGCCCCCTCCCCGAATTGGAATGATGGCCTAGCACCTGCCAATTTGCACCACACATTATAGCTGCGGCGAGCCCCCCAAAAAACACCCTCAGTATAGGTAGATCGCCAAGTATAGGTGCCCCCAGTATTGGTAGCTAGGTACAGTTTTCCCCAGTATAGGTTGGCCAGGCACTCTCTTCACTTCTTGTTTCTGCCTGGTGCTGCCCCCTGAGTTCTGAGGAAGTCGCCTCACTTGGCATCTGACACGTGCCATGCCTGTACAGTAGCACAGATCCACTCATGCACTAGTGGCTCCAGCTTACTGTGCAGGCACAGGTGATCTTGCCGAAGAGGAGCTCAGCCCCGATGTTCCTACTAACAAGCCTTTGTCGTTGTGTATTAATTTTGGGGTCAACACTCGGCGACGGAGAACAGAGGATGGTGTGGGAAGCCTCTATAGGATCCAGACGCTTCCTTCTTTTTAGGTATCTGTTTTCGTACCCAAGGTTTGAGGCCTGAAAAACCACAAGCGGCTCAAAAAGATCTGGTGTTGTTACCTGTGATTTATATGGTTTCAAGCTGATTACAGCCTGTTCTAGTTCTTCTAGTACTAGTTCTCCAAGCTGAGATCAGTTACCTTATGCATAATTGGGATCCTTTTGGAACAGTTTTTGCATGTTTTGAAGAATTGGGGCTGTAAAAGAGAATAACTGAAAATCTCCTGGTTTCCTGCCTACATCTATAACCTCATACTATAACTTGTTAATCATATATCAATGGCAGGCTTTGAGGGAACCCGAGGTGGGGATTCAAATTAGAAAAAAACGATGCTACCTGATCTGGGGGGCTGGGCGGATCAAGTAGCCGCAATCCCTCCCACTCTCCACCGCTCCTGTGGCCTACTAGGGCTCACCTTCAGCTGGGAAAGGCCTGCAGGAATGCCCCCAGTGGGTGTTTCAGCAGGGAATACCTCTTCTTCCGTACCCTCAAGAATTAGCGACAATTCGTGGCGGTGGGGGGCGCAGAGAGCGACACGGGGGGACAACACAAAGGCTTGTCATGCAGCAGGGGACATGCCTCTATGCCCCAGGGGACATGCCTGTATGCCCCATCTGCCCTCCCCGCCGCACCGCCTCGGGTACACTTTTAAGGCTGTTAAGTTTTAGGGAAGATTTTCGGGCAAGGCAATTGATCATTACAATGAATCTACCAAAAACTGGTTGCTTTAGAAGAGCAAAAAAACACTGTACACGCATATAGTTTTTTTTTTTTTTTCTAACCAGTAGCTCAATGATTGACACAGTTATAGATTGTTAATTTCCAATCAGTTTACAGGTGGCCATTAATGGTACAATTTTTTTACCAAATGCCATCTTTCGATGCAATTTTCTTGAATTGAATTATAGAAAATTTGCCGTTTATGCAGGCAATCGATAAGGAACGACTCTTTGGTCAATTGCTAAATAGGATAAAATCGATCCAAAAGTTGTATTTTATGATCGCATTTAAAGAAAGAATCGTTCAGTAAATATGAACAATCGATAATTGCCTTCCCATTAGTTGCGATCATTCAAATCCCATTGAAATATCGCATTTAGTGAAAAATTGTACCATTAATGAGCAGAAATAATTTCCAATCTACAGAAAATCTAATAATTTTGATTGTATACAGTATTTCCTCATGTTGTACTAGCCCTTACATTGGAATGAAATAAATACTGTGTCCTTTAAGATGTTATCTCTCAGCAACCGCAGAGCACCATTTATTATCTGTGTGTGACTTTTATGGCCCATACTCACTGGCAACTTTTCTTCTCTGTCGCTAGCACACGGGAGCGTGTGCGCGACAGTTCAGCGACAGCTCGTCGCCATGTCCCTCCACGTACACACGCGGAAGAGGGACCAGCGGTGCGACGGAAGCTGTCGCCGACGTTCCTCCTCCCCCCGCCGGAAGCTCCGTGTTCTTTATGGAGGTTGCTGTCGCTAGTCCGCATACTCACGCGGACTTGCGGCGGCAACTGTCGCCAGGCGATTGACTGCGCCAATCGCCTGGCGACAGCAGCGACGAGCAACGGTTCGGGGTGCGCCCCCGTGCAATGCCTCATGCTCACGGCCGACCTGTCGCCCGCGTGTTGCGGCGACAATTGTAGCCCGTGAGTATGGGCCATTATTATAGCTTTGAAGGGCTCATACTAGGACACACCTGGAAGAGCAAATACAAATAACTAGTGGGTCGCTTGTGGGTAATATTATTACATATCATTACAGTTTAATTTGCCTAACAGCTTATATATTACAGGTTTTTATCTTTGGCCCACTTTTTATTGTTTGGAAACAGTATGGTATTAGCTGGAATTCCCCTCGGAACTTAGCTTTGCGTGATTTACAATGCTGTCCAGAGGAGTATTTAGCATGGAGAATTCCGAAGCAGACATCAGCAGATAGGAAAGTACCATTTTGTGGGATACTGTTATAGCCTGTCAAGGGGATTAAAAATCAGGCGTGCAAGTGATGTCTGCTGTCGAGCAATATCACACTTGTAATACGGGACTCCCACAGACGGCGTGTGGCTATATCAGAGGAATGGAACTAGGCTGTTTTAATTGCCAGAAGAAATTATTTTCAAGAGGCGCTGTCAGCCATACTATGCCAGATAAAAAAAAGACATATATAAGTAGATAAATACTAGCTCTACTTACACAACATGTGTATTGCATGGTCCAAGTGTTGATTTCAGTGAACTTTATAAAATAAAAAAAAAGGTAAATGGAGAGAATGGCAAGGGCCATCTTTACCCCCTCCAGCTGAAGCCAATGGTGAGGTCATTTCCTCCCTTACTCCCCCCTCCTACCCACAGCAATAGCGAGCATTATATCACGGCACGCCCGCATCCATGGGAACCCCTAAGGAAATGCAGGGAATACCTAAGGAAATGGTAGCAGGGCCGGGAGTCCCCATGGAAGCGATGCGGTGCGGTGGTGGCAGCCACTGCCTACATGAATCAGCGGAGATGCCTGTCGGGCTGGAGTGTGGGGAGGGGGCGGACACGGACAGTTATGGGAGGCAGCCAATGAGAGGAAAAGGAGTGAGAGTGACACAGGCTGCAGCCAATCAGGCTGAACTAGCTGTGTCTGTGCAGAAACTCCCCCCAGCCCCAGCCTGCACTGCAACTTCTCTTTTGCGGCTGAATACTGGCTGCGTACTAAGGAGCTGGGGACATGAGGATTAATCTCTGCAATAAAAAAGTAAGATTGATTTTGAAGTTATGCATTGCCTTTTTAGCATTCCTTTTATATGATCAACAGCTAGAAATAACAGTTACGCAAAATTTACGCATTGAACCAGTAACGCATAAAAATGTATGTGTTAATGTACCTGCACTAGCGGGAATGCGTAAAAATGTACGCAATGCGTCCCGCCGACCTCCAAGGTCGGCAAGCTGCCAGCGGGGGACTGGAGCAGCAGTGAGTGACTACGAGGGCACAGGATGGCTGCATGGGGCTGGTAGAAGCCCCAGGTAAGTGAAACTCATTTTTTTATTTTGCTTGAACCTTCCCTTTAAATAAAAGTGAATATTTGAAAACAGGATCTGTATTTAGCTTGGCTTATATAAGTATGAAGGGAATTTAAAGTTACTTTAAGTCCCTTACAAACTCCTATTGCTACCTACTGTTGCTTGGTTCTCTGTAACACTACTTACTGTTACTGGATACCCTGTAACACTGCCCAAATCCTACCACATAGAGCCTTGTTAATGTATGGCCATGTATGGCCATGCCTTGCACTGATGAGGACCATCACGTCTAAAACAGCCATATGCAAATTAGATTAGTATGGCTCTGTAAAAATATTAGACTATAGGCACGCTGGCTTTTAAGGACATAAAGGAATGAATTGCATATTCAGTAGTGATGCAGCATGGGAGACCTTACTTGCACTCTTAAAACTAATTAAGGCTGGTTTCACAGTGGGACGTTAAAGTCCCACGTTACAGCAGCCAGTAACGCAGCCTAACTCACAGCACTGTAAAATCAATTGTGCTGTTCACAATGCACATGTTGCGTTACATTGTAGCGCAGCACGTTTAAACAAACTGCTGCATGCTGTACGTTAGACTGCTTGCACATGCTCAGTAATGTTGGAGGAGGAGGTCTCCCCTCCTCCTCAGCGGCCAGCCACATGGCTAATAAATATTCACTGCACTGTGGTGACTCGTGGTAGGACTGTAGTGTAGTCCGGATCATGAATGAATCGTTCATTTGATCCGGATCTTTTTTGTGAGTCGAATCATCCGGATCATCACAATGAAAGATTCGGTTCACAGTGGATGTCTGTCTGGAAGAAACAGGAACATACAGAATGTACAGTGCAGGGAAAGTCCTGTCCTGCTAGTCATTTCACCCAGTCTGCTTCCCTAGTAAAATGATTCAAATGATTTGGTTCAAAGATCCGGATCTTTTCAATGATCTGATTCAAATGATCCAAATCCTTAAAAAGATCCGGACTTCTTATCACTAACCTGGAGCGGCTGCTTTGAGAGCTGCATAACGCAGCTCAATCTGACGTCCAACTTCAACCCCACCATACATTGTGTTAGGGGCACGTTATGCGACCATATCGTCCCCTAAAACGCAACGTCTTGGTGTGTAAGTAGCCTAAATCCAAAAGCCTTCTGTATTAAGAAGCCAAATGTATGTTTAGCATTTATATGTATTTTTAGACACAGATATCTGTATCTGTTTGAAAAAAATCTTGTAGATTGATCACATGACCAGAAGCAACTTACTATAGGGGCTGAGTTTCAGGATCTGAGATTGTTGTGACTGCTGATTCTCAGCTTGCATTGCCTCACTGTTCACATTGCTATAGGAAGCCAATAGCCATTTGATATCAGAAAAATCTGAAAATGGTTTGATACTTGATCGTTACCCATAATCTCAAATTCTCTGTGAATAGGAGAGACCAGGAGCCCAATGGTGCAGTATTGTTAGACAAAGGAATGTAAGCACACGTGTATAAGTATTATACTCCCAAAGGGTGGGTTGCAAAACGTGCAACCACTGTCTGAGCCTGTGGGAATATAACCATCCCTGATCGGTGCCCCACGTCTGTTGGTGCAGATGCTTGTTGGTTGCTCTCCTGGATTATTTGTTTGGACTAAAGGCCCATGTCACTAAAAAACCCTTATGGGGTATGGTTTATGCTATAAAACACTGGTGAGGTGCCCTTGATGATATATGAGAAGTATATTATTTTTATTTTTTTTTTAGAACTTTTGGTCACGAACGTGAGCGCCTCAATCTTTTAGATGCTTTTGTTCATGACCAAAAGTTCTACAGGCACTTGTATTGACCTGAGGAAGCGGGCCAAGACCCGTGAAACACGTCTGTGCAATTTGATATCAACTGATCAGAGAGCTTCTACACAGATAAAAGCAAGCTCTGCATATTAATATGTAGACATAGGAGAGTGCATTTGTGCCTAGTAGGGATGATCAATGGAGATTTTTATGCAAATGTATGCAGTTTGAAAATGGACCAATCAATTCAAACCCAGGTTTAAAATGATTGGTCCATTTTCAAGCTGAATATATTTGCACAAACGTGCATAAATTTGCATCAACGCCGAAAAATGTGCATATCTGTGACCATCCCTAGTGTCTAGAGTGGGGCTTAAAGTCGGAGGAAATAAAAAAAAAATCTACTTACCGGGGCTTCATTCAGACCCTGTCAGCCAAACTACTGCACCTGCGCAGAACGCTTCGGACCACGTGAGCGTGTTCAAAAGCGGCGCGGCAACGCGCTTGTGCAGGGGCAGAAGATGCTGACCTGGAGAGGTCGGCATCTCCAATGGAGGGGATCCCAGGACACCGGAGCTGCGGGGAGGGACATATAGGCTGCCAAGGGCTGGATGAAGTAAGTAGATCTTTTTTTCTTCCTTGGATGTGCCCTTTAAAGGTCCAGATTCGGAGCACAAGCCTTGGTTGGTATAGGTTGGTAGTGTACTGTATCATGTTTGCAATGACTCTTCGTCATGCAGATGTAAGATTGGCACAGAATGTGTTGTTCAGCTGCTGCTTCATTCACGTCTGTGCATCTGTGACAGTAATCCCTTCTCCATCCTTTATTTTTTTTTCTTCATACTATAACATGTGTAAAATAGATGTATATTGATATGGGAGTAATTCCTGGTGGCAGTAAATTAAGAAATGTCTCTCCTTGGGATTTGTTTTCCAGTCAATTTTTAAAACAGATGCAGCAAGTTAAATCTGTGTAATTTTAACAGGAGAAAGGAAGTCTGAGAGAGAAAAAAAGAAAGCGCTGTATAAAGAATTTAGTGACAGTCCTGTGCCTGTGAAGCCTATTCCCCCGGGGACAGTGCAGCTGAACTGCTTGTGAGCTTGGCAGCTTTTCCGTTTGCTTTCCCCTTCTTCCTTCCTCCACAGAGCCCATCAGTGGTCCTTTGTTCATGAAGAACAAAAACAGAACTTAATGGTCATTCAGGGCGATTTATTAAAACCAGGACTGGGGTAATTGTACACAGCCAGCTCTTCCCCTGCACCTTAGGGCACAGCAGGCACATGTTCTCTGTTCTGTGGCACAAGTGTAAAGAAGAGGAATGAAAAAAAAACCCCACAACAAGCTTAGAATGGGCACAGTCACCAGTATGTTATATAAGCAGGAGGAAGACTGAAAATGTACTAAATCCCAAAGACAATATAATAAAACAACATTTCAAAGCACATAGTTATGTCTCAGATCAATACATAGATGTAGGGTGGACTGTGTTACACAGGAAATAGTCACGTTTGTAAATGCCAGACTAAACAGACGGCTTGGACTTGAATTCTTCCTGGGTTGGAGATGTCCTGATTGGGTGTGACAAGGAGTTCCAAAGTGTAGGGGCAGCATGACAGAAGGCTTTGTGTCCAAGGATTTGGACAAGGTTTTGGTCATAATACACTGGTGACTCGGCTGCTGTTATATGTTGTTTCTATAGGATAACCTTGCATTGTAAGTGACAGTCGCCAGCAAAAGTGTCCTACCTCAAAAAAGCTGACAACCCTCAGTCACTATGTAAGTAGAGGTAGAATAGCTACAAATGTATCCAGATGTATTAATTACATGTCAGCGAAATAGTAGTCCCCTGTGTGAAACACTCCACAGGTTGAATTATAAATCATAGAACATGTTAAGGTAATTTTTTTTTTTTGGGGGGGGGGGGTAGGGTTTCAACTTTAAAGTTATTCTTAAAAGGGATCCAAGCAGCTTTTTTTCTGTTAGTTTGTCCTGGTTTCAAATAGCTGCAGGGGCTGCCATTCATCCCTCCCCTTCCCTCTGTCCTTAAATTATCTAGGGGAAGGTGTGAATGTAATCAAGTGTGGATTCTCTAAACTGTTTGAAGTACAGTGTCCTATCCCATCTGCTGATGAAAGCTGTTGTTTGCTCATTGCTACTGCTAATTACAGCAGTCCTTATCTGCCTGCGCTTTCTGTGGATAGCAGGGGACAATAAAAGCCTCTGACAAACATTTAGATGTAAAAAGAAGAGGTAGAATGGATTTTTTTTTAGTAATGAGCCACATTGTTAGCATTCCATGCTTTTTTGTAATGTGCTATTGAGATGCCGTGGGGGCTAAAAATGCTGCTCAGTCCACTTTAAATGTAAGCATATCAGCAGCTACAGAACTGCAGCTTGTGGGGCTATCAGTTGTCTTAGATAAGTGACAGGATGTAGACTGGCCATTAAGCAGCTTGGCAGGATATTTCAAGCCACATCCATATGCAGAATTCTTATATTTTACTGCATGAATTGTCCTTGATAAAGGGAACATTAACTGAGAGGGATATGGATGTTTCTTTTTAAACAATACCAGTTGCCTGGCATCCTGCTGATCTATTTGCTGCAGTAGTATCAGAATCTCACACCTGTAACAAGCATGCAGCTAATCCAGTCTGACTTCAGTCAGAGCACCTGATCTGCATGCTAGTTGAGGGGCTGTGGCTAAAAGTATTAGGGCTCTTTCACACTAGAGGCAGCGGTAGAAAAGGCCAAAACGCTACCTTTGGCTGTCAGTGTTTTGAAGGCGTTTTAACGCCAATACATGGTTATCAATGAAATGAGAAACACCGCGACAGGACCGGAAAAGGTGCCTGGGAGCGTCAAAACGCAACGCTCAAAAGCGCTGCGTTAAGTGTGAAAGGTAAAATGAAGGTCTATGGACTTTCGTTTTACCATAGAAAACGCCAATTATGGCCGTGGCGGTAAAACGCCCCGAAAAAGGCCTCTAGTGTGACAGAGCCCTTAGAGACACATGATCCGCAGGAGTGTCAGGCAACTGGCATTATTTTAAATGGGAAAAAAAAACATATCCTTCTCAGTTTAGGTTCCCTTTAAGCTAGTATTTCATAGCCATGTTGTGAATGTTGTTTTCCACTTGTTTGGCGATACCTAACCAGTAGATTCCACACCTTGAGCTGTATTACCGTAGTATACTGGTGCTTAATAAATCCATGATTATGCCCAGATAAACAGAATTTCTCACAGAGCCTTTTAAACGCAATGTTGATGCTGTAGAAAGCTAAGCATTCTATTTTGTTATCGTAAGCTGCCAGGGGATCACTTACCTCTTAACAAATCAAAACTTTATTGCATTTATACATGTCCAAATATTCCTGCCATAAACTGTATAATAATTTCTAATTGCACAAATGTTGACTGAATAAATCAGGAAATAACTGCTTTTGTGGTTGTGGAAGAATAGGGAAAGATCATTCTGATGCCAGAGGCATGAGCTCTTAATTGCACAATTGTTCCTTGCAAGGTCTCAGTTGTGTGGTTTTTTTTCTTTTTATTTCCCTGTCTCATATTGTTGAGTTTGGTTAGCCTTAATTTTGTTTCTACTAAATCTAGACTGTATTCTGTGTTGTACGGAAGCATATAAAAAAAAAAAAGAAAGAAAAAAGTAATTTTCCAATAAACAAAACAGACCAAACAGCAATGCTCAGAAGGATATACAGTAAAACCTTGGTTTGAGAGTAACTTGATTTAAGAGCGCTTTTCCGATACAAGCAACATTTTTTGTGAAATCTTGACTTGATATACAAGCAAAAAAGTATGCATGCGTCACGTCATTACAACTGAGCCGATAGTTTTTCTCCCTTTGGCGCTGTAGGATTGTACTTAATCTGAGTACAGGGACTAAGCAAAGTCACCTTTTTTATTAACCCCCCGCCCCCCCAGCGATATGATTATTTCCAGGGTCTTTTAAAAAAGTTTCAGACCCTAAAATCAGGAAAAAATCATGCTGCCAGTGTCTCTGCTGCAGCCCCTGCTCTGACTCACCTGCCTGGGCTCCAGTACTGCAATTTTACCTCCATCCCTTGGGTAGCTCTGTAACTTTTTGGTGAGATCAATGACGGCGATCTCACCAGAGTGATTCAGAGCCTCCAAAGACAGGAAGGGGAACGGCTACCGACGTCTGGATCCCCCGTAAGGTGGGTAAAAGCTCCCGCTGCATGCAATACTCTGCATAGAGCTCCCGGCGGCTAGGCCAAGCGTAGTTCTGGATTACCGCCAGGGAGGTTAAATCCTCAAAAGCAACTGTCAATAGATTAATTTCCTTGTTAGAGCCACACTAAAAAAAAGGTTGAGGTGAACCAACGGATAGCAATGTGAAAGTCGTGTTTACATTTTTATTTCATACTATTTTATTATAACTGTTTTTGGATTGTGGAACAAATCATCTTGAGTTTCCATTAATTTTTATGGGGAAATTTGCATTACTAAAAGAGTGCTTTAGATTACAAGCAAGGAAGGAATTATGGTTGCAAGCCAAAGTTCCGCTGTCCTGTAAAACAGCTAAAAGAGCTAACACAGAACCCTTACTTCTGGTTGAAACAACATACAGTAACCTGCAACTGGTATATAATACTGTACAAGCAAAATCCTTGAATTATTATTTAACATTGATATAGATATTGATATGTTTTCCACAGCACTTTAGAGCATATAGTCATATCACTAACTGTCCAGAGCCAGAGAGGTTCATAATCTAATCCCAACCATATTCATATGTCCATTATAGTCTAGGGCGAATTAAGGCAGAGCCAATTAACTTGTCTGCATATTTTTGGGGTGTGAGAGAAAACCAGAGTGCTCAGAGGAAACCCACGCAGACATTGGGAGAACATAAAAACTGTGCAAATAGTGCCACCTTGCCGCCCTAATAAAACAAAACTTGTATTTGAAAATTCCAAAATTGTGGGAACGGTCATACTTTGCACCTTATCCCAATACACCACTGAAGATTTCCTTTGGTTCATTGGTCAGGCTCAGTTGGGTAATTCAGAAGCAACTTCAGAAATGCAGGTTACTGATTTCTCAGTCATTTGCATCATGAATGTGATACATGCTAATGGGGCATTGTGGGTTCTTGTGATAAGAAGGTCATTGAAAAATAAAAACAAAAAAGAATTGATAGAGAAAATGACATTTTTGAAAATCAGGCATGCATTTAAAATATTTGATTTTTTTTAATAAAGTACAGGTACATTTAAAATCAAGACAACGTCCCTTATTCAATTCACCTTTTCTCCTAAGTTTTCTCATTGGAGATATTTTCACATCTTATGAATAAAATGCCTTTTAAGCCACCAGAAAGCAAGAAAAGACTCAATAATTTTGACAGTACTTTTTCACCAATTTGTTGTTACTTTTTCAATTGCAGATTTCTGAAGTTATTTTAAACAGAAAAAAAAATCTCTCCTGGGAGAACATTTCTGTCTGGTACACACCGTGCAATTTCCCAGCAGGTCAAATAGATCATTTCTGACAGGTCTGATCTGATTTGCAACCTTTTTTTGATTGATTTACCAATCACTTGTATACAAAATTGATCAGAAAAACAATCGGAAATAAGATCGAACATGTTGGAAATGATCTGTTCAACCCATCTATCTGATGGAAAAATTGCATGGTGTGTACCAGGCATTAGAAGTAAAAGTGAATTGAATAAGCAATTCAGCTTACATTGAGCATCGCGAGTTAAAAACTCAGCGTGGTACTGTTGCGTTGGTAACTTACGTGCACGCCTTTGAAGTGATGGCCATTCCTTAATTGCAGCCCTGAGCCCTTTCGGTCCAGTGGCTTTCTAGGACGTGCTCTCCGCACTTTGATTGGCCCAATAGACTGCCTGTCAAAGGAAAAAAAGTCATGCCTTCCTTTCTGTGCAGAGTTGGAGAAGACCCCTTCTCAGCATTGGAGAAAGGATTCTGTGTCAGGAAAGGAGGCTTTCTTTCTTTTTTTTTTCCTAACAAAATACACAATAATAAATAAAGCCATGAAGACAGGCAAGTCAGCATTCTTTCTGGGCATTTCCTTCTGACCCTAAACCTTCTTTGCTAGTTAAAGAGTTAGGGCTCGTTTCCACTATAGCGAATCCGCATGCAGGCACTGCATGCGGATTCGCATAGGCAATACAAGTGGATGGGATTGTTTCCACCTGTGCGTCGTGCGGGTGCGTTTTGGTGTGCGGGGAAAATCTGCACTGCAGAGCCGTCAGATTTTGCGTGCGGCAGGAATGCGGGCGAATCGCCCGCAATGCTTTTAATAGGGAAATCGCATGCGGCTTTGTCATGCGGTTTTCCCCGCGATTTCGCATACGATTTTGCATGTAAGGCTATGGAACTTTACACAGGCAGTGACATGGTTAAATTCGCCTGCTTCCTAGCCATGCGAAATCGCGGGGAAAACAGCATGTGGAAACGCATCCGCGTGCGATTTCGTCCGCGGTGGAATCCAGGCGATTCCGCACAGCAACAGTGGAAACGAGCCCTCAATTGTAATCCCCTGCAGGTGCATATCTTGGTTCCTTTTTAAGCTAACTTTGAGCTTGCGTAACCATGTGCATCCTTATGGTTCCATTTTAATAATAAATTTATTCATCAACATTTTTTCTGTATCGATTTCTATAATTACTTTTCTCGGCATTACTAAAATGAGGCATATAGTGAAAAGTGCTGTCTTTCAGGCAGAGCTCAATCATTCTGTCCTCTTATGAAATGCCTCCTTTTGTTTTTGGGATGTGGGAGGAAACCGGAGTGCCCAGAGAAGACCCACACAGACACGGGGAGAACATACAAACTCCTTGCAAATGTTGACCTAGCTGGGATTCGAACCGGGGAGATATCAGTATTTTAGCATACTTTTAATTAAAATATTTTGTAAGAAATAAGGCCAAGTCTTGTAAATCAGATTTAGAAAAATATAGTATTGCTGATACACTGCTGTTATGTTAAGATTAAGATTGTGCTACAAGTCTCTTGTGTGTCATGTAGCCCAGAACATGTATATCCATATATCAAGTGAGAGAATGATGTCTTAGTGGTTCAGTTACTTGTTAATGTCAGTCTTCTATTAAAGCACAATTTTACTGATCTACCAAGCTCACCACAGGGTACTGTGATTCATCTCCTCTTATGACAGGTAAAGATGTAACCTCTCTATAAACTTGCAGCCAGAGCAGAGTGCTCTTGGTGATTTTATGTGCATAGTGGATGTGAGGCTAGATTTTATTTCCTGTGGCAAGCCACTGTGAATGCTTGTCATCAGACTGTTCCTGTTGTAGGCTTTATGGCTTCATAATTAACCATGATTGGTGTTATGGGATAGCAAGCCTCAGGCAACTGTAAGGAATGAAACCCAAGGTTAATTTAGGCCTACAGGAGACTGCTGGAACCTACTGCAATTAGAGCCAGTCAGCCGCTCCCGTTTGCTTGTCAGAGGAAATAACTGTTTTTATTTCATCTATTGTGCCAACGAGTGTTTTATTCATCTTTATGACTTCTTGCTGTATGACCTAATACATTCAACGGTATGATACCATAACATAGCTTGGTACATTGCATTTGATATACATATTAATGTGTTTAAAACTGTCCACTGGAGTCAGATCTTTTCTAAATTAAATTAAAAATGTTTTGCTATTTTGGAGTTTTCGTAAAACAGGCTTAAGTTGAACTCTTTAAAGCTTAAAAACACAGAGCAAAGGCACTTGCAGGATTTAGAACCTTCTTGTGAAACACTGTCCTTCGGAGGGATAGTTAGCGGCATGACTATGTACTCTATGAAGTGCTGCAGAAGACGTCAGTGTTATATATAAATACTAAATAATAATTATGACTAAAGAACGAATTGCTTCTGCATTCACTGTCCACTGCCCTTGGTTCGCTCTCAGTCTTGCATGTGCCCTTTAAATGCCATAAGTCCCTTTCGTATTTTCACTTGGGATGCCCAAAATCATCGTTACCTGCACCTTTTCCAAGTATGTACAGGTGTCTTCTGACAACTTTTGACAGCTCATTAGTAACCCAACGTGTTGTTTGTCCTCCCCACCTCCCCTCTCTAAAGACCAAGACATGCTGACTGGCAGAAAGCTGAAAATCACATTCCTATTATGAAAAGGACACCCAAATCGATCAACAAAGATCACATTTCAGGCAATTTTTATTTCATGTGTGTACAAGCCTATACAGCTTGAGGAAAATATTGACTGATAAGCTTTAGACTTACCGGTATATACTCGAAAATAAGTTGACCTCGTGTATAAGTCGACTCCAGTATTCGACCCTCTTAAGCTGGATTTTTTTTTTTTACTCAAGTGTAAGTCTATCAAGCAAGTTAACTTCACTTGGGGATCGGGAAGAATAAAAAGCTGCACTTGGGGCCCAGTAAGGGTTAATAACTGCATACAGTATTACAGCCATTAACCCCTTCTGGCCGTTAAGTGCAGCCAATAACTCCTTCAGGCCCCCAAGTGCAGCAGTTATTCACTCCCGTTCCTATTATTTCCCCCCTGCCCCTTTCCTTTCAGACCTGTGTTTTCTTGGTGTTTCCTTTATCAAGAATGTGTAACTTACCACAGGGTAAATTGCTGCAAATGGGAATATAAATAACAGTACACACTTTACTCATTATGCTCAGTGTTGTCCATGACTTGTGTATAAGTCGACCCCTATACTTTTATTAAGTGAGTTAGGCCTCGTTCACATCAGGGACGTTTCTGTGCGCTTTCCACAGCGCACTGCCCTGTGCGTTCAGCAAGGTATTGATTTTTCCATGTAACTAAATATAGCTGGTTCACATCTATGTGCTGCGCTGAGCAGCGTTACAAAAACGTAGTGTTGCATGCATTTCTGTGCGCTGAGCTGTAAAGTGCACATCAATGCAAGTGAATGAGTGCGCTTTTTTAGCGCATAGAATCGCATTCGTTTTTTACCCCTAATTGGAGAAAAAAATACATTTACATAGAAAAACAAAGTTTTATTGACAACTGCTGCTGCTGCAGTAAGCAAAACGTGTATTAAAGAAGAGCAGCGCAACGCACAGAAACGCGCACTAAAGCGCGCACAAGCTCATGCATTTTTTACCATGCGCTTTAACACGTTTTTCAGCGCAGCAGATGTGAACGAGGCCTTAGACTTACATTTCTATACTTATACTCGAGTATATATGGTAAGTTGTTGATTTCACGGAATGGCCAGTCCTATAGCTCTCTTTTATTACAAGTTTCATTTAAAGCACCCCTGAAGTACGAGGGATATGGAGGCTAACATATTTATTTAATTTTAATAAATGAACATTGCCTGGCTAGATTGCGGATCTTCTGCCTCTAATACTTTTAGCCATAGACCCTGATCAAGCATGCTGATCAGATTACTGTAGCCTAAAGGGGCCCATACACTCAGCCGATTTTCTGGCCGACCGATCGATCGCGATCGATCGATCGCAAATCGGTTGGCCAATCGACCGATCGACGGCCGATTTCGATCGATTTCGATGGATTTCCATCGAACTAACAGGGTGGAAAATTTAGGTCGATCTGATGAGATTGCTTATCAGTTTGCATTGGCCTTAATGGAAATCTGATGGCAAAAAAATGCCATCAGATCGAATTTCAATAGATTTCAAACTGAAATCTATTGGAATTCTATCCTGGTAAAAAAATGTTCTAAAAACGCATCAGATAGATCATCAGATGCATTTCTTATCTATCTGCGGCCAATCTGACGAGTGTATGGGCACCTTTTGTGATCACCAGCACTGCCAGGCAACTCATATTGTTTAAAAAGAAGTAAAAATGTCAGCCTCCACATCACTCCTACTTTAGGTTTCTTTACAGCTATATATGATATTAGAGAGTCTTTTGAGCTTAAGCAGAGATGCAAAACCAGTCAGTAGAATTATATTTTTGTACACGCTGCTTTGATGGAGCGTAGACTACTTGAAGTGTAATTGCATTGCTCTGAAAGACACAAAAAAATTGGCTGATAAGTCATTTCTCATCTCATGCATTGGTCATGGGGAAGTCCACTTGTGGGTCTGGTTTTGTTTAACTGTTACATGTTTGAAAGTGTGCCATCCAGCCTAGTATTCCAGCCTGGGTGTTATGACTGTGCTACATGAAATTCAGCGCAGGCAGTGTTTTGTAACAAACACTTCTGTGTCACGTAATTAACAGCAAAAATAGAGGCTGGCTGGCATACATTCCAAAAGAGTCACAGCTGCTACACCAGTGTATGTGTATGCATGCTACCTTTATGTGAGAGTTAAGTTTTATGTCTGCAGACCATGGCAAATACATGTTTGTATCTTAAAGATTTAGACAGCACAGCTGGCAGGACCATTGTGCAGAACACCTGCTCCCTTCTGGTGCTACTGATGAGGACCATTGGACACACAGCCAAACTTGCCAAATACTGCAGACACAGTTTGGAAAAGATTCATTGGGCACATATGTATGCATTCCATATTGAAGTTTTTACTTAAAGTAAAAACTTTTAGACCCTAAGGGATTTATTATGGTACTACTATTACATGAATGGCTGTGAGGTTACTAGAATGTCCAACTTTTATCTGTAGAATGTCTACCTTTCCTCTGCACAGTCATAGTATAGTCCCTGATAGGAGCATTCTACATCAGGAGTCGGAGTTGTTGCTGTCAGAGGCATATCTGGAAGGGTGCACATAGGCCACCTGACATAGGCGCCACTTTCACTCGCGCCCCCCCTTGAAAATGATTCATCTCTAAGCTCCAGCGCCACTACCGTTACTCTAGCCACCCTCAGCAGGAGAAAGACTCTGTGTGTGTCTGCCCGGCTGCTTGCTTGCTTGCCACGATCCATTTATCTCCATGGCCATGCTGCCAGCGTATTCTTGTCGCCATGGCAACGTTGGCCAGCACTTCTCGCATCACATCCCTGATCCCCCTCCTGATTGGCTGCATGCGCATTATGCGTATCGCTGGGGCTGATGGAGGTGGAGAGGAGACTAGAGGAGGAGACAGTGAATGTATGGAGCTGCCCACAGTCAGGTAACACACAGTGTGAGACTGTGAGTGGGCACACTGACTGCTGAGGATCAGCGCATAAAAGAGCAGGATGGTGCCAAGGAGTACACCAGGAAGAAAGGCTAGGATATAACCAGGCTTTTTAAGGTATTTCTAACTAGTTATACTGCAGGGTGTTGCTTGGGAAATGCTGCAGGCCCCAACAGTGTAACAAAAGTAAAATAAGAAGTGTTACATTTATTTTAATTAGTTTTCTAAATACAAATGTTCTTGGATTTGTTATTTTAAATCTCCCTCTCATTCTTCAGATAACTGCTATCTGCTCTATCTATCCTAGGGGCTACCTTGGCTAACTAAGCTGAGGGAAGGGGAGCTACCTGTGCTACCTATGCTAACATACTGTACTAACCTGCAGTCCTGGAAAAATGCAAGATACTCAGGAATTTGAAATCATCCCTACTGTACCATAATGTTTTGCTAGTTGCTGTTTCTGTCACTCTTGAAGAGATTTTCTAACTTCCTGTCTTGGCAAAAGGAAAATTTTCACAGAAGGGGACAAGGAGGGCAATAATAACATAAAAATATTTTAAAGAACTATTCAAAGCTAAAGGAGATAAATGACCCGGAGTTGGGCCTTAAATGCTAGAAGAGATTAAACTTTCCATGCAGCCTCTTAATTATTGCTTAATACTGCTAATTTGAAAGTGTAATGTTTTTTGTGCTCTTGTGTCCCCCCTGCAAAGAGGTGGAGGACTGGAGGCATAAAAAACTGGAGGTATCTTTCCTATTACTGCACTAATAATTACTCCATTTCCTCATATGAATAAAAAAATGTGACGTTTGCTCCAGCCACAGTAAAAGACTTCTACTACTACTTTACTTGAGAATGCAGTTGATCTGGCAACTTGGGAATGTCTACAACTTTTGCATAAGGAGGCAGATATTAAAGTAAAAAGACACAGTTTTTGTTACATTACATTAGGATAAAGTTGCTATAGTAACTCTGAAAAGCCTTAGTAACTACTACTTTACATAAGGATGCAGTTACTACAGTGATAATAAAGGTTCTTTGCTAGGCCCATAGTGATTTTTTACAGTTCAGTACTCAGTACAGGCGCCACTTAAATTCATGTCTAATAGCAATGAAGTCCTTTTCCTCCCAATCAGAAGCCACTCACCAGATGTGATGACCACCACAGTCTAGCAGCGTGTTGGGATATTCCCAGGTCACCCCTGACCTCCATGATGAGACTTGTCATTTTATGTGAATGCACTACCTTTTTATACTGTTATATAGTTTTACAGTATTACGCTATGAGAGGTTTTTATTTGAAGTTATCACATTGGCCATGAATAGGATATCCAAAGTGGAATAGGACGTGCATTTTATCTGATCGTGGTCAGGGGTAACCTGGGAATATCCCTACGTGCTGCTAGACAGTGGTGGTCATCGCATCTGGTGAGTGGCATCTGATTGGGTATATGCAAGAAGAGGCAACCAGTCTTGGATGGAGTGGCACTCACTGATAATGGGGTAGGTGTGCCTAAGCCCAACAGACCCCTCACTTCGGAATCCCAATCAGCAAAACAAAAACGGTCTGGCATCACCAATTAAAAATACTCTTACTTTAATTGGCAGCATGCAAAAACATCAATGTATTAATGGTAATCAATAAAGTTTTTGCACGTTTGCCAATTGAAGTACAAGAGCATTTTTAATCAGTGGTGCCAGCCCATTTTTGTATATCAGAATCCTTTATTTTGCCAAGCACGACTAGGTTGTGCCGGGAATTGGGATTGGCATGTACAGGGCTAGTATAGGATAGGGTTACAATGCAGCAATTACACAAGGCAATACCATATGTGAGAAGAGGGTCCTTGAAACATTTGTAGAGGAGGAAAAGGACTTCATGTTGTGGAATTTGTGGGACTTTATGGCTCTTATATATGCAGAGAGATGCTGCCGGAGAGGTATGTAGAGAGCGCACTTCTCTTGCGGCAGACTGGCCGCGACTGGCTGAAGTTACGGGACCTGGTACTGGAGCAGGAGAAGACTGAGGACGGTGGCGTGGGAGCGATCCGATGGGGCTGGAAGAAGCCACAAGTATGTAGATTTATTGTTATGGGCGGACACGAGACAGGCGGCAGTTCCACAGGTTGTGAGTCGATTTCATGCTGAAATCAATTCAAAATCTGTTTGCGGTGTATGAGCAGCCATTAGATCCCTCTCTGATCAGATTCGATCAGTGAGGGATCTATCTGTTGGTCGATCTGGTGGCAATCCACCAGTGTATGTCTGCCATTAGTTACCCAATAATTCAAAACTTCTTGCTTTCTTTTTACACATCTGATAGGCTGGTTGCTATTACATGACCACAGTTGGCCAATTACAGTAAAGCACATAACCTGCAGGCCTTTTTCTGCTGGGAGTCACAGATTAGAATGAGGATCCATCAAGCCTCACAAAAGTCCAATCAGTACGATACCAATCTGGACTCAACCAATCATATTGAGAAGATTCTTCAGAATTTCATATTTATTTGCAGCAGTTATATAGCACATACAGACCAGCACAACGTTTTAATGGCCTCACGCCCAAAGCGTTGTGCTGGGGGACAGAAGGGGGGGGGGGAGCGGCACATACTCTACAGAGAACTTTCCCAGACTTTCTCACATTAGAAGATGAGAGAAAAACATATCTTACAGGGAGAAGAGGAATCCACAGTGACAATCGCTGCACACTATGTCACAGCATGCCACAGACTGAGAGGAGCAAAACGGAACTGTAAACCTAAAAATGTTCACAGACTGCTTAGCCATTGTCCTCCTCACCCCTCCCATGTCCCCCTTTTTCCCTTGCTTTGGCAATTCCTGTATGAATCTTGGTCATGCCAATAAAGCTATCTTTGATTTGAACTCTGTTTTAAAGAGGAACTGTAACGACAAAACGTCCCCTGGGGGGTACTCACCTCGGGTGGGGGAAGCCTCCGGATCCTAATGAGGCTTCCCACGCCGTCCTCCATCCGTCAGGGGTCTCGTTGCAACCCTCCGTGCAGCGGTGACGTAATATTTACCTTCCTGGCTCCTGCGCAGGCGCTCTGACGGCTCCGAAGTAGGCGGAAATACCCGATCGCCGTCGGGTCTGCCCTACTGCGCAGGCGCAAGTTTCCGGCGCCTGCGCAGTAGAGCGGACCCGACGGAGATCGGGTATTTCCGTCTATTTCCGTGCCGAAAGCCGCCACAGCGCCCCCGCTGGAGCCAGCAAAGGTAAATATTGAAGCTACAGTCGGCTCTGTCGCCGGCTGTTCGGAGGGCTGCAGCGAGACCCCCGTGGGACAGAGGACAGCGTGGGAAGCCTCATTAGGATCCGGAGGCTTCCCCCACCCGAGGTGAGTTCCCCCCAGGGGAGGTTTTTGTTGTTACAGAGTCTCTTTAAATTGAAAAACACAAGGGTTTAAGCAGCAAGATGGTGAAATAAGCATATTTATCAATAAAAGAAACTGTTTTTTTTAATCACTTATCAATTTGTAGATGTTGGAGACACATCCACTTTCTGGTTTATCTAATTTTTTAAATAAGATTTCAGCATGGTATTCGTTAGTTGTACTGCGACTGAGCCTTCGCTTTAATGCAAATAACATATTAATGTGTATTAACTAGAGATTTATTTATCAGCTGCTTTTCTGTGGAGAGCTTTTTGAAATATGTCTCTTTCATGTCATAAACCTGTTTAACTCCTCCATCAGAGGTCATTTCTTTTGATTTGTGCAAGCGCTGTTACCCAAATTGAGAAGGTACTTAATCAAAGGAAGGAAAACCCTAATTTTCTAAACACAAGCCTGCCATAATTATAAACACAAACCCACGTTTGAAGTGGTAAGTGTAGAACACATTTGCTCCCTTCTTTATTTGTCCCATCATTCCTGAAGTTAAAAGTGCTGTTTTATAAACATTGTATAGCAGAGGGTGCCAGAATCCAGAGATAAGGTTACATTTGTGAGGAGAAGGCATCACATTAAGTGCGAAGAAATAACGTGTGAACCTGGAGATGTGTATCTACTGTAAACCACAACGTGATGATAAAGCAGGGTAATTACGCAGAGCAGCATGTTCTGCCCTTTGAAGCTTCCTCACAGTTTTTGTTTGTTTTGAAGCAGACTAAAAATAATCCACAGCCGGAAATTTCAGAACAATAGAAGAAACATTTTTATATGAGGCTTTTATAAAGTCTTAAATGGGGTTTAACAGGAATTGATGCCTGATAGGATTTCTTTTCTCAAATGACAATGTGTAGCCATGTATGTGTTTAAGTGGAATTCCAAGAAAACCGTTACGTTTTGGACAGTGTAGTAGAGAGTTAAGGCCCATACACACGGGGCACAACTCGCCACAAACACGTGGCACGCGCATGTCTGAGCGACATTTGCCCCGTGTGTATGACGCACATGCCACGAACTGTCGCCAGATAGTGAAGTTGCCGTGCGATTGAAAAGTTCAATCGCCGGCAACTTCTGTCTCCGCAACTGTCGCTAGTCCGCCACGCGTACTGTGTGTGTATGCGGACTAGCGGCAGGAGACAAGCGCAAGTGAATGGAGCATCCGGCCGGGGGATACTCCCTTCACAGACAGCTTCCGCCGAGTCTCTGCCTTTCTGGCGAGACGTGTGGATAGCTGTCACTCCCTGGTCTCTTGTCTCCATGCAACGGGGGACAGTTGTGCCCCGTGTGTATGTAGCTTAACAACCTCTTGCATGGAACACTGCACACATTCATTAAAAGACTCCTTAGTATGAGTGTTCAGAGCAGAAGAATGCATGGTATCACAGGTTAAAGCGGATCCGAGAAGAAAAACTAACTATAACAAGTAACTTGTCTATATATGTTACCTAAAGTTTAAATAGTTTACACAGCATATCTATCTGCAAACCGCTTCAACAGAATATGATTATTTATTTCTGTGATACAAAGAGGGCAGCCATGTTCTCTTTGTCACAGGCAGCTATCAGGAGATGCTATCAGCTTGCTTTGTAAATTCAGTCCCCTCTTCTCCTCCCTCCTCCCCTCTGCCTCTGAAATCAATGGCTAGTAACACCTCCCCCCCTCCTGCCCAGACTGAGCTCCTGTAAGCCCTTGCTACTGTCTGAAAAATGCCAAGGCACTGTGAAAAGGTGTGGGCGAGGCTTGTTTGGTTTATAGGGAATTAGAGTATTAAAACAAAACAAAAAGTATTTGGCTTGAGGAATGCCCTATAAACTATATGAAAGGAACACAATTATGCAATGAGTAAAAGTTTATCTCGGATCCACTTTAAGGTTAACTGTGTGTAGATGGCCAAAGAGCATTTATTCAGCTTATAGAAGGTACAATGGTTAAATGCATATATTCAGCAGTGTTGCTCTGGGAGACATCTCAAGCTCACTCCAACCTGAATTATCGCAAATTCTTTCTGTTTTAGGAAAGCAAACTTTTGTTTTTCTCAGCTTATAGAAGATCACAAATCATTATCCTTTATTTATAAAGTGCCAACATATTAGACATTACAGAGATCCAATGTTTTGATACCTTACAGCACTGCTGTCCAACATCATAGGCAGGGGGTGTGTCTAGCACTGGATTTTTTCGGCTGAAGAGGGCAGAGCCAAGCAAAAACAAAAGGTGGACTTGACACAAAAAATAGTTCGGACAAGTGAGTGCGGCCTGGGGCTACATATGGCCCGCAGACCACCAGTTGGACAGCCCTGCTTTACAGGGTGCCTTCCTGAAGGCATAGATCAGCAAAAGTTTCTACAGGATCCAAAGATTGAGATGCTTAGTTTTGCATGGGATTTGCTAAATTAAAGAGACTCCGTAACAAAAATTGCATCCTGTTTTTTATCATCCTACAAGTTCCAAAAGCTATTCTAATGTGTTCTGGCTTACTGCAGCACTTTCTACTATCACAGTCTCTGTAATAAATCAATGTATCTTTACCCTGTCAGACTTGTCAGCCTGTGTCTGGAAGGCTGCCAAGTTCTTCAGTGTTGTGGTTCTGCTATGAACTCCCCCTTCCAGGCCCCTCTCTGCACACTGCCTGTGTATTATTTAGATTAGAGCAGCTTCTCTCTTATCTTTTACAAGCTGGATAAATCGTCCTCTGAGCTGGCTGGGCTTTCACATACTGAGGAATTACAGACGAGGGCAAAGCTGTTTGCAGGAAGAAAAGAGCAGCCTGAAACTTCAGTGCATGAGAGCAGAAGGGGGGAAAGAAACACACAAATAATCTCTTGAGATTCAAAAGGAAGGGTGTATACAGCCTGCTTGTGTATGGATGTATTTTCTATGTGTGGACATACTGTACATCAACCTACTTCCTGTTTTGGTGGCCATTTTGTTTGTTTACAAACAAACTTTTGAAAACTGTTTTTAACCACTTTTAATGCGGCGAGGAGCGGCGAAATTGTGACAGAGGGTAATAGGAGATGTCCCCTAACGCACTGGTATGTTTACTTTTGTGCGATTTTAACAATACAGATTCTCTTTAAGTCTCCTTGTTTGTTTCACTGTAACTGGTGGGTGACCATCTTTAAAAAAAATCATTTTTTAAAACTTGGATGCTGATAACTTCAAATCCACTGTACCCATTTCAAACAGTGATACAATGTCCTGTCTATGTAAAGAAGCTAGAAGGTACCCAAGCAGTGAAAGCTTCTGATGGCAGGTGAAGGGGCAGTGGAAATCTGTTCCTGTGATGTCCCTCTCTGTCTCCAACTACTGGAAACCTCACCTCCTATCTCCATTCTCCATTCTTTGATTTGAAATCATTGTCTGTTCAAAAGTGACAGCTTTTTGATTGAGGAACACCAGCTTTCAGTAGCCAGATTTCTGCATCACGACTTAATAGGTAGGCGGTGCAGTTTAGCCTTTTGACACAGTTCAGGGATCAAAAAGGTGACAGTACTTATGTGCCTGTGATCAGTTTGTACTTGTTGTTGTACACTGTAATCTGTTACAGAACTTAACTGAAGCAAGTGCAAAAATTGCAAATAAATGGATTACAAATTCTGAAAGCGATGCAAATGGATTACAAATACTGAAAACAATGCACATGTATTGCTATGCATGTATGTTTGTATTAGCTTGTGTATGGTCTGATCCATGTGTAGCTTGGTAAATGTGCTTATACAGTCATGGTAGCATCACAGAGAAGTCCAGGGGGAGTCAGAAAATTTGGGTGCCCAGGGCTAATGGGAGTATTTGGGCACCCCATAGGCACGCATGCAAAATATCGGCTATTGTGCACCAAAGAAAAAATTTATAGCGGGCACCGGGCCTGTCCAAATGACATTTTTCATTTTGAGAATAAGTCTTTCACTGAATACCTTTTGAAATTTGTTTTGTGAGTTATAATATCGTATATTATTTTGAACTTTATTATCTTAGAAATGTATAGTTTTTTGTATTAACGACTCCCGAGCAAGTTTTATTGGTGGGTGCTGTACAGACAGAACAATCGTTGGCTTAACCGCACATCCACGTAAACGTATTCTTAACACCACCAGCCTCCAATGAAAGCAAAAATCAGCTTTTCACAAGAGAATTTTAGTATCTTCATAATGGTGGTCACTAATGATTCAATCTTTTTCTTTCCCATTTACCAATACTATGTAATATAAGAGTAAATTGAGTGAATATGTTGAATGGATAATTAAGGCAGTCCCTTATGTTACATAGAAATGGTAAGATTGGATGAAAAAGATTTGACCATTAGTGGGCACAGTTATAGAGGGCATGTTGCCTTGATAAAGACAGGAGGCTCCTCTCGGAACCTCGTCTTGACTTGCCCTATTTGCTGTATTGATGCCTTAATAAAAGAGCTTATCTACAATTGAAGATGGTGCTGGGTCCCTTCTCTTCGCTATGTATTCTTCATTATAATACTATAAGGCTTTGTTCACATCTAAAATAGAAATTGCTGACGGCTGCGTTTTGCGATTTGAGTGATTTTTTCCCCCTCCTGACGCTTACCTGCGCGCTACTATTTTGTGTAAAGCGCTTTTCAAAGCGCTTTTGCAGAGCGATTTCTTTTTTCACTTTCTGAGTTGCGTCAGGAAGTGAACTCTTTGACCTGGAAAAGAATACAATGTATTTATTCTTAAAAGCGTGAATGCAATCGCCGCACAAAGAAATTTTGTGAGCGTTTTGCGTTTTTCCTATACCTTCCATTAGAGGGAAATCGCCCCAAAAATGGTACAGGTAGCGCTTTGCTGAGTGGATCGGAAACGAACCGCTCAGATATGAACACTCTCATAGGGAATCATTGCACAAGCGCTTTTAGGGCGATTTTGAAATTCGCCGGCGCGTTGCTGTTAGCAATGGCCGGTTTTTGATGCGTCTTTTTTCGATTCCAGGCACTTGGGTGGGCGATTCGTTTTTGTGCTAAGCAGTTTTCTAAGCGTTTTTTCCCAAGCGGTTTTGTAATTCACTCCCTGACTCAAGTCAGGAAGAGAACTCTTTGACCCGGAAAAGAATAAATACAATGGGCCTGATTCACAAAGCGGTGCAAACTGTTTAGCACGGGTGTGCTAAACAGTTAGCACGTGAAGTGCATTTCGCGGACTTTTGCGCTAGCAAAGTGCCGCGTTTTGCGCGATCGCGGACTTTTGCTCGCGCAATTTACCGGCAAATTGCACGCGCAAAAGTTCGCGACCGCGCAAATCGCAGCACTTTGCTCACGCAAAAGTCCGCGAAATGCACTTCAGGTGCTAACTGTTTAGCACACCCGTGCTAAACAGTTTGCACCGCTTTGTGAATCAGGCCCAATGTATTTATTCTTAAAAACGTGAACGCCATCGCTGCACAAATTAGATTAGTGAGCATTTCGCGTTTTCCCTATACCTTCCATTGAGGCGGAACCGCTTCAAAAATGGCCCATGCACTGCTTATCTGAGCGGATCGGAAACGAACCGCTCAGATGTGAACTCTGTTATAGAGAATCATTGCACAAGAGTTCTTATGGCGAATTTGAAAATCGCCGGCATTTGAAAAAAGGGCAAAAACGTCCCTAGTGTAAACGAGCCCTTAGTCCTATATGACATAATTCTGTCTATTAGTTAAAAGGCTTTCTTCCATTTGTATGCTGTGTGTTCAGTGAAAGAATCCTTGTTATATTTCCAAAGTATTTTTTTTCCCTTTAAAAGTGAAATTCCACTTTTTGTTTATTTATTTTTTTGTTTATATATTTTTTTGGTGCACAAATCATAATGTTATTAAAAACTGTTTTGTTTTTTTCCAGTTCTGTAGATGTATAGTTCAATTTTTTTCTATCAATATATATTTTGACAAAGAGTTAAAGAGACTCTGAGGTCTCGAAAAAAATAGGTTTTTACTTTAAAAACCTCTTTAACATAATTGCCTCTCCTAAAACCTCGCATCCCCACCGCTGAAAACTCCATAAATCACCCCAAACTCCCTGGGGTACATCGCGGGACTCCTTCCGCATAGAGGCAAAGCTTTTGGCTGCAGCTCGGTCTCTACACATGTCCATCAGCACGGATCGCTGCCTCTCCCCGCCCCTCTCAGTCTTCTTTTACTGAGAGGGGCGGGGGAGAGGCGGCGATCAGTGCTGATTGATGCGCATGGAGGCAGAGCTACAGCCCAAAGCTCTGCCTTCTTAGGGCAGCAAAATCCACAACCAAGAAGGTCATGGATTTTGCTGGGGGAGTTAGGGGTGATTTATGGAATTTTCAGCCGCTGGGATGCAGCGTTTTAGGAGGGGCAATTAGAGGTTTTTACAGTAAAAAAACTCATTTTCAGGAGACTTCAGAGTCTCTTTAAAAACTGGACTGCAAACAGGAATTTATTTCTAAAGAAAACCTTTTTTTAACACTCATTTACAAAATGCACTCATTATGCAATACAAGTGGTGTTTTCCTTAAAAAGCTAAATACTCACCTAACTATGGATCAGGAAACCTCACAGTGATACCTCCTGACGAACGAGCAGTGGCGTAGCTACAAACCTCTGGGCCCCGATGCGGAATCTGGATGTGGGCCCCCCCCCGGCAACAACAGCCCCCCCTCCCCCGGCAACACCCGACGGACGCACACACATATCAAAATCCCTATAGCCAGCTATAGGTCCCCCCAGTATAGGTAGCCAGGCATAGGTAAGCCAGTATAGTTGCCCCCGGTATAGGTGAGATAGGCAGGCGCCGCCGGTATAAGTTAGATAGATAAGTGCCCCCAGTACAGGTTAGCTAGGTGGGTGCCTCTAATATAGGTAGCCAGAATAGTTGCCCCCAGCGTAGGTTAGATAGGTAGGTGCCCCCAGTATAGGTTAGATAGGTAGGTGCCCCCAGTATAGGTTAGTTAGGTAGGTGCCTCCAATATAGGTAGCCAGTTTAGTTGCCACCTGTATAGGCTAGCTAGGTGCCCCCAATACAGGTTAGATAAGTAAGTGCCCTCAGTATAGGTTAGATAGGTAGGTGCCCCCCAGTATAGGTTAGATTAGGTAGCTGCCCCCCAGGATAGATTAGGTAGCTTCCCCCCAGGATAGATTAGGTAGCTGCCCCCCAGGATTAGGTTAGATTAGGTAGCTGCCCCCCAGGATAGATTAGGTAGCTGCCCCCCAGGATAGATTAGATAGCTGCCCCCCAGGATAGATTAGGTAGCTGCCCCCCAGGATAGATTAGGTAGCTGCCCCCCAGGATAGATTAGGTAGCTTCCCCCCAGGATAGATTAGGTAGCTGCCCCCCAGGATTAGGTTAGATTAGGTAGCTGCCCCCCAGGATAGATTAGGTAGCTGCCCCCCAGGATAGATTAGGTAGCTGCCCCCAGGATAGATTAGGTAGGTGCCCCCAGGATAGATTAGGTAGGTGCCCCCAGGATAGATTAGGTAGGTGCCCCCCAGTATAGGTTAGATTAGGTAGCTGCCCCCCAGGATAGATTAGGTAGCTGCCCCCCAGGATAGATTAGGTAGGTGCCCCCCAGTATAGGTTAGATTAGGTAGGTGCCCCCCAGGATAGATTAGGTAGCTGCCCCCAGGATAGATTAGGTAGCTGCCCCCCAGGATTAGGTTAGATTAGGTAGCTGCCCCCCAGGATAGATTAGGTAGCTGCCCCCCAGTATAGGTTAGATTAGGTAGGTGCCCCCCAGGATAGATTAGGTAGCTGCCCCCCAAGATAGATTAGATAGCTGCCCCCCAGGATTAGGTTAGATTAGGTAGCTGCCCCCCAGGATAGATTAGGTAGCTTTCCTCCCCCCCCCAGGATAGATTAGGTAGCTGCCCCCCAGGATAGGGCAGGTAGGTAGGTGCCCCGTCCCCATAATGGAGGGGGGGGGGCCGGACCTCTCCCTCCCTTCCTCTCCCCGGGCCCCCCCCCCCCTCAGATGCAGAGTGAGCGGCTCACGGAAGCGCTGTAGGCAGAACTCACCTCCGTCCCTGGTTCCACTCGCCGCTGATCTCCTCTCTGGCTGGCTCTGCATAGATGCTGTTACACACGCAGCTTCCTGTTTAGCCGGAAGCTGCGTGTGTAACACTACAGCATCTATGCAGAGCCAGCCAGAGAGGAGATCAGCGGCGAGTGGAACGCAGGGAGGTGAGTTCTGCCTACAGCGCTTCCGTGAGCCGCTCACTCTGCATCTGAGGGGGGGGCCCCGGGGAGAGGAAGGGAAGGAGAGGTCGGGCTGCCCTCCCCGCGGCTGCGGCTCCCCCCTACCAGCGCGCACGGGCCGCATGGCCCTCCAAACGGAGATGGGCCCCCCGGGCCCCTCCCCCGCCTCCTCAGGAGCCGGGCCCGGTCGCCAAGGCGACCGCTGCGACCACGGGCCCTACGCCCTTGCGAACGAGGCTCCCCGATCCATCCTTCTACCCACGGAAAAATGTGATGGCACACGACGGGAAACTTCCAACGATCCGACGAATGCTCCTTTCCTGATCCATCTTCTGCAGTGGGTACAAATGAGAGCACACGGCGGGTGCAACACAATCGCGGGAAGTCTGTGGCGATCGGAATGATCGTGATTGGATCCCTATTACGGTCATTAAAAACAAGCGGTCACCGTTGGTGGCTGCATTGTGCAACATTGTTAATGAGACTTTGTTAAACGATGTCACGAAAAAATCACTGTAAAAATTGTGTCGTGAAAAGAGCTGCTGGTGTGTCCCAGGCCTTAGCCTGTAAATGCCTTCATAGTTTGCCCCTGTGCAGAAGATATATGGATTCTGCATACATTAAAATACTATAATACTAAAATACTATAATTATTTTGAAATGTTAACTGTAAACATTAAATATTTACTGTTACAATGTATTAAATAGTTTAAATGTTCATAATTGCTCCTTTTCTTATTTTATAGCAACGTTCTTGTAGATCCAATCATGGGAAAAATAACCTCATATAAGCAGTTCCCAGTAGGAGCATTTCAGCAATTAAAGCTCTCCTACAGTTGAACTGTGCCTGTGAATAGCTGTATGATGGCTTTGACTTTGTGACTTTATCCCTTCCTTTTACAATTAACCAGTCAGTGTGACCTCTCTGCTTCCTTGTGCTGGATTGTAAAGGAAAACACATGTATAGAGCAGACCTCTTTCAAAGGCTGGGACTCAGGTGACTGGACCTCACATGCTTTTGTCTTGCAATTTGTTTATCACAACATCCTTCATCTCTTCCTGCCTTCCTTCCTCTGAAATGGGATCCAGGGCTGACAAAGAGGCACAGTGCTCATTTGGGTAGGGTTTATCTGTGAGCAGTGAATGGTGTCTGCAGGCTGATTTATCAAGGCTCTGTGCTGTGTTTACATAGTGCTTACAGTTATGGATAGCGCACCAGCAATATAAACAGGCTGGAATAGTGGAAACTGGGAATCTAGCCATAGATGGGGAGAGAAACAAATTACTAGCAAAGGAAGAAAGAAAGTTCAGTAATAATGGTAAGAGAAACAAAATCATGCTCCCCAGATCTGGTTTTAGGAGAACTTTAGAATGTGCTGAGAAATTACCTATTATTTTGTATTAAGTAATATCTTCAGAGCTATCTCAAACATTGCATAGCCTCGTTAAATCATCATCATCATCATCAGTATTATTATTTACTTTTCTTTCCTATCCACTGTTAAAGGGGACATGACGTGCGAGAGATATGAAGGGCTGCCATTTCCTTTTAAACAATACCAGTTGCCTGGCTGTCTCTGCCTCCCTGAACAATCGTGCACAAGTCTGACAAGATTAGCTTTGTGCTTGTTTTCAGGCTGATGATTCAGACACTACTGCAGCCAAAGAGATTAGCAGGACAGCCAGGCATAGCTCCAAAGATTCACACATCACCCACATTCTGGGCCTACGATAGACCCTCGTGCCGGTGCACTTCTCCTGCAGGTACACCACTCCTGCTCCACTGAAGTACAATTTCAAAAACGGAGACTGCACACAAAGGGCTTTAGCAACAAGTTGTATTAGTGAGAATGCAGAGGCACATACACAACATGTTTCGGCGGAGCCCTTCCTCAGGTGAAAAAACGACCGCCTTCAATGAGTCCTTGTCCACCCCCAACCACCTTTCAGTGGGAGTCCCCCAAGGTTCGGTCCTTGGCCACCTACTGTTCACCCTATACACATCCTCCATTGGCAAGGTTATCTCCTTCATGGGTTTTAACTATCATTTGTATGCAGATGACACCCAGATCTACCTCCACACCCCTGACATATCCACCACTACCATGGACAAGGTCTCCTCCTGCCTATCAGCCATCTCCTCCTGGATGTCCGCTAGGTTCCTGAAACTAAATCTAGACAAAACGGAATTTATGATCTTCCCACCTCAGCCAACCATGAACCTTCCAGATGTGCATGTCACTGTTAACCACTCTACCATTCCCCCTATCCTCTCAAGCCCGCTGTCTGGGTGTCACCCTGGACTCCGCACTCTCCTTCACTTCCCACATCCGAAACCTCACAAAGTCCTGCAACTTCCACCTTCGTAACATCTGTAAGATTCGCCCTTTCCTGACCTCTGCCACCACCAAACTCCTCATCCATGCCCTCATAATTTCCTGCCTCGACTACTGCAATGCCCTGCTGTCTGGTCTCCCTATGACCCGAACAGCCCCACTGCAGTCCATCATGAATGTGGCAGCCATAATTATCCACTGCTCCCATCGCTCCACCACGGCAGATCCCCTCCTAGAATCCCTCCACTGGCTTCCTATCCAGTCCAGAATCAGATTCAAGATACTGTGTCTGACCTACAAAGCTGTCCACAACACCTGTCCAACCTACATTTCCGATCTTACTCAGAGGTACACACCTAGCCGCTCACTCCACTCTTCCAATGAACTTCGCCTAACCGCCCCCACATCACCCAGTCCCATACATGCCTCCAGGACTTTTTAAGAGCTGCTCCAACACTATGGAACTCGCTACCTCCACCCATTAGAGCAGCCCCCTCCTTCAACATCTTCACGAAAGCCCTCAAAACTCACCTTTTCACTCTGGCCTACTACCCCTCACAAGTGCTCTAAACCCACAGCTGAACTCTGGTCCCCTACCGTTCGTGTCCTTACCTCTCCCTCTAGATTGTAAGCCTTTGGGCAGGGTCCTCCTCCTTTTGTGTCCTACCTGATCATGCACCTCCATTACTGTGAACCCATGCTATGCATCTGAGTGAACCTAACTTGCCTAATCTCCATGCTCCATCCAGTGACTGACTAAGCATTACCTGGTACTCATACTGTGCTGTGTGATCTGGTTTTCTTGTATTCCTGTATTGTCCTATTGCTGTATCTCACCCCTAAATATTGTCTGTAACCTAAATTAATGTTCAGCGCTGCGTAATATGTTGACGTTTTATAAAGTGTGTGTGTGTGTGTGTGTGTGTGTGTGTGTGTGTGTGTGTGTGTGTGTGTGTGTGTGTGTGTGTGTGTGTGTGTGTGTGTGTGTGTGTGTGTGTGTGTGTGTGTGTGTGTGTGTGTGTGTGTGTGTGTGTGTGTGTGTGTGTGTGTAGGTGTAGGTGTAGGTGTAGATATATGTCTATGTCATGAGGTATAGAAAACGACAACAGTACAATAATTTGTAGGGGTGGTACATATGAAGTCATTTATATGGGATGTTATAGGTGCCAGATGTGACCTTGGAAGGTTAATATAATTGGTTTATTGTTTTCTTTAAAGTTATTATAAATTGCCATAGTGCCTTCTTGATTGACAGTTGTGGGTATAGATTAGGTTGGAGTGCATGGGGTCTATATTATTGATCACTCTATAGCAATTATTGCAGACCATTTTTGGGTCTGTAATATTCTATATGATACTGCATACTCATGCATTGAATGTCTAGTGACCTCATGCAGTTCAAATAATATCCACAAGATGGTGCAATTTTGGTAATTATTACCCACCCCGGACGAATATACACAGGCGACGGCAATATCCATATAACCTATAGCCTTACATTCTAATGTTTTATAATTGAGCATCCACAGCATGTGTACATGGATATACGTCACCCACCATTTTGGGAGGCAGAAGTAATACTGGGTCCGGCGATCGCTGGCACCTGAATTACAGTGCTGCGTGGCCATAGACCTCATAGGCCTTAGACCATTGACAGTGCGGGTTATGGCGTGCGCTGAAATGAACCTGCCTCACCACAGCATTATTGTTTTTCTAATTTTATTTGTGCACATATTGTTTAAATATGTGTTGTTCTTTTCAAAGTCATAACTTAACAGGGAATGATAACATCCTGCCTGGCTAACTACAAAAAAATGGTGCCTATGTCTGGACATGAGTGCATAATAAACTGTGCACCGATCAGCCATGAAAGAAGGCGGAGCACTTCCTAGTTACGTATTGTTTGTTGAACTTAAAGGTGCGTGTTAGCGGCCATCTCATCAGCCTTAAGAAAACCGGCGTGTCTGGTGAAACCATTGGCTCATAAAGCCCCCCAGTTGTGCCGTCCTACTGTGAACCGGACGGGTTCAAACTTTGGCCCATCCCGCTTTACCCCAGGTGTTGGTTTAGCGGCGGCCATTGGATTGAACAGCGAACGTTACATATGGCGCGAGACGACACTCATGGTTACTGGCGGCTTACTGAGTGGTCTTGTGGTGATCTTGCCTCATAGCATCTACAATGGTAGCATCACAGCCCTGAGTCTGCTGGACTGGGACATTGATATCTCTTCACTGTTTGGGTGAGTTGGTGTCACTGGATGTACTGTTTACATATCTGACATCTATCTACCGGCTGCGTCCTTTCTACAATACAATTGCATTGAGCAAACTCTCTGTTTAAACATGGAAAACAAAAGTTTGCTTTCATAAAACAGAAAGTATTTGCAATATTTAACATGGAACTATGAGAAACCTCATTGGCTGAGCATCATTCCTCTATGCTGTCAGTTTGATTACTTACTGAATGTCTGTGGATACAGTGACTGACATCTTGGATGGAGCTGGATGCTCTTGTTTAAAGGATACTACTTTGACTCGATGCTCCATATTGGTACTGAACTACCACTTTTTACTTGCCACAAATAAGTGACATTGATAGATAGACATAAAGGGATCCCTGTGATATATTTTTGCTTGAGCTTGGCCACTTCATGTGCACATTGAAGGTGTTGTTTGTTTACTCCCTATTGCGGGAATGTTTTTTTTTTGTTTTTTTTTACAGTTTTTAAGATGTTGAAATAAATAGTTGAATTTTAAAAGTATAATGCCGTTGGATGCTCTTTGTTTACTTGAATAGTATTCCTTTTCTTTTTTGGTTTCAAATTTTCTTAAACATCAATTACGTTTGTACGAAAATCTTCAGGGACAATATACTCTACAAATGCAAATATATTTTTGCTATTTTTGAAATGCATTCAATAAATGTATTGAATCACACCTGCCCGTCACCCTCTTTCATAGTACTTTGGGGCTTCAGAAGTTCAGAAGATTGCTTTTACAGACATCACACAGGTAAGATTGTACGATGCAGATACAGTTCTGCATAATGCCTGAAGAAGAAGCAGTAGAGTCTTGTACCGTGTTGGCCATCAGTTTCGAAAGCTTGCACTAAACCCTGTACAGTTAGTCATTAACGGTATCACCGGAATCAACGTTTGATGTCTGCACTACAGGTAACTAGCTGTCTCATGAAAGGTGGGATAGTGGTCTGTATGCAGCTTACTGTACAGGGGTCATACTTTGTGTGTGGATGGTTTTCAGTGGTCATAGTGTTTGATAATTAGACACTATATACATCTTATTTCAAAGTCATTTTAGCCTGAGTATACTAAAAAAATTATGAGCCGGCACATGTGAACATTGTGTGTATTCTAGAGCAAGTGACACACACAAGAGAACAGTATCTGCAGTTAAGGCTAATAATGCTTCAGACATGTCACCAGGACCCTGAGCAGACAAATACAAACACTGGACACTCCAGTCTGGGTAGTCCTAACCTAAAAGAGACCAGTGGAAATTGCACTTTGTTTACCTTAGTGGGACCTGGATGATTAGCAGGCAGTGATGAGCTGATGTGCAGTGATAATGTGGAGAATGGCTTTGGTAATTGTCCTGTTGTCTGTGTCTCAGGAAGAGGGTTTGTCTCTTGCCTGCAGTAAAACTGATGACACAGTCTGATAGACAAGTGCTACACAAAGAAAGAGGAATTTATGGGCACCTGAAGGCAATACAAGTCAATGATGAAAGGCGTCCTCAATGTTAGACACTAATTCATAGTGAAATGAAATCCTCACAAGCCCTTTGTGTCTGCTGTGCAGCTTGCAAGGATGAAAGCCATCCCTAAACTCTTAAATGCCAGGAGGTCATAACTCAAGTGAGGTTCGGTGCCACTGTGAAGTTTATAGTGGACACTCAAGTAATAATTAGAACTGAGACCAATAAGTTCATGCTGTCTAACATCCGCTTTTCAATGACTCCTTTTTTTTATCTTACAAAATCCAAAAGTGAAGCACCACTGGCATTCCATACAACATATTCTATAACCAAGTCAAAACAACCGGCATGGATCTTGAGTTGTATAGCACTGACCTATGCTGTGGAGGGCACGTTGACCTTGTGAATAGCACTCAAATCCAATAGCTTTATTGGCAAGACCAAAATTCATATAGGCATTGCCAACATAAGGGGAAATGGGGGACATGGAAGGGGATGGGATAAGGGCACAATGGGTAAGCAGGGACATTTGTAGGTTTACAGTTCATTTGTTTACAGTTCACTCTTGTCTAGAGTTCCAGGTTGGTCAGGACAGCATCTGCAAGAAGTTTATCTGTTACTGGATTTCCATGGATGTCCTCTAGGCACTCCAGTGTCCTCCTACATCTCAATAGTATACTAATAAGTTGTTTCCCCTAAGAAATTGGTCATATATTATGGTGGAGACATCAGACTATGGCAGGGAATAGCTGTGAAGCAGCGGCTGCAGCCATGTCCCTTTAGTCACCGGAAATCAGTTCTCCCTCTAGTCACTGGAAATCCGTGTCTGCAGCCATGTTCCTCTAGTCACTGGAAATCCGTGTCTGCAGCCATGTCCCTCTAGTCACTGGGAAGCAGTGGCTGCCGCCATATCCCTCTAGTCACTGGGAAGCAGTGGCTGCAGCAATGTCCCACTAGCCACTGGAAATCAGTGGCTGTAGCCATGTCCCTCTAGTCACTGGGAAGCAGGGGATGCAACCATAGCCCTCTGGTCACTAGGAAGCAGTGGCTGCAGCCATGTCCCTCTAGTCATTGGGAAGCAGTGGCTGCAGCCGTATCCCTCTAATCACTGATAAGTAGTGGCTGCTGCCATATTCCTCTAGTCACTGGGAAGCAGTGGCTGCTGCCATATCCCTCTAGTCACTGGGAAGAAGTGGCTGCAGCCATACCCCTCTAGTCACTGGGAAGCAGTGGCTGCTGCCATATCCCTCTAATCGCTGGAAAGCAGTGGCTGCGTCCCTGTCCCTCTAGTCGCTGGCAAGCAGTGGATGCAGCCATGTCCCTCTAGTCACTGGGAAGCAGTGGCTGCAGCCATATCCTTCTAGTCACTGGAAATCAGTGGCTGCAGCCATGTCCCTCTAGTCACTGGGAAGCAGTGGCTGCAGCCATGTCCCTCTAGTCACCGGGAAGCAGTGGCTGCAGCCATGTCCCTCTCATTGCTGGGATGGGAAGCAGTGACTGCAGCCATGTCCCTCTAGTCAGTGGAAAGCAGTGGCTGCAGCCATGTCCCTCTAGTCGCTGGGAAGCAGTGGCTTCAGCCATGTCCCTCTAGTCACTGAGAAGCAGTGGCTGCAGCCATGTCCCTCTAGTCACTGGAAATCAGTAGCTGCAGCCATGTCCCTCTAGTCGCTGGGAAGCAGTGGCTGCAGCCATGTCCCTCTAGTCACTGGGAAGCAGTGGCTGCTGCCATATCCCTCTAGTCACTGAAAAGCAGTGGCTGCAGCCATGTCCCTCTAGTCACTGGAAATCAGTAGCTGCAGCCATGTCCCTCTAGTCACTGGGAAGCAGTGGCTGCAGCCATGTCCCTCTAGTCACTGGGAAGCAGTGGCTGCAGCCATGTCCCTCTCATTGCTGGGATGGCAAGCAGTGACTGCAGCCATGTCCCTCTAGTCACTGGGAAGCAGTGGCTGCAGCCATGTCCCACATGTCACTGGGAAGCAGTGGCTGCTGCCATATCCCTCTAGTCACTGGGAAGCAGTGGCTGCAGCCATGTCCCTCTAGTCACTGGGAAGCAGTGGCTGCAGCCATGTCCCTCTCATTGCTGGGATGGCAAGCAGTGACTGCAGCCATGTCCCTCTAGTCACTGGGAAGCAGTGGCTGCAGCCATGTCCCACATGTCACTGGGAAGCAGTGGCTGCTGCCATGTCCCACATGTCACTGGGAAGCAGTGGCTGCTGCCATATCCCTGTAGTCACTGGGAAGCAGTGGCTGCAGCCATGTCCCTCTCATAACTGGGATGGGAAGCAGTGACTGCAGCCATGTCCCTCTAGTCACTGGCTAGCAGTGGCTGCAGCCATGTCCCTCATGTCACTGGGAAGCAGTGGCTGCTGCCATATCCCTCTAGTCACTGGGAAGCAGTGGCTGCTGCCATATCCCTGTAGTCACTGGGAAGCAGTGGCTGCAGCCATGTCCCTCTCATAACTGGGATGGCAAGCAGTGACTGCAGCCATGTCCCTCTAGTCACTGGGAAGCAGTGGCTGCAGCCATGTCCCACATGTCACTGGGAAGCAGTGGCTGCTGCCATATCCCTCTAGTCACTGGGAAGCAGTGGCTGCAGCCATGTCCCTCTCATTGCTGGGATGGCAAGCAGTGACTGCAGCCATGTCCCTCTAGTCACTGGGAAGCAGTGGCTGCAGCCATGTCCCACATGTCACTGGGAAGCAGTGGCTGCTGCCATATCCCTCTAGTCACTGGGAAGCAGTGGCTGCTGCCATATCCCTGTAGTCACTGGGAAGCAGTGGCTGCAGCCATGTCCCTCTCATAACTGGGATGGGAAGCAGTGACTGCAGCCATGTCCCTCTAGTCACTGGAAATCAGTGGCTGGGAAGCATTTTTGTTTATTTAAAAAGGAAACTATCTTCTAAGTTCAAATGTATTCTTCATAAGGATTTTTCTAAACATAATTACAAAGATTTTATCTGTTTTTTTCTGTAGAGACACCCACATGCACAGCTTTGTTTCCTGCACAACGAGTATAAATATGTCCATGTTTTGTTTAGTGCATGTGATTATGCCTTCAGAATTGTAATGCATTCTGCTTTGTGCAGCTAATTCAGAAATGGGGAATTACTGGGGCATCACAGGGCAATCGGTAATTTTCACAAAGCTCTAAATGTATTGATTTCATGCATGTTTAGCAAAACAATTGTTTTTGTTGAATGAAATGACCCAAGAATGGAATAGATAGAGCACACATTTTACACTGCTGTTATCTAGTACAAGCATTGCTACACTGACAATGAATATGTGAACAAATACACACACGCACAAAGTTACTTTTATTCAACCAGCAAGTAATTTTTTGATGGGACAGGACATAGGTGTCTCCCAAAAGGTAAGACGATGTACAAGAGGCATTGTTGTGGGGAAAAAAATCTCAGCTTTTATTTACATTTGAGCAAAAAATGTCCAGTCCAAAATGATTCATACCCTTCACAAACTGTCACAGTCTGTGGAGAAATCCAAAGTTCTATACCATTCCAAATAGTCCAAGCTGTTCTAAAGCATCCTAATTTCCCTGGTTAATGGTGAACAGCTGTTTTAATCAACTCAACATGTGAAAAACAGCATCTCTCTGCAGTTGGTTTGTGGACAGTTATGGCTTAAGGGGCCCATACACTCAGCCGATTTTCTGGCCGATCGATAGATCGATTGCAAATCGGTTGGCCAATCGACCGATCGATGGCCGAATTCGATCGATTTCGATGGATTTCCATCGAACTGGCAGGGTGGAAAATTTAGGTCGATCTGATGAGATTGCTTATCAGTTTGCATTGGCCTTAATGGAAATCTGATGGCAAAAAAATGCCATCAGATCGAATTTCAATAGATTTCAAACTGAAATCTATTGGAATTCTATCCTGGTAAAAAATGTTCTAAAAACGCGTCAGATAGATCATCAGATGCATTTCTTATCTATCTGCTGCCAATCTGACGAGTGTATGGGCACCTTAAGACAAAGGAGCTCAGTGAGGACCTGTGGCTGCGCATTGTGGCTGCTCACGTTAGGAAAGGAAAGGGCTACAAGGCCATTTCTAAATGTTTTCAAGTTCCAGTGGCTACAGTACAAAGTATTATTAAAAATACAAGATGTTCTGCACTGTGGAAAATCTGAGGACAGACATGGTCGGAAGCCAAAAGTAACACCTGTGCCGGCCAGAAGGATAGTGAAAGAGGTGAAAAAGAATCTAATGGTGCGTACACACCAGCTACAAATGTACCTGGTCGCTAGCACACGGGAGCGTGCGCGACAGATCGGCAACAGCTCGTCGCCAGGTCCCTCCACATACACACGGCGGAAGAGGGATTAGTGATGTGACAGAAGCTGTCGCCGACGTTCCTCCTCCACTGCCCCCCACCCCCCCCCCCCCGCCGGAAACTCCGTCTACTGCCTATTGGTTGCTGTCGCTAGTCCGCATACACACGCGGACTAGCGACAGTTGCAGCGAAGTTGCGGCAGCAACTGTCGCCAGGCGATTGGCCGCGCCAAACGCCCGGCGACAGCTCTGAGTAGCGACAGTTCGGGGCGCGCGGGTCATACACACGGGCGACCTGTCGCCGCAACACGCGCGTGCCACGTGGTTGCGGCGACAGTTGTAGCCCGTGTGTATGTAGCTTAAGGGTCACCACCAAGGCCATCCTGGTGAATCTGGGCTCTGCTGGTGGCAATGTCTCAAGGCAGACAATCAGGACCGGCGCTACCATTAAGGCAAAGGAGGCAGCTGCCCCAGGGCCCCAGAGCTTGTAGGGGCCCCCAGTGGCTACAAGAGGAAAAAAAATTTTGCAAATCGGCCTTATAGTTTTTGAGAAAATCGATTTTAAAGTTTCAAAGGAAAAAAACAAAACACATTTAAAAACCTGTCGACTTTAATGGGTAATAGCAAATCCACCTTAAATGCTAGAAACCCTAAATTTGCAGGATATGTTAAGGAGATCATTAGGAATAAGAGAAAAAACAGTTTTTCAAAAAGACCTTATAGTTTTTGAGAAAATCGATTTTAAAGTTTTAGAAGGAAAAAAGTATAGTTTTAAATGCGGTAAATGTCACTTTTAGTAGCAAACCTAACGGTAGTGTAATTTTACATGCATCAAACGAAAGCGCAGTAAATTTTCTGACGGGGTTTCCAGGGGGTCCATACGCAGCCGCAGCGCTTTGGCCAGGGATCGCTATACAGCCGCAATATGGCTGTATGACGATCCCTGGCATTTTTTCCTATTTTCCAAATTTTTTTTATGTTTAGAGTGTGGGAATTTAAAAAAAAAAATTATGTGGGGTCCCCCCTCCTGAAACTTTTTAACCCCTTGTCCCCCATGCAGGCTGGGATAGCCAGAATGTGGAGCTCTGACCGATTGGGACTTCACACCCTGACTATACCAGCTGCAAAAAAGGTCCCCTAATGCCGATTTTTGTTCCGGGGTATATGTTGGGGGGGCCCCCCAGGTTTATTTTGCCCTGGGGCCCCATTGTTGCTTAAACCGGCCCTGCAGACAATCCAACAGACACTGCACACTGCTGGCTTACTCGGATGCAGACCAAGGAGGACACCACTTCTCCAGATAACGCACACAAAAGCTTGCTTGGCCTTTGCAAATGCTCATCTGGACAAAGAAGAAGCCTTCTGGTCTTCTGTGTTATGGTCAGATGAAACAAAAATTGAATTGTTTGGTCACAATGATGTTTCCTTCATTTAATGTAAAAAAAGGAGAAGCCTTCAACCCAAAGAACACCATCCCCACTGTCAAACATGGTGGTGGGAACCTAATGCTTTGGGAGTGTTTTTCAGCCAATAGACCAGGGAAACTAATCACAGCAAACAGCACCATGAAAAAAGAGCAATACACAAGGATTCTCAACGACAACATCAGGCAGTCTGCAGAGAAACTTGGCCTTGGGAACCAGTGGACATTTCAGCAATTACCCAAATCACACAGCAAAAGTGGTGAAGAAATGGTTAGCAGGCAACATTAATGTTTTGGTGTGGTCCAGCCAGATTCCTGACCTGAATCCAATTGAGAATCTGTGGAGGGAGCTAAAGATTGGGATGATAGCAAGAAGACCCTCCAACCTGAAAGATTTGGGGTTCATTGCTAAAGATGAATGGTCAAAAATACCTGTAGAAACATGTAAAAAGCTGGTCTGCAATTATAGGAAGTGTTTGATTGTTGTAATAGGCTTTTTGGACACATTTTGCTCAAATGTAAATAAAAGCTGAGAATTGTTTTTTTTCCCCACAATAATGCCTCTTGAATATTGTCTAATTAAAGAACAGAAATAAAAATAAATCTTTTGTTAACCACCCTGGCGTTCTATTAAGATCGCCAGGGCAGCTGCATGAGGGTTTTTTTTAAATAAAAAAAAAAATATTTCATGCAGCCAACTGAAAGTTGGCTGCATGAAAGCCCACTAGATGGCGCTCCGGAGGCGTTCTTCTGATCGCCTCCGGCGCCCGGAATAAACAAGGAAGGCCGCAATGAGCGGCCTTCCTTGTTTTGCTTAGATCGTCGCCATAGCGACGAGCGGAGTGACGTCATGGACGTCAGCCGACGTCCTGACGTCTGCCGCCTCCGATCCAGCCCTTAGCGCTGGCCGGAACTATTTGTTCCGGCTGCGCAGGGCTCAGGCGGCTGGGGGGACCCTCTTTCGCCGCTGCTCGCGGCGGATCGCCGCAGAGCGGCGGCGATCGGGCAGCACACGCGGCTGGCAAAGTGCCGGCTGCGTGTGCTGCTCTTTATTTCATGTAAATCGGCCCAGCAGGGCCTGAGCGGCACCCTCTGGCGGTAATGGACGAGCTGAGCTCGTCCATACCGCTAAGGTGGTTAATCTTCACAGCCTTTGTAACAGTTTACATTGGTGCTGAGACAATTCTGCAGTAGTATGAGCAATTATAAGCATGTGATCTAAGTACATGTATATGTATAATATGTAGTAATTGGGTTAAGAAAAATCTTTTAAAGTTTTTGCAACTCTGACAGTGAAGTGATAGTACTAAAAAACTGACAATTAATCCAGTCATCAGAAGTCAGTTTTAGATCAAAGAGCTAATTTATCTTTGTAGAGTTCCCCTTACAAACATGTACTTTGTGTCCTAGAGCCTGTCTGAAGGTCCAGCCCCCCAGCCTAATGTCCCAGTAAACAGACCCTGTTCTGTGTTGTTTGTTTCGCCTGTGGACAGATGTTCCAGTTTGCACTTGATGGATATGACAAGTTCATTATATGGTTCACACAGAATAGTGCTTTGGATTGATTATGCATGTCCTGTTTTAGCTTTTATCAGAGGTATCTTCCACTATTACTGTAGAATGCATAAAGTTAACCGACAACGACATATTTCAAAATTGTCACTTTAGTGGCAAAACTATGCTTGTTTGTAGGCTGATGGGCCAGTTTTTCATGAATTTTTTCTTGCATTGTGCTTCTGCTTTCTACAAGTAGACAATCGGCAGACTGCATATTATTATTATTATTAGCTTTATTTTACAGCGCTGTGTAATATGTTAGCGCTTTATTAATAAACTGAGGAGACATTACAATGATAAAGAGAAGAGGTCACAGATTACAAGATGGGTTTACATACAAGTAAGGCAGGATCACACTTTGTAAAATCATATGCACTTTTGTCGCAATGTAAAATCACACACGGAAATGCATGTAATGTTTTCCTATGGGTCTACTGCAATTCTGCATTTTGGAGATGTGATTTTAAGCCATTTAAAAAAACTGACTACATGCACTGTTTTTCGAGTGCGGTTGCGAATCGCACGCGATTCGTACATTATGCATTCAGATGTGACAAACACATCAAAATCACATTAAAAACACATAAGGAAAAAATGCAAACGCATTGGAAAATGCATAAAGGTGGTAGCAGAAAAACGCGTTTGCGATCCTGCAAGTGTGACCTCTTCTAAGAGTCACTGTACAGTTTTTTTCCCCCAAGTTTATTCCTAGACCTAGGTAATAGTTTTACACCTCATCAATAAAACGTCTTTTAAAGGGGCAGTATTGCGAAAATAGTCCTTTTTACTTCATTACATATAAGTTATGTACAAGTGGAGTAATAGTTTAAACACGTTTAGTGGCTGAACAAATGTAATTAGTACACTGGCATTACCTATTTGAAGCAAGGGAGCCACGTCAGAAGAAACATTTACTGACGCCGATTTAGACAATACCATTATGCTGTAGGAGGCAACTAAATCAGCTGTTTGGGGTGGCTTTATATTTCCCCCTTGAGACGTTAGAAATAGGATCCTCCACCTTGTAACTGCACTCTCGTGCAGTTCCCCCCCGCTCATGTGAGCCTCGTGACGTCACCGCACTTCACAGATCCTAATGCTGCCTGCCGACACCCCTTCACCGCTGCTGGCAAGGACACGGACACCTATTGCTGTCCGTTGCTGTGGTTACCAGCTTTCAGCTCTGCGCAGCATTGTGGCAGCAGCACGGAGCAGTCAGGAGTTGTAGCTGTGTCCTGCTAGCATTTAACATTACGATTAAAGTTGTTGTTTTATTCACGAGGCAAGCATTCTTAAAAGGAAACCAGTAAAAATTTAACTCTTTCCTTCTAAGAATGCTTGCCTCGTGAATAAAACATCAACTTTAATCGTAATGTTAAATGCTAGCGAGAGTGCAGTTACAAGGTGGAGGATCCTATTACTAACGTCTCAAGGGGGAAATATAATGCCACCCCAAACAGCTGATCTAGCTGCCTCTTACAGCATAATGGTATTGTCTAAATCGGCGTCAGTAAATGTTTCTTCTGACGTGGCTCCCTTGCTTCAAATTGGTAATGCCAGTGTACTAATTACATTTGTTCAGCCACTAAACGTGTTTAAAGTATCACTCCACTTGTACATAACTTATATGTAATGAAGTAAAAAGGACTATTTTCGCAATACTGCCCCTTTAAGCCACCAGCAAGCAGGAAAATACTCCGAATATTTTTGACAGTGGTTTTTCACCTACTTTTTAGTATTTTTTCCATTGAAGAGTGCTAAAAAAAAGTTATTTTAAACAGAAGATAAAGAATTATTTCCAAGGAGAAAATGTTTATGGGCCGCTGAGTCCATTCATTGGTAGAGTAGTGAAGCGGGGGAAGATGTAGAGCCGACATGTTCGATTCGGTTTCGTTCAATACAGCCATCGATTTTGCATAGTTATTATGCAAAATCAACGGCTGTATCGAACAAAACCGAATCGGACATGTCGGAAATAATCGATCGATCCGGCTCAGTCACGCGGATTGAGCGGGAAATCTCAACGTGTGTACCCAGCATAGGAAGCCCAGGTGACCGCCAGCGCTGGACAATAGTGCAGTCTTGCCCAGGGCCCCATTTCATTTGAATCCTTTTCTGGGAAGAGGGCCTTGCCAATCAGGCTCACACTCTAAAGCAGGCATGGGCAAACTCGGCCCTCCAGCTGTTACAGAACTACAAGTCCCATAATGCATTTGCCTTTATGAGTCATGACTGTGGCTGTCAGACTCCTGCAATGCATTGTGAGACTTGTAGTTCCTTAACAGCTGGAGGGCAAAGTATTCCCATGCCTGCTCTAAAGGCTTCTTCCAGTGGCCTGAGCTTCAAGGATAATAATCTACCTGCTTTTCAATAAAACAGAGACCCACTGTATCTCAAGGAATGTCCCTTTTTATTGCACTAAAGGGGCCCATACACTCAGCCGATTTTCTGGCCGACCGATCGATCCCGATCGATCGCAAATCGGTTGGCCAATCGACCGATCGATGGCAGATTTCGATGGATTTTCATCGAACTGGCAGGGTGGAAAATGTAGGTCGATCTGATGAGATTGCTTATCAGTTTGCATTGGCCTTAAAGAGAACCCGAGGTGTGTTTAAAGAATGTTATCTGCATACAGAGGCTGGATCTGCCTATACAGCCCAGCCTCTGTTGCTATCCCAAACCCCACTAAGGTCCCCCTGCACTCTGCAATCCCTCATAAATCACAGCCGTGCTGTGAGGCTGTGTTTACATCTGTAGTGTCAGTCTCAGCTGCTCCCCCGCCTCCTGCATAGCTCCGGTCCCTGCCCCCGTCCCTTCCCTCCAATCAGCAGGGAGGGAAGGGATGCAGGCGGGGACCGTAGTTCTGCAGGAGGCGGGGAGAGCAGCAGACTGACACTATAGAGATAAACACAGCCAGCTCTGACAAGCTGTTTGTCAGCAGCGTGGCTGTGATTTATGAGGGATTGCAGAGTGCAGGGGGACCTTAGGGGGGTTTGGGATAGCAACAGGGGCTGGGCTGTATAGGCAGATCCAGCCTCTGTATGCAGATAATATTCTTTAAACCCACCTCGGGTTCTCTTTAACCTCCTTGCCGGTTATCCCGAGCTCAGCTCGGGGTAACCTGCGCAGGAGGATATCTCAGGCCCCGCTGGGCCGATTTGCATAATTTTTTTTTTGTTACAAGCAGCTAGCACTTTGCTAGCTGCTTGTAACTTCCGATCGCCGCCGCTCGCCGCCGATCCGCCGCAATCCGCCGCGCCGAGTCGCTCCTCCCCCGCCCCAGAGCCCTGCGCTGCCTGGCCAATCAGTGCCAGGCAGCGTTGAGGGGCGGATCGGGATTCCCTATGACGTCCCGACGTCCATGACGTCGGTGACGTCATCCCGCCCCGTCGCCATGGCGACCGGGGAAGCCCTGCAGGAAATCCCGTTCTCAACGGGATTCCCTGCATACTCTGATCGCCGAAGGCGATCGGAGTGGGTGGGGGGATGCCGCCGCTTAGCGGCTATCATGTAGCGAGCCCTTGGCTCGCTACATGATTTAAAAAAAAAAAAAAATTAAAAAAATGTGCGCCGCTGCCTCCTTGCCGGATTTTTTAGACCGGCAAGGAGGTTATTGGAAATCTGATGGCAAAAAAATGCCATCAGATCGAATTTCAATAGATTTCAAACTGAAATCTATTGCAATTCTATCCTGGTAAAAAATGTTCTAAAAACGCATCAGATAGATCATCAGATGCATTTCTTATCTATCTGCTGCCAATCTGACGAGTGTATGGGCACCTTTAGACAAGTTGTGGGTTCACTGCCCCTTCAGCTACTGTAGAGACAGGCAATTACTGTTGTCCATTTTTTTTTTGTGCTCATTCCACATGACCACTTTCAGAAATGAATGCTGTACAGACACCCTGCTTGACTCTAGTTGAGCAGCCTGTTCTATCCTATGGAAAGAGGAAGGTGTATAATGAGCGCTGGTAACAGGGAAAAGAACAATGTCCTCTTCTAATTTGCTGTTTAGCAGTCCATTTTGGTAGAGCTTTTCAGATGCTGGATTTTTTCATGATATGATCATTAATGACTAACAATGCTCTAATGATGATGATCCAGGTCCTATGTCTAGCTTTGAAGCCCCTCTCTGGACACATATCTAAATACACTATCTGACAAGCCTATGGTGTTCCCAGATATTGCTAATTAACGTTTGTGGAGCTAAAAATACCATTTAAAAAATGTGGCCACATAGTTGAGTTAGATGGGTTGATGCAAGCCTATTGCCACAATGGGGAGGACAGTAAAAAAAACAAAAATGTGTGTAGGTAGTTATAGCTAATATACATAACAAAGAAAAATAAAAGTTGCAGCATGATGAAGACGCAAGCAAAGCAGTCTTGTATTTCTTACCAGATTGTATTTACTGTTCCTGTTCTCAAAGTCCAATGAAGACTGGATATTTATTAGTTATTATAGCACCTTAGTTGGATCAAAACATAATTATAGTATATTTAAAGAAACATATTTATATTTAAAATATTTTGCTTTATACCTGAATAACAATATTACTTCCACAGTTAGCCACTTGAAGGACAATCAGTGAAAGTAAAATTTTGATTTTAATATCTTACTTTGTGAATTGGGCTGCTGCGTAGATTCAGTCAGTAACAGGTGAATAAATGATCACTGCCACACTCAAAGAACAATAGTCCTTGGCAGAAAAAGTTCAGACCATATAATATGAGCATTGGGTAGGTTTTCTTGTACCTATAGCAATGTCAGATAGTGTTGGATGAAGTTTATTTTATTTATTTATTTATTGTATTTATAAAGCGCCAACATATTACGCAGCGCTGAAGTTTCTCCATTTTCTGCCACATCTCTACCACATAACGGACATTTAGTCACCATTTGTCTGTGTGTGGTTTTGTTAGCAGGACCACAGCTGACAAACAGTTCTCAACCTTATATCTGAGGAATTATGGAGCCAACAATCCCTGTTTTTTTTTTTGTTTGTTCGGTTTTTTTTGTTTTTTTTTTATATTTCCCTTTTTCAAAGAGACTGTGTATAAAAAAACAACTCTCCTGGGGGGTACTTACCTCGGGAGGGGGAAGCCCAAGCCTCAGGGTCCCAATAAGGCTTTCCCCATCCCTGTAGCTGCAGGCAATCCAGCGGTGACTTCCCCAAAGCCTCCCACAATCCTCCCCCCGACAAGCCTGACAAGGGATGATTTATTTACCTCTCTGGGATCCAACATAGGTGCCGTAGCAGCTCTTCCTTCAGGCTAGGTGGAAATATCCGATCATGTCCGCTCTACTGCGCAATCACAAAAGGACTCGTGCCTGCGCAGTAGAGGGGTTTAATCGGGTTCTGCTATTTCCGCCTTACCTGAATGAAAAGCCGATATAGTACGCCTGCGCTTGATCGCGGGGAGGTAAATATTTACATTTCTGCACTTTGGGACCCGGGCAGGCTAACGGAGCAACGGAGGAGGATGGGGGAAGCCTCATTGGGATCCAGAGGCTTCCCCCTCCCGAGGTAAGTATCCCCCACAGGGGTATTTTTTTTATTACAGGATTGCTTTAAGTTATGTGTATCCAGCAGCTTCATGAGAGTTAGACCTCTTTTAGACAGAAGGCTAAACTTCATGCTTTTCCCGCAGTTCAGGATCCCGTCTGCCGCCCACGTACGCCATTTGTGTGCAATTAAAATGCAGCTGAATGTAAGCATTTGTAACTCCATGCGTGTCAGTGCTTGACATGCAGTGGTGTTATCCGACGGCAGAGAACCGCAACATGTTGCATCTAACAAGTGCCCAGCTGGTGCAAGAGTGCAGCTGACAGGTGGTGAATTCCCTGCCTTCAGCTGCCTGTATGAAAGAGCCCCTGAGTTGGCCATATGAACTCCTTTCTCGAGTGCAGGTTATTAGCTTGACTGAATGAAGCAATATTTCTCCTTGCTGCAATGTGTACAGCTTGTTCTGCAGTGTGTAGACTAACCATTGGTGCTTGCTGACCTACCACTTACTGATATATATCTGATCTATGGGGACCTTTACAGCATGAAAAGTCTTTTTACCAATATGTGCTGGTCTATAAAGTTTTGTGTGTAAAGGAGTTTGGCTGTGCCAGTCTATTGTTCTAGCTTCCCTTTGAAGAGTCACAGTTTACCTCATACAGACTCCTGTGCTAGAAAGACTGGATAGTCACATTTATTGCCTCCTGAAGAGGGTTATATAATAAACTGATCACTGATCATCTTCCGGATACATTCAAGGGCCATTGGTCAGAGACATCCCTCTTATGGCCCATACTCACGAGGGACTTTTGTCGCCTCAACACGCGGCGCGCGCGTGTTGCGGCGACAGGTCGCCCGTGAGTATGGGCCGTCGCACACGCGCGCACCCCGAACTGTCGCCCGCCGCTCATGTCGCCATGCGATTGAAACTTTCAATCGCATGGCGACAGTCGCCGCTGCCCCCCCGCCGCAACTGTCGCTAGTCCGCGTGAGTACGCGGACTAGCGACAGCAACCTCCATGTAGGTACATGGAGCTTCCGGCGGGGGGAGGAGGAACGTCAGCGACAGCTTCCGCCTTGCCGCTGGTCCCTCTTCCGCGTGTGTACGCGGAGGGACCTGGCGAGAAGCTGTCGCCGGCCTGTCGCCCACACGCTCACGTGTGCTGGCGACAGGCCACATTTCTCGCCCGTGAGTATGGGCCATTAGGGTCTGATGCACAAAACCGTGGTAAATTTGCCATCCGCAGGCAGCATACAGCAATTTTACTGGTACTAATGCTGGGAAGCATTGTGTGTTACCCTGATAGCGTTGCATTGGGCTAATAGCGTAACGTGCGTTTCTCTCCTGGTGTTAGTACCACACTTACCACTGCTTCGTGCTTCAGACTCTTTGATGGATGACTCTGCCTGATGGCCTTTGACTGTTTCCTGTGGATCATCAGTTTGCATTTGCATTTGTTTGTACCAGTAAAATTGCCCTGCGCACCTGTCCGCTCCCCCCCACCACCATAGGCAAACACAGGGGGGATTACAGCTGCCCAGAATCCCCCCTCAGACCAGGGCCTGTGCAGTGTCTGGGGAGTCGGGACAGGCACAAGTTGAGACACCAGAATATCTGCAGGCATCCTGCAGCTCACAGCACTGCCCACTTTCTTTCTTGGCTACAGTTGACTTGATGTAGCAACAGCGTGTGTACAGAACATGGAGCAGCAGTGTGTCGGCTGTCCTCATTATTATCTGTATCCAAACTGCTCCTGACCGATCCCGTTGTCGATCAGGAGCAGATCGGACATTTAGGGGAATAATTGTCAGATCCTGTCAGTCGGATGAGAAAATGCATTATGTGTACCCAGCATGATGTCATACCATATTATTATACTGTATTGTGCGTTGCTGCAGGAGACCTTTCAGGAATCCCCCCCCCTTGAAAATCCTGGGTTTGCCCCTGCCCTCCGTGTCTTCGCTCCCCCTATTTTGTGTCTCCGCTTCTCCAATGTAATTAACAGTGTAGCGGCAGTGTCTTACCTAATCCAGCAGCTCCTGCGGGGATCGCAGACTTCTCTTCTCTCCCGCATCATCAGCAAAAGCCCTCACTAGTGGGAGCCATGAAAGAGAAGCGAGCTTTGCGATCCCTGCGGGAGCCACTGGATTAGGTAAGGCACTGCCGCTACACTATTACACATGGTGGGGGAGCGGACACACAGGAGGAGACGCATGCAGGGAATCGTCGGCGGTTCATATCTGCGGGCTTTCGTAAGTGGGAGATGCCCTGCATTTGCTGTATAAGACGCAAGGACTTTTTCTCGCCATTTTTGGGGGAGAAAAATGCGTCTTATATGGCGGGAAATACGGTACATCTGTCTCAGAGTGAGGTGAACTAAAATTACTTGTTTTGGTGCCCATTTATGGTACAATTTTTAGTGAATGATCATATTTTTTACATCAGTTGTTTCCTTGAAGAAATGGTCAATTGAAGTGGAGGATTTTTTCATACATACAATATATAGTTTAGATACAGTTGTAAGTTGGATTTTTTTAATACTGCGAATCAAATAAGTACAATCTTTTCTTTCGATTTGAATCATCTTATCGAAAATACATTCACAAAATGTTTTACCATTAATGGGCACCTTAACAATTATTCTGACAACTCTGACTGGTTTTGGACTATTACATCTATCAGGCCTTGTTCACATTGCGTTCCGGTCCCGGCGCTTGGGTGGACGGTGTATTTTTGTTAAAAGCGCTTTTCTAAGCACTTATCCAGAGCATTTTTTTAAGTCAGGAAGTGAACTCTTTGAACCGGAAAATAATAAATACAATGTATTTATTCTTAAAAACGCAAATGCAATTGCTGCACAAAGCGGTTTTGTGAGCGTTTTGTGTTTTTTTCCTATACTTTCATTGAGGCGGAATTGCTTTGAAAATCCATGCAGCGCTTTTCAGATCTGAAAGTGAATGGAATGCTGCAATCTGAACTAGCGCATAGGAAAGCATGGTATAAACACTTTCAGAGCGATTTTGAAAAATCGCTAGAGTTTAAAAAAAGGAAAAAGCGCCTCTAGTGTGAACGAGCCATAAATCGGGGATTTTCAAAGTTTCCATTATACTTTTCGAGAGCACTCCTTGTAAACATGTCACACAACCTTCTGCCCCAGAGCACTCTGGGAGACTAGATGTTGTTTTTGTTCACTTCACAACAAACATTTGATTCACCTTGCCAGCAGTAAAGATGTCACCATCGGTGATAAACTGATACATTTAGAAAGATTTTACAGTGGTGAAACATTGACTACATAATTTATAAATTAATATTGTAAGCAAATTGCAATTTTATTCCATAACCGGGATTTCGCTGATTGAATTCTACACCCTATGTACTGCCTCTTATCCTTGCCAGGGCATAGATTTTATTCTTCCATTGCTGCATGCTCACATCGCTATCGTTACTGCTGCAATCAGCTATCTATTGACAGCTAAGCTCCGTGCGCCTCTCAGACCCTGGGATCACTGGGAGCCAGTCACAATGATCACACCACTCACATCTCACCTCAGAAGCCTTATATATGACCCTATGCCACTGTGTGGTGATAGGGTCGTATAGGGTCCACTCCCCGCTCAGTGACGTACTCTCTGCTAGGAAATATCCTATCCATATATCGGTCCATGCATGCATGCTGCATCGCACCGTGCTCCCATGATGAACACTTACTGCGTCGCCCATTTATTTTATTTATTTAAGTATTTATATAACGCCAACATATTACGCAGTGCTGTACAGAGTATATTGCCTTGTCACTAACTGTCCCTCAGAGGGGCTCACAATCTAATCCCTACTTGTATTGCCCATTGACTTGTATTGCTACATGCAGTAGGCACTGATCATGCGGTAACGTGCTGCAGATTTAGCGCCGGGAAAGTTTGGATACTTCCAGAGACTTGCATTGTCCTTGCAGAGGGGAAGCCTAACGCTGGGTGATGCAGCACGCAAGGGGTCTAAAGCTGTAAAACCATGCTGGAATCTGTTTTATTAAATAATGTAGTAACCAAGCAGCTCAGGGTGTCCCAAACCACTAGGAATGTATAGGGGGGTAAAAAAGACCGAAAAGCCTCCTACTAATAAACCAAGCATTAAATAATGTGCAACTTTCAATTTTGGTTTATCTAGTTGTATCAGAAAATTGCATTGCACGGCATTTTAAGGATAAAGTTGTTTGTATCACTTGTTTTTCTTCAAAATGCAGGAGATATGTAAATAGAATGGCTGTGAAAGCTAATTTGCAGCTATTTCTAAAGGGAGGTTTCTACCAGCAGAGGGCAACAGTGGATAAAGACACCCAAATAACACCATAAATCTTAGTGGCACAGCAGCACAGTAAATAAAAGCATTTGAGTTTGTTTACGTTGCAGGTACAGACGTTTTACAGCTTTCAGAGCCTACAACATCTAAACTAGTAGTTTTGTTATTAATAATTGTTAACAGTCCTTCACCCCAATGTGTACAGATGAATCATTAATACTCATTTACTACATTGTCACATTTTTTATTTGTGTTTGAAATAATTTGCTATTTCTTTCAATCAGATTTTTCAATCAGATTTTATCATCTGATTTAAAGCCTTTTTTGTGTGCACAAGTCTTTGATTATTAGTAGTATTTGTAAAATGTAGAATTCTTCTGTAATAGGAATATCTAACAATGTACAAAGTCATAAACTAGCTAATCTGTTGCCACCACATGTTTAACCAATCAATGTTTCATCAATTTCAGCAGTTTACTGATCAGTATCTTCGACATGGTTTTTGCAATGATTTTTTTCACGTTGTACACTTGTTTTCACAATATCACCTAATATGGTTAACAACATGTGACTGACTGTCGAATCACTGAACGAGCGATTGTTCAGATCCTTATTGACTCTGACTGAAGCTTGTGTAGCGATCATTTACACAATTGTTTGTTTCCATAAACAATGCTTGCAGATTAGGCCAGATGGATTGGGGAACGAGCGTTAATCGGTGGAAATTCCCGATCCATCTATCTGTGGGTACTTAAGATTTCTGCTAAAGTCTGCGTTTGAGTTGATATGGTGGTAGGGAGTCACTGATTACTCAGCCAATCGAGATGTTACCAACCTATATATAGCTAGGTTTTCATTCATGGCCAGAACTATGAAAGGCACAGAACATCACTGCAGGACAGGTGGCACTGTATATTACAGTATGTTTAGATACCAATAACCTGTTGATAACACCTTATACTCATAATTGGTGGCGAGACTCCATATTAATCAAGACATGCTAGCAACAAGTTTGATAGATCAAGAATATGAAACAGACTGCACTATAAGTATGTGTCAGAGTGTAATTGTTTTGGTGTTAGGCAGTGCCATATGATTCAGAACCTATTCTACATGAACACGGGCAGCACAATGGCTAAGTGGGAAGCACGCTTGCCTTGCAGGCCTACAGTCCCAGGATCAGATCCTGGTCAGGATTATATCTGCACAGATTTTTTAATGTTCTCTGAGTTAGCATTGATTTCCTTTAGGCACTCTGTTTTCTTCCTGCATCCTAGTGGTCAATGAGTTGCTAATAGTTTTGAGTTTAAGTAAATTTTGTTAATTTCACGCAAATATATTTGGGAACTGGACCAATCAACATTAGGAGTTATATTTATGTTCTCTTTACTAAGTCCACCCTGCATCTGGTCTCCTCTTTCTCCCTAGATCTGCACACTCTATGCTGACACTTTGAGGGCCCTTTCACACTGGTGTTGTGTGTTGCGGCAAATTGCCTCACTGCTACCGCAGCTTAATGAAAGTCTGTGGGGAAGTTCAAACTTCCCACGTAGCGGTATGCTGCGCCGGCAGTGCCCAAATTAACGTAATGGCATACCTACGTTACCGCGCGGCTCCTGCGACAATCTGTGTCAGACCAGAAGTCATGTTAGTCTTTGGCGACGCAGGGTTTTGTAAAATGTTGGAATTGTATTTTTACATTGCGCATACCTGAAGCAGGAAGTGACTGCAAGCGCGTGCCACTTCCTGCTTGGCCAAGTGCCATAAAACCAACACTGTGTATTAACACGATGTTCCCTAAAGGCCTGTTTTTAGCGGTGCAATGCGGTGCACCGCATCGCTTACGCCAGTTTACAGTGTGAAACCAGCCTCAGGCTCTTGATGATGTGAAGTGCATTGGGAGCCTCAGGATGTCAACATGCAGCGCACACATGGCAGGAAGAGGAGACCCGATACAGCGTGGCCATGGTAAATACAGTAGAGTCCCTTTATAGTAAGCTTCAAGGGACCTGGCCAAGTAGTTATTATAGCCAGAGGAGATTCTACTGTATAACTGCACTTACTCTGCACAGGAGCGAACCCCAATAGCGACCAACCCCCAAACTCCAAATGAGTCAATAGGCATTATCAAGATCAGAATCAGAATCATTTTATTTCGCCAAGTACAACGGGGGTTGTACCCGGAATTATTTTTGGCTCATACAGGGTCGGAGATGGTACAAACACATACATGCATTCCAACACATACAATCAGGTGCAGTATCCAAGTAAGCATATACCTATGTATACATACAGCACATAACTGTAGTGAGGGACGCGTGGGGGAGTCTGGGGTGCTATATGAGGGGAGCAGCCTGCCCATCTACGGGTGGCGCTCACTCAGCTCCGTAGCAGTTCCAGGTGCCCCGCAGTGTGTCCTGGAAAAGAGTGAATAGAGAAAGAGAGAGAGATAGAGAGAAGGAATAGCTAAAGAGAGACTGAGGAAGAAAGAGACAGAACCAAGGCAAGAGGAGAGAGACAGAGGCAGAGTCCTTTTAGGGCTGCAGATTTAATAACACCCCTGGGTCCGACAATCAGTCCGAGAAGTGTCCATGCCTGTGGTCCGGTTCCGGTGTTGGCAGGTGGGCAGCTGATCTTCATGGCTGGGTGGTGGTGCAGGCTGGCTTGGTCCTCAGCAGTGGCAGAGTTAGGCACTGGGTGGCCGAGCAGGCTGGAGGCTGCGGATGGTGGAGATGGTGGTGGAGACCCTCTCTGGAGCTCAGCTGAGGATCTCTTCCACATGGGAGGTCCCGCAGGAAGCGGTGACTATGCGACCCGCACCACGTGGATGCTGAGCTCTGTGTCGGCAGCTCGCCCATGAGCCTGCTTAGATGTGGGTTCCTGCGGTCTCTGAAGCCTCCTGTTGTGGCGGTGGCTGGCTCGGGGCAGCAATCGGGGATCAGTGGCCTGCTGTGTCTGCGTAAAAAGGCAGACGCTGATCCAGGACCCGGCAGCAGCGGTGGAGAGCTGCTATTGTGGCTCCAGTGTGGTATGAGGCTCCAGCAGGCTCCAGCAGAGGCAGGCTACACAGTTCCCTCAGCAGTCCGGGCAGCGGCGGTGGAGTTTCAATCAGGGCACGTGGGCCCCGATTTGCTGTCTGCCGGATCAGCTGGCATGCCGCCGCTGTCATGCGGCTGATGGATCCCGCTGTGGAGAGCTCTCCCGTGTCCCCACATCCTCCCCAGTGGACTAGGGAGGGGGGCCTGGGAGGTGTCGCAGATGGTCGCCGATGGTCCAGGGGCAGCGGCGGCAGATCAGCAGAGCTCCGTGCTGCCTCTCCATGCCTGCGCACTGCACGTGGGCCACCCGAGCAGCTGATCCTCTCGCCGTCATATGCCGATCCGTGGCCGATGCAGAGCCGGACAGGCAGTACCCATGTCCTTCGCCTCCTACCTCAGCAAGAGGTGAAGCTCAGAGGTGAGTGGAGGAGAGATTTCCTCCTAAAAAAGCAAAAAAGGCCGGAGCCCTGTGGCCGAGGCGTCCGAGTCCGGCGCCATCTTGATGCACATACATTTGAGATAGAGAATTATTCTAGTTACTATGATACAGAATTATCGTAATCATTAGGAAAATCTATTGTCAATGGCCGAATCAAATCTTGCAGTTGAAGCCTTTGATTGGTCTATTTTCAAGCTGCATAGATTTTCAGTAACATTTGCTTAATTTGGAATCAACTTGGTTTTATGTATCTGCATATCTTAGGCCAAGCAGAACATTGGAACTGACCCAAAACTTTGTGCTAAATGCCTTTAGACATCCCTGGCACAGGACTATGTGGAAGCAAAAACTCCTATAGACATTGGCAGCAGGCAGAAGTAGTATTGTACTAACATTAATTTAGACATTCTTGGTGTATGGATGCTGAAACGCCTATAGATAGATGTTGGCAGCAGTCTGAGGGCTAAGGCTAGTTTATGAGGGAGTCAGGTATAGGTCAGTGTTCTGGGAGGTCCTCTGGATAGGTCCCAGTAATATACAGTGGTGTGAAAAACTATTTGCCCCCTTCCTGATTTCTTATTCTTTTGCATGTTTGTTACACTTAAATGTTTATGCTCATCAAAAACCGTTAACTATTAGTCAAAGATAACCTAATTGAACACAGAATGCAGTTTTAAATGATGGTTTTTATTATTTAGTGAGAAAAAAAAACTCCAAATCTACATAGCCCTGTGTGAAAAAGTGATTGCCCCCCCCCCCCTCCCCTTGTTAAAAAATAACTTAAAGGTGGTTTATTACACCTGAGTTCAATTTCTGTAGTCACCCCCAGGCCTGATTACTGCCACGCCTGTTTCAATCAAGAAATCACTTAAATAGGAGCTATCTGACAGAGAGAAGTAGACCAAAAGCACCTTTAAAAGCTAGACATCATGCCAAGATCCAAAGAAATTCAGGAACAAATGAGAACAAAAGTACTGTAATTGAAATCTATCAGTCTGGTAAAGGTTATAAAGCCATTTCTAAAGCTTTGGGACTCCAGCGAACCACAGTGAGAGCCATTATCCACAAATGGCAAACACATGGAACAGTGATGAACCTTCCCAGGAGTGTCCGGCCGACCAAAATTACCCCAAGAGCGCAGAGAAAACTCATCCGAGAGGCCACAAAAGACCCCAGGACAACATCTAAAGAACTGCAGGCCTCACTTGCCTCAATTAAGGTCAGTGTTCACGACTCCACCATAAGAAAGAGACTGGGCAAAAACGGCCTGCATGGAAGATATCCAAGGCGCAAACCACTTTTAAGCAAAAAGAACATTAAGGCTCGTCTCATTTTTGCTAAAAAAAATCTCAATGATTGCCAAGACTTTGGGGAAAATACCTTGTGGACCGATGAGACAAAAGTTGAACTTTTTGGAAGGTGCGTGTCCCGTTACATCTGGTGTAGAAGTAACACAGCATTTCAGCAGAAGAACATCATACCAACAGTAAAATATGGTGGTGGTAGTGTGATGATCTGGGGTTGTTTTGCTGCTTCAGGACCTGGAAGGCATGCTGTGATAGATGGAACCATGAATTCTACTGTCTGCCAAAAAATCCTGAAGGAGAATGTCCGGCCATCTGTTCGTTAACTCAAGCTGAAGCGATCTTGGGTGCTGATGCAGGACAATGACCCAAAATGCACCAGCAAATTCACCTCCGAATGGCTGAAGAAAAACAAAATGAAGACTTTGGAGAGGCCTAGTCAAGTCCTGACCTGAATCCTATTGAGATGTTGTGGCATGACCTTAAAAAGGCGGTCCATGCTAGAAAACCCTAAAATAAAGCTGAATTACAACAATTCTGCAAAGATGAGTGGGCCAAAATTCCTCCAGAGCGCTGTAAAAGACTTGTTGCAAGTTATCGCAAACGCTTGGTTGCAGTTATTGCTGCTAAGGGTGGCCCAACCAGTTATTAGGTTCAGGGGGCAATTTCTTTTTCACACAGGGCCATGTAGGTTTGGAGTTTTTTTCTCACTAAATAATAAAAACCTTCATTTAAAACTGCATTTTGTGTTCAATGATGTTATCTTTGACTAATAGTTAACGGTTTTTGATGAGCAGAAACATTTAAGTGTGACAAACATGCAAAAGAATAAGAAATCAGGAAGGGGGCAAATAGTTTTTCACACCACTGTACATCTAAATAAATGAGTGTCTGCTGTAAAAATGGCTAGTCTGTGCATACGCAGCCTGCAGAACACTTAATATGTTGTTGCAACAAACAGCTACATGTCAGAATCGTCAGAAGATAAAATACTAATTATTTATTTTTTTAAGTGAATGGAATAAGAAAACACACACTGTTTTTTAAGCAGTGCAAAGTAGGCCATTTCATAGGGCAGTGTTTTTTCTTAACCTATGGTAATACTGTTTCGTAAGCTCTCTCTTATGTAATTATAGTCTGACTGGCATTTTGACTTTACACTGATTTCTTGGACTTGTGCCATGTGTTTTGAGTGTCTTTGGTTAAGAGTAGTACTAATTAGTGAATAAACATTTTGCAACCAAATAGCTCTAATTAGCGCCACTTGGCTTAACAGTGCTGGAGAGAAGAAAACAAAAATGCTGTGGTAGGCACTAGGATACAGTCCTAGTATCTACAGGAGGATGAACAGAGATATCTCACTTATCTTTACTATTGCATTTCTGCAGTTCTTTAAATCAAATTGCATGTAGGCCCGAGTGTATAACAAAACTATCTTTATGGCAAATTGTACTCCCAGTGCACTTCATCTCATATATAGGACAGCCAAGCATCCTTCACAAATTATTAATTCATTATCTGTTTATTTTATCTGAATACAGAAGAGCCAAGAATATACAAACCTATCAATGTCAGCCTGTCATAATTACAAAAAGCCTTTTGTGATGTCATGAATTCAAGCATGATCCTGAATATGTTACTCTGCAACTATATGTGTGAGGCCCTGTTCACAGTGCTCAGTTACGTTGCGGAATAATTCTGCATGTCAGCTCTCTGCCCATACAATTATATGGGCATGTTCACAGTACTGCGTTGCTGCTGATTGCATTATTCTAACTTGCTGCATGTTGGCTTTGTATTAAAGTCTATATCCAGCCTGCATTGCAGTTCACGGTCATCATAACGCATTATAATGCATGCGTTATGCAACTGACCACTGTGAACATAGCTTCAGTTTCATACTTTGCCAGCAAGACACCTATTCTTGTATTGACAGCTATATCAGTTGAAATATGTTGCAAATCAAGCAATTGTCAACAGAGTGATTTGTGTATTTTCGCACATGTATAGTCAGCAGCTCTTTAAAGAGCATATTGAACTATATACATCATAAACTGTCCCTTTGTGGAGTTTACTGTATAATATTTATTTTACAGTCTTATGATAGAAGAGGCAGAGAGGTGGCTGGCACTCGGTGCTGGCTACCATCCAGCAATCTGTCCCCTTGGATCGTAGTGTTCCAGCTACATTCAAAAAGCTCTGGGCACCAAGACATCTGCTACCAATGATTTATTAGACAGATACAGGTACAAGGTTAGGCAAAGGGAGGGATGGGTCTAACAACCGTTTCACGAATAACCTGCTTCTTCAGAGTCTCTGAAGAAGCGGGTCAGCCGTGAAACGGCTGTTAGACCCACCCCTACCATTGCCTAACCTTTTACCTGTATCTGTCTAATAAATCACTGGTAGCAGACGTCTTGGTGTCCAGCGCTTTTTGAATCTACTTCTGTTTATTTTACAGTCTGTTTTGTTTTCCAGTTCAGGTACACTCTAGCCTGAAAATCCTGCTGTCTCCCTATTTCCTTTTGATTATTTGCAAACAGTTGACATTAAACTATATTGTAGTGGGGCATCACTCCAATCGTAAAAACAAAACAGAAATGCTGTCATGCTCCATCTTCCAATTCTGTGCTATTAAAGTATTAGAGCAAACCTGTAATCTTCTACACAACACTATGCTAAAGTAGAGCTAAAGTAATGATTGGGACAGTTCATGACTAAAAAGCAAACACAGCACTCTTGTAATTGTTGTTGCATGGGACAACCTTTTTCTCCATCCTGTGCTTTGTATCATTGTTTCCAGGCTTCCCAAAGAGGCACTACCTCAGCCTGTACCCTTCATTCCTGGCCTGTCAAGCGCCACTTTGTCTCACTAACCTTGGTCCTATCTGCTCCCAACCTCTCCATGCTGCAGAGTTTGCCCTCCTATTTTTCTTGTCTTAAGTGGTAGTAAACACAGGGTTCACGATCAAGTAGTCACTAGCAAAATAGTCCACTGCCCACAAAGGGTAGCACTCCATTGACCCTTGTGAGGGACTGTGGGGAAGACCAGTGACTACTTAAATTCCACATCTTGTGGAAAAAAAATTCTACATCCTGAGGGAACCCCATGTCTTCCACGGGTGCTGAGATCAACAGGCCCCTGACATCACACCATACTACTCCAGGCGTGCTGATAGAGTTGCCGTGATTCTTGCTGTATGCATTATTTACTCATTCAAGAAGTTACTGGACAGTCTATACTTTACAGAATAGACCACTACAGAGGTCTATCTAGGGAAAACTGCGTCTATGCCAAACACTGAAATTAGCCATGTGAAATATCATGGCCTGTAAGAATGGAGTATCCCAATAGGTCAGCCTATAAATATCCCCAAATAACAGGCAGCTTTTTTACCTAAAAATGTATACTATGCAGCAGAATGTCTCCCAGATAATAACTAGTATCTGTATGGAGAACACCAAGGATGCTATGGAGCAGCACCCCCAGTATGAGGCACCCATGGCACATGCCATGCATGCATCCTTCTAGATACACCTTTGAGACCAGAGGATTCATTTTATTGCTGTGGAAAAATGCTATTTGAGTTTGTCAATTTAGGCATTCATAGCATGTTAGAAACGGGAATGGAAAAGCAATGTTAACGTACAAAATGACTTGTGTTGCTCTGATTCCTGTTACAACATGTTTTTTTTAATGAAACTGGAAATACATCTATCATGTGTATAAGTGTATTCCTGGGTTGTCCATCCAATGATTTTTGGTATAACACTAATTAAAGATGGTGAATGAGGTATGGTGTGGTCCACCAAGTAAAAAAAAACAATACAAAAAAAACTGTCCCAAAATACCAGCATGGATTCAGCCTTCAAGAACTGAGGTTGGACAACCCTGGTGTGCTATTTCACAATTTTTAAATTAATTAAAGGAGTATCAAGTCCCACTGAACAAAGAGGGAATTTATTATTACCTCCACAGGGTCTGTCAGTACAGGGTTGAATTTGGTCATGTGTGCCCACCCTAACAGTATTTATGATATATTGTGCCTTTAAGCCTTATTACTTAGTTGTTTTGTCATCCGAACAATATTGTTACCAGATATTAAATTACGTTCCATGATTTATTTACATTACACCTATTCATTATGAAAACCTGATGAAATAACCATTTGGCCAGAGAGCAGATCTGTGGGCAGCATTAAACATATATTTTTATGAACAAGCATAACATGGGGGGAGGAGGGGGGGGGGGGGGAGACACATTTATGAAATTTCCAAAATATTGCAGGTGGTGTACAAACTTGTATATAGACCTGTTCTATTTTGGAGAGCGCGTTATTGAAAGGTGTTCAGAGGTTTGTGGACTAGCAAATTTCATCTGTGTCCGTTATTAGGCAGTGGATATAAATTTAATATTCATAAATATGAGTAAATTAAGCCAGCTAAATGATTAGTGGAAATAAAAGGCATATAAAATTTACATTTCCGTTATTAACATGAGAAAAAAAATATTGGTCTAGCATTAATGAATAAGATAGTGTATGCTGAAATTTAATAAAAATATTTAATTGAATAGTAATATTTTATTGTATGCATATTGTGTTATGTGCTTCTCTGGATATATGGTTCACGATTGCAGCATTTTACATAGCTCTCAGGTAATTCCAATTAAACTAATAATGATTGTATTCATAACGGTATGATGTCATAAATGAATGCCACACACTAAAAATGTAGCTGCCATTTTGTTTCTTTATTATTTCATAAGCCAGGCTATCATTTCACTGGAAACTGAGACTCAGTGAAACACTGGATACAATAAGGTCTTAACTTTCCTTTAAACTGCTCAGGGAAATGAACTCAAGCCTAACTGCAGCTGAAACTTTTATTTTTTCCTACCCAATGAAAGCGTTAGAACCACGCTCAGCCATATTGTTGCTTCTCTTCCCATTAGGTAGAGTTCCTCTCATGTCCTCCATCAGTAGCAGCTGAAATTAGGACAGAAAGGGGTTGTTTCACTAAGGGGCCCTTTAAAGAACAAGCGACACCCATGCTAACCTAGAAATAAAAATTAAAAATCCTAGAAATCCTACAAATTAAAAATCACATATATAAGTAGATAAATACTACTTCTACTTACATAACAGATGTATTGTGCTATCCACGTAATGATTCTTGTGAATTTTATAAAGGAAAAGCATAAAATCCTATTCTAGGCAGTGGCCATCTTGCCAAGCTAATGCTGACATCATATCCTCCCTGACTCTTGTCCCCCCCCCCCTCCCTTCTCTTGCTCATTGTGTATTCATTAGCAGCCCTCCTCCCAGAGTCTTCAGACACTCCCACTGAGGTGTATACTAACAACTGCACTGTCTTTTTTTTATTTACACATCCAATCACTGAGGCACCTCAGCCTTGCTTGTAAACACAAATAATAAGAGGGTGTTTCTGATAAGCAGCTAGGCAGGGAAATAAATGGAAGAGGAGGAATATATTATAGATAAAAAGAACTCCCAGCATTCAACTCTTTGGCACTAGGGCCAGTGCTCCTAAAGTATGTGATAACTACAAACCAAAACCGCATAACAAGTTTTGCAAGTTTTGAATGCAGGATTAGCATCTTTATCACTTAATACACTCAGACCAGTTGCTGTTAAAATTTGATTTTTATGGTGACAAACAATACTGCTTTAAAAAGTGCTAGCGATCGACGATGACTTGGCAATTAGCGGTAACCGCCCGCTAATTGCCAGAGTGTGAATGCGTTTTTTAGTGTTTTTTGAGCGATTACAATGTATTTTAATCGTGATTGCTCAAAAAATGTGAAAATGTCCAGTGACTTTTATGCGTTAATCATAAAAATTGCTGGGACAAAACGCTAGTATTAATCACTATTGTTTTGCGTTTGTAAGTGTGAATGGGCCCTAAAGCATTGATTAGCACAAGGTAACACACTGTACTATATGCTTTAGGTTCTGTGCTGAAGTGAGTTCTGATACTAGTGGATCTGATATAGCAAAAACGAGGAAAAATGCTGTACGTATCTCATACCTCTCTAGAGCAACAGGCATCACAATGTGATACATCCAGGGTGCTCATAGGTCATACTAAAGGTGCCCATACACAGTACAATTGAGTAGTTAAATGTTCCCGTTTATTCAACCAAAACTATCAAATAGAGAAGAAATGGAAAATAATAATTTTTTTGATCGATAAAAAACAGTCGATTATTCTGGTTTTTTTTTTCAATAAAAATCTGATTGTATTTGTTGGAAAAATCAGGTTGTTTGCTTTGAAAATGTTATAGTGTATGATACGTTTGATAAAATAACTCCTCCCCCCCACCCGAGTTTGAGCAGCTGATAGTCTGCTGTTCTTTTAGCCAAGCAGCATCTGTCTGTGTCACAGAAAGACAGTTCTGCAAATCCATCAATAAGAAATAAATTCTGCACCAGACTGTGAACTGCAAATGATGACGTTCCACACAATATGCATCTTAAAGTTTACCTGAGATGGGGCGATTGCAAAAAAACATACATACCTCTGACTTCCTCCAGCCCCCCAGTCTGATCGCTCCCACACCGTCCTTTTCTGCCTCTCCGTTAAACCGCAACTGGCCCCAGAAAATCCTCCAGTCTGGGCCAGTCTATGCGCAGCCCAGCCAGATGCACTCCCCTGTGTCACTCCTGTCGCTGGGAGTGTTCTGTGTCTGCCGTTGTGAACGCGGCAGGAGCACGCTCATGCGCAGTTGGCCCCGGACTGGAGGTCTTTCAGGGGCCAATTGCGGGTGATTGGAGAGGCAGAAGAGGACGGCGTGGGAGCGATCAGGCTGAAGGAATTCCCAGGTATGCATGTTCTTTTTTTAACCCCCCCCCCCATCTCAGGTTCCCTTTTAAAAGAACTGTAACCAAAATATGTATACAATTGCTTGTTTTACAATATTAATTTAAAAATTAGTCAGTCTGTGTTTTTGCTCATTGTAAAGCCTTTCCTCTCCCATGTTTATTTTTCTAAAATTTATCACAGGCTTTAACATCTTCAGTACTGGCAAGTGATCTCTGCAGAATGTTCTTTACTGAGAGTTCTAATGCCAGTACACGAACAAAGCTGGTCTCCTAGAATGCTCGAGGGGGTGTGTGTGTGTGTGTGTGGTGTGGGAGGGGGGATGTATAGCACCAGGACTAGCCTTAGTGGGAGGGCGGGGCTACATACCAATCCAATATATAGCTATAGGAAGTACTTCTGATGCTGAAACAAGGATATTTAACATGAATGTGAGTATCCTGCATAATTGACTGCATTTTGCTAGATGTTATTACAGTTCCTCTTAAAAAACAAAACATGAGCCTGGAACCAATCTGAGAGGAACGATGAAAGGTTAAACTTTGCCACGGATTTGGTTTGTGTGATGAAGCCTATAACTGTGACATGATCAGTGTCTTCTGAAAGGTTTGGCAACAAACGCAGGGAAGCTTTGCTGTTTACACAGTTGTAAATAAATATTCTATTTTGCCCTCTGAGAATTGCTGTTCGCTTTACTAATGTTATTTGATATAATGGTATTCTTGTAAAACCTATAATAAAAACTATTGGACAGCAAAAACACACAAGCCTGAAATGAGCCATTAACTCCCTCCATGCCTGATGTATAAATGTTACTGTCCCCTGCAAACTGACACTGAAACGGAAAAAAATATGATATAATTAAATGGTTGTGTAGTACGGATAATTACTAGAAGATTAGTAGCAAAGAAAATATTCTCATATGTTTTATAACATTGTATCATTATTTAATATTTGCAGTTTACACACTACTCAGCATTCTAAATGATTTTTTCAGAGCAGTCTTGTAAACTATTGACCTGTCCTCTGGCAGAGAAAAAGAAAATTCTTCACTGACAGCTGAGATAATAAACTTCAGAAAACAGCCCTCTCTGTGACTTTGAAAGTCGTAGAGCTTAAAGCGGATCCAAGATGAAAAACTAACTATAACAACTAACTTGTCTATATATCTTATCTAAAGTTTAGATAGTTTACACAACAAATCTAGCTGCAAATAGCTTCAGTAGAATATGTTTATTTCTTCCTGTGATACAATGACAGCAGCCATGTTGTTTGTAAACATTACAAACAGGCAAGCTTATCTGCATCTTCTATGAAAAAAAAAAACCTAATCCCCCCTCCTCCTCCCTCCTCCCCTCTGCCTCTGAAATCTCTGGCTAGTAATACCTCCCCCTCCTCCTGCCCAGACTGAGCTCCCATGAGCTCTTGCTACTGCCAAGGCTCTCTGAAAAACTGTGGGTGGGGCTTGTTTCATTTATAGGGAATTAGAGTATTAAAACAAAAACAAAAAAGTATTTGGCTTGAGGAATGCCCTATAAACAATAGGAAGGGAACACAATTATGCAATGAGTAAAAGTTCATCTCGGATCCACTTTAATGGCTTTTTTGCATATAGATAACAACTGGAGTTTCTTAACTCTTCCTCTACGGGAAACAATTAAACTCATGTCTCTGCTTCCAATGTTTTATTTCTTAGCTGTACTACACATACAAATCATTATATCATAATTTTTTTTCTCGCTTCAGTGTCTCTTTAACTCCCTCTATCCTATGTCTGTTATTCTCCATTCCCCCTGTGCCTAAGCTATAAATTACCGTTTCTCAATAATATCACGGAATGCTCTGCTTTATGAAAGCTTACCATTTCTTAGGTCGCACCATTTGAATTACCCCTTTACACGTACACAATGTATCTGTTCGTTAAAGGTGCTTTGTAACTGCTTATAAATGTGCTCCAAACATTCTTCTATGCAGGGCCATAACAACAAACCATGGGGGGGCCCCCCAGTGAAAATGTAACTGGTCCAAAAAAATGCTATAATAGATGGCCTACAACATTGCGGGGCAGACACTGTACAAATGCATCACTAGTCTGCAGGGTAACGTCATAGTCTCTTGCTATGGGAAGGGGGGGGGGGGGGGGCAATGGGGTGGAAAGGTTGTGACATCACAGGACGGTCAGGGTGAGTGGGGAAACAGGGTTCTCAGCTGCTGGTTGGCTAAAACGATCTACTTGGCATAGGCAGAGGTTGTTTTGGACCACATGGGCCATATTCAATCTTGTGTGTGTATGAAGCCTAAGTCAAGGACTAGATTGCAGCAGGCTCTAGCAGTACCCAGCCCTAGCTTACATAGACAAATGTCTCACCATTGGTCATATAAATAGTTCTAATGCTGAGGACAATTTACTTTAGGGCCAGCTTACACAGGCGACTTAAGGTGTGTACACACGCACTACTAAAGAGAACGATGTGTGTGTACAGTGGATCGTTCAGAAATAGCCTTATCAGTCTGCAGACAGACTGTACACACGCGACACTGTCGGGAGAATGACCGCCCAGCGGGAGGGTCTGACAGACCCGTCGCTGTCTTTAGTAGTGCGTGTGTAGGCACCTTTAGTGTCCATGCAAGTTATTTAAAAGCTGGGATCCACCACCTCCCATATTGAGGTGAAGGGCAGCATTCTTCTCAATGCATTTACTGTCAATTGCACAAGCGCTGTGGTCGATCTAATTTAAATTTGATTGAGATTCTTTATCTCAGATGAGATAAATAATACCAATCAATGCTTGTCTGTTGTGGAGATAATTAAGAAAGGCAACTGTTACTGGTTATCTCAGTGAACACCAGAAGGGGATGTATCTACAGATGAAAAGCTCATGCTGGGTACACACTATGGGATTTTATGGTCAATTTACTGTCAGATTGATTATTTCCAACATGTCCGATTTGCTTTCCGATCGATTTCCGAGAATTTTCCGACCAATTTCCGTTAACTTTAATAGGATATTAAAGTTAACGGGATATTTCATAATGCTGTTTATCAGATGGTAGACTGTGCCATTACGGGCAATGCAGCTTCAGTTATTTGGCATGTCTGCGACATCATAAATAGCTGTGATAAAAAGACTATTTTAAGAAACACAATTTGCAAAATAGCACACACACACACACACACACACACACACACACACACGCAGGGAGGTTTCCCACGTGTCTGAGAGAAGCAATCATTAGATCTCTATTGAAGAAACCATCCTTATGCCTGGTACACACCATGCAATTTCCCGTCAGATAGATGGGTTGAATCATTTATTTTCCACAGGTCTGATCTGATTTCCAATCATTTTTCTGATCAATTTTCCAATTACTACTACAAAGTCACTCAGAAAAATGATCCAAAATCAGATCGGACCTGTCGGAAATAATCGATTTAACCATCTATCTGATGGGAAATTTGCATAGTGTGTACCAGACATTAGACCCAGATGCTAGGAGTCTGTAGCTACAGACTACTACAGACGGGTCTGTAGCTACAAACCCGTCTCCATTCTCCCCTTTCTAGGTAAAGTTTTTGAGAAGGCCACAATATCCAGCTTGAAGCCGGGCTCTTTAGAAACAACATCTTTGACCCTCTACAATCTGGCTTAAAAAAAACAAAAAACATCACAACTGTGAAACAGCCATCACCCAGATCAGCAATGTATCATCTTATCATCTAACCTATCCCCATACCCTCTCTAGGTTTATCTAAATAGCAAGTACTTTTATTAATCTATGAACTTTAATGTAAACCGGAGCTTGCTTTACATACCATCACACACCAAGGAATGGCCAAATGGATGGAGGAAAGCAAGCCTCTCAGAAAACAGGTCTAGTAAACGAGAAAACATCCGGTGAGATTATTGAAGGAATTTGGAAAAGGGAACAATGCCACATGACCAACATTTGGTGTTCAAACACATTCCCTGAGGGAAATCCCTATAGATACCAATAAAATATTAGGCCTACATTGAAATAAATGGGCCGTCAGGTAAATACAAAATAACAAAAAGAAACACACTGTAGACTATTGGCTACTGTAGTGGATCACCTGGGATGAATGACTCGCCCACAAAGTGGATCACAAGATATGGCTATTCTGCCAAATACGGTCCACCTAAAATTCTCCTGCCATCTACCTCAGTATAGCCAGTTAGGACACAAATGCACTAGTCCACAAGGACAGTAACATGTGAGGGCAAGATTGCTCAACAAACAACCATAATACCTAACATGTTTCGCCCTTTAAAGGGGCTTAGTCAGAGTACCACTAGAGTATATATAAGTGTAGAAATAAATAGAAACAACATTCCCCCACAAAAGTAGAGATCATCACTGCATTTGTGTGCTGCTCTGAAGTGCCTGTGAGCCAACACTGCTATTTATGTGAGCATCAAGCAGCAGGCTCCACCCATCTCAGGCTTATAAATTGTGGTCCTGGAGACAGATATGGACAAGTTGTGAATGTATACCTGCTAGTATTGTGTATACTTAAAGAGGAACTCCAGTGAAAATAATGTAATAAAAAAAGTGCTTCATTTTTACAATAATTATGTATAAATTATTTAGTCAGTGTTTGCCCATCGTAAAACCTTTTAAATCCCTGATTTACATTCTGACATTTATCACATGGTGACATTTTTACTGCTGGCAGGTGATGTAGCTACTGCTTGCTTTTTTGACAGTTGAAAACAGCTGTAAACAGCTATTTCCCATAATGCAACAAGGTTCACAGACAGGAAACTGCCAGGACCATGGTGATCAGAGTTACTTGTGGAAGGGGTTTTACCACAATATCAGCCATACAGAGCCCCCTGATGATCAGTCTGTGAAAAAGAATAGATTTCTCATGTAAAATAGGGTATCAGTTGATTAGGATGAAGTTCAGTTCTTGGTCACGGTTTCTCTTCTAGGGTCAGAACTACACCCACAGTTGGTGTGTTAAGGAGTGACACATAGAACATAAGCCCCCGCCCCTTCAAGACAGTCCAGACTCATGCTGGCATATAGCGGCAGAATCGGTGTAACTGACCGGAGACAGAAAGAGCATCTCCCAGGTGGCTGAACAGTATTGGGGAAAGAAAAATGTTTTCCTGCTGATTTCAAAATCCATCTACAGTGGCTTGCTCAACAATAGGGGTGTAGAAAGAATGATAGCAGGCCAACATAACCCCCCTCCTTCCTCTTGGCACTTTGTGGGTCTACATTATGATACTTGGTCATTATTTGCCAACATAACCTACTGTATTATTTTTTTTAGGGTAATAGAGGTTAACATGTATACATTTCATAAACTATCCAATCCCTCCTTTTTTATTATTAATAACCCGACCACTGACAGTCAACGTGAAAATTATTATGTGACTTAACTGTATGCAGAACCTCATAACTATATTTATGCTCAGTTCCAACTTTCCCTATAACTTCTGTTTGGTCATAATGTGTACTGCAAAGTATTTATGAAAAAAAAAATACAATCAAATACTGTAGTTGTAAAAGTGCCTAATTACTGATTGCAGTCCTTGCTATTTCATTTTAAGGCAGTTTTTGGTATGAAAGACCAGAGCCTTCTTTGTCAAGAGAGACATTAAGCAACTTTTCATATTGACGCTGCCTCTACTTTCAAAAATCTGCCTGAATTGCCACAGATAATAGTATAGGAGTCATTTGTATTCCTTTGTGCTTTAGCAGTGCCATGCAATGTTTATACATCTTGTGAACACAAGGCAATCAGTAAGAGCAGCGCAGGGCAACACTATTCAAGCTTGCCCATGACTCAGGAGATTAATGACTAGCTGAAGGGAGGAAACCCTTAATTTATTCCTGTTCAGACTCTGAGTGAGCTTGCAGAACCAGTGACTGCACTGGCCCATATTTCACAGCTGTGTCCTGTGTCATTTACTTCTAAAAAATATGGCATAGCAGAACCTGAAAAGTTATGCTGGTAGGCAGCTTGTTTGGTGTCCTTACATGACAGCTGTTGTTTTCTTTTTCTAATCTTTCCTAAAAATGTAGGCCTTACCCCTATGGAGAGAACTTGTGTTATGATAGCGTGCCTGAACTTGTTAAAATAAAACATGCCCGCCAGTGTGAAATTAGACCATTAATATTTCGTGCAGGATCATAAATCTGACTTCTAAATCACTCAGGGGTTTTGAAAGATAGGGAAAAATAGAAGCCAGTCCCAAAGGAATACAATTATTGTTAATGTGTTATGCTATACTTCACTGAAAGACATCCTGTCCCCACTTTGCCATTACTGAACTATATAGTTGTCTGCTTCCATTCTACATTGCATGTTGATTTTAGTTGATGGTACTTATTTCTGCCTAGTGCTATTAACTTAAAGCATACCTGTAATGTAAAAAAAAAAAAAAAAGTTAGATACTTATTACTGAAGAGGGCAGCCTCTGAATGTTGCAGAGTCTTGTCCGATCCTCCACGATGCCTCCACTGCCAGTTGGGACCCTCTTGATTTTCGCAGTTGCGCTCCCCTCTATGTATGAGTATGGCTACACTGTGCCAGTGGGGTTGCACCTGCGCAGTTGCACAGTGCGTAGAGAAAAAAGACATGCACAAGCAGCTCCATGCCGTGCTCATACACGGCGGGCAGTGTGGTTGTGGGCAATATTCAACATTAGTGTAATGCTTTAACCACTTGACTAGTGAGGTGTTTACCCCTTTAGGACCAGAGCAATTTTCACCTGTCAGCGCTCCTCCCATTCTTTCGCCAATAACTTAATCACTACTAATAACAACGAAATTATCTATATTGTTTTTTTTGCCACCAGTTAGGCTTTCTTTGGGAGGTACATTATGCTAAGAATAATTTTTTTCTAAATGCGTTTTAATTAAAATAATTAGAAAAAAATTGAAAAAAATCATTATTTCTCAGTTTTCAGCCATTATAGTGTTAAAATAAAACGTTCTACTGTGGATAAAACCCACACCTTTTATTTGCCCATTTGTCCCGGTTATTGCAGCATTTAAAATATTTCCCTAGTACAATATATGGCGCCAATATTTTATTTAGAAACAAAGGTGCATATTTTTCAGTTTTGCATCATCACTAATTAAACGCCTGTAAATTAAAAAATAACAGTAATATATACCCTCTTGACATACGGTACATATTAAAAAAAAGTTCAGGCCCTAAGGTAACTATTTTGTTTTTTATGTACATTTTTTTTTCTATACAAAAAATAAAAATTTTGGATACTATGGCCCTGATTCACAAAGCGGTGATAACTCAGTTATCACGCCTAAAAGACTTTAGGCGTGATAAGCCGTGCAAAGCTGAGTTATCACCGATTTGTGCTGCTCTTCGCGCGAAGCTCCCGCGCGCGCGGGAGATCGCGCGAGTTTCTTCTTATCACGCCTAAACTGAGTTTAGGCGTGATAAAGGGCTTTTCACAGGCGTGCAAACACTTTGCACCGCTTTGTGAATCAAGCCCTATGGGAGAGTGTGGGAGGGAAATAGTTAATTTTAGATGTCAGTGTTGGGATTTGTATTAAATAAAATGCATTTTGATGTAATTTTACAATTTGGCCACAAGATGTCCTCACACATTTTTTTCCGATTCACGTAGGGAAGTACATGAATCGGAAGTAATTCGTAGCACTGTAACTCCAGAAAGGTACAATAAAGCAGCCATCTAATAGATGCCAGCGTTCATTGACTCGGGACTTAGATAAATGAATAGGAACTGCGTTCCCATTCATTCATCTCCCTGCTAATGCGCGGTGACGGGAGCGCATGCGGGAGCCCGCCGCTGCAGATGCATACTCACGGACCAGGGACTTCAAGTGAAGTTTTCCCAGGCCGTGATTATACTGCATCTGGTGCGGTAAGTAGTTAATATCTTGACTGGTTTCAATTTCTCAGTTGAAACTACTGTCAAATAACATTTTCGCAGCTAAAAATAAAATATGATCAACCTTAGATTGGACAGCACACAATGCAAAACAGGAACCCTTAGCATCATTTCCCTTAAATTCATCCTAACATTCAACTTGAATTAATTGAATACAGTTCTTGGACCATCTACCTTGTCGACTTGATATCCCCATGCATTTTTTTAATGAAATTCCTTAGTGCTCCAATATTCCCGAAGCGTTTGGCAATTAGAACATAAAGATATGTGTAGGGTCTACTTGCTTCCAGGGTTCTGTTGTGTTAAAAAATAAACAAAACAAAAATAATACTAATAAGCAGCTTTTCTTAAAATTAAAGCCAAACCCAAACTTTTTTTTTCATCACATGGAAAGAAAGGAACGAAAGACGAGGCTCTTCCTGCAGTCTGTGATCCTGTTGGTGAGATTTTTATGCCTCAGTTCTTTCAAAAGCTCAAATGATGTCACGAGGAGGGGAAGTTAAAGACATGAAAAATAACCAGATAATAATCAGAAATGGGGTCTCTTCTCCACTTTAAAGAAAGATGTTTTGTTACTGTCTTTAACCCTGTTTTAGAGATTTAATACCACCTTCTTAATGTCAGTAGGAAAGAAAATAAGTAAACAGTCTTCTGAAAGGGAACATACTGAAAAAATATCTGACCTAGATTCTAACTATTATCCGCTTTATCCACAACTAAAATACCAGTGTCAGTTGGAATTGGGTTTAAGGTCTGTCAAGTAATTCTAGGTTTAGTGCTAGAAGGGAGAATATCTTCTGTGCTGTGATTTACACTGGCTGTAAGCTTCAGCTCCGGAGTGAGTGGGGATACTGAGCTCATTGTATTAATGTCAAAGGATCCATTTTAAGGCTGGTCATCCATCTTTATCAGTAGCAATCAACTGCTACAGTAAAAACACTGCTAGTTTTATTCCTCCAGCGCAGAGACACCCCTAGGTAGGGTTACAGTTAGTGTGGCAATTTATAGTGAAAGAAAACCAGCAGTGCATATTTTCTCCCTGGTAAAGGTCCATCTTGGGACTATGGCATTGATGATGTTGATTTATAAAATAATAACATTCCACTGGGCTCTACCTGTGAACTCTTATATCTTGTTACACTTATATCATAAACCTGCAAACAAAGCCTAAGGTTTTAGTTTATTGCAGCCTCCAGTATTCCTCAGCAAATTGGACTCTTGGTTTTTGGTGCCTGACTGTCTGTCTCTACCTGGACACTAGACACTGTGGAGCTGAGAATTTCCTCTCAATATTTCTGCTCAATGTGGCATGTAAGCCTAAGTGGTCAGAGGTGTAACCCAAGGAAGGTTTACTCTTAGTAGTGAGCTAAGCCTCGGCTTTCAGCATTCTTTGAAAACAGACATGGAATTTGTTTTAAGATAAAAAGTATTTATGTTTAAGCACTTTTGCCATGGTATGCAATTCTATAGAAGAATACATACAGGCAGAAGACAGGAGCTAACCTCATGGTACCAAACATAAGAAGAGATGAAATGACTTGCACACAGCCGCTCACACTGAGCAGATGGATTAGCAACTCCATCTCAGAGGTAATACCTCAAAGCATCAAACATAAAAGATGGATCAAAGAATGTTTGTAGCGCTTCAGTGACAACTGTATTGTTTCTTGATCATCTCCCTGTGCAATTCCTGATTCCTCGTAGGATATGACATTTACATTTCCAAAGTGGTCCTGAAATGACTAATATCTGCAGTTGCTCTTTTTTCACCTATGCGCTGAAATACATTTCTGATCAGATTTCTGTAAAACATAAGATGTGGGCCCTTCCTACTGACTCTTCTGTGTTCTGTCCGTTCACACATCCTGCCTTCATTCAGCCTGGACTAAAGTTGCATACACACATCCAATTTTGTTTGGCCAATCACTGACCAACTTTACCACCTCCATGTACTTGGAAGGCCCAACAGACTTTGAGTACTGTACTATGAACAGATTGTGTAGCAAAGCTCTCATACGCCAGGCAAGTGATAAAACTGGCCAATCCATCTTCACAGTTCCACGGACGATCATTTAAACAATAGTTTAAACTATTGCGGTAAAATAGTAGTGATGGTCAATGGGGATTTGAATGATCGCTTGTTCAGTAATCTGACATGATGGTCGTAATCGATACACATCGTAAGACGTCATTTGGGTAATTTTTTTTAAATGATGTTACTAGGTATCACAAAAACGTCCGTCACAAAAAAAGTTGCCACATAAAACGCATTGTTGGTACAGACTTTAATATTTAGTATTCCTTGTTGTTGTTCTAGCTTGTAACTCACTATAAAAATAGTTGTGATTATTCCTACTTAGAACATCAGTGTTGAGAAAAGGGCTCTTGCCTACAACAGCAGCTATGAGTTGCATCCAGTGATGTTATTGCATGCTTTGTTGTAAAGCAATCAAAATGTGTGAAGAAAGGTAATTTATTGACATGCACAAGCTTGGTACTCGGAAAACAATGTGCAGAACATCTGCTGTTCTTAGAAGAGAACTCCATGAAGTGTCATGGGATTGTGATTAGAAATAATATTGTAATTGATACCTTGTGAGGGACAAAACATTAAGATATCAGCTGCACAAGATTTAAACACCTTCTCTAGCCAACCTATTTGGATGAATCTGGAAAGGACCATAGAATCAGGCTATTTACATGACAGCTGCAAAAGCAGTCCTGTTATCTTTTAATGCTGGGAATACACGGTTCGTTTTTGCCTTCGTTTAAACCTTCGATTCGTTCGGTAAACGAATCGAGTGTTGAAAACGTATGTGAAAATAGTCATAATCTCATTATAGTTTCGATTAATAGACCCCAAAAACGAACGACTAGTGATCGAACATGTTTGATATTATCTCTCTTTATCCATCTAATCGAGCCATTGGTAGGCTTGATGGCTGTTCAGATCGATTATACATTCGTTTTTGCTAGTCCGTCCCTGTAAAAAGGGATTTTCGTTTCGTTTCTTTGCAGCCTTCGATCATTGGAAAAACGAAACCATCAGAATCGGAAAAAAAAACTAAACCGTGGGTGGTGATATTAACCGTATGACTGATTATTTCGGGATCGAAAAGGACAAAAGGCACAATCGAAACGAAGGTTTAAACGAAGGCAAAAACGAACCGTGTATTCCCAGCATAAGACAATAGACGCTGCCCTCTGCCTGTTTCTCATTGTTAACACAGCAGGGGATTGCACAGTATGAAGGTCCATGATTTAACTCACTTGTAGGCCTCTATTCAATTACCATATACTATTGCAGATAAACTGACTTTTGAACACCAAAAAAATGAGTCACAGTAAAGGTGCGTACACACGCAGCCAACGACGGGTCCGTCGGCACCTCCAGCTGGGGGGGTTTTCAGCAGACTGTAGTGCGTGTGTATGCACTGTCGGCGGACTGATAAGGCTCTTCCTGAACGATCCGCCTGGCGGATGAAAAAGTGAATTGCATATGGGCCATAGTCTATTGCAATTATATGCAAACAAGTCACAGGTGTGGACAATTATCCTTAAAGAGACTCTGTAACAAATTTTTCAGCCTTAGTTCTTCTATCCTATAAGTTCCTATGCCTGTTCTAATCTGCTCTGGCTTACTGCAGTCTTTCCTAACTGCACTGTCTCTGTAATAAATCAATGTATCTTTCCTCTGTCCTGTTTGTCGGGCTAAGGCTTGATTGTGTGGATTGTGCAGGGCTGCTTGTGATTGGTAGAAGCGATACACACCCTCTGCAGGCCCCCTGCACACTCTGAATGACTCACACACTATGCTTAGCTGAGCCTATTAGAAGCTGGTTAGTTTGTTTGTAAACACTGCCTAAAACTGTTAATTACAAGCCAGGATTGCAGCAGAGAGTGGCAGAAACAGCACAGAGGGGCACAGGAGAAAATAATGAATAGAATGGTATGCTTTTTATTGTAAGAATATTAGAGTACAGATTCTCTTTAATATCCCGTTAACCTGTGTGTGTGTGTTAGTTTCTGTGTATATTAGCCGGTCAAAACTTCAAGGGTGTGTAAACCTTTGATAAAGGCCATTTGGGTGCTTCTACTTGTATTCTTGACCCTAAAAAACAAGCACAATTGAGTGATAATATATGGCTTCGCCTAACTTCTAACTATAAATGAAAGAAAATGTTGGACATGTTCCAAAAAAATAAATAAAGGCCAATTATTTTACAAATTCTGCCAGGTTATGAAAAGTTGTGAGTACAACTGTAAGAACCTAACTAGGAACACTGCTTGTGCACTGATCTCTAGCAAGCATGAATGTATAAAAGCATACATTATAGGTGCACTTGCTGTACCATTTGTATTACGCACTTGTTCAGTTCAGTTCAGTCAAAACCCAGCACTGAATCCATATTTTACCTGTGTTTAATGTCAAACTAATCCTAGATTCTTAGCTTGATATATTGAATGAATGAACATGTAGATTTGTTATGTTATGTTTAAGGAATATTTAAAGCCTGGTTTAATGTCAGAACAAGAGTGTGGATTTCATACGAGATAAGTGGAAAGATATGAAGCCCCATGTGTACAATTCTAGAACAAAGAGAAGTGTATATGCTGCAAGATTACCTAATATTAGTATTAACACACTGGAAAATAACAGCTGGAATCATTTGGTATTTGTTGCTACAGGCAACCCTTTCCGTCTAGTTTCCTACAGTTTTATACCTTGTGCAAGGCTTCATGTCCTTGAGATGTGTCAGTCATCACCAGTGGAATTGCATTAATAATTAGCACATTATAAATCACACCCTACTCTGAATGGAAACTAGAAGCTTTTGGTAATGCTTCTGGAGACAGCTTGGTGGGATTATAGCTCTTGTCCTGTTTTGGCTTAAGAGCGGTGTTTGCTTTAAATAGCTCCACTAATGTGATAGCTTTTCCAACTCTTAAGAAAGCAATTTTCAAGGAAATGTCAACAGTTTTGCTGAAAGTCGGTTGAACTGTGTGAATACTCCACTTGTTGACTGCTTACAGAAAGTGAACGTCTTCAGTATACTGACTGGCTGTGAATGTTCCTGAATGTGATGGTGAGGAAATTCTCCCGGCTATATACTCTTTTTTTTCTTCTCAGTATTTCTGGGTTGTCAAATTAAAGGATGTTGTAGAAGCTTTTCAGGTGCAATTAGATTTACAAAGGAAGTTTTAACTTGCACAGAGAAAAGTATGGAGCAGTCTTTCAGGTGCTTGGCTGCATTACCGAACGAGTCACTGATCTGGAACAAGCATGCTGCCAGTAAAGTAAAAAGGGTCTGAGCTTCCGCACTGCATGCCTGTTCCTGGACATTATCTCTCTAGCTAGAGATGCAAGGGTCAGGATGACAAGTTTAAGGTGCATACCCACAGGAAGATTTTTCAAATGATTTTTTACAATGTTGTGTTTGTGATGTCTCGTAACAGCAAAAACGATGCTTGATGACGCCCGACTACCAAAGTGCAGCAGTGCCCCTCCCATTGCATGTGCCGCCCCCTCTTCCATGTGTAACATCCATGTACTGCAGCTCCTCTCTTTCATGCACAGCTCTCTTGGGCATCCCTTTTTCATGTGCTGCTCCCCATTTGCAGCCTTTTCTTTCTTATGAAGCAAATCTTATTTCATGTTCAGGTGCCACCTTGGATTGGAACCGCCTGGGCCTTGGTGACCTTTCTAATAACCCAGTGCTGATTGTGGATGATCGTTAAGATTTCCAATGTACTTTTGCGGAAATTTGAACGATCGTTCAAGTTCCATTGTTTATTTTGCGGTCCTTAATCTGTCAGTGGGTACTTAGACCTCCATGTTTCAGTGGGTACTTAGCTTTAGACCTCGATTTTTCAATGGGTACCGTATTTTCCGGCGTAGAAGACGACTGGGCATATAAGACGACCCCCCAACGTTTCCAGTTAAAGTATAGAGTTTGGGATATACTCGCTGTTTAAGACTACCCCTCTTCCTACGCACACCAAATAAACATTTCTGCAGCATTTACGTTCTGAAATGGTACACTGCTGGTGTTAGTAACAGTAATGGTGCTGTGCACTCCCTGTGCACTGCAATATTACCAGCGTTAAGGGCCTGTTTCCACTACACACAGATTGGACGCAGATTGGATGCAGAAAAACTGACTCCAATGAATGCCTATGGGAAAATCTGCATCAGAATAATTGCATTTAGTGGAAACAGGCCCATAGGCATTCATTGGAGTCTTAACACAACTCCAGTCCTAACTAAACTTTGTTGCATGATTAATTTCACTGTCTCGATCCTCGATTGCCACTCCCCCATCACTCACTTTGCTTTCTGCCTATCGCATAGTTTAGGCTTCCTAGCTGAACCTATAAAGCTCTCTCTAGCATGGTCAAACATAACCACTCTCTATTGCTGGCTGTTAATAAAGTTTCTCTAACCATCTTCACTTCCTCCTGTCCCAGTATCCCCAGTCATGGTACAACTGCTGCACATTCACTCATGCTAGTGCAAGTGAAGGAAGCCTCAATAGTAACTACCATTAATTGCAAGTACTTCTGTGCTCTTTTACCTTCCTGAGTATCCAACCCTCATTTGACTCCTTCCTAAATCCTACGCAGGTTGTAAGCTGCTCTGACAGTAGTGACATTATTACAAATATATGCAGGCACACACCCCTAATGAATCCATCTATTCTTTTGAACTTTTGCTGGCCTTTAGAGCAATAGATGAGCATTTGCTTAAATAACCTGTATTTTTGTGTCGTTGGAAATGGATCACTTCTTCTACAGTGGATGACTTTAAGTGCAAGCTAAAAATGCAAAGCTGCCAATCTGTTATTGATGTCCATCAGTACTTGGGATGGGGTTGATCTCTCCTCCTTCCTGTTCACAATAGACAGAGCAGATGTGGCCCATGGCTAAATAGACAGTTGACTTTCACAGAAAATGCTCAGGGTGCAGTTATGATATACAATCCGTATGTTTCCACTGCTTCTGAGCCAAACAGCAATTTAGGGGCAATCTATGTTAAACTAATACATGCGCGCTGATGGAAAATCTGCTATGTGCTTATGCTGTGTACTTTGACAGACCGAGCAATAAACCAGTTGATTTATTCTGCAGAAAACTCTTATTCCCTGATGAGGGAAACATCTAATCAAGCAGTTATTTCTTACTGCATTTATGTATTGCCCAGTAATTGATCCCTTTAGTTCAGCTCTCAGTTTGTTACTCACGCTATGCAGTAAATTGTTTGAGTGCTCACTCTTGTGTGCCGTAAAATTCTACAAAACTATTTTGAAATTAATTAATGCTGAAATACGGTAACCATAGCCTTGGTTACATTTAAGTGTCACTTCCTAGGAGGGTGCTGGTGATGTGTAAGTGAAAAAGCGATGTTTCCGGCAGAATATGATGAAGTCAGCTGGGTAAAGTATTGGATGTCTGTGCAGTCACTGGTTCACTGCACATTACTTGACTACTTGACAAGTGCAGATTTATGGGGAAAAAAATCTGGATGCCTCTTTTACCCTTTCAGACGGCACACATACTGATACCAAAATATTTAAAGGACTTCAGAGGCGAAATATCGAATCTATTTTTACTCACCTGGGGCTGTTTCCTGCTCCTTGCAGCCGTCTCATTCCCTCGCAGCAGCCCTCGTCCTCTTCGGCGTCCCCGCTGGTCGGCTTTAATGATGGCGACCCACCGGCGGGGTTGGCTCTTCTCACAACTACTGTGCAGGCATTGTACACGCCAGACGATGTGGACGCATGGGCACGAGTGGACGCATGGGCACGAGTGGACGCACAGGCACAGAAAGCCCGACCCACTAGCGGGTCTAGATCATTACGGCCGGCCAGCAGGAACACCAAGGAGGACCGGATCTGTGGCGAAGGAATGAGATGGCTGCAAGGGGCTGGAAGAAGCCCCAGGTGAGTAAAAATAGATTAGATATTTCGCTTAGGAGGTCCTTTAAGCAAGTCTAAAACTAAATGCTCAACTAAAGATGAATTGGGGAACCTTACAGCAACACCACCTGACTAAGATCATTCCCCAATTCATCTTCCTACCCGCGGGAACGCGCGATCGCACTCATCGGCACACAATGGGCGTGAACGAGAGATTGACCAATTGCCGTACTTTGCGCAGTATTCGTTGGGGATCTTAAAGATGCGATCCATCATGACAGTCATAATTGCTGTGCGTGTAATCGTGCGCATGTACTTACGTTGTGAGATTGCGAAAACGAGCGATCATTGCTCAAAAAGTTGTGGGTCGTCAGACTGGTGATGTGTGCGCTCTACTGATGAGATTTCCGGGCTGTATTGTGGAGCGCACACGTCACCAGTCAGGTGACCCCGGAAGCCGCACTGATACCCGCGCGAGCGGCTGCTCGCAAGAAACTATTACAGCAAGTCTTTTCTTTAAACACAGAGCGCAATCTACTTTTCGATTCACAGGAAGACTACACGACAGGTAATTTCACCACAGCCTGACACCCGGTACCCAGCACTCCAACTACTGACGCTACCTCCAGACTGATACTCGGCGTATAAGACGACCCCCCACTTTGCAGAAGATTTTTAAGGGTTAAAAAGTCGTCTTATACGCCGGTATATACGGTACACAGCTCTGATCATGTGCATAGCCTGGGAGTTCTAATTTATGGGGATTTAAACTTCAGAACTCACATCTCTGCTGTGGTGAAATCATCCTATTTTCACCTTAAGAACATCGCAAAAATCAAGCGCCTTATCCCCCCAGAAGATCTTCCAACTTTAGTTCATGCCTTCATCACATCCCGACTGGACTACTGCAATGCTCTCTACACTGGCCTTCCAAAAAAGGACTTGTACCGCCTACAGCTGATACAGAATACTGCTGCCAGACTGCTAACCAACCAACCCCGTCACTGCCGCATAACGCCAGTCCTGCACTCCCTCCACTGGCTACCTATAGAATAGAGGGTCCTATTCAAGATCGGCCTACTGACATTTAAATCACTAAATAAACTGGGCCCTGCATACATGAAAGAAATGTTGCAGCTGCGTAGCAATCCCCGCATTCTCAGATCCACAGGTACTAATAATCTAGTCATACTCAGAGTCCACTTGGAAACTTTTGGTCCCAGAGCCTTCTATCATGCTGCCCCTATGTTTTGGAACTCCTTACCTCAACAGATCAGGACAGCTCCATCCCTTGACGTGTTTAAATCCAGACTGAAAACCCACCTGTTCAGTTTGGCATTTGCAGAAATATAACTTTTGTTGTGTGAATACTTCATCCTACTACCAATTACTGAATCTGAGAGAGCCTAAGCGCTTTGAGCCCTATGGGAGAAAAGCGCTATAGAAATGTTGTTGTATTGTATTAAAAAAATAAATAAAGATAAATAGGCATATTTATTAAAAAAAATAAAAATTTACAATCACAGCCCACCAACAGAAAGCTCTGTTGGTAGGCAGAAAAGGGGTGGGGGGATCACTTGTGTGCTGAGTTGTATGGCCCTACAGCGAGGCCTTAAAGCTGCAGTGGCCTATTTTGTAAAAAATGGCCTGGTCACTAGGGGGGGGGGGGTTAAGCCTAGGGTCCTCAAGTGGTTAAAGAAAAACATTTCTTTGTTACAGCTTACATAAATTCTGCAATAAATCTGCAGTGGTTCTACTTCCTGGCTTCATGGAAGCAGAGAAAGGGTTAACTTCCTGTGTTTACATATTAACTGTGTCTGCCAAGACTGACACGTTTATGTGCTGACACAGCTGAGAGCTCAAATTATACTAGTGATTGCTTACAGATGAGGGGGAATTAAACGAGCTCTTCTCTCTAAAAACACACAGGGCATTTAACTTGTGTCCTGTGCAGTTCAGGTCCACTTTAACCTTTACTAACAATGGAAAATATGGCACAGGGAACTAGGACTTTACAGCATTGCCTTTATCTAAGTATAGATATTAGATTTTGAGTAGACATCTGTTTGCATGCCAATATCAACAGTGTATGGTGAACAGCCAAAATGTCTGGCAAATCTTATCTTGGAGGGACAGCTGTTATCATCAGAAAAAAAATCTAGCCTGCCAATGTCATTATCTGAAGAACGACTGGGTGGGGTGTCTATTAGAACCTATAGTCATAAAGATGCTCACCAGATACAGGTACATTTATCTGGTTTGGCAACACTCATCTCATGCCTTGGCGCACCTCAACAGATTCAGTAGTGTGCAAGAAAATATATTCAGTCCTTTCAAAATCCAGATCCAAACCTAGACATAGCCACTTTTTATTGATCTCAAATGGGATAGTTATCAGTTGCTAAAATCAGAAATGCCTTTGGTGCACATAGCCATGAATCAGGTTCAGAACGGCCCAGGAAAACTACTGTGAAAATACTTGTTTATAGTTACCGAGGGTATAATCACAGATGGTAATTTCATGCGCAGTAAAATCAGCAGTGCCAGCCAGCATCATGTTAATGTCATCTACTGCTGGAATAAAACATGCTTTGTTTGCAGCGCATGCTTAGTTACAAAATGTGGTTCTGGGGAGGTGTCGCTTTAAGATTAAAGGGAATGTTCAAGCAAAATAAAAAAATGAGTTTCGCTTACCTGGGGCTTCTACCAGCCCCATGCAGCCATCCTGTGCCCTCGTAGTCACTCACTACTGCTCCAGTCCCCCGCTGTCAGCTTGCCGACCTCAGAGGTCGGCGGGCCGAATTGCGTACATTTTTACGCATTCCCGCTAGTGCAGGAACATTAACACATACATTTTTATGCGTTACTGGTTCAATGCGTAAATTTTTACGCATTGAACCAGCAATGCGTAAAATGTATGTGTTAATGTTCCTGCACTAGTGGGAATGCGCAAAAATGTACGCAATGCGTCCCGCCGACCTCCGAGGTCGGCAAGCTACCAGCGGGGGACTGGAGCAGCAGTGAGTGACTACGAGGGCACAGGATGGCTGCATGGGGCTGGTAGAAGCCCCAGGTAAGTGAAACTCATTTTTTTTATTTTGCTTGGACATTCCCTTTAAAATGAAAAAAAAAAAAAAAAAACTTATCAGTGACGATCTTCTTTTCTTCTTGGCAGGCAGTACCATTGAAGTGCTGTGCATCCTTTAGCTTTGTCCTCTGAGTTCTCCTCTTCCAGTATAGTTTTATATAAACTTTAAAAAAAATGTATGTAACATTTTTAATGTATAACCTTTTATGTTAACAACGCTAGCACAGAAAGGCAGTTAAAGAGACACCTTAACCAAGAGTTGAACTTCAACCCCCTTTCCCATGAGAAATCTATTCCTTTTCTCAAACAGATCATCAGAGGGGTCTGTATGGCTGATTTTGTGGTGAAACCCCTCCCACAGTGTGATGTCAGCGCCTCACAGCACTGAGGTGCTGACATCACACTGTGGGAGTCTTGTTGCATTGTGGGAAATAACAGCTGTTTACAACTGCCAAAAAAGCATGCAGCAGCTACATCACCTGCCAGCAGTAAAAATGTCGCCATGTGATAAATGTAAGAATGTAAATCGGGGAGAGGAAATATTTTACAATGGGTAAACATTGACAATCATATATAATTATTGTAAAAATGAAGCACTTTTTTATTACATGATTTTCACTGGAGTTTCTCTTTAAGTCCTCTTTATTCTCAGATGTTTAATATAATAATTCCTTTTTTTGTATAGCGCTTTTCTCCTGTCGGACTCAAAGTGCTTGTGAGGCAGCCACTAGAGCGCACTCAGTGGGCAGTAGCAGTGTTAGAGAGTCTTGCCCAGAGAACTCCTTACTGAATATGTGCTGGCTTACTGAATAGGAAAAGCCGAGATTTGAACCCAGGTCTCCTACGTCAGAGTTCATATGAGACTCGCAGCACATCTAAGAGTTGGAAAAGGGAGGACAGGTAGAAACTGTGCATTGGAAGGTATCCAGGGGATGGTGTCAGTGTTACAGTGCCACTTGACAGTGGAAGAGAGGTGGTGAAAGAGACTCTTCTATTACCACTCACCCACCACCGAGTGGCTCTGTAACGCTGACATCATCCCTTGGATACCATGTCATGTCATGTGATTGGATAAGATCAGGACCCAGAAACATGTCAGGATTACATCGCCGCCCTGGTGGAGGAGAGAAGAAACGATCGAGCCATCTGGACCAGTAACTATAACAGCTTCCTGCTGCCCAACCTGCATAGCCCACATAGCCTGCCAGGCTGGGAAAGGCACACTTCCCCTGTTGCAGTAAAAATGCAGCCCTGCAGCCACATACCGTTTTACTTTATGTGGCTACTGAAAGGTTAAGCTATGCCAATCTTCTGACTTTTTAGCTGATCCTGTGTCTCTAAGCGTCCTTTCATACTGTGCACATTACATTGTGATACCATACAGGGAAGCATACCGTACAATAAAAGTATGCTTCACTGCAACTATAAACATGCACTTTGCCCGCTTAAAGCACAGTGTTCTGAGCTATAGTCCAGTGGAGCCCGCCCAGGGGCGTAGCAATAGAGGGTGCAGAGGTAGCGGCCGCATCGGGGCCCTTGGGCCTCCCTCAACTACAATATTAGCTTTCTATTGGTTTTGTGCTCATAATAATCACTTCTATAGATACTAAATAGTGTTAATCATTAACAAACTGTTCCCCTCCCCCTTCTTGCACCTTGTGAATTGTTATGTATAAATTGCTTGGGGTGGGGGGGCCCCATTGTAAAACTTTCATCGGGGCCCAGAACTCCAATCATTGTAGATGCGATGATATTGTCAGCTGTGATGGGACGCAATGACCAAAAGTGTGAATGGACCCTAAGGGCCTGTTTCCACTGGTGTTGTGGTTGCGAGGCGATTGCCGCCTCGCCTCCCATCCCACCACATGTACTTCTGGGTGTCGTCTTAACAACCGTATGCGACGTCATGCAGCACATACACAACACCACACACCCACTCACACCACATCACATACACCACCACACCACACCACATACACACACACACACACCATGGGCTCAGTTATCCAGATTTCTGACAGATTTGCTGTAAATGATTTACATACTGCTATGTGCTGAGAGGACTGAGAACCGAGCTTCGGCTGAATTAGTTGAAAAGGTGAATAGTGCCTAGAGCACTTAATTCGCTGTGCACACTGACTAGTCCATGCAGATGCTGCAAGCCAAAATAATACACATAGTTTTCATGTCCTCCCATAGTTTTGCTTTGGCATTTTACATTTCCTGTCTTTTCATTTACCAAAGGATGTGATTCTTTGAAAACAGCTTGTTCCCCCAGGCAAAGAACAATGTGTCAGGTGTACGGCCTTTATATTTCTGCACTCTGCAGACTAGTGTTTGAGCCTGGACTGGATAATATGAACACTTTCTATTTAGTTTGCAAAAGGAAAGAAAAGGAGAATATTGCTAATAACTATGACTTATGCTTGGCAGTAAAAATGTATATGTGGAATGCTTGTATGCTACAGACTGCTCACATTTCAGGAAATACAGTATATAGAAGCAAAGAGTGTGTTCATATTCATATTTGAGCCTGTATCTGTGGGAAATCAGATACTGTACACTCTTATTTTCACTACTTGCACTTTATGCACTTTACATGTTTATGTATTTGTTTTCACCAACATGGGCTGCAACTGAATGACTCATCACCTCATATGCACCGCTTATATAGCTCAAATACACACTCAGCAATCAGACAGATGCAAAACCTATGCATAACTAAATACTTACCATGCAAAACAGGATAGCACAATGGGTGCTGCTAGCCTGGTAGTTACAGAATTATGGAAACAAAGTAAAGGTAGAAGGCTGCGCATCCCTGACCCAATACTGTACAATTGAATGGTTAATCGCTGTGGCGCACACCGCCCCCCCCTGGACTGAAATGTACGCCCGAATCCAAACACTGCAATACTGGTCTATGGGGAAATTTTAGCTTCCATCATAGTTTTGCATGCAAAAATATAATATACTGGACATCTGCACCAACGTTGAGGTAAATCTCCAGAGCAGATGTCCGAACACTAACTAACTAAGTTAAAAGCAAATGTCTTTACCCTGGGAGCAGCTACGCTAAAATGTGTAACTTACATTCAATACAGACAGCAAAAAACAAAGCAAGCGCTCACCAACATGGGCTGCAACTGAATGACTCATCACCTCATATGCACCGCTTATATAGCTCAAATACACACTCAGCAATCAGACAGATGCAAAAAATATGCATAACTAAATACTTACGATGCAAAACAGGATAGCACAATGGGTGCTGCTAGCCTGGTAGTTACAGAATTATGGAAACAAAGTAATACCTTGACATTTGCTTTTAACTTAGGTTAGTTAGTGTTCAGACATCTGCTCTGGAGATTTACTTCAACGTTGGTGCAGATGTCCAGTATATTATATTTTTGCATGCAAAACTATGATGGAAGCTAAAATTTCCCCATAGACCAGTATTGCAGTGTTTGGATGCGGGCGTACATTTCAGTCCAGGGGGGGCGGTGTGCGCCACAGCGATTAACCATTCAATTGTACAGTATTGGGTCAGGGATGCGCAGCCTTCTACCTTTACTTTGTTTCCATAATTCTGTAACTACCAGGCTAGCAGCACCCATTGTGCTATCCTGTTTTGCATGGTAAGTATTTAGTTATGCATAGGTTTTGCATCTGTCTGATTGCTGAGTGTGTATTTGAGCTATATAAGCGGTGCATATGAGGTGATGAGTCATTCAGTTGCAGCCCATGTTGGTGAGCGCTTGCTTTGTTTTTTGCTGTCTGTATTGAATGTAAGTTACACATTTTAGCGAGGCTGCTCCCAGTATTGCATTGTTTGGATGCGGGCGTACATTTCAGTCCAGGGGGGGCGGTGTGCGCCACAGCGATGAACCATTCAATTGTACAGTATTGGGTCAGGGATGCGCAGCCTTCTACCTTTACTATGTATTTGTTTTAACCTCCCTGGCGGTAATCCTAAGCTATGCTCTGGTTCGCTGCCGGGAGCTCTATGCAGAGTATAGCACGCAGCAGGAGCTTTTACTCACCTCCCAGGGGATCCAGACATCGGTAGCCGTTCTCCTTCCTGTCCTCCAAGGCTCTGAATCACTCTGGTGAGATTGCAATCATTGATCTCACCACAGAGTTACAGCGCCACCTGGAGGACGGAGGTAAAATTGCAGCGCTGGAGCCCAGGGAGGTGAGTGAGAGCAGGGGCTGCTGTAAGGCATTCTGGCGGCATGATTTTTTTTTTAGGATTTTAGGGTCTGAAATGCTTTACAAAAACCCTTAAATCCAGAAATAATAATACCGTCAGGGAGGTTAAGTCCCGGTAATGATTTATATGGGATTTTGAGTGTGCAAATTTTGTGAGTCATATACACTTGGATTTTTGTTTCTGATCCGATTTGATTTGCTTACTTACAAAATTCTATAGCTCCCAACTGTCCTTTTTGGAAACTTAATTACTCTGTCCCTCTTTCTCCCTCATTTGTCCCTCTTTCAGGACTGATGTAAATATTTATGTAAATATATGTTTTGTTTTTACTGAAAATATGTATAATAGGCTCCAAGCTTTGAGCCTTTCCTTTAAATTGATGTATTTCTTAATTTTAAATGTTCATATGAAGAAAAACTATTGATTATAAAAAGAGCCTGTGTGGTTTGAATTCTAAAATTACATCTTTTGCTTATGAATTTTTAGTGGTATGTGTAGCTAGGGGTGTGGAGGAGCGTGACTTAAAAGGGGCCTTCTTTCTCGAAGTTGGAAGGTGTGAAATTGATCAGCTGGAAAGTAATGGGGGTGATTCTTGCAGGATGTGATTCTTCATCTAGCGGTAATTTCCATGCTAATCAAAATTGTGGCAGTGACAGGAATAAATGGCAGGGCATGCACTCCCAAAAATCAGAAGAAGCAATTTCCAGTTGAGTTTTCTGAAACAACAAAATAGTTTCTTGTGTATTGGAGCAAAAATAAAAAAAAAAAGGACGCTCTCTATAGGCAGTAGCAATGTTAGGAAGTCTTGCCCAAGGTCTCCTACTGATTAGGAGCAAGCTTACTGAGCAGGAAGAGCTGAGATTTGATCCCAGGTCTCTTGTGCCAGAGGCAGAGCCCATAACCAGTACACTATCCAGCCAAGCATGTGTAAAAATCATGGATGCATACAAATGCTGTAACGTCCTGTTCTCACTGGGGCGATTAGTGGGCGATTCCGGCTAATCGCCGAAGCGCCAGCACTTTTTAAAGCGCTAGCGCAATATTAAGTATATGACAGTGATCTTACTACCACGATTGCCGCTGATTGCGACTGATTCGCGATAAGTGGCAATCACAAAACGCGTTGCATGTAGCATTTAACCTGGAGTGATCGCGATACGGTGCTTTAAAAAGGCACTGATCGCGATCGATCAGGAATTGTAAGATTGTACAGTGATTTTACCATGCTAATAACGGTATAATCACCCATGCAAAACTAAAGTTTTGCGATTACTAGTGTGAATGGGCCCAAAGGCCACTTTTTACATGGAGGCTGAACTGTGCACTTGTCTGTTTGCAAATGACTGGCTGTTGCAGGGAGCAGCTGCCAGGTTGTCTGGAGCTGTGCCACTTACAATTGGCAGGAAGTATTATTAATTGATGCAAGTTGGAAAAAGAAGCATCTCATTGAACTACTCTAGTGATCTCTCTAGTCCTGGCTTATTAACCCAAACTGGAAAAATTAAAGAAAATAGGAACACTGGTTCCGAGTAGGATTGTCACTGTACCTTACATAGACAGTGTCTCACAAAAGTGAGTACACCGCTCACATTTTTGTTAATATTTTATTATATCTTTTCATGGGCAACACTGAAGATATGACACTTTGATGCAATGTAAATTTGCTGCTCCAAAAAAATAACTCAACACACTGCCATTAATATCTAAACTACTGGCAAAACAACGCATACAAATTCTCATAGCCATACATTCAAGGCTGGATTTATACTTTTGGCGCCCCTAGGCCAAGTTTTTTGTGCCACCGCTTTCATGTGCAGCAGTGTCCCTCCCATTCCATGTGCAGCCCCCTCTTCCATGTGAATTATACTTGTATTGTTACCCTCACTTTCATGAACACCTTACTTGGGCATCATTCCCTTTTCATGTGTTGCTCCCCATATTCAGCCTTCTTTTTTTATATGTAGCAAACCCTCTTTCATGTTCAGGTGCCCTCTTGGGCTGCTAGCCCTCAAGGCGCTGGCCTTTGTGGCCTTTCTAGCTCTGCAGACACTGCACAGTTAGAGGTACAAGTCTCGCATCTATCTAGGAGACAGTCCAATAGTAGAAAAGATTTTGGTTAGCACTCAAGCTTCTCAGTGAGCAAAAGATTTTTTATTCTCCAGTTACATGTCAACACTTAAGTTAACAATTGTTTCGGGGCCCTCAGGGGTCCCCTTCTTCAGAACAGTGCAGACTTTTTGTCTGCACTGTTCTGAAGAAGGGGACCCCTGATGGCCCCGAAACAATTGTTAACTTAAGTGTTGACATGTAACTGGAGAATAAAAAATCTTTTGCTCACTGAGAAGCTGGAGTGCTAACCAAAATCTTTTCTACTATTGGACTGTCTATGGATGTGGCTTGACACCCGTGGTTATGCACCCGAATACTACGGAAAGGTGTGCCTCTCCCCACCATTTACCTTCTATCTAGGAGACAGACACGTGTGGAAAGGAGGCCTAAAGGCCCATACCCACTAAACAATATTTTGCGAATGATTTTGCACAGCAAATAATTTTTTTCATGATATCACGCAACATCATTAAATGAAAATGTGTTAAATGATGTTTAATGATGCACGTCACCCGCGGCGATCATTTATTTTTTGAACGACATGTCCGGTTAAGTTGAGGATCGGAACGATCCTTACTGACATGCACAGGTTTTGCGGCGATTGTGTAAATGTTATTTAGGTATGTGTAACATGGCAGAACTTAGATCAAATAAAAGTTGACTGCAGTTTTTCTTAAGTTGTCCATCATAGTTTTTTTTTCCCCCTGATTTTATTTGCTGTCACCACACCGCAGCAGTAAAAAATACCTATCAGTTTCATCCATTCATGATTCTCCCAAATTATTTCAAATAACTAGAAGCTGCTGACGATCATTTCCTGGTACATGAAAGTGTGAAGTCATTAGTACAGAGCTGCTTTGAATTCATGTGGCCAGCCTGCTCTGCATTTGAAGAATGAAAGGAAAGAGGAATGTAAGGGCTCCTGACATGATGTAGGCCGGGGCCTTGTTTTTACAGGTGCTTCATTTCTAATCCTTCCTTTGTAGAAGAAAAGACACAGCAAATCTATGTATTATCCCCAAAGATAAGAAGAAACACGTGACCAACGGCCATGTTTCAGAGAAGTTATCACTCATTGTCTGTTGTTACAAGACATAGTTAAAGGGGAATTCTTGTGTAATTAGAAATCATAATATTGTTTTAAAATGAGAGAGATGGTAATTTTTAGCATCAGACAGCCATGAAAATTGTGTCTCTTTGGCCTCCCAGTGCACTGCACATGTTTGCTATGTATAACCTTGATGCTGGCAACAGCAGCATTTGTTGAGTTTGGCATAGGGTAGCAGTATGAGAATGTGGGGCTCGATTCACAAAAGAGTGCTTACTGTTAGCACGGGCGCTTTCACGTGAATTTTTGCATTGTGCGCGATCGCGAATTTACGCGCGAAACGATTATTGTTTCACACGTAAACGTGAATTTCCACGCAAAAATGATATCGATTTTGCAGGAAAATTCATGTTTGCGCGCGGAAACTTTATCGTTTCGCATGAAAATTCGCGATCGTGCGCAATGCGAAAATTTGTGCGAAAACGCCCGTGCTAACAGTTAGCACTCTTTTGTGAATCAAGCCCACGATGAGACGCATCGAGACGCATCGGCAATTTAGCTCACCCCAAAATGATTGTTTAGGTTTTTTGAGACAACTTTTAATTCATTTTCTATTCTGACCTAGATGGCAACTGACCTACGATTCAGTATTTTGCTACAAGCTGTCCAACCTCATATAGAGCTCTTTCACACTGATGGCTGACAGCGGTACAGTTTCCTGCGCTTTTTATCTTCTGGGCATGCGCAGGAGGTTGCAAGCGTCAAGCACTGGCAGTCATAACATGCATGTAACCCTGAGCAGGCACCAGCCACCTGCTAGACGTGACATGCCGTGTTTTTTTTTACTGAACAGTAATATTAGTGTTTGAATTCAACATAGCTGATTCGGAAAACCTGAATACTCCTGACTGCAGCTTTTCAGCTTGAAACAAGCAGACAAGGTGAAGAGTTCTCTGCCTTGCATGTCACATTGTGTTTCATGTGACTCCTACTTCCTCCTTGCAGTTTGGAAGGAAGACGCATGAGAGTCACTTGACTCACAAGGCAATGAACTCCTCCTCAACTCATCCACTTGTTCAGTGCTGAACAGTGGCAGTTGGGAGTATTCAGGTGTTTTCTGAATCAGCTATGCCGAATTCTAATACAAACACTACCAGACAGTAACTTCCCTGGCCTGTCAACTGCTGACACATGTGATTACAAAAGCTCCCATTAGGTTGCAACTGATATTAGTTGTATATGTTACGGCCAAAACCAGAAATTGGCCAATTCTAGAATTGGCCGGCCGTTTCTAGAACTGGCCGATTTGACGTCGGTCAAAGTCCAAAATGCTGGAAATTTCTGACATTGGCCGGCCAGTTCTAGAACCGGCCAAAGTCAGTCGGCCAAAGTCCAAAATTGAAAATGCACAAATTTCAGATCATTAAAGGAAACCTGTGACGTCTTTTTTTTTTTTCACTTCTGCCACAACCCCTGCAGCCACCCTGTGCCTGCAACGGTACTTAAGGATCCTCCGGTCCACTGCTGCAGCTCAATTTCACTTTTGCCAACTTGTAAGTCGACAGCCACTCCGCCTGCGCGGCCCTGGCCACGTGCGTCCTTGTTCACACTCTCGTCGTCGGAAGAGTCCTGCACAGGATTTTTACTGCACCTGTGAAGCACGGGAGCGTGAACGAGGACGCATGCGTCCAGGATGACACAGGCGCAGTGGCCAGCGACTGAAGAAAGCGAAACTGAGCCGCAGTGGGGGACCAGAGAATCAGAGTACAGGCGTGGGTACAGGGTGGCTGCAGGCCATCCCCCCCCCCCCCCCCCCACTCTCCGTGTCCACCCCTCTTTTTTGTTTCTCCCCACCCCATGTGTCACCTCTGCCCCTCCATTGTCAGTGTTACCAACCTCCCGCCCCCCCCCCCCCCTTTTTATTAGATTTCATTGACCCCGTGCCTCACCTCTGTTCCCTCGGGTCCTGAGGAGGTGGTGGAAGGTGGGGGACAAAGCAGCTGGCCGCATGGGTACTTGCAAGAGAGCGGCAGCAGAATGAAAGAAAGGCGCCCTGGGTCCTTTCAGGCCGCTCTCAGAATCAGCTGGCGGCGGGCAGAGCTGAGCGGGACTTTGCAGCTGAATCAGCTGACAGCGGCAGGAGAGTGGCAGAATGAGAGAGAGGAAGAGGAAGCCCGGGTCCTTTCAGGCTGCTCTCAATCTTGCCTGGCAGCGGAGCTGAGCAGCATCGGAGAGCGCACTAACTGAGCGGGACTTGCTGAGACTGTGCGTGTCGGAACACCCGGCAGCAGGGAGAGGAGAGCAGCTGGCGGCGGGGAGTGAAACTTCGGGACTTGGCCGGCCACGCTAAGTCACAACGCGTTCTGGCCGGCCAAAGTCCGCAATTCATCCCCATTTTGTATATTGGCCGAATCAGCCGGCCACTTCGCATTGTGACCGGCCAGAACCCGAAGTGGCCAGACTTCGGGTTCTGGCCGTAACATATATACCTACTGTAACCTAAGGCCAATTTTAAGGGGGAACCAATTAACTTAATAGCATGTTTTTGGGATGTGGAAGGAAACTGGAGTGCCAAAAGAAAACCCACACAAACACAGAGAGAACATACAGTCTTACTACACAAATAGTCCTAGTTCAGATTTTAATTAAGTAACCTAGTGCTGCAAGGCAGGATTGTTAGTCATTGTCCCTCCTATCTACACACAAATCAATCAATATAGCACAATCTGAGGGCAGCATTATTCCTGATTCTGAATAGGGTATGTATCACAGATTTCTACAACTACGTTAATGTGAAATGCAAAGCACGTTTCAGCAATTAACATTAGTCTGCTCAGCAATTTCAACACAGGCATGCATACTGAATTTATGTACTGTATTAATCTACTGTAGATTATGGAGGGGAAGACTGGTTGGGGCGCTAGTCTAATCTAGGGGATCCAGCATAAAAGCTCATAGGGTATTGTTCTCCAATCACAGCACCCTCTTTTAGCACAGAGCATTGTGATTGACCAAATAGTGGGGGTGTAGTTTAATACCACCGATTGGAAAACTAGCAGTTCGAAAGGGTGCCATCCACCCAATCACGTTAGCTGAATTTCCTTGTGAGATTCCCTGCTGAGTCCCCTAAAGTAGACTAGTGCCCTGGTAGAATACAAATCCATTGTTCCACTGAGTGTGGAAAAGCTTCATGCCTCATGCCTGTACAGTGGGAGAACATCATTCATCCGATGCGATTCAATCATCAGCAATCGTTTCAGTAACAGTCGTCTAATGTCTGCAGTATAATTTAGAATAAGTTCTAAGCAGTTGTGACCACCCTTTTTCAAGATGGCTGGAGAAGTTTTCAGGCATCTGATAAGAGACTGTCGAAGTCATTTTGCAAGTCTTCTGGACAGGTTGGAGAGATACATTGCCAAATGCACTTAAACTGTTCTGTATCCAGTTAGTTGAAGGTTCCCGCTCATTACACTGTGGGAAGTTTGATAGCTAATGATCATATACACCTTGGTCTTTATAAAAACAATACTTTTTCTGCCTGAAGTATTTACTACTTAAAGATCACATCGGCACGAGTCCTCACCTCCTTCGGTCTTGTCACAACAAGCATATGTACTACATGACACCTGTACATGTATTGACATCACTACATGAGGTGGTGTCACATGGTACAGGCGCCGGACACCGGAGGAGGCGAGGATTCACACTGGTATGGCAGGTGTGCCTGCAACACTTAACCACAGACCCGGACACACACACACATGCTTGGGTGGGCAACGGCCGGGGTCCATCCACAGAAGAAAATATAAACTGACATTTAAAAGTATATGGTTACATTAGCATTACAGCACCGTTTTCACATGAGTTCTTGTAAACAAGCCAGAGCAACACAATTTGCAGATATTGCCAGTAATGTCATGGGATATCATTGGTAGTCCTGGCATGCACCCTATTTATTACTTTTCATCATTTTATTCTAATTATACAGCATTAACATATGCAGCACTTTCAACAAAATTTGTAAGCGACCTTTCCTCCCAAAGGATTCGGAGCACATACAGTAGTTTGTCTCAGTTCAGCAGACTGGGGCCTCCTGCGGGACCCTTGCTGCACGGAGGGAAGTGAGACTCTGGGGTATCTTTGTTTCTATCCCAGAGACCTGGTTGTGCTGCATTGTATCCAGACTCAAGCGCCTACGGTTGCTGGGCAGGTAAACTTGGTGAATACTTCTTTCCAAATCTATAATATTACCTATCTGCAAGGGAATTGTCCTGCTTAGTTTGAGGGCTCGTTTCCACTATTGCGGTGCGGAATCGCCTGGATTCCACCGCTGATGAAATCGCATGCAGATGCGATTCCGCATGCGTTTTTTGCCGCGAATTCGCATGCGGATTCGCATAGGTGAGGGTATATGCGATTTTAACCATGTCACTGCCTGTGTGAATTTACATTGGTACCTATGCGAATTCGCGGCAAAAAACGCATGGGGAAAACGCATGCGATTTCCCTATTAAATACATTGTGTGCGATTCGCCTGCATTCCACATGCAGGCGAATTCTGCAGGGTGTTCCGTGCAGATTTTCTCTGCACAATAAAACGCTCCCGCAGACGCATAAGTGGAAACAGGCCCATTCACTTATATTGTCTATGCGAATCCGCATACGCAAGACGCATGCGGATTCGCGATAGTGGAAACGGGGCCTGACAGTGTGGACCCCTTATTTGATATACTGTATCTTATTGGCCAAGGTACAGATTATGAAGCTAACTAGGCTGTAATTGTGTGTTTTGTATAACGGATTGGAATTATAAATCTTATGCTGGATACACACCATGAGTTTCCGCGTCGAATGCGTCCGTCGATACGCGTCGATTCGATTATTTCCGAGCATTTCCGAACGAATTTCGATGATTTTTAGGTCGATTGCCATGTAAAGTATGGCAAATCGACCTAACGATCCATCGAAGCTTGAATCGGACATGTCAGAAATAATCGAAACGACGCGTATCGACGGACACATCGAACGCGGAAACTCATGGTGTGTATCCAGCATAATAGTGCTTCAGCTGGGGACCAGGGGAAGACCCTACACAGAACAGGTAGTCTCACTGCTCATGCTGTTTTACTTAATTCACCAGGAAGTTAACTGGTCCACACACAGATCCAAATATGGTATAAAGCCCCATCTACATTATACGATTCTTTGTGCGAATCGATTACGATTCTATTTATGATCCGATTAAATCTGACATGTCCGATCGGGATTCGATTCAATTCAAACTGCCATTGTTTTGCAATGGCAAATTTAATTGGGTCGAATTGAATTCTGATCGGACATGTTGGATTTAATCGGATTGTGAATAGAAACGTAATCGAATCGCACAAAGAATCGTATCGTGTAGATTGGGCTTAAGAATGCCCTGCCATATAGAAAAGATGACATAGTTTCCACCTACATATATTGCATAAATTCAGGTGTAGACCCGTCCTCTTTTCTACATTGCAGACCCCACACAGGGCAGACAGTGTTCCTGGTGGGTGTCAGGTTCAGAGCTGCAAGGCAAACATGCTAACCATTTATCTAAAACGCTGCCTCCATTTTAAAGAGGAAATGTAATCAAGGATTGAACTTCATCCCAACCAGATACCCCGTTTCCCATGAGAAATGTTTACCTTTTCTTGAATAGATCATCAGGGGGGTCTGTATGGCTCATATTGTGGTGAATCCTCTCCCACAGTGTGATGTCACGACCAAGGTCCTGACAGTTTGCTGTCTGTGAACCTCATTGCATTGTAGGAAATTACATATTTTTCCAACTGCCAAGCAAGCAATATTTCCCTCTGTACATAGAACTCTCAGTAATGAACATTCCATAAAGATCACCTGGCAGGAGTAAAGAGGTCACCTCCTGTGATACATTTCAGAATAAATCAGGGAGAGGAAGGATTTTACAATAGGCAAACACTGACTAAATAATGTATAAATGAATATAGCAAACAATAAGCAATTGTATTCATTGACCTCAATTCTGGTAGGGTTATCAAACAAATTACCTCATGCGAGGTAATTTACCTCATGAGGCAATGACATTTAGCAATTCTGGTAGGTTTTGGTCATGCTTTACCTCATGAGGTAAATTACGAGGTAATAATAGCTATTCTCATGGAAACTAGGGGGCATGTTAGCACATAATTTACCAATCAGTTTAAGACCTGCCTGTACCTGGAGGTAAAGTCAATTTGTATGCATTTTGCAGTTTTTAGTGGAGCTCCTATTGCTGTTTTAGTGTTGTTCCTATTCTGGCCGTGTAATAGAAAAGAATAGTAGAAATAAAACTCCAAATATTTACTGGATTTTTTTTTTATACCGGATGCCTATAAATATACTTTTTATAGGCTGCTACATAATCAAATACACCTTCCCCCTCAAAAAAAAAAAAAAAAAAAAATCTTCTAAAGACGATCCTAACTTATGGAAGACAATTAACCACTTCCCGACCGCCCACTACACAGGGGCGGCGGGGAAGTGGAGCCCTGCAGGACGGCCTCACCCACAGAGGCGGCGGTCCATTTAAGGGCATGGGCGGAGCGATCGCGTCATCCGTGACGCGATCCTCCGCCGGCGCCTGTCACCGCTCGCTCGCCGCAACATCCCGCCGGCTATACGGAAGCGCCGGCGGGATGTTAACCCCGCGATCGCCGCATACAAAGTGTATAATACACTTTGTAATGTTTACAAAGTGTATTATACAGGCTGCCTCCTGCCCTGGTGGTCCCAGTGTCCGAGGGACCACCAGGGCAGGCTGCAGCCACCCTAGTCTGCACCCAAGCACACTGATTTCTCCCCCCCCCCTGCCCCAGATCGCCCACAGCACCCATCAGACCCCCCCCCTGCCCACCCCCCAGACCCCTGTTTGCACCCAATCACCCCCCTAATCACCCATCAATCACTCCCTGTCACTATCTGTCAACGCTATTTTTTTTTTATCCCCCCCCCTGCTCCCTGCCCCCTCCTGATCACCCCCCACCCCTCAGATTCTCCCCAGACCCCCCCCCCCCTGTTTACTGTATGCATCTATCCCCCTGATCACCTGTCAATCACCTGTCAATCACCTGTCAATCACCCATCAATCACCCGTCAATCACCCCCTGTCACTGCCACCCATCAATCAGCCCCTAACCTGCCCCTTGCGGGCAATCTGATCACCCCCCCCCACACCAATAGATCGCCCACAGATCCGACATCAGATCACCTCCCAAATCCATTGTTTACATCTATTCTCTCCTCTAAACACCCACTAATTACCCATTAATCACCCATCAATCACCCCCTATCACCACTTGTCACTTTTACCTATCAGATCAGACCCTAATCTGCCCCTTGCGGGCACCCAATCACCCGCCCACACGCTCAGATTGCCCTCTGACCCCCCCTTATCAATTCACCAGTGCATTAATTACATCTGTTCTTCCCTGTAATAACCCACTGATCACCTGTCAATCACCTGCCAATCACCTATCACCCATCAATCACCCCCTGTCACCCCCTGTCACTGCCACCCATCAATCAGCCCCTAACCTGCCCCTTGCGGGCAATCTGATCACCCACCCACACCATTAGATCGCCCGCAAACCCGCCGTCAGATTACCTCCCAAATGTATCGTTTACATCTGTTATCTTCTCTAAACACCCACTAATTACCCATCAATCACCCCCTATCACCACCTGTCACTGTTACCTATCAGATCAGACCCTAATCTGCCCCTTGCGGGCACCCAATCACCCGCCCACACGCTCAGATTGCCCTCAGACCCCCCCCCCCCTTATCAATTCGCCAGTGCATTAATTACATCTGTCCTTCCCTGTAATAACCCACTGATCACCTGTCAATCACCTGCCAATCACCTATCACCCATCAATCACCCCCTGTCACTGCCACCCAACAATCAGCCCCTAACCTGCCCCTTGCGGGCAATCTGATCACCCACCCACACCAATAGATCGCCCGCAGATCCGACATCAGATCACCACCCAAGCGCAGTGTTTCCATCTATTCTCTCCTCTAAACACCCACTAATTACCCATCAATCACCCATCAATCACTCCCTATCACCACCTGTCACTGTTACCTATCAGATCAGACCCTAATCTGCCCCTTGCGGGCACCCAATCGACCGCCTACACGCTCAGATTGCCCTCAGACCCCCCCTTATCAATTCGCCAGTGCAATATTTACATCTGTTCTCCCCTGTAATAACCCACTGATTACCTGTCAATCACCTATCAATCACCCATCAATCACCCCCTGTCACTGCCACCCATCAATCACCCCCTGTCACTGCCACCCATCAATCACCCGCTGTCACTGCCACCCATCAATCAGCCCCTAACCTGCCCCTTGCGGGCAAACTGATCACCCACCCACACCAATAGATCGCCCGCAGATCCGACATCAGATCACCACCCAAGCGCAGTGTTTCCATCTATTCTCTACCCTAAACACCCACTAATTACCCATCAATCACCCCCTGTCACTGCTACCTATCAGATTAGACCCCTATCTGCCCCTAGGGCACTCAATCACCCGCCCACACCCTCAGAATGCCCTCAGACCCCAGCCCTGATCACCTCGCCAGTGCATTGCTTGCATCCATTCCCCCCTCTAATCACACCTTGAGACACCCATCAATCACCTCCTGTCACCCCCTAGCACACCTACCCATCAGATCAGGCCCCAATTTGCCCCGTGTGGGCTCCTGATCACTCGGCCAAACCCTCAGACCCCCTTCCGATCACCTCCCCAGTGCATGGATTGCATCTATTTTCCCCTCTAACCACCCCCTGAGACACCCATCAATCACCTCCTGTCACCCCCTAGCACTCCTATCCATCAGATCAGGCCCAATACAACCTGTCATCTAAAAGGCCACCCTGCTTATGACCGGTTCCACAAAATTCGCCCCCTCATAGACCACCTGTCATCAAAATTTGCAGATGCTTATACCCCTGAACAGTCATTTTGAGACATTTGGTTTCCAGACTACTCACGGTTTTGGGCCTGTAAAATGCCAGGGCGGTATAGGAACCCCACAAGTGACCCCATTTTAGAAAAAAAAGACACCCCAAGGTATTATGTTAGGTGTATGACGAGTTCATAGAAGATTAAATTTTTTGTCAAAAGTTAGCGGAAATTAATTTTTATTGGTTTTTTTTCACAAAGTGTCATTTTTCACTAACTTGTGACAAAAAATAAAATCTTCTATGAACTCGCCATACACCTAACGGAATACCTTGGGGTGTCTTCTTTCTAAAATGGGGTCACTTGTGGGGTTCCTATACTGCCCTGGCATTTTAGGGGCCCTAAACCGCGAGGAGTAGTCTAGAAAACAAATGCTTCAAAATGACCTGTGAATAGGACGTTGGGCCCCTTAGTGCACCTAGGCTGCAAAAAAGTGTCACACATGTGGTACCGCCGTACTCAGGAAAAGTAGTATAATGTGTTTTGGGGTGTATTTTTACACATACCCATGCTGGGTGGGAGAAATTTCTATGTAAATGGACAATTGTGTGTAAAAAAATCAAACAATTGTCATTTACAGAGATATTTCTCCCACTTAGCATGGGTATGTGTAAAAATACACCCCAAAACGCATTATACTACTTCTCCTGAGTACAGCGGTACCACATGTGTGGCACTTTTTTACACCCTAAGTACGCTAAGGGGCCCAAAGTCCAATGAGTACCTTTAGGATTTCACAGGTCATTTTGCGACATTTGGTTTCAAGACTACTCCTCACGGTTTAGGGCCCCTAAAATGCCAGGGCAGTATAGGAACCCCACAAATGACCCCATTCTAGAAAGAAGACACCCAAAGGTATTCCGTACGGATTATGGTGAGTTCATAGAAGATTTTATTTTTTGTCACAAGTTAGCGGAAAATGACACTTTGTGAAAAAAAACTATTAAAATCAATTTCCGCTAACTTGTGACAAAAAAATAAAATCTTCTATGAACTCACCATACTCCTAACGGAATACCTTGGGGTGTCTTCTTTCTAAAATGGGGTCATTAGTGGGGTTCCTATACTGCCCTGGCATTTTAGGGGCCCTAAACCGTGAGGAGTAGTCTTGAAACAAAAATGACCTGTGAAATCCTAAAGGTACTCATTGGACTTTGGGCCCCTTAGTGCAGTTAGGGTGCAAAAAAGTGCCACACGTGGTATCGCCGTACTCGGGAGAAGTAGTACAATGTGTTTTGGGGTGTATTTTTACACATACCCATGCTGGGTGGGAGAAATACCTCTGTAAATGACAATCTTTTGATTTTTTTACACACAATTGTCCATTTACAGAGGTATTTCTCCCACCCAGCATGGGTATGTGTAAAAATACACCCCAAAACACATTGTACTACTTCTCCCGAGTATGGCGATACCACATGTGTGGCACTTTTTTGCACCCTAACTGCGCTAAAGGGCCCAAAGTCCAATGAGTACCTTTAGGATTTCACAGGTCATTTTGAGAAATTTCGTTTCAAGACTACTCCTCACGGTTTAGGGCCCCTAAAATGCCAGGGCAGTATAGGAACCCCACAAATGACCCCATTTTAGAAAGAAGACACCCCAAGGTATTCCGTTAGGAGTATGGTGAGTTCATAGAAGATTTTATTTTTTGTCAAAAGTTAGCGGAAATTGATTTTAATTGTGTTTTTTCACAAAGTGTCATTTTCCGCTAACTTGTGACAAAAAATAAAATCTTCTATGAACTCGCCATACTACTAACGGAATACCTTGGGGTGTCTTCTTTCTAAAATGGGGTCATTTGTGGGGTTCCTATACTGCCCTGGCATTTTAGGAGCCCTAAACCGTGAGGAGTAGTCTTGAAACGAAATTTCTCAAAATGACCTGTGAAATCCTAAAGGTACTCATTGGACTTTGGGCCCTTTAGCGCAGTTAGGGTGCAAAAAAGTGCCACACATGTGGTATCGCCGTACTCAGGAGAAGTAGTATAATGTGTTTTGTGGTGTATTTTTACACATACCCATGCTGAGTGGGAGAAATATCTCTGTAAATGGACAATTGTGTGTAAAAAAAATTAACAAATTGTCATTTACAGAGATATTTCTCCCACCCAGCATGGGTATGTGTAAAAATACACCCCAAAACACATTATACTACTTCTTCTGAGTACGGCAATACCACATGTGTGGCACTTTTTTGCAGCCTAACTGCGCTAAGGGGTCCAAAGTCCAATGAGCACCTTTAGGCTTTACAGGGGTGCTTACAATTTAGCACCCCCCAAAATGTCAGGACAGTAAACACACCCCACAAATGATCCCATTTTGGAAAGTAGACCCTTCAAGGTATTCAGAGAGGGGCATGGTGAGTCCGTGGCAGATTTCATTTTTTTTTGTCGCAAGTTAGAAGAAATGGAAACTTTTTTTTTTTTTTTTTTTTCTCACAAAGTGTCATTTTCCGCTTACTTGTGACAAAAAATAATATCTTCTATGAACTCACTATGCCTCTCAGTGAATACTTTGGGATGTCTTCTTTCCAAAATGGGGTCATTTGGGGGGTATTTATACTATCCTGGAATTCTAGCCCCTCATGAAACATGACAGGGGGTCAGAAAAGTCAGAGATGCTTGAAAATGGGAAAATTCACTTTTGGCACCATAGTTTGTAAACGCTATAACTTTTACCCAAACCAATAAATATACACTGAATGGGTTTTTTTTATCAAAAACATGTTTGTCCACATTTTTCGCGCTGCATGTATACAGAAATTTTACTTTATTTGAAAAATGTCAGCACAGAAAGTTAAAAAAAATCATTTTTTTGCCAAAATTCATGTCTTTTTTGATGAATATAATAAAAAGTAAAAATCGCAGGAGCAATCAAATAGCATCAAAAGAAAGCTTTATTAGTGACAAGAAAAGGAGCCAAAATTCATTTAGGTGGTAGGTTGTATGAGCGAGCAATAAACCGTGAAAGCTGCAGTGGTCTGAATGGAAAAAAAGTGGCCGGTCCTTAAGGGGTAGAAAGCCCTAGGTCCTCAAGTGGTTAAAGACTACTATTATTAATTTACTGCATGCTTACCGCTGAAATACCTCATGTTTTACTTCACTTTATGCATTTACCTCATGTTTTACCGCATGTTTTTCCTCGTGTTTGGAAATGGAGAAAAATCTTTCAGAATTGCTAAATAAAAAAAAGTAAAATACCTCATGAGGTATTTTACCTACAAAAAAATATTTACCTCACATAGCTACCAGAATTAAGGCCATTAATGGCCTTAATTCTGGTAGGGTTGTCAAACAAATTACCTCATGAGGTAATGACATTTAGCAATTCAGATTTAGAATCGCTTTTATTTTGCCAAGCACGACTGAGTCGTGCCCGGAATTAGGCTTGGCACATGAATACAGGGCATGTACATAGAAACATATGGGACAACAGAACATAGGACATAATAGACATTACTCAATCACATAATAATATACAAAAATATACATAAACCACATTTAGCCATACTAACTGGGTTGCAGGCAGAAAGTCTAAGGGGGGAGAGCATGGGCAGAGTTTATAGAGTTCAGCAAATCTACCGCTGTGGGGAAGAAGTTGTTTTTGTGCCCCGTGGACTTTGTAGCGATAGACCGATACCTCAGGTACCTCCGCCCCAAGGGGAGCTGAATGAAGAACTGGTGGCCAGGGTGTGAGGGGTCCTTGGAAATCTTCAGTGCTCTGGAGTGTAGTCTGGCGTTGTAGAGGGAGTCTAGGGCAGGGAGTGTGTGCCCGATGATCCTTTCCGCTGACCTGATGACCCTCTGTAGTTTGTGTCTGTTGCTTTCGGTGGAGCCAGCATACCAGACAAGGATGGAAGAACAGAGGACGGATTCAATGGTTGCGGTATAGAAGCTCGACATGAGTTTTTGGGACATGCCGAACTTCTTCAGTTGGCGGAGGAAGTAAAGCCTCTGCTGGGCTTTCCTCTGAGTGCAGACAGTGTTATCCTTCCACTTTAGGGTGCTGGAGATGGTGGTGCCCAGGAGGCGGACACCGGGCACTTTTTCTACCAACAACCCTCCAATGTGCAGTGGAGGTGGGGGGGGGGGGGGGCTGCTTCCTAAAGTCGAAGATGAACTGGATGATCTGGTAAAGTCGAAGATGATCTGGTATGATTCTGGTAGGTTTTAGTCCTGTTTTACCTCATGAGGTAAATTATGAGGTAATTCATGGGGTAATTTACCGAAAATAGCTATTCTCATGGAAATTAGGGTGCATATTAGTACATATAAATTTAAGACCTGACTGTACCTGGAGGTAAAGTCAATTTGTATGCATTTTGCAGTTTTTAGTGGAGTTCCTATTGCTGTTTTAGTGTCATTCCTATTCAGGCTGTGTAATAGAAAAGAATAGTAGAACTATAACTCCAAATATTTACTGAATTTTTTTTTATAAGGAATGCCTATAAATATACTTTTCATAGGTTGCTACATAATGAAATACACCTTCCCCCCCCCCTCAAAAAAAAAAAAGAAAAAAAAATCTTCCAAAGACTATCCTAACTTATGGAAGACAATTAAAGATGATTAATTATTTACTGCATGCTTACCGCTGAAATACCTCATGTTTTACCTCACTTTATGCATTTACCTCATGTTTTACCTCATAATTGGAAATGGAGAAAAATCTTTCAGAATTGCACTAAAAAAAGGAAAATATCTCTTGAGGTATTTATCTACAAAAAAATATTTACCCCACATAGCTACCAGAATTGAATTGTATTTTCACTACAGTTCCTCTTTAAGGCCTTGACCACTTCAAGCCCAGATGGTTGTGTGTTATGCTGCAGTGTATTGATCTCTGTTGCACTGTTTAATTACATGACGTGATGCAGCACTACTCTGCTCGTGAAAATGTGTGCAGCTGTGCCATAATCAGGACCGGCCCTAGACTTTTTGCCGCCCGAGGCCGTGGGTGGGGGGGCCGCCGAGCTGGAGAAGTAGCGGGCAGGAAGGGGGTATTGGGCCTAGCGGTGGGGAGGGGGGTCGGACCCCCCCTCCCTCGCCTGGGTCCCCCGATCTGTGCTCCACCTCCAGCTTTAACTAGCTCCGTAGCTGATGATAGTATTAGTAAGAGGGACGGGCGGGGATCACTCACCTCCTCCGGGTTCCAGCGTGCGCTCCACTGACGTCACTTCCTGCAACGCCGCCCACTGAATTGTAAGTGGGCGCGTTGCAGGAAGTGACGTCAGTGGAGCGCACGCTGGAACCGGAAGAGATGAGTGATCCCTGCCCATCCCTCTTACTATCGGCAGCTACGGAGCTATTTAAAGCTGGAGGTGGAGCGCAGATCGGGGGACCCAGGCGAGGGAGGGGGGGTCCGACCCCCCTCCCCACCGCTAGGCCCAATCCCCCTTCCTGCCCGCTACCCCTCCAGCTCGGCGGCCGCCCCCCCCCCTGCACCCGCGGAGGGGCAGTTGCCGCCCCCCAAGAAGTGCCGCCTGAGGCAAAAGTTTCACCCCGCCTCATGAGCGGGCCGGCCCTGGCCATAATGTACCGCACATCATTGTGCTGCTTTGCTGTGAACATCACAAAATCCAGCTTTGGCCATTTTAACGTCGTTGCAGATTGTGCACTATGTGCATTCACTATGTACAAGCCCAAACTACTGCTAAGAACAGTGTCACTGAAACAGGTCATGTGTTTGCTGTAGCACAGGAGTAGTTAACAGGAAGAGTTACATGTGTTGATTTACAGTACTCCTTTGGCTTAATTTCATGGTAAGGTATTGATTATCTCAAGATGAATGTCGGGCATTGTGGTATCATTTTACTTTTTTGAAGTACACCTCTGACATCTATCTATACGTATTTGTTTACAGTTAGAAGGCAAATTAAGGACAGAAACAGACCAGTATTTCTGGGAAACAAGCACAAAGACATTTATTCACTTGGCATTCCCATATTACTGGAATACGCTAAACCAACATAGCATTTAGAGTATTTTTTCTTCAGAGCAGTAGATTAGGAAGTCTAGCTTGTACAATCTCGCGTGGACAACCTGCTTGAATTTAAGACCCAAAAAGTATTAAATGCCCATCATCCCTTCACACCGGCTTTAAGCATAATGGGAGTGCCTGCACTTGTTGCTGAGGTAAAAATGTGGGTCAAAGAACAGGTTCTCAACAGAAGCAGAAGTAGTCTGATATAAAGGGAAGGCTTTAAAAGTCTTAGCTGAGGAGCTAGCACAGTGCTCTGAGTCCCTTCTTAAACTAAGCACCTTTAGGAAATGTAGGAGCATGCAAATTCATAGTCAGTGGATGATACAGGCACATGTCTGCGGACGATCCGATTTCAGCCATGCATCAGGGTGGCTGTACTCATGACAGACTTTTGGCAGAGATGGTCCCTGACTGGTCTTGGCTAAGAACACTCTAGTGCAGTGATGGCTAACCTTTCAGAGGCCGAGTGCCCAAACTGCGACCTAACACCGACTTATTTACCTCTGAGTGCCAATGGGGGGCGGGGATGCAGCGCGCCGCGCTGAAAAATGGGCGTGGCCAGGATATTGTATGGGCGGAGCTAACGTAATGATGTAACAGCGAGGCATAAGAAAGCAGTGTTTCCGCCATGATGTGGTGAAACGAGGATTCGCATCATGGGTGTGCAGAAACTGTATGATGCTATTTATACCCGCCGTAACCACCAAAGCAGCAAATATAGCCAACTATGACCATTAAGGGCTCATTCACACTATGTGCTGCGCTGTCAGTTTTGACGCAACGCACATAATGTAAGATTTATATGGTAACATAAAAGTCAATAGACTTCCATGTTACCATTCACACTACAGGTGTGCGTTCCCATGCGTTACGTTGTAACGCATCTGGGAACATTTTAACGCACAACGCATACGTTTCCACGATGGGTACAGCTGCCGGCGTCCACGCTTTAGTGCACCACAACGTGCATTCCGTGCGATCCCTGTGCGTTGGCAGCGCATGCATGAAATCGCATTCGTGCATACGTTCTGTAGTGTGAATGAGCCCTTAATAATAAATGCAGCAACAGTTACCCCAGACACCAGAAAATAAACGCAATGTGTGCAACATTTCAGCAGAAAATCTTGCAATGTGGGCCACATTTCACCAGAAAACAAACGCAGTGGGCCACATTTCACCAGAAAATAGACGCAGTGGGCCACATATCAAGAGAAAATAAACGCAGTGGGCCACATTTCACTAGAAAACAAACGCAGCGGGCAGCATTTCTCCAGAAAATAAACGCAGTGGGCCACATTTCACCAGAAAACAAACGCAACGGGCAGCATTTCCCCAGAAAACAAACACAGCGGACAGCATTTCACCAGAAAACAGACGCAGTGGGCCACATTTCACCAGAAAACAAACGCAGTGGGCCACATTTTACCAGAAAACAAACGCAGCGGGCAGCATTTCACCAGAAGACAAACGCAGCGGGCAGCATTTCACCAGAAAACAAACGCAGTGGGCCACAATTCTCCAGAAAACAAACGCAGTGGGCCACATTTCACCAGAAAATAAACGCAGTGGGCCACAATTCACCAGAAAACAAACGCAGCGGGCAGCATTTCACCAGAAAACAAACGCAGCAGGCAGCATTTCACCAGAAAACAAATGCAGTGGACCACAATTCACCAGAAAACAAACGCAGTGGGCCACATTTCACCAGAAAACAAACGCAGCGTGCAGCATTTCACCAGAAGACAAACGCAGTGGGCAGCTTTCACCATAAAACAAACGCAGTGGGCCACATTTCACCAGAAAACAAACGCAGTGGGCAGCATTTCACCAGAAGACAAACACAGCGGGCAGCATTTCACCAGAAAACAAACGCAGCGGGCAGCATTTCACCAGAAAACAAACGCAGTGGGCCACAATTCCCCAGAAAACAAATGCAGTGGGCCACATTTCATCAGAAAACAAACGCAGCGGGCAGCATTTCACCAGAAAACAAACGCAGTGGGCCACAATTCCCCAGAAAACAAACGCAGTGGGCAGCATTTCACAGTAAATAAACACAATGTGGGAAACATAGCATTTAGCAGAAAATAACACAGTGGGCCGCATTTCACCTGCAAAAAAAGTAATGTACTCACCTGACAGAAGTCTTCTCTCTCTGCTGGGCTCTGGCGCGCATCTCCCCCGGACGTTCCTTCTGCAGCTGAGTCTCCCGCGCTGCCGCTGACAGGCAGAGTGCAGGGCTATGGGAAGATGGCGCCCGAAGCCCTGTACTGGAGACAAATAGTCTCCAGTACAGGGCTTTGGCAGCCATCTTGCCGTAGCCCTGGTCTGCCTCCCGGGAGACTGCGGGGCTGCGGGCTATGAACTGGCACGGCGGCGTCTAATAGACGCTGCGGCCAGTTCATAAGCAGCGGTGGCGTGCCAGCAGATTAGGCTACGCGTGCCATAGGTTCGCCACCGCTGCTCTAGTGTGTACATCGGCCTTTAAAGAGGAACTCCGACCAAGAATTGAACTTTATCCCAATCAGTAGCTGATACCCCCTTTTACATTAGAAATCTATTCCTTTTCACCAGACCATCAGGGGGCGCTGTATGGCTGATATTGTGGTGAAACCCCTCCCACAAGAAACTCTGAGTACATACTCTTGGAAGTTTCCTGTGTGTGAACCTTGCTGCATTGTGGGAAATAGCTGTTTACAGCTGTTTCCAACTGCCAAAAAAAAGCATGCAGCAGCTACATCACCTGCCAACAGTAAAAATTTCACCATGTAATAAATGTCAGAGTATAAATCAGGGATTTAAAAGATTTTACAATGGGCAAACACTGACATTTATACATAAGTGTTGTAAAAATGAAGCACTTTTTTATTACCTTATTTTCACTGGAGTACCTCTTTAAGCAATAAAAAGTCTATGAGATCTGTTTATCTGCCAAGTACATTATTGTTTGCAAATTTTACGCAAGTCACACACAAAAAATGTTAAAGATACAGAGTATTTTGAAGACAAAACATGTTGAACAGTGGTTTGCCCATCAGATGATATAATTCGGCTACGAGGAAAACAACTTTTCTAGTGTGAGTTAAATTATTAAATCAATATATTCCTGAAGAGATTTGACACTATACAGTACAGTGTTTTTCCCAGGCTTTTTTAGCCGGGTGCCCCACCCGACTAGTTTTGGTGAGCACCCAGCTGTCAACAGCTCACCTCCTCCTAGTCTGTAAGCAGACAGAAGTACCTGCCCTGCATTCTCTCATCTCGCCCCACCCGGCTACTTATTCATGCCACCCGGCTACTATTTCATTCCACCCGGCTGTCATCGGCCCACCACCTCCTATTCTGTAAGCAGAGTTGCATACAGAAGCACTGGCCGAGATTCTCTCATCTCGACCCACCTGGCTACTTTTTCATGCCACCCGGCTACTATTTCATTCCACCCGGCTGTCATCAGCTCACCTTCTCCTATACTATAAGCAGAGTTGCACACAGAAGCACCGGCCCTGCATTCTCTCATCTCGACCCACCTGGCTACTTTTTCATGCCACCCGGCTACTATTTCATGCCACCCGGCTGGAAAAAAATTCTGGGGAGAACACTGCAGTATAAGAATTTTCACACTATGTATCTGCTGATAATGTGTATGCAGTAAATTGGAAAATTCCTACATGGGTTTTGGTCTCATCTGGATGTATTGAATCTCTTGCAAGAGAGATCTAGCTTTTGATGGGGTTCAGGTCCGGTTCTAGCTACAATGGGACCCGGGAGCAAAAGTAACTTGGGGGGCCCAAAGCGCTCAAGAGCTGAAGGGCACACTCAGGGGGCCACCCTACAGTGTTAAAAAGTCTTGCCCAAGGACTTCTTACTGAATAGGTACTGACCCTAGCCAGGATTCAAACCCTGGTCTCCCATGTCAAAGGCGGAGCCCTTAACCAGTAGATCTTGCATTTATGTTAGAAATTGTTACCTTTTTGGGAGGAAAGATTGGTCACTCTCACTTACTACACAGAACTATCTACTACACAGTCAGTTGGATAATAATTTTTATGTAATTTTTTTAATTTACAATATATACACCTTACAATAAACCCGTTAATGTAAATATGTCCCCAGAAGAGTACATAAATAAGTTCTTAAAGAGGAACTCCAGTGAAAATAATGTAATAAAAAAGGTGCTTCATTTTTACAATAATTACAGTGGTGTGAAAAACTATTTGCCCCCTTCCTGATTTCTTATTCTTTTGCATGTTTGTCACACTTAAATGTTTCTGCTCATCAAAAACCGTTAACTATTAGTCAAAGATAACATAATTGAACACAAAATGCAGTTTTAAATGATGGTTTTTATTATTTAGTGAGAAAAAACCCTCAAAACCTACATGGCCCTGTGTGAAAAAGAAATTGCCCCCTGAACCTAATAACTGGTTGGGCCACCCTTAGCAGCAATAACTGCAATCAAGCGTTTGCGATAACTTGCAACGAGTCTTTTACAGTGCTCTGGAGGAATTTTGTCCCACTCATCTTTGCAGAATTGTAATTCAGCTTTATTTGAGGGTTTCTAGCATGAACCGCCTTTTTAAGGTCATGCCACAAAATCTCAATAGGATTCAGGTCAGGACTTTGACTAGGCCACTCCAAAGTCTTCATTTTGTTTTTCTTCAGCCATTCAGAGGTGGATTGCTGGTGTGTTTTGGGTCATTGTCCTGCTGCAGCACCCAAGATCGCTTCAGCTTGAGTTGACGAACAGATGGCCGGACATTCTCCTTCAGGATTTTTTGGTAGACAGTAGAATTCATGATTCGATCTATCACAGCAAGCCTTCCAGGTCCTGAAGCAGCAAAACAACCCCAGACCATCACACTACCACCACCATATTTTACTGTTGGTATGATGTTCTTTTGCTGAAATGCTGTGTTACTTCTATGCCAGATGTAACGGGACACGCACCTTCCAAAAAGTTCAACTTTTGTCTCGTCGGTCCACAAGGTATTTTCCCAAAAGTCTTGGCAATCATTGAGATGTTTTTTTAGCAAAATTGAGACGAGCCTTAATGTTCTTTTTGCTTAAAAATGGTTTGCACCTTGGATATCTGCCATGCAGCTAGTTTTTGCCCAGTCTCTTTCTTATGGTGGAGTCGTGAACACTGACCTTAATTGAGGCAAGTGAGGCCTGCAGTTCTTTAGATGTTGTCCTGGGGTCTTTTGTGGCCTCTCGGATGAGTTTTCTCTGCGCTCTTGGGGTAATTTTGGTCGGCCGGCCACTCCTGGGAAGGTTCATCACTGTTCCATGTTTTTGCCATTTGTGGATAATGGCTCTCACTGTGGTTCGCTGGAGTCCCAAAGCTTTAGAGATGGCTTTATAACCTTTACCAGACTAATAGATCTCAATTACAGTACTTTTGTTCTCATTTGTTCCTGAATTTCTTTGGATCGTGGCATGATGTCTAGCTTTTGAGGTGCTTTTGGTCTACTTCTCTGTGTCAGATAGCTCCTATTTAAGTGATTTCTTGATTGAAACAGGTGTGGCAGTAATCAGGCCTGGGGGTGACTACAGAAATTGAACTCAGGTGTGATAAACCACAGTTACGTTATTTTTTAACAAGGGGGGCAATCACTTTTTCACACAGGGCCATGTAGATTTGGAGTTTTTTTTTCTCACTAAATAATAAAAACCATCATTCAAAACTGCATTTTGTGTTCAATTATGTTATCTTTGACTAATAGTTAACGGTTTTTGATGAGCAGAAACATTTAAGTGTGACAAACATGCAAAAGAATAAGAAATCAGGAAGGGGGCAAATAGTTTTTCACACCACTGTCTGTATAAATGCTTTAGTCAGTGTTTGCCCATTGTAAAATATTTCCTCTCCCTGATTTACATTCTGACATTTATCACATGGTGACATTTTTACTGCCGGCAGGTGATGTCAGTGGAAGGAGATGCTGCTTGCTTTTTGGCAGTTGTAAACAGCTGTTAGTTCCCACAATGCAACAAGGCTCTCAGTGTGGTGTCAGAACCATGGTCCTGACATCACACTGTGGGAGGGGTTTTACCACAGTATCAGCCATACAGAGCCTCTTGATGATCCGATGTGAAAAGGAAAAGATTGCTCATGGGAAAGGGGGTATCAGCTACTGATTAGGATGAAGTTTAATTCTTGGTTACGGTTTCTCTTTAAGGGCTATGCAGGAGTGCACTACGCTTCTTAAAGAGACTCTGTAACAAAATGTTCAGCCTTATTTCTTCTATACCATAAGTTCCTATACCTGTTCTAATGTGGTCTGTCTTACTGCAGCCTTTCCTAGTTGCACAGTGGCTGTATTATCTCTGTTATATAATCTAATCTTCTTTCCTCTGACGGCTTTGTTGGGCTCAGGCAGGAATGTGCTGCTCCTTTTGTGATAGGATAGAAGCTATACACACAATCTCCACGCCCCCTGCAGGCTCTGTGTGAGTCACAGGCTGAGCTCCTCTCAGCCTATCACACTCTGGTTAGCAGCCATGTCTTTTGTTTGTAAACACTGCCTAAAACTGGCAATTACAAGCCAGAATCGCAGCAGGGAGTGGCAGAAACAGCACAGAGGGGCCCAGGAGAACGTAATGAATAGAATGGTATGCTTTTTATTTTAAGAATTTTAGAGTACAGATTAGGCCTGAACGATTTATCGTTTTTGCATCGAAATCGCGATCACGGAAACGGCGATTACGTGATCGTCAGTGCATCGATTTTTCCGATATCCCGCGCCCTCCCGCTGTGCATTCCAACTTGCCGCTCTATGGTCAAGTAGCAGCGGCTCATTGGCTCTTGTTCCCAGCGGTGGCTCACTATCACTCCGTTCTTTCTCCCGCTGTGCGCCGCTTCCTCCTCCTCCTACATCATTGGCTCTCTTCTTGCCCTCCTACTCTGCCTGGCGTGTCATGAGGTGGGCGGGCGCCGCGAGAGACTCCACCTAGCGTGTCATGAGGTGGGCGGGCGCCGCACGACAGACTCCACCTAGCGTGTCATGAGGTGAGCGGGCGCTGCACGACAGACTTCACCTGCAGGCTCTCGCTCATTTCCCTCTGCCTCCAACAGTGCTCCCAGCCCGTAATCAGCTGGGCGAGCGGCAGACTCGGCCCGCAGGGTCTCACTTGATTTCCCTCCAGTGCACCTGTCATCAGCACTCACGCTCACTCCAGCTGGGCCTGTAACTCAAAAAAAAAAAAAGTATGGCCAGTAATCAAATCTTTAGGCTTGGAAATGGTATTATCACAGCTCCGCCTCCTTTGCACAGCAGAATTCTGATTGAGGCAAACAGCATGGTGATCTCACTGATCTGTGCTAAGCTGTTGTGTGCTGGCCTGGCCTGCTGGACACTGTGCATTTGATAAAGGAGCTGAATGAGCAGACTCTGATTAATCCTAAAATGGTTTGTTTCAGGCGTGATAACTGGCCGAAGTACATGGTGTGCATTGTGAATTTAGTACGAAAGCTTTATTTTAAGAAAATCGTGAATCGAATCGAAATCGCAATTTCTGACAGAAATCGTGCGATTCAATCTTTTCCTAAAATCGTTCAGGCCTAGTACAGATTCTCTTTAAGGCTGAGAATACACCATGAGATTTTTTTGGCAGATAAATGGTTTGATTGATAATTTACGACAGGTCCGATCTTATTTTCGATTGTTTTTCAGATAGATTTATCATAGAAGTGAATGGAAATCAATTAGAAAAATGATCATAAAATCGATTGGACAGTAAATCTGCTGAAAAATCTCATCATGTATTCCCAGTGTTAGAAAGTTAGCCACTCACTCAAAGTGCATGTAAAAAGGATTAATTTGTTAGTCTTCGTTGCCCAGAGTTATTTTTTTATCTGTGGCCTAAGCATAGTAGTACTAAGCAAGTCACTTGGCTCTTCATAACGCCTGACAACATATGCTGATAAATTATTTCCTTTTTGTTCCCTTGAGCAAACATTGTAAGCATACAAGCTAAGCTAGGTCTGTTTACTTTCCTTTCATCAAAATATTGGCAAGAAGGGTGGATTGCTAAATTTCAGTGACTGTGTCTACTCTCTCTACCCAGAACACCGGGATATATTACCAGGGATACATTACCAATCTATCTGAGATTTGTCAAATTTATTCTGCAGTGTTATGCACATATGGATCTGGTACAATTCCAGTGACAAAGCTGTTCTATTGTTTTCTGTAAATGTTATGAAAGAGAAGCTAAGACCATTACTTTAGCCTTCAAATTGTATGAAATAGTTTGAAGGATTTACAAAGAACAAAGGAAGAGATTTATCAAGCAAAGTTTTTTGAACAGAATCGAGCACTTTTCAAGCTACTACTTTTGTATCAAAACATCAGTGATGGCTTTAGGCTGTGTACTTGGAATAAAGGGGTTTGAGAATTTGGGCACTTGGTAATGCCGATAGTATAATGTTGGTGATGTTATAGTATAGCTGAGCACCCATTACTATAACAATGCTTGTCTGGACTGCCGGAGCTAAGGGATGCACAGATCTACTACAACCGGGTGGCCATTACTTCAACACCAACACTATCCGGAGCTAGAGTTTGGCTATACAACAGCCAAACTCCAGCTTCAGTTACTGCTACATTCCACACCACAAGATTACCTTGTTGGCACTGCCATAGCTGCTAGCTACTGTACATTGTGGGATATGGCAGCACCCAAATCGCCAAGTGAGCTATGCGCCAAATTTCCCTGTCCTTTGTCCCAGAGGCAGGTGGTAAAATTCCTCCAGTGGGGACAAGAATAGCAACAACAACCCCCACTTCCCAAATAGATAAATTAAAAGATTTCAAAATCCCCAGCACACTGTCCAAGACTTTGAAACAAAACCTTTGAATAACGATTGAGAGCCTACATTTCATCTATTTTAACTTGGGAGCTGCAATCTTGCAGAATTATGTCCACTTTGGTCTGTAAGCACCACAAAGCTATATTCAGACTATCTTTGTAGCTTGTAGTCAGAGGCCCTCTAGTCTTATTATCCACATATAAAAATAAAGGTACTATTGGCAGCTGGGAGGCATATATTTAATACATTTGGGTGCTGGATGAACAAATCGTAGAATATTAACAGAGGAACACCAAGAGCCCCAATAGTGTAGTATGTATTGACAAAGGGGATAATGACAAAGAGTAATAGTTGTTATACTCACAAGCATGGGTCACCAATAGGCAACCACTGTAAAGGCAGATGGGGAGATTATCCTGACCCCACTCAGGAATAAGAAGTCGCTCTCTGTAGATAGTAGAAAAGGGTCGCAACCCTCCACCCAGGGTGGATACAATATTATATAGGAGAGAACAGAGGCGCCAAAAAGATAAAAGGGGTTTTAAATGAGCTTAAAAGCCAAAAAATTGGTAATTAGAGGAGGCAGTGGTGGACTTACCTCCTCCAAGCAGACACAACACAACTGTACATTCAGTCTATTTATTAACAAACTCCAGATAAAACAAAGCAATGCGTTTCACGGGTCAGCGCCTGCTTCCTCAGGCAATAGAAAAAGGAGTTACAGCATCTAGCAAAACAAACAACACTCGGCACCTCTGTCACAGTGCTAGATGTACAGTCGTGTTGTGTCTGCTTGGAGGAGGTAAGTCCACCACTGCCTCCTCTAATTACCAAATTTTTGGCTTTTAAGCTCATTTAAAACCCCTTTTATCCTTTTGGCGCCTCTGTTCTCTCCTATATAAAATTGTAGAATATAGATGTTACCGATATTCTATCGCCTTTCCTAACCTTACTCTCACATTAACCCTCGGGAGAATATTCGCATTATAGCTAACTGAAAGAAATAGTTAATGTTTGGAAATTGTTTAGAAACAGTTACCATGTATTACTATTAAATATATAAAGGGGCACTTCAGATCACCTCTACCATACCAAGGAGTACTTGGTGAGCACAATATTTTAAAGGGGGTACATACCAAAATAATGTTTAAAACTTTTGGTCCATCCTAGAGTGCTGTGCAATATCGGTGTCATATCTGCATTCTTAATAAATGTTTTACTGCAATATAGTATATATAGTATATATATATATATATATAGAGAGAGAGAGAGAGAGAGAGAGAGAGAGAGAGAGAGAGAGAGAGAGAGCACTTTATATGGGGCCCATAAAATGTTATAGTTTCTAATAGTATCTCTGTCTACAAACATTTAGGTGACAATCCTATGTCTGGCTTAGATGTCTGCCACATTAAACGTATATGTAATGTCTACACCCAAGTCATTTAGTAATATGCGGAGAGATTTTGATGACCGAGCATGGTGTTTGTACAATACTGTTGTGTCTTCTGAGCTGCCTTTTCTCCCTATAAACAGGGCCGGATTTAAGCCAAGGCAACATTGGGCATGGCCTAGGGCACCACAAGATCAAGGGCGGGTGGGAAGCAGGCTATACTAGGGGGAAGGGTCACCTTGCTATCTATACTGGAGGGAGGGGGAGAGGTCATCAGGCTATCTATACAGAAATGGGGAGGGTTATCTGGTTCCTCATACTAGAGGGAAGGGGGGAGGGGTCATCAGGATACCTATACTCGAGGTAAGGGGGTGGGGTCATCAGACTATCTAAACCGGAGAAAGGGGGTAAGGGTCATTTGGCTACCTATATTGGAGGGCAGTGTCAACAGGATACCTATACTCGAGGGAGGGGGAAGAGTCATCTAGCTACCTATACTGGAGGGGGCAGCTTCTGACAGTGGCCTCGGGCGTTTAAGAGTACAAATCCGGCCTTGCCTATGAAGAGTGGAGGTGGGAGGACAGGCAGGAGTTGGCAGCAGCAGGAAATTAGGCATGAAGTCTACAGGAAGAAGTCTGCAGACAGAGGGGACTCCTTTACACACTCTGAAATAGCTTTTCATAATTCTAGTGTTTCAGAATCATTTATTTTGTCAAGTACAGCACTCCAGTTTCCTCCCACATACCAAAAACATACAGATAAGTTACGTTATGTGGCCTGTATATAGTGTGTGTGTGTGTGTGTGTGTGTGTGTGTGTGTGTGTGTGTATATATATATATATATATATATATATATATATATATATATATATATATATATATATATATATATATATATATATATATATATATATATATATATATATATATATATATATATATATATTCCTATAATAGAGGGGGTTAATGTCCAAGTACTACATGCTGCATTGTGAATACCTTGCTGTGCAAAGGTGAAGCTGTTTTGCCTCATGTATTGCTTTCATGAGTGAGAAGGTATTAGTGTGACTAGCAGCTGCTGTGTTTTGTGTGCCTCACTCATCATTGTGTGCAGGATCATCAGGCTCACACTCCCTGTCAGCGTCAGTGGCGGCAGACAGTCTGACCTGGAATGAATCCTATGCACTGGAGGTCTCCTTTAAGTCCAGAAGTGTCAGTAATCTGGTGCTTTCCTGCAAGCTGGCTCTGTTTATAGTGGATATCAAGTGGCTCCCTCACCTGATTCTACTGTCACCAATAGCCTGAGGCTCCAGCAGCGTGGTGCCTATAGCTGATTGCAGTCTGGCCATGAACACAAATTTGCCTCTTTGCTGGCTCTGTCCATTTGTCTCCAGCACACATTCATCAGCAGAGCTTGTCTTCATGCTTTGTTACCATGCCAGAGTTGTTTAAATAGACTGTCAAGATTTTATTACTTCTTATTGACAATATGATCCCTATAAAAAGGCAATTAGTTAAGTGCATTTTCTACTACGGGCATATCGTTGCTGCTTTTTAATTAGCTTATGGCCATTATATAGACTTGACAATGCATTACCATTGATTGATTGTTTTAATAACTTCTCATCTAAAATGGTATACTCTGGTTTACTATTTTTTTTTTGTTTTTTTGTTTTGTTTTGTAAAGTAAAAGGCATATTTGTATTTTTGAGAAAACATATTGTTATTTTTCTTTCTGTACTTAAATCTGATACTTTAGTTTAAGCTTACACATGAACTCTATGCATATAAATGCACCTTTGTAATACTTGCCCTCCAAACATCTGTAATTATTTTCAGTCAGTTTTTAGATTCACACTGTTCTGCTGCATGACATAGACAGGGACGCCACTGTTCACTTCCTGTTTTTGTTATGGCTATTTGTGTCACCTGTGTCCTCATTGGATGTAAATAAGCATCATCACAGTGCTGACTGGTTATAGAAAGACATACAGGGCCATATGCAATTCCCTTTTTCTCCTGAGTTTCCACCTAGGAGATAATTTTTCATCTTCTATGTAAAATAACTTTCTAGCATTTTTCAACTAAAAAAGTACCAGAAAGTACTGTGAAAATTATCTTGAGTAATTTCTTGCTTACTGGTGGCTTAAAATGCATTTTATCGATCACCTAAGAGAAAACTCACATGAAAAAATGTATTGCATATGGGCCACAGTCTCATATACAATTCACATTTTCTGCTGAGTTTTCTCCTAACTGATATTTTTTCATCTTCTCTTTAAAATAACTTTTCAGCACTCTGCAATTGAAAAAAAATTAAAAAGTAGGTGAAAAAAGTACCGTTAAAATTATTTTGACTATTTTCTAGCTTGCTGGTGGCTTGATAGGTATTTTATCGGCAAGGTATGAAAATATCACCTCACAGAAAACTCAGGAGGAAAAAGGAATTGCATATGGCCCATAGTCTTCAAACCCCAAATAGACATAATCTTGTGTGTTTTGCTTACCTTGCTCCAGCTGAAAACTGAGCAGCTTCAGTTCAGTGCAATAATCATTATTCTGGGATCAAAATACCTAAGGAGAGTATCGGACAATGTTCCACACTTATATCTCCAACTGCAACTGTATTTTAGCTGAGATTGATTGAAAAGCCCCTCTTAGATGCTTATTTTTACTGCGTGATGCAGTACAAAACCACACATATGCTATGCATAGCTGTAGCTACAATAGTTGCACATTATTATTAGTATTATTTAGTATTTATATAGCGCTGACATCTGCTGCTGCTCTTGTCACTAATTGTCCTTCAGAAGGGCCCATAATCAAATTCCTACCATAGTCATATGTTCATTGTAGTTTAGGGCCAACTTAGGGGGAGCCCAATTACAATACAATACAATAACATTTCTATAGCGCTTTTCTCCCATAGGACTCAAAGCGCTTAGGCTCTCTCAGATTCATTAGTTGGTAGTAGGATGAAGTCTTCACACAACGAAATTTATATTTCTGCAAATGCTAAACTGAACAGGTGGGTTTTTAGTCTGGATTTAAACACGTCTAGAGATGGAGCTGTTTTAATCTGTTGATGTAGGAGTTCCAAAACAATAGGAGCAGCATGACAGAAGGCTCTGGGACCAAAAATTTCCAAGTGGACTCTGGGTATGGCTAGATTATTAGAACCTGTGGATCTGAGATTGTGGGGATTGCTACGCAGCTGCAACATTTCTTTCATGTATGCAGGGCCCAGATTATTTAGTAATTTAAATGTCAGTAGGCCAATCTTGAATAGGACCCACCATTCTATAGGTAGCCAGGGAAGGGAGTGCAGGACTGGCGTTACCCTCTTTCACTGAAAATAAGACCTACCCTGAAAATAAGCCCTAGCTGGAATTTTGAGCATGCTTGAAATATAAGCCCTACCCCGAAAATAAGCCCTAGTGGAAGTTAAAGAGGAGGAAGAGGCAGCCAGTATGTGGGGACACAGTGGTGCAGTGCCAATCGGGCACTGATCCTGTCATCCCAGCACACGGCAAGGTTATCAGCTGTGTGCAGGGAAGACAGGGCAGGTGCCTGATCAGTACACTAGCATACTTTCAAATTCATGAACATCACCGTACAAAGGAACAGGAAATGTTCTGCTGAGAGACACTTCCTAATAGAAATATAAGACATCCTCTGAAAATAAGCCCTAGCACATCTTTTAGAGCAAAAATTAATATAAGACACTGTCTTATTTTCGGGGAAAGACGGTATGTGGCAGTGACGGGGTTGGTGTAATGATGTAGTGTTAGGTGCACACACTTCAGAGTTTTCTGATTATTAGTGATCCGCAGTATCACTAGTAATACAGATATATTTGATTATATGGTGATCTGCGGCATCACCAATAATACAAATATTTATGCGTACTCTGGAAAACACAAGGTACAGATATAATAACTTGTGGAAAACCCACCACACTGACGTTAACTCAAAGGGATGGTAACCTCTGGAAGGAAGGGCAGTGTGTGCGATTCTGCGACTAGGAAAGAACGCAGAATAGCGTTCCTCAGCAGTAATGGTATGCTGAGGAGTTACTGAGTTCCCCGCAAGAAGAACTCAGCAAAGGAAACCCTTTAATGGAGAACCACTAAAGGGGGCGATGTCAACGGAAAATGGTTCGGTATCAGAACTAGCAAGGAAGTACCGAATCGACAGACAGAAATCAAGATCAGAGGTCAAGCCAAGGTCAGCAACGGGAAATCAGATGAGCAGAGGTACAGAATCGAGAAACACAAGGGAAGTCAGAAGCCAAGCCAATAGTCGGTAACGGTACGGGCTGGCGAAGTACAAAATCAGGAGACAAGAGAATAAAGAGGTAACAGGCAAAAGATCATACACAATATACAATGCAATTAGTACTTTAGGCTATCGACAGAATCTGGCTAAGTGTGGATCCCCAGCTCCAGCTGGTTCTAGCACACTTTGGGATCTGACTAGGGTCTGAGTGCTAACACACAAGTATTCGCTGACTGCAGACAACTTGCAACTGACAGAATGCCTGCTTTTATACTGTGCTGGACTCAAACAGCCCGCCCAGCCATTCAACCAATCACAACCTGGCTCAAGGACCTTGCAGCACAGCTCAAGGACCTTGCTGAGGTCAGCTGACCAGCTGGTCAGCTGACTCTCTTTCTAAGAGTATAAAAGGCTCTACTGCACACGCGCGCAGCCCCTACGGGGTCCAGACTGTCATGAGAGGTGTCTCAGCGAGCAGCATGCCATGAGGCCTGTGAAGGTGTTCCAGGAGTGCAGCCTCGACGTGGAGTACGCCGAGAGGTCTGCGACTGAACGGCGGATCGTGCTACCGCTGCGGACGTTTCTCCACGTTCCGCATGCGACCATGCGGGCGGTTGCGCTGCTGATGCGGACGTTTGTCCGCGTTCAGCCCGCTGTTGCCTTATTACAGTTGGTTGGTTAATAGTCTAGCAGCAGTATTCTGTATCAGCTGTAGGCGGTACAAGTCCTTTTTTGGAAGGCCAGTGTAGAGAGCATTGCAGTAGTCCAGTCGGGAGGTAATGAAGGTATGAAGTAAGGTTGGTAGATCTTCTGGGGGATGAGGTGCTTGATTTTTGTGATGTTCTTCAGGTGAAAATAGGATAATTTCACCACAACAGAGATGTGAGTTCTGAAGTTTAAATCCCCATCAATTACAACTCCCAGGCTATGCACATGATCAAAGCTGTGCAGATCTGTGCCTCCTATTCCTCGTGGTGAAGACTGCAAGTTAAGTTGTTTTGTTATCATGCTCTGCCCTCCGATCAGAAGGACTTCAGTTTTGTCTGCATTTAGTTTCAGCCAGTTGTCACTCATCCATTGCTGTAGCTCGCGTAAGCAGGCGTTTATAGTTGGAGTTGGTTCTGTCACACCAGGCTTGAAGGAAATATATAGTTGGGTGTCGTCCACATAGTAGTGGTATGTCAGGCAATGTTTTTGGATTAGTTTTCCAAGCGGTAACATGTAAATCGTGAATAGCAGGGGAGAAAGGATTGAGCCCTGGGGCACCCCATACTTAAGTGGTATAGAGGTGGACAGGAAGGGCCCCATAGATACTTTTTGGGTTCTGCCACTCAAGAAGGATTGGAACCACTGAACAACTATGCCATCAATGCCGCAGTATTCTTGTAGCCTGTTTATCAAGATGTCATGGTCAACTGTATCAAAGGCTGCAGAAAGGTCTAGCAGTATGAGGATGGAGCACTCTCCTCTGTCTCTTGCCATGAGCAGGTGGTTGCATATTTGGATGAGGGCAGTTTTAAGTGCTGTGATGTTTCCTAAAGCCAGACTGGAATGGGTCAAAACTGTTATTTTGTAGGATTTTGGCTTCTAGCTGGAGGTATATGGCTTTTTCAATTAGCTTACTTAGAAAGGGAAGGTTAGAGACAAGTCTGTAGCTGGTCATTGCATCTGGGTCCAGGGAGGGTTTTTTGAAGAGAGGCCTGATGATTGCTTCCTTCAGTAAAGCAGGAAATATCCCTGATTGTAAGGATGTATAATTTTGAGGAATAGCGGTACAAACAGGTCAGGGCAGTTCAACATGAACTGTGTTGGGCCAGGTTCCAGGTCGCAGGTAGTTTGGAATCTATATGTTTTTGGAATGTGGTAGGGAAACCGGAGTGGCCGCAGGAAACCTATTCAGACACAGGGAGGACATACAAACTCCATGCAGATAGTGCTCTGGTTGGGAACCCAGCAGGGGACCCAGCACTGCAAGGCGAGATTCAATGCATCTTTGTCCCAGACTACTGTTAAGCTTGGGGGTGTAATCTCCACAGTCAGCATACAACACATAAGCTGACGTGAAGGAGGTACACACACCAGCACAAGGGATCAGGATATCCCCAGTTTAGTGGAGGAGAGGACTGACTCCAATAGGAGATTGTGGTGCACAGAGCCGGTGCAGATCTGAACAGCCACAAACACTTTCGTAATAACGTCTCAGCGCAAGGTAGCGCTGAGCGCATAAACCAGGACTGAGGAGATCAGGACAGGTAGACAGAATGAACGCTTGCTAGCTAGCGATTACTTAGCGACAGCAAGCGTCCAAAACCAGACAGACTGGAATGAGGCAGCCAATGCGTTGCGGCGATGGCGTGCCTCACAAAGACAGGACAGGAGAGACAGGAAATAGCAGGATCGAGATAGATGAACGTAACACAGATAAATATACAATAAGTATGTTTTCCTAGCGAATTACAATTACAGCTATCAATGAAACTATTCGTAACGTCTGACTAACATATGTATATATTGGCAATGAACCGATATATGACATAAGCAGGAACTCTGACTAAGACTGAAGTAATACAGAGAACAGGACTCAGAAGGATTCGCTATCTCTTCGCAGAGATGAACGCAATCCACAAACAGGACCAGGAACAGGATAACTAGCTCAGCACGGGTGTTCACGATACGCGCAAACTACCAAAACGTGCTGGAAAACTGACTAGCTGAACACAGGAAATAAACAGTTCGTGTACGTATATATCAGCGACACTGATATATTAACGTAACACGAATACAAGGAAAATAACAAAATGCGCAAGTATGCGTATATATTGGCGATGAACCAATATATGACACAAGACAAGCAAGTAGCAACTTCTAGAACAAGAGCAGAACTAGGAGGACTCGCTGACCCCTTCGCAGGAGTCAGCGCAGTCCACACGGACCAGGAACGAGGTGGGGCACGAGCAGAGTAACAGATAGAGTCTGAAACTATGATAGCCCATGAGGCATTGCAGGAAGCAGTTCTTTATACTGAGGTCATCCAATGGGAGCAGACCTGCAGATTCCCACACAAGTGAATGGTAATTAATCACAGGCTGATAGCAGGAAAAGGCAGACAATGATATGCAGCCTGCAGGAAAGGGACCGCCCCTCCACTGCAGCAGACAATGTTTGTTTACACAAAAGCATATTAAACTGTCATAAACTTCAGAGCGACTGCAGATGGAATCAGCAACTAGTTTAAGTGCAAACCAAACTATGCAAGCAAATGCATGTAATGACATTAGAACTACTTGGTTTGCAATACCAGTGCAGTCAGCAGTAAACGCTGCAGAAGCGATCATAACAGTACCCCCTCCCTTAAACGCGGCCTCTGGACGCCTATGAAAACTGACATATTTCTCCTGAACCACCCAAACCAAAAAATCAGAAGTGGGAAATCCAGCAAACTGATCTGACTGAAAATTCATGAAGGTCGGATCCGTCCGACAAAACCAAATTCCCGAATCAGTCTCACCAAAACTAGACCAATTGGAACCAGAACCTACCGAACCATGCCCGTCAGCACTACAAGCCTCAGTGTGACACCCATCAGAACCACGACTTCCAGAAAGCAACCCCAAGAAACTCTCTGCGCGATACCCACCGCCTTCCAAGGACTGTCCAAAAACGCCAAAGCCTTTGCAATGCCCACCGGAACTGTCCCTACCAACACAAAACCCACCGTTGAACCAGTCCAAGGTACCAGGACAAGTTTCCTTAGAGATCTCCCAGAACACTTGGAAGCTCCAAAGAGATCCCCACAGGTCAGAACGCCCCTTAGGCTCACATGGAGAACTATCAAGAACCCCTATGGAACCCAGGGCAACTCTAGAGTCAGGGTCACAAGGACAAACATCAAGATCAGGGTTTTTAGGGACCAGAACCATCTCTGGGCATGCAGGCCAACCGGCAACATCAGAACATGTCTCCACTAGGGAAGCGTGTGAGCACGCCAACACAGACACACTTGGGCACTCTGGCATACGAAGCACATCTGGGCACACCGGCACAAGAGAGACTTCTGGGCATGTCAAGGAACTGCAAACCTCAAGGTCAGTCAAGGTAAGACCGAAACCAGGACTGGGCAAAAAAAAATCATCATGACTAGACTTCACAGTTACTGGATTCTCACTAAAAAATGCAGGATCAGACTTAGATGTCTCTGATTCCAGCAAAGTTATTAACAAATCATGTTCAGGGGCATTTACAAGACAGGACAAATTTTCTGATGTATGCACCGAACTAGACAGGGTTCCCATAACTTCTTCTGGACTAGACAGAGACTCATCAAATACACTGGATTGGAGCTCATGAAGGGCTGCAAAACAAGTCAGTAGTGCAGCAATCCCCACTGAACTAGGCAAAACTGAGTAACTCACTGGACAGGAAGGGGACTCAGGAACTTCTGCCACACCGGCCAGAGAACCAGAATTTTCCAGGATACAGGGCTGGGTTTCAGAAACACTCATTAACCCGGACTGAAATTCTGAGATTTCTATTATTTTTTCCAGCGAGTCAGAATTATCCATGTTACAGGGCAAGACTTTTGAAATATTCAGAGGACAGGGCTGGAGTTCCTCGGCTGTTACAACACTGGAGAGGGACTCAACAACATTGGTTAAATCAGACTGTGTACAGGGCAAGGTATCTAACACACTTGCTGACGAGGACAATATTTCAATGGCTTCTGCTTCGCTGGGCAGAAATTCATCAAGTTTTATTAGAGCAGACTGTAATTCCAAAACAGCTGCTAGACAAGTGAATATTACTGCAACACCAACTGAGGTAAGCAGTGCTTCAGCCTCCTCTGCTAGAGGGTTTAAAGTATCCAAAGTACTGGGTGAAGCATAAGACTCTGCGACCACAGCTTCACTGGACAGGATCACTGAACAGTCCATATTGCAGGGCAAAACCATGGAAGCACCTGCTGGACAGCATAATGATTCTGTGACCTGAGTTTCATTGGAGAGATCTACTGCACAATTCATGGTACAGGGCAAATTTATTGGAAAATTTTCTGAACAAGGTAATAATTCTGCGATTTCAGGTTCACATAGCAGATGCTCTGAGCTATTCACGAAACTAGAGCGAGGTGTAGAAACAGGAAGATCAAGACACAATGTTTGCGCATCTGAATCACCATTCATTTGTAAAATTGGAAAATTCAGATGCTGGGGTTCTGAGTTTACTAGACAGGATTGCTGGAACTCGGAAACTGATGTAGTGCATCTATTGGCATCTGCTGGATCAGACAGGAGTTGAACTTTATTAACACAGGTAATTTCTGCAGAAGTGTTTGCAGAGACAGGCAAGATTTTTCTGGTGTCTGTTTCACTAAACAAAGAGTCATGAGTACTGGCTAGGCTGGACTCGAAAGTCAGCAGGACCTCTGGGTCCTCTGCTGAGAAATTTGTGCAGGGCAAGATTAAGGAAGTATTAGTAATTTCTGTCTTACTGGGAAGTAACACTGAGTTATCCATGGTACAGGGTGGAATTACAGGAACTTCAATTTCACACAAAAGGAGCTCTGAATCACTCGCTGAATCAGCTAAAGGTGCTGAAGCAGGCGAGTCCTCAGGAACTGAGGAAGTGGAACAATCTCCACTTGACAGTGTGTCTTCCCTGGTATCAACTGATTGAATTGCATAAAAATCGTCCAGAATCATTCTCCACACATCGATCAATGGAGCCACAAAGTCATACCCACACACACCAGTTTTTATTAGGTTATAGGCAGACTTAGTGCATGCATTCAATACTAATTCACTTTTTGCACTGTAAAACTGACAAAATGAACTTGCATCTTTCTTCCATTCATAGACCAGAGCTTCCATCTCTCCTTTCTCAAATGGAGGATCCCATGCATATTTAACAGCTGAGCATTCCGGCTGATCATAGTTTGCAAATGTGTTAGTGGCAGAAACATACATTGGGTTATTTAGCAGGTGATTGGCCGATTTCTTATTCCTAAGGATCTCCAATACCTGTAGCAAGTATTGAACTGTAGTGTATGCAAATTTCCCTTGCTGCACGAATAAATTGATCTGTTCAATACTCTGTAATATATCTTCATAATCATATTCAGATAATTCATTTAAACAAGAACTTTTATTTTCCCTGGCTAGCAATGAAAGTTCATTAGTAGTTTCATAGGTCCATTTGACTCCCCTGAATGGTGACTGAATTTCATTATCTACTACTGGCGGAGTCTCATTACAGATCTGATGCGCAGTCGCCAAGGGCAACGACTCCGCTGATTGTAACGCTTTTCTTTTGGAGCGTTTACGTTTGGCTTTAGACCCTGCTGCCTTAGCAGAAGAAAAGTTATCAGAACAATTATCTGCTTGCTGATTATCTTTGTAGGCAGTAGAAGGAGCAGCTGATTGACAAGCTGCCAGGAGCTTATCAAAAGGGCTAGGCAAATCAGTTTTGCGCAGCCAGTTATGGATCACAAACGCTAGAAATTCCAGTGGTCTTTCTTTTAAATTGGTATGATCTAAGACATCGTAGGCCCACTGAAACAATCTTCCCTTAAATAAAACATAAACTAGCTGGGAGGCCCACGTTGAAACAGGAGTAGCCTGGAGCTCGGGATTGGCCAGGAACCTGGTACATTCAGAAAAAAACTCATTTTCTGTTTCAGAATTGAGCTTCTCAAATTTCTTAAAGGAACAGGAACCATAACAAACAGTGTCATTTTTGCTGGGAACCCCCCCCACAATGGGGATTGGTAATGGGGCTATCATAATGTTAAGCTTGGGGGTGTAATCTCCACAGTCAGCATACAACACATAAGCTGACGTGAAGGAGGTACACACACCAGCACAAGGGATCAGGATATCCCCAGTTTAGTGGAGGAGAGGACTGACTCCAATAGGAGATTGTGGTGCACAGAGCCGGTGCAGATCTGAACAGCCACAAACACTTTCGTAATAACGTCTCAGCGCAAGGTAGCGCTGAGCGCATAAACCAGGACTGAGGAGATCAGGACAGGTAGACAGAATGAACGCTTGCTAGCTAGCGATTACTTAGCGACAGCAAGCGTCCAAAACCAGACAGACTGGAATGAGGCAGCCAATGCGTTGCGGCGATGGCGTGCCTCACAAAGACAGGACAGGAGAGACAGGAAATAGCAGGATCGAGATAGATGAACGTAACACAGATAAATATACAATAAGTATGTTTTCCTAGCGAATTACAATTACAGCTATCAATGAAACTATTCGTAACGTCTGACTAACATATGTATATATTGGCAATGAACCGATATATGACATAAGCAGGAACTCTGACTAAGACTGAAGTAATACAGAGAACAGGACTCAGAAGGATTCGCTATCTCTTCGCAGAGATGAACGCAATCCACAAACAGGACCAGGAACAGGATAACTAGCTCAGCACGGGTGTTCACGATACGCGCAAACTACCAAAACGTGCTGGAAAACTGACTAGCTGAACACAGGAAATAAACAGTTCGTGTACGTATATATCAGCGACACTGATATATTAACGTAACACGAATACAAGGAAAATAACAAAATGCGCAAGTATGCGTATATATTGGCGATGAACCAATATATGACACAAGACAAGCAAGTAGCAACTTCTAGAACAAGAGCAGAACTAGGAGGACTCGCTGACCCCTTCGCAGGAGTCAGCGCAGTCCACACGGACCAGGAACGAGGTGGGGCACGAGCAGAGTAACAGATAGAGTCTGAAACTATGATAGCCCATGAGGCATTGCAGGAAGCAGTTCTTTATACTGAGGTCATCCAATGGGAGCAGACCTGCAGATTCCCACACAAGTGAATGGTAATTAATCACAGGCTGATAGCAGGAAAAGGCAGACAATGATATGCAGCCTGCAGGAAAGGGACCGCCCCTCCACTGCAGCAGACAATGTTTGTTTACACAAGAGCATGTTAAACTGTCATAAACTTCAGAGCGACTGCAGATGGAATCAGCAACTAGTTTAAGTGCAAACCAAACTATGCAAGCAAATGCATGTAATGACATTAGAACTGCTTGGTTTGCAATACCAGTGCAGTCAGCAGTAAACGCTGCAGAAGCGATCATAACAACTACTCAGCAGATAGGGCCCCAAAGTCACTATGCAATAAGTTTGAGCCTTTACCCGGCCCATAAATTAGCTCCAATGTATATTTGCATCAGGGCACACCCTACTCACAATATAACACAACTACTAATAAGGGGCTGCATTTCAGAGGTCACTTTGAATTAACAGACACAGCACAATCCTGTAATGCTTTGCTAACGTAGTGTCCTCTGACATAGGAGACCTGGGTTCAAATCTTCCTGATCCAGCAGTGGCTCATTCAGTAAGGAGACCTTGGGCAAGACTCCCTAGCACTGCTACTGCCTATAGAGCACTCCCTAGTGGCTGCAGCACTGGTGCTATGTGTTTGCAAGGAGAGAAGCACCATATGAATGTTCTGTGTCTCGTCCTGTCTAAGTACTGTACATGTGTGTGTGTGTATGTTTGTGAATAGATGCATAGGTCTGTGTTCTATTATCTGACAACCTGCTCTCAACAAATACCAGAAGATAATTATTTATACCCTCCTGTAAGAATGCTGTACAGGCGCAGATATAATTACTGTACATTTCTCACAGTAATTGCTTAGAGGACTACTTATCATTTTAATGAGGATCATAAAGCGAAGGTCATTGTGGTAAAAGGCAGTAGAGTATTATACCGTGGCGTGTTGGACATCAGTAAAAGCAAGACATTTTCAATCAGGATGATACCATTTATTGGCTGACTTAAAAAAAAGTAAGTTTTCGGCTATTCAGTCTTCATCAGACTCAAATCCTATACAGGATACAAGTCTGATGAAGGCGGAATAACTAAAAGCTTACTCTTATTTATTTATTTTTTTAGTTAGCCAATAAATGGTATCATCCTGATCCAAAACTTTTTGTGGTAAAAGACAAGTTCTTTTTAAATGTAATCCATCAAGCAAAATACTGTGAAGGCGCAGGCAGATTATTTATCCACATAACTGATGGTCAAACTGATACTGATATTACTCATATCCCCTATAGGAAATCCAGCATTTGCAGGTGACTGCTATAATTCCATTTAGATTTTCTTGTATTTATGCCATATATTTTTGATGCAAGAGAAGCCCTGTGGACAATGAGCGATATACACTGCCGAATCAAGGATCATTGTCCCGTGCATCTAGCTGTTACCATTCAGTTGCAGTATAAATAGACGCAATGAATCACGGTGACAGAGTTTGTTTAAGGAGAAGTTGGCGTTGTTATAATGAGAACTTCTGTTCCCGAGATGTGTTTCCTCTTTTTTTTTATTAAAGCAGAGCTTCAGGCACGACTAATAAAAATTCACACCCTTTTTCTGTTCCATTTCCTGACCATGATTGCTATGTTTTAAGGAATCAATAACGTTGTCTCTCAAATAGCCTTTTATCCTAAGAATACTGGCTAAGTGGTTCTTCAGGCAGCACCAGAGTCTTTGGTTTGAATCCCAGCTAGGACACTGTGTGCAAGAAGTGTGTGTGTTTTCCCCCTGTTTGTGTGGGTTTCCTCTGGACACTCCATTTTTCTCCCACATCCAAAAACATGCGGCCAAGTTAATTGGGTTCTCCCTAAGGAGTTTCCCTAGACTCTGGTATGACATTAGGGTGGGAGCCCCTCTGATGGACAACCAGTAACGTGATTTGTTCAATGGACCATTAAGGTGCTGAGGAAATTACTGTATGTTGGGGTTCCATATGTGCATAATAATAATAATTGTATTTTAAAATAGCTTTTATCCTTCGGACTAATATATTTTGTGGTCCTCCTTATTGTAAGTACGCGATTGGACTTTAGTGATATGTTCAGCAGAGTTGTTTCTGAAAAGTCTAGACAGCTTGGAAACACAAAGTGGGAGTAGGCAGAGCCTAGCATTCTAGCATTTAAAGTGTTTATGTATAGTCAGTATGTGAATGCGAAGGATGTATGTGCAGTGGAAAGGGTATAAAAGTGTTTTATTTTTGTATTGAATTATTAAAAATTATTTTTATTTTTTTAAAGAGAACCCGAGGTGTGTTTAAAGAATGTTATCTGCATACAGAGGCTGGATCTGCCTATACAGCCCAGCCTCTGTTGCTATCCCAACCCCCACTAAGGTCCCCCTGCACTCTGCAATCCCTCATAAATCACAGCCATGCTGTGAGGCTGTGTTTACATCTGTAGTGTCAGTCTCAGCTGCTCCCCCGCCTCCTGCATAGCTCCAGTCCCTGCCCCCGTCCCTTCCCTCCAATCAGCGGGGACTGTAGTTCTGCAGGAGGCGGGGAGAGCAGCAGACTGACACTATAGAGATAAACACAGCCAGCTCTGACAAGCTGTTTGTCAGCAGCGTGGCTGTGATTTATGAGGGATTGCAGAGTGCAGGGGGACCTTCGGGGGGGTTTGGGAAAGCAACAGAGGCTGGGCTGTATAGGCAGATCCAGCCTCTGTTTGCAGATAACATTCTTCAAACCCACCTCGGGTTCTCTTTAAGTCCTTATAGCCTTTGTGTGGCAACCAATTCTGGGAACAAGTACTCTTTGGAGACATCATACAGCTGAAGTACACAGGAGAGCATTGTTGGTTACACATCTAGAGATTGCAGAGATAAGCGAGCCTGAAAGATCATGCTCCCTCATCTCCACCTTCATCTTGGCAGAGCCTATCAATGCTTTTGCCAATATGCATCTTATCAATGGACAGTCAAAGGGAAAATTATTCTAGTACGGCCTTGATTTATAAAATTTTCTATTACGGGACACATATCTGCAGTTTCACATCTACTAATTTACATCCTTGCAGCAACCCTACCCATGATCTCATATGACCCAGCTAAAACTTTTGGCACCCTTATAACGTGCATTTTGGCACCCTTATAACGTGTTTTTTTTAAATTCTGTCTAGCTCTGCTTTAACATATTACTGTGCATAGGGGAAAGGACATCAACTTACTAAAAAAAATAAAAAAAGTATTGTGTGTTTACCATCTTATTTTCTAGCTACCCTTGTGTTTTGCTATAAGCTAAGTGATGGCTGTTGTGATCGGCAGACAATAACAGGAGCTGCTGCTTTATAACCATGCATCTCGAACAGAAGTTCCATCTTTACGCAGTGCTGCAGCCTCTAATAATTCTAATAATTAAATGTGAAGTTTTTAAGCTGTAATTATGCTGTTATAAAGCGATTAAACTATCTTCTGTCATTTCCTGCCAATTTTCTATTTTAAACAGCAATACTTAATCATTTTTTAAATTATCCTTGGCTTATTGAAGCTTCAACATTTATTTCTTCCGACATTTTAAGATAAAGATTTTTAATATCTTTTTTTTTTCCAGAGGCCATTTTTTTTTTGTATTAACACCTAGACCTTAATTACTTCAATTATATAGTCAGATCTCCATTATTCCACACTTTATCTGAATGAGAAACAGATTCCCAGGGAATCCCCTTTTGCCCAAATGCTTCTAAGTTGTATTTAAACTATAAGACATATTTGTTTTTTCATTTTGTATATTCACTTAATTTTGTGTTTCGAGTGGTCGTCTGTAGTGATATCTATAGGGGTGCACATGTGGCGAGCACAGCACATGTGACAAGTGTGTATTACCGCACCCAAGATAAGCCTCTAAAAGTAAAATATTAGTAGTGTAAATTAACGATTTTTATTATACCCTACCCGTCCTCTATCCTAACCTTAACCCTCTGGTTTAAGTGCCTAACCTTAACTCCCCACCTAATGTCTAAGCCTACCCCCTCCCCCCATGCTCTAAAAGTGCCTAACACCCAAAAATAAATAAATAACACTAATGTAAAACATGGACGCTCAAACTACTGGTAGTTGTAATCAATAGGCTGCAATCATTTAAGTTATATGTAGGAGCTGATTGGCTGCTACTCGCATTTGGCACCCAAATGACTGGCTGGGTGCCCAATTGGCAAAATTCAACACAGGCACCTCTGAACCGCCTGCCGGTTGAGGCGCCGAAATGATCTGATCGGCATTTGACACGTGCTGCGGACCCTGCACAACACTATCCCTAGTATTCCTCATATCATTTCTCCTCCCTCCTCAAAAGATTGAGCAGCCAGCTGGGGCCCTATGTAATCTATGCTTACCTGCGTCATGTGCTGTGAGGGGCGGGCTGCAGTCTGTTACCCGTGGTCTGTTTTGGAGGTCAGTCTTTCACTTTAGGTCTGCGATTAAGGGTCAGGTTGTTACTCAGGGTCTATCATCAAGGGGCTGTTGCTAAATGGGTGGAAGTTGTAGATTGTCTTCCATATAGGATCAGTCGTGGGGGCTGTCTATTACTGTGGTCTGGGCTTTTTCTGGGTACAGACATGCTGCATATCCAATAGTGGCTGGATAGTGTACTGTTTAAGTGATATGCCTCTGATGCAGGAGACCGACACACCCTAGTAGCTGCAGCTCTGGTGTTTTGAGTCAGGAGAAAAGTGCACTATAAATGTTCTGTGTCTTGTCTTGCCTAATTTTGTTATTGAAGAGACAACCCATGTTGCCTAGTTGTTTCCTGGGTGACATGCTGTTTCCTGCTTGTTATTTGGGGGACATACCTTTACCTGGTTATATTTTTTAAGGGGACACGCTACGTAATTGCTACTTGGGAAACATTTATATGCTGACCTATTGGCATACTTCATTCTTACAGGCCATCTTGAATCCTCTAGATTGTAAGCCTTTGGCAGGGCCCTCTCCCCTTGTGTATCATACTTGGCTGTGTGCACTTTACCCAGAATTTGGAACTGGTAATTTTTTTACCACTACCATTCCACTTTATGATCTGCCATTGTACTATTATCTGCATTGTGGTGTGTATCTTATTGCTATTACCTGTATTGTTGTATCTATGGTCTGTTACCTGTATTGTTCTGTCAACCCTGTTATCATTGTCTGTAATCCTATTTATTGTACAGCGCTGCATAATATGTTGGCGCTATATAAATCTAATAAATAATATTAATAATTGAAGTTAAGGCTACACCATAAAATGTCTGAACTGTGCGCCCCCCACCCTCCTCACACCTGGGGCAGTTTCAATGTATCGAGCAACTGATCCCAAGCTCACAACGCATCTGTTTCTCGATCAGAAGCAGATTGGACATGTTAAAAAATATAGATCGAAATACTGTCTATTGTTCTGTGAGTAATTTCTTTTGATTTATTTTTGATTGATACTCAAAATCACATACTGTATGTGTGTACACCAACGTTCTTCTACATCTGATCGCTGTCAGATCTGAATATCGGCCTGATCACTTGCTTGAATTGGATCTGAAGTGAAAACTGCATGGTGTGCAGGCTTGAAGTGTACTTGTAACAAAAAAAAAAGTGCCCCTAGGGGGGTACTCACCTCGGAAGGGGGAAGCCTCTGGATCCTAAAATGGCTTCCCCCCTCCTCCTCCATCTCTCTGTTCCAGCGCTGGGGCTCCTTGCGCAGGTGCAGTGGCTCTGTCCAGCTCTGCCTTGTTTGGAAAAATCTGGGTAGGATCGGGTCCGCGCCACTGAGGAAGTGCGAGCTGTCTACGCAGTAGTACAGACCCGATGAGGCTTGGCTATTTCTGCTGGAGCCCGAGTGGGATGGAGCTAGTGCGCATTCGAAGGGAGGCCAAACTTTGGTAGTCACAGCACAGGATCGATAGGACAGAGGAGGACGAGGGAAGCTTCTTTAGGATCCAGAGGCGTCCCCATCCTGAGGTAAGTACACCGTAGGGGCGATTTTTGTTTTTACAGGTTAACTTTAAAACCCTTCAAGATTCACCCTTATTTTTTAATAAATAGATCATTGTTGGTGATACATGTGCATTACTGTGGAATTATACATTGACTAGTCTACCTAAACCCGTATAAAAACGGGCTCTAGGTAGTGATATTACCACGGCGCCACCGCCGCCAGTCAGTGCCCGCGCGCCCCCGCCTGCCCTGCTCCCTGGCCCGACCTCCAGTCCCAACGGCTGTCTGTACTGCGCACATGCACAGTACAAAAAAAGCCACGGACGGACAGACAGGGAAAGTGGATGACGCAGGGACAGTTAGGTTTTATTGTATAGGATAAGATTGTCAATCAGAGAGGGATCTATCTTTTGGGTATGTCAGGAGAGAGTCTTTCAGCGTATGGCGGCCTTTTAGAGTGCTTATGAGAGTGCTGACATATTGTACAGTGCTTTATGTAAACATTTGCAGCAGTACCTGCCCCAGAGGTACTTCCAGTTTACCTGTCTGTGATTTGTGGATTGATGAAGAAGCCCAAGCAAATGCTGGGAGTACAGTACACTCTACTGATAAGGTACTGGTGGCATGATACTGTTCTCTTTTAACATAATTAAGCTCATTAGGACTCTGTGCTGTTGAGATCATTTGCATGGAATGTGAACATCATATGTCATGGCTTCTTGTTTAAGCTGATTGTAAACAGGCCTTAGCTTAAGTTTTTATCATGTTAATATGTACTTGTATTGTTTACAGAACATATGGATTATTTACACAGTGCAGTCCTAAGGTAATTACAAAGTATACTCTCTATTTACTTAGTGGCTTCCTTCTTGATGGGAAATGCAGTAAATTACAGATGTTAGTTCAGAGAAAAATAAATTGTTTAAACATTGTCTGTTTCTGGTTGTGCCGAAATCTGACAAACATGCTCAAGATTTTGCAATCTCCAGACTTCTGCCCGATTAGGGGAAGGCTGCATTCCTCACATAGACATACATCAGATTAACAGTATTTCCTTCAGAATAATGCTAGTTCCTGTCATTGTACAGCAACTTATGTTCAGTGTGAAGATGTCTTCAAGCGAGTCCATTGTTTTATTGATATTTATTGCATGACTTTTGAAAACTTTTTTTTTTTTAATACATTCTTTTAAGTAACATAAATTTGATATGTGACATTCATATATTTCATATTTACTATTTAAAGCTATTGGGTGCAGCTCCTTTTGGAAAGTGACAGTGCAGATGGTGTTGGTTTGCTGACTGCTTGTGCAGCCAGTGCAGACAATAAGTAGATCCATGTACACAGTGGCGTAACTATGCTTACTAGGGCCCCCTGAAAAAATTAAAGCATGGGGCCCCCTTGGTAACTGAACCCCATGAGGGTCACATGATTGGGAACCGGTGAAAGGCAGCAGAGAGTGTTCTGCAGTGAAGCAGGAAAAAATTACAGATGCTTCCGCCACTCCCTACTCTGCATGGCAGGAGGAGGTGACAGGGACAGTGTTTGTGAGCAAACAAGGATATGGCAGCACTAGCAGTTGGGGAGAGGGAGGGGGAGGGGCCCCCAAAGCATCTGGGCCCCCCTGCAATGACAGGGGTCGCAGGTGTGATTGTTATGCCCGTGCCTGTACAGACTTTAGACTAAACCCACCAGAAATCATTATTGTGATTATTTCTGCCGGCGCCCTGCGTCATTTCATGCACATTCAGCTGGGTGCATGTATTGTCCTTTGGAGAGGCAATTGAAGAACAATCACAGGGTTCACCATGGTTCCTTTGGAAATTAGCAATTGTCTTGTGGAAAATTAAAAAGTTGATGGTACCTGTACACATATGAATCTGCCGACCAAAAGACAATCGCTTAGGCTGTGCAAAGTTTAATGTCTGTCACAACTTAATTCAGCCAAGTAAATGTACAGAAATCTTCGTAACAGATTTCAGCCATTTAGCTTCTATAGACTTTTCAGTAAACTGGACTGAGTTTGACCAGCTGCCCACAAGCTCTTTTGCATAGATAACTCTTGTTGTACTGGGAAACAGAAAGGGACTTCAAATCATTTCTTAGTAGGGCTAGTACTATATGTGTATATTTTTAGCTCATTATGTCACTTCCAGTACACTTTAAAGCTAGATAAAGATATAGAGATAATGCCCCAGCATGACAAGTGATCGATCCCCTCTCTGATAGGAAATCAACTGGGTAGTGATCAATTCTCTCCCACATTTCCCCACCTTGATCATATTTCAGCAGAAATCCATTGATAATTAGTTACCAAAAAAGACAAACCTGGCATTGGATATGATTTACATACACTGGTCAATTTCAGCCATCTTTTCATGCCATTTCAGCCATTTTCGACCACTCTGATCGAATCGCTAGAAATCGGAGCAGCAGGAAGCATGATCAATCGCTGATTGATCGATTTACGGCCGATTTTGATCGATTTGTTTGATCGGTCCCGATGGAAAATCTAGGTTGTTTGACTGCTGGCAGCAGATCGCTGGCCCATAGAAATGCATGGTGCAATAATGCATGTCGATCGACATTCAATAGATTTAATTCTGAAATCTATTGGAAATCTGTTCCTAGTGTGTGGCACACATCAGATAGATTCCTGTCAGATTCGACCTGACAGGCATCTGACAGAAATCTATCTGATGGTCGAATCTGCTGCAAATCTATAAGTGTATGGCCACCTAAACAGTCAATGCGTTGCCATTCATTGCACAGAACGGCATGCATTCCCTCTTGAGTGCTGTGGATGCCACTACTGACCTCCGGAGCAGTACAGCATGTCCTTACTACAAGGATACCAGTATATGATCCCACTAGGGCAGGGGTCCCCAAACGTTTTGGGTCGAGGGCCGGGTCAACATACCTTAGACTGCTGGGGGTGTCAGAGTATACATAAAATGATGTAGATGTCTTTGGGGGCCAGACAGTGAAGCTTACCCAGGTGACAACCTGCAGTCCGATTGGACAGCAATGTTAACCGATGTGGAATTTGATTGGAAATCAGTGAATTACTACTTTCTGGCTTCATTCTATATGCAGACCACCAATATTTAAAGATGTAGCTGACCGCATCTGTAATACATTTTGTGTGTGGGGGGCCAGTAAAAAAGCCTCAGGGGGCCACATTCGGCCCGCGGGCCTTAGTTTGAGGATCACTGCACTAGGGCAAGTGTGAACCAAGCATAAATTATAATAAAGGATGCAGTCCTCCATTAGTAAACAAGCACCTATCGAAGCTTATATGCAGGAAGTTAGTAAGGCTTGTTGTGTAATTCACGCTATAAAGGCATTGTTAACCATATATATACGATCACTAATAATATGTATCTCTTGGCATTTTTTTTTGTACTTAGTAGGTATCCTCCCCGCTTATAATGAGTATGCCAGCTCTGACTGCCGTGCAGGTGGTGGCTGGCGCGTTCCACCAGCTATAACACTGGAGCTTGATCATAGAACAATTTCCACTTACACCGTGCGGATGATCATTAATTACACATAAAGTAACTCTGACTCATTGCTATTCAGGCGTGTTGTGCTTTGGGCTGGCTGTCCCTGCAGCTCATGCCAATGATAGTTGCATTTTGCTGGGAAGCTGGCTCATTTATATTGGTGTCTATCAGTGTTATACACTCTACAATTTTGTATATAGTTTCCTTATTTGCCTTTTATTTTGTAGTCGCATTCAGCCTCCTGGCATGTGCCCTCTTTGTCAACAAGGTATCTTTCATCACTCAATCAACATCCACAAGCTTTTAATTGGTCTTTAGCCTTGTTTTTCCCACCATTCAGCTTGTAAAAACTTTGAAAATAACGTTGCCAAAAGGCCTTTTCCTGAGTGAATCAGGATTATCATAAATACTGGTACTGAAAAGGAGGGGGGAGGGAGATTATTCCAACCCACTTTATTTGAGAGTTCTGAGTAAAAAAAAAAAATATGCCTTCTAATTATCTTCCCTCCTCTGAATAGCCTGCCTGACAGGAAAGTCTACTTCATAAAGGTGTCTTAAGCCAGCATGCCCCAAGCACTAGTTCCCTGGAACTAAAGGCCTATGGAGTAATGAGCATGTTAATTAATAGGTTATGGAAAAAGATTCATTGTTAGAGAGGAAAGTGTGAAGCATTTTCATGTGAAAAGAAAGAAGCTAATGTTTTAGTTCTGCCCCTAACTCTATGTGGTCACAGTAACAACAGGTACGCTTAGGGGATAAAGCAAATTAAGCCTCCAGAGCTTGTGAAGACCAGTAACAGTGTGAACTGCTTTGTTGACTCCTAAGCCACAGCCAGTTAGGTTGTCTCCAGTGCAGAAAGCTGCCAGTCAGTCAGTCAGTCTGGAATGTAGGAAACAGTGTGGCATTCAGTCATAAAAGGGTATAAAGAATCTTGCAGGATTACCTCATGTATTCATGTGGATATGGTGCTTACATAGTGAACAATGCATGATAACACAAAACATCTCACAAGTGAACACAGCAGCAGGGAATACATGAAGGAAAATTAAGCACTGGCCTTCTAACAAGACACAGAACATTTATATTGCACTTTTCTCCTGGCAGACTCAAAGCACCAGAGGCTGCAGCCACTAGGGTGTGATCTAGAGGCAGTAGCAGTATCAGGAAAGTCTTGCCCAAAGTCTCCTTACTGAACTTGTGCAGGCTTACTGAACAGGGAGAGCTGAGATTTGAAACCTGGTCACCTGTGTCAGAGGCAGGGCCCTTAAAGGGAAGGTTCAGGGAAACGTTGAAAAAAATAAAAATCCATATCCACTTACCTGGGGCTTCCTCCAGCCCGTGGCAGGCAGGAGGTGCCCTCGCCGCCGCTCCAGAGGCTTCCGGTCGTCTTCGGTGGCCGACCCGACCTGGCCAGGCCAGCTGCCAGGTCGGGCTCTTCTGCGCTCCACGGACGGGCTCTTCTGCGTCCCACGCGGGCGCGCTGACGTCATCGGACGTCCTCCGGGCTGTACTGCGCAGGCGCAGAACTACTGACAACATTTTCTACAAAAATGTGTTTGACTACTTTTTATAACCCATACAATTATCATATTTGCTTTTGTGCACAAGTATTAATTTTCATTTAGATATTATAACTTCCCAAAGTTCAGTTAATTTACTTTGAAAGCTGCTGGTGCATTTTATTTATCATTCTGTTTTAAATGCTGCCAGCAGTTATTTCTGATCTGTTTTTCACTTCAGTACTCATCAGCTGAAGTCCTGCACAGCCAGAGAATGTTTACATAAATGTATCAAGTAAAGAATGTGAACACAAGATAAGATTATAAGCAGTTCGGATGCGGGTTCTCCCTGCAGAAGAGTCTGACCTGTGATGTAACCCTTTGAATGCTGTTTTACTAAAAAAAAAAAAAAATTGTGTTATATTATATGCTGTAAATAATCTTTTAAGAGCAAAGAAGAAATTCTGGGTTATATTCCGCTTTTTAACCAGTACACTATCCAAACACTAACCTGCACTGATGGCATCTTTTATCCTTTCTTTCTTTCTTTCTTTGTTTTTTGTCTCTGGGCAGTGCACGACCGGATCTGCAAACTCACTTGACATCAGAAAAAAGGAGAGGGTCCGCAATTATCCACAAAGACTGCTTTTTTGTTGAACGTATCCCAAAAATCCACCGGAATCACACAACTGACATGTTTCAGACGCCTAGTCTTTAAAGTGACTGGGAACTGCATTTAAAAAAATGAGACAGATACTTACCCAAGGAGAGGGAAGGCTCTGGGTCATATAGAGCCTTCCGGCTCCTCTCCTGGACCCCTCGATCCAGTGTTGGCTCGCCCGGTAGCAGTATTTGACTAAATTAGTCAAATACTGCTTTATCCGGCCGAAGGAGGCTTCAGAAGTCTTCAAGGAGCCCGAGTGCTCCTGAAGAAGGGCGGCCCTGTACTACACCTGCGCAAGCACGCTCTCTTGCACGCTCATGCCTGTGCAGTATGGAGCCGTACGTCTTCGGGAGGACACGGCTCCCGAAGACTTCCAAATACCCTTTCGGCGGGGGATTGAAACGGGGGGGGGGGGGGGGGGAGCCAGCACAGGATAGAGCGCACCGAGAGAGGAGATGGAAGGCTCTATATGACCCAGAGCCTTCCCTCTCCTTAGGTAAGTATTTGCTTCATTTTTTTTTTAAATGCGGTTCCCATTCACTTTAATCATAGTGATTAAGGATTAAGGTCTGTACACATGCCGGACTACAGGAAACGACGGGTCCGTCGTCACCTCCTGCTGGGCAAGTTTTCAGCAGACGGTCCGGCGTGTGTACAGTCTGTCGGCAGACTGATACGGCTGTTTCTGAGCGATCCGCCGGGCGGATCGCTCAGAAACAGCCGTATCAGTCTGCAGACAGACTGTACACACGCTGGACTGTCGCTGGAATGCCCGCCCAGCGGGAGGTGACGACGGACCCGTCGTTTCCTGCAGTCCGGCGTGTGTATGGACCGTTAGACGTCCAAAACATGTCAGTTGTGTCAGATTCCGGTGGATTTTTGGGATACGTCCAACTATAAATCAGTCTTTGTGGATAAGTGCGGACCCTCTCCTTCCTTAGGGTGTGCCCTAATGAGTCCCTACATTATCCCAATCCGTAGACAGCCCAGCTAGCAAAGCGGCTTGCCTTGCTGTATGAATAATTAGTTGCACAGAGCAGGAGACTTTTATTTTAATCACCAAATGAATCCATTGACCTACAGCATGTTTTGACACATTGTGGAACAGCTGTATTTGATGTAGGGAAGCTGAAGTGAAATCATTGTGTTTTTCTCTACAAAAGTGGAATTGTCAGAATTCATGCTCATTTCTTCTTAGTTAGTATCTCCTCCATCTGCTTTCATAACCATCTTCCTGCTTCTGTGCAATGAGAGGTTGCTACAGCATTTGTATATATCCCACATGGTCTACCTTATCTAGTAATCATCATTCATCTGTGTTTGCCATCACCCCTGGCTGTTTATGGGGAGAGCAGCAAGAGCGGAATCCCAACTCTGTGTGGGAAGAGAGATGGACAGATCAGTAGTGTTGTTCTGTGTGGCATCTATCAACACAGCAGGCATTAATGAGACAGAGGAAATGGATAGGATCCTGTGTTAGAGCAGGTTCAGTGGCGCACACAGGACAGGAAGTTCTGTGTTATAACAGCAAATGTTTACGTGTTTCAGGGGCTGCTGCGGGTAAATATTTGAAGCAGGTGTTTGCTGAAAAAATACTACACACCTGCACATTCACTGCATTTATTGCATTTTCTTGGTTAACATTACAGTCTTGGTGCACAGCAAATGTGAATACACAGTTTATATATCTACATGTCAACTTGTAGAATTCCCCTCATCTGTGTTTGCTTATCATAGTGGGGTCTTGGTGTAAAGTGGTAAATATCAGAGCAGCCTAGTATTCACTGTTGATGCCATGCATTAACCAATGTAAAAATCCTCTCGTTTTAAATTGTACTTTCCATCGTTATTCGCCAATAAGGTTACCCACTCCAAAAGTTAACTATTAAGATGTCTATTGGCACTTGCTTAAGGGAAAGCTAGAGCGTAGTAAAAAAAAAGGCAGTTTTACTTACCTGGGGCTTCTACCAGCTCCTGCATCTGTCCTGTGCTCGTGCAAGTACTCAAAATCCTCTTGTTCCCCACCGCAGCTAAGTTTTGTTTTCCCCTGACTGGCCAGTCGATGGCCACTGTGCCTGTTTGGCCGTGAGCGTCCTTGTTCGCGCTCCCGTTGCCGGAGCTGTACGAGAACATCTATCAGCATTATTATTGGAACAAAAAAGGCTATATATTGAACCTTCTCAAGTTAGAACTCAATACTTTCGCCTACAGCTCATGGCAAAAAAATACTTCCAAAATAAAAGTTACCCCCATACAAAGGAACTAGAATTCTTAGAAGCTGCAATAACACATCTGCAGGTGCTTGGGTGTGGATATGTCTAGATGCCAGGCAATGGCAAGTCTACAGAGCAGGGGCGTTGCTAGCCCAAAAGATCAGTGGCACGTGCCCCTGATCTATTCTGGGGTGCCCCGGATGTCCTCCAGGCAGAGTAGAGGTACCCCGCATGGCACCACACAGTACCCAGCATGCTCCACAGAGGCACCACAGCACCCAGCATGACACTACACAGCACCCAGCATGCGCCAAAGAGGCACCATAACACCCAGCATGGCACCACAGCACACAGCAATGGGCGGTATGGTGGGTGCTATGGGGCCTCTATGTGGACATATTGGGTGCTGTGATGCCATGCTACCATAGGTGCTGTGATTCCTTTATGGGGGCATGCAAGGAGCTGTGGTTCTTCTTTGGGGGCATTCTGGGAGTTGCGGTGCCTCAATGGGAGGTGCATGCATGGGAGGTGGTCCACTAGAAGGTCAGGGAATGTTGTGGGGACTGGCAGCAGGCCAGTTCGCCCAGCAGAAAGCCAGACCAGCCAGCACAGAAGCCAGGTAACTCTGCCTAGTTATGTTTAAGTGACACTCCCTATTTATGCGATATGCCGCATTTTTTTTTGTGTTAACCTCTTGGGGACCACAGTGCTAAACCCCCCTAGTGACCAGGCCATTTTTAGTGAAATAGGCCACTGCAGCTTTAAGGCCAAGCTGCAGGACCGCACAACACAGCACACTAGTGATCTCCCCCCCCCCCCTTTCTCCCCACCAACAGAGCCCTCTGTTGGTGGGGTCTGATCGCCCCCCCGTGTTTATTTTTTTTTTAATAAATATTTTTATTATTGTTTTTGTTTTAAAAACGTCTGCTTCTTTAAATTCTTCCCCTCCCTCCAGCCGGCCAATCATGGCGATCGGCTGTCATAGGCTTCTGCCTATGACAGCCGATCTCTCTCCAGCGTCCCAGGGGCTGTCCCCAGTACAGCGCTGCTGCTGATCGCAGCGCTGTACAATGTATTTAGACGGCGATTCTGCAGTCTAACAGTCTCCCGAGCGGCGATTGCCGCTCGGAGACTGAAGGAGGGGTGGATCTCCGCCCCCCGAACAGGAGATGCGCGCGCACCGTGTGCGCGATCTCCTGTACTGCGAGCCCCAAGGACTTTACGCCAATCGGCGTTAGGCGGTCCTGGGGCTGCCTCCGCGACCACGCCCATCGGCGTGACGCAGTCGGCAAGCGGTTAATTGAGAAGGGGACTTTCCAACATTTTACTGGGCAGGTCTACTCAGAGCACTGTTAAGTTCATGTTAATTTGGCTCCACCCGTGACCACACCCACATTCCGGCGCATGGCCATACCCATTTTTCAGCTGGAGTGCCCAAAAGTGCCTCTTTAGGATCCTAGCAATGCCCCTGCTACAGAGACATGGGCTCTAGTGCCCAGCACCAACAGAATTTTACGCTGGGGCTCCCAGCATCACGTTCCCTTCTCTCCAAGAACTTGCTTCCCAAGAACATGTTTTCTTTGCTACTAATGCTCTATTTCTTAGCTGTACTACACATACAATTCATTATTCAGGTTTGCTTTCATCTCAGAAATATGCACTGTTAAAAATAAGGTCTATATAAAAATGAAAACATTGGAAATGTACAGGTCCTTCTAAAAAAATTAGCATATTGTGATAAAGTTCATTATTTTCTGTAATGTACTGATAAACATTAGACTTTCATATATTTTAGATTCATTACACACAACTGAAGTAGTTCAAGTCTTTTATTGTTTTAATATTGATGAATTTGGCATACAGCTCATGAAAACCCCAAATTCCTATCTCAAAAAATTAGCATATCATGAAAAGGTTCTCTAAACCGCTAATAACCTAATCATCTGAATCAACTAATTAACTCTAAACACCTGCAAAAGATTCCTGAGGCTTTTAAAAACTCCCAGCCTGGTTCATTACTCAAAACTGCAATCATGGGTAAAGGCCCATACACACGTCGGATTTTAGCGAACGACCCGTCGTTTGAACGTTCTGTCGTTCGGACGTTTTTGCGTCAAATCCGACGTGTGTACAGACTATCGTTCGGGTGATAAGACTGGTTACCAGCGATCCGCCCGGCGGATCGTTGGTAACCAGTCTTATCACCCGAACGATAGACTTTTTGCCGCCTGAGGAAAAAATGATTGCTGCCGCCGCCGAGCTGGAGGGGTAGCGGGCAGGGCGGGGGTATTGGGCCTAGCGGCGGGGAGGGGGGTCGGACCCCACCCCTCCCTCGCCTGGGTCCCCCGTCCTCCGCTCCCCTCCAGCCTTAAATAGATAAGAAGCGCAACTCGTAAGAGGCAGTGGGCGGGGAGGACTCACCTCTTCCTCGCTCGATCCAGCGTGCACTCCACTGACGTCCCTTCCTGCAGCGCCGTCCACTTACAATACAGTGGGCGGCGTTGCAGGAAGTGACGTCAGTGGAGCGCGCACTGGATCGAGCGAGGAAGAGGTGAGTCCTCCCCGCCCACTGCCTCTTACGAGTTGCGCTTCTTATCTATTTAAGGCTGGAGGGGAGCGGAGGACGGGGGACCCAGGCGAGGGAGGGGGGGTCCGACCCCCCTCCCCGCCGCTAGGCCCAATACCCCCGTCCTGCCCGCTACCCCTCCAGCTGGGCGGCCGGCTCCCCGCACCCACCGATGGGCGGATGCCGCCCCTAGAAATTTGCCGCCTGAGGCAAAAGTTTCACCCCGCCTCATGAGCGGGCCGGCCCTGGCAAGACCCAACACTCTGGATGAGCTTAAGACCGCTATCGAAGCATCGTTGGCCTCCTTAACTCCTGAGCAGTGCCACAGGCTGATTGCCTCCATGCCGCGCCGCATTGAAGCAGTCATTTCTGCAAAAGGATTCCCGACCAAGTATTGAGTGCATAACTGAACATAATTATTTGAAGGTTGACTTTTTTTGTTTTAAAAACACTTTTCTTTTATTGGTCGGATGAAATATGCTATTTTTTTGAGATAGGAAATTTGGGTTTTCGTGAGCTGTATGCCAAAATCATCAATATTAAAACAATAAAAGGCTTGAACTACTTCAGTTGTGTGTAATGAATCTAAAATATATGAAAGTCTAATGTTTATCAGTACATTACAGAAAATAATGAACTTTATCACAATATGCTAATTTTTTGAGAAGGACCTGTATATTATTAATGTATGAAATTAGGCTATAAAAAGACAAAAATGCTGTGACATTTGCATAGTGTATCTTTGCATTTTGCACTCTGTATTCCCAGTGGTCAGGTAATGGGCACACTCATGTTAGTTATAATTCATATTCCAAGTGTTCTTTAAGACACGCTGATGTTGTAACGTTTAAGAGAACTTTTACTACAGAATCAGGTTTTCCATGCTGTGTATCTGAGAAATGTTAGAAGCAAAGTGAAGGAGAGCGTGATGGATCTTTTTTCTGCTATGTCACAGAATTCGTTTATTAGTATCTCTTTTAATTAGTCACAAACCTGTCATGATGGAATGTATGAGTCAATTAATTAGAAATATCTGCTCTTCATAACGAGTAATTGTGAATAGTCTGTACTTTTTGTCTAGACAGAATATGTTTGAGTCAATAGAAAACATTATGACTGTATGGAAAAGATTTTAATGAATTCCCTCTATTGTGAGGCACAACTAGGTTTTCTGTGCTACCAATAGAGGAGTTCCATATTCTGTCCAGTGAATGTCATTTCCAGTAGAAGAGAAAGCAGCATACTAATCATAGTAACTATTAGGATGATACATAGTCCTAGTGTAATTGACATACCAATACGAAAAGTTTATTTTGTAAGTTTCAGAAAATTAGGACGTCAGGCAAAAAGAGATGGGGAGATACTTGTGTTACATTACATTGTTAAATGTCTCTTGTAGAAATTATGGGCTTCATCCTATTTAAGGCCCCGTTTACACTTGCGTTTTGCCATGCAAATGGACCGGATCCTGATCGGATCCGGTCCGTTTGCATCAGGCATGCATCAGGCTGCCATCCGGATCCGTGGGCAAAAAATAGCGAAATTTAAATAAAAAAATGTTGGGGTCAGCAGAAGGTGCACCTGGTGCACCTGTAGAATCAGGTTCCTCCGCTGTAGGCCTCACCTCCACCTCCGACATTATGCCAAACAGCTCCAGCACGTCTGTCACTGCTGCTCCACTCCAGAAATACTTGGCCCATGTGTCCCCATCCGAAATGGCCGCTTGGATACGCATAGGAAGTGGGGTAGAACGTCAGGTGTTTGTAGGCAGTGTGTTCTGTGCCTTCCGTTTCCCATAGGTTTCTGTGTACCGGATGGTGCTGTCAGGCTCAGGTCCGGCTCCGGTCCGGGTGCGTGGGCCGGAGATCCGGACCCAAAAAATAGCGCATGTTGGAAAAGTGTCCGATTCATAAATCCAGTGATCGTCGGTGGAAGGAAGAGCGGAGGCTCGATTGAAGAAGAAACAGTGTTTATTCTTGGCGGACATGTATGTATTGGCACAGGGGACTTTTGTCCCCTGCAGCCAATCCCCCCTACTCCCAGCAACATCGCGATCATGGGCATCTGCCCGCACGATCACCTGCACAGCCCTCCAAGCTGCAGGGACGTGACTAGTGCGTCCCTGCGGGTGTGGCAGAGAATCTAAGGAGTCATGGAGAGGGACATATAAGATTGGGGCAGGTGATGCAAGGGGTGGACATCCATAGTGTTGGAGGAGCACAGTGGGTTGGGGAGTATCTCTGTATAAGATCCGTGATATATGAAGGGGAGGTATGGTAGATGAATGTATATGCCAGACAATTCTAATTTTGAGGGGGAAAGGAGCGGCAGAAGGAGTGGATGAGGCTGGCAACTGTGATCTGTAGATATAATCCATTCTAATGGTGGCCACTAATGATCCAATCTTTTTCATCCAATCTTACCATTTCTATGTAATATAAGGGAACTGCCTAACCATTCAATATATTCATTTAATTTACCCCTATACTATATACATTTGGTAAAATTTGATGAAAAGATTGGATCATTAGTGGCCACCTTAACTTGTGTGAAGGCCACCATAGAAGAAAAGCATTTATCACACCTCTCAGTGAGCAACACTCAGCACAATTATGTGACCTGTAAAGTATAGCAAGGTCAAGAAATGCTTTGTGGGAAGTTTTCTGGGCTGCCTCCTTCCACATGGGGCTCCTCATTTGTTATGTCTCTTCTTCACACAGCAGTTTGACATCTGGCAATAGATGGGGAACTAAAGGTACCCTTTAATGATACAATCTTGATTGTACAATCTTATCAGTTTAATGTAACATGAGGGACTACCTACAATATCCATTCAGGTCTTGTTCACAGTGGTCAATTGAGTTGCAGAATGATTCTGCATGTCAACTCGCTGCCCATACAATTTTGTGGGCCTGTTCACAGTAACGGATTGCATTTTTCTAACTTTGTGCATGCAGGCTTTGTATTAAAGTCTATGGGCCTCAATTCACTAAGATCATGCTGGAGATAATAAGGCAAGAGAAAACTTACCTCCGCACAGTTAGAGAGTCATCTTATCTCTTCATTCCTTAAGTTACCTCCTCTGTAGTTAAGTTACCGCCTCTGTAGTTAAGTTATTTCCTCTGTAGTTATTTTCACACGCAGTTAATTAACAGCCTGTCTTTAACTTTAGAATTCTGGAGTTAATTTAAGGGGTGAAGAGTTACCTTAGACAGAAGAGTTAACCTTAGGTTTGCCTGAGGTAAAATGTTTTGTGAATACTACATGCCATATCACCATGGTGATAACTCTAGAAACGTTATTAAAGACAGGACATAAGCTTAGTGAATTGAGGCCTATGTCCAGTCTCCATTGCAGTTCACAGTCATTATAACGCGTGTTATGCAACTGACCACTGTGAACCTAGCCTAGTATATTCAGTCAGTGTACCCTGACTGAATATACTATATACTGAATCTACTACTTAGATTTAGTAAGATAAGATTGTACAGTCAAGATTGATTGGCACCCTAACACACAGCCATGGGCTATGATGCGCTGTGTGAAGAATTATGGTAGCTATACATCTAGCAATGTATGGGCAGATTCGACCAAGAGACAAATCTCCCTGACCGAATTTGATTAGAGAGAGATCTGTCAGCTGCCAATTCACCACAGGCCGATTCCCGATCAATTTCATGCTGAAATCTCTCGGGAATCGGCCTTGTGCGATGCATACATCCGCCTCGCCGCCCCGGCGCTGTGCCCCCTAATGTAAATGTCTCCCCAGTACCTGTGGAAAGTGTATACATTACCTCTCCGCGGCCTCCGCTTGTCCCCCCGCTGGCTTCCGGGATTCCTCCTCTCCATACACGCACACCACACGTGGTTTCCTAGAAAGGGCACGCATGTGTGATGTCACACGCGCGCCCTTACTAGGAAACCACGTGGGGCGTGCGTGTATGGAGAGGAGAATGCAACCGGAGCAGCGGAGGGCCAATCGGAGGCCGTGGACAGGTAATGTATACACTTTACACAGGGCACTAATGAATTGCCTTTTAAGGATATTCAGTAGTCCTGGTCGGGAACATCTAAGAGCCATTATAGGCTTGAAATGCATTAAGCTTGCTGTGTTTTCCTGCTGGCTGAAGTGGCCTAATAAAATGAACTTAAATTATGGTATCTGCTCTGAAGAGTTTATGAAAAATCTGCATAAAATATAGACACTTCCACGAACATGTTACTACAATGAATGTGCCATATGCTGTGCTACTTACAGTGTGGGTAAGTCAGCTATGTCTGGTCTGATCAGTCTGACCGTTCATCAGTGGCATAACAAAAGGTCATGCAGAGGTTGTGACCACACCGGTGCCCTTGGGCCAGAGGTACCCCAAGGGCACCTCCTTCAACTGCTGTATTAGCTCTTTATTGGTCCTGTCCTGGTAATAATCACTTCTATAGATGCTTTGAATAGTAGTAATCATTAATAAACTGTTCCCCATCTCCATCTTGCACCTCTGACACTGTGGTTGTCCTTGGCAGGTTTTGGTGCACTGTATCAATTGTTATGTATGAAGTGTTTGGGGGGCCCAATGTAAAATTTGCACTGGGGCCCATAACTCCTTGTACACACTCTAAATCGTTCTTGGGTCAGTGCTGCCTCTGCTAATAATCTAGCCTGTGTATCCCCACCCCGCCATGTGTAGATGAGATATCTGGTTGTAGGATTGTCTCAGCGGAGTGAAGGCTTATGGCTCATACACACGGGGTACGGCCGGCGCCGCAACCACGTGGCACGCGTGTATGACGCGCATGCCCCGAACCGTCGCCCGTCGGAGCTGTCGCCAGGCGATTGACATGTTCAATCGCCGGCTACAGCTGTCACCGCAACTTCGCCGGACATTAAGCCTATTGTTCTCCTACCCATTCTGCCCACTCTGTGTCACACGTCACGCCCACTTCGTCACACGTCACGCCATAGGCCGACCTCCATAGCAACTGAATGCATCGTTAGGCTGTAGGCTAGCTCTTGGCTTTCAGACATTACTCCCTCCCCCCCCCTTCATCCTTCCAGAACCTGTATGAGCCAAAACCAATTCTGGGTACAACATCCAGTTTGTAGTTGGAGAAATAAATTATTCTGATTCTGATGTGTCTGACAAGACTTGGCCCTGTGATCCAGTCTAAATCCCTACGGTCGTCCATAATCGTGCAGCTGTACCTTACATTTATTTGCACAAATACACATTTTTACAAGAACGCAACTGCTGGTTACATTTTTGTGCATTATGTGCTAGCATTTGCAGTGGACCACAATGCCAAATGCTGAAAAGCTCTGTGCATGTTAAAGCAGGCCTAAACTCAGAACTTCCTCTCTGCTCCAAAAAAAAATAAGCATCAGCATAGTAACATTTAAAGCAAAGCAGTTCTTTGTAATAGCTGATACAAATCCTGTAATAAATCTGCATTGTGTCTACTTCCTGCTTTTATGGAAGCAGCCATTGTGTTAACATCCTGTGTTTACAAATTAGCTGCTCTGCTGAGGCAGTCAGCTGACAGATCAAACTACACTAGTGGTTAGTCACAGATGAGGGGGAATTAGACAGGCTAATAACTAAATACATACAGGGTGTATGTCTGTAGGTTTTCCTTCTGTTCAGGTCTACTTTAATAAGACATTTTCCGCCCTTATGCAGCTTTTTTAGTGCCTAGTAAACTTGATGGTGAAGAAATGTATTATGGAATTGTCCGCATCGTCTGTCATGGTGTTATTGGCTGCAAAGCAGTGGCTTGTTTACCAGAATGCCTCCAGGAAAAGCGGGCCATACTTGTGTGAATCACTGTGGAATTTAAAAACTTCAGGGCACTGACAGGCTCACTTTAAGATTTGGCTAATAACCTTGCTATAGTCTGGCACCTTCATGCTTTCTTTCCTGAGAAAACAAGGGAACATGTCTGATGTTTTCATTCGCTTGATAAAGGCTGACTTGCTGCTAAGCTTGATCTAATAATGACCATTTTCCTTGCTTTCAGCATTGCCCTAACTGATTTCCTCTGCTGAGGATTTTGAACCTCCTCCAAGCAGCCTGCTTGCTCTGTCTGTGATAGCCGGACCAGATAAGGAAACAAATAGAGCCTTGTCTCTTCAGCCCAACATCTGCATTTTAAACAGCCCCTTGCACATTACTTCTCCTGCAATCTAGCTTGTTTTCCCGGATGATTTTGTTTAATTATCCTTCTTCAGGAATTCTTCTTGTTCTCCGGAGAAGACAGATTTTTTTTCAGGCATGAAAACTACTAACACATGTTTGTGTGCATACACAACGTTAAAAAGAGGTATTTTTTTATCCTATATTTAAAAAAACCTTCCAGCCTTTTCACTGGAGACAGGATGAAGCTGGACAAGATGTTTCCTATTAGTAATGAGGTTAAATCTTGGATAACAATCATTCAGTATTGCTTGAAAGGCTGCGAATTAGACCAAGAAGTACTCTGCATACAAATTACCTAGTAATTCAAATGCATTATGATTTGCATACCAATGTTCTTTGTTTATCATCTGTACATTGCTAGGTAAAAGGAAATGTAGATGGAGACATTTACTCTGGAGACAGACAGTTTATTACCTTTCTTTTTACTATTTTAGGACAGGAAACAAATAGCAGTTTTGTTAGCCTTTGAGATTAAACAACAGTACTCAGAAAACAGCTTATGCATCCTAACATTTATCAAAGTGTTTTTCAGAATAAACGATAACACAAGACTGAGCTGTTATAGTGATTGTGAGTGGCTTCCAGTAACCCCTGACCATGAATGAGCAGAAATACTTCATTGAGGACGATGAGCAGTGAGATATATGGCTGTGCTTGGTTCACTGGAACTAGTGCAATATCTAGAGGAATTAGCACTTAGGATGTGCATTGAAACTGCGCCCCATGTACAAGAATATTTGGGGGAAGAGGCGCCCTGGTATGTGTAAAACTTTTAAAAACAGTTAAAATGGTAAGAATTGAGGGGGCTTACCTCAACAACGAGAACTTTGTAAACACAAAGGATATTTATTGAGCACAGGCAACAAATTTCGTGGGTCTGAGCCCGCTTGCTCATACCAATAAAAGTGCCAATTAGATCAAAGTCATCCAGCATAGGGAGCCTCCCTATGTTAGACGGCTTTTATCTAATTCACACTTTTATTGGCCTGAGGAAGCGGGCTCAGACCCATGAAATGTGTTGCCTGTGCTCAATAAATATCCTTTGTGTTTACAAAGTTCTCGTTGTTGAGGTAAGCCACCTCAATTCTTTCCATCTTAACTGTTTTTAAAAGTTTTACACATACCAGGGTGCCTCTTCCCCCAAATGCGCTTAGTATACCTGCCCAACAAATCTTGTTGGAGGGGTCGAGGCAGACCTCTAGTGGTCCTCACCCTGCTAGTCGTCTGTCACTGATTTCAAGGAGAGTGACTACATCCAGGTCCAGTTGGGCCACCCCGAGTGGAGTCGGGTTCATGGTCTCCACCTGCTTCTTGTGGTTGGTTGCTCCCCTTGCAACCTGCTTTCGTGAGTAGAAAATCTATTTACGTTTCATTTAATCCTGCATCTCTACGTATTGCACTACTGGTACTGTCTGTTTCCTGTATTTTTCTCTAGGGTGTTGACACACCCCTACCGTTCCATGTAGAAGAAGGTTGGGAAGGGGCAGTTGAAGTATGGAGTGACAAGGCCAAAGCTTGAAGTAGGCATGCCCAGTCTGAAGTGAGGCATGACTTTAACCTTAGTAACAGGCCCTAGTAACAGACAACACCTCATGACAGCCACCAGTAACAGACAGCACCTCATGTCCATCCCCAGTAACTGACCACACCTCATGACAGTCCCCAGTAACTGACAGCACCTCATGACCGTCCCCAGTAACTGACAGCACCTCATGACCGTCCCCAGTAACTGACAGCACCTCATGACCGTCCCCAGTAACTGACAGCACCTCATGACCGTCCCCAGTAACTGACAGCACCTCATGACCCTCCCCAGTAACTGACAGCACCTCTTGACAGTCCCCAGTAACTGACAGCACCTCATGACAGTCCCCAGTAACTGACAGCACCTAATGACAGTCCCCAGTAACTGACAGCACCTCCTTCTTTTGCTTCCTACCTGATCATGCACCTCCATTACTGTGCACCCATGCTATGCATTTGAGTGAACTCAAATCGCCTAATCTCCATGCTCCCATCCAGTGACTGACTAAGCATTACCTTGTACTCTTACTGTGCCGCTTGATCTGGTTTTTGTTGTATTCCTGTATTGTCATATTGCTGTATGTCACCCCTAAATATTGTCTGTAACCTAAACTAATGTCCAGCGCTGCGTAATATGTTGGCGCTTTATAAATATAATAAATAAATGACAGTCCCCAGTAACTGACAGCACCTTATGACAGTCCCCAGTAACTGACAGCACCTCATGACAGTCCCCAGTAACTGACCGTACCTCATGACAGCCCCCAGTAACTGACAGCACCTAACGACAGTCCCCAGTAACTGATAGCACCTAATGACAGTCCCCAGTAACTGACAGTACCTAACGACAGTCCCCAGTAACTGACAGCACCTCATAAATGATCCCAGTAACAGACAGCACTTAATTAGATCTCAGTAACAAACAGCACCTCATAACAAACTCCAATAACAGACGGTCCCCAGTAACAGGTTAGACTTCTTTCTTTGTACACTCACTCTCACTGTCATTAAGGCTTGGGGGACTTCCTTGTCTTTTTTTCTCATTTCAACATCTTTTCCTGTAAACATGCTCTCTTTAGTGGTGTGCCATAAGGCTTTGTCTGTGGACCCCTACACTTCTCTATAAGCATGTCTTGGCCAACTTAAAGAGACTCTGAAGCGAGAATAAATCTCACTTCAGAGCTTATATTCAGCAGGGGCATGTGTGCCCCTGCTAAAACGTCGCTATCACGCATCTAAACGGGGGTCCCTTACCTTCCAAATCCCCTCCGTTGTTCCCGGGGATCTCTTCCGCATAGAGGCAGGGCTAACCGCCGCAGCCCTGCCTCACGTGCGTCTGTCAGCGCGTATCTCCGCCTCTCCCCCGCCCTTCTCAGTCTTCCTTCGCTGAGAGGGTCGGGGGAGAGGCGGCGATGCGCCACTGATAGACGGCGCTGAGAGGCGGGGCTGCAGCCGTTAGCCCTGCCTCAACAGCAGCAAAATCTACTACCAAGTTGGTCGTAGATTTTGCAGGGGGGATTTGGGGGGTGAGGGACCCCCGTTTAGCCGCGGGATAGCGGCGTTTTAGCAGGGGCACACATACCCCTGCTGAATATAAGCGCTGAAGCGAAATTTATTCTCGCTTCAGTGTCTCTTTAATATTTCACTTGTGTGCAGGTGATACTCAAATGGTGCTCATTTCATCATCTCTTTTCCTAGAAGATTGTGAGGACAGGCCTTTCTTTTCTATTGTAACTTGTTCTTGTTATAAATGTTTTGTCATACAGTTATGTAAAGTCAACATATACTTTTTTTTGCATGGCTATAACATGTACAATTCACAGTTTAGATCACTTTTTGCAGCAATATATATATGAAAACATTATATACCGGTAAATAATTAATAGTGATATATTCTTCATCTACATAAACCGTAATTGGTTACATTCTTTTTCCTTCTCACTCTCTTTTCTTTACTTTTCCTGGAATTTCAGCAACAAAAAGTGGCCTGTCTTATTTCAGTGTTAATGAACTTAAGGGATTCCAAATAATTGATATTTTCATTACACACAACATCTGTGATTTTGGGACAAGATTCAAGTTTTGAGGAATTTCACATGGTGGGGTCACACATCCCAATTATTAGAAAACCATATGTGCAAACTACAACTTCCATGAGCTGGGTGGACATTGGCTGACATCAACTAACGTTCTAAAAATTCTTTATTACTCATTGTTATGCTGAGTGTTGTTCCGGTGTCATTTGTAACTATTCAATTTCTATCTGCACAATGAATTGCTGACCTGAGGTCATAAAGGTCATACTTGTGTTGCGTATAACGTGAACCTTTACAAAAAAAATTCACAAGTGTTTAGAACCCAAGGTGTATGCCGATGTAAGTAGTGGGCAAACGTTTATGTATTATTCCAGGCCGTGGTATGAGTCCTGGACACTGTTTTGGTATGCAATCAGTTTGGTATTTGAGCACAGTCACGGCTGGACTACCTATAAGACAACTAAGACTATCACCTTGGGCCTTGTGAGTCTATTGGGCAAGTAGGGGTTTGCCACAGGCCTCATGAAGTCCTGCTTTGGGCCCTCCTAAATGCAGAGTAGTGAGTGCAGGAGAGGTAGCTTACCTTTCCAGCTTGTACAATCCTCTTTCCACCTCCGGCATCACTGGATTTCCACGGTTCCCTGTGCAGACGTGTTTATTTATATGACATGTATATGTAGTGGCCGATGGGGCAGGAAACAGAGATGCAGTCAGCAAAGATACCCAAGATCAGGGATGCTGATAGAGGGAGGATCACAAAAGCGGGAAAGGCAAGTTATAAATGTCACTGTGCTCTGTTGCACCTTACTCTGCATGCGGTGTGGAGGGTGGCAAATTAATACTGCCATTACCAGATAGAAAAAAGTCCAGGTATTGTCCTCCATTGCAAACAAAAGCCTTTATTCTATCACAAGTTCAAATGGCAGGTGGCTTCATGTCATGTGAGTGAGACGGGGAGATAGAGGTGGCTTTGAGGGCGATGATGAACGGTCAGTTTAGCACTCAAGTATGGCCCGTGTCAGGGGCCTGATCAGATTTTTTTCTTTGCATTTACAGTGAGTTTTCTATATAAAATAAATCCAGGACAGCCTCAGTTTACGTGCAACAAAGTTGTCACTGTGGGGTCTGCCTAAGACTGCAACCCCTTCTGTGCATCAATATGATCTATATCATACTTTTTAAACTCCGACCAATGAGCCAAACCTGACCCTCAAGCCATTAAATTTGGCCCCCAAGTGGTTTCCCTTCTTTGCATTATGTTTGGCCCATTCAAGATCACCAGAGAAGCTATATTGGAGGTGAAGCCCTAGAACACCAGGGAAGCCTTTTGGAGGAGGTTGAGGAAAGCACTAAAACACTAGGGAACTGTTTGGTGAGGGTGGGGGCCACTGTATACCAGGGAACTGTATGAGGGAGGGAAGGGAGGACCACTAGACACCAAGTAACTGTATAGGGGAGGGAGGAGGACCACTAGACACTGGGGAACTGTATAGGGAGGGAGGAGGACCACTAGACACTGGGGAACTGTATAGGGGAGGGAGGAGGACCAATAGACATTGGGGAACTGTATAGGGGTTGGAGGGGGAGCCTTCAGTCACTAGGTAACTTTATAGGGGAGGAAGGTGGCCATTAGACTTTGAGGTCGGCCCACGACTAGGTCCCAGTGTTCAATTTCGGCCCACTTTGTATTTGAGTTTGACACCCCTAGATGATGGCTCAAATTGTTTTCAACATAGTATCAAAGAGATTTTTTTTCTCTTAAACCAATCCCAGTGTTCTGTCTCATTTTTGAATTCCCAGCTGGAGATGCATAGAGATTCCGGTAAATTGGTTAGTATTTCAGACCCATAGGCTTTACAGTAAAGAGAGTTTCCATTGTGTACATCAGAGTGTCCATTGTGGATATCCCCAATTTTAGGTGCACTAGGTTAAGACTAGGTTCACGGTGGTCAGTTGCATAACACACGTCTTATAATTTATTATATTGAGTGTGGACTGCAATGGAGGCTGGACATAGACTTTAATACAAAGCCTGCATTAGTTAGAATAACTCAAATGGTTACAACGCAGTATTGTGAACAAGCCCAAAGAATTTCCAACGAGAAAACGAGAGACAACAAAGAGAGCCCAATATAGTGCAAGTATGTACTGGGTTGATGTGGGTAATGAGAGACAAGTATCTAAAGTTATACTCACAAACATGGGTTACCACTAAGGCAACCACTGTAGATGCAGGTGGGGAGATGAGACCTGTTCCCACTCAGGATTAAGAATTTCCTTTCTGTAGATCTGGGTTAGCACCCTTCCACCATGGGTGGACTCGAACAATGTGGAAATGAACAGAAGCGCCAAAAGAATAAAAGTAGCTAAAACTTAAAAAAAACGGGGGAGGCAGCGGTGGACTTACTTCTTCCAAGCAGATGCTAAAACAGGTTGATATTATATCAACACGCAAATGTATTTATATATACAGTCCAAAGGGTCAAAGCAACACGTTTCGCAAGTGTGGCCCCACTTCATCAGGCAATAGGGGATGGAGCATACAGCAGCAAGTGTTTATGTCTAGCACCTCTGCCCACCGCATTGCCAATGCTGGTTTACAGTGTGAAACCAGCCAAGGTCAGGCATGATGTGGAACATTGGTTCAGAATTTGCAAATTATTTACATCACTCTGTTAGGGGTCCTGCAACTCCCTTTTTCACTTGCTGGTGTGATCGCATATTTGAAGTGCTCCAGACAATTATTCTCTAGCAGGTGGTGCTATGATCTTTGTTGTATCCAGCAACATCCCATTTCACCAGAAGTTGGCATGAACCTGGACCATGTTGTGTCTGTTTACCACCAGCAGATGGCCCTCTGTAATCTTTCAGCAAATTATGCAATAGCTTTGGGCCTCCTTGTAAAACAAGAAAGACAAAAATTGTGTGGCACTCTTATTTGAAATTATAGTAAGTGATTAGTTGGATCTCACCACGTCTTGCCATCTGCTGATGGGGTCTTTACTGCAGATGTGCTCTGACCAAAAGAGGAAGAAAGTGTCCATATATCCGCCAAAGGAAAAAACAGGAGACAGGCACCATCCACTGCCAAGTGTTGTTTTATTGGGCACTTGTGTGGGTCACATGTTAAATCACAGACAGATTACACATTTGTATGATCATGCAACTGGTAAGTGTAAACAGAGGTGGGAGAGGAGGTGGGTGCAGGGGCACTAGGCAGACCAAGCAACATCCGTTTCACGCGGGCGAGGACGCTTGGTCACGTTGTAGTCCGGACCACATGACAGGTGGTAGGTGACACATCCTCTCCCATGCTTGACCGGATTTTCCAATTATGTATCAGAGGAACCAGTGACTAGCAGCAGGAGACCCAAGTTAACTCCCTTGACTTAAAGGGGCTGTGCTGCTGGATAGCGGGTAGCAACCTCATGGCGTCACAAAATATACCATGCCCTTAGCAACACAAACCAGATTTGCAAGTGGCCTATGCATAGAAACTGCCCCGGCTGCATGGTCTGCTTGTTGCAGTCTTACCTGGAAACATCATTTTCATAACATTAAATTATACAAATGTGTGTGTAACGATTAATTATGGAGTATCTTTATCAACAAAACTGGTGTTATAGTATGAGCAAAAAGCAATAATGCACAGATTGTAGCAGTGAATCTCACTGCAGCTAGCCGGTGATTTTTAATTGGCTGTTGTCTGTTTCAACACTGCTCCTTTGCCTTGTTACTGAATAAAGCCATATTTCCAGACAGCAAGCAGTTACTGTGTTATTCCGAGGCCAGCTCTCATGTTTCTTAGTTACCTCTTTCACCGACTTTCCTGACAATGAAGTCTCTGCAAGTTACAGGCATTAGTGAAAGGGGAAACTCATAAAAATGCAACATAAGTATAGTTGAGCCGAGTGCTAATTATAAAGAGCTCATTTGCATCACTTAATTCACACCATGGAATCTTTTGTGGAAGAAAACTAAAAATGGATTTTAAAATTCAGACTTCCTCTCCCCTGTCAGTAATGTGAGTCTCATTCCACGTTTCCTCTCTATACATTCTATTTTGAAAGCATGAGCCTGTTTTGCTATTCCTTTGGCACGGTTACCTATGTTTCGCAATCGAGGGGCTTCCTTGGTAACTGCATCTGGCTGTTCCTTAAGACTTTTTTTTTTCCAAAGCTGAAAGGAAGGAGGTGATGAAAAGGATCTCCTCAACTCGATGGTCTGGTTCCAACGACTTGCTGGAGCTTGCCCTCCTCCTCCTATACACTGGCTGGCTCTTGGCAGCCCCGCGCAAGGCATTACATAAGCATGTTTATTCTTATTCCCCACAGCTCTTCCTTTATTGTTAACATGAAAGTGAGAATTTCCTTAATGAAAACAAAGACAGAAATGCTATCTTGATAAAGTTGTGTGCCTGTTGCGTTTGCACGGAAATAGATTTCAGCATTAATTCCTTTCAAATGCTTTATAAACTGTGTTTTATGTTTTACATGAAATTGGTTATATTATGTTGCTGGTTTGGATTCTGTTTACAGTGGGACTGAGCTTTACAAGGACAACTGCTTACATGTTGGGTCTGTGCTCTGTTAGTGAGGACTGCTGCAGAAACCCTTACAGGGTGCACTATATTTTCATCAGGTGTTAATGAAACTTGTGCTGTGGAGAGAGGAGAATGGGTACCAGTGGCTTTACTACAGGGAAGCAGCCCCTGCAACTGCAGGGGGGCCCAGAGCTGTGGGGGGCCCCCAACTACTACCACACTCCCTCCAATAAAGGGGTCCATCCTTCAGATCAGGTGGCTACGCTTGTTATGGGTGTTAAGATTATGATGTCTACACTTGTTTTAGGACTCTTGCAAGATGGGCCCCCAGGCTGGGAGGGTCACAACAGGATGGCAAGGGGTGTGTGCATCGGGGGACCCCATCAAAGTTTAGCTGTGGGCCCCCGTGATTTCGAGTTATGCCCCTGAAGTGCACAAAATAGTTTCCAAGGGAACAAATAAAGGCCAAAGATAATCGGTTATGTTCAAGTCCTCCTATCTCCCTAGGGCAGAGCAGGCTGCTGGACAGACAGCCGGGCAGCAGTTGCACAGGGATCTGTCATCTAAAATGAACACGGACAATAATTTTAAGAGACCAAAGATAAAACCGTGCTTTGGGCTTAAAGCAAACCTGGAACTTTTAAAAAGAGGGCTGGGCGCCTTGAAAAAGGGCAGCAGTCCGAAACAGTGGACTGTAGCTACCATTCAGCTCCACTGATGTTTTTAACTTTGTTACCATTTAGATTAATAAAATAGAACGACTGAGGTGGTGCAGATTTTGAAAGCTTCTTAAAGTATTCAGATCCTGGTGGTACCCAGGAGGGTATTTCTACACTCCTCACCTGGGATAAAGTATGTTTCCATAGATTACTTGCAGATACTTACCTCTGTAGAGGCAAGCCTCTGAATGCAAATCCAGAGGCTTCTCTGATCCTTCTTGAGCCCACTGCTGTTTGCCTGGACCCTCTTTATCTTAGCAACTCTGCAGGTGCGTAACAAGAGGGGAGCAGCCCCTGCAATTGCAGGGGCCCAGAGCTGTAAGGCCCCCAACTTCTAACCTTTTCTTCCCCTGATACAGGGGTACAGGGGACTATACTTTAGATCAGGTGTTTTTGTGGCTATACATGTTATGGGTGTGAAGATCATGATGGCCACACTTGTTTTAGGACAATTGTAAGATGGGCCCCAAGGTCGTGAAAGGGAGACGAGGGAAGAGGTGTGAACATGTGGGGGGGTGTCAAAGTTTTTCTGGGGAGCCCCATGAATTGTAGTTACGTCTGTAAACGAGCATGGCCATACTGCGCAGGCGTACTGATGGCCTGCGCAGTAGCATGGAGCCGCTTGTGCATGGATGTAAATAGTGTGCATGAGCTTGCACCTACACTTGTACACAGGTGGGAGCATTGCTGCATCAATCTATTCAACAAGCTCTTTTCAAATGGGCACAGCGTCCCCCAGCCTTGGAACGGCGAGCTCAAGCGGGACAGGGGAAGCCTGTGGATTATCCAGTAGCTTCTCTCTACTGAGGTTTCTCTCTCTGTTTTTCTTTTTTTTTTTGCCTTCAGGTACACTTTAAACCAGGCCAACAAACAGAAGACAGTGGCTACAGTGAACATACTAGCACATTGTTTTATAAACTTAACAATGTAATTTTAAAAGATAAACCATAAACATCGTTGCTGTCATGATTTTGCTCTATGCTGAATAGGGATGGTCAATGAGTTGCTAACAATTCTAAGTTGATTTAAATTTTATGCAAATATATGCATCAAACTAGATCACGCACATTTGGTTTACACCTACTTAAAGAGAAACTCCGACCAAGAATTGAACTTTATCCCAATCAGTAGCTGATACCCCCTTTTACATGAGAAATCTATTCCTTTTCACAAACAGACCATCAGGGGGCGCTGTATGACTGATATTGTGGTGAAACCCCTCCCACAAGAAACTCTGAGGACCGTGGTCCTGGCAGTTTCCTGTCTGTGAACCTTGTTGCATTGTGGGAAATAGCTGTTTACAGCTGTTTCCAACTGCCTAAAAAGCATGCAGCAGCTACATCACCTGCCAACAGTAAAAATATCACCATGTAATAAATGTCAGAATGTAAATCAGGGATTTAAAATTTTTTGCAACGGGCAAACACTGACTAAATCATTTATACATAATTATTGTAAAAATGAAGCACTTTTTTATTACATTATTTTCACTGGAGTTCCTCTTTAACCCTCCTGGCGGTGTATTAAAAACCGCTAGGGGGCAGCGCAGCAGTTTTTTTAATTTTTTTAAATCATGTAGCGAGCCTAGGGCTTGCTACATGATAGCCGCTGTGCAGCGGCATCCCCCCACCCGATCCGATCGCCTTCGGCGATCAGGAAATCCAGATCAAAGAGCAGGATTTCCTGGAGGGCTTTTCCCGTCGCCATGGCGACGGTCGTGATGACGTTGTGACGTCATCGGGAGCCCCAATCCACCCCTCAGTGCTGCCTGCTGCTGATAGGCCAGGCTGCGCAAGGGGTCTGGGGGGGGGGGGGCGGCACGGCGGCGATCGGTGTGCATACGCAGATAGCAAAGTGCTAGCTGCATGTAGCAAAAAAAAATTGTGCAAATCGGCCCAGCAGGGCCTGAGAAATCCTCTTGCGCGGCTTACCGCGTTCGGGGTTACCGCCAGGAAGATTAAACAGACACCTTGAATCAGCCAAATGGACAGATGCAGAGATCAGTGCTCTGGGAGGCCTAAACTCCATCTGCAGATGTTTTTCTAGACCTGTGCTGCACACACAGTTTATTTATTTATTGTATTCATAAAGCGCTAACATATTACGCAGCACTGGACATTAGTTTAGGTTACAGACAATATTTAGGGGTGACATACAGCAATATGACAATACAGGAATACAAGAAAAACCAGCCACAGTTGTATGGCTTGCTTTTGTGTAAACTCCTTGATTTGCTGATGGCAGGCGGGATCAGCTACTCCCATGCACCGTTAAAATAGGCTGCTTAAGCTCAAAATTTTAATCCTAATAATTAGCTGCAAATGCCTTATTTCAGGCAAAATTGCTCTTGGCAAACATGAATTGCTTGATTTAAGCCTTGTACCCATTTACAAGGCATGTTGCCCAGCAGGGATTGGGACCAGATCACTCAGGCAACATTGCTGGGTTGAGGCTGTTCAGACCCTTTGCTAACCTGTACTGTTGCTTGGGGGGTAGTGGAGGGATGACGAAGCAAGCATTGTGGATTGTGATGTCACATGGTAGTTAGAGGACCGGGGCTCTTGGCCAAAGTGATCAGATAGGCTGATCACTGGCTAGACAGCCGAGGTGTGTGTGTGTGTGTGTGTGTGGGGGGGGGGGGGGGGGGGTCTGGGGCTGCTGCACTCCCGTTAGATTCTCGATAGGGGCGGTAGGGGCTTACTGAACAGGAAGAGCCGAGATTCAAACCCAGGTCGCTTGTGTCAGATGCGGAGCCTTCGACCAGTACACTATCCAGCCACTAAGCATAAGATAAGGCTACTTAACCACCTGAGCGGTCTGGACACCGCCGGAGGTCGCCGCTCAGGCCCTGCTGGGCCGATTTTAATCAAATAAAAAGCAGCACACGCAGCCGGCACTTTGCCAGCCGCGTGTGCTGCCTGATCGCCGCCGCTCTGCGGCGATTCGCCGCGAGCAGCGGCGAAAGAGGGCCCCCCTAGCCGCCTGAGCCCTGCGCAGCCGGAACAAAAAGTTCCGGCCAGCGCTAAGGGCTGGATCGGAGGCGGCTGACGTCAGGACGTCGGCTGACGTCGATGACGTCACTCCGCTCGTCGCTATGGCGACGATATAAGCAAAACAAGGAAGGCCGCTCATTGCGGCCTTCCTTGTTTATTATGGGCGCCGGAGGCGATCGGAAGATCGCCTCCGGAGCGCCCTCTAGTGGGCTTTCATGCAGCCAACTTTCAGTTGGCTGCATGAAATAGTTTTTTTTTTATTTGAAAAAAACCCTCCCGCAGCCACCCTGGCGATTTAATCAGAACGCCAGGGTGGTTAACAGGCAATGGCCTCAATTCACTAAACTTATCTCCTGTCTTTAATAACTCTTCTAGAGTTGTTACCATGGTGATAAGGCATGTAGTATTCAGTAACATTTTACCTCAGGCAAACCTAATGTTAACTCTTCTGTCTTTAAGTTAACTCTTCAATCCTTAAAATAACTCCAGAGTTAAAGACAGGCTGTTCATTAACTGCATGTGAAAATAACTACAGAGGAGGTAAATTAACTACAGAGGAGGTAAATTAACTACAAAAGAGGTAACGTAAGGAATGAAGAGATAAGATAACTCTCTCACTATGTGGAGGTAAGTTTTCTCTTGCCTTATTATCTCCAGCATGATCTTAGTGAATTGAGGCCATTGTCTTGATGCATATAACATAGAAAAGAACTATTTATACAAATGTGTATAGCTAGAATAGTGAATAGAAAGCATATGGGCCAAATAGCGATAAGAAGCAAATCCACAAGCCTAATTTTTAATTCTCCTGTACATCGGTATCCAAACTTCCACAGCTTGTTAGTGCAGTCTGAAACACAATACTAAGCTGATTGTGTTCAGCAAGGATTTAAAGCGATTAAAAAGTTATACAATAAACCCTATCTGTGCCAAGTTAATCACAACTTGGTATTAGAATCTACCTAGCATGCTAGGTGTACACAGAGGTGTTAGCGTTCCTGCTTGTAATGGTACATTAACCAAGGAGCGTACAGGCAGCATATTTTTGTTTACTTGCTCCCTGTGTCTTCACACCATGGCATAATCTGTTAGTGGCTTGATTCTGTTGGACACATTTAATTCTTTATTGGACATTTGAAAACATTGGTGTTTTTTTTGTTGATTTTTTTTGTGGGGGTAGGGGGATGTATAGCTGCAGCACTGCTTCAGGTAAGCGCTGGGTGCTGCTGCTAGTAGTAAAATATTGGTAATTAGTTTACTGAGCTTTTACTATGCAGCTACCAGCACCCGTTCTCACCCGTACTTTTGCAGTATACAATTAAATATGGCAAGTAGACACCAGCGCATCTCGATATCATATTAAAAATGTACGCCAATGTTGTGTGTCACTGTTAAAAAAAAAAAAACCTTCCATTTTACCTTTTTTTTTCATTTAAACGTTTAGCAGAGGTTTTATTAGCCTACTTTCACGGCCTGCCCGACCCGCAGAAATTTCAGGCAGCTAAGGACTAATGTGATTATTTTATTGCACCCATTAGCAGAGAGTAAACAATGCCTTTCATCAAAAGAGGGGGGTGGGTAATTAGGACAAAAGAGTTTACAGAAGTCACAGATGCTATCTTCACACCTTCCCTCTGGATAAATAAGGGGAGCTCCAAGGGGAGGGGGGTAAATGGCAGCTCCTATAGCTATTAGAAAAAGGAGAAATTCCATGAATAAAAATGTGCTTAGTTCCTTTTAAAGGGAGGGCAGTCTTCCCTATTGCTTGTGGTATATGTTTTGTATACACTGTGTAGATTACTTTCACATTTTTGCTGTATACCGCCTCTGCATTATGCACGCATGTGTGTATTTAAAGGTAGATGGGTTGGATAAAATCATCATGTTGCAGCAGATCCAATCAGATTGATCAATCTGACGCACATAACTCCGATTCACCACCACAGATGTCCGACCACTTGACATTTTTTATCATATTATCATCATTATTATTATATTTATATAACGCCACCATCTTCTGTGGCACTGGAAGATGGCTGCTGTCATATTCCTCTCACTTCAGGTCCCCTTTAAGGGATGTTAATAAACGTGGCAGCCTCTATTTCCCTCTTATTATGCGGTTTCCTATAAAGTTCCATTTCAGCTGAAAAATCTGAAATCCAGCTAGCTTAGCTTTATACTTTTCTAGTAACAATTGTACATCCTCTGTGCAGCTAATTGCTTTTTCAGGAGGAGGAACATACCTGGGCAGCTAGTACTTGTAACGATTGTGTAATTATTTCCGTGGTCAGCGCACAAGACGCGCGCCGACACTACGGAAATCCTCCACAAGCGTGTGATTAGAGAGAACCCAGCTTGGGTGCAATGCACCTGTAGAGGGAGATTCCCACCGGCAGATGGAGCTGTGGAGTGCAGATGAACACAGCCTCTGCACGGCCACAGATGTCAGAAGGGAATTGTACGAGTTGAAGCAATGCAGGGCAAGATAGCCCTTAACCTCCTTGTGTGTTATCCCGAGCTCAGCTCGGGGTAACCTGCGTAGGAGGATTTCTCAGGCCCCGCTGACCGGATTTTCAAAAAAAAGTGCTCTGCTGCCCCCTTGCCGCGGGAATTGGACCGGCAAGGGGGTTAAAGAGAGAGAGAGAGCACAGAGACAGAGTGTATGTGTGTCCACCAATCTAGTCGCCACCCAGCGACGGTGAACACACAACAACGGAAACCAAGTGGGAACGCAATCGCAAGAGTGGCGATTGCTAACAGCGACACAAGACCGAAAGAGCACAGATATAGAATGTATGTATGTCCACCAATCTAGTCGCCACCCAGTGACGGTGAACACACAACAACGGAAACCAAGTGGGAACGCAATCGCAAGAGTGGCGGTTGCTAACAGCGACACAAGACCAAAAGAGCACAGATATAGAATGTATGTATGTCCACCAATCTAGTCGCTACCCGGCAAGGGTGAAACACACAACAGCAGAAACCAAGTATGAACGCAATCGCAAGTGTAGCAATTGCCAATAGTGACACAAGACTGAACTAGACTGAGCACAAGTGTAGAGAAAGGCACAGCAAGCAACAACAATCAGAACATCAAGGAAAATAACAAACGCTAGCTAAACGCGAACACCGCACTCATTCGCAACAGCGAACGTGTTTAAACACGATCACCGCGCGTTAGGCGCCCAGTGATAAGCGTGCCACCCTAACTAACCAATGAAACACAAACATGAAATAGAGAACACGAACGCTTGCTAAACGGTTGCCTCACCGAGCCTACAGCAAGCGTTCGTACCAGACAAGACAGAGAGATGGGGCTACCAGTAACAACCGCTGCTCTGGTTAGCACCCTTAAGGCAGAATACAGAAGGAAGCACTGCCACTACCACTAGAGCGAATGCAATCCAGACAGAGGGAGCAGCCAGTAGCAACCGCAGCTCTGGCCTACACTCCCAGACAGACAGAACGATTTCCTGTCGACCGCCGAGACAGAGAGACAGGACAAGGCAATACAGATAATACAACCTGACTACACTAGAAGGGATGCCTAGTGCAGTCCCCAGGAATTACCCTAAGATAATCTTTAGCAAACAAGCAAGGCTGACACTCCAGGAGAGTTTAGCAGGAACAAACCATCATGACCAGCAAAGGATTCTGGGAGAACATGGTATTTATACTGCAAGCCTTCAAAGGAGGCAGCTAGGCAATTTGCATGACAAGTGTATGCAAATTCCTCAGCAGAGCAACTCTGAAACTTGCAAAGCGAAGACAGGTCTCTTTTCCAGAGACCTGCAACACTCAGACCTAAAGAATGGTCAAACAGCTGTCTGCCTGTGCAGACAGCTGAGCGGATCATTACAGTACTGCAATCAGAGTACAGTTTCCAGTCCTAAAAATAAGTGCAACCCGTACTTATGGTCGATTTTAGAAACTCAGAGCTGTCTGCAAATTGGAATAGAAAAGTCATTTTTGAAGAACTTTCAATTGCAAATTAATGTGCAGCACTGATGCATGTTCTCGGCTTTTTTTTTTTTAAGCAAAAGTGGAAATTAAATTATAGTCTTAATTTTACAAAGTATTTTATTATATATTTACTATATTTATATCTATATTATTATTATCTATGCTGTAATAGATCTATAATTTAATTTTACAAGGCCAATTATTATTTTGTGTTATGAGAAAGAAGAATCAAAATGGATGTAATATGTCACAGTTTAATATACCCTACAAATTACGAGCGGGGTTTATATTTGAACTATGAGTGTAGCATATAGTCTCTCTATGCAATATAATTTTGATTGATGAGACGCTCTAATGCTTTGTTTTTGATATTTGAATGGAAGCTGTGTTAGAAAAATCAGTGGCAGCGATGACATATTATGGGCACAACCTGTACACTGGCAATTTAATCACCAATGGCCGTACTAATCCAGAGCCATCATGCACTTAGAATGCAGCAAAGTGGCAAAGATGTGGTTAAGGCCTACAATGCCTTTTTTCAAAAAGAAATGGATATTTTTGGATGAAGCCCAATTTTTTTTTCAGTGTCATTTTGAGGTTATCCAGTAACATCTGTCTGCATTACAGTAAGCTCTGTCATCCATCTGTTGCTGCAGTGGCAGTTCTGTTCCAGTCTCAGGATCCACGCTCTTCTCCCCTTTTTTGGTCCCTCCTGCAAACATCTGCCCTATCTCCAAAGCTTAAAAAATCCAAACAAAAAAAAAAAAATCAGGTGGAATGAAGTGGTTAGAAAAGCATCTATCAACACGTGTGAAGCTTGCCAAGTCAAGTATTTGGGTTGGAAGACATGCCTTCCCAACTGCTTGAAAACAGGAAGTATCTCTGTTAAGTGATAGATAGGCTAACTTCACTAAACACAGAAATAAACCTTCTTTTGCTTAGTATATGCATCTCTCTACAAGAGTGTAGCAATGTGCAGCACGTAACATAAAACGACAGTTATTGTATTTAAAAGAAAATGCATATTTCGCATAGAAGCCATCTTTAAACTTCATGTTATTAAGACATATTTAAAACCTTAGTTTAGGCTCATGTTGTTTATGTATACTGTGTGAAATATATCTTAATTTGCAATATACAAAGTTTTGCACATAAACCATTTCTGCATTATTATTTTTATTACCTGGCTGGCTGGATGGCTTTGCAATATTGACATTGGCCTCATAAAAGGCAGTGCAATAAAAAAAAATCTGGACGTTAAAATACCGCATTTGGTTTTTTAGACTTGTGTGTGCTGATTCATAAAAATGTTCACAGCTGCCTAGAAGTTTGGTAATTTACCGGCTTCAATAGACAAAAACTTGTTCGGAAACAGCAGAGCAGCGTGCAGTGTCTCTGTGTTGTTAGAAGCTGTTCTGTGCAGTGAGGGCATTACAATAGTAAGAGGCATCCCCACATCACTTCAGAATGTACATGTTTGTTTTACTGCCTCTGCTCACTCTGAATCTGTCTATTAGTCTTTCTCAACATTTTATTTAATTGTCACAGCTTAGATGAACTCCAAAAAACTTTAAACATACCCTGCTTAGGTGATTTCCCCACTAGTTCCTCCGCATCTTCAAACAGACCCCTAAATGGTTAAACGGCCGAAGGGATCCAGAGGAAACCTCTTTTGTTCCATTTTCTCTGCTTGCTGCCTGGGGGGTAGAAAAGCTTGTTCTACCCGAGAAGACTTAGCAACCTATCAATGTCAGATCAGGAGACACGTGCTGTTTCTATTGGCTCTGCACCTGTCAGTCATGGCTCTCTCTGCTTCTGCTTCTGTGAGTCGCGGCTGGCTTCCCACAGGCTTGCCCAGTCTCTGCACTATTTACACCAGGTGCTGGTAATATTTCTGGACCTTACTGCATGATGTAGTGTTTATGAATTTACATTTACTGACATGTGTTGAGGTATTTACCGCACAAGTTGGTAATTAACCTCCCTTGGTAATTTCAGCTTTTCATGTGGCAACAGCCTTTATGAATTGACATTTTCCTAAGTGCTCGGTAAAGTCAGCTCTTTTCTGCATTACCATATGCGGTAATGCTTTATGAATCAAGGCCATTCTGTGTGAATCTTAGGAGCAGCTCGGTTGGATCGAACAGTAGTATGTCAATGTCCAAACTCCTCCGCTTATCTCACTACGACCTAGGGTAGTCAGGGAGTAGCTGGGATGGGGCACAGGACAAGGGGGCACAACACAGAATTCATCACCTGATCTAAGCCACCTTCTCCCCGTGCTGCTGAAAGATTAATTCTTTGCAACCAGTGCTGCATCAATACAATTCTGCAGAATCTTATAATCAATTTCTGTCTAGTTCCACCATGCTCCATTTGTAATAATCCATTTACCCTTTCACACCCGCCTCAGTACATTTATAAAAAAAATGAAATAAAAAAGAAGGGAGAATCAATTGCCTTTGACATGGGAGACCAGGATTCGAACCCTGGCTAGGGTCATTACCTATTCAGTAAGAAGTTCAAGGCAAGACTCCCTAACACTGCAGGGTGGCCTCTTGAGCACGTCTCCCTGGGGCTGCAGCTCTTGAGCACTTTGAGTCCAACAGGACTTTACAAATGTTTGGATTATAGACAGGGCAGAGTGATGAAATGTACACATCATGTTCATAAACATACTGGGGGGAGAGGGTGTTGGAAGGGTTGAATGCTTTAGGGCCAGGTCGCATTGCTGAAGACTTATCACCATAGCTAACACACACAAACGCATTTTACATCATCTACTGGGGATTCAGCATCATGTTTTGAGCTATAAGAAAATACCGTAATCATGGACGCCACTGACACCAAAAGCTGCCTGTAGTGTTTGGGAAATCTGGATTACAGGGTTTGTTCACTTCTATCTAATGATGGGTTTGCCACACTATTGAGATCATATGCAAAATATATTGAGGAGAATGATAACTATCTAAGATTCTGAACAACGATTTATAAAACCTGGTTGAGGGGGAAGGGGGATAACAATTGACCAAAGTAATATTTTTAGTCCCGTATCTGGCCTGGATGAGTAAGAATCTACTCTGCGTATCCCTATATATCTGGATCACTGTGAGCGGAACATTATTATGAATAAGGAGAGCCACCCTCCTCTTTTCTTTGAAAAAGTTGTAAAATACACCCTTGAATAAGAGGAGTTAAAGAGAAGCTCTGACCAAGAATTGAACTTTTATCCCAATCAGTAGCTGATACCCCCTTTTACATGAGAAATCTATTCCTTTTCACAAACACACCATCAGGGGGCGCTGTATGACTGATATTGTGGTGAAACCCCTCCCACAAGAAACTCTGAGGACCGTGGTACTCCTGGCAGTTTCCTGCCTGTGAACCTTATTGCATTGTGGGAAATAGCTGTTTACAGCTGTTTCCAACTGCCAAAACAGCATGCAGCAGCTACATCACCTGCCAACAGTAAAAATGTCACCATGTAATAAATGTCAGAAGGTAAATCAGGGATGTAAAAGATTTTACAATGGGCAAACACTGACTAAATCATTTATACATAATTATTGTAAAAATGAAGCACTTTTTTTATTAAATTATTTTCACTGGAGTTCCTCTTTAAGATATCTATGGACAGTGTTAACTAAGAAGTGGGTTTCCTGAATGAAAAGCGAAGTACATGCGGACCAACCTGCAGTCTGATTATCATCTGACTTTAGTCTGTTGGATGATGATTAGAGCTTGGTGTAATTTGCCTTCTTAAAACAGAAGGAAATTTGCAATAATTCAGTTATAAGTGAACATTTGTGGTTACCCACAATGCACTACCACTAAATATGCAAATTATCCCTTTTCGACCTTGTACACCAAGCTTACACCAAGCTTTGCTTTTTTAGTAGGAGGGCTTTTTGGTTCCTTTTATCCTCCTATACATTCCTAGTAGTTTGGGTCACCCTGAGCTGCTTGGTTACTCGGATGATAATCAGGCGTGTGTATGCGTGCAAACAACTTGATGAGCAACTGTTTGCAGTTGGTGCATGTGTACAAGTTGTTTGAAAGACTTGTACTTGTTTTGAATGTGTAGTCTGTCAGTTCTCTTGCTTGCGCAATATGTTAATTGAGTTGGTTGTGTAAACGTCTAGGCATGTGTACATACAGGTCATGTGGTTCGTCAGGTTGTGTGGTTGGTCATGTGGTTGTGTGCATGTTGGACGTGTGTATGAGCCTTAAGATTTTGTGACCATACTGTGAGGGTCGTGATAGATTCTTGCTCATCCAGCACCACAGATACATATTAATACAAGACCCAATAGCAGTATCAAGAAAAAGGAAAACCTTAGAAAAAAACGTAATGCCATGATGAATTTAAAAGAAACCGCAGAGGGCACATTTTGGGGAGAACCAGGAGTACCTGAAAAAAGAAAAATGTTAACATAAAATAAACAACAAAGTAAACACAACTTCAATATCGAATGTCACCTTAAAAAAAACAATTGATGGACTAGTGGGACATTACTCACAGTAAGGGGAACAAAAATTACTGAATAATCTTCAGCATTAAGTAGCCCATTGCTGAAACCAAGAGTGAATATAACTCAGAACACAAAGTTAGATCTGGAGTAATGATGGTCGACACCAAGCCATGGGGTGAGCAAATACCAGCAACGGAATGAGAGCAAGCCACCATGTAGATTCCATAAGAAATTATCAGTCAACTAAATATGAAAAAAGGAAATTAAAAACACCTTACCTTTCACTAGCTACCAAACGAACTCTCTGAACATGTGCAATGCACTCATTTATATGCTTAACTGTGCTACAGGTGGGCGTGGTTATGCAGGCTTACAGGGGAAAATTATAAATAAATACCTCTTCTGTAGTTAATTTACCTCCTCTGTAGTTAATTTACCTCCTCTGTAGTTATTTTCACACGCAGTTAATGAACAGCCTGTCTTTAACTCTGGAGTTATTTTAAGGATTAAAGAGTTACCTTAAAGACAGAGAGTTAACTTTAGGTTTGCCTGAGGTAAAATGTTTCCTGAATACTACATGCCTTATCACCATGGTAACAACTCTAGAAGCGTTATTAAAGACAGGAGATAAGCTTAGTGAACTGAGGCCATTGTGTTTGAATGGAAAGCCCCGCCGATAACTTCCTCGTTAGTGGAGGTAAAGTATCTCCTTCTTGCTATTCCTCTTATCTAAAGTGACAGGGGAGATGTCCACGTATATTTGAAAGGCTTTTATCATAATAATTGAGGGATGAAACATTTTGAGCCATCAGCAAAATTTTCTCTTGAACAAGATAATACTTTAGACAAAGAATAACATCTCGGGTGGTGGGGTTGATCAGCGCCCGGCATCAGTGAACCAGCACCTTGGGGGGGGGGTTATTGATCAGCACCCGGCATTGGGTGAAAGGCCCTATGGATCTGATAACAGACTAAGGCTGAATCCTGGGCCTCAGGTAACAAGGATTAGAATAACTTTGTCTCATGTGCAGGAAGATCAGTAGACAGCTCACCCAGGCCTCTTATCCGTTTATTGTTCCAGCGGTTTCTGTTGTTTAGCTCTGCAGCTTGAATCTGTTGCTGGGAAACCGCAGATTGCAGAGAGTCATGATCTTTTCGAAGGTCGCCATAGGCCTGTATGAGGTCATCATGGTCCGATTCCACCCTGTCCATTTGGGCCCCCATGGACGCGGTCTCCTGTGACAGTGTAGCAGTGGAACACTGGATCTCGGTCTGCATCTTCGAGACCAGGTTCCTATAGATCACATCCAGGCTGTCCTGGAGGTCTTTTTTTAGTAAGTCGAGCAGAGCGGGCAGAGGTAGGTTGAGACCAATCAATGTCTGCACCATCCCTGAGCATCTCTCGTGTTGCGTAGGAGCCATCTTGGAAAAACATGGCAGCACGGGCCCTCAAGAAATAGTCCCGAACTGACTGCTGAGCTAGGGATTCCTGCTGTTTTTTCCACCCAGTCATAAATGACACCTTCCTCTGGGGGTGTAGCAAGAAATAAGCGTAAGACAAGTAATTATGCCCCTGAAAACACAATTTAAGCTCTCAATCCTTTCAGAGCCACACGAAAGCTCAACTCTCCGCTTCCACACAGTGTATGCGCCCCCTACAACTTACCTTGCTGCTACAGTTTTTAAAAACTATTGCAGTAACATTTCCAGGACACAGCTAAACTCTTAATCCTTTGTGTAGGAATAATTTGATCTGCTTCTATCTTTAAGATTCAAGCTAGAAAAAAAGTAAATAAGGGATATGAAAAGCAAGTCAATTCTGGCAAGATCTTGGAGTCTGATGGAGTTTTAAGAGATGAGCTCAGTTTCGATAACCACTTGTAATGCAAATGTAGGTGCTGAAATCAGTTCCAGACCTGAAATAACCTTAGCAACAAGTTCTTGCAGAAATCAAAATGCTTCAGAAGAGGAAGCATTCCAATGTTCTGGTTTACGTTTAGAAAGCAGATGAGTAACACTGAACTTTTATTACAAGTCCTTACAGTGTCCTAGTTTTTTATATTATCTTTAGTTTACACATTTGCTATCCAGTATGAAGAAAGATAAAGTACACCAGTCATCTATGCACAGTGTAGCAAACAAGGACTTTTATTCTTAAATCAGTTACCTGAAACTATTTTGTAGAGATTCATTAGGGCCTGGGATGTGTGTCATCTCAGACACTAATTAAAGTCAGCTTCAACAAAATTACTTCACCAAGCATTTATATTACTGTGATGTTGATAATCACGTAATTTCGGTGATGAGTTTCAGGAGCTGAGCTTTCTCCTACACCTAGTTTTAGAGGCCTTTAGGCGCTCTTTAATCCATCAATTTCTTACCCTTATCCTCTCCTCCTATCCTGCGTCTTAGGCACAGAAGAGAGGCCAGGGAAGGAATTAAGATGAGGCCCTAGATCAAGGTAATGGCTAGTGAGAGGGTAGTGGCAAGGCAAGGCTTCAATTTAAAGTTAGGCATGGGAGGGGGAGATGCCTCATTTTAATTGATCAGTCAGTCAACACTCCCTATTTTCTCCTAATACTTTTCCTTAAGGGCTGGTTCAGACGGACGTTTGGAGGCGTTGCGTTTGCTGGCGTCGCGTTCAGCAGCGTTCGTGTGCGTTTGGATGCGGTCGCGTTTTTTCTTCCCCTAGCGGGACATTAGCCGTCGCGGTTAACCTCCCCTGGAAGCTACATGTAGCTTCCAGGGGCTCCTTGAACGCCAGGGAAAATCGGGACCCAAACGCTGCGTTTGTGTAAACGCGCTTAAAAGCTTGGTACAAACGCTCCCATTCACTTGAATGGGAGCGTTTAACACCAAGCCCTGAACGCTGGCTGTAAACGCTCTGCAAGCGTCCGTCTGAACCAGCCCTAAAGGTACCAATAAGGTATGACACTTTGGCTGCAGCGGGCATTATTATCGTTGTTATAATTTTGTTACTATTTGCAAAAAGGATGATTGTTTATACTGCCTGAAAAGAGACTGTTCTCAGCTGAGTACCTGATCCTTTTAACCATGGCAAGTACCACTCAATACTGCCGTCGCATGTAAGGATTGATTCTCAAAGGTTACTTATTTTTCACCTTAACTGTAAGGAGTGCTAATACATGGGATAAATGAATAAGGAGAGATAATTCATGAGATAAATAGATAAGGAGAGCTAAACCATGAGTTATGTCAAATAGAGAGAGCTAAACCATGAGTTATTTCAGATAAGGAGAGCTAAACCATAAGTTAACCACTTGAGGACCCACCCTTTACCCCCCCTTAAGGACCAGCGTTATTTTTTGTGATCTGTGCTGGGTGGGCTCTGCAGCCCCCAGCACAGATCAGCTGGCACACAGAGCGATCAGATCGCCCCCCTTTTTTCCCCCATATGGGGACGATGTGCAGGGGGGGTCTGATCGCTCCTCCTGTCTGGCATGTTGCAGGGGGGGCACCTCAAAGCCCCCCTCCGCGGCGAAATTCCCCCCTCCCTCTCCTATCTGCTCATCCCCGGTGATCGGGGCTGCACAGGACGCTATCCGTCCTGTGCAGCCAGTGACAGGACGTCCCCTGTCACATGGCGGCGATCCCCGGCCGCTGATTGGCCGGGGATCGCCGATCTGCCTTACGGCGCTGCTGCGCAGCAGCGCCGTACAATGTAAACAAAGCGGATTATTTCCGCTTGTGTTTACATTTAGCCTGCGAGCCGCGATCGGCAGCCCGCAGGCTATTCACGGAGCCCCTCGCCGTGAATTGACAGGCAGCCGCTCGCGCGAGCGGCTGCTTCCTGATTTATCAGCCTGCATCTGGCGACGCAATACTGCGTCGCTGGTCCTGCAGCTGCCACTTTGCCGACGCGCGGTATGAGTGCGCGGTCGGCAAGTGGTTAAGGTGCCCATACACTCGTCAGATTAGCAGCAGATAGATAAGAAATGCATCTGATGATCTATCTGATGTGTTTTTAGAACATTTTTTACCAGGATAGAATTCCAATAGATTTCAGTTTAAAATCTATTGAAATTCGATCTGATGGCATTTTTTTGCCATCAGATTTCCATTAGGGCCAATGCAAAATGATAAGCAATCTCATCAGATCGACCTAGATTTTCCACCCTGCCAGTTCGATGGATATCCATCGAAATCGATAGTCGATCGGTCGATTGGCCAACCGATTTGCAATCGATCGATTTTGATCGATCGGTCGGCCAGAAAATCGGCTGAGTGTATGGGCCCCTTTACTGTATGTCAAATAAGGAGAGCTAAACCATGAGTTAAGTTAGATAAGGAGAGATAAATCATGAGTTAAGTCATTTAAGGAGAGATAAATTGTGAGTTAATAAATGAGGTAAGATAATTTAACAGAAAAGCTTTGTGAATCAGGCCCAAAGTCTGTTGGCTGAAACTGGGCTCATGGGCTCTGCTTTTGTTAACTTTACCTTTAGAGTCTGTGGATTAGTCTACAAGTGGTAGACTGACCGTAAATACTTGCAGGCCTAAAATATGAAAACTGAGGTTGCATGTCTCTGACTATCTTAACCCTCACTGATAGACTTAACTAAATCTTAACCATCTAAAATGTCTTGAGTCTTCAGTGGATAAGTGGCAGTGACAACTTTTTGTAAGATTCAGTCATAGTGATTTTATCTGCTGGCAAACTCAACGCATGTACCTATAAGAGATCATTGTGATTTGACTAAAATTTAATGTGGTCTAGTGTTTGGCAGCTGAACAACGGGAGATCAAACCCCTCCCCCCCCCCCCCCCCCCCCCCCCGTTCATTCCAGGTAAAGTATTCAAAAAGTTGTTTTTGTCAATGGTGGAAGGTGATTGGCGTTCTTGAATGCTGTGTACAATGTCTATCAGACATTTCAGCTACCAAACTGTCCTAATAGACTGGCATAGCACAGAGAAATTGCCATTGGAACACCTGTAAATCGGGTTGCATGCCGTTATCACACAATCAACAGGTGATTGCTCAAAAGGAAAATACACTCACACTGCACACACCTAGCCCCCCACAGCAGTTTTTATCAGATTTTGACAAATGCTACCTTAAGGTAGCCATACATCTAGCAATGATGGTCAGATTTGACCAAGAGACAAATCTCTCTCTGATCAAATCTGATTAGAGATCGATCTGTTGGCTGCCCATACACCAAAGGCCGATCCCCGATCAATTTCAGTATGAAATTGTTCATGCTGTGTGTGCATTTATACATTACCTGTCCTATGTCATCCACAGTGTGGTGTCCATCCATCGTGGTAATCCCGCTGCTCCATAAACTGTATACATGCCGCCGGGGGGGGGGGGGTTTGTCGCATTTGTCGCTAGCCCCAATATTGCTTGCCATTACCACGACGGCAGCATGTCCAACCGATACAGGTGACCAATTTCGCCCCAAAATTGCTCACATTGTCATATGCGTATGCTCTTGGTTGCATCAGTTTTCATCCGATTCGATAATAATTATCGAATCTGATGGTCAATCGGCCACCAAGTCAAGAGATGTATGGGCACCTTAACTGCTTTGCACAACCACTGCTTTGGACACCATTGTTAGTGGCTGAGTTAAGATAGATGTGAAATAGTAACCATACCTTAATTGCCCCGTGAACCAGAACTGGAAAAGAACGTAAGTAGAATATGCTATCATGATTTCTTACACCGATCAGATTTTTTTTAATCCCAGTGATGACTGACTGCAGAGTTGGATGAAATAGTTTGGTTGCATTAGTTGAAAAATCTCCTTTTTCTATTCAATCATTTAATGTATTTGGCGTGTTCATACAAATGTTTATTTGAGTTTTAAATATAAAGGGATCTTTCTTTGATACTGTGTGAGTTGGTAACATAAATCATTTTTATCTGATTGCCTGCAAACAGATAAAGCATATATCACAGTGTTGCAAGCATTAAATGAGTGATTACAATAATAAGTTCCCATTGTTCAATGTAATATGAGGAACAATCCAAAAGTCCATAGGGTCAAGTCAGTAGAAGAGACTCCGGTCCCATTTACACTGTCTCTCTTGCGCGAGAGAAAATGCATTGGATCTGACAGCCATGTTAGTGTGCATGAAAACAAATAACAAGCTGCTGCTTTTTTTTTTTTCATGCACCGCACATCGTTATAGTTGAAAATCAAAATTGTGCCATTGCTAAGAATGCATGTTAATGTACAAATGTGCAAGAAAGGCATCGGAAATGTATGTTAAAAAGTATATCCTGTACTCTCATAATAGAGAAGTGTTAATGCAGGCTTGGGCCACTTTTCCACAATGAGCTGAAGGCAGTGAATTCTCCGCCCCTCAGCTGCTCCAGTTTACTGGCTGGCACTAACTAGAGCACGGCACAGGCGGTGGGCAGGCAGCCGCCCGCCACATAGAGTTGCATCTGAGCACGGTGGTTGCTGTGTTCTGCTCCCGTCCACTGGCTGGCACTAGCTAGCACTCGGCACAGATGGTATAGAGGCAGCCCCCCCCCCCCACATAGAGTTGCATCTGAGCACGGTGGTTGCTGTGTTCTGCTCCCGTCCACTGGCTGGCACTAGCTAGCACTCGGCACAGATGGTATAGAGGCAGCCCCCCCCCCACATAGAGTTGCATCTGAGCACGGTGGTTGCTGTGTTCTGCTCCCGTCCACTAGCTGGCACTACATAGCACTCGGCACAGATGGTATAGAGGCAGCCCCCCCCCACATAGAGTTGCATCTTAGCACGGTGGTTGCTGTGTTCTGCTCCCATCCACTGGCTGGCACTAGCTAGCACTCGGCACAGATGGTATAGAGGCAGCCCCCCCTCCCCATAGAGTTGCATCTGAGCACGGTGGTTGCTGTGTTCTGCTCCCGTCCACTGGCTGGCACTAGCTAGCACTCGGCACAGATGGTATAGAAGCAGCCCCCCCCCCCCCACATAGAGTTGCATCTGAGCACGGTGGTTGCTGTGTTCTGCTCCCATCCACTGGCTGGCACTAGATAGCACTCGGCACAGATGGTATAGAGGCAGCCCCCCACATAGAGTTGCATCTGAGCACGGTGGTTGCTGTGTTCTGCTCCCGTCCACTGGCTGGCACTAGCTAGCACTCGGCACAGATGGTATAGAAGCAGCCCCCCCCCCTCCCCCACACATAGAGTTGCATCTGAGCAAGGTGGTTGCTGTGTTCTGCTCCCATCCACTGGCTGGCACTAGCTAGCACTCGGCACAGATGGTATAGAGGCAGCCCCCCCGCATAGAGTTGCATGTGAGCACGGTGGTTGCTGTGTTCTGCTCCCGTCCACTGGCTGGCACTAGCTAGCACTCGGCACAGATGGTATAGAGGCAGCCCCCCCCACATAGAGTTGCATCTGAGCATGGTGGTTGCTGTGTTCTGCTCCCATCCACTGGCTGGCACTAGCTAGCACTCGGCACAGATGGTATAGAGGCAGCCCCCCCTCCCCATAGAGTTGCATCTGAGCACGGGGGTTGCTGTGTTCTGCTCCCATCCACTGGCTGGCACTAGCTAGCACTCGGCACAGATGGTATAGGGGCAGCCCCCCCTCCCCATAGAGTTGCATCTGAGCACGGTGGTTGCTGTGTTCTGCTCCCATCCACTGGCTGGCACTAGCTAGCACTCGGCACAGATGGTATAGAGGCAGCCCCCCCCTCCCCATAGAGTTGCATCTGAGCACGGTGGTTGCTGTGTTCTGCTCCCATCCACTGGCTGGCACTAGCTAGCACTCGGCACAGATGGTATAGAGGCAGCCCCCCCTCCCCATAGAGTTGCATCTGAGCACGGTGGTTGCTGTGTTCTGCTCCCGTCCACTGGCTGGCACTAGCTGGCACTCGGCACAGATGGTATAGAGGCAGCCCCCCCCACATAGAGTTGCATCTGAGCACGGTGGTTGCTGTGTTCTGCTCCCATCCACTGGCTGGCACTAGATAGCACTCGGCACAGATGGTATAGAGGCAGCCCCCCCCCTCCACATAGAGTTGCAACTGAGCACGGTGGTTGCTGTGTTCTGCTCCCGTCCACTGGCTGGCACTAGCTAGCACTCGGCACAGATGGTATAGAGGCAGCCCCCCCTCCACATAGAGTTGCATCTGAGCACGGTGGTTGCTGTGTTCTGCTCCCGTCCACTGGCTGGCACTAGCTAGCACTCGGCTCAGATGGTATAGAGGCAGCCCCCCCTCCCCATAGAGTTTCATCTGAGCACGGTGGTTGCTGTGTTCTGCTCCCGTCCACTGGCTGGCACTAGCTAGCACTCGGCACAGATGGTATAGAGGCAGCCCCCCTCCCCATAGAGTTGCATCTGAGCACGGTGGTTGCTGTGTTCTGCTCCCATCCACTGGCTGGCACTAGCTAGCACTCGGCACAGATGGTATAGAGGCAGCCCCCCCACCCCATAGAGTTGCATCTGAGCACGGTGGTTGCTGTGTTCTGCTCCCATCCACTGGCTGGCACTAGCTAGCACTCGGCACAGATGGTATAGAAGCAGCCCCCCCCCCCCCCACATAGAGTTGCATCTGAGCACGGTGGTTGCTGTGTTCTGCTCCCATCCACTGGCTGGCACTAGCTAGCACTCGGCACAGATGGTATAGAGGCAGCCCCCCCGCATAGAGTTGCATGTGAGCACGGTGGTTGCTGTGTTCTGCTCCCGTCCACTGGCTGGCACTAGCTAGCACTCGGCACAGATGGTATAGAGGCAGCCCCCCCCACATAGAGTTGCATCTGAGCATGGTGGTTGCTGTGTTCTGCTCCCATCCACTGGCTGGCACTAGCTAGCACTCGGCACAGATGGTATAGAGGCAGCCCCCCCTCCCCATAGAGTTGCATCTGAGCACGGGGGTTGCTGTGTTCTGCTCCCATCCACTGGCTGGCACTAGCTAGCACTCGGCACAGATGGTATAGGGGCAGCCCCCCCTCCCCATAGAGTTGCATCTGAGCACGGTGGTTGCTGTGTTCTGCTCCCATCCACTGGCTGGCACTAGCTAGCACTCGGCACAGATGGTATAGAGGCAGCCCCCCCCTCCCCATAGAGTTGCATCTGAGCACGGTGGTTGCTGTGTTCTGCTCCCATCCACTGGCTGGCACTAGCTAGCACTCGGCACAGATGGTATAGAGGCAGCCCCCCCTCCCCATAGAGTTGCATCTGAGCACGGTGGTTGCTGTGTTCTGCTCCCGTCCACTGGCTGGCACTAGCTGGCACTCGGCACAGATGGTATAGAGGCAGCCCCCCCCACATAGAGTTGCATCTGAGCACGGTGGTTGCTGTGTTCTGCTCCCATCCACTGGCTGGCACTAGATAGCACTCGGCACAGATGGTATAGAGGCAGCCCCCCCCCCTCCACATAGAGTTGCAACTGAGCACGGTGGTTGCTGTGTTCTGCTCCCGTCCACTGGCTGGCACTAGCTAGCACTCGGCACAGATGGTATAGAGGCAGCCCCCCCTCCACATAGAGTTGCATCTGAGCACGGTGGTTGCTGTGTTCTGCTCCCGTCCACTGGCTGGCACTAGCTAGCACTCGGCTCAGATGGTATAGAGGCAGCCCCCCCTCCCCATAGAGTTTCATCTGAGCACGGTGGTTGCTGTGTTCTGCTCCCGTCCACTGGCTGGCACTACAACAACAACAACAAATAACATTTGTAAAGCGCTTTTCTCCCGTGGGACTCAAAGCGCATAAGCATGGCTCCGACCATCGTGGTACAGGGGAAGAATTTTATAAATCTGGAAATGCCAGGCTAAACAGGTGGCTTTTCAGTCTGGATTTGAATAGCTCCAGGGATGGTGCTGTCTTTACTGGATACTGGTGGCTGGATACTGGTGGCTGGATAGTGTACTGGTTAAGGTCTCTGCCTTTGACATGGGAGACCAGGGTTCGAATCCTGGCTAGGTCAAGTACCTATTCAGTAAGGAGTTCAAGGCAAGACTCCCTAACACTGCAGGGTGGCCTCCTGAGCGCGTCCCAGTGGCTGCAGCTCTTGAGCGCTTTGAGTCCGACAGGAGAAAAGCGCTATATAAATGTTCAGATTATTATTATTATTATTATTTACTGGGTGTGGTAGGGAGTTCCAAAGAGTAGGGGCAGCATGACAGAAGGCTCTGTCTCCAGATTTTTTGAGGTGCACTCTGGGAGTGACCAAGTTTATAGAACTTGCTGATCTGAGGTTGTGAGAGGTGTGGTGCAGCTTCAGCAAGTCCTTCATGTATCCAGGGCCCAGATTGTGCAGGGATTTGAATGTCAGCAGTCCAATCTTGAAGAGTATTCTCCATTCTACTGGTAGCCAGTGCAGTGAGCGAAGGATCGGTGTAATGTGACAGTGGCGAGGCTGGTTTGTTAGCAATCTGGCAGCAGCATTCTGCACTAATTGCAGGCGACGCAGGTCTTTTTTGGGGAGGCCAGCATAAAGGGCATTGCAGTAGTCCAGCCGTGATGTGATGAAGGCGTGGACTAGGGTTTGAAGATCCTCTGGGGGAATCAGATGTTTAATCTTTGCAATGTTCTTCAGATGAAAGAAGGAAGATTTAACTACAGATGAAATTTGGTTTCTGAAACTCAATTCCCCATCGATTAGTACGCCAAGGCTGCGCACAAGGTTGGAGCTGTTTATGTCTGAATTCCCAATCCTGATTGGTGTTGCTTTAGGATAGAGCTGTTTTGATGGCGAGCACTGGCTTTGGACAAACAGGACCTCAGTTTTGTCAGCATTCAGTTTTAACCAGTTATCATTCATCCATGCCTGAAGCTCAGCTAAGCAAGAGTTTATTTTTGGGGTAGGGTCTGTTCCACCAGGTTTGAAGGACAGGTATAGCTGTGTGTCATCGGCGTAGCAGTGGTACGTCAGGCCATGTCGTTGGATAAGTGTACCGAGTGGTAACATGTAGATTGCAAACAGCAGAGGGGATAGGATTGATCCTTGTGGCAGTCCGAATTGTAGAGGTGCAGGTTTGGACATTATAGGTCCTAGGGATACTCTCTGTGTTCTGTCAGTCAGGAATGATCTGAACCACTGAAGGACTGATCCACTGATGCCACAGTACTCCTGCAGTCTGTTAAGCAGGATTTCATGGTCAACTGTATCAAAAGCAGCTGAGAGATCCAACAGGATTAGGATGGAGCATTCCCCTCTGTCCCTTGCCATGAGCAGATCGTTGCAGACTTGGATGAGGGCTGTTTCACAGCTGTGGTGTTTCTTAAAGCCAGATTGTAGAGGGTCCAGGATGTTGTTTACTGACAGCCTGGTTTCAAGTTGCAGATAGACAGCCTTTTCAATAACTTTACCTAAGAAGGGGAGGTTGGAGACAGGTCTGTAGCTGCTCATAGCATCTGGATCCATGGAAGGTTTTTTGAGAAGGGGCTTGATGATTCCTTCTTTTAGAGAGGTAGGAAACCCCCCTGCTTGCAGAGAGTGTGACGCCGGGCGACGCCCAGTCGTCCGAGGATTCGCGGCCGATTGTCCGATCGCAACCGTGATCGGAAAACTGACATTCTTTATTTTTAAAATAGAAGTTTTTCCTTCCTGCCTTCCCCCCCCTTTTGCCATGAGGGCTGAATGGGCCTGCGTTAGCATATGGCTAAAGCAGCCTGGTTTAGCAAGAAATCCTGTTAAGGCTCCCGGAAAAGCTCTGGTGACACTAATGTGCTAATTGGGCAGAGCTGAAATACCAACAGAGTCTATTCAACAGGGGAAGCTAGCACAGCATGAGGTCTATTGACACCTACATTCCTCCCAGTCTTGACGGCACCGACTAGACTGAGTATGGAGTGCATGGTGTTGATAACTTTGTCACATTTTGCAAATACCATCCATGGGAGGAATATGAAAATTACATAATTTTGTTTCCCTAATTCTGTAGAATATGGTGATACTAGACATAGCCAGGTAACCCGAGCAGGGGCTGAGATATGAATAATGGGGTCCCCGTGCGCCCCAAATATTGCAAGTTTGATGTCCTATGAACGTGTATTCTCAGCCCAATCTGAATATGAAATCGGTTTGCATGTGCGACAAAACCCCGGCGGGGTATGAAATTGGACATATTTTGTGGATGGCTGGAAGTTCCTCCCCTGAGAACTCACTGCCTGACACGCCCCTGGGCTGAGCTTGAGACTCCGCCCAGAAATGTCAGTGCTCAAAACTGATTGCATGAGGACCCCCAGCCAATTCCCCCACTTTCCATCATACCGAAAAGACTGCCACTGCTTGGGGAAATAGCAGTGGCCATCTTGCAGGCGGAGCAACGGCCATGTGGTTCGGCCATATTGCGAACTAACTGCAACAAAGGAACTTTGTCTTTTCCCGAACGGACTTTCCACAGAATCATAAGTATTCGTTCCTTTTTATCCCTTTTTCTTTTATGTACTGTGTTATCACTGTCTCTCATCGTTTAATTGTTCACGATTGTCTGTATATATTAATTATTTATATTGTAACAAATAAAGGCTTTTTAAAAGGTCTTTACCTCTCAGTAAAACCTTCTATTCAGTATACACAGACGAGACCTAAACTTCCGAAGGGACGCTACTGTTTTGATAGATAGATAGATAGGAATTGCACAGTTTTAACCGGTTGTTTGTTTCACAGGTCTATAGCCAGTTAGCAGTTTTCTCTGGGCTGATAGAAAACAGAGATGGTGGCAAATCTACCCCTGGGTTGGAGTAAAAGTGTATTTTCGTAACCTCACAGGCTCCCTACTGCGTCGTGACGCTCAAACTCCGCCAATTCTACGCAGATTGCGTCCATAGCTCTCAATCTGTGTGCTAGAATCGGATCGGACGGTTTTGCGTGTTCACGGCCAGTGGGGCTCTTGTGACAGTGGTCGGCAGCGTTTGGGATCTGTGTGTGCTGATAGTATCTCAGGTAGGGCTATCGAATTAGCCCTATCGAGAAACGAACTAATTCGTTGGTAGTGACTGAGTGCAATATATTTTTCATATATACAGAGAGACTGTGTAACCAGTACCCCTCCCCTAAGTTTTCTTTTATTTGGCATGGAAATGTCCGGGAATTACAAGGTCATGGTCCTATCCGACCTGCAGAGTCTGTGCGAGGCGAGAGGCATGGACATCCGCGGCAAGAAACAGCAGGACCTGATAACGGACTTGTACCGATGGGATAGCCAGAATCTGCGGACGCTGGAGGTGTCCACTGTGGAGGACACCGGCTCATCTAACGCAAGTCGAGGGGAACCAGAGACTGAAGATCCTGTGCGTACCGAGGTTGAGCAACCCGCGGGCAATGCGGCAACAGATACGCAGGAGGCTGTCAGTGTGATCCCCGACCCCAGAACCCCTGAAAGTACTCGCCTGGAACCGGCCAGTACTGGACTGTCCAGTTATGTTGATCCAGTAATGCAGCAGGCATTGCAAAAGCTGATGGAAACTGATGTGGACAAGTACCTGCAGTACATGGCGGAGCAAAAGCGAGAGGAACGCCAATCTGCAGAGGCGCGGGAGAGACGACAGCATGAGCTGAACATGGCGAAAGTGCAGCAAGCCAGCCGGAGTTCAACGCCCAGCCTCCCTGCTGAAGGGACTGCCGCTCCAGTAAGTGCAAAATTTAAATTTGCTATTATCGAAAAAGACACTGACATTGACTTGTTCTTGAGGTCTTTTGAAAAGGCCTGCCGTCAGTATCGTCTGTCCCAAGACCAGTGGGCCAGACATCTGACACCCTTGCTGCGCTACAAAGCGCTTGATGCTTTCTCAGAGCTGCCTGTGGAAAAGGACAATGATTATACCGCTATAAAGGAGGCTATAATCACTAAGTACCAGCTGACGCCAGAAGCCTACCGGAAAAGGTTCAGGTCCTGGCAGAAAAAATCCACTGATTCTTATCAAGATGTGGTCAGCAGTCTGCTCACCACACTCCGCCAGTGGACGCTAGGCCTCACTAAAGGGTCTTACGGTGTCCTGGAGGACTTAATCGTCCTGGAGCAGTTTCTGAACATTTGCCCGGCTGATGTACGCCAGTTTGTGCTGGAGCGCCGACCGGCGTCAGCGACGGTCGCTGCAGACCTCGCTGAGACCTTTGCAACGACCAGGGTGCCGGAGACCCGCAGGACTGCCCCATCTAGCTGGAGAGGAGGTCAGTCCCACAATTTTGCAGACTCTCCTACCTCTGTGAGCCGTGCGCCCCAGAGGCCCTCCAGCGCAGCTGCTGCGTCCAGGCCTGCAGTAACAGAGGGCATCACCTGTCACTTTTGCCGCAAGCCCGGACACATGAAGTTTAACTGCCCGGAGCGGAGGCAGACAGCGCCAGCTCCTGCACCACCTACACCTCGCCCACGGCAACTGCCGCCAGCCAGCGCACCCCAGCCGGGAGCACCCAACAACGTCATGTTCGCAGGTGGGAGAGGGATCCACTCCGCTACGAGCAACCACCAGCTGGTTACAGTGAACGACCAGCTTGTTACCGGTTTCCGCGACACTGGAGCGGATGTCACCCTGGTGCGTGCGCACCTGGTCCCGACGGAAAATATCCTCCCTGACAAATACCTTACCCTCACTGGAGTGGGGGGCACTCTTTCTCGCATTCCCCAGGCTCGGGTGTCCATCGATTGGGGGGTGGGGGTTCAAGAGAAGGTTGTTGGGGTCCTGGACCAACTGCCGGTCCCAGTTTTGTTGGGGACCGACCTGGGCAAGCTTGTGTCCTATTATGAACCTGCCCCAAGCCCCTCAGACTGCCAGGAGGGAGACGGACTCTCCGCCCACACTAAGGTACTTTGCACCAAGGGGCAAGAACAGGGGGGAGGTGGGTTGAATGTGCCCAGTCCAGGGGTACCGAGTCCAATAGTACCTGTGTCACAGGTACCTGTGTTTGATATACCGATTGTTTGTGATGAAAATGTCGTTGTACCTGTCACTGTAATTCATGCATGCAGCCAGGATGTGAGTAATGCCAGTATGTGCCAGTCTGAAGGTGTACCTGTACTGGCAGTAACACGCAGCCGCGCTGCTCAGAACCTGGGCTCAGAGCAGGTGGAAGAGGTTCCGGCCTCCTCCCCCTCCTCTGACCACAGGGATGGTAGCCTTCAGCCACTAACTGCATATGCCACGGGCCAGCTGGCTGAGAGCGAGAGTGCTGCATTTGTGCAAGCACTCCAGACTGACCCTAGCCTCGAGGCACTCAGAAGACAGGCTTCGGAGCCCCTCACGAATGAAGATACCTTCAAGGTATATTGGGAAGGTGGTAAGCTGTACAGCGAGCCTGTACAGCCCACCGAAGGTGAAACAAGTGTGGGTACCAAGTTGCTTGTGGTACCCAGTGCCTTCCGGGGGCATGTGCTGAAGTCCGCACATGACATTCCCCTGGCAGGGCACTTGGGAATCCACAAGACACTTGACCGTATCCAGGGTCATTTCTACTGGCCCAGGATGCGGATCGATGTGACCAACTATTGCCGCTCATGTACTGTTTGCCAAAAGGTAAAACGGGCTGGGAACCCCCGCAAGGCTCCCTTGTGTCCACTGCCAATCATAGGTGAGCCCTTTCACAGAGTGGCAGTCGACATAATTGGACCATTGCCCACTCCCAGCAGCAGTGGCAAAAGGTACATCCTGACGGTGGTGGATTACGCCACCCGCTATCCTGAGGCCATGGCGCTTTCCTCCCTGAGGGCGGACAAGGTAGCAGACGCGCTACTTAACATTTTCTCCCGAGTCGGGTTCCCTGCGGAGATGCTCTCCGATCAGGGATCCCAGTTTATGTCCGAACTCATGGAGGCCCTGTGCAAAAAGATACACATGACGCACATTGTCTCCAGTCCCTACCACCCGCAGACCAATGGACTGTGTGAACGGTTCAACGGGACGCTGAAGCAAATGCTGACCACGTTTGTTGAGTCGCAAGGTGGGGACTGGGAACGATACCTGCCTCATCTGTTGTTTGCGTACAGGGAGGTGCCGCAGGAGTCAACCGGGTTTTCCCCGTTTGAACTCCTGTATGGGAGGAATGTCCGAGGACCCTTACAATTGATGCGGGAGACATGGGAGGGCAAGGGCGACCCCACTGATGTCTCCGTGGTCGATTACGTCCTCAAGTTCAGGGACAAAATGGAGTCCCTGTCCGCAGTAGTGACCAACAACCTGGCCCAGGCTCAGGCCAAACAAAAAGCATGGTACGACCGCACTGCTGGAGAGCGGTCATTTGATGTGGGTGACAAGGTATATGCCCTTCTTCCCGTGAGGCAGAACAAGCTGCAAGCAGCCTGGGAGGGGCCTTTTACTGTAGTGCAGCGGTTAAACCCTCTGACGTATCTAGTGAACATGGGGGGCAGGAAGCAGAAGAGCTTTCATGTAAACATGCTGAAGGCCCACCATGACAGGACCCAGTATGCGCTGCCAGTGTGCAGCCGGTTAGAGCAGGGAGAGGCAGACCCCCTGTTAGACCTGCTGGCTGACGTACGAGATGTGGACGGCGACCTAAACGTCAATCCACAGCTCGCCTCAGCCCAGCAAGAGCAGTTACAGAAGGTGCTGGGCCAGTACCAGCACACCTTCTCCGGTATCCCGGGGCGGACCAGTATGGCGGTGCATGGGGTAGATACAGGTACCCATCCCCCCATCAGGCAATCCGCTTACCGTGTCTCTCCCGAGGTACAGGCGGACATGCAGAAGGAGGTGAGGGAGATGCTGGAGTTAGGGGTGGTTCAAAAGTCCAGTAGTGCCTGGGCAGCCCCTGTTGTCCTGGTCCCCAAGAAGGACCAGACAACTCGGTTCTGCGTAGACTACAGGAAACTGAACGCCATCACCACTACAGACGCCTACCCCATGCCTCGCATTGATGAGCTGCTAGATACACTGGCATCAGCCAGGTACCTATCAATCATGGATCTGAGCCGGGGGTATTGGCAGATACCACTTGCACCTGACGCGAGGCAAAAGTCGGCCTTCATCACCCCTTTCGGCCTCTTCGAGTTCACGATGATGCCCTTTGGGATGAAGAACGCCCCCGCCACGTTTCAGCGGGCCGTGAACGACCTGCTAGAGGGAATGCAAGGGTTCGCTGTAGCGTATCTGGATGACATTGCGGTGTTCAGCCCCACCTGGGAAGAACACCTCAAACACCTGTCCCAGGTACTAGAGAGGCTGGCCATGGCCAATCTGACGGTTAAACCGAGTAAGTGTCAGATTGGCATGACCGAGGTGCAGTACTTAGGTCACCGGGTGGGGGGTAACACCCTGAAACCTGACACGGGAAAGGTGGACGCCATCCTGGCATGGCCTCGACCTATCACGAAAAAGCAGGTCCAGGCGTTCCTGGGGACCGCCGGCTACTATAGGAAATTTGTTCCCGCCTATAGTACACTGGCGAAGCCCCTGACCGATGCCACTAGCAAGAAGCACCCCAAGGTTGTTAGCTGGACCCCCGCTTGCGAGAATGCCTTCCAGGCCTTGAAGCAGGCCCTCGCAAGCGCCCCTGTGCTTCAGGCCCCAGACTTCAGTCGTCGGTTTGTGGTGCAAACCGATGCCTCTGACTACGGTCTCGGCGCAGTCCTCAGCCAGGTGGATGGAAAGGGGGATGAACACCCTATCCTCTACCTGAGCCGGAAGCTCCTGCCCCGAGAGGTAGCCTACTCCACAACTGAAAAGGAGTGCCTGGCGATCGTGTGGGCCCTACAGAAACTGCAGTCGTATCTGTACGGCCGCTCCTTCACGATCGTCACTGATCACAATCCCCTGAGTTGGCTAAACCGTACTGCTGGAACCAACGGCAAGCTCCTACGGTGGAGCCTGTCATTGCAGCAGTACGACTTTACGATCCAACACAAAGCAGGCAGCCGACACCAAAACGCTGATGGGCTGTCGCGGTGTCAGGGGGAACCCGACCCAACAGCGCCAATAGCTGCTACGGAAGGCGTCCTGTTGACACCTCCCTGAGCAGAGCTCGGGAAGGGGGAGGTGTGACGCCGGGCGACGCCCAGTCGTCCGAGGATTCGCGGCCGATTGTCCGATCGCAACCGTGATCGGAAAACTGACATTCTTTATTTTTAAAATAGAAGTTTTTCCTTCCTGCCTTCCCCCCCCTTTTGCCATGAGGGCTGAATGGGCCTGCGTTAGCATATGGCTAAAGCAACCTGGTTTAGCAAGAAATCCTGTTAAGGCTCCCGGAAAAGCTCTGGTGACACTAATGTGCTAATTGGGCAGAGCTGAAATACCAACAGAGTCTATTCAACAGGGGAAGCTAGCACAGCATGAGGTCTATTGACACCTACATTCCTCCCAGTCTTGACGGCACCGACTAGACTGAGTATGGAGTGCATGGTGTTGATAACTTTGTCACATTTTGCAAATACCATCCATGGGAGGAATATGAAAATTACATAATTTTGTTTCCCTAATTCTGTAGAATATGGTGATACTAGACATAGCCAGGTAACCCGAGCAGGGGCTGAGATATGAATAATGGGGTCCCCGTGCGCCCCAAATATTGCAAGTTTGATGTCCTATGAACGTGTATTCTCAGCCCAATCTGAATATGAAATCGGTTTGCATGTGCGACAAAACCCCGGCGGGGTATGAAATTGGACATATTTTGTGGATGGCTGGAAGTTCCTCCCCTGAGAACTCACTGCCTGACACGCCCCTGGGCTGAGCTTGAGACTCCGCCCAGAAATGTCAGTGCTCAAAACTGATTGCATGAGGACCCCCAGCCAATTCCCCCACTTTCCATCATACCGAAAAGACTGCCACTGCTTGGGGAAATAGCAGTGGCCATCTTGCAGGCGGAGCAACGGCCATGTGGTTCGGCCATATTGCGAACTAACTGCAACAAAGGAACTTTGTCTTTTCCCGAACGGACTTTCCACAGAATCATAAGTATTCGTTCCTTTTTATCCCTTTTTCTTTTATGTACTGTGTTATCACTGTCTCTCATCGTTTAATTGTTCACGATTGTCTGTATATATTAATTATTTATATTGTAACAAATAAAGGCTTTTTAAAAGGTCTTTACCTCTCAGTAAAACCTTCTATTCAGTATACACAGACGAGACCTAAACTTCCGAAGGGACGCTACTGTTTTGATAGATAGATAGGAATTGCACAGTTTTAACCGGTTGTTTGTTTCACAGGTCTATAGCCAGTTAGCAGTTTTCTCTGGGCTGATAGAAAACAGAGATGGTGGCAAATCTACCCCTGGGTTGGAGTAAAAGTGTATTTTCGTAACCTCACAGGCTCCCTACTGCGTCGTGACGCTCAAACTCCGCCAATTCTACGCAGATTGCGTCCATAGCTCTCAATCTGTGTGCTAGAATCGGATCGGACGGTTTTGCGTGTTCACGGCCAGTGGGGCTCTTGTGACAGAGAGCAATTTACTATTTTGTGAAATGCTGGACCAAGCAGGTCAGGGCATTTCAGCATATGTTTAGTTGGCCCAGGGTCCAGGTCGCAGGTTGTCTGGCGGAGACGACAGAGGGTGTCTGAGATCTCTTCCTCGCTAATACTTTTGAAATCAGTCCAGGGTGTTAGGTTGTTTTTGCAGCTATTTCCATTAGTTGCATGAGTCTTGGGTGCTGTGGACTGAATGAGAGACCGAATAGAAGATACTTTGTCAGCAAAGTAGCAGGCAAATTTCTCACATAGCTCCTTTGAGGGAGTTATAGTGGGTTTTAGACAGGATGGATTACATAGTCTATCAACTGTGCGGAATAGTTGGGCTGGTCTGTTGGCGGCCTTTGCGATCTCCTGTGATAGGTAGGAGGATTTTTTCTTGGTGATCGCATTTTGGTAGCTTTCCCGGTGAGAGACAAGGGTGTGTTTATCTTTTGAATTCTGAGATTTTCGCCACTTCCTTTCTAGTCTGCGCACTTCTTTCTTTAGGTCCTTTAGTGAGCTGTCAAACCACCGTGCATGGTGAAGTGGTGTAGATCGTTTGATGCGAACTGGAGCGAGGGCGTCATAGGCAGATGACACTGCATGGTTGTAAATCAGGACCATGGAGTCTGGGTCTGCGCAATGATTGGTTAATGCGTCGAAGTTGAGGATATTCTGAACGTGCTGGGGTGAGACATCTTTCAGTGAACGGTATTTTATGAGTTCTTTCCCTCTGTGTTTTATCGCTGGTGCTGCACTAGCTAGCACTCGGCACAGATGGTATAGAGGCAGCCCCCCTCCCCATAGAGTTGCATCTGAGCACGGTGGTTGCTGTGTTCTGCTCCCATCCACTGGCTGGCACTAGCTAGCACTCGGCACAGATGGTATAGAGGCAGCCCCCCCACCCCATAGAGTTGCATCTGAGCATGGTGGTTGCTGTGTTCTGCTCCCGTCCACTGGCTGGCACTAGCTAGCACTCGACTCAGATGGTATAGAGGCAGCCCCCCCTCCCCATAGAGTTTCATCTGAGCATGGTGGTTGCTGTGTTCTGCTCCCATCCACTGGCTGGCACTAGCTAGCACTCGGCACAGATGGTATAGAGGCAGCCCCCCCTCCCCATAGAGTTGCATCTGAGCACGGTGGTTGCTGTGTTCTGCTCCCGTCCACTGGCTGGCACTAGCTGGCACTCGGCACAGATGGTATAGAGGCAGCCCCCCCCCCACATAGAGTTGCATCTGAGCACGGTGGTTGCTGTGTTCTGCTCCCATCCACTGGCTGGCACTAGATAGCACTCGGCACAGATGGTATAGAGGCAGCCCCCCCTCCCCATAGAGTTGCATCTGAGCACGGTGGTTGCTGTGTTCTGCTCCCGTCCACTGGCTGGCACTAGCTGGCACTCGGCACAGATGGTATAGAGGCAGCCCCCCCCCCCTCCACGTAGAGTTGCAACTGAGCACGGTGGTTGCTGTGTTCTGCTCCCGTCCACTGGCTGGCACTAGCTAGCACTCTGCACAGATGGTATAGAGGCAGCCCCCCCTCCACATAGAGTTGCATCTGAGCACCGTGGTTGCTGTGTTCTGCTCCCGTCCACTGGCTGGCACTAGCTAGCACTCGGCACAGATGGTATAGAGGCAGCCCCCCACATAGATTTGCATCTGAGCACGGGGGTTGCTGTGTTCTGCTCCCGTCCACTGGCTGGCACTAGCTAGCACTCGGCTCAGATGGTATAGAGGCAGCCCCCCCTCCCCATAGAGTTTCATCTGAGCACGGTGGTTGCTGTGTTCTGCTCCCATCCACTGGCTGGCACTAGCTAGCACTCGGCACAGATGGTATAGAGGCAGCCCCCCCTCCCCATAGAGTTGCATCTGAGCACGGTGGTTGCTGTGTTCTGCTCCCATCCACTGGCTGGCACTAGCTAGCACTCGGCACAGATGGTATAGAGGCAACCCCCCCACCCCATAGAGTTGCATCTGAGCATGGTGGTTGCTGTGTTCTGCTCCCGTCCACTGGCTGGCACTAGCTAGCACTCGGCTCAGATGGTATAGAGGCAGCCCCCCCTCCCCATAGAGTTTCATCTGAGCACGGTGGTTGCTGTGCTCTGCTCCCATCCACTGGCTGGCACTAGCTAGCACTCGGCACAGATGGTATAGAGGCAGCCCCCCCTCCCCATAGAGTTGCATCTGAGCACGGTGGTTGCTGTGTTCTGCTCCCGTCCACTAGCTGGCACTAGCTAGCACTCGGCACAGATGGTATAGAGGCAGCCCCCCCCACATAGAGTTGCATCTGAGCACGGTGGTTGCTGTGTTCTGCTCCCATCCACTGGCTGGCACTAGCTAGCACTCGCCACAGATGGTATAGAGGCAGCCCCCCCTCCGCATAGAGTTGCATCTGAGCACGGTGGTTGCTGTGTTCTGCTCCTGTCCACTGGCTGGCACTAGCTAGCACTCGGCACAGATGGTATAGAAGCAGCCCCCCCCCCCCCACATAGAGTTGCATCTGAGCACGGTGGTTGCTGTGTTCTGCTCCCATCCACTGGCTGGCACTAGATAGCACTCGGCACAGATGGTATAGAGGCAGCCCCCCACATAGAGTTGCATCTGAGCACGGTGGTTGCGGTGTTCTGCTCCCGTCCACTGGCTGGCACTAGCTAGCACTCGGCACAGATGGTATAGAAGCAGCCCCCCCCCCTCCCCCACACATAGAGTTGCATCTGAGCAAGGTGGTTGCTGTGTTCTGCTCCCATCCACTGGCTGGCACTAGCTAGCACTCGGCACAGATGGTATAGAGGCAGCCCCCCCGCATAGAGTTGCATGTGAGCACGGTGGTTGCTGTGTTCTGCTCCCGTCCACTGGCTGGCACTAGCTAGCACTCGGCACAGATGGTATAGAGGCAGCCCCCCCCCCACATAGAGTTGCATCTGAGCATGGTGGTTGCTGTGTTCTGCTCCCATCCACTGGCTGGCACTAGCTAGCACTCGGCACAGATGGTATAGAGGCAGCCCCCCCTCCCCATAGAGTTGCATCTGAGCACGGTGGTTGCTGTGTTCTGCTCCCATCCACTGGCTGGCACTAGCTAGCACTCGGCACAGATGGTATAGGGGCAGCCCCCCCTCCCCATAGAGTTGCATCTGAGCACGGTGGTTGCTGTGTTCTGCTCCCATCCACTGGCTGGCACTAGCTAGCACTCGGCACAGATGGTATAGAGGCAGCCCCCCCTCCCCATAGAGTTGCATCTGAGCACGGTGGTTGCTGTGTTCTGCTCCCATCCACTGGCTGGCACTAGCTAGCACTCGGCACAGATGGTATAGAGGCAGCCCCCCCTCCCCATAGAGTTGCATCTGAGCACGGTGGTTGCTGTGTTCTGCTCCCGTCCACTGGCTTGCACTAGCTGGCACTCGGCACAGATGGTATAGAGGCAGTCCCCCCCACATAGAGTTGCATCTGAGCACAGTGGTTGCTGTGTTCTGCTCCCATGCACTGGCTGGCACTAGATAGCACTCGGCACAGATGGTATAGAGGCAGCCCCCCCCCCACATAGAGTTGCATCTGAGCACGGTGGTTGCTGTGTTCTGCTCCCATCCACTGGCTGGCACTAGATAGCACTCGGAACAGATGGTATAGAGGCAGCCCCCCCTCCACATAGAGTTGCAACTGAGCACGGTGGTTGCTGTGTTCTGCTCCCGTCCACTGGCTGGCACTAGCTAGCACTCGGCACAGATGGTATAGAGGCAGCCCCCCCTCCACATAGAGTTGCATCTGAGCACGGTGGTTGCTGTGTTCTGCTCCCGTCCACTGGCTGGCACTAGCTAGCACTCGGCTCAGATGGTATAGAGGCAGCCCCCCCTCCCCATAGAGTTTCATCTGAGCACGGTGGTTGCTGTGTTCTGCTCCCATCCACTGGCTGGCACTAGCTAGCACTCGGCACAGATGGTATAGAGGCAGCCCCCCTCCCCATAGAGTTGCATCTGAGCACGGTGGTTGCTGTGTTCTGCTCCCATCCACTGGCTGGCACTAGCTAGCACTCGGCACAGATGGTATAGAGGCAGCCCCCCCACCCCATAGAGTTGCATCTGAGCATGGTGGTTGCTGTGTTCTGCTCCCGTCCACTGGCTGGCACTAGCTAGCACTCGGCTCAGATGGTATAGAGGCAGCCCCCCCTCCCCATAGAGTTTCATCTGAGCACGGTGGTTGCTGTGTTCTGCTCCCATCCACTGGCTGGCACTAGCTAGCACTCGGCACAGATGGTATAGAGGCAGCCCCCCCTCCCCATAGAGTTGCATCTGAGCACGGTGGTTGCTGTGTTCTGCTCCCGTCCACTGGCTGGCACTAGCTGGCACTCGGCACAGATGGTATAGAGGCAGCCCCCCCCACATAGAGTTGCATCTGAGCACGGTGGTTGCTGTGTTCTGCTCCCATCCACTGGCTGGCACTAGATAGCACTCGGCACAGATGGTATAGAGGCAGCCCCCCCTCCCCATAGAGTTGCATCTGAGCACGGTGGTTGCTGTGTTCTGCTCCCGTCCACTGGCTGGCACTAGCTGGCACTCGGCACAGATGGTATAGAGGCAGCCCCCCCCCCCCCCCCCCTCCACGTAGAGTTGCAACTGAGCACGGTGGTTGCTGTGTTCTGCTCCCGTCCACTGGCTGGCACTAGCTAGCACTCTACACAGATGGTATAGAGGCAGCCCCCCCTCCACATAGAGTTGCATCTGAGCACGGTGGTTGCTGTGTTCTGCTCCCGTCCACTGGCTGGCACTAGCTAGCACTCGGCACAGATGGTATAGAGGCAGCCCCCCACATAGATTTGCATCTGAGCACGGGGGTTGCTGTGTTCTGCTCCCATCCACTGGCTGGCACTAGCTAGCACTCGGCTCAGATGGTATAGAGGCAGCCCCCCCTCCCCATAGAGTTTCATCTGAGCACGGTGGTTGCTGTGTTCTGCTCCCATCCACTGGCTGGCACTAGCTAGCACTCGGCACAGATGGTATAGAGGCAGCCCCCCCTCCCCATAGAGTTGCATCTGAGCACGGTGGTTGCTGTGTTCTGCTCCCATCCACTGGCTGGCACTAGCTAGCACTCGGCACAGATGGTATAGAGGCAACCCCCCCACCCCATAGAGTTGCATCTGAGCATGGTGGTTGCTGTGTTCTGCTCCCGTCCACTGGCTGGCACTAGCTAGCACTCGGCACAGATGGTATAGAGGCAGCCCCCCACATAGATTTGCATCTGAGCACGGGGGTTGCTGTGTTCTGCTCCCGTCCACTGGCTGGCACTAGCTAGCACTCGGCTCAGATGGTATAGAGGCAGCCCCCCCTCCCCATAGAGTTTCATCTGAGCACGGTGGTTGCTGTGTTCTGCTCCCATCCACTGGCTGGCACTAGCTAGCACTCGGCACAGATGGTATAGAGGCAGCCCCCCCTCCCCATAGAGTTGCATCTGAGCACGGTGGTTGCTGTGTTCTGCTCCCATCCACTGGCTGGCACTAGCTAGCACTCGGCACAGATGGTATAGAGGCAACCCCCCCACCCCATAGAGTTGCATCTGAGCATGGTGGTTGCTGTGTTCTGCTCCCGTCCACTGGCTGGCACTAGCTAGCACTCGGCTCAGATGGTATAGAGGCAGCCCCCCCTCCCCATAGAGTTTCATCTGAGCACGGTGGTTGCTGTGCTCTGCTCCCATCCACTGGCTGGCACTAGCTAGCACTCGGCACAGATGGTATAGAGGCAGCCCCCCCTCCCCATAGAGTTGCATCTGAGCACGGTGGTTGCTGTGTTCTGCTCCCGTCCACTAGCTGGCACTAGCTAGCACTCGGCACAGATGGTATAGAGGCAGCCCCCCCCACATAGAGTTGCATCTGAGCACGGTGGTTGCTGTGTTCTGCTCCCATCCACTGGCTGGCACTAGCTAGCACTCGCCACAGATGGTATAGAGGCAGCCCCCCCTCCGCATAGAGTTGCATCTGAGCACGGTGGTTGCTGTGTTCTGCTCCTGTCCACTGGCTGGCACTAGCTAGCACTCGGCACAGATGGTATAGAAGCAGCCCCCCCCCCCCCACATAGAGTTGCATCTGAGCACGGTGGTTGCTGTGTTCTGCTCCCATCCACTGGCTGGCACTAGATAGCACTCGGCACAGATGGTATAGAGGCAGCCCCCCACATAGAGTTGCATCTGAGCACGGTGGTTGCGGTGTTCTGCTCCCGTCCACTGGCTGGCACTAGCTAGCACTCGGCACAGATGGTATAGAAGCAGCCCCCCCCCCTCCCCCACACATAGAGTTGCATCTGAGCAAGGTGGTTGCTGTGTTCTGCTCCCATCCACTGGCTGGCACTAGCTAGCACTCGGCACAGATGGTATAGAGGCAGCCCCCCCGCATAGAGTTGCATGTGAGCACGGTGGTTGCTGTGTTCTGCTCCCGTCCACTGGCTGGCACTAGCTAGCACTCGGCACAGATGGTATAGAGGCAGCCCCCCCCCCACATAGAGTTGCATCTGAGCATGGTGGTTGCTGTGTTCTGCTCCCATCCACTGGCTGGCACTAGCTAGCACTCGGCACAGATGGTATAGAGGCAGCCCCCCCTCCCCATAGAGTTGCATCTGAGCACGGTGGTTGCTGTGTTCTGCTCCCATCCACTGGCTGGCACTAGCTAGCACTCGGCACAGATGGTATAGGGGCAGCCCCCCCTCCCCATAGAGTTGCATCTGAGCACGGTGGTTGCTGTGTTCTGCTCCCATCCACTGGCTGGCACTAGCTAGCACTCGGCACAGATGGTATAGAGGCAGCCCCCCCTCCCCATAGAGTTGCATCTGAGCACGGTGGTTGCTGTGTTCTGCTCCCATCCACTGGCTGGCACTAGCTAGCACTCGGCACAGATGGTATAGAGGCAGCCCCCCCTCCCCATAGAGTTGCATCTGAGCACGGTGGTTGCTGTGTTCTGCTCCCGTCCACTGGCTTGCACTAGCTGGCACTCGGCACAGATGGTATAGAGGCAGTCCCCCCCACATAGAGTTGCATCTGAGCACAGTGGTTGCTGTGTTCTGCTCCCATGCACTGGCTGGCACTAGATAGCACTCGGCACAGATGGTATAGAGGCAGCCCCCCCTCCCCATAGAGTTGCATCTGAGCACGGTGGTTGCTGTGTTCTGCTCCCGTCCACTGGCTTGCACTAGCTGGCACTCGGCACAGATGGTATAGAGGCAGTCCCCCCCACATAGAGTTGCATCTGAGCACAGTGGTTGCTGTGTTCTGCTCCCATCCACTGGCTGGCACTAGATAGCACTCGGCACAGATGGTATAGAGGCAGCCCCCCCTCCACATAGAGTTGCAACTGAGCACGGTGGTTGCTGTGTTCTGCTCCCGTCCACTGGCTGGCACTAGCTAGCACTCGGCACAGATGGTATAGAGGCAGCCCCCCCTCCACATAGAGTTGCATCTGAGCACGGTGGTTGCTGTGTTCTGCTCCCGTCCACTGGCTGGCACTAGCTAGCACTCGGCTCAGATGGTATAGAGGCAGCCCCCCCTCCCCATAGAGTTTCATCTGAGCACGGTGGTTGCTGTGTTCTGCTCCCATCCACTGGCTGGCACTAGCTAGCACTCGGCACAGATGGTATAGAGGCAGCCCCCCTCCCCATAGAGTTGCATCTGAGCACGGTGGTTGCTGTGTTCTGCTCCCATCCACTGGCTGGCACTAGCTAGCACTCGGCACAGATGGTATAGAGGCAGCCCCCCCACCCCATAGAGTTGCATCTGAGCATGGTGGTTGCTGTGTTCTGCTCCCGTCCACTGGCTGGCACTAGCTAGCACTCGACTCAGATGGTATAGAGGCAGCCCCCCCTCCCCATAGAGTTTCATCTGAGCACGGTGGTTGCTGTGTTCTGCTCCCATCCACTGGCTGGCACTAGCTAGCACTCGGCACAGATGGTATAGAGGCAGCCCCCCCTCCCCATAGAGTTGCATCTGAGCACGGTGGTTGCTGTGTTCTGCTCCCGTCCACTGGCTGGCACTAGCTGGCACTCGGCACAGATGGTATAGAGGCAGCCCCCCCCACATAGAGTTGCATCTGAGCACGGTGGTTGCTGTGTTCTGCTCCCATCCACTGGCTGGCACTAGATAGCACTCGGCACAGATGGTATAGAGGCAGCCCCCCCTCCCCATAGAGTTGCATCTGAGCACGGTGGTTGCTGTGTTCTGCTCCCGTCCACTGGCTGGCACTAGCTGGCACTCGGCACAGATGGTATAGAGGCAGCCCCCCCCCCCCCCCCCCCTCCACGTAGAGTTGCAACTGAGCACGGTGGTTGCTGTGTTCTGCTCCCGTCCACTGGCTGGCACTAGCTAGCACTCTACACAGATGGTATAGAGGCAGCCCCCCCTCCACATAGAGTTGCATCTGAGCACGGTGGTTGCTGTGTTCTGCTCCCGTCCACTGGCTGGCACTAGCTAGCACTCGGCACAGATGGTATAGAGGCAGCCCCCCACATAGATTTGCATCTGAGCACGGGGGTTGCTGTGTTCTGCTCCCATCCACTGGCTGGCACTAGCTAGCACTCGGCTCAGATGGTATAGAGGCAGCCCCCCCTCCCCATAGAGTTTCATCTGAGCACGGTGGTTGCTGTGTTCTGCTCCCATCCACTGGCTGGCACTAGCTAGCACTCGGCACAGATGGTATAGAGGCAGCCCCCCCTCCCCATAGAGTTGCATCTGAGCACGGTGGTTGCTGTGTTCTGCTCCCATCCACTGGCTGGCACTAGCTAGCACTCGGCACAGATGGTATAGAGGCAACCCCCCCACCCCATAGAGTTGCATCTGAGCATGGTGGTTGCTGTGTTCTGCTCCCGTCCACTGGCTGGCACTAGCTAGCACTCGGCTCAGATGGTATAGAGGCAGCCCCCCCTCCCCATAGAGTTTCATCTGAGCACGGTGGTTGCTGTGTTCTGCTCCCATCCACTGGCTGGCACTAGCTAGCACTCGGCACAGATGGTATAGAGGCAGCCCCCCCTCCCCATAGAGTTGCATCTGAGCACGGTGGTTGCTGTGTTCTGCTCCCGTCCACTGGCTGGCACTAGCTAGCACTCGGCACAGATGGTATAGAGGCAGCCCCCCCCCTCCACATAGAGTTGCATCTGAGCACGGTGGTCGCTGTGTTCTGCTCCCGTCCATTGGCTGGCACTAGCTAGCACTCGGCACAGATGGTATAGAGGCAGCCCCCCACATAGTTGCATGTGAGCACGGTGGTTGCTGTGTTCTGCTCCCGTCCACTGGCTGGCACTAGCTAGCACTCTGCACAGATGGTATAGAGGCAGCCCCCCCCCCCTCCACATAGAGTTGCATCTGAGCACGGTGGCTGCTGTGTTCTGCTCCCGTCCACTGGCTGGCACTAGCTAGCACTCATAACTGTAATTTTTAAGGAGCCCTGGATACTGTACCAGCAATTTGTCCAGCCTGGCTATGCAGCCCTAAGGTATACTTCACCTTGTAGTCCACCAAATCTGCAAGTGTCTTCCAAACATTGTCTATCTTTCTGTTATCTGTCTTGTTACTTAGCCAGAGACTCAGATGGCATCCGCCCTGGGCAACAGTCAGTCAGTCAAGTTAGTCTTTCTGTTCGTTCTTTGTCTGGTTACTGAGACCATAGGCAGCGCAACATCGCACTGCGCTGCCATTGTGTCTTATTTGTAGTGATATCAGAAGCCCAGAGCTGCAGTTGCTCTGGGCAATCTGTGTAACCTCTTCCATTATTCAGCCACTAGCCTTGTTGCTCTGGGTGGTCAGAAAGTATAACCCCCAGGCATCACAGCTTCACTTTACAGTATAGAGCTAATAGAAGGAAGAACCGATAAAAATTACAATTCCATAATCATGAATTAAATATCATACCAGGAAAATCTCAGCTTGCGGTTTTAGTATTTAGTGGCCTTTGTGATAGAGCTGACAATTTTTGAAACCCATCTATGAGATGTTGAAATTCATATAACACTCCAAGCAGATTACTGAAGCAAGTCACAAGAGAATAGGGTTAATGTAATAAGCAGATGTGTGAGAGACCAGTAGATAGCTGGGGGATTTCCCTTACACTTAAGGCAATCTTCTCTTTGCATCTGGCCAATAGAAGCCCGTTAGTAGTGAAGCACTTGGCAAGGACTTGTTTTCCATTGTGGCTGCACATCGCTCTTACAAACTAACAAATGGCAGATGACTTTGACTAGCAAAGCCCTAGGGTTCTATCTAGTTGAGGAATTAGTTTCTATGGCTATAACATAAGCCACAAGTAGTTACATAGAATTTTATTGGCATAAATGTGAGTTTTGTGGTTAGTCTTCTACACAGAGTCAACTGTTATAAACGGATATGGACTAATTTGTTGGTACCCTTACAACTCACTGAAAAAAAAAGTACTTTATATCTCCCGAAAGTGATTGAATGTCAAGCAGTTGTTACATGTACAACAGTATGCCGTTGATATGTCACTGAGGATAAAGAAATGCTTATTCTATAAAAATATGCACCTGAGCAAATCTGTTGGTACTCTCTGAAAAAAAATCTAAAATATCCAGATAAGAACAATTTTTCTAATTTGGTGTTTACTTTAAAAGGGAAAAAAACCCACTCTGCTTTTTGGTATCATGGCATGCTCCATACTAAACAACAATAGGAGAAAGCAGAGAAGAGAGTTGAGATCAGTAAGGAAATTATAAAACATGTTAATTCTGTGACCACAGTTGCAAATACTATTAAGGTTCATGGGACTGTAGCTAACCTTCCTAGATGCATTGGCTGGAGAAAATCGACTTCCTAGTGGACATAATGGTGGTGAGAATGGTAGACAAAAAGCTAAGGGCAACTTCCAAAGAGATGCAACCTGAACTTCATGGTCAAGACCTCACACACCATCTGCCACTTATGGAGTGCTCAATGGAATAAGACACAGGAGGACCCCACTATTGAGAAGGGGGAGAAAAAAAGTGAAGCTGGAATTTGCTAAAATTCATTTTTACAATCTACAGTGCTTCTGGTAGAATGTCCTTTAGATCAAATAGATAGGAACTGAAGTGTTTTTGCAAAACATATCAGCTTTGTGTCCACAGATGAAAACGTTCCAAATAAAGAACACTATGCCTACTTGTGAATCATGAAAGAGGCTTGCAAGTCCAGTGTTTCAAATATATTTAGTTCACAATTTATTATGGTTACTGTATGCTAGTTATAATGCTGTTCTAGTCTCTAGACAGTTACATATCCTCTATAATAAACCCCTGTGTCTCTGTGTCCCATGTCCTAGTGTGTGTGTGTGTGTCCGTCCGTGTCCCTGCGTTTGCGCTACTGCAGGGACACCCTTTGGAAAGGGAGCAGGACAGCCAGGGGGTGGCCGGGCACGCGCGGCAGGCTGGTGGGTGCACGCGTACGCGCTGGCAGGTGGTGACGCACCTAGCCCGTTTTTAAACGGGCGAAGGTCACTAGTAGTGTAATATTTCTCCATGTTGGTACACATTATAATCTGTAGAATAAATGCTGACATTTACAGCACAGCACTCTGAGCATATTAAAACCCACACTGCTGCTGCTATGACAATTTAACTACCGTAAATCAAAAGTTTATGCATGTTTGTTTTTTATCATTTTTTTTTTATAAGAATGTCAGCAGTTTCTCTTTGAATGGTTGGCAGATTCAGCATCATTATCACTCGTACTCTTTGTGTTCTGCCTTCGCTGATGTCTTAGATTTATGGGTAAAGAAACTTTACCTCAGTAAAATCCAGCTAAGGCTCAAAACTTATTGTATAACATCTAAATAGCTTACAAAAGTCATTACAGTGTAGCTTATCTGTATGTGGAAGTTGGGATTCTGTGGTCTCTGGAAGCTTTCATCAGTAAAAATAAACTTGGAAACAGCAGCTAGTGAAAGGCTTCACTTATCCCTAACTTGGTTTGCTGCTCTCTACCCTCTCATAGTCTGCTCAATCTGATGAGTCACAGGAAATCTGTGCCTTTGTGGGCTAACAGCTGTCAATCATTCTTTTAATAGTTTTATATACAGTATGTAGAAACTAAGGTGCTGACTGGATTGCATATATGCGTCTTACATTATTTATGTTATATACGTAAAATTTAAAGCTATAGGCTTGCTATACACCAGCAGTTCTGGATGCTTTGCCTGGCTTACCAAGGGCGAAAAGGGATAATTTGCATATTCAGTAGTAGTGCATTGTGGGTAACCACAAATGTTCACTTATAGCTGAAATATTGCAAATTTCCTTCTGTTTTAAAGCAGTAGGATCAGCCATACTATGCCAGGGAAAAAAACACATATATAAGTAGATAAATACTTGATCTACTTACATAACACATGTATTATACTGTCCACATTTTGATTTCAGTGAATTGTATATAGTAAATGAAGAGAATTCTGTTCCTAGTGGAGGCCATGTCTTTTGCCCACAGTTAAGGCTAACTCGTGATGTCATTTCTGCCCTTTACTTTTTTCCTTTTCTCCTCCAATCGCTGAGTCACCTCAGCCTTGCTTGTAAACACAAGTGAGTAGGGGATTAGGTTTCAGATAAGAAGCTGGCAAGGAAATAAAGGGAGTAGGAGGAATAGATTATAGATAAAAAGAACCCCCAGCATGCAATTCTTTGGCACGACTACTAAAGGACCAGTGCTCCTTAAAGCGGTATTGTCACCATAAAAATCAAATTTCAACAGCAACTGGTCTGAGTGTATTAAGTGATAAAGATGCTAATCCTGCATTCAAAACTTTCAAAACGTTTTCTGCTGTTATGATTTGGAGTTATCATATACCTGAGGAGCAATGGCTCTTTAGTAGTCGGTGCCAAAGAATTGCATGCTGGGGGTTCTTTTTATCTATAATATATTCCTCCTCTTCCCTTTATTTCCCTGCCAGCTCCTTATCTGAAACCTAATTCCCTACTCACTTGTGTTTACAAGCAGGGCTTAGGTGACTCAGTGATTGGAGGAGACAAGAAAAAAAGTAAAGGGCAGAAATGACATCACGAGTTAGCCTAAACTGTGGGCAAAAGACATGGACCCCACCAGAAACAGAATTCTCGTCATTTACTATATGACATTCACTGAAATCAAAATGTGGATAGTACAATACATGTGTTATGTAAGTAGATCAAGTATTTATCTACTTATATATGTATTTTTTCCCCTGGCATAATATGGCTGATCCTACTGCTTTAAGTATGTGATAACTCCAAATCATGACAGCTGAAAAAGTTTTGAAAGTTTTGAATGCAGGATTAGCATCTTTATCACTTAATACACTCAGACCAGTTGCTGTTAAAATTTTATTTTTATGGTGACAATGCTGCTTTAAAGAGACACTGAAGCGAAAAAAAATATATGATATAGTGAATTGGTTGTGTACTATGAATAATTACTAGAAGATTAGCAGCAAAGAAAATATTCTCATACTTTTATTTTCAGGTATATAGTGTTTTTTCTAACATTGCATTATTCTATAATATGTGTAGATTACACAACACTCAGCATTCAAAATGAGTCTTTCAGAGCAGTCTATGAAGTAATGACATCTCCTCTAGCAGAGGAAAAGTAAACAGTTCAATTACAGTTGAGATAATAAAAGTCAGATAACAGCCCTCTCCAGGACTAACTTGGTCGGAGAGCTTAATGGCTTGTTTGCATAGAGATAACAACTGGAGTTTCTCAACTCTTCCTGTACTGGAAACAATTACACTGATGTATCTGATCTTAATGTTTTATTTCTAAAGGTCCGTACACACGCCGGACTTTAGGCAACGACGGGTCCGTCGTTGCCTCCCGCTGGGTGGGCGTGCCAGCGACAGTCCGGCGTGTGTACGCTCTGTCGTCAGACTGATACGGCTGTTTCTGAGCGATCCGCCGGGCGGATCGCTCAGAAACAGCCGTATCAGTCTGACGACAGAGCGTACACACGCCGGACTGTCGCTGGCACGCCCACCCAGCGGGAGGCAACGACGGACCCGTCGTTGCCTAAAGTCCGGCGTGTGTACGGACCTTTAGCTGTGCTACACATACAAATCATAATATCATCATTTTTTTTCGCTTCAGTGTCTCTTTAAGAAGGCAAATTACACCAAGCTTTGATTTTTTTTAGTAGGAGGGCTTTTTGGTCCTTTTTATCCCCCTATACATTCCTAGTAGTTTGGGTCACCCTGAGCTGCTTGGTTACTCTGTTATATACATAAGAACTGCATTTTGAAAGATTTCAGTTTTTGCCTGGGGTTATGTTATAAGGCATTATTCTGCTCAATTTGACCTTGTGTCTATTTTCAGTTTGACATGCTTGCTAGGTTATAGGAACACTGCTGACAAAGTTGACAGTTGCCTGAACTTAAAGTGGGGTGACCACTTAGGTGTTGCGTTTAGGGTCCATGGAACTCTGTGGAGTAGAACAGCACTCCTGCAAGGTACAAAGTTTTTTCTTCCCCCCATCACAGATGAAAGCAGCTTGCTATAAATATGTCCTTTCAATAATGAGGTCCATAAATACATGTATAGGGCATGCACAGAGCAATCATAACATTCAGAGACACAAGTGCAAAATACATACTAAGCTAATGGTGTGAAAACAACCAGCAATACAGATGCAGCTTCATTTAAAAGAATACCACATAAGTTGCCCTTGTGCGCTTACAATCTGGAGCAGGCAAGTCCGAAGTCCGGCCCAGGCCTTTTCTGGTGGCCTCCAAAGCTGTTAATTCCATGCAGCTCACAGACCGTAGCTGTGGTGCCACATGCAGGGGCCTTGCTTGTGTCACCGCTCTGCTTGCCCCTTTGCTCGCCTGTAGGTTTTCAGCCACCACTGTAGCAGTAGCAGCCACTGATTAGCAGCCGCCACTATGCCAGCAGCAGTAACAGCTACCGATTAGCAATTGCCATTGTGCCAGCAGCAGTAACAGCCACTGATTAGCAGCCACCACTGTGCCAGCAGCAGTAACGGCCACTGTACTAACTGCACACAGTATATGGGTTATTTCAAATGGAAATGTTTTATTTGACAAGGTGTCACAGGCATAGTGTACCTAATTGCAATCAGCAAAAATTGTGTTTCATTTTGGTAATTCGCCCCCCAGCACTCTCAAGAATGGTGATCTGGCCCTTGGCCTAAAAAGTTTGGACATCCCTGGTCTAAAGGGAGTGGTGTGTAGGCACTAGGTACGGATAATAATGTAACTTGCCAGCAATTTAGAGCAACACCTTACCAGGCTGGCATGAGAGAAGCAATCACTCATAGCATACATGCCAGGTTTTAGCTAGAGTACACGGAGTACAGAGTAAAGTGATGAGGTCACTTGTGTTGTGCTAAATACACAAGGATGGCTTTTACCTGCTCTATTTACATGTGTGCGTCTAAGGCTTCTTTGTTCTTTACGTTTAGCAATATTACACAGGTGAAGTCAGGAAAATAGGGAAAGGATATATTTTTTGCATGCCAATAACCCCCAAGGGGATCTTTATTCAGCTCCAAGAAGAAAATCTGCTAGAAGGTAGACGAGCCTGACAAAGGAATTCACAAAAGTTCAGGGATGTTTTACGATGTTGAAAATGAGTTCAAAGGCCCAGCACTGACTTTTGCCTGCACGTGAAAAGATCTCTGTGAAAAGGAGCGCAAACTATTTGCATTAATACAAGCAGAGCGAATCTTACTGAAACCCGAGACATCTGCCTTTCAGACCTGTCAGAACATATTCACAGTTCTAGCATACCAAAGATATGTAGGTATCCCTGGGTCTGAGTGCACTCTGAGGATGCTCTGATTTCACTCTCGGCCAATGCTAACAACGTGTGATGGGAACAGTCAAGAGCAAGGACAAACATCTTCAGTGGCTCGCTGCTTTCATGTTATTTATTGCATAGTTAAAAAGAGTTACAATAGGTCACAGTCAATAGTTTCCAGCATAACAGCCTTTATAAAGAATCATCAGGAAGGGTGTTAGCACTGCTGGTGTGTTACAGGAAGGAAGGCTCTTTCCTTCCATTTTTCTGCATGACTTTCACTGACATGATGAAGCTGGGAACGATCTTACTGGCCAACAGCCCAAGGCAACCATGCAGTGTTTGTAATCAGCGGGAACTGGAATGATGTTGCCCAGAGGGGACATTTCAGAGAAATATCATAATTCCTCTTTGACTATTATAACAAGCTATTTGTTATCATGTGTGTTTGTGAGAGTTGCAAAATGTGAGACATCATCATGGCTGCAGTTGCATCTTAGTGGTTGTCCATGCTGCTTAGCTAGGTAACTGCTTGCCAGGAGTTAGTGGAAGGGCCTGGTGTAGCCTCTTGGGAAATGTCTCTCCTCTGCAATCATACACGTGAATGCAACGGAGTTCTACTTCAGTGAACAACAGCTTCCCCTCACCTGGTGTTTAATTGCTATAGTTAATGTATAGACATTAAACATTTGACAATTTATATTATATTTGACAATATATTTTTATTTATATTATTTAACAATATATTTTCTCCTGTCCGACTCAAAGCACCAGAGCTGCAGCCACTAGTGTGCACTCAGTAGGGAGCTGCTTGCCCAAGGTCTCCTCACTGAATAGGTACTGACTTAATGAACACGACGAGTTGACATTTGAAACCTGGTCTAGTGTGTCAGAGGCTGATTCCTTAACCAGTACACTATCCAGCCCCCATATGTATATTTTATATATATATATATATATATATATATGTAAGCCATCAGTTAAGTATTTGTACATACATTCCCATATTACAAATAATCAGAAAAGCAGATTTTCTTTAGCCACTTACTTTCTCCCTGTGTACTGTTGGGAGCCTTTTGCTCCTCCTTCCTGTCCCTCTTCCGTAAGTCAGTACATGCTGATTGGCAGTGTACTGTGACTGGCTGATGGAGGAGTGTCAGCTGAAGTGATCACAAGAAAATGTTTTGGCTGAGAATAGTATAATATATGCACAGAGTTTTAGCCTACCATCTACAGAGAAGCTCAAGGAGCCTGCAGAGCAAAGAAACTGTGCAAGTCTGTTATTGCTCCGGTTTCACCCCGTGTCCCAGACATTGCTGAAGTGTGGGTGGTGTCTGGCCTGCAGTATTCATCAAAACTTCTTGTAGTTTTGGATTTGATAAGGGGAACGTCGATCTGCTGACCCCATTGGGAACCTAAGAATTCTATACATAACAATTGATACGGTGCACCGAAACTTGTCAAGGACCACAACAGTAGTAGAGGTGCAAGAAGGGGATAGGGAATAGTTTATTAATGGTTACTTAATAGTTACCATCTAGAGAAGTTAACATCTACAGAAGTGATTATTACCAGCACAGGACCAATAAAGCGCTAGTACCACTGTTGAGGGTGAGGCCCTCGGGCCCAAGTGCTCTATTAGGGTCACAACCTCTGCATCTCTCTGCAGAAGGGTTAGAAACTAGTAAGCCAGCATTTGTTGTGTTACTATTGACAGGATTGAGGATAGTCTCTCCAGTGGGTACACAAACAGCAGCAAAGCTTGTATGAGGCTCTAACATTACCTCACTCTATCCAAAAGTGAAAATAATAACTGGTTAATGATCTACATTAAATCGAAGTTCAGAGGGGGAGGGTTGAAAGATTTTTTTCTCTTTTTATCTTCTGGGATTTTTTTCTCACTTGACACCCTGTTCTGATCTTTTTTAATGGTTTATTTTTTTTAATGGTTAAGTTAGGGCTGGTTCAGACGGACGCTTGCAGAGCGTTTACAGCCAGCGTTCAGGGCTTGGTGTTAAACGCTCCCATTCAAGTGAATGGGAGCGTTTGTACCAAGCTTTCAAGCGCGTTTACACAAACGCTGCGTTTGGGTCCCGATTTTCCCTGCCGTTCAAGGAGCCCCTGGAAGCTACATGTAGCTTCCAGGGGAGGTTAACCGCGACGGCTAATGTCTCCCTAGGGGAAGAAAAAACGCGACCGCATCCAAACGCACACGAACGCTGCTGAACGCGACACCAGCAAACGCAACGCCTCCAAACGGCCGTCTGAACCAGCCCTTACTTAGACAACCCTTCAGATGTTTGTAGTCCTAATCTATCCAGGGTTTATATCTAAAGAGACTCCATGGACAAGAAGAGAAAAAATATCCACACTGTGAAGTCAAATCGGAGTAAAAAAAAAAAGAAAACATAATTTTCTAACTTATTTCCACACATTGAAAACAAAACAATAAAATACTTTCCCTGAAGTTTAAAAAAAAAGTAACTTTCTATAAACCTGCAGGGACAAAGAAGCCCTCATTCTATGTGGCAGTGTGACAGAATCCAGGGGCCTCCGCCTGTCTGCATGAGACCCAGCTACCTACTCAGATGGACCAGCAGCTAGAAGTAGATTGCAGCTGCAAATGGTACAGGGCCATAGTGGTGGAGGGGCAGCTAAGACCAGGCATTGGGAGACTTGTCTCCTGCATGGCAGTGAGGCATCTCACAAGTATACAGCATTTTCTTCCCACACTATTATTCTTGCCCAGAGTTCCACTTTAGTATACCACAGTCTTGTATTTTACATTTTTTCTGGTCAAGGTGCTTTCAGCATTGGACTTGTGTAATAATATGTGGATTTTTCATCTTGACATGTCATTTTAATTTCAGGCTTTGATGCGTCCAGGCCGTATAGACAGAATCATTTACGTGCCATTGCCGGATGCCGCCACTCGAAGGAAAATATTTAGACTTCGATTCCAAAGCATGCCTGTAGACAGCGAGGTGAACCTGGAGGATCTTGTGCGGCGCACAGAACAGTATTCCGGAGCTGAGGTAAGCAACGGCCCTGCTAATGTCACTGCTAATAATAAGGCCTCTGTCTTCTTTGACTATTTTATAACTTGAACTCAAGACAGCCATTTCAAATCGCCATATAGTTCAGCAATGTGCTCAATAACAAATGAGTAAATGCATTTTTTTACTGCCTGTTTCCAGTTTCACATCACCTTCATGTATTCCTTGCATAGCTGCCCCCACTGGCTGGAAGGGGGAGGACAACACTTTGATCATGTTCTACAGCATTGCACAGTAATGTCACAACATAGCCTCATCAACTTTTTTGGCACTGAGGAATATGTGTTTGCTGTGTATAAATGTTCTAGCTATTATTATATAACCATAATAACTGTTAAACTGGCAGCAATTTATCTGACCTCATCCCTTTGGGTGACATCACTGGGCCGGCCAGTACAGACGGAGTGATGCGTGCAAGATGTCATGCGGTGGGCGGGGGAGCAGCGTGAACATTGAAGTTTAGTCAAGTGTATCAATGAACCTTTAACTGTGCAGAGGTGTGCCATTGTTCTGGCCTAATATGTAAACACTGGAAGTCAACCCTTTAATTGCTCCCAGGAATACTAGGAACTAAACACTGAAGGCGTATTGTAGGAGTTGTATAAGTTGGAATGAAGAAATGTTTTTCTTTACATGTTATTTATGCTGTTGCTTAGCTTTTAAAGCAGAGCGCAAGTTCAGAGTTTAGGTCTGCTTTAAGCACAATTACAACAAAAGAATAAAGGGGTTTGCAATGACCAGATGAGTCCAAAGACCTTCCAGGGAAGACTAGAAAAAAAACACAGAGACACCAGGAGCCCCATATGGTGTAGTATGTCAGGATGATAACTTGAAACTTTAAAGAGTAATAAAGGGTACTTAAAAAGGTAAGTTGCAATACTAGCAGCCAAAGTATAACAGCAGGTGATGAAGTGCTGTCCTCACTCAGGTTCTCTGATCTTCAATTGTATGGGTCACACTCCAGGGACAACTATTGTAAAAAAAAGTTCAAAATAACTGTGCAATACTGCTCTTTTCAGACTGCACAGTGTTCTATCTGTGTAGCATGCACACAGAAGCTCTCTCAGGCCTTATCTCTAACCTTACATAAAAGTTCTGGCCAGCATGGAGAAGTTAGTGCTGTGGCTCAGCATGTTTTCTCAGTGTGACTCCCAGGAGAAAATGTAAGTACAAATATTTACCCCTTCTAGTAATTTTTGGACAAGCGGCGTTCAGGCTTGTGGCAAGAGTGGAGGTGCACGCCATTCTATCTTCAGCCAAGGAACTACAAGTGCCAGCCGGGGCCCAACTACACGGGGGAGAGCCCTTACCCAAACTCTACGCTGTACCTAAAAGAAGGCAATTTGTGAGTGCTATAGATTTTTATAATTCAATAAATTTGTATGGTTTTATGCTGTGTGAGGCATTTGTTTTGAGGTCATATGTAAATGGAGATACATCTGCTGTGAGAGGAGAAGGAGGTGACAAATCGCTTCTGGTGTGGTGGGGGATGGCCCGAAGTGTCCCAAGGCTCGAATAGACCTGAGTGGAGGTCTTTCCATCCAGTGAGTGTCTGCTCACAGGGTGTTGGTGGAGGTAGTAGGAAGAGATAGTGAGGCACTCTGCAGAATGTCCAATCAGTGGCAGATGTGGAATATATAAAAGCTGATATGAACTTTTAAAACGCATATTGTGCCATAACTTGAGTTGTGCATGTGCTACCTTCTGTTGGAGACTGGCTAATTTATTAGACCGCAGGGGAAATTATGTCTCAAATAGTCTGTAGTTCTGCTTTAAGGCGGTCTAGAGTCACTAAAATTGTGAACATACTTTGAAATCCCTTTTGTGTTTGTGAAGCTGTGAGATTCCAATAGAAATAATCCCACATTTTATTACAAGCTCGACTCTTAAGTCAGGATCCCAGTGCACAGAGAAACATGCTACAGGTGTCTCTATGTAAATTTGTTCAGACAGGTTTTGGTTTCAACCTTACGTAAATTGGCAGACAGCTTATCCTTTACTACAACTAGCTAAAGGCGAATGCAGGCAAGCTGTTTATAGCAGTAAAAGCAGCATGCTCCAGAACAGCCTGTGCTGCCTTGCCTCAGACTCTGATGGCATGCCAGACATATCTATCTGCTGGGAAGCCATGTTACATTCCATCCCATCCCAAAAGCCACAAAATACTACACAATAACAGAACGTGCCCCAAATCCATGTCGGTAACTGTTGATTTGAACAAAGATGGTATCTTTCTGTCAGATAGTTCTCTGTTTGCACTTTGCAGAAGTGTATATGTATTGGACGTTGGCCATACACAGTCAGTGAAAGCATTGTTTCTGTTGTGCATGTTCCAAATCCATTAATCTCAGCAGCTGACAAAATCAGCAATTCTCGTATCTGATTGAAGCCATCCTGAGGATGGTGTTTGTGCATTGTGCTGAATGTCCAGCCTTCCATGTTTTAGTTATGAATGTTTTGTTTGTGTGGGAGACTCATCAACTGCTATTCAGGTATTCCTTTTTATGTCATTGTTTAGAACAATTTCAATTTTCCAAGAAATCTAGTGTGTTTCTTCACACATTGACATGTTTGTGGTATTATTTTTTTTATTATTATTTAGTATTTATATAGCGCCGACATATTATGCAGCGCTGTACAGTGTATATATATATCTTGGTACTCAGACTTGATGAGGTGAGGGTGGATACCAACAATCTCTTTCAGCCCTCTCCCACATATTTCTTATTTTCACCACTATTTAAATTGCATCTGCTTTAAACAGCTGTGAAGGCTGCCACATTCGTCTCAAACGGTAAGTTTCTGACCTATGGCTGTAATGCTTTGCAGGTCACAGAACAAGGATGCAGATTTGGGAAGTGAGAACATCTGATAGACATTCTTGTTTCAGATGACTAGTGGCTCATACACGCGGGGTACGGCTGTTGCTGCAACCACGTGGCATGCACGTGTTGCGGCGACAGGTCGCCCGTGGGTATGACGCGCGCGCACCGACCTGTCGCTACTCAGAGCTGTCGCCAGGCGATTGACTTGTTCAATCGCCGGCAACAGCTGTCGCCGCAACTTTGCCGCAACTGTCGCTAGTCCGCCGTGTGTATGCGGACTAGCGACAGCAACTCCATACACAATGTATGGAGCTTCCGGCGGGGGGAGGAACCTTCGGCGACAGCTTCCGCCGCGTCTGCCTTTGGGCAGAGACGTGTAGACAGCTGTCGCACGGCCACAGCTGTTGCCGGGCTGTCGCGCGCGTGTCCCCTATGCGCTAGTGACTAGCCACTTTTGTTCCCCATGTGTATGTAGCTTAAGGGCCTATTTCCACTACTGCTGAATCCGGCACAAATCTGCAGCGTTTCCCTGCAGATGAGAGGGGCGGGGAAATAGTGCCTATCCCCTTGGGCTTGCTGTCCAGATCACACTTTGGTGCGATTCTGGACGGCATAGTGCATCTTTATGCAGCACGCAGATGAATTACTATAGCAGTGCATGGCACAGCCTAGCAAATCAGGCTGTGCAGCAGAGCGGGAGCCGCGGACGATTCAGAAACTGCTGCGGCTCCCAAACTGGGCCTATGAAGGTATAAACCTAGCATCAGCCTTGCAACCCACATACTGTATTTTCTTTGGGAGGAGGTCAGGATGGCAAGTTCCGTAATTGTGTAAAGACTCCAATATTAAATGGTAAATTCAGCTCTGACAGCACAGCACCATGTATTTTCTATGGGAGCCTTCAGTGTACATGAGTTACATAGTTATCTAGGTTGAAAAAAGTGTCCATCAAGATCAACCTCACAAATGTTCTCCCTTAATAGATCAAAATATCATCTTCCTGCATCTAGCAGTAATAGCTGTGTATTACCTTCAAACTTAAAGTGAATCTGAAGCCTAATCTAAAAGAAAAAAACAGATACTTACCTGAGGAGAAGGAAGGCTCTTGGTCCTGTAGAGTTTTCCCAGTCTCCTGACGGTGTCCTCGTTCCCCTGCAGGCTCCCTGGTTTGAATCTCCCACCGTGGGAGACTTTGGCAGTCTTCGGAAGCACTCGGGTTCCCAAAGACCGGCGGCTCTGAGTGCTCGACAGGGTGCTCGTGCGTGCAGAGTGGCCCGTCTTCGGAAGCCCAAGTGCTTCCGAAGACTGCCGAAGCCCAGGGGAAGCGGAGGAGAGCAGTCTACGACCAATCAGTCGAAGACTGCTAATGGGGGAGACTGTGGGGGAACGCAGACACCGTCAGGAGCCCGGGAAGGCTCTATAGGACCCAGCGCCTTCCCTTAGATGAGTATCTGTTTTTTATTTTATTTTATGCTTCAAACTCCATTAAGACAGTATCCAAACCCTTTTTTTAAATGCAAGTTTAGAATTCACCAGAACTACAGATTAACGAACAAGATAGGGGACTGTATGTTTTTTCTTTTACTGGTTTAAAAACATCTACATGGTCTTTTTGGAAAAAAATGTTTGACTTGTTCCCAAGAATCAAATTTCACATTTTTTTGGCCGTTCGTAGCAGGTTCTTCGTAAGTCGGGGACTACCTGTACTTCCTGTGGTGAGTTATTCCAAATTTTAACCACTTTTACTGTGAAGAACCTCTTTCTAAACAGCTGGGGAAATCTCCTTTTTACCATGCATAGATCATGTCCTGTTGTCTTTTGTACAGGCCTAGGGTTAACCTTTCAGTCATCCGTTTTCCAAGCTAATTAATCCCAGTTTTTCTAATGCTGTGTACATATGCTGGATGAAATTTACCTCTGCCAATTATTCAGCAGCCCCCGAGCCCTTTGGCCAACAGTGAGTCTGGTGGAACGCTATGGCCCAGAGCATTGTTCTACATTCTCCCCGGCTCCCACATGACATCACAACCAAGCCACCCCATCAGGAGGTGGTGTATAGACAAACAGTTTGGGCCACCTAGCGTCTGCCTGCTCTTCCGCCAGCCTTCCTGGCACATGCACTGCCCTCCTTATCCATGCATCCATGAATCCCCGACTTCATTCGACCGGTGGCACCAGCTGCCTTTCCCTATGACATCATAAGCAGGTGAGGTGTCGATATATGCCTCTTATAAAGGTATGCTAAGGTAAAGCCCCATTACCAGCGAGAGATCACCTTGGCCAGTCAGAGTGGAAGCTTTGGCACGTGACTAATCAGGCGTAGGTGCTGGCACCAGAGTGGCCAATCACAGCTGCCCGGTGCTCCTTTTGCTATCTTGTGCTGATGGTCTCGTGGGCGAGACCATGGCACCATCATTGGGCCAATTGCTACACTCAATCAGTAGCAGTGACATCTGCTACTGGAGGTAGGGGTGGGCATCCTCCAAAGTTTGCTTCAGGCAGCAGAAAGTCTAGAACCGTCCCTGGATACTGTACAAAGATTACATAAATATTACATGGGCAGCACGAAGGTGTAGTGGTTAGCATGCTCGCCTTGCAGCACTGGGTCCCCGGTTTGAATCCCGGCCAGGGCACTATCTGCACAGAGTTTGTATGTTCTCCCCGTGTCTGAGTGGGTTACCTCCAGGTACTCAGTTTTCCTCCCACATCCCAAAAACAAACAGATAAGTTAATTGGCTTCCCGCTAAAATTGGCCCTAGACTACAATACATACACTACACCATACATGACATGACAATATATTCTGTACAGTGTTGCGGAAGATGTTGGCGCTATATAAATTCTAAAATAATAATAATAAAGCAGATTTGAATACCGAATCTGCTATCTTTTACTTACATAAACATACACAATATTTGGACACATTACTGTATTATTTCTTTTTTATATACCCAAGGCACAGTCATTTGCAAAAGTCAACTTACTTTGTTTTGCATGTTGTAATAGCTGATTTGATGCAATAGATTGTTGTACTCTGCACATCAGTAACTGCTCCTTGCACAAGGTCTACCTGCATTCATGCAGTCAGTAAATATATAAATTGTGTACCAGTCAGTCATTCCCTTCCTGCTGCAGTGTAGTATAACAATGTACAGTATAAAGTTTCAGATGTAGTTCTGTACACTCTGTAGGTGCACATAAGTAGACATGCTGAGCACCTTCACTGAGTGACTTGTGCAAACCATGCCACTGGATTACACACAGTAAAGAAATCACTCACAAGTTGCGTGACAAGAGTAATGAAATGATTAACAGCTGCATATTTGTTCTTTTGCCTGGGGGGCTTCATATTTCCTATGTGATCCTATCGTTGTATTGTTAGAAGACGTTGTTTAATCCTCCTAAGTTCCGTCTCTCCTGTCTATCTGCCCTTTATGACTTTCTCACCTCCTTCCCTCTCAGGCAGGAACAGAAACACTTTGCAGACTCTTCTCTTTTTATACAGCAGATAGACAGTGATCCTCATGCTACAAAATACATGCTAGCAATACCAATAATAAGAGAATGTAGAAGGACCATCATTTTAATAGAATAAGTGAGCTTGTATTTAAAATGTGCTTGGTGTAAGTTAAATGTATGTAGAAGTGCAAGAAACTATAATAGAATTGTGGCTGTTGTCTGTATTCATTTTTGTGGCACGCAGACGTATGCGATACAACAACAATACAACAATAATTTAATGAGGAACTTAAGCGAAAATGGAAAAATAAATAAATAAATACATTGCAAAGTGAGAAGTTAAAATATTGGAAGAGATAAGAAAATGATTAATATTTGTCATGTAATTTTAAGTTCATATTATTTGATTCACAATCAGCCTGCACGCCATCATCTTTACTACTGGCAGACAAGAAAAAAACAGCCCCAACTGCCATTATCTATAACCACACCCACTCACAATGCGATAGGTTAAAAGTTTTTTTTTTAAAATAGATATACATAACATATGCTCAGAGGGAAATACTGGTTGGAAACAGCTGTTATTTCCCACAATGCAACAAGGTTCACAGACAGGAAAATGTAAGGACCTAGGTCCTGACATCACACTGTGGGAGGGGTTTCACCACAATATCAGCCACACAGACCTTCCTGATGATCTATTCGAGAAAAGGTAAAGATTTCTCGTGGGAAAAGGGATATCGGCTATGGATTGGGATGAAAATAAGTCCTTGGTTACAGTTCCTGTTTAAAGACTCTCTATATACATTTTTGTTTCACTCTAGTAACCTCACTCTAGTAACCCTCCCCCCCCCCCCCCCCCCCCGGACGAGTCTTTAACCACTTCCCGACCTCCTAACGCACAGAGGCGGCCGGGAAGTGAAGCCCTGAAGGACCGGCTAACCCACAGAGGCAGCGGTCCTTCTAAGGGCATGGGCGGAGCGATCGCGTCATCCGTGACGCGATCCTCCGCCGGCGCCTGTCACCGCTCGCTCGCCGCAACATCCCGCCGGCTATACGGAAGCGCCGGCGGGATGTTAACCCCGCGATCGCCGCATACAAAGTGTATAATACACTTTGTAATGTTTACAAAGTGTATTATACAGGCTGCCTCCTGCCCTGGTGGTCCCAGTGTCCGAGGGACCACCAGGGCAGGCTGCAGCCACCCTAGTCTGCACCCAAGCACACTGATTTCTCCCCCCCCTGCCCCAGATCGCCCACAGCACCCATCAGACCCCCCCCTGCCCACCCCCCAGACCCCTGTTTGCACCCAATCACCCCCCTAATCACCCATCAATCACTCCCTGTCACTATCTGTCAACGCTATTTTTTTTTATCCCCCCCCCTGCTCCCTGCCCCCTCCTGATCACCCCCCACCCCTCAGATTCTCCCCAGACCCCCCCCCCCAGACCACCCCCCCCTGTTTACTGTATGCATCTATCCCCCTGATCACCTGTCAATCACCTGTCAATCACCTGTCAATCACCCGTCAATCACCCGTCAATCACCCCCTGTCACCGCCACCCATCAATCAGCCCCTAACCTGCCCCTTGCGGGCAATCTGATCACCCCCCCACACCAATAGATCGCCCACAGATCCGACATCAGATCACCTCCCAAATCCATTGTTTACATCTATTCTCTCCTCTAAACACCCACTAATTACCCATCAATCACCCATCAATCACCCCCTATCACCACCTGTCACTTTTACCTATCAGATCAGACCCTAATCTGCCCCTTGCAGGCACCCAATCACCCGCCCACACGCTCAGATTGCCCTCTGACCCCCCCTTATCAATTCACCAGTGCATTAATTACATCTGTTCTTCCCTGTAATAACCCACTGATCACCTGTCAATCACCTATCACCCATCAATCACCCCCTGTCTCTGCCACCCATTAATCAGCCCCTAACCTGCCCCTTGCGGGCAATCTGATCACCCACCCACACCATTAGATCGCCCGCAAACCCGCCGTCAGATTACCTCCCAAATGTATCGTTTACATCTGTTATCTTCTCTAAACACCCACTAAGTACCCATCAATCACCCATCAATCACCCCCTATCACCACCTGTCACTGTTACCTATCAGATCAGACCCTAATCTGCCCCTTGCGGGCACCCAATCACCCGCCCACACGCTCAGATTGCCCTCAGACCCCCCCCCCCCCCCCCTTATCAGTTCGCCAGTGCATTAATTACATCTGTCCTTCCCTGTAATAACCCACTGATCACCTGTCAATCACCTGCCAATCACCTATCACCCATCAATCACCCCCTGTCACTGCCACCCAACAATCAGCCCCTAACCTGCCCCTTGCGGGCAATCTGATCACCCACCCACACCAATAGATCACCCGCAGATCCGACATCAGATCACCACCCAAGCGCAGCGTTTACATCTATTCTCTCCTCTAAACACCCACTAATTACCCATCAATCACCCATCAATCACTCCCTATCACCACCTGTCACTGTTACCTATCAGATCAGACCCTAATCTGCCCCTTGCGGGCACCCAATCACCCGCCTACACGCTCAGATTGCCCTCAGACCCCCCTTTATCAATTCGCCAGTGCAATATTTACATCTGTCCTTCCCTGTAATAACCCACTGATCACCTGTCAATCACCTGCCAATCACCTATCACCCATCAATCACCCCCTGTCACTGCCACCCAACAATCAGCCCCTAACCTGCCCCTTGCGGGCAAACTGATCACCCACCCACACCAATAGATCGCCCGCAGATCCGACATCAGATCACCACCCAAGCGCAGTGTTTCCATCTATTCTCTCCTCTAAACACCCACTAATTACCCATCAATCACCCATCAATCACCCCCTATCACCACCTGTCACTGTTACCCATCAGATCAGACCCTAATCTGCCCCTTGCGGGCACCCAATCGCCCGCCTACACGCTCAGATTGCCCTCAGACCCCCCCTTATCAATTCGCCAGTGCAATATTTACATCTGTTCTCCCCTGTAATAACCCACTGATTACCTGTCAATCACCTATCAATCACCCATCAATCACCCCCTGTCACTGCCACCCATCAATCACCCCCTGTCACTGCCACCCATCAATCACCCGCTGTCACTGCCACCCATCAATCAGCCCCTAACCTGCCCCTTGCGGGCAAACTGATCACCCACCCACACCAATAGATCGCCCGCAGATCCGACATCAGATCACCACCCAAGCGCAGTGTTTCCATCTATTCTCTACCCTAAACACCCACTAATTACCCATCAATCACCCCCTGTCACTGCTACCCATCAGATTAGACCCCTATCTGCCCCTAGGGCACTCAATCACCCGCCCACACCCTCAGAATGCCCTCAGACCCCAGCCCTGATCACCTCGCCAGTGCATTGCTTGCATCTATTCCCCCCTCTAATCACACCTTGAGACACCCATCAATCACCTCCTGTCACCCCCTAGCACACCTACCCATCAGATCAGGCCCCAATTTGCCCCGTGTGGGCTCCTGATCACTCGGCCAAACCCTCAGACCCCCTTCCGATCACCTCCCCAGTGCATTGATTGCATCTATTTTCCCCTCTAACCACCCCCTGAGACACCCATCAATCACCTCCTGTCACCCCCCTAGCACTCCTATCCATCAGATCAGGCCCAATACAACCTGTCATCTAAAAGGCCACCTGCTTATGACCGGTTCCACAAAATTCGCCCCCTCATAGACCACCTGTCATTAAAATTTGCAGATGCTTATACCCCTGAACAGTCATTTTGAGACATTTGGTTTCCAGACTACTCACGGTTTTGGGCCTGTAAAATGCCAGGGCGGTATAGGAACCCCACAAGTGACCCCATTTTAGAAAAAAAGACACCCCAAGGTATTCTGTTAGGTGTATGACGAGTTCATAGAAGATTTTATTTTTTGTCAAAAGTTAGCGGAAATTAATTTTTATTGGTTTTTTTTCACAAAGTGTCATTTTTCACTAACTTGTGACAAAAAATAAAATCTTCTATGAACTCGCCATACACCTAACGGAATACCTTGGGGTGTCTTCTTTCTAAAATGGGGTCACTTGTGGGGTTCCTATACTGCCCTGGCATTTTAGGGGCCCTAAACCGCGAGGAGTAGTCTAGAAAACAAATGCTTCAAAATGACCTGTGAATAGGACGTTGGGCCCCTTAGCGCACCTAGGCTGCAAAAAAGTGTCACACATGTGGTACCGCCGTACTCAGGAAAAGTAGTATAATGTGTTTTGGGGTGTATTTTTACACATACCCATGCTGGGTGGGAGAAATTTCTATGTAAATGGACAATTGTGTGTAAAAAAAATCAAACAATTGTCATTTACAGAGATATTTCTCCCACTTAGCATGGGTATGTGTAAAAATACACCCCAAAACGCATTATACTACTTCTCCTGAGTACAGCGGTACCACATGTGTGGCACTTTTTTACACCCTAAGTACGCTAAGGGGCCCAAAGTCCAATGAGTACCTTTAGGATTTCACAGGTCATTTTGCGACATTTGGTTTCAAGACTACTCCTCACGGTTTAGGGCCCCTAAAATGCCAGGGCAGTATAGGAACCCCACAAATGACCCCATTCTAGAAAGAAGACACCCAAAGGTATTCCGTACGGAGTATGGTGAGTTCATAGAAGATTTTATTTTTTGTCACAAGTTAGCGGAAAATGACACTTTGTGAAAAAAAACTATTAAAATCAATTTCCGCTAACTTGTGACAAAAAAATAAAAACTTCTATGAACTCACCATACTCCTAACGGAATACCTTGGGGTGTCTTCTTTCTAAAATGGGGTCATTAGTGGGGTTCCTATACTGCCCTGGCATTTTAGGGGCCCTAAACCGCGAGGAGTAGTCTAGAAAACAAATGCTTCAAAATGACCTGTGAATAGGACTTTGGGCCCCTTAGTGCAGTTAGGGTGCAAAAAAGTGCCACACATGTGGTATCGCCGTACTCGGGAGAAGTAGTACAATGTGTTTTGGGGTGTATTTTTACACATACCCATGCTGGGTGGGAGAAATACCTCTGTAAATGACAATCTTTTGATTTTTTTGCACACAATTGTCCATTTACAGAGGTATTTCTCCCACCCAGCATGGGTATGTGTAAAAATACACCCCAAAACACATTGTACTACTTCTCCCGAGTATGGCGATACCACATGTGTGGCACTTTTTTGCACCCTAACTGCGCTAAAGGGCCCAAAGTCCAATGAGTACCTTTAGGATTTCACAGGTCATTTTGAGAAATTTCGTTTCAAGACTACTCCTCACGGTTTAGGGCCCCTAAAATGCCAGGGCAGTATAGGAACCCCACAAATGACCCCATTTTAGAAAGAAGACACCCCAAGGTATTCCGTACGGAGTATGGTCAGTTCATAGAAGATTTTATTTTTTGTCACAAGTTAGCGGAAATTGATTTTAATTGTGTTTTTTCACAAAGTGTCATTTTCCGCTAACTTTTGACAAAAAATAAAATCTTCTATGAACTCACCATACTCCTAATGGAATACCTTGGGGTGTCTTCTTTCTAAAATGGGGTCATTTGTGGGGTTCCTATACTGCCCTGGCATTTTAGGGGCCCTAAACCGTGAGGAGTAGTCCTGAAACGAAATTTCTCAAAATGACCTGTGAAATCCTAAAGGTACTCATTGGACTTTGGGCCCTTTAGCGCAGTTAGGGTGCAAAAAAGTGCCACACATGTGGTATCGCCGTACTCAGGAGAAGTAGTATAATGTGTTTTGTGGTGTATTTTTACACATACCCATGCTGAGTGGGAGAAATATCTCTGTAAATGGACAATTGTGTGTAAAAAAAATTAACAAATTGTCATTTACAGAGATATTTCTCCCACCCAGCATGGTTATGTGTAAAAATACACCCCAAAACACATTATACTACTTCTCCTGAGTACGGCAATACCACATGTGTGGCACTTTTTTGCAGCCTAACTGCGCTAAGGGGTCCAAAGTCCAATGAGCACCTTTAGGCTTTACAGGGGTGCTTACAATTTAGCACCCCCCAAAATGTCAGGACAGTAAACACACCCCACAAATGATCCCATTTTGGAAAGTAGACCCTTCAAGGTATTCAGAGAGGGGCATGGTGAGTCCGTGGCAGATTTCATTTTTTTTTGTCGCAAGTTAGAAGAAATGGAAACTTTTTTTTTTTTTTTTTTTTCTCACAAAGTGTCATTTTCCGCTTACTTGTGACAAAAAATAATATCTTCTATGAACTCACTATGCCTCTCAGTGAATATTTTGGGATGTCTTCTTTCCAAAATGGGGTCATTTGGGGGGTATTTATACTATCCTGGAATTCTAGCCCCTCATGAAACATGACAGGGGGTCAGAAAAGTCAGAGATGCTTGAAAATGGGAAAATTCACTTTTTGCACCATAGTTTGTAAACGCTATAACTTTTACCCAAACCAATAAATATACACTGAATGGGTTTTTTTTATCAAAAACATGTTTGTCCACATTTTTCGCGCTGCATGTATACAGAAATTTTACTTTATTTGAAAAATGTCAGCACAGAAAGTTAAAAAAATCATTTTTTTGCCAAAATTCATGTCTTTTTTGATGAATATAATAAAAAGTAAAAATCGCAGGACCAATCAAATAGCACCAAAAGAAAGCTTTATTAGTGACAAGAAAAGGAGCCAAAATTCATTTAGGTGGTAGGTTGTATGAGCGAGCAATAAACCGTGAAAGCTGCAGTGGTCTGAATGGAAAAAAAGTGGCCGGTCCTTAAGGGGTAGAAAGCCCTAGGTCCTCAAGTGGTTAAAGATGAGATAAAATGTACTACAATGGCTGCAAATATTATAATTTAGCAGTCATGTGACTCCCGGTGCTTTTTGTCATTTCATCCTGTGGTGTGACTGAGCTGACAATCATCCGGCTTCTCACTGTGGACAATGGAGAAGGTTGGTTTAATTTTATTTTGATAGCATAGTGGAAGGGGAGGGTCACAGTAAAAAAAATTCATGAAGAGTGGTTTAACGCTCCACTACATGTTATAATACTTTTACTTTAACCCTTTGTAAATCATTCTGCTCCTATGCCAAAGAAACACTAAAACTATAACTAAAAAATGATAAAAAGACCACAGTTTTATGGAAACATGCAAACTATCCACACACTGAGGACTAGAGAGGGTCAGTGAAATACAAATATTCACGGAATGCAAGCAGTTTAGGCCTGGAACCCACTAGGAGCCATTTTCTGAGCGCTTTGGGATTTGAAAAGCTCTTGCTAATGTAATGCTATGGGTGTGATCCCACTTGTGGGATGTGATTTTATAAAAATCTCCCATTGCATTGCATTAGCAAGAGCTTTTCAAATCACTAGCGCTTAGAAAAGGCTACTAGTGGGTTTGAGCCCTCATGCAAATTGTATGTAGCTTGGAATTGGGCCAATCAGGATCAACAGAAGTACGGTATATTTGACTGAGCCAATTCAGTGCATACCATTTGTATGAAATTTGCATGCAAGCTGGAATTATTTGTATCTCATTGACCATCTCTACCTCAATAAATGTTTTGACATATTCAAAATATGAGAAAAAGAAAAAAGAAAGAAACCAGCATGACAATTTATTTTGATTTCAGGTTAATTTAAAGCAATCTGTATATAAAAAAAATGCTCGGCTTTGTAAAGCAGGTATATAAACCTAACTTCTGCCGTGTCCATTCTGACTTCTACATCTCTTGTTAATTTAACGCTGTTAATCAACAACGAACGGCTCATGTTCCGCAATGTGTCAAGGTATGTACAGGCTGTAAAGAATTCCTGGAATAGCGGAGCAATATGTCTTCTAAATCTGACAGCCTCCTGTACAACGCTCAGCAGTCCTTAGCTCCTGTGTTACAGACCTGTCACACTGCCTGTATTTTTCATGCAAATGCTCAACTTCTGGTATCTCCTATAGCTAATCAAGAAAGCTAACAACATCCCTAGGACTCAGCTCCTGGAGTACAAGCAGAGCCAGGAAGAGAGCCGTGTCCCACTGGTAGTAACCTACAACCCACGCCTGGAAATCTTAAGAAATATTGCAAAAGAACTTCATCCTGTTCTACACAGGGATCAGAGACTGAAAAAGATATTCCCTGAACCTCCCCTCCTAGCGTTCCGACAGCCACGCAATCTTAAGCAGATGATAGTGAGGAGTGCCTTAAATAGGCAAGAACAGAATGGAACATTACCCTGCCGAGGGAAAAAGTGTGGGACCTGTAAACACATCCATTCCACTGACAGGATACTAATACCAGGTACACAACAGGAATACAAAGTACAAGGCACCTTTTCCTGCGACTCATCTAATGTGGTATACGTAATCATGTGTGGGAGAAACAAGTCAACCACTGCGTGATCGCATGACACACCACAGATCCACTATTAACAGCAGGAAAAAGGATATTACAAAATATACTGATCTCCCAATACCAACACACTGTCGTTTACCTGGACACAGTTTAAGCGATTTTCGCGTCACTGCATTAATGGGTGGCTTCAAATCAAGAAACATGAGACTAACACAAGAAACTAAGTTTATACATTGGTTCAAAACTGTAGAAGATGGTTTAAACAAGGACTCTAACTTCTTGTGCTGGTACGATGGGTTTTAAAGGCCACAATTCTTTTAATTTAAATTTTTCTATCTTTTCATTCATTTTTGTGCCATATGCTGTGTAAGATGGAATTCACTGTCACTATTCATTTTATTTGCTTTCAGGTGCTGGCTTTAAATGCCACAATTCTCTTAAGCTTAAAATTAATGATGCATGTAACCAGGCCTGTTACCATTTGAATTCGGAATTTACGATGTCTCCCCATCACCAGAGTCTGCTTTATGTCATGTTGAGGATTCTATTGATTTTATCAATTTAGATAGGATGCCTGGGAAAGCCTCCTCAGTAACAGTTAAAGGGGAACTTCAGCCTAAACAAACATACTGTCATCAAGTTACATTAGTTATGTTAATTAGAATAGATAGGTAATATAATCTCGTACCCACCCTGTTTTAAAAAACAGGCAAATGTTTGTGATTCATGGGGGCTGCCATCTTTGTCATGGGGGCAGCCATCTTGTTGGTTGAAAGGAGGTGACAAGGAGCAGGAGACACAGTTCCAACTGTCCTGTGTCCTGATTACCCCTCCCAGCTGCACGCACTAGGCTTCAAATGTCAAATTCAAAATGTAAAAAAAAAAAAAAAATTGCACCAAAACAGCAGAACGAGAACAACAAAATCAGAAATCCCATCATGCTTTGCACAGCATCAGGGGAAAAAAGCCCGGGCAGTTTTCTTCTGTGCAGCTAAAAATGAGGCTTGTATACGAGAAACAAAATTCTGATGCTGTGAAACTGTTAAAGAAACACAAAGCCTTTTCAGTGCTGCTGAGTCGCTTTTTAGTCTGGAGGTTCACTTTAAGGCATCTAATTACATTTATGTTTGCTAAAGAATGTTTCTCCTCTGTATGTCAGTCTATATAAGCTGTGTTTTTCAGTTTTGGTCAGGAACCAGTCCGACGAAGGCTTTTTATAAGTCGAAAGCTCACTGTTTATCCATCTCTAAGTTAGCCAATAAATGGTATCATCCTGATTCAAAACTTCTTGCTTTTACTCATGGCTAACACGGTACAACACTTTACTGCTTCTACTATAGCTAATGAGCTCCAACTGGCCTTACTGTATTCCAAGTGGACCTGAAGCAAAACAAAAAAAAAACAACAACTTATGAATTGTATGTGTAGTACGGATAATGAATAGAACATCAGTAGCAAAGAAAAGTCTCATATTTTTTTATTTTCAGTTATATACCGGTAGCTCTTTTTTTTATGATATTGCATCATACTGTCACAGTTGCAGTTTTAATCTCCCTGGCGGTCAATTAAATCCGCCAGGGAGGCAGCGCAGCAGTATTTAAATTTTTTTTTTTTTTTTACATCATGTAGCTAGCCTAGCGCTAGCTACATGATAGCCGCTGAGCAGCGGCATCCCACCACCCCCTCCGATTGCCTCCGGCGATCAGGCCCATCAGGAAATCCCGTTCTGAACAGGATTTCCTTTAGGGATTCCCCCGTCCCATGGCGATGGGCGCGATGACGTCATCGATGTCGTGACGTCAGAGGGAGTCCCGATCCACCCCTCAGCGCTGCCTGGCACTAATTGGCCAGGCAGCGCACAGGGTCTCGGGGGGGGGCACCCTCTAATGCGGCGGGTAGCGGCGAATCGGTGCGGAGCGGCGCCGCGCCGATCGTAGGTAACGCGCAGCTAGCAAAGTGCTAGCTGCATGTATAAAAAAAAAAATTATGCAAATCGGCCCAGTGGGGCCTGAGAAATCCTCAGCAGCGCCTTACTCCGTGTCCAGCACGGGGTTACTGCTAAGGAGGTTAAACCACACTCTGGCCCATATGCAATTCACTTTTTCACCTGAGTTTTCTCCTAGGAGATAATTTTTCATCTTCTGTTTAGAATAACTTTTCAGCACTTTGCAATTGAAAAAAGTGCTGAAAAGTAGGTGATAAAGTACTGTCAAAACTATTTTAAGTATTTTTGATGCTTGCTGGTGATTTAAAATGCCTTTTATTCACAGGTTTGGAAATATCTCCCAGGAGAAAAAACTCAGGAGAAAAAGTGAATTGTACATGGGCCTCTGTCTTTTAAGCTACAAAACAGAGCAGAACTATTGACCCTTTGAAGTTTCCTGCAGTAAAACCTTATATCAAGCTGTCTCACTTTCTCTGCTGTTTATGTGCTTCAGAAAAAAGGACTGTATTCGACCTAGTGAGTCGGAGAGCTCAGAGAAGCTGTTTTGAATAGATAACTGAAGTTCCTGTACTGGAAAACAATATGAGACTCGTTACTGTTCTACCAATGTTCTATTTCTTAGCTGTACTACACATACAAATCATTATATCATTTAACCTATGGCTGTCCTATCAGGTTACATAGGAAGCATCTTCCACTGATCTGAGCAGAAAAGTAAGGGAAGCTCCTACTGAGTTGCTGGAGCTGAATTGTTTAGCAGCACTCAGTAAGTGCTGCCATTCTCCTGACATTGCACTGGAGTTATGGTATGTGATCATGTTGGAGAACCTGGTGATACGTATAACACACCCTTGCATAAACAGATGTGCCCATACTAAATATGTGCTGGTTATGAGCCATTTAAGCCAATTCACAGACCAAACGGTGGTTCACTATTTAAACTAGGAAATGTGTTATTTTAGCTTCTGCCTCCTGTTACCACTGTGACACAATAATGGAAGAAATCTGAGCCAGCCTCAAGGGGGTACCTCAGGTCTATACATCCTGCTCCATCCTCTCTGCTTTCTTACTCAGCTGTCTCCCTACACTTACTGAAGATCATAAGACCTTTTACTCCTTTTCATCCTGTTCAACTATCCCAGCTGTTTCATTACTTCCTTCCTGTGGCTTTATGTAGTTTTTGTTACTTCATCAGCTATTCATATAGTACAGCTCAATGTTCACGTCCCCCATCTTTCATGCTTGTTTATCTCATCAATGGGATAGATGAGAGGATAGATCTGCTGTGTATAATGGTGGACAGGCAACCCCACGGCATTATGTGTCTGTAACTTAAACTGTCTCTTCCATTCTACAAAGAATTCCCTTCCGAACCCATTTCCTATATGAATCAATATTCCATTATATTTTATTATTCATAGTCTGAGGAAGGCTGCTAGGGATAACTACAATATTAAAACGCAGAGCTAAGCAAAAGGGTGTTGATGTGAATAACAGTTGTTTGTGAGCTTTGTGCATACGGGCACTGGCACACATTCAGTACCCATGCTGCAGCTAGGCATTCCACCACTCACACACATAAACTGTTCACATGAGTAGGAACAGACCCTGCAAAGCTGAGTTCAATGTGACGCAAGCATCTTGCGATCTGCTTCATTGGAGTTTGAATACAGTTACTCTTAAAGCACTACTATAGGGGGGGAAAGAGTTGAACTTACCTGGGGCGTCTAATGGTCCCCCGCAGACATCCTGTGCCCCCGCAGCCACTCACCGATGCTCCTGTCCCCGCCTCCAGTTCACTTCTGGAATTTCTGACTTTAAAGTTGGAAAACCACTGCGCCTGCGCGGCCATGTCCTCGCTCCCGCGGACATCACCAGGAGTGTACTGTGCAGGCGCAGACCATACTGGGCCCGCGCAATACACTCCTGGTGATGTCCGCGGGAGCTAGGGTGCAGCCGCGCAGGTGCAGTGATTTTCCAACTTTAAAGTCAGAAATTCCAGAAGTGAACCGGAGGCGGGACCGGAGCATCAGTGAATGGCTGCACGGGCACAAGATGTCTGCGGGGGACCATTAGAAGCCCCGGGTAAGTTTAACTCTTTTTTCCCCCTACCCCCTACAGTACTTCTTTAAGCTCAATACTTATCTTAGGATGAATCGGGGAGCCCCATAGCAACGCCTCCTGATGAACCAACTTCCCCAATCCATCTTCCTGCCTGTGACAACTCACAACATCACATGACAGGCGCGAACGATCACGGCACTTTACGCGGGAGTCGCTGGGGATCTTAAAGATTCGATCCGCGGTGACGGTCCTTGGCGTGCATCACGAAGTGTTGTTAACCTATACCCACCTCATGAGATCACAAAAGTGTTCATTCATTACTCAAAAAAATCACCGGTTGTCAGAGGAATCGCGCAAAGAACCATGAGGTGGGTACAAGCCTTAAAGGCCCGTACCCACTGCATATGTTTTCCGATGATTTTTTCACCGATCAGTGATTTTTTTTTTCTTTTTAGCACCGAGCAATCGTTTTCCGTGATTTCACAATGTGGGTACTGGTCGCGATAACTGACATTTGGCAACAAGTGGCGACAATGACTCCCACGCAAAGTACTGCAATTGCTTGAACCCTCGTTCACGCCTGTCATGTGCCTTCATGTATACTAATTTTTCCAGCCTTCAGATCTGGTTTTGGCTAACCTTTACACACTGCCGCCTCCACTTTTTTATTTTTGGTTGACAGTGGAAGCCAACTTGGTTTAATATGTTGCATATTCTGAGATGCTTCTTTGCTCACCACAGTGGAAAACAAAAGTTTTCCTCCTTAAAACAGAAGGTATTCATGAAAATTCAGGTTGGAGTGAGCATATGATGTCTCCACGACGCATCACTGCTGGATATGCAAATCATCCTTTGTTGTCCCTGTAAGCTAACCACACCTCCAGAACTGCTGGACTGCAATGATGTGTTGTTAATTGTACAGAACCAAAATAATCCAACATGCATACAGACTGTTTTAGATTGGTTGTGCCTCATCAGTGCAAGGCATGGATTATTGTCAGTGGTGCTCACCTCCAGGTCGTGATCACGCTTACGCGTAGATTCACGACCATTTTGACGCATTCCGCCTCGGACACGAAAATCCGTGAATAGATTTTCAACCACGAAAATCTACTTCGGCTTCGCGTGAATGCGGACAGAAATCCGCATTCACGCTCGTGAAACCCGGTGCTGAAGTCGTGGTTTGCGGAAATGCGTCAAACTATGCGGAAGTGACACATTGCAGGCCAATCAGAGTGCCCCAGCCAGGCCCTAGCAACTAATCACAGGAGGGGAGCTATGCCCTCCCCTCCTGAATATAAAGCGGCGGCCATGATGGAAAAGCTCTGTCCTTGTTAGACTGTGGTGCTGAGAGGATTATCTCCAGGCCATTGTTGTTTGAGCAAGTGCATTTATTGTGTTAAAAACAAAGCGTTTTTTTTGCTAACACTGCTCTTATACTGTACACAGTTAGCTAGTCAGTGAGTGATTGCTGTAGTTAGTTGTAGTCAGTGTAGTGTAGTGGGAGTGTGGGAGTCTAGTGATTATTTAACTGTGTGTAGTGCTGTGCAGGCAGGTTCAGTGCTGCAGTGTAGTGGGAGTGGGGATTATCTGTGTGTAGAGTGCAGGCAGGCAGGTTAGTGCAGCTGCAGTGTTCACTTGTATATTCCAGTGACAGTTATACACTTGTACTATTTGCAGGCAGCTAGTCACACCGCCGGCGCCGCCACTCTCTGCCAGCGCTGTTTATTCATTCTGTCAGTGACCTTGTGCCGTGCCCAGTGCCCACTGCTCGCTCGCTCGCTGGCATATGAGCATCTCATTACACAGTGTGACATCCTTGTGTGCCCACTGCATCCTTCAGTGACCTAGTTGTATATCCAGTGCCCACTGCTGTGCCCACTGCATCCTTCAGTGACCTTGTACTGTGGCCACTGCATCCTTCAGTGACCTAGTTGTATATCCAGTGCCCACTGCTGTGCCCACTGCATCCTTCAGTGACCTTGTACTGTCCCCACTGCATCCTTCAGTGACCTTGTACTGTGCCCACTGCATCCTTCAGTGACCTTGTACTGTGCCCACTGCATCCTTCAGTGACCTAGTTGTATATCCAGTGCCCACTGCTGTGCCCACTGCATCCTTCAGTGACCTTGTACTGTGCCCACTGCATCCTTCAGTGACCTAGTTGTATATCCAGTGCCCACTGCTGTGCCCACTGCATCCTTCAGTGACCTTGTACTGTGGCCACTGCATCCTTCAGTGACCTTGTACTGTGCCCACTGCATCCTTCAGTGACCTAGTTGTATATCCAGTGCCCACTGCTGTGCTCACTGCATCCTTCAGTGACCTTGTACTGTGGCCACTGCATCCTTCAGTGACCTTGTACTGTGCCCACTGCATCCTTCAGTGACCTAGTTGTATATCCAGTGCCCACTGCTGTGCCCACTGCATCCTTCAGTGACCTTGTACTGTGCCCACTGCATCCTTCAGTGACCTTGTACTGTGCCCACTGCATCCTTCAGTGACCTTGTACTGTGCCCACTGCATCCTTCAGTGACCTAGTTGTATATCCAGTGCCCACTGCTGTGCCCACTGCATCCTTAAGTGACCTTGTACTGTGGCCACTGCATCCTTCAGTGACCTAGTTGTATATCCAGTGCCCACTGCTGTGCCCACTGCATCCTTCAGTGACCTTGTACTGTGGCCACTGCATCCTTCAGTGACCTTGTACTGTGCCCACTGCATCCTTCAGTGACCTTGTACTGTGCCCACTGCATCCAGTGATTCATTACTAGCAACATGTCTGGCAGGGTTTCGCGGGGTGAGAGGAAAGGGAGTTCAATTGCCTCAGCCACTTCTGGGACTGCTCCACGTCCAGGGAGAGGACGCCCAGCTGTACGTGGTCGTGATGCAGCAGAAAAGGGGGCAGCAAAGCCTGGGCCGAGTCAGCGGACGCCATTGTCCAAATATTTTAAAGTTTCTGGTCCCCGTGTGGTGGTTGAGCAAATGGAACCTGACGTACTCATGGACATCATGACTTCCTCCCAGACCTCTACTGTGAGCACCACTCCAAGCAGTAGCAGCAGCAGCCAACATCCCACGCTTGTTGTGACATCCACCCCAGCACCCACTGGTCAGCAGCCCTCCCAGGATGACAGCGTTCTGTCCCTCAGTCCGGCATCTGGGAACCTGCTGATGCAAGAAGCTCAGGACTTACTGGGGACTGATGTGGCAGAGATTGAGATCGGGCCACAATCACAAGCGTTGTTGAGTTCTGGTGATGAAGAAGAGGGGTCTGTGTCTGGGGATGTAGGGACAGAAGAGGAGGCGGGGGAGTCAGAGGAAGAGCTGGATTATGATGATGCTGCTGATGACGACGTTGTGGACCCTAACTATGTGCAGCCTGCTGAGTCCGTGGAAGAATGGTCAGAGCAGGATGACGAGTCGCCTAGGCAAGGATATCGCCATATGTCAGGCAGGGGCAGGGGCATCGGCAGCAGTGGGCGTGGAGGAAGTAGACAGGACACTGCTTCAGCCGGCACCACCACCATGCAACCCCCGGCAACTACTACCACACATTGCTCCGCTGCACCCTCTGCTAGTGGGGGCCGCAGTAAATTAAAGTCACCAGTGTGGGATTGCTTTGAGGAATGTACTGATGACAAAAGGTATGCGGTGTGCAGGTTATGCAGCAAAAGATTGAGCCGTGGGAAAAGTCTGAGCAAGATGGGTACCTCATCCCTCCAGGGCCACCTGAGAAGCCGCCACTGCCGCGAGTATGCGGACTTTAAGAGGAAGCAGGCACTGCTGGCAGGGGTTCCTGAGAGCAGAAGGCCCACCAGCGCAGCAGCATCCTCCCTCCCTCAGGGTCGTGAATCCCCCACAGCAGCAGCAGTAGTAGCACGCAAGCGCTCTTCCACCTCGGCTGCTCAGGACACAGACATTGAGGCTGGCAGCCAGTGTTCGTCTCTCTCCTCTGTCTCCCCTGCATCCCAGCGTCGTCAGACCCTGCTGAGCGACACCTTTCAGGGTCTGACCAAGCCTCTGCCTCCAAGCCACAGGCGGATCCGCAAACTAAATGGCTTGCTGGCCCGGGCCATGGCATCACAGCTGCTTCCCTACTCCCTGGTGCAGGAGGGGAGCGCCATGCGGACGCTGCTCCAATTTGGCATCCCCGAGTGGCAAGTCCCCAGTCGCCACTATTTCAGCAGGAGCGCGATCCCAGCACTCCACAAGTTTGTGGTGGAAAACGTGGCCCGTTCCCTGGACTACTCTGTGGGCAAGCGGGTCCACGTGACCATGGACTCGTGGAGTAGCAGATTTGGGACAGGTCGCTACCTGTCCTTTACGGCCCACTGGGTGACACTGATGGAAGGGAGGGAGGACAAGAGCGCATCAGCCCAGCTAGTGGTGCCACCACGCGGGATCAGGGGGGATGCAGAAGGGTCCTGTCACGACACTCCCTCAGCACCCGGAAAGCAAGCCCGCCTCGGCAGCAGCAGCGCCAAGCCCTTTTAACATTGGTGGCCCTGGGGAAGGAGAGGCTTACGGCCACCAACGTCCTGGCCGCCCTCAGGAAGCATGAGCGGAGGTGGCTGACCCCCAGAGGCCTGGAAGTGGGGTATGTGGCAGCCGATAACGGGGCCAACCTGGTGGCAGCAGTGCAGCAGGGAAACCTCCAGCACATCCCCTGCTTGGCCCACGTGCTCAATCTTGTGGTGCAGCGCTTCTTGCGCACCTACCAGGGGATGAGCGAGCTGCTGCAGGATGCCCGGGCGGTGGTACGCTTTTTCCGCCTGTCAGCCACTGCCTCTGCACTCTTGTCCACCTTACAGCAGCAGTATGGAAGGCCACAACACCGGCTGATCATCGACATGCCAGTTCGCTGGAATTCGACTCTGGCCATGTTGGAGCGGCTGTGTCAGCACAGGCTGGCTCTTAGGGCCTACATGCTAGACCCAAGTGTCCCCAGCAACCAGCAAGTCCCCATGGTTACTGCCACTCAGTGGACACTGATGCAGCAAGTATGCCTGGTGCTGAGTCCCTTCCTGGAGGCAACCAAGATGGTCAGTGAGGAGCGGGCCTCTGTGTGCCAGTGGGTGCCCTTGGTTTGTCTACTGGAGCAGGCAATGGACAATTTAATTGAGCGTGGGGATGAAGCCCTGAGGCAGTTGGAAGAACAGGAGCAGATGGCAGCACAGTCCAGCTCAGAGGAGGGCTCACAGCAGGTAGTGGAAGAGTTGGAGGTCCCTAACCTGAATGAGGAGGAGGAGCAGAGTGCAGCAGGCGTTGTACGTGGATGGCGGTTTGAGGAGGACAACGACATGGCACAGGAAGAGGACAGGCATGCGTTATGGGACAATGGCGAGGACGAGGAAGATCTTGCTGGCAGGGCCCACTTGTTTCCCATGGCTGTGCACATGTTGCGCTGCCTTCGCAGGGACCCCCGGGTGATCCAGATGCGTTCAAGGGAGGACATCTGGATTACCTTGATGCTTGATCCCCGTCTGAAGGGGAAGCTGGGAGACTTAATGACGCCATCCACCACCGAGCAACGCACAAGGGAGTTGAAGGAGGCCCTTGTGCGCAGACTACTGGAAGCATTCCCCAGCCTTCCACCCCCACTGTAACTGCTCTGCCAAGCCAGCAAGAGGTGCCTGCCATTGCCACTAGCAGCACAACAACAACCACCAGCAGCAGCAGCAGCAGCAACTGGCGCCCCGGAGACCTGAAGAGCCTAAGCAAGAGCCTGTATGCAGTGCAGCAGCCCAGAACAGAGGTGCCCGCCACAGCATCCACCACCAACCAGCACAAGCAACGACTGACCACCATGGTGTCTGACTATATGGGGTCATCCAGCGGGCTCAATGACACCGACAGCCCCGTGGACCCCTTGGAGTACTGGGTCAAGAGACTGGACATCTGGAGCGAGCTTTCCCAGTACGCCCTGGAACTCCTATCCTGCCCTCCTTCCAGTGTCCTCTCAGAGAGATGCTTTAGTGCGGCCGGTGGCGTGGTCACAGAGAAGCGCTCTCGGCTCTCCCACGCCTCTGTGGACAAACTCACCTTCCTGAAAATCAACCAGGCTTGGGTGGAAGGTGAGTTCCTGGCCCCTATTGTCGGACACAGGGGGACATGAAGTGGCTGCTGCATGTGCTGTTGTTAACTATGCCTGCCTTTATAAAGACATTTACTACCTGCCTAGTGCCTACCTTGGTTAATTTTTTGGTGTTATGGTACTACTACCAGTAAGTTGCCATGGTCCTCCTTCTGAGCTGCTGAACTGACCGCCCGCTTTGTCCTCCTGACTCAGTCGCTACTACACTCTGCGTTCACACTGCCCGGGTCGCCGGGTGCATTTAATTTTTGGCCAGCACTATGACGCTGTGCTACTACTACTGTGCTGCTGCTGCTGAACTGACCGCCCGCTTTGTCCTCCTGACTCAGTCGCTACTACACTCTGCGTTCACACTGCCCGGGTCGCCGGGTGCATTTAATTTTTTGGCCAGCACTATGACGCTGTGCTGCTACTACTACCACCAGTATGTTGCCGTGGTCCTTCTGTGCTGCTGAACTGACCGCCCGCATAGTCCTTCTCCTGACTCAGTCGCTACCACCACTGCACTCTGCGTTCACACTGCCCGTGTCCACTGACAACTCTGCTGCGATGTCATTGCTAATTGCTGCAAAAAGAACAAAAAAAAAATTACAAAAACCTCTCTGGAGCCTTTTTGCCGTCAGCCACTCATCTTCCTCCAGCGGTACCTTCGCCGCCAAGTGCCATTGGAACTCGCTTTCACCTCTTTGACTGCTTAACGCGTATATCCCTTTTTAAAACCACTTATTACCAATTAATAGCCCCATTTAAAGTGTTGATTTCACTTTAAAATCCATTTTCTCTAGAAAAAAAATTTTTGGGGGAATTTTTTATGTTGAAGTTATGTTGCCCCTTATCACCTCGATAATCCATGCTATTTGGGGGACTGTAGCATGTATGGGGGCTTTGTTATTAACGTTAAAAGAAAATCCGCCTCCGGGCGTGAATCCGCGCGTGATTACGCCATTCACGGGAAAAAATCTGCGTGGTTGCGTGGACGCGGACGAAAATCCGCATGCGGCGGGGCCGAATGCGGATTTTTTTTTTGCAACCACGCGGATTTCCGAATTTGTGGATGAGGCACATCCGAGCATCCCTGATTATTGTGGCTCTATGGAGCAGCATTCAGAGTTACAGATTACCCAGAAAGCTCACGGTGAACCAGAACTCATAGGCGTGTGTAGCCCCTTACACCAACAACCAAACAAAATTGGCTTGCTGCTTTTCCTTTAGATATTTCCTAGTACTCCACCTCATCAAAGTGACAGGCAATCAGAATGAAAATAACCAGAATATTTAGTTACTATGGACAACACATACTGTCTTTTTTTATTTTGTTTCCATTACTGTATAAAAATCAAGACCCTGGTGTTCTGTTCAGCCCTACTAAAAGCTGTTTCTCATCATTATTACTATGTTTAACTCTTCCATATCCAGTGACAGTATAATATTTGTACATACTTTATTTTATGTGCTGTCTGGCTTTTCCTTTCATTTGAGGTTGAGGTTTTGTTTTTGTACTTTAGCACATTCAGTTTAGTCTGCGGTGTTGTAGAAAGGATCAGTCTGTTGTTGATTAATCAGTGTGTAGACGTGCTTTGGCTGCTGCTTCAATTTTCCTCTTTATATATGATTAATAGACCATGCCTGTCGGAATAAGGTTGACGAGCCCTGCATGTTTTGTGCTTTTCCTGTCTTTATCAAATTCTCCTAATACCTCCTCAGCTTTATTAGATGTACTGTAGTATTTCACCAGGCTGTCAGGTTTTGCCTTTTTTTCCTATGCTGTATTGCTGCTGCAAGATCCAGAATATTTTCTTTGGTGATACACTTTGTGCTTCAGAATTATACAGCTGCTTAACATTTAAAGTAACAGGTGTCAGTCAGCACAACACACACCGTAGTTCACATTTTGTCCCACATGGCTCAGTTCTCAGTCCATAGTCCATAAATACCGACCCTACAGAGCCGGGACAAGGTCCTCCAGCACCCAAGGCTGAGACACCAAAGTGCGCCCCTCCATCCCTCCACCCCAGCCGTCACACACTGATTGCTATTAGACTAAGAGGGCCACGGGGCCCCCAACACCTTAATCTCTAGTTATCTGGCTTGTAGTCACTTCCATGTATCTCCTTTTCTTATTTCTTTCTGCTTCAAACACAATTAGGAATGACAGCTGAATGAATTGTGCGCCCCCTCCTACACTGCGCCCTGAGGCTGGAGCCTCTCCAGCCTATGCCTCGGCCCGGCCCTGCTACCCTATATTCCATTATACTACTATCATTTCACAAGGAGAACAGCAATTGATTCTACTCGAGTTTTAATCCATTTCCAGAAATGGTATATTGACCACTTCCAACACAGCAGAAAACTAGCAGTACCGTAGTAAGTAATTTTTTGCTAGGAGAATTCATGAAGATGTGCACTACTGATTTATCAGATGATGGATTTTAACTGCTGACTGACTGGTCACAGTGATTGATCATGTAGGCTGAACGTGTCTAGTGAATCTGTAAAATTCATATTTATTACTTGATTAAATGATCAGATGCTTCTACGTGAATTTTACTTGCAGGAATCATTTTTGTAGCAGAACTGATGATCACTAGTATCTGAGTGTAAAAGAACTGATATCATCATATAGGTTTTAAAACTTGCAGTCATGTGACAACGCAAAGCTCCTCTCTATTTTTCTCTCTTATATGGTAGCCGTACATGGTACAAATTTTTTCATCCACTCTTACCATTTCTATGTAATATAAGGGAACTGCCTAAATTACCCTTTCAGTATATTCACTTAATTTACCCTTATACTACATAGAAATGGTAAGATTATATGAAAAAATTGTACCATGTATGGCCACCATTAGGAGGCCAGGGGCTGTGATGGCACAGTACCTCATGCAGTACCGGGCTGCCCCTCACCAAACTTCTCACTGTTACCTGTGCAAGGGGGTGACATGGGCTGCCACTCACCCTCTCACATGAATTGCAGTCTGGGAGAGGTTGCGGCGAGTGTGCCTCTGTCTCCCCTTCTCCCCCATACAACTGACTTATTGGGAGCTGATTGGCAAGCATCCAGAAGACCAGGCTCCCTAAGTGAGCATGGAAGTCTGGCAGTCCTCACAGAGGAGGAGGAGGAGGCCATGTAGACCCTAACTGTATTTGCAGTCTCTCCTGCACTTAAAGGGATCCAAGCAGCTCTTGGCTTCAAATAGCCGCAAGGGCTGCCATTGTTCAGAAGTTCACTCCCCTGCTATTTTACAACTGCTATTATCCAGGCTAGGTGTGGAATTCTTCAACTGTAACTGATGTTTTCTGTTTGAAGTACAATGGGGGTTTGTTTGTGGTCAATTAAGTCTAAAGAGGTGATTTCTTATCTGTCTTCCACCATCTCCTGCTCAGGGACCGCAGGTCCTTTGCGGACGGACAAAGTGGCTAATTTAACCCTTAGATGTAAAAAAATGAGGTAAAATTAAAGTTTTTTTTAATAATAACCCACATTTTCAGAATGCATTTTTAATTTGCTATAGAGCTGCCCTGGATGTTAAAAATGATGCTCGGTTCACTTTAAGCACTTTTAGCTAGTGGAAGATATATACATAAATGTATTACAACTCCTGGGGCAAGGGCTTATGGTGCTGTATTTGTTATTGCATAAGAATGGGACAAAAATTGTGTCTAAAAGTGATATGAGGGGAAAGGGGGGTCATAGTGGTCACATTTGTTATGGGAGGGGTACCTTGTAGCCTAGTTTATTATGGGAAGGGTTGGTTATACTTGTTATGTGGGAGGATGGGTCACCAGGGCCAGAGGGGGGGACAACTGAAGGCATCATCAGTTTTGCATAGGGGTCCCCATGATTTGTATTTATGCCCCTGATGGGCATTGCTGAAAGGTTAGTGAACTGACTGCAGTGCCATGCAGGAGCCCACAGTAAGATTTAGTCTCCATAAATACAGGGTGTCTTGGAACTATTAGCCTGGGCCTGTCGATAACTAGCAATCCGCATTCGGTAAAATTAACAGCCAATAGGAAGAGCCAACTGGTCCTGCTACTCACTCCAGTTGATCCAATGTTCTGCTGGGACTGGACATCAGAAAGTAAAAAAAAAACAAATGCAGAACCAAGAGACAATTGTAAATGCTTTTTTTGTATTCCTTTAGACATTCAGATGATACTGATACTGATACACAGAAGAGGGCTCTCTAGTGGCATGCAAGCACATCTAAAGAGATGCAGGGAATAACTTTTACTCTAGTAAAGGGGCCCATACACCTACCGATTCTCCTGCCGATATACGGCCGATTCGATCACAGTGATCAAACCGGCTGTGAAATCGCCGTGCACACCGCTGACAGAACGATCGATTTCCATCCGAAATTGATCATTCCCGTCAATCAGTCCATGCGAAAGATTTTTCTCGATCGCCGGCAGGTCGGGAGTGCGTCGATAGCGGCGTTCGAATGCCCGACAACCGACGCAATACAGCGGGTATACATTACCTGTTCCGGCCGGCGCGAGTCCCCTCTGTCTTCTTTCCGTGCTGGGTTCCGGACCGGCTGCAGCTACACAGAACTTTCTGTCCCGGCAGGAAGTTTAAACAGTAGAGCGCCCTCTACTGTTTAAACTTCCCCTGGACAGGAAGTTCAGTAGCTGCAGGAACGGTCTGGAGCCCGGAGCGGAGAAGAAGACAGCGGGGACCAGGGGACTCGCGCCGGCCGGAACAGGTAATGTATGCGGGGGGGGGGGGGGGGGGGGGGGAGGGGGGTGGCAGCAGCGGCAGCTCCACAGATTGTGACCGGTTTCAGGCTGAAATCGATTCACAATCTGTTTGCAGTAAAGGTGGCCATACGATCCCTCTCTGATCCGATTCGATCAGAGAGGGATCTATCTGTTGGTCGAATCTGATGGCAAATCGACCAGTGTATGGAACTGAAGTAAGAGGTACACGGAGGCTGCCATATTTATTTCCTTTTAATCAATACCAGTTGCCTGGCAGTCCTGCTGGTCTATTTCTCTGCAATAGTATCTGAATAACACTAGAAACAAGCATGCAGCTAGTCTTGTCAGCTCTGACTTTAAAGAGACTCTGTAACAAATTGTTTATCTTTATTTCTTCTATGCTATAAGTTCCTATGCCTTTTCTAATGTGGTCTGGCTTACTGCAGCTTTTCCTAATTGCACAGTAGCTGTGTTATCTCTGTTATATGATCTAATCTTCTCTCTATAGTCGGCACAGTCAGGCTGAGGCAGTCAGACTGGAATGTGCAGGGCTGCTTGTGATTAGCTAGAAGCTGTACACACCCCCTGCAGGCTCTGTGTGACTAACACACTCTGCTTAGCTGAGCCTATTAGAAGCTGGTTAGTTTGTTTGTAAACACTGCCTAAAACTGGCAATTACAAGCCAGGTTTGCAGCAGAGAATGGCAGAAACAGCACAGAGGGGACCAGGAGCACATAATGAATAGAATGGTATGCTTTTTATTGTAAGAATTTCAGAGTACAGATTCTCTTTAAAGTCTGAAACACCTGATCTGCTGCATGCTTGTTCAGGGGCTATGGCTAATAGTATTAGAGGCAGAGGATCAGCAGGGCTGCCAGGCAACTGGTATTGCTTAAAAGGAAATAAACATGGCAGCCTCCATATACCTCTCTCTTCAGTTCCCCTTTAAGCTGTCACAAAACTGCAGTACAACAGAGTAACCAATCAGCTCAGGGTGACCCAAACTACTAGGAATGTATAGGGGGGTAAAAGGAACCAAAAAGCCCTCCTACTAAAAAAGCAAAGCTTGGTGTAATTTGCCTTCTTAAAACAGAAGGAAATTTGCAATAATTCAGTTATAAGTGAACATTTGTGGCTACCCACAATGCACTACCACTGAATATGCAAGTTATCTCTTTTCGCCCTTGTTAAGCCAAGCAAGCATCCAGAACCGCTGGTGTATAGCAAGCCTATAGCTTTAAATTTTACACAGCCATATCAAACCCACATGTACGAATGGCTCATCCATGCCACTTGTAGTAGAAGAATCACAGCTTGCTGCAGAGACCTCCTCCACAGCTGGTGAGACGTCTAGATTACTGAGCAGGTCTTAATGAATTGAAACAACACTTTTTTGCACATTATCAAACTACAGTATTACCACATGTGTGAAAATTTAGTTAATTCGGTAAAATGTCTAAAATTCCGAATGCAGTATTTTACCAACCCAATATTTTTTACTGAACTGTCCTTAGTGAATTGAGGCCTATATGTCAAACTCTATATTGACATCTATATTGACAAACGTTGTCGAGTTCTCATGACTAATTTGTCCTATGATAAGACCAAAAAAAAACAAAGTTTCTGTTTAAGGCCTCTTTCGCATTGGGACGTTGCATTTAATGTGACATCAAAATCGCACAACGTGCCCCTAATGCAGCGCATGTAGGTTATGAAATTGGACGTTATTTTGCACTGCGTTATGTGTCTCTCGGTGCGCCGTTTTCGTCGCATACTGATGGAACGCAAACGGCGCATGCGTTACATTTTTTTTACAGAAAAAAAAAACCTTACTGAGCATGTGCAACAAAAATAACGCAGCAAATGTATTGCTAAAAACGCACAGCATGCAGCACTTTCTAAATATTGCTACACGTTACACACAACGCAACATGTGCACTGTGAATGTCACACAGACTTTGTATTGCTGTGCGTTAGTCTGCATTATAAAATTTACTAACATGCGACTTTAACGTCGCGCTGTGAAAGAGGCCTAGAAGATCATTATCGCGAAAATCATAAAATGTAAAACCTGTAAACACGTTAAAAAAAAGTTTTCTTCCAGAGTAAAATGAGCCATAAATTACTTTTCTCCTATGTTGCTGTCACAGTAGATAGTAGAAATCTGACAGAACTGACAGGTTTTGGAGTAGCGCATCTTCTCATGGGGGGGGGGTCTCAGGGTTTTCTTTATTTTTAAAAGCACTTAGTGAATGGCGTTTACTCCATCTAACTGCCAAAAATGTGTGAAGCAAGCATCTTTGTATAAATCCTTTTTAAGGGAGTATCTTTATATAGAATAAAGGCCATGCTATGAATCATCCATGAGAGATGGACCAGCCCAAAACGTGTTGGTTCTGTCAGATTTCTACTAACTACTGTAAGTGACAGCAACATAGGAGAAAAGTAATTTATGGCTCATTTTGCTCAGGAAATAATTTACTTCTTATTTGTATGTGTTTACATGTATTTTAACCACTTCTCTACCACAGGGTTTTTCACCTAAAAACCACAGCAATTTTAACATTTCAGGGAGGCAAGGGTTAATGGGCTTAATGGGGGTATAATTTATTTTAAAAAACCCTCACTGATGCTGATCACTCACTAATGCTGTATTGGTTATCTGAGATCCTTTCACGAGTGATCTCAGTAACTGTAACAGCATAGTGACTGATTCAATGTTTACACACATTCTGAATGAATGAGCACTGTCATTGGCTTTGGCAGTGCTCATTCAAACTTGTAAGCACTTTGATTGGCTGATCAGCGGGTGCCGAACGCGGCCGCACATCTGCGTGCACGCGACCGCGCATCCGCGTGCACGCGATCGCGCACGCGAACGCTCACAGCGGGAAAACAAACAGGAGATGCCTATCTACGCCCCTGTGCCCCAGGTGAATTTTAAAGGGGCGTAGATAAGCGTGGCAAGGGTTGCTAAGTGGTTAAATTTCACATTTTTTCGAGATAGTAGTCCTTTAAAAAAATTGTTGAGATGATGAGTTTTATCAGCCACATAAACAAACATTCTTCTTCTTTCGTCAGATGTCGGAAATGGTCTTTAAACCATGCTCCAGGGGGCATATTTTGTCCTCGCTTTCTGAAACATATTACAAAGAAAAAGTGAACAATGCACATTTAAAAGAGACCAACGGGTTTATAAAACAAGCTAGAATTAAAGTTCCACTTCAAAATAAGATGAAAATTTTAAAAATACCATTGTATTCCTTAGATCTCCTGCAATGTGCATTCCGAACTTCCTCAGCACAGCCAGTTTTCTAAGAGTTAGTCAATACTGCAGACATAACTAAGCAACCACTTTGCTGCTGCCTTATAAAGAAGTTCTCTATAAGCTAAGTGATGCCTCATACAGGAGGGAGTCTTGTGTGGTGACGTACAGGACAGAGACTTCCGCTCTGCTCTTCTGTTCTGGGTTTGTTTGAAGGGTTGAAAACTAAGTATGAAAATATGGATCCTACCAAATAGAATTCCTGTACGGCCATTTTGCAGTTTTAGATTTCACCAGTTGGTTGCACTCCAGGCGACGTCTGTAACGTTTCTCAAGAGCTAAAAGTGTCCATAGACCTGTGACGTTCCTAGGGAATTAGACACCCGGTGCTGATTATTTACTGACAAACCTTAACACCCCCCCCCCCCCCCCCCCCCGAAAAAAATCAATTTATTTGATGGGAGGGTTAACAGGTTTGGGGTTTTTTTTTTTGGGGGGGGGGGGGGTGAGGAGTCATCAGGATGTGGACCCAGCTAACCGTTATGAAACTCTGTACTCTATACAGTGCTGTAGAAGATGTCAGTGCTATATAAATACACAATAATAATATGGTAGGACATTAGACTATGGCTATGGTACGATTAGATTGTGAGCTCCTCTGAGGACAGTCAGAAAAGGAGGACATACGAAAGAGGGGGATACATAGGAGGGAGGGTAGGAGATAAAGACAGAGAGCCTGGTGGGACAGGAGAAATGGCAGGAAGGACTCTCATCTGGACTGCAGACATCACCAGTGCTGTTTGGCAGGGACATGCTGTTAAAAGAAGCCAATTAAATCTGAAAAGAGGAAAGGGACATGGAAGAAGAGTACAGGGTGGGAGGGGGAGCTGGGAAAAGAGATAAGATTACCCGCAACCAAGCTAATCTAAATTGCCTGGAACTTGCTTCTCTGCTCACTACAGAAGTTGTCTGTCAGCACCTGCATCACTGGCTTCTGCAACAGCAGACTGCCCTGCATTATTGATTAATTACTCTGATCAGGATAAATAATTAATAGTCCAGGGCACTCTGGTATTACAACAGCCAGTGCACATTGCTACTAATGACAGGCAAATTCTGAAGCACTAAACACATCCTGCCACCTCTCCCTGCTAATGTCCCTGCTGCAGCACAGCAATCATTCTCTCTACTCACCCTGCTGCTCTGCACATTCACTCGATGCAGGCTGTGTGTAGAGAGCAAGGAAACGCATTGCCCACAAGACAGGAAGTGGGGGGATGCTACATCTAGTGCAGGAAGTAGTACAGTCCCATGCACTACCTGCTGCTATTTTCCCGAATGTTGCCCGAACTATGAAAAAAGGTCCCAGGTGGAAGAACACAGTGGCTGAGCACCCCAGTGGCACCCCCAACAATGGCTACACCCGGGCATGTGAGCACCTGCAGCCCTGTGGTAGCTACACCACTGCCATAGACATGAGAGTTTGGTTAGTTGAGGGCATCCATCTTGAACAATAATGCTGAATGAAAAGTCTTATTATCTGAATATATATATATATATATATATATATATATATATATATATATATATATATATATATATATATATATATATATATATATATATATATATATATATATATATATATATATATACACACACAGTGGTGGGAAAAACTACTTGCCCCCTTCCTGATTTCTTATTCTTTTGCATGTTTGTCACACTTAAATGTTTCTGCTCATCAAAAACCGTTAACTGTTAGTCAAACATAACATAATTGAACACAAAATGCAGTTTTAAATGATTGTTTTCATTATTAAGTGAGAAAAAAAACTCAAAACCTACATGGCCCTGTGTGAAAAAGAAATTGCCCCCTGAACCTAATAACTGGTTGGGCCACCCTTAGCAGCAATAACTGCACTCAAGCATTTGCGATAACTTTCATTGAGTCTTTTACAGCGCTCTGGAGGAATTTTGGCCCACTCATCTTTGCAGAATTGTTGTAATTCAGCTTCATTTGAGGGTTTTCTAGCATGAACCGCCTTTTTAAGGTCATGCCACAACATCTCAATATGATTCAGGTCAGGACTTTGACTAGGCCACTCCAAAGTCTTCATTTTGTTTTTCTTCAGCCATTCAGAGGTGGATTTGCTTGAGTTGATGAACAGATGGCCGGACATTCTCCTTCAGGATTTTTTGGTATACCGTAGAATTTACGGTTCCATCTATCACAGCAAGCCTTCCAGGTCCTGAAGCAGCAAAACAACCCCAGACCATCACACTACCACCACCATATTTTACTGTTGGTATGATGTTCTTTTGCTAAAATGCTGTGTTACTTCTACGCCAGATGTAATGGGACACACACCTTCCAAAAAGTTCAACTTTTGTCTCGTCGGTCCACAAGGTATTTTCCCAAAAGTCTTGGCAATCATTGAGATGTTTTTTTAGCAGAATTGAGACGAGCCTTAATGTTCTTTTTGCTTAAAAGTGGTTTGCGCCTTGGATATCTGCCATGCAGGCCGTTTTTGCCCAGTCTCTTTCTTATGGTGGAGTCGTGAACACTGACCTTAATTGGGGCAAGTGAGGCCTGCAGTTCTTTAGATGTTGTCCTGGGGTCTTTTGTGGCCTCTCGGATGAGTTTTCTCTGCGCTCTTGGGGTAATTTTGGTCGGCCGGCCACTCTGGGAAGGTTTACCACTGTTCCATGTTTTTGCCATTTGTGGATAATGGCTCTCACTGTGGTTCGCTAGAGTCCCAAAGCTTTAGAAATGACTTTATAACCTTTACCAGACTGGTAGATCTCAATTACCTTTGTTCTCATTTGTTCCTGAATTTCTTTGGATCTTGGCATGATGTCTAGCTTTTAAAGTGCTTTTGGTCTACTTCTCTGTGTCATATAGCTCCTATTTAAGTGATTTCTTGATTGAAACAGGTGTGTCAGTAATCAGGCCTGGGGGTGACTACAGAAATTGAACTCAGGTGTGATAAACCACAGTTAAGTTGTTTTTTTAACAAGGGGGGGGGCAATCACTTTTTCACACAGGGCCATGTAGATTTGGAGTTTTTTTTCCTCACTAAATAATAAAAACCATCATTTAAAACTGCATTTTGTGGTCAATTATGTTACCTTTGACTAATAGTTAACGGTTTTTAAAGAGCAGAAACATTTAAGTGTGACAAACATGCAAATGAATAAGAAATCAGGAAGGGGGCAAATAGTTTTTCACATCACTGTATGTATGTATATATATATATGTACAGAGGGGCTGGTTGGTTACGCTTTAATGCGCTTAATCTCACCAACTGCGCCAAAGTGTCCCCAATCTGGTGAGTCCTACTCTACCATGCAAAATGCCAATTTTTATAAGCAGTCTAGTGGGAACTAAACCAAAAACCCAAAAGTCAACTAGATGGGAAAAAAGGAAATTAAAAACACCTCACCCTTCACTAGCTACCAAACGAACTCTCTGAACATGTGCAATGCACTCATTTATATACTTAACTGTGCTAGAGATGGGCACACTGGAGAAAATTATAAATAAGTACCAAGGGGGGAGCAACACAAACCAAATTATATGCAATACTATGCAAAGCATGCACGCAGCGCTGGAGGTCCCCAGACTCCATAAGAAATATATAAGTACAGAGGGGCTGCAGCACACAACAGGAAAACAGTGACAGGGGCTCTTGGTTAGGGGCTCTTGGTTACGCTTTAACGCGCTTAAGCTCACCAACTGCGCCAAAGTGTCCCCAATATATATGGGAGCGCGTCCTGTGCAGGCGCACTAAGAGAGAACCTCTTACTGTGCCTAAACGATGTGCAGAGGCGCCAGTAGGATAAAAGTTGTCTAAAAAGTTTAAAACATTCGGGTGGCGGTGGTGGACCAGCCACTCAAAAATGGACTTGATGCGTCAGTTAAGGAACATACAATTTATTCACATACTCCAAAGACAGTATCGCAACGCGTTTCACGGGCACAATCCCGCTTCATCAGGCATTCAACAGTAGGAGTATTACACTTGCGCAGGTCCAGTGTACGCTTGGCACCTCTTACTGTGCCTGCACAGGAGCGCTAACCGACGTGAACACGTACAAGGATGCACGCAGCCATGGGCTGCACAGGCGCAGTAGCCCGCCAACTAATCAGTTGGCAGAAACTAAACCACGGCGGGGGACTGGAGGATCATTTGGCATGCAGCGGGCACAGGACGGCTGCAGGGGTCTGGTTGAAGCCCCAGGTAAGTGAAACTCTTTTTCTTGTCTTCAGTTTAGGTTCATGTTAAACATGTCCAGGGTTGGAGCTGTCTTTATTAAGTTTTGCAAGGCATTCCACAGGGTAGGTGCAGCATGACAGAAAGCTCTGGTTCCAAAGGTTTTAGTTACATTCTGGAGGTGGTCAAGTTATTGTATCCCTTTAATCTGAGGTTATGGGTACTGTGACGCAGTTGCAACAAATCTTTCAGGTATCCAGGGCCTAGGTCGATTTGAATGTTAGCATGCCGATTTAGAAAAAGATTCTCCATTTTATGGGTAGTCAGTGTAGTGAGCAAAGGATTGGTGTTATGTGGGTATGGTGGGGTTGGCTTGTTAAGTCTTGCATCAACATTCTGTACTAATAGCAGGCAATGTAGGTCTTCATTTTATTGTACATGCAGGTTTCCTAATGTGACACTTCACATCTATCTGACACATCTTAGTCTGACCTTTGAAAAGAAAGAACAAAAACCACCAATCTTTTCATAACCGGCTATTTTTAATTGTTTGCAGCATAATCTACTCATGCTGTAGCCATTAAAAACCACTGCCACACTGTCCCTGCTGTAGAGGAAAAGCAGTTGTTGCCATGTGAGTTCTGCCATACACAACAAAATGTTGCAGTACTAGCAATGATTTTTATGACAACCTTTTATCAGATTGAAGCAGAAGTAATTTTTAAATGGAATAGTGGTGTATGTTGTATAATTGATTTTTCTATTCAGTCTTCTATTCTTAACATTGAAATACAATTGATTTTGTAAGGGTTCTCAGAATTGTAATAAAGCTTTTCACTATAATTGCAATCAGCATTTCTATCATGATGATAAAGTGTTTAGTACAAATTTAAAGTGTATGGAAGTATTTTCTGCCTCAGTTTTCTCTACTTTCTCCCTCCTTTACCTGCCCCGCACATAAGCTATTTACAGAACATTTGATGTACAGTATTTTTTTCAAATTACAGATCCTGATATCATTATTTGTCTCTCTAAAGCTGGCCATACACTGGTTGAGGTCAGAGATCCCTCTCAGATCATTATTTGATCGGAGAGGCATCTATTGGATTGAATACCTCCACATACTACACACATAACACGCATGAGATATATTGAAGGTAGCAGAAAAAAAAGGGCACCGGCGGGTAGTGGACGACAAGGGTGCCGCCATAGACTCTAATGCAATTATCGTTAATGCGGTGAAAAAAGGGTGCCCGATAAATATCATTAACAACATTAGAACGTTAAAGTTTTTGAAGTACTGTATGTTATCGTTTTAGAAGTTTGCAACATTATAGTTGTTGTCATATTATTCCTTTGTATGTACAGATTTTACGTTATCAAAGATATTATCATTTCTATGTTTAAAAGGTTGTTTCTGCAGGGGGAATGGTTAGGGTTAGGCACCACCGGAGGGGGGGGGGGGTGGTGGTTAGGGTTATGCAACACCAGGGGGGTGGTTAGGGTTAGGCACCACCAGAGGGGTGGTTAGGGTAAAGGCCCATACATACGTCGGATTTTAGCGAACGACCCGTCGTTTGAACGTTCCGTCGTTCGGACGTTTTCGCGTCAAATCCAACGTGTGTACAGACCATCGTTCGGGTGATAAGACTGGTTACCAGCGATCCGCCCGGCGGATCGTTGGTAACCAGTCTTATCACTCGAACGATAGTCTGTACACACGTCGGATTTGATGCGAAAACGTCCGAACGACGGAACGTTCAAACGACGGGTCGTTCGCTAAAATCCGACGTGTGTATGGGCCTTTAGGCACTACCAGAGTGGTGGTTAGGCACCACCAGGGGAGTGGTTAGTTTTAGGCACCACCAGGGAAGTGGTTAGTTTTAGGCACCACCAGGGGAGGGTTCTGTGTGAGAGTAGGGTTGGGTGAAGCTGTATTCTTACGTAATAATTTTTAACATTAATATATTTTCGTTATCTTCTTCCATTTGTTTTAAAACGTTTTTTATAGTTAAACAAATGTGTTAATGATGTTTATCGTTATTGAGATTTCGTTATCCACCAGCACCATTTCGTTATCCAGCCGGACCCTTTTTTCATGCATGCATATTGAAAACCTTTGTGCACTGTCTGTTGGGTCCTCCAGGTCTCCCAGTACCGCACCCTCCCCCCTTCACCGTGCAGAGTGTAGGGGCTACTGAGCTTTTCTCACCTGCCTGCCAGTGCTTCCTCTTGTGTCTCCTCTCTGCTGCTGGGGCTTCTCCCTTTCTCTTCACTCTTGGGAGCCATGTGTACCGAGACTAAACATTAGAGGCCAAACACGGTAGGAGGCGCTGGCGAAAAAGAAAGAGTAGGTCCACTGCTGCATCAATTGGCCTAAAATCGAACACCGATGTCGACCCCCCCCCCCACACACCCCGCCCCCCCCGATTGTGGGAAATCTTCCATCCAGCATGATTGACTAAACTGATTGATATTGGACAAAAATGGATCAGAAATTGCTTCTGGCATCAATTTCTAAAATATACGGTCAAATCGCCCAGATGTGGATAAAACATATCGACCAGTGTATGGCCACCTTAAATCCGTATTGGAATGATCTTAACAAAACATGGTCTTCTGCTGCTTTCCACATCTTTCTGCTTCCTTTCCTTCTTGAATAACTGTTTATCAAGCCTTATCAAATTTTAATCTCCTGTAAACAGGCCCTGAGGGTTTATCAGACAAAGATGAAATTGAGTAAATAGAATTGTTTAGACAAGTGATAACACTCTTCAGGTGAATCTACAAACATATTCTGGTGACTTGCTCCAAAAAAGTCTATTGATGTTATATCCTGATAATGTACATAATGGTGTGTATGTCCTCTCTTCCCCGCGTGACCTGAATTATTCTTCCTCTAGATTCTCAAGGAATAAGTATTCAGGTCACACAGGGGAACAGATGACGTATACACCAATTTTTACATTCTCAGGATTAGTCACACCTCACAACTTTTTGAGATAAGAAAGAGGGACACTTTAGGACACACCCCTGCCACACCCCTAATCACGCCCCCTGCCACACCTCTAATCACACCCCTGCTACTCCCCTAATCACTGACACCAGAAGGAATTCAGAAGCAAAAGACACAGTTTTCATTCAGACCACACTGGTTCACTTTATCATCATTAGTTCTTCATTTTAACATTTAAAACAAAAAAAGTATCAATTTAAATGCTAGAAATGATGTTTACAGTATATTAAACATGTTTTCCAGTAGAAAAAATACATATATTTACACCAATCTGTACATCATTTCTGAAATTAATTAATTAATGGTTCCATGGAAGTAGATATGTGTGTACCTCACCGGGATCGCCCGCCCGCATGCATTCTCATTACGGCCCATTAGCACACTGATCAGTTAATGGGAACAAACTTCCCATTCACCGATCAAAGTGCCTGTGATCAATGATGACTGACATTAATTAGATGCCTGAGGTCATTGATAAAATGACAGTGAAAACATACACACATTATTTCTTTGTGTACTGTTCACAGTACACAGGAATATAAAGTAGGGGGACATCTAGTGGCCAAATAGTAAAAATACACGTGAATACATGATATTGAATATAAATAAATAAATCCCCCATTGAAATTAACTACTTACCTCCCCCACTCTCCAATAGTTATCAAAAAAAAAATTTGAATATAAAAAATTACATAGTTACCTATATATATGTCTTGAGGGTATATTACTGTTATTTTTCCAAATACACTGTAACGATTGTGGAATTCTCTCCGTGATCAGCGCACAAAACGTGCGCTGACACTGCGGAAATCCTCCACAAGCGTATAATTTGAGGGAACCCAGCAAAAGGTGCAATGCACCTGTAGAGGAAAATTCCTGTCGGCAGGTGGAGCTGTGGAGTGCAGAGGAACAGCTCCTCTGCCCTGCCACACACGCCAGACAGGAATTGTACGAAGGGAAGAAACGCAGGGCAAGATAGCCCTGAAAAAAAGAGAGATCAAAGCGACAGAGGGTATGTGTGTTCACCAAACTAGTCGCCACCCTGCGACGATGAACACACAACCAAGAAGATAAAGTGAGAAGGCAATCGCCGGAGATGGCGGTTGCTAACAGCGACACAAGACCGAATAAGCACAGATGAGGAATGTATGTATGTCCACCAATCTAGCCGTCAACCTGCGACGGCGGACACACAACAAAGGAAACTGAGTGAGAACGTAATCGCCTGAGAATCGATTGCGAATGAGATTGAGCAAAGGGACAGATTGTATGTGTGTGCACCAAACTAGTCGCCAACCCGCGACGGTGCATACACAACAGCAGATATGAAGTAGGAACGCAATCGCGAGAGAGGCGATTGCCAGAGGTGACACAAGGCTACAGCAAGGCAGAGCACGAGAGTAGCAAAGGCACAGCAAATATACAACGAGAAGATAAGGAAAATAACAAACGCTAACTAAACGCGAACACCGCACTCATTCGCAACAGTGCACGCGTTTATGCGTGGTCTCCGCGTGTTAAGCACAACAGAGACAAGCACGCCTAACTAACCACCGACAGACAAACATGAAACAGAGGACACGAGCGCTTGCTTAACGGTTACCTCACCGAGCCTCCAGCAAGCGTTCGTAGCAGACAAGACAGATACACGAAAACAGGAATAAGTGAGAGATAGGATCCACAGCACTAGCACAAGAGGCTAGTGCGATCCAGGAAGACAGAACAGAAGGATCCACAGCACTAGCGCAAGGCGAGTGCGATCCAGGCAAGACAGATCAGAAGGATCCACAGCACTAGCGCAAGGCGAATGCGATCCAAGCTAGACAGGCAGATGAGATAGCTGGTATACTCCAAGAACAAAGATCAGAACGATCTCCTGTCGACCACCGCTGGGACAGGACAATCGCAACAGACAAACAAAACAAATATGCAATCCTAACTGCACTAGGGAACCTGCCTATTGCAGTCTCAGGAGTTACTCTAAGCCAATCTTCAAACAATGAGCAAGGCTGACACTCCAGGAGTGTTTCACAGGACTAACCCTTTTGACCAGCACAGGTCTGTGATATCACATGGTATATATAGAGCAAGCCTACAAAGGATGTGGCTAGGCAATCTGCATGACAAACGTATGCAAATTCCTCAGCAGCAAGCTGCAAAACTGACAAAAGGTCTCTCTTCCAGAGACCTGCAGAATGCAGACCTGAACAGTGGTCAAAAAGCTGCCTGCCTGCGCAGGCAGCCGAGCGGATCCTCACATACGCGCTTGCAACTAGTGACGGATGCAAAGCTGAAAAAATAAAACTTTATTTACAAATAAAATATTGTTGCCATACATAGTACTAGGGACACATTTTAAACATTGTAATAACCCGGGACAAATGGGAGAATAACATCCACAGTAGCATATTTTTTTCTTTTTATGCCTGTTAAAATGCATTTAGAATAAAATAATTATTTGCAAAATGTACCACCCAAAGTAAGCCTAATTGATGGCAAAAAAAAATATATATACTGGTAGTTCATTTTTGTTGTGATATGTAGTGATAAAGTTATAGGCGAATGAATGGAAGGAGCGCTGAAATGTGAAAATTGCTCTGGCCCATAAGGGGAAAAAACCCTTAATGGTGACGTGGTTAGCATGAGTCAACATAGCATAGGCATGGCCCCTCCTCAGACAGCTGAAGATCAGCATTCTTTAATCTATTGCTAATTGGTAAGTTGCCATTATGAACGTTGTCTTGTACATTTTGTTATAATGACTAATGTGACATGGTACTCCTGTTTGTAATAATAATGGCAGCTTCATTGTCACTTGCGATATATATGTTCAAAGACAGTGTGTTCATGTCTTACTGGTGGTTTCCTAAGGATGTGGTTACACGAGCGAGATTAATTGCTGGAGATCAAGAGATTCAACTACCCATTTAAAATGAGTGTACTACAAATGAATCAAATGCCTACAAGGAGTTAAATCTCTTGATCTCAAGCTATTAATCTCGATTGTGTAACCCAGAGGTAAAGCAGGTTGCCTGTTAGATTAAATGATGTTTTCAGATCAGTAGGTGAGTCATAGTGCAATCTGTGGAATGTAGATGCAGTGACTCTTCCACTTGTGGTACTTGCAGCCTTTAGGACATTGGCTGCTTGTGACATTTCAGACAGGAAGGACAGACAAGACACAAAACATTTAATATATACAGTGGCTTGCAAAAGTATTCGGCCCCCTTGAAGTTTTCCACATTTTGTCATATTACTGCCACAAACATGAATCAATTTTATTGGAATTCCACATGAAAGACCAATACAAAGTGGTGTACACGCGAGAAGTGGAACGAAAATCATACATGATTCCAAACATTTTTTACAAATGCCTAAATAACTGCAAAGTGGGGTGTGCATAATTATTTAGCCCCCTTTGGTCTGAGTGCAGTCAGTTGCCCATAGACATTGCCTGATGAGTGGTAATGACTAAATAACTAGAGTGCACCTGTGTGTAATCTAATGTCAGTACAAATACAGCTGCTCTATGAAGGCATCAGAGGTTGTCCAAGAGAATATTGGGAGCATCAACACCATAAGGTCCAAAGAAGACACCAGACAGGTCAGGGATAAAGTTATTGAGAAATTCAGAAGCAGGCTTAGGCTACAAAAATATTTCCAAAGCCTTGAACATCCCACGGAGCACTGTTCAAGCGATCATTCAGAAATGGAAGGAGTATGGCACAACTGTAAACCTACCAAGACAAGGCCGTCCACCTAAACTCACAGGCCGAACAAGGGGAGCGCGGATCAGAAATGTAGTCAAGAGGCCCATGGTGACTCTGGACGAGCTGCAGAGATCTACAGCTCAGGTGGGGGAATCTGTCCATACGACAACTATTAGTCATGCACTCTACAAAGTTGGCCTTTATGGAAGAGTGGCAAGAAGAAAGCCATTGTTAACAGAAAAGCATAAGAAGTCCCATATGCAGTTTGCCACAAGCCATGTGGGGGACACATTAACCTCCCTGGCGGTTAATTTATTTTGCCAAATGGGCAAAAATCCTTTTTTTAATTTTTTTTTGTTTCATGTAAAGCTACCAGAGTGGTAGCTACATGAAACACCACTAGAGGGCGCATGTGGCCCTCTAGTGCGATCGTCGCCGGCATCAATAGCAAACAGGGGAGCGTTCCCCTGTTTGGCTTCTCCTGTCGCCATGGCGACAATCGGCATGACATCATGGACGTCAGCCGACGTCCTGACGTCAGGCGCACTCGATCCAGCCCATAGCGCTGCCCGGAACTCATTGGTCCGGGCAGCGCAGGGCTCTGGCGGGGGGGGGCCTCTTCCTACGCTGCGTGCGGGCGATCGCCGCAAAGCGGCGGCGATCGAGCTGTGCGCGCGGCTAGCAAAGTGCTGGCTGCGCGCACAGCACTTTGAATGGGGCGAATCGCCCCAACAGAGCCTGAGAAATCCTCCTGCGCGGCATAGCCCAGGGAGGTTAAACATGTGGAAGAAGGTGCTCTGGTCAGATGAGACCAAAATGGAACTTTTTGGCCAAAATGCAAAACACTATGTGTGGTGGAGAACTAACACTGCACATCACTCTGAACACACCATCCCCACTTTCAAATATGGTGGTGGTAGCATCATGCTCGGGGGGCATTCCTTCAGCAGGGACAGGGAAGCTGGTCAGAGTTGATGGGAAGATGGATGGAGCCAAATACAGGGCAATCTTGGAAGAAAACCTCTTGGAGTCTGCAAAAGACTTGAGACTGGGGTGGAGGTTCACCTTCCAGCAGGACAATGACCCTAAACATAAAGCCAGGGCAACAATGGAATGGTTTACAACAAAACATATCCATGTGTTAGAATGGCCCAGTCAAAGTCCAGATCTAAATCAATCAAAAATCTGTGGCAAGATCTGAAAACTGCTGTTCACAAACGCTGTCCATCTAATCTGACTGAGCTGGAGCTGTTTTGCAAAGAAGAATGGGCAAGGATTTCAGTCTCTAGATGTGCAAAGCTGGTAGAGACATGCCCTAAAAGACTGGCAGCTGTAATTGCAGCAAAAGGTGGTTCTACAAAGTATTGACTCAGGGGGCTGAATAATTACGCACACCCCACTTTGCAGTTATTTATTTGTAAAAAATGTTTGGAATCATGTATGATTTTCGTTCCACTTCTCGCATGTACACCACTTTGTATTGGTCTTTCACGTGGAATTCCAATAAAGTTGAATCATGTTTGTGGCAGTAATGTGACAAAATGTGGAAAACCACAAGGGGGCCGAATACTTTTGCAAGCCACTGTACCGCTCCACGGCAACCAGGATTATCAGGGAGCCTTGCCCAAAAAAATCCTTACCGTTTTACACATTGGCTTAAGCCGAGATTTTAATGATGGTTAAAGGTTCAAACTCTACATCAAAAGCAACATCCTTAACCAGTATGCTATCCAGCTGACCTTAGGATATGAGAAGGAAGCTGAGAACTCATGGGCTGTTCATGCTTGATTTGCTACTTATCTAAAACCTGTAGTGAGAGGCATATGGAGGCCACCATCCTTATTCTCTTTGCAAAATGCTACTTCCTTGGCTGACATGCTGACCCACTGCCTGTAACATTTACAACTTGCAACAAGCATTTTGATCACGCAAGCTCGTTCAGGTGACTGAGACACTACTAAGGTCCAAAGTCAAAAGATCAGCACAAGGACTAATGGGAATGTAGCAGTAATACATACAGACGTTGCGACTGCACCTGAGTCAATGGCATCTGGACTATGGGACCCACTGAGTGCATTTCTTCAGCCACTCCATTAACTCATCATAAGTGATGATATTCTTTCATACAGTGGTTCTGCACTGAATCCCTGAACCATGCTTTCTTACATAAAACGTTTCAAACTTTGGGTAACACTGCTTTACTATGTAGCTGGTTGATAACTCACTTTACTGGATAGACAAGGTTGTCATTGATAAAAGTGAATGGTGAAATTAACAACTGCAATTTTAACCCAGTGCTTGCCTATGGTTTTCTCTATTATTTACTGTGCACCTGGCCTGTCACCAACGAGCTGTCACCTGTTCTGAGTTCAATGTCACTAGGATCCCTATATACAATGTCAGCAGTATAATGGCCTCAATTCACTGAGCAGTACTGCATACGGTAATGCAGTGCAGAAAACAGCTGATTTTACCGATTACCTTGCCAAATGTTAATTCATTAAACCTGTTACCGCACTGAAAAGTAAAATTACCGACTAGTGAGGTAAATTCCCACCTTGTGCGGTAAATACCTCAAGAAATGTCAAGAAATTGCAATTCACAAAGCTTGTTTATGGAGGCTTGAAGTATTCGGTAAATAAAGCAAAAGTGTCCTGTATCTCCAGCTCTGAATAGCCGGTAACTCACAATCTCCATGCGGTAACATTGACAGATGTAGCAGCTTCTTACCCCATTTGGTCCAATACCCTGCAGGGTGGGACTTCAGTATGGCAGAGCAGGAGAAGGAGTCTTTTTAAAAGGTTTTTCTGCATCCCTTTAGATGTGAATATCTGTATGCTGGTATATGGAAGATCTCCCTCTGGTAGCTGCAGCACATCTAAAGGGATGCTGAGGATGCACTGGACAGAACTTTTGCACACAGACTCACAGCTTCATTCCTGACCTGCTCCACAGTAGAGATGTTGGCGAATCATTCGCCAGCGAATTTCTATGGACCGATACTACATCTGGGTCACTATGACCCAGAGTAGTACGGCTGCGATGGGCCGGCGGTGCGCGGCTTTGATCGCGCGCTTGTTGCCAGGCACTCTCTGCGCATAAGCGTGACGTCACTCATGATGTCACGCACATGCGCAGAGAGTGCCCGGCAACAGGCGCTCGATCAAGGACGTGCACTGCCAGCACATAGCGACCCGGATGTAGTACAGGGTGAGGGGTTCGCTGACATCTCTATTCCACAAATGAGACTTACCGAGCAGGGCTTAGTGAATTGAAGCATGTTTGTATGGTAAATTACCAAACTTCGACAGCATGGGGGAAATTTTAGTGAATTTGGAAAAAAAAAAGTGTAAAATACAGAATGTGGTATTTTACCGACCTATATTATTTTACTGAACAGTCCTAAATGAACTGAGGCCAATGTCTCTAAATAATTTTCTGATGTTAGCAGGTATAGCTACATGTGCAGGTTTGATTTCTCACACGCCAATCTAAGAAGGTTTACGTTAACTTTAATTGTGTGTCCGGCTTTAAATAATAAATGACTATACTGAGTACTGAAAAACACTTTACAACCAAGAAAAAAAATTGGTTTCAGTTGTAAACATCGAGATAAAATGCACAGTGCCATGCCTAATGATTTCTTTCCTTAAACGTGTCTGTTAGTCAGAGCATAAACATTTCACCTGCAGTCTCCGACATGCCTATTGACAGGGTGAACATAGATGTTAGATTGGGACGTATATTTCCCTGCTGGCAGTTAGTATGTGGTCCTTTTTCCAACCTGTGTGCAGCCTCCCCCGATTATCTTAAATGACTTTCACATGGAGCTGAGGTTAGCCGTTATTTCTCTTGGCTCTTCCCCACTGCAACAGACACTTCCTCTCTGCATTAAAAGGACCAAGTGATGTTCAGCTGACTGGGCTCAAGCCCAGCTCTAGATTTATACATTATTTAATTTCCTTCAGAAAATTGAAAACAGTGCTTTTAGGAATGGAAGTTGATATTTTTCATTTGCCTCAGAACTCTGTTAGGGCTAATATAATCAGCGGTTGCGCATATCAGCTTGTTTATGGAGGCTCGAAGTAATGGAACATGGAGCTAAAGGGCGTTTTATCTAAGTTCAGTAAACACAGGAACAGAGCAGCTCAGACACAGAACAGAATGTGGAGTCTGTAACTACATGACAGGAGAGACTGTTCAGCACTTAGCCTAGAGACAGCAGACGAGGGGATATTATCAAGGAAAGGCTTCCTAGCCTGTGGAGAACATCACATCCTCTTGCAAATGGCAGCAAAACAGGATCTATTTATGTACCAGAGCCACTATCATAAACCTGACCAGTGGGCCTCAGCCTCAGGTGTGGAAACTGGTTTTAATAAAAATGTCCTGGTTGTCCACAGCAACCAGCTAGCTTTTAACTCTTATTTTTTACAGTCAAAGTCTTAAACTGCATCTAAAAATCTTCGTTTCTTGAGCAATAAGAACATTTTTGCTCTAGAACATTTTTTATTTGGGAACATTATACATTATAGAACAAATCTTCTAGTCATTGAGATATCCTTTACAATAAATCACTATGAAATATTTTGGGTTGATTCAGGCAACAGTGGTAATTTACCAGCACTTACGCCTATCACATAACGTGTAATGCGCAAATAGTGCATCTTCGGTTAATTAGGTATTGGCATGGGTTGTTAGTGTAGTTAGTGGCTGGATAATGTACTGGTTAAGGGCTCTGTTCAGTAGACCTGCACCTATCCAGTAGGAGACCTTGGGCAAGACTCCCTAACACTGCTACTGCCAATAGAGCGCATCCTAGTGGCTACAGCGCTGTCAGTTTGAGCCCGTCAGGAGAAAAGCGCCATATAAATGTTCTGTGTTTTGTCTTGTCTAGTGTACTATACAAATAACATAACATGCATTAAAATGGCAACGCAGGCGTCACCTAGGATACTTCCGCTGGCTACGTCAGTGGCGGTAAAATTGCTGTGTGCTTCCTGTACACAGCAGTTTTTTCAGCTGTTTAGTGACAGCTGAATGCCCCTACATTCTGAATGACAACTTGTTGCTGTTTAGAATTTAGCCAGTTACAAACTGCTACTGCAAAATTGCTGGTGCCATAAAGCCCTTAATGTTTTCAATACTTAATTTACCTGTTTCACAGCAACATTACTGTTGCGGTATGGTAAATTTCTTATCTTTGTGATGAAGGCTAAGTTTGAATTAGATTCTGTGCATGCACTTTACTACTGAGCACCTGGTGACAGGAACGTAATCGCGAGTGGCTCGCGACACCTACTCAATGGGTCAGCATGAACTTCAAGCCTGACAGCGGGAGACTGGGGGAGGATGGAACTGTGGTGAAGGATACAGTCTTCTACGGGCTGGAAGTAGCCCTAGGTAAATACATCTGCATATTTTATCTTCACCTCGCAACTGTGTGAATAGTTATAATTAATTGCAGATAGTGTTTTCTTTTTGTAAAGTTTCAAAACTCAAAAGCTTTTTCATTATACCCAAACACACCTCACATCTCTGCCTGTCTTTGTGTGCCATGCACACTTTGATCCTATGAAGTACATGTCACTCCTGGCCTCTTGTGTAAAGAAGCCATGGCACCTGCCTCATGTATCCCATACCTTTTGGTACAAGTTTATCAGTACAGTACTAATTACATTATTATTATTATATTATATAACTTCTCTGCTGACTGAGAGAACTATTATCCATGGCTTCCTGGGATTTAGAATGGGAGAAATGCAAATAAGGTTGGGAACACCTGTTTAATGTTTCTGGTTTTCAGCAGTATGTGGCATTTGTGTTCATTGCTCAGTGCAGCATTAGTCTCATTTTACACAGATTGTTGAGCTGGGCTGCGAGTTCCCTATTGGGCTGACTCTGCATTCACTCCTGCAGTGAGGTCCACATATGTTGGGAAAAAGAGCCAAGATTGTTTGAGCATTGCAACTAGGTCAGGAAATTAAAAATTAACTCTGGAGCGGAGATCTTACAGTGTTTGGCACTGCTCTTTGAATAATGTGTCCATTAGGAACTGGATTCCTTCTCCGCACCCTTTCAGGAAACAAGAAAATTCACTCCAGAGAATACTTGAGTGGTCTGCAGCTAACATGAATGTCTTACTGAATAAATAACTTTATTAGCACCAGAGGGACACCCTTAGAAATTTGGCTTAAAACTTAATATAACGTAGTCCACGACTCAATGTCCATTCCAGACAGCACAGTTTTTCTCCCTTATTTTTACGTTAATAAAATACTCTAGCAGAACAGAGTAACCATGTGTTTCATGCATGTTTTACATCAACTTAGACTCCAGCTTTTTCACTATTCATTTTCTCTATTTTTTGTTAGATTAACGTTAAAAGTGAATTCTCACTGTATTATTGAATTTGCTATAATTCATATTGAAGTATTTCTTCAATGTGTGTTCTTAACTTGTATACAGGTGAGGTGGACATATATTTAAAGTGAAACTATTGATTGGAAAAGTTAAAAATATAGTTTCTGATGGACTTGATTGCAATCCTTTGGTTTAGTATGCTTAATCTGGTTGTTTCCTGAACCAGATACTTTCCCCTTTAAGTGCCGTACCCACTATGTGTTTTTTTCGGACAATTTTGTCCGACGACCGACAATTTTTTGGAGCGACGAGTGAACGTTTCCGTGATGATAGCTGAAGTGTGATGATAACGACCGTCACATTGGATCTTTAAGATCGCCGATGACTCTGTGCAAAGTACCATGATCAATTGACTTCCTGTTCACACCTGTCATGTGCAGTGACATCCCGTGTACAAGCCCGCAGGAACATTTATCGGCGAACGCTCGTCCTGGGATCCATCTTCCTGGGTCGTCAGGTGAGTATTTAGGTTTAGTTCTTGCAAGATTTTAGAGAAGGTTAAAGAGACTCTGAAGTCTCAAAAAAACCCATCTTTTTATTTAACAAATATGTTTAATATGATTCTTCTAACTAAACCGCCGCATCCCCGCCGCTGTATGCTATCTAAATCCCCCCTAACTCCACGGGGGGCAATCCGGGCAGTGCTTCCGTGAGAGGCAGAGCTATAAGCCGCAGCTCTGCCTCTAAGCGCGTCTGTCAGCCCGGATCGCCGCCTCTCCCCCGCCCCTCTCAGTCTTCCTTCACTGAGAGGGGCGGGGGAGAGGCGGAGATCCGCGCTGACAGACGAGTGAGGCAGGGCTGCAGCTCATAGCTCTGCCTCACACGGAAGAGTAGAGGGCAGCAAAATCCACGACCAAGAAAGTCGTGGATTTTGCAGGGGAGAGGGAGGGAGAGTTAGGGGGGATTTAGATAGATTACAGCGGCAGGAATGTGGCGGTTTAGTTAGGGCAAACATATTAAACACTTTTGTTAAAGAAAAAAGTTTTTGTTTTTTTTTTATGAGACTTCAGTGTCTCTTTAAGGCTATGTTCACATTGGCCATTACATTGAGTTTCCCTGTAACAGTGGGAACACAATTCAATGGATTGGGAAAGCAGCGATACATGCTATTTGCGAGTTACAGCGGTAACTTTAGCCGAAGTCATGCGCAACTGTGTAGCAGTCGCCGCTCTAATGGAGCCGCCGTGGGAAGAACTGAGGGAGCCCAGAGGACACCAGGGAACCTCACGGACTACGAGGGGCTGGAGAAGCTCCAGGTAAATTAATTTGGCCATTTTAGATTACTGTTCAGGGTCCCTTTAAGATGATTGAGACTTTTTACTAAGAAAATATAAAATGTATATAGACTAATCAAGTCTTGCAGTGAAAGCATTTGATTGGCCAATTTTCAAGCTGCTTAAATTTGCAGTAACATTTGCATAATTCAGCATCAACTGAGAATTATTTGCATATTTCATGTCAAGTAGAAAGCTGCCATTTGTACTAAATGCCGCAGTAATGTAGTAATATGGGGAAACAAATACGCCTATAGATGTGTGCTTCAGGCATATGTAGTTTTGCACTAAAACACCTTTAGATGTCTGTGGCACTTGGAATGCGAAAACACAGAAATACCTATAAACATCTGCGGCAGTCTAAAGGTGACCACTAACGATCCAATTTCTAGTGAAAAAATGTTCGAGCAATCAGAAAATTCTGAACGGAAGTGAATTCGTTCACTACACCATCAACGAACCAATCTCTCCTTCCTATCTATCACAACCAACAAGAAAGTCAAAATTTTGGTTTGACGAAAATCCTATCAGACAACTGTTTTTATAATCGATTGTGCCCATCATCGGAGATTATTTACAACCAATCCGATCAGAATTTCTGATACTTCGAACAATTGTTTGCTAGAAATTGGACCCTTAGGGCCACCTTAACACAACAGCAGAATGCTAAAGGAGGGACATGGAAGCTGAAAGGACATCCTTCTTAACTACCCTGAACATGATTAGGAGACTGGAGTATTTTGCATTTTCAACATGATCACTCTTGACAGGGTTGGATCAAGATAAAATGGTGCATTAAGCAAAAGAGAACATGAGCCACTTCCTACGTATCAGACTTTACACTGCTATTGGCTACAGCCCTATCAGAATATTCAGTCTTGGCTCCGCCCCCTAGCAATTTCAGCATTACGATTATGCTAGATAAACAGTAGCAACAGCCCTTTCCACAGAGCCTGTTAATCCCTCAACTCTGCTGCTTCATGTCCTGTAACCAAGATTAGACACAGAACAGCTTTAGTGGATATGGCGCTTTTCTCCTGGAAGACTCAAATGTTCCAGAGCTGCAGCCACCAGGACGTGCTCTATAGGCAGTAGCAGTGCTAAGGTGTCTTGCCCAAGATCTCCTACCGAATAAGGCTAGCCTACTGAACAGGAAGAGCCGAGATTTGAACCCAGGTCTCCTGCGTCAGAGGCAAAGCCTTTAACTATTACACTGTCCAGCCACCAGACATTTTGAGGCTTCAGAAGCTTTGTTTCACACAGGTAGGTAGCATTTTGGCACAATGCTTACTAAGCTATCAGTTGGGCTGTGTACATCTGTGCCTGCAGATGAGTTTTAGTGGATTGGAATGGGATTTGGTTCACCTCCAGCTGTTCCCTTCTATCCAGGGCTCTGGCAGGGAGGTAACCCCAGGACTACAGTAACCCCAGTTTTCTATTGTTTATAGGAGGATCACTGTACACCAAAATGCTGCCAGCAAGGTATATTAAACTTTGCCCTCCATCCAAAGCTGAATCTTTTTTGGTTGGAGAATGTAAGCTGTCAGCATGCAAAGACAACGCTAACTGTAAAAATAACTATGTATAATATTCTCCAAATATACTGAAGTTTTAAATTCCTGATTTATAGGCATCTCCTGACATTCTTCACTTACTCTTGCTCATTATGGTGTGAAAGGCAAGAGTCGTGTTGTAGCAGCAGTTTCAGCTTTCATAGACTTTTAAAAAGTACATCCTGCTTCCAGCTTTAACAGCTGTATAATAATAATAATAATAATAATAATAGAAAAAAGGCTAAAAAGAAAAACAAAACATGCCTTGCTGCTAATGTGATGCCCGCTAGTCCCAGCTCTCGCAGCATTAAACCATCTGCCAGCTGGAGCACTTTAGAGGCTCTCAGAAAAAGGAAACACTGCACTAGCACTTTGTACAATCTAAAGCATAATCTATTGGATTATGTTTGCTACAGCTATGTTAATAGCGTGCTTGTATACACGGACATTTTTTCAGTCATTAATTGTTCTGCATCAGCTTCATTCACTCACGTAATCCATTTATTATGCTGCTCAGGCAAAGCATATTGGATGTTTATGCAAAGTTTGCGGCTCCATTTCCTCTCTGGCTTGTTTCTGTATAGGCTGACATTTGTTTGCTGCCTTTTTACATGCAGATGTTACTTCCTTTCACAATTCCATGGCGCATTCCCCTAAATGGCAATCTTCCCCTTCAGCTTTGCATCTAAAAATAGGCTGGATTTTCATGGCATGTGCTGCTAGCAACCAGAGGCTTGAAAAACTCAATTGATTTATGCTCTGTCCTGTCACTGAAATCAAGGTTGCTTACATAGGAAAAGCTCCTAGTCTGCTCGTCTGTAATATGTATGGGCAAATACCGCGAGGGAACAGTAAAGATGCGTAATGGATGTAATCAGCCTTCTGCAATGTCTCACAGTAAGAAACATGGCTTGTAATCTTCAGACATAGCACTCAAAACTATGTCTAAGTCCAGGTTTATTTAGTAAATTACTGCAAAGAGTTGTAATAGTGAGTCAAGTGCTACAAGCTAGAGTAACCATCACCACAGAGCACCACAACCATGACTTTCCCTTGTTTGCTGAGTTAATTCCAACTTTTTGTGACCATATGAACTTTTGCACGCCAAATGTGTCTGTCACAACCACCACTTATGGATTGAGGAGAACCCACCAAAGGAGCTACTATTGTTTCGTTTAGAACCTGATAAAATTCTTGCCTGTCTCGCTTATTCTACAGCTTCATTTGTTAATAGTTATGTTATTTACCTTCAACTGAGAGATGGAAGTTGGAGAAGCAAGTATTAGTATGTAGAATCGTGGTTGCCATAAATAGCAAAAATGAGAAGGATTGTTGTTGTTATAAGTGATACCTTTCATTGGTAAACTGAAAATATTTTTAAAAAAAAACTTTCAAAAACATTCAGTTCTCTTTTTCAGACGTGATGTAAACATTCTACCTGAAGAAGAGAACTGAGTGGTCTGAAAAATGTACTCATGGAAATATAATAATGCAAATGTTAATATGACAGTCAGGCATTGGAATTTTCTTCCTTGTTAGTCCCCACATTAAAGCGGATCCGAGATGAAAAACTAAACATAACAAGTGACTTGTCTATATATCTTATCTAAAGTTTAGATAGTTTACACAGCAAATCTATCTTCAAACAGCTTCAACAGTATATTAATATTTTTTCCTGTGATACAATGGGAGCAGACATGTTTTCTGCTTGTCACTATTACACAATTACACACACAGGCAAGCTTATCTGTATCTAGGCATGCTAATCTGCATATTCTGTGAAAACTCCACTCTTATCTCCTCCATTACACAGGCAACTGATCTGTATCTGCACTGCAGCTCTCAGATTGTGAAAACTCTGCCTCTGAAATCTATAGCTAGTAACACCTTTTTCACCTGCCCAGACTGAAATCCCACAATCCCTTGCAAGCGCCAAGGCACTCTGGAGAAGCTGTGGGTGTGGCTTGTTTAGTTTATAAGAAATTAGGGTATTAAAACAAAACAAAAACGTATTTGGCTTGAGGAATGCCCTATAAACAATAGGGAAGGAACACAATTATGCAATGAGTAAAAGTTCATCTCGGATCCACTTTAAGCTGCCTAACACATAAATAATAAAGTTGCTCCCATGTAGCAGAACTTATGGAGAAGCATACAGTATGATCTGTTTGATCATCTGGTAGATTTGTGAGTCTCTGATTTGCTGCGATCACTTCCTGCTTTACTGCAGGAAACAGAAGTGAGAAGTGACATGTGATTGTTACCAGCAAATCAGAACCTTGCAAATCCATCACCATGGGATAATCTATCACCTGATCAAACCCATTCCATCCATCTCTAATAAGGAATACCAATCAAGCTTTTGACTTGTACATGTATACCTTTCAAGTATCTGGCTTCTTCATACATTAGGGCCTGTTTCCACTACATGCAGATGGGATGCAGAATGGATGCAGAAAAACGGACTCCAATGAATGCCTATGGGAAAATCTGCATCAGAAAAATCGTGTTTCATGGAAACAGGCCGATAGGCATTCATTGGAGTCAGTTTTTCTGCATCCATTCTGCATCCAATCTGCATGTAGTGGAAACAGGCCTTTACTGTCTTATTTTCCAAATACAGATACTTATAGGATCTTATCTCATTTACACTTGCCATGCTCACTTATAGGCATTTCACAAGGTTCTCACCTTTAAAGCCGCATCTACACGAGTAGATGCGGCCGCGATGCTCCTTATCAATCGAGCCGCTAATGCGGCTCGATTGATAAGATCCGACAGGACGGATCTCCGCACCGCCGATTCCCTACTCGCTCCCCGCGAGGGGACAATGGCAGGGAATCAAGCGGAATATACACGGCACCGGCGGGGACAAGCGGGCACGAGCGGGGAATCGAATGCGGCGAGCGGGGACGCGGCGGGCACGCGGAAGAGGCGATCCGGCGGCTAATCGAGCCGCCGGATTGCTACAACACCTCCCCATGTAGACGGGGCTTTAAATTCCAAGTCTCTTTAGCATTGACTCACCATTTAAATGTTCAAATACAAAGTAAAAACTTGTCCCTGAGACTAGCACATAGCCTGACCTACTAGTTACTAATCTGTCATTGTTTCATCCTTTAGTATGTAGCAAAGCACATACTCTTACCTTATGTATAGTTCATTGACTTGTGCCTAACCCTAACTGCAAGCTATTTTCTGATATGTCTTAATGTCTTGGTATTACTGTATATACCTCAATATTTTATTTTTACCTCCTTTTTTTAATCACTGCCATTTGTGCAGGGTTTTGAAGAGCTGTTTTAAAAAGAACTGTTGCTCAAGGAGCACACAATCTAGTCACTGCCACTACACAGTCCTTGCCTAATGTCCTGATGTGCCTATCATAGTTTAAAGAGAATCTGTATTGTTAAAATCGCACAAAAGTAAACATACCAGTGCGTTAGGGGACATCTCCTATTACCCTCTATCACAATTTCGCTGCTCCTCGCCGCATTAAAAGTGGTTAAAAACAGTTTTAAAAAGTTTGTTTATAAACAAACAAAATGGCCACCAAAACAGAAAGTAGGTTGATGTACAGTATGTCCACACATAGAAAATACAACCATACACAAGCAGGCTGTATACAGCCTTCCTTTTAAATCTCAAGAGATCATTTGTGTGTTTCTTTCTCCCTGCAGTTCTCATGCACTGAAGTTTCAGGCTGCTCTTTTTTCTCCTGCAAACAGCTTTGCCCTTGTCTGTAATTCTTCAGTATGTGAAAGCCCAGCCAGCTCAGAGGAAGATTTATCCAGCTTGTAAAAGATAAGAGAGAAGAGAGAAGCTGCTCTAATCTAAATAATACACAGGCAGTGTGCAGAGAGGGGCCTGGAAGGGGGAATTCATAGCAGAACCACAACACTGAAGAACTTGGCAGCCTTCCAGACACAGGCTGACAAGTCTGACAAGGGAAAGATACATTGATTTATTACAGAGACTGTGATAGCAGAAAGTGCTGCAGTAAGCCAGAACACATTAGAATAGCTTTTGGAATTTGTAGGATGATAAAAAACAGGATGCAATTTTTGTTACGGAGTCTCTTTAAGGTTTCTTTTTTAAATTATTTACCAGTACATTTTTTAGATGTAAATGGAGTTAAAGACTAGCCAGCAAGCTCATGGTGAACCAGAACTCATTGGAGTGTGTAAGGGGCTACAATGGACCAAAAAGCTTTCTTCCTAAAATACTATGGAAAACAAAAGTTTGCTTTCTTTAAACACAAAGTGTTTGTGATAATTCAGGTTTGAGTTAGAGATCCGAGATTTCGCCCAGTGCATCACTGCTGAAATATGCAAATTATCCATTGTTGTCCCTGTGAGCTAAACACACCTCCAGATCCACTGGAATGCAATGATGTGTCAGGTTGTTAATATAACAGAGATGTACATGCAAACTCTACGCAGATGGTGTTCAACATGAGAATCCGAAGACATAACAACAAAAGTTGTTTAGGTGATACCTTTAATGACTAACTGTACAAGATTCTTTTGCAAGCTTTCAAAACTTTAAGTTTTTTCTTCAGGCATGTTTCAGAGCTGGATCAGAACCATACAAAGTACTGTCACATACACAGGCTGGCTTCAACATGAGAGTCAAGCTTGGAACCCTACTGCTAGAAGCCTAGATTGCTAGTCAGTTAGCTACCATGCTGCACAATATGTCATGTGTTGGACATTTTACACGGTGTTTTCCTCAGCTGTGTTTTATTTGTGTTACTCATTAGTCTATTTAAACTAAATGCTGCTATTATTTTGTAATGGTATCCTAGTCACTCTACTAATACAGCCCTAGAGAAGATGACGGCTTTCAATAGCACTAATTTAAAATAACTAGCAATTTGATTAAAACAAAAGTAGCATTGTCAGTATTTTTGTCATGGTCATCTTAACTATGGATGTTTACTTCATTTCAGGGTTTGTTTTGCTCAGTAGAAGTGGCTGGGATGCCCCCTGGGATATCTACTCAACAGCTGTTTGATAGTGTTTTTAAAGTGGTGTGAGGGAAGGGAGTACTCAGAGGTGCTAATTTTTGCCAGGTCAAAGTGTCACTTCAGGAAAAAATGTAGCTGTGCATCCAAAGTAGAATTCTTCTTTCATTTGCCACATATCGTAGGCCTGGTTCACATCTGCAAAACGAGCCAAAAGGATCCTGTGAGCGGATCCGGACTCCGCTTCACCGGATCCGGATGGCTCAGTCTGTGGTTCGGTTCACATATGAAAACGGATCTAATCAATGATTGATTGGATCCGCTTTCACTCAGCATATACATACCTAATCTTCTGCAGCAGTCGGCGGTAGAGGGTTCCTCTTCTTCCACTGTGACTACACAGTGCGTCATGTGACTAGTCACATGACGCAGAAGAAGACGGAAGCCACTACTGCCGGCTGCTACGGAAGATTAGGTATGTATAAACCCCCCTAGCCCACCCGCCCGGCTGCTGCACCCTCCCCTCACCCTCCCGTCACTAGATTTGCGTCGGCCCATGGCCCCATCCCCCGTGGAACGGTCCATTTTTTCATTAGTGTGAAGAAACGTTCCGTTTCCCATTGCCCCCAATGCTGCTGCATTTTTGTCTGGATCTGTTCCGCTTTGCAGAACGGTCCGGAAAATTAGGGCCTGCAGCAATTTTTAATATCCGTACCAATGGACGCATGTGAATGGATCCATAGGTTAACATTGGATCCATTCACATCCGTTCCGTTTGTACAGTATACGTTCCGGTTACGTTCCAAAAAAAAACGCTAATGTGAACCGGGCCTTAGTGACAGTGCTCCTTGACATTTTGATCTATGAAACTACAGCGTAAGGGATGCTAGATTGTAAGCCTTCAGGCAGGGTCCCTCCTCCTTATGTCTCCTACCTGTTCACACACCTCCATTACCGTACACCCATCCTATGGTTGTCAGTGAACTAGATTTGCCTAATCTCCATGCTCCCATCCAGTGACTGACTAAGCATTACCTTGTACTCAAACTGTGCTGCGTGATCTGGTTTTCATGTATTCCTGTATTGTCTTATTGCTGTATATCACCCGTAAATATTGTCTGTAACCTTAACTAATGTCCAGCGCTGCATAATATGTGGGCACTTTATAAATACAATAAATATATAAATAATAAAGGACAGCTTTACCCTCCTAAAACAAAAGGCAATTGCATAAAATTACTTGCCTTTCCCAAATCGAACACCCCAATGCATCCTTTTTTTTGGACAGTGGCCAGCAGCCTATGGCCCTCTGAAAGGCAGAGAGGAAGAGAGATAAAGCAGAGGTCAATTTAATGTAGAATATTAGCTAAAGGGGATGTACAGAGTACACAGACTACTCATATTTTAATAAGTGCTAAAACTCTTTAGATCAAAGTGATCACCGCTGGCCCATCGTCCGCCACTGCACCATGTAATTTAGATATTGTATAGGCACATTTGGGTTCGTCACTAGGGGGGCCATTGCTGGATCTAGCCCGGGACGGCATCACTTTATGTGTATCAAATTTTTGAACAAAGTCCGATAAAGGTGTTGAGCAACTGTAAGAGCCATGCTCTTGACTGGTATGAAGTCTGCATGGATAGGTGGTGAACAGCTACACAAAGGGGGTGACTTAAACAAACTTAAAGTGGACCCAAATTAAAAATACAAGATTTCAGAAATAAAATCTATTTTCTAAATTATAATAATAAATAGCAGCCTTTTTTCAGCTGCATGATGACAAATATAAAATATTTTACATTTATTGGAGGAACCCCTCCCTTCCTTTCATATTGCTGGGATAGAACCTGGCAGACTGGTGGAGTAGGAGGTGTCCAGCAAAGGAGGAATTGCTAATGGCTGCCACCTGTATAACCCTAGTTATGAAAAGAGAAGGGTGAAAAGCATGCACTGAAATGCTCATAGGCTTGAAGGAATGTTTATTTATACAGGATCTTCTCAAAAAATTTGCATATTGTGATAAAGTTCATTATTTTTCTGTAATGAACTGATAAACATTAGACTCTCATATATTTTAGATTCAAATACACACAACTGAAGTAGTTCAAGCCTTTTATTGTTTTAATATTGATGATTTTGGCAAACAGCTCATGAAAACCCAAATTTCGTATCTCAAAAAATTAGCATATTTCATCCGACCAATAAAAGAAAAGTGTTTTTAAAACTAAAAAAGTCAACCTTCAAATAACTATGTTCAGTTAGGCACTCAATACTTGGTCGGGAATCCTTTTGCAGAAATGACTGCTTCAATGCGGCGTGGCATGGAGGCAATCAGCCTGTGGCACTGCTCAAGTGTTATGGAGGCCCAGGATGCTTCGATAGCAGCCTTAAGCTCATCCAAAGTGTTGGGTCTTGCGTCTCTCAACTTTCTCTTCACAATATCCCACAGATTCTCTATGGGGTTCAGGTCAGGAGAGTTCGTAGGCCAATTGAGCACAGTAATACCATGGTCAGTAAAGTATTATACCAGTGGTTTTGGCACTGTAAACAGGTGCAAGGTCGTGCTGAAAAATGAAATCTTCATCTCCATAAAGCTTTTCAGCAGATGGAAGCATGAACCCACTTTTGAACCAGAAACAGCGGCAGAAGCGCCTGACCTGGGCTACAGAGAAGCAGCACTGGACTGTTGCTCAGTGGTCCAAAGTACTTTTTACGGATGAAAGCAACTTTTACATGTCATTCGGAAATCAAGGTGCCAGAGTCTGGAGGAAGACTGGGAAGAGGGAAATGCCAAAATGCCTGAAGTCCAGTGTCAAGTACCCACAGTCAGTGATGGTCTGGGGTGCCATGTCAGCTGCTGGTGTTGGTCCACTGTGTTTTATCAAGGGCAGGGTCAATGCAGCTAGCTATCAGGAGATTTTGGAGCACTTCATGCTTCCATCTGCTGAAACGCTTTATGGAGATGAAGATTTCATTTTTCAGCATTACCTTGCACCTGCTCACAGTGCCAAAACCACTGGTAAATGGTTTACTGACCATGGTATTACTGTGCTCAATTGGCCTGCCAACTCTCCTGACCTGAACCCCATAGAGAATCTGTGGGATATTGTGAAGAGAAAGTTGAGAGACGCAAGACCCAACCCTCTGGATGAGCTTAAGGCCGCTATCGAAGCATCCTGGGCCTCCATAACACCTGAGCAGTGCCACAGGTTGATTGCCTCCATGCCACGCCGCATTGAAGCAGTAATTTCTGCAAAAGGATTCCCGACCAAGTATCGAGTGCATAACTGAACATAATTATTTGAAGGTTGACTTTTTTTGTTTTAAAAACACTTTTCTTTTATTTGTCGGATGAAATATGCTAATTTTTTGAGATAGGAATTTTGGGTTTTCATGAGCTGTATGCCAAAATCATCAATATTAAAACAATAAAAGGCTTGAACTACTTCAGTTGTGTGTATTTGAATCTAAAATATATGAAAGTCTAATATTTATCAGTACATTACAGAAAATAATGAACTTTATCACAATATGCTAATTTTTTGAGAAAATCCTGTATTTGTATGTGTCAAAGTGGTGCAACTAAATATTTTGAATTAAAACATTTTTTGGTTTGGGTCCGCTTTAAGGACAGCAAATTGAAATCCCTTGGCTTAGTATGCCTCTTGTGTATGTGGGATGTAATTATATCCTGCCTAGCCATGGTCATGTGCATAATCTGTGGACTTCTATTGGTTCTGCACCTAAGGAACTGTGACGGGCTTAACTGAAATAAATGGGGAAAAATTCACATTATGTTGCCCAGCATTACATTGGCATTACAATCAAGCAACATTAAATAAATGCACTGTGGCCCTGCAGTGCAATACCTTTTCAAAGCACTGGGGACTTGAACAAATCTGTCCCCTCTTTCCGAAAAGGAGTAGGGATATTACAGTGAGGGACAGGGGTGTAACTAGAAATCACTGGGCCCCCCTGAAAAAATGAGGATGGGGCCACCCCATAGGCGCCAAGTAATCGTAATGGGGCAGCGTTTCACTATAAAATAATCCTAATGCTGCAGCATTTCACCAGAAATGAATCGTAAAATGGGCAGCATTTCACCATAAAATAATCGTAAAGTGGGCAGCATTTCACCAGAAATTAATCATAAATTGGGCAGCATTTCACCAGAAATTAATTGCAAATTGGGTAGCATTTCCCTATAAAATAATCGTAAAGTGAGCAGCATTTCCCCATAAAATAATCATAAAGTGGGCAGCATTTTACCATAAAATAATCGTATAGTGGGCAGCAGTCACCATAAAATAATCATAATGTGGGCAGCAGTCATCAGAAAATAATCGTAATGTGGGCAGCAGTCATCAGAAAATAATCGTAATGTGGGCAGCAGTCACCAGAAAATAATCATAAAGTGGGCAGCAGTCACCAGAAAATCGCAATGTGGGCAGCAGTCACCAGAAAATAATCGTAAAGTGGGCAGCAGTCACCAGAAAATCGCAAGATGGGCAGCAGTCACTAGAAAATAATTGTAAAGTGGGCAGCAGTCACCAGAAAATCGCAATGTGGGCAGCAGTCACCAGAAAATCGCAATGTGGGCAGCAGTCACCAGAAAATCGCAATGTAGGCAGCAGTCACCAGAAAATCGCAATGTGGGCAGCAGACACCAGAAAATCGCAATGTGGGCAGCAGACACCAGACTATCGCAATGTGGGCAGCAGACACCAGACTATCACAATGTGGGCAGCAGACACCAGAAAATCGCAATGTGGGCAGCAGACACCAGAAAATCGTAATGTGGGCAGCAAACACCAGAAAATAGCAATGTGGGCAGCAGTTACCAAAAAAAAAATTGCACCTGTGAAAAAACAAAACAATTCACTTACCTGGCAGAAGTCTCCTCTCCCAGCATCTGGCGCGCAGCTCCCCGACGATCCTCCTGCAGCACATCTCCCGCGCTGACAGGCAGAGTGCAGGGCTACGGCAAGATGGCTCCTGAAGCCCTGTACTGGAGACACAAATAGTCTCCAGAGCAGGGCTTCGGCAGCTATCTTGCCGTAGCCTTGCTCTGCCTCCCGGGAGACTCGGGCTGCAGGGAATGAACTGGCCCGGCGTCTATTAGACGCTGCGGCCAGTTCCTGGCTGGGGTGGTCCCACAATCGGGGGGAGGGAGGTTATTATGCTACCTGGCTGCTCCCTTAACCCTCGGACTAGTGCAGCTGTCTGTGTTTCCAAAGGCAGTTTAGTACAAAGCTGCTTCCTCCTACCTCGGACATTTATAGGTGTTTTTGTTTCCCCATACTCTTGTGCCACAGAGGTCTAAAGGCATTAAGCACAAAGTTTTGGCTCAGCGCCAACTTTCTACTTGTAATATGCAAATAATTCCAAGTTGATGCAGAGTTAGGCAAATGTTGCTGTAAATCTATGCAGCTTGAAAATGAAATGCTTTCACTGCAAGGTTTGATTTGTCTATTTACATTTTCATAATCATTTGCATAATTCCTTAACATAATTAGCATAATTCTTGATCATCTCAAACTTATTTGCTCCTAAGTGTCAATCCCTGCTCACTAATGTGGATTTTGGTATATGTAGGTTTGGGCAATGCCTTTAATAAACACAAATAACATAATTGGCACTGGCATTTAGCTTTTAAAAACAATTACCTGGCACTCTAAGGGAGTAACCACATAGTCAACCCCACTCAGATAAGTAGATAAAAGGGGTCTTTGAGCAGACCCATTTCCCATTTGACTTCTATTGTAAAGAAAAGCTGCTGTAGAACAGACTGGTGAATAATGTAATGCTGGCCATGAAAGAGAGGTGTCAGAACACACAGTGCATCTCATCTTGCTGTGTATGGGGCTGTGAATACCCATTCTCAGAATCAATATCAGTTTTATTTCGCCAAATACAGCAAGAGCTGTAATCGGAATTATTTGTGGTACACATGGCATAGACAGAGTAAAGACAGACGCACAAAACATACATACAAAAATAGAAATGCAGTAGTCAGTTCGTATCGGCCATTTCCCTGCTGTGCAGTACAGTCCGGTAAATGATATAAAGGTGCTGGTAAAAGGCCAGTCCATTTACGGATAAAGAACCAGGGCAGGCAGCGGCAGGAACCGGCTGACCAACCCAGCAATTAGAAATGCAGGCCGGGCCGGGGAAGGTTGGAGTTCAGTAGCTGAACAGCTTGGGGGAAGAAGGTGTTCTTCCGCCTGGTAGTTTTGGATGGTATACTCCTGTAGCGGCGGCCCAATGGGAGGAGCCTGAAGTAGTGGCTGCCTGGGTGGGAGGGGTCGCGGGAGATCATGTTCCTCATCTTAGAGGAGTGGAGGAGATCAAGAGGTGGAAGAGGAGAACCGATGATCTTCTCCGCGTCAGTTATGACTCTCTGCAGCTTGTGTTTGTCGCTTGCCACTGCACCTGCATACCAGACAATTACAGAGGAGCAGAGGATGGATTCTATGGTGGCGGTATAGAAGCTGGTCAGCAGCTCCCTGGGCATGCCAAATCTATTTAGTTGGCGCAGGAAGAACAACCGCTGCTGGAAATTCTTCTGAATTTTGGTGGTGTTTTGCCCCCATTTCAGGTTGTTAGTGAGAGTCGTGCCGAGGAACCGCACCGATGACACCCTAGAGACTTCAGTCCCTCCAATGAGGACAGGTGGGAGGGGGGGAGGGTTTCTCCTGAAGTCTACGACTAGTTCAACAGTCTTTGCTGTGTTGAGGACTAGGTTGTTGTCACTGCACCAGTTGCATATCCTCTCGACTTCGCTGCGGTACTCATGCTCCCCGTTGCTACCAATAAAGCCGATGATGGTGGTGTCGTCTGCAAATTTGATGACCTTCACAGAGTCAGCGGATGAGATGCAGTTGTTGGTATAGAGGGAGAACAGTAGAGGTGATAGAACACAGCCCCTGTATTGGTGGTCCGGACGCTGGAGTAGTAGTTGCCAAGCTTCACCTGCTGCGTTCTGTTAGTCAAGAAGTCTTTTATCCATGCTCGGAGAGAAGGATCAATTCCGAGCTGCGTCAGGTTGGTGATCAGGATGTCAGGGCAGATCGTGTTGAACGCTGAGCTAAAGTCTAGGAACAGGATCCTAGCAGGCGGGGTTGTCCAGGTGCTCAGTGATGTGAGCCATGCTGACATTGATGGCATCCTCCACGGATCGGTTAGCCCTATATGCAAATTGGAGCGGGTCTAAAAGGGCGTCCGTGGATCTCTTCAGGTGGGCAAGGACCAGCCGCTCGAGGAGCTTCATGATATTAGAGGTTAGGGCCACTGGTCGGAAGTTATATTGCTCAGTACTGCCTGTTTTTTTGGGGACTGGTACAATTATATACCTCTTAAAACAGGAGGGGACTGTACCACCAGATAAAGACTGCTTAAATAAGGAGGTGAGCACAGGGGCTAGCTGATCGGCACAGGTTCGCAGGCAGATAGACGACACTCCGTCCGCGCCGGAAGATTTCCTGGGGTTCAGCTTGCGGAGGTTCCAGAGTACCTCTGATTCCCGAACAGCACCAGGCGCCAGGGCGACGAGTTCACCAATGGGGGGGGGGAGCGAAACTGTGTGGCTCACGGGCTGGTTGGGATGTTGCTCGAACCTAAAGTAGAACTCATTGAGCTCCTCCGCCAGTCGAGGGCTAGGGGTCACCGTCAGGGTTGCCGGTTTGAAGTTCGTGGCTGCTCTCAGGCCCTTCCATACCTCCCGTGTGTTGGTCGACTGGAGGCAGAGCCCCAGCTTTTCGGCATGGGCCCTCTTTGCCAAACGCAGTTCTCTTTTCAGGGCGTGCCTGGCCTCTCTGAATTCCTCTGGGGAGCCCGGCCTGTGCGCTTCCTCTTTGCGTTTCCGAAGCAGGCGAAACCTGTTGTTGAACCAAGGCTTGTTGTTGGGATAGACTCTGAAGGACTTAGACGGAATACACGCTTCTTCGCAGAAGCTAATGTAGGAGGTGACATTCTCGGCCCATTCATCAAGGGTGGGTGCCTCCAGAGTCGACCAGTCGGTGGTTTCAAAGCAAGCTTGGAGCTCCAGTTTGGCATCTGCTGTCCATTTTTTTGAGGTTTTGACGATGGGCTTTGAGGTCTCCAGGAGCCTCCTGTAGGTGGGGATCAGGTGTATTGTGTTGTGGTCAGAGTTCCCAAGGGGTGCTCCTTGGATTCTGACTTGTGTGTGCTAATGAAAGTGCCTACCATGAGTGCATGGGCATCAGAGCTCGACTGTGACCTACACAATATTAGCTGTGTGGTTTCAGTAAACAATGTTTCATTACCCACATCACCTGTGGCGATTGTTCATTTTTGAACGACCACCATGCTGGAATAAATTTCAGAGAATCGTTATGATCCCCCCCCCCCCCCCCCCCCAATTTTTTTTGGGTTGTATCTATGTTCCTCTTGTCGTCTTATTGGGCTTTGTAAAGCGCTGTGGAATATGCTGGCGCTATATAAATTAAAAATAATAGTAATAATCCCCATTAACTTTCACAGATTTTGCTGTGATCGTGCAAACAATCGTTTACATGATCGTTTACATGATCGTTTGTTTATGATGGCCCCAACAATGCTTGCAGTTTCAACAAGATGGATCGGGAAACATTCGTTCAGTGGCAGAGATCCTTGGTCCATCTGACCGTGGGTAGCTTAAAGAGTAACTGTTAGCCCCCAAATTGAATTTTAAAACACTATTGCAATGTTTTATTTATTATATAAGTGAGCCAAAACGCCAATGCACAAGTTAAAAATCAATCTAATTTTGTTACTATCTAACCTTTTCCCCCAGCTCCGGACGCAAGCCGCATATCAGATACTATAGCATGCAGAGCATGCCTATGTCTGGCCGACCCCCCTCTCCCCCCCAGGACCAGGTGCCAATATATTCTCCCCACCGCAGCTGACCGCTCTGACACGGAGACAGAGCGGTAGCACTTCCAGCACCGTCACCGCAGAGCAGCCAGCGCCGTGCATCTCTCACATGTGATTCTCTCACATGTGACTCGGCGGCGGCTGCTCTGCGGTGATGGTGCTGGAAGTGCTGCCGCTCTGTCTCCGTGTCAGAGCGGTCAGCTGCGGTGGGGAGAATATATTGGCACCTGGTCCTGGGGGGGAGAGGGGGGTCGGCCAGACATAGGCATGCTCTGCATGCTATAGTATCTGATATGCGGCTTGCGTCCGGAGCTGGGGGAAAAGGTTAGATAGTAACAAAATTAGATTGATTTTTAACTTGTGCATTGGCGTTTTGGCTTACTTATATAATAAATAAAACATTGCAATAGTGTTTTAAAATTCAATTTGGGGGCTAACAGTTACTCTTTAAGACTAACCATAGACTTAAGATGCACTGTTTATCTACATCCCCTTTCACTCAGGAGACTGAAGGTGGTGAATTTACTGCCTGCCAGCTGCTTCCATGCATTGTCTGCATGTTTACTAGCTTTCTGCATAGGCAGTGGAGAGGAGGCCACCATACATAGTCACATGTGGGGTTACAAACACAGCCATTTGGTGGCATTACATTGCAGCTGAAAGGCACTCGGTGACACCAGACAGGAGACTGAACTGTGCTGCAATCTGTCTGAAAGGAGCCTAAAGGCACATACCCATCTCACGATTTTTCTGACGATATTCCCAACGACCGGTGATTTTTTTTTTTTTGAGCAAGGAGCGGTTGTTTCCAGGATCTTGCGATGTAGGTACGGGCGCACGATCACGTGAAATTTGTTTAGTGTCGCTCAACGATAATGTCCATTACCATGCATCAGGTCTTTAAGATCTCCGACGACTCCGTGCAAAGTGCCACGGTTCCTTGAAGTCTCGTTCGCTCCCGTCGTATGTAGTTGCGTGATGTTGCGCATACCCGCCGGCTGGAAGATGGACCAGGGAGCGCTCGTTGTCAGGGAGATGTCATTGGATCCCTCTTCCTTCTGTCGCGAGGTGAGTATTCAGCTTAACCTCCCTGGCGGTAAGCCCGAGCTGAGCTCGGGCTATGCCGCGCAGGGGGAGATCTCAGCCCCTGGTGGGGCGATTTGTGCGCTGTAAATTGCTGTGCGCGCAGCCAGCACTTTGCTAGCCGCGCGCACAGCTTGATCGCCGCCGCTCTGCGGCGATCGGCCGCACGCAGCGGCTGAAGAGGGCCCCCCCGCCAGAGCCCTGCGCTGCCCGGATCAATGAGTTCCGGGCAGCGCTATGGGCTGGATCGGGTGTGCCTGTCGTCAGGACGTCGGCTGACGTCCATGACGTCATCCCGATCGTCGCCATGGCGACAGGAGAAGCCAAACAGGGGAACGCGTTATATATGCGTTCCCCTGTTTGCTATAGATGCCGGCGACGATCGGACTAGAGGGCCACATGCGCCCTCTAGTGGTGTTTCATGTAGCTACCACTCTGGTAGCTTTACATGAAACAAAAAAAAAAAATTGAAAAAAAAGGATTTTTTTAAATTAGGAAAAAAAAAATTAACCGCCAAGGAGGTTAAGATTGTTCATGTTTGCATGTTTGAAAAGCAATCTTTACAATAAAGCCACATTTCCAGGAAAAACAGCCTACAGAGGACTCATTTTTGGTTTGTTTTCTGGCTATTTATTTTTCATTTCCCTTAAATGTGCTTTTACCTTGAATTACTTAAAGAGGAACTCCAGTGAACATTTTACTGTTGGCTGGTGATGTAGCTGCTGCATGGTTTTTGGCAGTTGGAAACAGCTGTAAACAGCTATTTCCCACAATGCAACAAGGTTCACATACAGGAAAGTGCCAAAAGTTCGAACTTTTCTTGTGGGAGGGGTTACTTGTGGGAGGGGTTTCACCACAATATCAGTCATCCCCTCCTCCCCCCTTATGGTCTGTTTGTGAAAAGGAATAGTTTTCTCATGTAAAAGGGGGTATCAGCTACTGATTGGGATAAAGTTCAATTTTTGGTCTTTGTTTCTCTTTAACCTTTTGCCGACCGCGTCATACCGATGGGCGTGGCCGCGGCGGCAGCCCCAGGACCGCCTAACGGCAATTGGCGTAAAGTCCTGGGGCTCTGTTTTGAATGAGATCGCTCGCGCGCATCTCATTAACAGAAGGCAGAGCTCCGCCCCCTCTTCAGTCTCCCGCTCGGGAGACTGTTAGACGGCGTAATCGCCGTCTAATTACCTGTACAGCGCTGCGATCAGCAGCAGCACTGTACTGGGGACAGCCGTGTGACACGGCTGTCCCCTCCTGAGCCACGGAGGTGATCGGCTGTCATAGGCTGAAGCCTATGACAGCTGATCACAGGGATTGGCCAGCGGGGGAGGGAGGGGGCTATACAACAGGGCAAAAAAAACACAGTTTTCATTTAAAAAAACAAAATAAAAACAAACACAAATAAACAAACAAACACGGGGGGGGGGGGGCGATCAGACCCCACCAACAGAGAGCTCTGTTGGTGGGGAGAAAAGGGGGGGAGGAATCACTTGTGTGCTGTGTTTTGCGGTCCTGCAGCTTGGCCTTAAAGCTGCAGTGGCCAATTTAACAAAAATGTGCCTGGTCTTTAGGGGGGTTTAACACAGCAGTCCTCAAGAGGTTAAAGCTGGGCCCCGGTGAACACTGTCACTATAATGTGTTGACTTTGCTCATTCAGTAGGTCAGCACATCTCCCTGCTGGGAAGTCTGCACAATACAGTGTATAATTAATATATAAACTGAAAATGCCTGTCTTGGGCACACGCCTAACTGTCTTTGCCGCGTATAATTCTCACACAGATCTGATTCATCATAAATCATTACATAAGTGGCAGATTTAGTTCAAGGTTGTGTGTGACTTGTTCCATGAAAATATATAGCTGCTGCTGCTGCTGGCTGCCAGCAGCTGGCGAAAGTCAGATATGCCCATTTTTTCCCATGCTTTGCTCTATGTGACGGCTCATGTGCCATTCCGTATCAGGTGCCTGGATTGTGTGTCTACCCCGCGTGTCCTCTCAGTTACACACAGAGCATTTCCCCCTCCCGCATACCTCTCTGAGCAGGACATGAAATGTGTTATAATTTGTACAATTTTGGAAAATGGTTTATGTTATAGGAGGAAACAAATCTTCCGGGCAAGTTGGAACTAGCGGGAGGAACCTCCGGCTTGAATCCTCCCCACCCCTTGAATGTGAAATTAAAATATTGCTATGTGCAGGATTCCACTGCTTAACTCTTTGCTGAACTTGTTCAGAAACACGAGGGAAAGGTATTGTGTGAGTCTTGCACTCGTAGTAAGAAGATGATCGCTAAGCCCTTATTTGTCATAGCTAGGAAACAGCAGCTGACATTTCATACAAGGTAAACATTGCTTTGTACAGCTTTTCATGGTATCAAACATTTTTTTATTTATTTTTTGATCAGATAAATATGCATCCGAACAGAAACCTAATAGGCATACACTGTAAAAGGGCATCCGGTAATTTGGGCACCTGATGAAGCTGCTAGTAAAATATCAGTAATCTTACCGATAATCTACTGTTGGGCACTGGATAATACTGATAGTAGAATATCAATAATTTTACCATATTCTACTATTTCTTTACCTAACTTTCTTATACTAACCTTCCCTCTACCTACTCTTAACACTAACCTACTGCTACCTACGCCTAACATATCCTCCCTTTCCTACTCTTATCGCTAATCTACTGAATGCCTACTTCCTAGCCTGACCCTAATGCCGATAATTCAACATATTACTTACCTCTGCACCATCTCTTTGCTGCTATTTTTCGTTTTTCCAAATTACCCACTTCAAACTGACTGACCCTTTTCAGAAAGGCAAACAGTTTCTGTGTTCAGGAACTGTTGATAAATGCTTTACGAAAGGTGAACTTAAATAATCAGAGGTAAACCAAATGGGGGTGATTTATGGGACATGAAAAGAAAGTTGGAACAAATGTGGAGCATTGGTCTAAAATAACCAATCCGTTTTCACATAGGAAATCCAACATTTTTTTCCCATCCTGTGCTGTCCACTTAGCTCCCAAAGTCATCTGGGCTGGGGTGTCGGAGGATGAGGCTTTGAAGGTCTAAAGTGGATGAAACTATGGTTAGGCTGAGCATAACGGCCTTGTGAGTTAGCAATATGATGTATTACTAAGGCCTAGCTCAGATGTTCCCCCAAAGTTAAAATGCTATGTTTTAACACCCCACAATCTTTCTTGTGTAAAATCTCCATAAATGTAAATCTACAGGAATCGGGACTCGATCCCCCAGACATCAGTTGAGGGCCAAGTTCTGTACACATGCATCACTAATCTAGAGGTTAGCGGCGCATCGGTTACCGTGGATTGTGGAGTAGGAGCGATGTGCAGCGGACAACAGAGTGGCTTCTGGCAGGCAGGGTGTTTGGAAGAACAATGCGATTGGGGCCGCTCAGGTGTCAGATGTTGCTAAAGACCCGGTATGCTGGATCCTCAGGTGACTTAGGGGGGGGGGGCTCCCATACACATGCAAGATTCTTGTCCAAGGTGGCCTTTATAGGCCACCCTGGTCAACTTTAATCCGGCCTGTCCTAGCTCCTATATCACTTGTATATACAGTAGCAATAAAAAGTATGTGAACCCTTTGGAATTATATGGATTTCTGCACAAATTGAAAGTCACAACAATTATTATTATTATTATTTAATACTTGTAAAAAAAAAAAAACAGTCGCTACCCCCCGCAATGCGCACACATACGCGTCCTGCTTGCTCGTTCCCCACCACTGTCTGAAGTATATGCACACAGGGAGCTGCTTGCTTGGCAGTTGGAAAAAGCTGTTATTTCCCACAATGCAATGAGAACCTCTGTGAACCACACACAGCAAACTGTCAGATCCGGCCCTGTGTCCTAACTGCCCTGGCTGCGCACATGCTCAGTACAAAAAAGCCAGGGACACACAACCATTCAGTTGATGACGCAGGGACACTTGCAATTTATTGTATAAGATTTATATAGCGCCTATGCAGCGCTGTACAGAGAATATAGTCTCGTCACTAACCATTGTCATATGTCTATGTATGTATCGTGAATTTTAGGGGAAGCTAATTAATTATCTGTATGTTTTTGGAATGTGGGAGGAAACTGGAGTGCCCGGAGGAAACCGACGCAGAAACCGGGAGAACGTACAAACTTCTTGCAGATGGTGACCTGGCTGGGATTCGAACCAGGGACCCAGCACTGCAAGGCAAGAGCTCTAACCACTACGCCACCGGGCTGCCCACAACAATAGACAATCACAGTCTGCTTAAAAAAACACACAAATAATTAAATGTTTCCAAGCAATTTCATGAGTGTTTTCTGGTGAGTTTGGTAGCGATTTTAAAAAGGGTAAGCGTTTTTCCAGCGATTTTCAAAAAGCGTTTTTAGTTCTGATTGATCCTTTCAATTAATTTTAATTTCTTTACAGTGTGCAGTAATTTAAAAATGCTAGCAAAATTGTTCTGTATAGCGATTCATGAGCGATTACACCACGTTTATATACTTTACATTGCAAAAACGCTAACGCTCAAAAATTCTGCATATCCTGCATTTGCGATTTTGGTAATTGCAATCACTTCAGTGGAATTTGGCCCATCCATTAACATTAGCTGAGCGTTTAGGGAAATCGCTAGCGCTTTGAAAACCTCCCTAAACTCTCAAAAAATCGCTCTAGGAGGTTCCAGCCCTGAGATGAGATTGGAAGTGTTGGTTACAGCTGCCCTGCCCTATAAAAAACACATGCCAGTTTTGGGTTTGCTTTTCCCAAGCAGCATTGCCTGATGTGAATGATGCCTTGCACAAAAGAGCTCTCAGAAGACCTACGATTAAGAATTGTTGACTTGCATAAAGCTGGAAAAGGTTATAAAAGTATCTCTAAAAGCCTTGCAGTTCATCAGTCCATGGTAAGACAAATTGTCTATAAATGGAGAAAGTTCAGCAACTCTCCCTAGGAGTGGCCATCTTGTAAACATGACTGCAAGAGCACAGCGCAGAATGCTCAATGAGGTGAAGAAGAATCCTAGTGTCAGCTAAAGACTTACAAATGTCTCTGGCATATGCTAACATCCCTGTTAGCGAATCTATGATATGTAAAACACTAAACAAGAATGGGATTCATGGGAGGAAACCACAGAGGAAGCCATTGCTTTGCAAAAACATTGCTGCACGTTTAAAGTTTGCAAAAGAGCACCTGGATGTTTCACGGCTGTACTGGTAAAATATTCTGTGGATAGATGAAACCAAAGTTGAGTTGTATGGAAGAAATACACAACACTATGGGCTTGATTCACAAAACGGTGCTATTAGCACGGCTTTTCGCGCAATTTCCGCATGCAAAAATTCACGTACACGCGTTACGCTGAATTTTTTGCACGTAACGTTCGCGCAATAACGCGAATTTATCATGCCACCGTGACCGCTAACGTGCAAAAACTTAACACGCGAACGCAAATTTTTGCGTGCGAAAACAGTTATCACGCAAAATTTCGCGCAAAGCACTTTTCACAGCATGCTAACAGTTAGCACCATTTTTTGAATCAAACCCTTTGTGTGGAGAAAAGGAGGCACAGCACACCAGCTGAAGCTTAGCAGAAGATGGGTGTTGCTACAGGACAATGACCCAAAGCATAGAAGTAAATCAACAACAGAATGGCTTAAACAGAAGAAAATACACCTTCTGGAGTGGCCCAGTCCTGACCTCAACCCGACTGAGATGCTGTGGCATGAACTCAAGAAAGTGATTTACACCAGACATCCCAAGAATATTGCTGAACTGAAACAGTGCTGTAAAGAGGAATGGTCAAAAATTACTCTTGCCCGTTGTGATCTGCAACGACAGGAAACGTTTGCTTGAAGTTATTGTTGCCAAAGGAGGTTCAACCAGTTATTAAACCCAAGGGTTCGCATACCTTTTCCACGTGCACTGTGAATGTACATGGTGTGTTCAATAAAAACATGGAAACATTTAATTATTTGTGTGGTATTAGTTTAAGTAGACTGTGATTGTCTATTGTTGTGACTTAGATGAAGATCAGAACTCATTTTAGGACCAATTTGTGTAGAAATCCATATAATTCCAAAGGGTTCACATTATTTTTATTTCTATTGTATATTGTATTTCTCAGATATTAAAATGCCTGGTTTACCTGAAAAGCCTGAAAAACGCTGCTAACATCATAATTATACACAAGCTGTATGCACAATAGCATATTTGGTCAGTAGAAGAGCCAGGCACCTCTGTCAGTTATTGACAGGTGCCTGGCTCTTCTACTGACCACATAGGCTATTGCTCCATTGTTATTGCCTGATGAAGCGGGATTAAACCTGCGAAACGCGTTGCATATTTGGAGTTCATAAATAAAATATATTGACTGTCTTTACTACAGTCGTTGTGAGTCTACTTGGAGGAGGTAAGTCCACCACTACCTCCTCTATTTACCAAGAATTTGGTTTTTAAGCTCATTTAGCTTCCTTTTAGCCTTTTGGTGCCTCTGTTCTCCTGCCTAACAGGGGGTGTTGAGGTTAGGCACCATGGGGGTGGGGTGGGGGGGGGCAGGTCTGTGTTAGAGTAGGGCGAGGTTAGGTTATGGTAAAATATAGGTAAGTATTACAAATATTTTACCGTATGAATGAAGTAGCAAATAAACAATATTTTATCACTTTTAGTGGTGCTCATTTTACTAAATGTAAAAATGGAGGTTACAGTGGGAATAGTAGAATATCAGTATTATAAACTAAATGTTACGGCATATCCTGGTGTCCATTTTCATAAATGATAACTTTTATATCATTTATATCTGGTGCCCTTTTTTAACCAGAGCCTTTATTATATGCGGGACAGCCAGGGAACTGGTATTGTTTAAAAGGAAATAAATATGGCAGCCTCCATATCCCTCTCACTTCAGGTGCCCTTTAAAGCACGCCTGAAGCAAGAAGGATATTGAGGCTGCCATATTTATTTCCTGGTGTGATTTGCTTTCTTAAAACAGAAGGTACTTGCGATAATTCAGCTTTAAGTGAACAGCTGTGGTTACCCACAATGCACCGCTACTGAATATGCAAATTATCTCTTTGTGCCCCTGGAGCCAGGCTTGCATCCAGAACCGCTGGTGTATAGTACGCCTATAGCTTTACATTTTACAGAGCCACATCATCCCAACATGCATGCAGCCTGTTTCTGACTTTTGGTCCTCATCAGTACAAGCCCCAGGTAAATAAAATCTGTTTAGTCCCCCTTGCCTTGGAAATATTTTAAGACTAACTGCACTGCGTGCCAAATGCTGACACGAGTGGGGTTACAAGCATTAAACTGCAGTGGGAGGGTGCTCTTTGGCTGGCAGATGGGAACTACAAGCTTGTTGAGTAATGTGTGTGAAAGAGGCCTTACTGCAATAACTTTGCTACTTGCTGGGCTGCTTTCATTACTTGACTTAGAAATGAATATAAATAACTGCATTCATTGACTTATCATTTGATCTGCTGCTGAGCAGGTCAGATGTTTTAGTTAGACATGCTTTACATTGCTCTGTGCTAGGCTTAGCAGTGTTTGCAAGTGCATGAATAAGAATACTTGAAGACAGAAAGTGTGTTTACAATTGGCTCACAAGGCATCCTCGTGTCTCTTCATTCATATTTATCACCCAAAGGAATTTCAGATTCCTCACCTCATCTTCATCCATGGCAGCATGATATCTGCCGATGACAAGCTGCAACATGGAGAGGCTGGAGAAAGCTACAAGTATGCAATCACTCTGGGATGTTGCAGGCACGCTACCTGCTCCATACTCCTTATAATGTGGCTGTTTTTCCAGGTAACACCTGTGTATACTGCTCTCATCATAAACAAAACACAGGGAGCAGCCAACATTGGCTAATCAGTGTTTATGAGAAAGCACTTTACACCATCATGGGACCTATACCAGAATACATAAGAATAAGCTCCACGGGCCCTTTCACACTGGTGCCATGCATTTGCACATCTGTTGATTCTGCAGGTACAGGGAAGCTTCAGCGTGTGCAAGGTACCATGAATTCTCTTCAGTACCAGGAAATATTGGAAGAAAATGTGATGCAGTCCGTCACAAACCTGAGGCTTGGGAGACGTTGGACCTTTCAACAGAACAATGATCCCAAGCATACCTCCAAGTCCACTAGAACATGGTTGCAGATTAAAGGCTGAAACATTTTGGAGTGAACATCGCAGTCACCAGACTTAAATCCGGTTGAGAACCTCTGGTGGGACTTAAAGAAAGCAGTTGCAGCGCGCAAGCCTAAGAATGTGACTGAACTGGAGGCTTTTGCCCATGAAGAATGGGCTAAGATACCCGTAGATCGCTGCAAGACACTTGTGTCAAGCTATGCTTCACGTTTAAAAGCTGTTATAACTGGAAAAGGATGTTGTACTAAAGAATGAATGTCACTTGGGGGTTGAATAAAACTGATAATGATGTGAGCATAGAAAAGACATTTGTGGTTATTTCATTATAAATGTTATGTTCTATTTGTCTGACTTACAAGTGCCTCTTTGATTTAATTGTAAACAAGATGACTGAAATGATCAAAATCAATGTCAAACTGGCCAAAACACTCAATTTCAGTGGGGGTCGAATAATTTTGAACACAACCGTAGCTTTCTGTGATAATCTAGTGGTTACCCTCCCTTCCCTGTATTGTGTTTCCTTGTAGTCTAGTGGTCGACCCTCTCTCCCCATATAGCATTTCCTGTTAGTCTAGTGCCCCCCCATACAGTGTTCCCTGGCAGTCAAGTGGCCCCCCTCTCTTCCCCATATAACGTTTCCTGGTAGTCTGGTGTTTCCCCATCCCTCCTCCATATAGCGGTCTCAGGTAGTCTAGAGGTTCCTCCTCCCTCCCCTATATAGTGTTCCCTGCTAGGCTAGTGGTTAACACTTCTCTCCCCTATACAGTGTTACCTTGTGGTTACTCCCTCCCCTATATACAGTAGTGTTCGCTAGTTGTCCAGTGAAACCATGTAGAAAATTGATCTAGAGATACTGCCCCCTTTGCTGTGCCTGAGCAAAAAAAAGTCCAAGCTATTTACTGTAGTAAACATCTTGGCGTTTTTCCCCGTGAAGAGAGGGGAGGTGGGGCCATACGCTGGAAGTCAAGTGATGCGGGGTCTTGGGGACAGCTTAGTGGGACAAGACACACAGGTAACTATAACTTTTTTTTTTTTATAGCAAGGCTGTAGGATTTTGTAAAATAGTCTGGAGTTCCACTTTAAGATGGTCTGAGGAGAACTTGAAAACTGTACTGTGGTCTGATGAATCAACATTTGATATTTTTTTTTGAAAATCAAGAATAGTGGATCTTCTGGGCTAAAGAGAAGTGCCACTCAGCTTGTTATTAGTGCAGTTTAACACTTAGCATCCTTGATAGTGTCTGTATGCATTAGAGGGTATGGCATGCATAGCTAACACATCTGGAAAAGCTGAACAATATATTCCAGTTTGATCCGGCTTCATCAGGGATGGACTTGCATAATGCTCAACTGTATGCTCCACGTATTACAACAGCATAGCTTTGCAGGAAAACAATCCATGTGCTAAACTGCAATTCAGACCTGTTACCCACTGAAAACCTATCAGACGCGAATGGAATAACATGTTACCTTTAAAACTACAGTAACTGCTGGTCTCCTTAGTTACCAAACCTTTGTAGCGTATGTTGATTGATGATACAACACAATGGTAAACATAATTTTCCAATTTTTTTTTAAATGTGTTGCTGGCATCAAATTCAGACCGATAATATGTTTTTCAAATAATAGTGTTTCAATATGTTTTATTCAATAAAACATGAACAGCCATAGACAAAAATAGTCAAGGTATTTAAGACATCTGAACAAAATGCTGAGTTACACTTTTTTTTCATTGGTGTTTTGCTGGTAATGAACACCTCTACATGTGCATTGAATAGTGGTTTGTTTACCTCCTCTGATTACACATTTTTACACTGCAGCTGTCCTTGGTAGGTTTCGGGGCTCCATATCAATAAAGTGCTTGGGGGCCCCATCTCAAATCTCACCATCTCACACTGGGGCCCCTGGCTCCTTAGCTACGCCACTGTAAAAATAGTTTACAATTAGTCACATAGGCTATCATTCATAAAGCATTTCCGCATGTGGAAATGCTTAATACCGCTGACTTTACCGAACACTCAGCAAAATCCCCATTCATAAAGCCTCTTTCTGCATGAAAAGCTGACATTCCCGTGCAGAGCGATACATTTCCGCCTTGTGCGGAGTTTTTCTAGATTAATCTAGAAAAAGTAACAAACACGTCCATTTATAAAGATTAGAGCAAGCGGTATGCGGAAGGAAAATACCGCTTGCTCCACAGTAGCGATAGGCGGGCGGAATAAGTGTAAATGAATGGGACGGACCTCCCAAGCAGCATCAGACAGAGGAGCGCACGGAGGGAATCGGGCAGCTTTTATGTTTCCGCATGTCTTCCGCCACGCTACTGCCAGCGTCCTCCAGAAAACCTCCGCACTTGTATCGCAACAGGCAACTTTTTTATGAATGACCACCCTGAAGTCTTAAGTACCGCTTGCGGAGAAGAACGGTGTTTTCCCGCACTACTGACTGCACCTTTATGAATGATAGCCAAAGTCAGAATTTTTGATGTTAGGCCAAAACTATCATATTAATTACTTGCCAGTATTATGCAGTATAGGCCATCATTGTAGATTAAAAACATTAAATGTATGCAATAAAGTAAATGTGAAATGAGCACAGATCCAGTGTACCCTTCTCATTAACCATACACCATCCTGTTAGTTACGTATTAGCACTTGAAAGTGTTGGTATGTTTTTAACTTGTCATAGTGGATTGGTGGCTTGGGGTTTGAATGAATTCATGCCACTTCTGGCAAATATTGTCATAGGAGCCCAGTGAATCTTACTACGGATTAGATATTGCATTGATTTTTTTCACTCTTTCTGAAACATATTTAATGGTGGGCATGTGTTTTATTTTCCCGGAGGCGGGCAGGAATGAGTGCTCTTGCTGCATTAATCAGGTGGGGTAATGCTGTGGATTTATATGTTTTAGGGTTGCATGATATGTTATGTAGCAGAAAAAGGGATAGATTCCCCCCAGTATCATCTGAAGATAACTATATACCTTTCTCCAGTATAGCTGGAGTAACAGGCAGGTTAAGTGGCGTAAAGAGCCATCAACGCTATCACATCCCCAACATTAGTTAGGGCTATCTGGGCTAAACTTGTGTAGTATGTCTGGGGGGGACCTGTACCAAAGCATTCGAAACTTGAAATTTTGCTCTTCAAGAACATCTGGATGTTTTATGGGTGTTAAAGAGACTCTGTAACAAAATTTTGAGCCTTATTTCGTCTATCCTATAATTTCCTATGCCTGTTCTGATGTGCTCTGGATTACTGCAGCCTTTCCTAATTGCACAGTGGTTGTATTAGCTCTGTTATATGATCAAATCTCCTCTCCTCTGTCGGGTCTGTCAGGCTCAGGCAGTCAGGCTGGAATGTGCAGGGCTGCTTGTGATTGGCTAGAAGCTATACACACCCTCTCCAGGCCCCCTGCACACTCTGTATGACTCACACATGGAGCTCCTCTCAGCTTATCACTTGCTATGTCTTTTGTTTGTAAACACTGCATAAAACTGGCAATTACAAGCCAGGATTGCAGCAGGGAATGGCAGAAACAGCACAGAGGGGCCCAGGAGAACATAATGAATAGAATGGTATGCTTTTTATTGTAAGAATTTTAGAGTACAGATTCTCTTTAAGAATCATGGAATCCCACTGCTGCTGGGGAATGTGTTTCCCAGCATGTGATTCCATTGATTTTGGTAATTTAGCAGATCTGTTGAGCTGTTGGATAGTAGAGCATAGGCCCAAGCCATTAGGTGTTGTTTAGGGTTTGATGAGATCAGGTTGTCTTCTACAGTCTACAGACAGTTCTAGTCCTTTCCAAGATCTTTTTAGATTTTAGGGAGTTAATATAATGTCTGAACTGATAATATTGCCATATAGGAAGATTATGCGGGGCTGTGAAATGCTTGCATTGCATATATTCAAGGATATTATTTTTGTGAAGGAATTCTCCGATTCTAGGTATGTTTCCTAGTTGCCACCCGTTCAAGAAGTTGTCGTCTAACTCCGGGGTGAAGTTTGGATTTTACTGTAAAGGAGTGAGCAGACTGCCTGGTTTAGAGATTTTGTATTAAATGTATCTATTAAAGAAAGCCTTGATGGTGGGTGTTATTAATGGGTGGTCCCCCAGTGCCTTATGGGTAGGATTGTGCTAGAGTCATTTTCTATGTTTATCCAGTCTCTTCTCATGGGGCCTTCTATCCAGTGTACAGTCCTTTCCAGATGGGATGCTAGATAGTACTTTGCTATGTCTGGGAGACCCATCCCTCCAGTTGCTTTTGGAATAGTTGGCATTGGTAATGTTATTCTGGGTTTTTTTTTTATTAGCCCCTAAAAAATTTAGAAATAACAGCTTGCATGCCCACTAAGGATTGTTTCGAGACAGATATAAGCACATTTTGAAATAAATACAGTAACCTGGGGAGAATATTCATTTTTATAATTGCCATTTGGCCAAGCCATGAAATGAAATCTGGAATTTTACTCCATGTCTTCAGGTCTGCCTCAGTTTTGGTGGTCAAGGGGGTGTAATTTAAGATAAAGGCCATTTTTAGTATGAGGGGATTTTGACTCCCACATTATGGTTGTTATTTCCCATTTAAATGTGGAGTCTTTGCAGCTTTGTAAAAGTGGTCATGGCAGGGTTATGTTTAAAGCACTTGGTTTTGTAAAGTCTCAGTTTCATTTCATTAGCTATATTGTTTTAGTGCTATTTTAATTAAATAAAGGGTGTGCATAATTAGCAAATATTGCATTGTGCTTTTATTTACATTTTGGACAGTGTAAAGCCCAATCTACACGATACGATTCTTTATACGATTCGATTATGATTCTATTTACGATCCGATTAATACATGTCCGATCAGGATTCGATTCAATTCGATTTGCCATTGTTTGCAATGGCACATCGAATTGAATAGAATAGAATCCCGATCGGACATGTCGGATTTATTCGGATCGTAAATAGAATCGTAATCTAATCGTATAAAGAATCGTATCGTGTAGATCGGGCTTAAAGGACTAAGGTAGCCATACACTGGTCGATTTGCCATCAGATTCGACCAACAGACAGATCCCTATTTGATCGAATCTGATCAGAGAGGGATCGTATGGCTACCTTTACTGCAAACAGATTGTGAACAGATTTCAGCCTGAAACCGATCACAATCTGTTGTGGTGGTGCTGCCGCCGCTCCCCCCGCCCGCATACATTACCTGCTCCGCTGGTGCGACTGCCCCCGGGCACCGCTCTTCTTCTCCGTCTCCGCTCTGGTCTCCGGCATGCTTCCCTTCTTCCTGTCTGGGGGAAGTTTAAACAGTAGAGCGCCCTCTACTGTTTAAACTTCCTGCCGGGACAGGAAGAAGGGAAGCATGCCGGAGACCAGAGCAGACCAGAGCGGAGACGGAGAAGAGCGGAGACCCGGGAGTCGCGCCGGCGGAGCAGGTAATGTATGCGGCTCTATTGCGTCGGTCGTCGGGCACTCGAACGCCGCTAGCGATGCGCTCTTTACCCGCGGGCGATCGACGGTTATTTTCCGCACGGCGCGATCGACGGGATCGGACGGAATGGATCGAAATTTGGCGTGTAGCGTGAACGATTGGCAGCAGATTCGATCCCAGTGATCGAATCTGCTGTCGAAACGGGCGCAAATCGGGCCAGTGTATGGCCACCTTTACGAGGCGAAATTACAAAAAAAAGTAAATTATCTGCCTCATCTTTTAAGGCACGGAGGACGCCGTCCGCGCCCTCCGTGCCGATACGCCGGGTCCCCCCGCTCATTAGCCCCCCGGGCCGGCTGCCGACCCCACGGTCCGGGTCGGGCTCTCCTGCCTCTCGCAACATGGCCGCTTCCTCTGGCCGCGGCTGCACAGTCCGCCTGGCCGCGAGTGCGGCTGCGCAGCTGTAGGGCCACCCCCCCCCCCCCCCCCGATCCACGCTACGTAGCGTGGATCAGGGGGGTTGGCCCTATAGCTGCGCAGCCGCACTGGCGGCCAGGCGGACTGCGCAGCCGCGGCCAGAGGAAGCGGCCATGTTGCGAGAGGCAGGAGAACCCGACCCGGACCGTGGGGTCGGCAGCCGGCCCGGGGGGCTAATGAGCGGGGGGACCCGGCGGATGGGCGCGGACGGCGTCCTCCGTGCCTTAACCTCCTTGGCGGTAACCCCCGAACGTAGTTCGGGGTAAGCCGCGCAGGAGGTTTTCTCCGGCCCTGCTGGGCCGATTTGTTTAATTTTTTTTTTGCTGGACGCAGCTAGCACTTTGCTAGCTGTGTCAGCACACCGATCGCCGACCGCCCCACGCTCGATTGCCGGTATCCGTCGCGCCGCGCCCCCCCCCCCCAGACCCCGTGCGCTGCTTGGCCAATCAGTGCCAGGCAGCGCTGAGGGGTGGTTCGGGACTCCCAATGACGTCCCGACGTCGGTGACATCATCCCACCCCGTCGCCATGGCGACGGGTGAAGCCCTCCAGGAAATCCTGTTCTTTGAACGGGATTTCCTGATCGGAGATCGCCGATGGCGATCGAAGCGGGCGGGGGGATGCCGCTGAGCAGCGGCTATCATGTAGCGAGCCCTTTTGATACCGCCAGGGGGGTTAAAAGATGAGGCAGGTAATTTACTTTTTTTGTAATTTCGCCTCGTAAGTCCTTTACAGTGAACCTCCGGACTAAAAATCGACTCAGCAGCACTGAAAAGGCTTTGTGTTTCTTTAACAGTTTCACAGCATCAGAACTTTGTTTCTCTTATACAAGCCTCATTTTTAGCTGCACAGAAGAAAACTGCCCGGGCTTTTTTCCCCTGATGCTGTGCAAAGCATGATGGGATTTCTGATTTTGTTGTTCTCGTTCTGCTGTTTTGGTGCAATTTTTTTTTTTACATTTTGAATTTGACATTTGAAGCCCAGTGTGTGCAACTGTGAGGGGTTATCAGGACACAGTACAGTTAGAACTGTGTCTCCTGCTCCTTGTCACCTCCTTCCAACCAAAAAGATGGCTGCCCCCATGACAAAGATGGCAGCCCCCATGAATCACAAACATTTGCCTGTTCTTTTAAAACCTGGTGGGTAAGAGATTATATTACCTATCTATTCTAATTAACATAACTAATGTAACTTGATGACAGTATGTTTGTTTAGGCTGAAGTTCCCCTTTAAGAACTTTTATTTACTGGAAGTAGGGTTGTATAACCTCTATTGGGATTTTATAACTGCATCCTTTATGGTGTTGAGTTCACCAGGGCTAATTTAAAAGAGATGTAGGCTGTAGGGCAAATATTTCTTAATGGGTTTAATAGTGTCCAATGCTGTACATAACCTGGCTGACCAGTGTGAGCAGGAGACTATCCTACACTCCTTGTTGGAAATACTGGATGTGATGATGGGTGACTCTAAGGGCCCTTTTATACTTTATGCGTTGGTAAGCGTTAGAACACGTTGGTACACCTTTTTTCCATTGCAATGCATTGTGAAAAGGAGTTCAGTTAAAACGCGCACAGTAGCCAATGTGCCATAGGAAAACATGGACATTACTTTGAAAATCAGTTTTTTTTCAATTTTAACTGAGAGCAACTGATTAAGTGTAAAAGGGGCCTAATACATTTAGTCATAGACATTCGAAAGGCATGCAGATCCGATTTTTCTTACTGAAGTCTGACTAGATTAGCCCCATGCTTGTTTCAGGTGTGTGATTCAGACACTACTGCAGCAGATCAACCAGATCTGCCAGACAATTTGCATTGTTTAAAAGGAAATAAATACAGCAGCCACTATATGGCTCTTATTTCAGGTTCCCTTTAAGATGGCAAAGCTATTCTAACACAAAGGTGTGTTTTGTCACAGCTTTATGAATCGGAAGAAGAGGGATTTTTGCATTAGAGATATGAAACTGATTTCCACTTCTTTACTGCAGCTTAATACATAGGCTGCTAAGGCATAGCAGCTGTTTACATCCCAGACTTCATTAGCTCTTCCATGGGTATTACTGCTGTATAGCAATAGAGAATGTGGAGTTATGACCAGCTTCCTCCTTGGCCTGGCTTACAGCCAAACAAAATAGTCAGAAATGCAGATGTCGGGGAATCAGGAGGTCATTCTAAAGTTCCATATGTGTTGTGTTCTAACATAGCAGCTCACCTATGACATACTTTCATTTTTGGAAATGTAATCTTTCCATTCTTTAGCCGTCTAGTTTCACAAACAGCGACTTTATGAGGAACTGTAGCAAAACTAACGTAATGAATAATAAAAAAAAAATCTTACAATATTGATTTATACATTTTTATTGTCAGTGTTTGTCCATTGTAAAATCTTTCCTCACCCTAATTTACATTCTGATATTGATCACAGGTGGCTACATCTTTATTCCACCCAGGTGATCTAATGTTTGTTTACCAAGAGTTCTAAAGCCAGTAGAAATGATACCTGATTTCCCACAATTCTCTGAAGGAGAGAATTCTACATATATAATCAGCCTAGGCTAAGCATCACTGGGAAGGCGGGGCTACATACCAATATACAGAAATGTATAGATACTGGAAGTGTTTCTGATGCTAAAACCAGAACAACTCATATAAAAGTGGGTATCCCAAATATACTGCATTCTACTATATGTCACTACAGTGCCTCTTTAACCACTTGCCGACCGCACGCTTATACCGTGCGTCGGCAAAGTGGCAGCTGCAGGACCAACGACGCAGTACTGCGTCGCCAGCTGCAGGCTGATTAATCAGGAAGCAGCCGCTTGCGCGAGCGGCTGCTTCCTGTCAATTCACGGCAGGGGGCTCTGTGAATAGCCTGCGGGCCGCCGATGGCGGCTCGCAGGCTAAATGTAAACACAAGCGGAAATAATCTGCTTTGTTTACATTGTACGGCGCTGCTGCGCAGCAGCGCCGTAAGGCAGATCGGCGATCCCCGGCCAATCAGCGGCCGGGGATCGCCGCCATGTGACAGGGGACGTCCTGTCACTGGCTGCACAGGACGGATAGCGTCCTGTGCAGCCCGGATCACCGGGGGGGGGGGGAAGGTAGGAGAGGGAGGGGGAGAATGTCGCCGCGGAGGGGGGCTTTGAGGTGCCCCCCCGCGCAACATGCCTGCACGCAGGAGCGATCAGACCCCCCTGCACATCATCCCCATATGGGGGAAAAAAGGGGGGCGATCTGATCGCTCTGCGTGCACCCTGATCTGTGCTGGTCCACCCAGCACAGATCACAACAAACAGCGCTGGTCCTAAAGGGGGGGTAAAGGGTGGGTCCTCAAGTGGTTAAGTAACAAGCTACAGTGATGTGAAAAACTTTTTGGGTACTTATCCGTTAGCCGGGCGCATCTGGCAGGTCGCGCTAATTACTATTCCGCCTCCAGGCCGCCATGGATAGTAGGGAAAGATGTAACTCTGGTGGAGTTTTGTCGCCACCTGCCGGATGCGCTCAGCTAACTGATAAGTACCACTATTTGCCCCCTTCCTGACTTCTTATTCTTTTGCATGTTTGTCACACTTAAATGTTTCTGCTCATCAAAAACCGTTAACTATTAGTCGAAGATAACATAATTGAACACAAAATGCAGTTTTAAAGAGAGTCTGAAGCGAGAATAAATCTCGCTTCAGACCTCATAGATAGCAGGGGCATGTGTGCCCCTGCTAAACCGCCGCTATCGCGCCGCTATGAGCTCTGAAGCGAGATTTATTCTCGCTTCAGAGTCTCTTCAAATGATGGTTTTTATTATTTAGTGAGAAAAAAAACTCCAAATCTAGATGGCCCTGTGTGAAAAAGTGATTGCCCCCCTTGTTAAAAAATAACTTAACTGTGGTTTATCACACCTGAGTTCAATTTCTGTAGTCACCCCCAGGCCTGATTACTGCCACACCTGTTTCAATCAAGCAATCACTAGGAGCTATCTGACACAGAGAAGTAGACCAAAAGCACCTCAAAAGCTAGACATCATGCCAAGATCCAAAGAAATTCAGGAACAAATGAGAACAAAAGTAATTGAGATCTATCAGTCTGTTAAAGGTTATAAAGCCATTTCTAATGGTGGCCATACATGGTACAATTTTTTCATACAATCTTACCATTTCTATGTAATATAAGGGAACTGCCTAAATTATCCTTTCAGCATATTCACTTAATTTACCTTTATACTACATAGAAATGGTAAGATTGTATGAAAAAATTGTACCATGTATGGCCACCATTAAGCTTTGGGACTCCAGCGAACCACAGTGAGAGCCATTATCCACAAATGGCAAAAACATGGAACAGTGATGAACCTTCTCCCAGGAGTGGCCGGCTGACCAAAATTACCCTAAGAGCGCAGAGAAAACTCATCCGAGAGGCCACAAAAGACCCCAGGACAACATCTAAAGGACTGCAGGCCTCACTTGCCTCAATTAAGGTCAGTGTTCACGACTCCACCATAAGAAAGAGACTGGGCAAAAACGGCCTGCATGGCAGATATCCAAGGCGCAAACCACTTTTAAGCAAAAAGAACATTAAGGCTCGTCTCAATTTTGCTAAAAAACATCTCAATGATTGCCAAGACTTTTGGGGAAATACCTTGTGGGCCGACGAGACAAAAGTTGAACTTTTTGGAAGGTGCGTGTCCCGTTACATCTGGTGTAGAAGTAACACAGCACTTCAGCAAAAGAACATCATACCAACAGTAAAATATGGTGGTGGTAGTGTGATGGTCTGTGGTTGTTTTGCTGCTTCATGACCTGGAAGGCTTGCTGTGATAGATGGAACCATGAATTCTACTGTCTACCAAAAATCCTGAAGGAGAATGTCCGGCTATCTGTTCGTCAACTCAAGCTGAAGCGATCTTGGGTGCTGCAGCAGGACAATGACCCAAAACACACCAGCAAATCCACCTCTGAATGGCTGAAGAAAAACAAAATGAAGACTTTGGAGTGGCCTAGTCAAAGTCCTGACCTGAATCCTATTGAGATGTTGTGGCATGACCTTAAAAAGGCGGTTCATGCTAGAAAACCCTCAAATAAACCTGAATTACAACAATTCTGCAAAGATGATGAGTGGGCCAAAATTCCTCCAGAGCGCTGTAAAATACTTGTTGCAAGTTATCGCAAACGCTTGATTGCAGTTATTGATGCTAAGGATGGCCCAACCAGTTATTAGGTTCAGGGGGCAATTTCTTTTTCACACAGGGCCATGTAGGTTTTGAGTTTTTTTTCTCACTAAATAATAAAGGATGAGAGTGGGAACTCAAAGGTGGATGACCAAGGTAAGGCAGAGTTATTAAATGCTTTCTTTGCTTCTGTCTTCACAAAAGAAACAGCACTGTTGAAAATTACAGAGGCAGAAGAGTCTCAATCTTCTAACTGTAATACTAAATACTTAATGCAGGAAGAAGTGAAGGCAAGACTAAATAAATTAAAAATAGACAAGGCACCTGGCCCGGATGGCATGCATCCTCGGGTCCTAAGGGAATTAAAGAGACTCTGTAACAAATGTTTCAGCCTTAGTTCTTCTATCCTATAAGTTCCTATGCCTGTTCTAATCTGCTCTGGCTTACTGCAGTCTTTCCTAACTGCACTGTCTCTGTAATAAATCAATGTATCTTTCCTCTGTCCTGTAAGGATTGATTGTGTGGAATGTGCAGAGCTGCTTGTGATTGGTAGAAGCGATACACACCCTCTGCAGGCCCCCTGCACACTGTGAATGACTCACACACTATGCTTAGCTGAGCCTATTAGAAGCTGGTTAGTTTGTTTGTAAACACTGCCTAAAACTGTTAATTACAAGCCAGGATTGCAGCAGAGAGTGGCAGAAACAGCACAGAGGGGCACAGGAGAAAATAATGAATAGAATGGTATGCTTTTTATTGTAAGAATATTAGAGTACAGATTCTCTTTAAGTTCAGTTATAGATAAACCCCTTTATCTGATCTTTTGTGACTCTCTTTCAACTGGCAGAGTCCCAGTGGATTGGCGTACAGCCCACGTTTTCCCATTATTTAAGAAGGGCAAAAAATCAGATCCAGGAAATTATAGACCTGTAAGCTTAACATCAGTTGTATGCTAACTATTTGAGGGGTTACTAAGAGATACTATACATGACTTCATACTAGAAAATAATCTTATTTCTCAGCATCAACATGGGTTTACTAAAGACAGGTCCTGTTTGACTAACATGCTCAGCTTTTATGAGGTAGTTAATGCTAATATGGATATTGGGAATGCTGTAGATGTGATATACTTGGACTTTGCAAAGGCCTTTGACACTGTTCCCCACAAAAGTCTGGTGCAAAAGTTGAGGATGCAAGGACTGGGGAAGAGTCTGTGTGCATGGATAGGGAACTGGCTAATGGACAGAAAACAAAGAGTTGTGGTCAATGGATCGTACTCAAAATGGGAGACTGTTAGCAGTGGGGTACCACAGGGGTCTGTTCTGGGTCCAGTGCTCTTCAATTTATTTATTAATGACCTAGTAGATGCAGTAGTGAGCAATGTTGCTATTTTTGCAGATGATACAAAATTGTGCAGAATCATCAACTCTCAGGAAGATAGTGTCATATTGCAATAGGATCTGGATAGGATGGCTATATAGGCACATACATGGCAGATGAAATTCAATGATGAAAAATGTAAAGTCATGCATTTTGGACGTACTAATGGTCTAGCACCATACAAAATAAATGGAATACAGTTGGGGACATCAAACTTGGAGAAGGACTTAGGAGTACTCATCGACAACAAGTTAAATAATCGTACTCAATGCCAAGCAGCTGCAGCTAAAGCTAACAAAATTTTGGGATGCATTAAATGGGAAATAAAAACTCGAGATGCTAGCATAATATTGCCCCTGTTTAACTCTCTAGTAAGGCCACATCTGGAATATGGAATTTCGTTCTGGGCACCACATTACAAAAAAGATATTGCAGTTTTAGAGCAGGTGCAGAGACGAGCAACAAAATTGATACGTGGGATGGAAGGTCTCGCTTACCAAGAAAGGTTAGATAAACTGGGTTTATTTAGTCTAGAGAAAATATGCCTTAGAGGGGATCTAATTAACATGTATAAATACATCAGAGGGCAATATAATAGCTTGGCGGATGAGCTTTTTGTCCCTAGGCCTTCTCAAAGGGCTAGAGGACATGATCTGCGCATGGAGGAAAACGTTTTAGCCATTTATTTAGGAAAGGGTTCTTTACAGTAAAAGTGATTAAGATCTGGAATGCATTGCCACAGGAAGTCGTTATGGCAAACTCTATACCTGCATTTAACCACTTTCCCCCCGCCCGTACGAATTTCTCCGTCCCTTTTTCCATCCTTTAACCCCCAGGGACGGAGAAATCCGTACTTTCCGCGTTCCCGCCGCTGTCCGCGCTCCCGCTCGTAAACACGCCGCCCGCAGCTAGTAAACACGCCGCCCGCCCGCTCGCCCGGAGATCAATGAACGGGAAAATCCATTCCCGTTCGTTGATCTAAGCCCCGCAATGATCCGCTGCTCTCCGATGAGCAGCGCGATCATTGTGAAAAGTAAACACTTACCCAGCCTCCAAGTACTTCCTCCAAGCTTCCGGAAGGACGCTTGGAGGTCGCATTAAAACAAAAAGTTACTGTGGCCATCTTGTGGCCAAATAGTAAAACTACACCCTACACATTTTTCACATACAAATAAATTACTTTTACACAAAAAATTAACTAATTACCTCCCACACTCCCAATTTTTTTTTTGTAATTAAAAAAAAATTAAAAAATGTGCAATAAAAAAAAAATACATAAATAGTTACCTTAGGGACTGAACTTTTTAAATATTTGTCAGGAGGGTACAACACTGTTACTTTATAAACTATGGGCTTGTAATTAGGGATGGACGCAAAACTGAAAAAAATGCACCTTTATTTCCAAATAAAATATTGGCGCCAAACATTGTGATAGGGACATAATTTAAACAGTTTTATAACCGGGACAAAGGGGCAAATACATTTCATGGGTTTTAATTACAGTAGCATGCATTAATTAAAAACTATAATGGCCGAAAACTGAAAAATAATTAATTTTTTCCCCACATTTTTCCTATTTTCCCATTAAAACACATTTAGAATAAAATAATTCTTGGCATAATGTCCCACCTAAAGAAAGCCTAATTAGTGGTGGAAAAAACAAGATATAGATCGTTTAATTGTGATAAGTAATGATAAAGTTATAGACGAATGAATGGAAGGAGCGCTGAAAGGTGAAAATTGCTCTGGTGGTCAGGGGGTAAACCCCCTCAGTGGTGAAGTGGTTAAAGGGGGCTTAGATGCTTTCCTTGCGTTGAAAGACATCCATGGCTACAATTACTAGGTAATGCCTAATGATATTGATCCAGGGATTTTATCTGATTGCCATCTGGAGTCGGGAAGGAATTTTTCCCTTTAGGGGCTAATTGGACCATGCCTTGTAAGGGTTTTTTCACCTTCCTCTGGATCAACAGGGATATGTGAGGGAGCAGGCTGGAGTTGTTCTTTATACTGGTTGAACTCGATGGACGTACAGTATGTCTTTTTTCAACCAAAATAACTATGTAACTATAATAAAAACCATCATTTAAAACTGCATTTTGTGTTCAATTATGTTATCTTTGACTAATAGTTAACGGTTTTTGATGAGCAGTAACATTTAAGTGTGACAAACATGCAAAAGAATAAGAAATCAGGAAGGGGGCAAATAGTTTTTCACATCACTGTATGTACATATTTGAATCTTTTTTTGACCTGAAGCAATTGTTCCTAATCATATGAGAGGATAGTTTATTGGTGATTGTCATACAGACAGCATGATCAGCTTCTGGCTTAGCATCCTGTTTTGTTATATGGAAAGGGAGAGGACAAGTTAGAGGAACCCCACTTCAGAAACCATATTAGCTTTGGATGAAGATTTCCTTGACTCCTCATCATAAATTGAGGCCACCAACAGCAGAATCAGAATCAGTTTTATTTGGCCAAATAAATGTGCACATACAAGAAAAATGACTTGGCAGATGCAGACACAGACAAAACAATACAAGGACAAACAGTATAACTATTACAAGTCAAGAACAGTATGTAAGTAATAAACATAAACACTTCAGGGTTTTCGTATCAGAAATGATCATTCATGATGATTTGGGTGACAACCTATGAGTGTCCCCTGCTCTACAGTGACCCAAGTAGAGTCATTAAAATGCTGTTCCTGAGCCTGGAAGTTTTTATTCTGATTGACCGGTATTTCAGGATTTCACGTTGGAAGATGGAGTGAGCAGGGATGAGAGGGGTCAGAGGCAATCTTGGTCATTCTCTGTCTGCATCTGCTTGCATAAAGATCCTGCAGGGAAGATAAGCTGCATTCAATTATTTATTCTGCTGATCGGATGATGCACTGCAGTCTCACCTTTTGTCATATGGCGCATAAGTCAAACCAGATAGTCATAGTTGATGTCATGATGGATTTGATGATTGCAGTGTAGAACATCACCATTCAGTTTTGTGGTATGCCCACCCTTTGCAGTTTCCATCGGTGGTACATCCTCTGTTGCATTTTCTTGATGATGTTGACAGTATTATTATCCCATTTTAAAGGGCAACTGAAGTGAGAGGGATATGGAGGCTGCCATATTTATTTCCTTTTAAGCAATACCAATTGCTGGGTTATCCTGCTGATCCTCTGTCTCTTAATACTTTTGACCCTGAACAAGCATGCAGTAGATCAGGTATTTCTGACATTATTGTCAGATCTGACATGATTAGCTGCATGCTTGTTTTTGGTGGGATTCAGACACTACTGATACCAAATAGACCAGCAGGACTTCCAGGCAACTGGTATTGCTTAAAGGGAATCCGAGGTGAGAGGGATATGGAGGCTGCCATATTTATTTCCTTTTAAACCATACCAGTTGCCTTGCAGTTCTCCTGATCCTCTGTCCCTAATACTTTTAGCCATAGATTCCGAACAGGCATGCAGCAGATAAGGTACTCTGACTCAGCTCACTCAGGTTTTACTGCATTAGTCATATGCTTGTTCCAGGGTTTTGACTCGCACTGCTTATGCCAGAAGATCAACAGGGCTGCCAGGCAACTGGCATTGTTTACAGGGAAATAAATATGGCAGCCTCCATATACCGTTTGCTTCAGTTGTCCTTTAAGTTGTTGGAGATCATGGACCCAAGAAATTTGAATGAATACTGTAGAGCAGGGGACACACGCAGGTCATTAACCACTTAAGCCCAACTGGACAAGATTTCTCGTCCAGTTGGGCTGCGCGCGCTCCCGCGGGCCCCCCCGTGCGCGCCCCCGCTGCTGGCCGCTAGCCCACCGATCAGTGAAAGGGATTATAAATCCCTTTCGCTGATCGGACCCCCCCGGAGAAAAGCCGACAGCGTCTCTTCAGATGCTGCGGCTTTTCTGAGCTCTAGGCTCCTTTCTTCTGCCTGGGAGCGAGATCGATCGCTCCCAGGACTTTTTGATTCTGGCCATCTTGTGGCCAAATAGCAAATTACACCTGAAAAAAAAAAATTTCAAATTAAACATATAAATATATTAAAAAAAACCCTGTTTACCTCCCACACCAAAAAATACCCACATACAAGTTTAAATTAAAAAAAAAAAAAAATTACAATAATAAAAAAAACAAAAAAAACATAAATAGTTACCTAAGGGTCTGAACTTTTTAAATATGCATGTCAAAGGAGTATATCAATATGATTTAATAAATTATGGGCTTCTAAACAGTGATGGACGCAAAACGGAAAAAATGCACCTTTATTTCCAAATAAAATATTGTCGCCATACATTGTGATAGGGACATAATTTTAACGGTGAAATACCTTGGGCATATGGGCAAATACAATACGTGAGTTTTAATTATGGAGGCATGTATTATTTTAAAACTATAATGGCTGAAAACTGAGAAATAATGAATTTTTTCCATTTTTTTCTTCCTGTTAAAATGCATTTACAGTAAAGGGGCTCTTAGCAAAATATACCACCCACAGAAAGCCTAATTGGTGGCGGAAAAAACAAGATATAGATCAATTAATTGTGATTAGTAGTGATAAAGTTATTGGCAAATGAATGGGGGGTGAAAGTTGTTCGGATGTAAAAAAATTTCAACCCTTCGGGCTTAAGTGGTTAATGATCATTCCTGATATGGACACTCGGAAGTGTTTATGCGTCTTATGTTACAGTATTCAGCAGTAAAGTGATCGGCTCAGTTTATAACTTCAGAAGTTGCCAATATTGTAGGCTAGAATTCATCTCTAATTCATGTTACACATCACTATCCACAGTATGAGTCCTAGCTTAGTAAGCGAGGATGGAGCTGCAGTGCGGTCAAGTGAGGCATTCTCAGTGAGGGAGAAAATGGAATGTTTATCATATCTTTAAGGCATATAAAGCATTGCCTGAAAGGAGAGAGAATGGGCAGGAAAACACTGAATTGTATACAATTTTCTTTGCACCAACGAGAGTTCTGTATTGATTTTTAGCTTCACTGGCCTTGTAAAAAGCAGCCGCATGGCAATAAATGTAATTTTGTTGCATGACAATGCCACCTAAAACCATGCATGTTTTCTGTGAAAGCTTCCTACGCATGCTGCTAAATCCCCTAAAATGTGACTTAACTGCTTTGGCGTCCATCAGCATAGCATAAGCAAGGCAACAGCAAATGAACAAACAGAAAATATGCTGAATGGGCAAACAAATAGGCTTCAGCTGGTCCTTTGGTTCACAGGGATAGGCGCTCTGTGAATACCAATCACTGTATTCTTTGCTGTACTGAAAACCCACAATATCTCTTTTCATCCAACAAGCCCTTTTCACAACAGCAATGGGTCTTTATGTCTTTAGAATGACACCAGCCTCGGTCTGCTTCCGCTGGCCAGAGGCGTGGGAGCTGGGAGACCAAATTCAATAAGAAACCCTTTTGCCTACTTATTCCCAACTGCTGTATCTTTAGCCACAATGCCCTCATCTTTAAATCCAAATAACGTAAAAGAGAAACATACCGGTAGTTGTGTCAAAAAAAATACCATCATTACTAAGGTAGAACTCCAGATATACAGCTCCTGTATGAAATACAAATCTAATTGGGCAGGATTACAAATTCTTTGACGGTTACTAGAATTCCTCTGTATATACAGTATTGTATTTTTTTGGGATGTTGTTGCATAGTGACCAGGAGACAACTGCTGGAGTAGGTATTGGTTCTCTGCTGTGGCCGCTCTGCATATTCAGATGGGTGAAGAGAGTGGTGGGCATCCTTTAGCTTAAAGTGAACCTAAGATAGGGAAGAAAAAAATGCATACATACCTGAGGCTTCCTGCAGCCCCCTTTAGGCTGATTGCTCCCTCAACACCCTCCCAGGCCACCTTGATCCTCCGCTATGCACCCCAGGAAATCCGCCAGTCTGCTTCAGTCGGCACATGCACAGTCCGGCTGTGCATGCTCCCCCATCTCGCTTCCCGTTGCTGGGAGTGCAACACTCCCAGCAACGGGAGAGTGCACGTGGCCGATCTGCGCATGCATGAATAAGCGTGACTTCTGAGATGTACCGGGCAGTCCAGCAAAGGATCAGAGTGGCTCGGGGAGACCTAGAGGGAGCGATTGGCCTGAAGGGGGCTGGAGGAAACCCCAGGTATGTATAAGTGTTTTTTCTTCCTCCATCTCAGGTTACCTTTAAGATGGCCATGCTTACTTGGGAGGGGCACGTAGGGACAAAGGGAATTTATTCCAGCTTAAGAGGGTCAAATATTGGGGTCGACTTTTACACAAAGTTGACTTGTAATAGAGGATATACAGTCATGCCTTTTCTTTCTTAAACAAATTAACGTAAAGCCCTAATTCAGCTGCTTGTTTTTAATGCATGCTTATAATAATTTTACATGAATTAGTAATGCAACAATGTGCACTTTGTGCACTACACATCAGTAATTTTTACAATATATATATAATTTCCCTCTGTAGATGCAGGTAGTTTACTCCTGTGTTTCCTTTGTTCATTTGTCCCAGAGTATCCTTTCCTTATGTTTCTGTCACAAAATCTGACAGCTTTTGGAGTAATCTATATTCTCGTGGGAGATTCTCAGTAATTCTTTTATTTTCAAAATCACTACCTGAGTGGCAGTGGCACCCACCCACCAACTGGCAGGATGTTGTGCACAGGAGGAGACTGCCTTTACAGCACCATTGTAAAGGTCCTTTCCAGCCAGTGTTTTTTAAAATAAGAAAAAGTATTCAAAATCTCCCATGAGGAGATGCCCTAGTCCAAAATCTGTTAGATTGGTTTGAATTTTTACAAGCAGGGTCAACTGTACAACTAATACACATGTATTTTAAAATTGTACACATTTTCTCAATAGTTGTCCTTTCAAGGAAGACGAATATGGAAGTTTCCTGTGGTGTTTTACATTAGAAATGCCATGCATCTTTCTTTTATACTAATCTTTTGAGTTCAGTACATTTTGAATCATTGATTTAAGGCTCTACTGAAGCTAAAATATGTATTTTTACAAATGTTTGCAATATTGATCCTTTAAGTTTCCTTTAAGTCATTGCAAAAAAATATTCTTTTATGTTACCATTCTAACATTATGTCTCACTTTTTAGATCACAGCTGTTTGTCGAGAAGCTGCACTGTTGGCTCTGCAAGAGGACATTCAGGCCCAGAGCATTATGGGACAACATTTTGACCAAGCTTTGTCTGTTGTCACCCCAAGAATTCCAGACTCACTTATTACATTTTATGAGACCTATCAACAGAAAAGTGGACTGCATAATTTATAAAATGCATTTCTGTGGGAGAGAAATACCTTCTGATTAAATAACATTATTATGACAATTCTAGACTGTCTTTTTTGTTTCTGAACTTGTATGCTTGTATCTCTGTATATGGGTATCAGCCTGAAAATACATTAGAACAAGAGAAGTAATATTACAGTGGATTAAAATTACAGGTATAATTAACAATATTTTGCATGCAACATTTTGAATGTTAAAGTGTACCTGATATAGGAGAAACAAGATGACTTATTTACCTGGGGCTTTTTCAAGGCCCCTCTAGTCTGTCAGGTCTGATCCATTGTGCTGCTGTCAGCCAAATTAAAGTCCATGACTGGCTGAATCACAGGCTACTGTGCATGTTCTGTCCCAGCCACGAGCCTCCTCAGTCGCCCTCTTGTGGCCAGGACATGCACAGTTACAAGTCTATATAAACTGCACATGTGCAGAAGGCTCCCATCCACTGAATTGCGTGACTAGGACAGCGCATGTGTGGTTTGCGGACTTTAATTTGCCTGTAGGACACCGTGGGACCTGACAGAATAGGTGGGGCTGTAAGAAGCCCCAGGTAAGTAAAGGTCATCTTGCCATACATGAGTAGATTATGGTCTGATATGCCAAGTCAATCAATTTCTATGTGCTTAGAATTTCATTGTATAATTACAGATTCCTTCAAAGCAGGGGTCAGGAACCTTTTTGGCTGAGAGAGCCATAAACGCCACATATTTTAAAATGTAATTCCCAGAGAGCCATACAATATGTTTCAAACTAAATACAGGTACAATTGGAGTGGCCGTTAGTTTTGGGGGGAGCGCGAGTAAGTTAGTAGTACATGCTACGCCAGCAACATGCCTACTTTGAAAATGTTACTTGCGCTGTCACACTAAGCTGCGCTGCTTGAGCAGTGTAACTTAGTGAATCTACCACTACTGATTTGTCTGAGAGCCAGATGCAGCCATCAAAAGAGCCACATCTGGCTCCCGAGCCATAGGTTTCCTACCCCTGCTTCAAAGGATGCTCAATGAGAGGCAAATAATTCTGAGTTAATGCAGTTATGCAAATTTAGTATGCAAATGTATGCAGCTTGAAAATGGACCAATCGGATTTCACCGTGGCAGGATATGATAAAACATTTATTAAGGGACCCAGCGCGTTTCCAGCCGCGTTTTGGAAACGCGTGCAGGTGGCCGACATGCACGACATCAGACAGTGCATAGAGTGCACTGTCTGATGTTCACACTGCATGCGTTCCGGACCTGTGCGGTCCAGGAACGCATGCTGCACGCATTTTTTGCCAAAACGCGTGGCTGTCCCATTCACTTTTCAGTGATGGGATCAGCCACGCAACGCATACAAACGCGGATGGCGTGCGTTCGTACGCGTTGCGTTCCGCATACGTGCCCGTACGCGTTTGTAATGTGAACGGGGCCTAAGTTTTAACTATGCCCCTGCCTATAGTAATACTATTTGTAACACAGGCCTGATAACTTTTCCATTCCTGTTTCTGAAGTAGTTCAGGCACTGTCATAGTCACAAGCATGTTATGTTGTCTATTAGGAAATGTATCATACAGGTGCCCGTTAGTAACTTTTTCCTGCGACATGTTATGCAAAGAGATAAACAGCTAATAATACTGCTGGATAACACAGTGTCAACACACACGTGGCACATAGGAGGAGGTACCTGTTATTATTGAGTAAGCATTAGATAAAGCAGGAAGAAGAAGTAGAGTAAAGGTAATAAACCATCCCTCTCCCAGTTTAGTCAATTATATGGCAGATAGACAGATAAGCCAAAATGAAATATAGGAGGACATGGACTGATAGATTGAATCTATGTTATCTTTTTTTTTTTCTTACTGCTTTTATCAGTAGGCTCTAATGCAGGCCACACACAACTATCAGAATGAGCAATCATTATGAAATCTAAACAATATATTAACATTTCATTAATAGTAAACACTATTAACAGATTCAGTAGTTAAAAGGGGTTGTTACATCCAAAAATAAAATTGCCTAAAAAGTGTGTGTGTGTGTACCCTTTTTTTCTATAAGTCCATACATTTTTTTTTTTGCTACAGTAAAAACTCTTAAATACAAATAACAGAAACTTCCCATTTCAGGTAAGATAATGACACTATGACCAGACGGTAATTGAAACCCCCCTTCCTTTGAAGAGTTTACACAGTAATGTAACTTTATCTAAGTGCTGTTTGCTGTGGCAGGGACAGTAATCTGTAAAATAAGCAGTAAATGAACACTGAGCTGGGTTAAAAAAAAAAAAAAAAAGGAAAAGGGCAGAAGTGATGTCACCATCACCATCACAGGAAAAAAGTGAAGATGGAAATCAGCAGAAAGATTTTCTTTTTTCATATCTGATTTCTCATAAATCAAACAGTGAACACTAAAAACAACATGATAGGTACGCTAAATAAATAATTTCTTTTTGGATGATTTTATTTTTCAGTTAATCTGGAGTTTCATCTGGATGTGTGTGCTAGGCTAAATGTGCATACATACATACAATTTTGATAGGCCAAACACTGACTAATTTTACCACTTCCATGTAGCATGAGAGCTGCACAATCTGATCATAGTATTCAAAATCTGTTGACCCTCATACTACATGGAGGTGGTAAATTGGTCAGTGATTGTCCAATCATTATTTGAAAGTGTGTACCAGGCTGTACGCTTTCTTCTGCGATAGATGCTGAGGGTGCATTTCATTGTGATTTGTCAATGATTGGGTTATTTTACCCCCTCCATGTGGTATGAGGGCCAACATATTTTGAATACATTAAAAAAATTGTATAGCTAAACACTCATACTACGTGGAAGTATCAAAACTAGCCAATCATTGACCAATCAAAAAAGGTCTGTACCCATATCCAATTTTGATTGGCAAATGACTGGCTGTACAATCTCTTCCTAGTTTTCACAATCTGTTGGCCCTCATATTACATTAGAAGTGGTAAAATTGGCCAATCATAATTGGATGTGTGTAGACACCTTTAACCACTTGCCGACCGCGCACTCATAACGCGCGTCGGCAAAGTGGTAGCTGCAGGACCAGCCACACACATCTGCGTCGCCGGCTAATTAATCAGGAAACAGCTGCTTCCTGTCAATTCACGGCGGGGGGCTCCGTGAATAGCCTGCAGGCTGCCGATCGCGGCTCGCAGGCTAAATGTAAACACAAGCGGACATAATCCGCTTTGTTTACATTTTTACAACCTTGCTAACAGTAGCAGCATTGTACTAGATCATCGAACCCCTGCCAATCAGCGGCTGGGGATCGCTGTCACATGACAGGCAGGAGCCTGTTAGATGCTGCACAGGACAGATCCGTTCCTGTGCAGCCTCCGATCTCCGGGGCAGGGAGGGAGAAGAGGGAGAGGGGGAATCCTGCCGTGGAGGGGGCTTTCAGGTGCCCCCCCTGCCAGCCACACGCAGGCAGGAGCGATCAGACCCCCCCAGCACATCATCCCCCTGGTGGGGAAAAAAGGGGGCGATCTGGTCGCTCTGCCTGTTTGATCTGTGCTGGGGGCTGTAGAGCCCACCCAGCACAGATCTTCTAAATCAGCGCTGGTCCTTAAGGGGGGGTAAAGGCTGAGTCCTGAAGTGGTTAAGCCCGGTACACACCTTCAAAGTTGACTGGCAAATCACTGACCAGTTTTACCACCTCCACGGAGTATGAGAGTTTACAACACAATTATAGAATATGGGACAAGGTAAAGTCATATATAAAAGTGTCTGTCAATTTAGTTACTGTCATTTTGTATAATTGATGGCTCTGTAGTTTCCAATGGACCTGCAGGTCTGCTCCCTGTGGTATAGGAAGAATGAAATCCATTTGTAATGGTGCTACTAAAAGTTTCTACTATTGAGGCTGTGGAAGCACTGTTGGTAAAGTCCAACTGTTTCCACAGCTCCAATGTGGGCGACTTGGGTACCAGTTGCCTTGCAGTCCTGCTGATACTCTTGCTTTTGATTTTATAGGCCTAGATCCTGAACAAGTATGCAGCAGATCAGGTGTTTCTGTCAAATCTGACAAGATTAGCTGCATGCTTGTTTCTGGTGTTATTGAGAAACCACTGCAGCCACATACATCAGCAGGGCTGCCAGGCAACTGGTATTGTTTAAAAGGAAATACATATGGCAGCCTCCATATACCTCTCACTTCAGTTGTCCTTTAAGGGCTCTGCAGTGGCGTAGCTTAGGAGCTGTGGGCCCCGATGCAAGTTTTGCATTGGGGCCCCCCAAACACTCTATACATAACAATTGATATGGTGCACGAAAACCTGCCAATGGCAACTACAGTGTCAGAGGCACAAGAAGGGGATGGGGAACAGTGTGTTACTGATTACCACTGTTCAAAGTATCTATAGAAGTGATTATTATGAGCACAGGACCAATAGAGAACTAATAATGCAGTTGAGGGAGGGTCCCTCAGGCTCAAGGGCCCCGATGCGGTTGCAACCTCTGCAACCCCTATTGCTACGCCCCTGGGGCTCTGCCTCTGACACAGGCAACCTGGGTTCGAATCTTGGCTCTTCCTGTTCAGTAAGCCAGCAGCTATTCTGAAAGGAGACCTTGGCCAAGACTGCCTTACACTGCTACTGCCTACTGAGCGCACTCCAGCGCTTTGAGTCCGCCAGGAGAAAAGCGCAATATAAATGTTGTTTGTCTTGTCTAACCTCCAGGAGTATCTAGTACTTCCACAAATATAAAAGTATACTTAGTAGACTCCACAGCCCAGATATCCCCAAATGGTCACATACTGACCATAAGAGCCCCAACATCTGAGGGGGGAGGGGCAAAAATTAGAAAGGTAATCATAACATGTGAGAGAAAAATATGATTTAGTAAATTCCATGGAAGCTTGCATGTCAGTGCACACTAACCCTTGGCATCAACACTGAACCCAAAGAAAAGAGTCCACAGATTGCATATGTTGCACTGCAAGCTTTTTATTGGATGCCCAAATGGTCAAAATTAATGAGTTGCATTATGTTTCGAAATGTGACTGTAAGAATAACAGCTCTCACCCTGATGGCAATTATGGTTCAACAACAGCTGGGTAGGCACAGGTTGCCTAAGCCTAGTTAGTGTATGGAAAGTTAAGTGCACAGAGCAGTATTCAGCAAGGCCAGACAGAGGCTGCCTTCTGTGCTTTTGCAAGCACACCTCTAGCAATCGCTTCCCTTCTACCTGCCTCATTACTTTTTGTGTGTGTACGGAAACTGCAGGTTCACTTCCGTCACTCACTCATTTTTAACCTTTCAATAGAAGGCAGTGAAAGGACCTTCTATGCCTTTACAGCGATATGTTCATGCTCTGCTTTCATTGGAAGGGCTGGGGAAAAACTGCTAATTTTGCTCTTAACCTTTTTTCCTTTCAGTGTTTCACGGTTCTGTGTAATTCTAGTAGAACAAATCTGCCCTGTAAGGACTGAATGTTAACCTGTCTGAGGTTTTGCCTAAATCTCAATAATCCTAATATATTTTGTGACTCCACTTCAACATACAAGCTGTATATTTTATATTGCTCCTTGTTGCAAATTACCCAGACTTCAAAGCGCGCTTTGCCCACTCATAATGGAGATAGTGGAATATAGTTACCCCAACTTTAGCACCCAAAATCATCCAACACAAATAAATGATTCCTAGTGCTAGAAGAATGATCGCAGATACGCCTATGAATACGGGATGTCCCTTCAAATAGTTTGAAATATTTCAGTACCCTCAGGAAAATGCCATAGTGGCTGCTACGGGGCATACATTTAAAAAGGACGCCATGGTAAGTTGACCGTCAGGGAAAGCCGCTAGTAGAATATTAGTAAATATACAGATATTCTTCTTTTGTGCAATGGGTAATACGATAGTAGAATATTGGTAATTCACAAAGATTTTACTATCACTAAACCTAACCATATTCTGTATTTAACTTTTAAACCCCTGCCTAATCCTAGCCAACCCCCACCCCATTTTCCGCTGTTATCTGTGCCACCTCCAAATAATGTGAAGTTCCTCCCTTCCAAGAAGTGACGCCAGTGGTCACGAGAACCCTACAAAGACTTTTTTTGATTAGTGTATCTGACAGTCACACTGTCCATCACATGTTTTCTGCTGGGGGGCAGCTAGTGTATGTGTCCTTGTCATTTCTGCACTTTATTCTGTATGCAGTGTATGTTGTCATATCCACTCATATCAATGGCAGACAATGCTATTACCCATGTCTGTATGCCTGGGGGCTTTGGGGCCACGTTGAAAAATGAATCCAAAGGGGGCCCTATAATTTGTAGTTACGCAAACTGCCTCCTTAGTATAGAATGGAGATGTTAGGGTGGCCACTAATGATCCAATCTTTTTTTGTCCAATCTTACCATTTCTTTGTAATATATGAAATTGCATAAAGTATCCAGGATGCTCATTTGGATTTCATTTCTAATCGGAAATCGGATTTCTGCGGAAACACTGCATTACCGCAACTCTGTAATTTTAGCCCAGTCACAGAACTCAGAAGCATTGGACCAATCAGAGTCAACTTGAAAGTATTTGGCCAATCAGAGAAGGCAAAACAAATGACAAAAAAAGACTCAGAAAGCTGCGACATCGGTAACCGGCATTGGCAGAAATCGGAATTTCAGCGAAATCAGAAATCAACATTTCCGACCATCCCTAATATCCATTCAATATAGTCACTCAGTTTACCCTTCTACTACATGGATTTGGTAAGGTGGGAGAAAAAATAGTGGCTCATTAGTGACCTTCATTAGCTTACTGTTCCTCTTGGAAAACCACATATTACAAAGATCCAGTTTATAAAGCAGTGAAACACTTTGTCTGCTGCTTTTCTTTCTCCATAGACACCCTTATGCTGTGTCGCTCACCTGCCTACCGGTATTTCTTGTATTATGTAACTCTGATTTGTTCTTCCATGTCCTTTGCTGCATTGCTTCTGTGTTCAGTTGTAACTCTCAGAGGACGTTGGACAGACATTCCCTTAGTGACTGGATAGTGTACTGGTGCTCTGACACAGGAGACCTGGGTTTGAATCTCGGCTGTTCCTGTTCAAACAAACACAGAACATTTATATCGCGCTTTTCTCCTGGCGGACTCAAAGCCAGCACCTATTTCAGTAGGAGACCTCAGGCAAGACTCCCTAACACTGCTACTGAGCACGTCCTATTGGCTGCAGCTCTGTTGCTTTGAATCTGCCAGGAGAATAGTACGATATAAATGTTCTGTGTCTTATTGTCCCTGTCTTATTGTTTAATTACTGTTTGAAATATTCTGTCATTGCACAAACAACCATATTTTCCAACACTATTTCCAAAAAGTTGGAATGCAATGTAAAATGCATGTAAAATAACAGAACATACTCTATAGAGTAAGCTCACTAAAACACATTAATATTTATGGACGTAATGCAAATTACATAACAAACTGTATGCAATTTAAGTAACTCATGTTACACAAACAAAACATGCATTGCTTGTGCAACGTGCGTTACGCAAAAGGCATAGCGTGCATTGTACGAATAACGCATGTGCTGTGTGTACAGCGAGAGTTACACAAACATGCGTTACGTAATTTGTGTCACATTTGCTAAAACTTAAGTGCGTTATCTTCACATGCAAACTTTTACATATTTTAGTGAATATGCTATTTATGTAAATATAACCAAATGGAATGGTTTGCAGCTTTTGTGAATATACAAACTTGCAATGCTCTGTGGCTTTCCCCCAAGTGTTTTAACAGACAGGATATGGACATTTAAACATTTCTGTTCTAAATATTTTTCCACGCATACACATAAAATTAGCAAAAAGCCTCATAAACATGCTAGACAGAACTCCGCCAAGGCGGTCAAAGTGGGGCCATCTCAGCCAAGAATCCAGTGAATGCACAGGTGCCCACCAAGCTTGTTTAAAGAAAAGGCTGACATATTTATTTCCTTTTAAACAATGCAAATGCCTGGCTGTCCTGCTGATCCTCTGCCTCTAATACGTTTACCCACAGACCCTGAATAAGCATGCAGATCAGGTGTTTGACATTTGTCTGGATTAACCGCATGGTGTGTGATTCAGACACTTTTGATGCATGAAAGATCAGCAGGACTGCCAGGCAATTGGTATTGTTTAAAAGGAAATAAATATGGCTGCATCCATATCCCTCTCACTTCAGGTGTTCTTTACGTATCTGGCAAACGAGATCTTTAAAGGGACTCAGAGCTGAATATTTTAAAAGATTTTATACATACCTGGAGCTTCCTCCAGCCCCATCCGCTCCAATCGCTCCCACGCCGCTGTCCTCTGCTGGCCGCAGCTTTGGGAATCGGGACCCGTCACTGACGGCAGTCGCGGCCAGCCTACGCAGGACAAGTGCGCCCTCTATGTATCTCTCCAGCTGCTGCTTGAGAGATACGCAAACAGCGCACTTCTATTCCGCTAGACTACCTCCGACTGACGGAAGTGTGGGGACCCGGTTACCGAAGCTGCAGCCAGCGGAGGACGGCGGCGTGGGAGCGATCAGAGCGGATGGGGCTGGAGGAAGCACCAGGTATATGTAAAATCTTTTTAAATATTCAAGCTCTGGCACACTTTAAGCAACCACAATGCCAGAACGCATTATTCCCCTTTACCCCGCCAGCTGGAAGACCCTTAATTGTGCCCTACGATATTTCGACCTTTCCTCCCCAAAGCATCAGATAGTGTCACTTACTATAGCCATCTATCTATATGCACGTAACTGTAACCCTAAGGATTGGGTCCTGATCCCTACAGGTGACAGTTATTGACAGTGTGTATGTAAGCAGGGCATTATATTTTTAATCATAACGACTATGGCCATTATCAGTGTCCTGTGATGTATTGTAGTCTGTAGAGAACTTTGTAAATTAAATGCACCTTTGTACATGTTTACAGTGAAATGTGCCATTTGTGTATATAATGGTGACTCCAGTACTGTAGCTCTGCCCTGCAGCATTGTAAAGGCTATGAATAACTAGTATGTACAGCAATATCATTTGAAGTGGTGATGCGCAGGCTAGGTGGTGCTCTGCCATGCAATATCTGCCTCTTCCTTTGTACTCCTGGGTGTTTGTTAGAAGCTGGAATTTGATATGCCTGCCTTGTGCAGCTACTTCCTGATCGTCACGCTCCTCTTATTGAGTGCTAAGCACCTATTGTCACCAAACAAAGAGCACAATTTTAGAATACTTCCACAGAGCATTCACAGGATATTACTCAAGAGCGAAGCAGACAGCGGGACATCACATGGCGGAATAAATAATTTCACATTGAAGTGTCGCTTAATGTTAGGAATGGCTTTTAAACTGCAAAATGCTCTCTGGCTTTTACAGTGTGAACAAATACTGTTGTCTTTCTCTTCTTCCTGTATTGTGAGACTCTAGCATATGTACAGCTCCACAGATGATGGGCTAATAAACAAAACAGGTAAAGAGCTGGCACATCCAAAGAAATATCTATTGCTTCCATGTAAAAGCATACAGCCAACATTTCGGAGCCATGAGGGGCCCCTTTATCAAGGCAAGACTGGCTCACAGGCAAAATATGTCTGCTGCCATGTAAAGCGCCTATTTAAAGGGAACCTTAACTCAAAAAAAAAAAAAAAAAGAAAACATGAGTTTCACTTACCTGTGGCATCTACCAGCCCCCTGCAGCCATCCTGTGCCCTCGCAGTCACTCATGGCTCCTCCGGTCTCCCGCTGCCAGCTAGTTTCGTTTTTGCCGACTGGGAGTCGGCCGGCCACCATGCGTACATTGCACCTGTAACGCATACAAATGTACTTGTTAATGTCCGCGATAGCCTCCTGCACCAGCGGGAATGCGAAACTAGCTGGCAGCGGGGGACTGGAGCCATGAGTGACTGCGAGGGCACAGGACGGCTGCAGGGGTCTGGTAGATGCCCCAGGCAAGTGAAACTCATGGGGGGGGGGGGTTGAGTTAAGGGTCCCTTATTTAAAGCTAATGTAACCCCATTTTATTTTTATTTTTTTAAAAAGGAAGATACTCACCTAAGGAGAGGGAAGGCTCGGTCCTAATGAGCCATCCCTTTCCTCTCCCGGTGCCCCCGGTGCTGCGCTGGCTCCTCCGTTCGTATCCCCCGCCGAGGGGACTTCGGGAGCCGAGTCCTCCCTAAGACAGGTGGCGCACACGCGAGTGCGTCATAGAGGGCGCGTGCGCAGTGTGGAGCAGCCCGTATTCGGGAGCACTCGGGCTCCCGAAGCATTTCCGAAGCCTCCCTTCGGCCGGGGGACGGCGGTATTTGACCGAAACAGTCGAATACCGCTATGGGGGAGCCAGGACAGCAGCGGGCATCAGGAGAGGAGAGGGAGTGCTCTATGGGACCCAGAGCCTCCCTCTCCTTAGGTGAGTATCAAATCTGGCTACCTAATACTGGGGGGTTTTCTAGCTATCCATAACTGAGCACATTGGTTTCTATATTCACTTATCTTGCAGGACGTCACCTCATTGTCCCTCCTGCCCTTTCCATTAAGCAACACATGCTGAGGTGCTAGTCTCGCTTAGGGAACCCAGCAGGAAACCTCATAGGGAGCAGTTCTCCACTCACAGCACCCTCTACAGCATGAAGCATTGTCAGTGGCTGAATAGTGTGGGCGTAGTTTGCTACAACCTATCTAAAACTAAGCTCAAGAGGGTGCTGTCCACCCAATTACGTTATTAGAATTTTCCACTGAGGTTCCCTGTTGGTTCCTCTAAACCAGACTAGCGCCTATGCTGATTGGTTGCAAATAGCGCTGGTGCCCTAAAATGTCAAACGATGGAGTAGCAGTGGTTAACCCATTCGCGTTCCGTCGTTTTCACTTGAGCGATGTTCACCTCCCATTCATTAGCCTATAACTTTATCACTACTTATCACAATGAACTGATCTATATCTTGTTTTTTCCGCCACCAATTAGGCTTTCTTTGGGGGGTACATTTTGCTAAGAGCCACTTTACTGTAAATGCATTTTAACAGGAAGAATAAGAAAAAAACGGAAAAAATTGATTATTTCTCAGTTTTCAGCCATTATAGTTTTAAAATAATACATGCCTCCATAATTAAAACTCACATATTGTATTTGCCCATATGTCCCGGTTATTACACCGTTAAAATTATGTCCCTATCACAATGTATGGCGACAATATTTTATTTGGAAATAAAGGTGCATTTTTTCCGTTTTGCATCTATCACTATTTACAAGTTTAAAATAAAAAAATATAGAAATATTTCATCTTTACATTGATATTTAAAAAGTTTAGACCCTTAGGTAAATATTTACATTTTTTTTTTATTGTAATTTTTTTTTTTTTTATAGTAAACATTTTATTTGGGTAGTTTTGGGAGGGTGGGAGGTAAACAATAGGTTTATAATGTTAGTGTGTGTTAATTTTCATTTTTTTTTTACTTTTAGTTGTAGTATTACTTTTTGGCCACAAGATGGCGGCCATGAGTTTGTTTACATGACGTCACTCTTAGGCTCAACACACACCATACAATCTTGGTTGTACAGATTTACCAAATGTATTTAGTATAAGGGTCAACAGATTGAAAATACCTTGAATGATTGATTGGATAAGATCTTATACTACATGAAAGTGGTACGATTGAACAACCAAGATTGTATGGTGTGTGTTGAGCCTAAGCGTAACACACGCTTAGAGCGACGCATGGGGGAGGTAACAGCCAGAAAAGGCGCAGCTTCCGAGAGAAGCTGTCGCTTTTTCAGCGGGGGAGAGCAATCAGTGATCGGGCACCATAGCCCGATTCACTGATTGCCTGGCTAACGAACTGTGGGCCGGGAGCGCACGTGCACGCGCGTGATCGGCCGCGGGAGCGCGCGGTAGCGCGTATGGTTCCTGGACGTAGTTTCTATGTCCAGGAACCAAAATAGGTTAAAGATGACATTTAACGTGTGTATGAGGCTTGAGTCCCAGAATTAACAGAAAATCCAGAAAATGATGATCACAAGCTAAATGCTTGAACTGAGAGGGATATGGGGGCTGCTGTATATATTTCCCTTTAAAGGCGATCTACAATGTATTTTATTTTTTTTTTAAGTTTCACTTAGCTGGGGCTACTACCATCCCCCTGCAGACATCCTGTCCCCCATCGGTCCTCAAGGTTCCTCCGGTTCCCTGCTGATGCTCCAGTCACCCACAGTGCCACTCTTTCAGCCGGGTGGCTACTGAGCATGCACCACGTGCATCCTCTGTCACACTCCTGTTATCAGCAGTGCTTGTTCAGCCAGATACAAGTTCTTAACTGTTTACTTTTCAGGAGAGCAGCAGCATTCAACTACCTCATTTGAATATATGGTTTTGTTCCACTGCAATGAATAAAAAAGAAACAGGCAGCATTTTACTAGCATTGGTACTTTTATTTATATCATGCTAATTGTCAGTTCAGGTACCCTTTAAGACAGTAGCGCTAAATGAATATTAACTCACTCTCCCATGCAAGAAATAGTTTGCTTGAGCTGCAGTACTGGCCTCAGAGAGTTCATCTCTCAGCAGCAGAGGAAAACGGTGGGCAGGGTTGGCTGATCCTCTCTGTTAGGGAAGCAACTCCTACTTAAATAGAAGCGGCCAGTTATCTGAAATGAGCACTGTGTCAAATGATTGACTTTTCTTCAGGTAGTTTCTTTACAATAGTAGCATTACTAACCATAACAAATCTCAAAGTGTAAACTGGATTTGTACACTGCATAATATAGTTAAAAAGGCGCCATAACAACATAAAGCAGAATGTAATGCATTATTCAGGATACCCAATTTTACATTATGTGGTTTTGGCAAAACCCAGGATAATTTACTGCTGTATATTGGTATTTAGCCCTACCATCCCAGTAAAGTTTAGCCTAGGCTATGATATTACAGCATTCTACACCAGAGTACCCTGGGAGACCAGGGCCTCTATGCAAAAACCTTGTTTTTATGAGTTTTCTCCTAGGTGATGACAGCTTTTCAATAAAATTCTTTTTAACCCCCAGCCATCAAGAAAATACTTGAAATTATTAATAGTACTTTTTACTTTTTTGGTACCCTTTTAATTGCAAAATTCTGAAAAGTTTTTTTTTTTTTAATGAAAAATTATCCCTTGGTAGAAAAAGTTAATTGCATATGGGCCCAGGTGTTGTTTATGTTTACTTTGGAAAAGGAATGCATTTCTGGAAAGGCTACAAAGGCCTCGACCTTGGGAAGCTGCAGCCCAAGGGGGGACCTGGAAGTAAAACAGGAGTAGCTACATATAATGCTGGGTAAACATTATGAGATTTTCTGGCCGATTTACTGTCAGATCGATTATTTCCAACATGTCCGATTTGCTTTCGGATCGCTTTCCGAGAATTTTCCGATTGATTTACGTTAACTTTAATAGGAAATCGATCGGAAAATGCTCGGGAATCAATTGGAAAACAAATCGGACATGTTGGAAGTAATCAATCTATCACTCCTTTTTCAAATCAGGACAGACCCACATTAAAAGGTTTAATGTGGGTCTGTCCTGATTTGAAAAAGGACCGAGAATGGACCGAAACTCCGGTGCGTCATCATTTTTTACCTACCCACAGATGAATTTTTAAAATGTTGTGATCTTTTAAAAGCCTAATAAAGAACCAATTTTAGATGGTGCAAATCGTATGGAGTGATTGACAGTATCTTGTGACACCAGAGGGGATTTTCTGCACGTCTGCAAACATTGCAGTGGTGGCAATTTCGCTATACGGAAGTAATCGATTCGACAGTAAATTGGCCAGAAATCTCATAGTGTGTACCCAGCATAAAAGAGATGGCTGCATATGGGGAGCAATACATGAAAAGGGGATGCCCCCAGGAGCTTTACATGAAAGAGAGGGGCTGCAGTACATGCATGATCACATGGAAGAGGGGGCTGCACATGGAACGGGATGGGCACTGCTGCACATGGAAGGGAAGCCCCGACATATTTGGCCTAGGGGCCTAAAAAGTATAATAAATCCAGCCATGCTTTGGAACACACAACAAACAAACATCCCGCAGTGATGCACCTTGCCAGAAGCAAAGATGTTGCCACCTGTAAATGTAAGAATGTAAACCAGGGTGAAGAGAGATTTTAAAGAGAACAAACATTGGATAATTTATAAAGTAATACTGTAAAAATAAGCACATTTATTATTAACCACTTGCCGACCGCACACTCATAACGTGCGTCGGCAAAGTGGCAGCTGCAGGACCAGCGACGCAGTACTGCGTCGCCAGCTGCAGCCTAATTAATCAGGAAGCAGCCGCTCGTACGAGCGGCTGCTTCCTGTCAAATCACGGCAGGGGGCTCCGTGAATAGCCTGCGGGCCGCCGATGCCGGCTCGCAGGCTAGATGTAAACACAAGCGGAAATAATCCGCTTTGTTTACATTTGTACGGCGCTGCTGCGCAGCAGCGCCGTAAGGCAGATCGGCGATCCCCGGCCAATCAGCGGCCGGGGATCGCCGCCATGTGACGGGACGTCCTGTCACTGGCTGCACAGGACGGATAGCCGTCCTGTGCAGCCCCGATCACCGGGGGAGGCAGCAGGTAGGAGAGGGAGGGGGGAATTTCGCCGCGGAGGGGGGCTTTGAGGTGCCCCCCCCCGCCACCCACAGCAGGCAGGAGAGATCAGACCCCCCCAGCACATCATCCCCATAGGGGGGAAAAAAGGGGGAGCAATCTGATCTCCCTGCCTGCACCCTGATCTGTGCTGGGGGCTGCAGAGCCCACCCAGCACAGATCAATCAAACCAGCGCTGGTCCTTAAGGGGGGGTAAAGGGTGGGTCTTCAAGTGGTTAAATAGAACCCGAAGTGTGTTTAAAGAATGTTATCTGCATACAGAGGCTCAATCTGCCTATACAGCCCAGGCTCTGTTGCTATCCCAAACCCCACTAAGGTCCCCCTGCACTCTGCAATCCCTCATAAATCACAGCCGTGCTGTGAGGCTGTGTTTACATCTGTAGTGTCAGTCTCAGCTGCTCCCCCTCCTCCTGCATAGCTCTGGTCCCTGCCCCTGTCCCTTCCCTCCAATCAGCAGGGAGGGAAGGGATGCAGGCGGGGACCAGAGTTCTGCAGGAGGCGGGGAGAGCAGCAGACTGACACTATAGAGATAAACACAACCAGCTCTGACAAGCTGTTTGTCAGCAGTGTGGCTGTGATTTATGAGGGATTGCAGAGTGCAGGGGGACCTTAGGGGGGTTTGGGATAGCAACAGAGGCTGGGCTGTATAGGCAGATCCATCCTCTGTATGCAGATAATATTCTTCAAACCCACCTCGGGTTCTCTTTAAGTTCTATTCAGTAAAATTCCTCTTTAATTAAAGCCACTAATGATATAAATTCATTTAAATGATCTAAAATTTGACAAACTTTTCACTTTCTTCTTTTGCTATGTGACCTTCAAAGGAAAATATGCCCGTCCATTCTTTTATTTTCTTAGATGCATTTAGAATACTAAAAAAAATTGTAAAATAAAACAATGGAACGGAAATGTGAGTTTGAGCTGTAAAACAGAGCATTTATTTCCTCCTCTTAGATAAATGTCCTTGGCAGGGTTGCCAGTACTGGTTTCTCAAAATAGACAGTGTTCAAATTTAGACCAAATATCATGTACATGTTCAAACAGATATGAACTTCAATTTGTTTCAGTGCACATGAGCAATAGGTTGTTATTAATTTTATGGATTTATATATTGCCAAAATATTCTGTGGTGTGGTACAGATAAATATAGTATAGATCAAAGCATAACTGCACATCAGTCAGAAAATAAAGCATGCAGTAGTAGGAGAGTCCTGCCCAAATGAGCATACCGTCCAGTCTGGCACCGGCTGGTTACTTGATAACACATGCCTAGCAGGAAGATGCATTTATACCTGATATTTAACGCTTTCAGGCAGAGAAAGAAAAAAAAACACAGCATAGTTATTTGTGTCCTAGGCACTGTACATACCCGTGTCTATCTCATCATGTCACATGTCACTTTGGGTATCCTTTAAAGAAAAGACAAAAAAAGAAAATGTGTTTGTTATCAAGAGGCTATAAAGTAATAGCACCCATTAGGGAAGCCCCCTCCTTCAACATCTTCAAGAAGGCCCTCAAAACTCACCTTTTCACTCTGCCCTACTACCCCTCACAAGTGCTCTAAATCCACAGCTGAACTCTGGTCCCCTACCTTTTGTGTCCCTATCTCTCCCTCTAGATTGTAAGCCTTTGAGCAGGGTCCTCCTCATTTTGTGTCCTACCTGATCATGCACCTCCATTACTGTGCACAGATGCTATGCATTTGAGTGAACCTAACTTGCCTTAATCTCTATGCTCCATCCAGTGACTGACTAAGCATTACCTTGTACTCATACTGTGCTGCGTGATCTGGTTTTTCTTGTATTCCTGTATTGTCATATTGCTGTATGTCACCCCTAAATATTGTCTGTAACCTAAACTAATGTCCAGCGCTGCGTAATATGTTGGTGCTTTATAAATACAATAAATAAATATATATATATATATATATATATATTTATTTTATACTGTAATATATATATATTTAGAACAATATGCGTAAAGTGCCAGTGCTCCTAAGATATGTGAGAACTCCAAACCATAACAGCAGAAAAAGTTTTGAATGCAGGATTAGCATCTTAATCAGTTAATACACTCAGACCAGTTGCTGTTGAAATTTGATTTTTAAGGTAACAATTCTGCTTTAACAGAAAAACGTTCCATTGTCTTTAACATTAAAATGGACAGGAAAAGCACTGGGGAATCCTGTGTGAGGGTGAAGCTTTTATGCTGGGGATACAGGGTACGTTTCTGTACCATGTATCGACCAGCTGATCCGGCCAGCTGATAATATTCAGCTGGCCCGATCAAGCCGCTCGACTCCCGCCCGCTCGATCCCCGCCGGTGGACAATGGCAGGGAATCGAGCGCTGATAAAGGAAGCGCCGGCACGGACGAGCGGTAATCAATTCACGTGGACGAGCAGGGACGCGGCTGGGGTCGATCCGGCGGCTAATCAGCCGCCGGGTCGACCCGTGTATTCCCAGCATTAAACTCTGCTGTGTTTTTTTGTCTCTTTTAGGTGGGAGGAGAAATCTCCCTGCCCTGTCATAGAGGACAAATGGAAAAATAAAATATCAGCTGCACTAATTCATAGATCCTCATGTCCTCCATAAAGTGTACCTGAGACGATGGAAAGCAAAAGTTTTATACATACTGGGGCTTCCTTCTGCCCCCTCAGCACAGATCGCTCCCTCGCCGCAGTCCAAAACCTCCTAGATCTTCCAGTAGCCGCCCCGTTCTCTGCGGCCAGTCGGAATACGCAAAGTCACACAACGGGCGTGAATGAGAGTTTAAGCGATTACGGCACCTTGTGCAGGAGTCATGTCGGTGTTCTTAAAGATACGATCTGCCGTGATGGTCGTTAACGCCGTGCATCGCTAAGCGTTGTCCGCTAATCTTGCACTCGTACCGACATTGCGAGATCACGGAAACGATTGCTTGTCGCTCAAAAAAATAAATTGCTGGTCGTCTGAAGAATTGCACACAAAATCACAAGGTGGGTATAGGCCTTTAGGAACCTAGAGCTGCCTGCTTGCTCATTTGTAGACAGTGTGAAACCACACCTGCCAACTGGTGAATGACGGCCATAATGGGCTATTTATTGACTGGTACACACAATGCAATTTTCCGTCAGATTTGTGGTCAAAGCGATTATTTCTGGTGGGTCAGATCTGAGTTCTGATCTTTTTTTGATCGATTTTCCGGTCATTTCTAAACAAAATGGATCAGAAAAGCGATCGGAAATCAGATCAGTTCTGATGGAAATAAACAATTTGCCCGTTAATCTGAGGGAAAATTGCATCGTGTGTACCAGGCATGTTGTTAGGAAGTCACCCCTCTGCATGCTCAAAGGAGGGGTGCTGCAATTGAACCTGACTGGAATCTTGCCTGCAGCTGCTGGTCATTTCGGAAAGGATGAAGATGTAATCACTACCTTACCCTTACCAAAGTGGCCAATGACCTTCTTACAGCCAAAACCAAAGGTCAATTTTCCATACTCATCCTTCTTGACCTGTCATCAGCATTTGATACTGTCGACCACACCTTACTCCTACAGATACTTGCAAATGTAGGCATAAAGGGCCTCGCTCTCTCATGGTTATCTTCCTACCCAGTGGCGGCGCCAGGGGGGTGCTCAAGCACCCCCTAGAATTGTCCAAGCACCCCCAAAGCACCCCCTGGCGTGAACTGACTTCAGGCGTCTAAGAGACGCCGAGTCAGTTCACAGCGGCAGCCCGGAGCAGCAGAGCAGGGCTACGGTAAGATGGCCGCCCGAAGCCCTGCTCTGCAGACTTTGAGTCTGCAGTGCAGGGCTTCGGGCAGCCATTTTCCCGTAGCCCTGCTCGCCGGGTAATGCAAGCTGCAGGCAGGAAGTCGCATGAAGGAAGAGGATCGTGGGAGCTGCGCGCCACAAGGAGGTCGAGAGAGGAGGAGATCAGAACAGGAGGTCTTCTGACTAGGTGAGTAAATGGGTTTTTCTTTTTCAGGTGGTGCTGCTGATTGTGGTCAGAACTGCTGAGCATTGTGCATATTAGGGTCAGAACTGCTGAGCATTGTGCATATTGGGGTCAGAACTGCTGAGCATTGTGCATATTGGGGTCAGAACTGCTGAGCATTGTGCATATTGGGGTCAGAACTGCTGAGCATTGTGCATATTGGGGTCAGAACTGCTGAGCATTGTGCATATTGGGGTCAGAACTGCTGAGCATTGTGCATATTGGGGTCAGAACTGCTGAGCATTGTGCATATTGGGGTCAGAACTGCTGAGCATTGTGCATATTGGGGTCAGAACTGCTGAGCATTGTGCATATTGAGGTCAGAACTGCTGAGCATTGTGCGTATTGTGGTCAGATCTGCTGAGGATTGTGCATATTGGGGTCAGAACTGCTGAGCATTGTGCATATTGGGGTCAGAACTGCTGAGCATTGTGCATATTGGGGTCATATCTGATAAGGATTGTGCATATTGGGGTCATATCTGATAAGGATTGTGCATATTGGGGTCATATCTGATAACGATTGTGCATATTGGGGTCATATCTGATAACGGTTGTGCATATTGGGGTTATTGCACGTGTTTTTTGTTTAAATCTGCTCACATTACGTGTATTTTCTTGAGAACACCTGCACAATTATGTGAATTTTCTGGGGAAAGGGTCACCAAAACTTGGGCCCTCTGTCTTTGCGTTGCACTTTTAAAGGGAACCCGAGGTGAGAATAATATTGAGGCTGCCATATTTATCTCCTTTTAAGCTGCCTGGCTGCCGTGTTGGTCCTCTGCCTCTAATTCTTTCAACCATAGACCCTGAACAAGCATGCAATAGGTCAGGGGTTTCTGACAATATTGTCAGAACTGACAAGATTAGATGCATGCTTGTTTCTGGTGTAATTCAGTTCACTACTGCAGCCAGATAGATCAGCAGGGCTGCCAGGCAACTAGAATTGTTTAAAAGGAAATAAATATGGCAGCCACCATATCACTCTCACCCTGGGTTCACTTTAAATTACAGTCAGCCCCGCCCTCATCCGGTCATGACCACGGCCATTTTTTTCGCCGCAGGTTGTAGCCACACCCATTTTTTGCCGCAGGTCGTCAGCTCCCCCGGAAATTGGTCCAGCACCTGCATAGCACCCCCTAAAAAAAATTCCTGGAGCCGCCACTGTTCCTACCTCTCTGGAAGGTCCTTCAGTCTCTTACTCAGATCAGATCTCTTCTCCTCATGCTTTGTCTGTCGGGGTTCCTCAAGGCTCTGTTCTCGGCCCCCTCCTCTTTTCCATCTGCATGCACGGCCTTGGTGACTTAATCAACTCCTTTGGGTTTCAATACCACCTTTATGCAGACGATACACAACTGTACCTCTCGGCCCCAGACCTTAACTCCCTCCTCACACGTGTTCCTTACTGCTTGTCTGCTATATCCTCCATCATGTTTTCTCGCTTCTTAAAACTTAATATGAGTAAAACAGAACTAATCATTTTTCCACCGTCTCTGTCCACCTCTCTGCCTGAAGTAACAATAAATGTTAATAACACTCCCGTTCAGTTCCCAAAGCACAGTGCTTGGGGGTTATATTCGACTTATCTCTCTCTTTTATTCCTCATGTTCACTCCCTAACCAGCTCCTGTCATCTCCAACTCAAAAATATATCTTGCATCCGACCTTTTCTCACTCAAGACACAACTAAAATATTAATACATGCTCTTATAATATCTCATTTGGACTACTGTAACATACTACTTTGTGGACTACCTTTTAACAGACTGGCCCCACTCCAGTCGGTACTGAACTCAGCTGCTTGTCTCATTCATCTTTCTTCTCGATCTTCCTCTGCTGACCCTCTCTGTCAAGCTCTTCACTGGCTGCCAATTAACCAGAGAATCCAGTTCAAACTCTGAACCCTAACCTACAAAGCTTTCCACGCTCTATCTCCCCAGTACATATCCACACTAATATCCAGATACCAACTCAATCGTAATCTCAGATCTGCACATGATCTTCTGTTGTCCTCCTCTAGAATTACCTCCTCACATTCACGTTTACAAGATTTTGCACGCGCTTCACCCCTCCTCTGGAATGCCCTCCCCCAACACATCCGTCACTCGCCAACCTCTGTTACCTTTGTTCCGACAAGCATGTGCTACCTTAGGCCACTTCCCTTTGTCCTTAGACCAAATTGTACTCCTACTAGGTATCCTAAAACACACTGTCTCTATATATTTGTTGCATACAACCCCTCCTCTTGTTTCCCCCCCATTCCCTTTAGATTGTGAGCTCGCAAGGGCAGGGCTCTCTTCTCCCTTTGTGTCTTAATAAATGAATATACATTTTATTTCTCATGTTACTTTTATCACTGTCATTACCAATTCTGTATCATTTTTGTATTTTGTCACTAATTATATATCCTGTAATCGGTGTACACTATTGTCTGTATTACTATGTACCCCATGTTTGTTTACTTACTTTGTACAGCGCCACAGAATATATTGGCGCTTTAAAAATCAATAATAATAAGAATTAGTGCAGCAAGTATTTTCCTTTTTCATTTTGCAAAAACAACTTTTTTATGCACAACTTTATACGAGAAATCTGAAATAATGTTCCATAAAAAGCATAAAAATTCTTTTTCAGTCCAAGCTTGAGTTAAATGTACCATCCCAACTTTTAATATACAGTATATGGCTTCAGATATTGCTGTATTTATATACATGCAAGGGAAACCTGGCTTGGTAAGCGGCTCCTGGCATGAGAGAGGATGACAGGCAGTCATAAATATTTCCTGCACTGCAGCCCTGACTGAGGGCATGTTTGGGTCCCCACCTGTTCTGCCTTCTGCTGTATATCACCCTTTCCCCTCACACTGCCACACTCAAATCAACAGGCTCAGACTAGCTAGCATTAAACCTGATAAGGTCAGGAGGAATTCTTCAAGACCAACAGGAGAAGAGACATTACAGGCAGGAAGCCAGTGACAGGAACTGGTCTCTGTCATCAGAACAGTCTTGAAGAGCATAGGTCAGATAAATCCTACACATCCCCAGGGAAGCCATATAGGAAACTATTAAAAAAGAGAGAGATCCTGAAAGGTAAATTACAATTTTACTGAGAAATATCTTTTGTTATCAGCTCAGGTCGATATATTGTAAGGATTTAATAACAAACATTATATTTTTGATTACTTTGTTCTGATGTGCTCTTAAAGAGACCTAACTGTAGAAAAATAAAAAATGGGTTTAACTTACCTGGGGCTTCTATCAGACCCCTGCAGCCACCCTGTGCCCACACTGTCACTAAGTGTCCCTCCAGTGCCCCGCAGTGACACTCTTCCGACTGGTGAGTTGCTGGGCCACTGCACATGCATGGCCACATTAGTGCAGTAGAGGTGTTTTCGTACTGAGCATGTGCAGAGCGCTCCCGTCAATGGGAGCACGTTTAGGAGGCACGCGGATCAGGATCACGCATCCAAGTGAATGAGGGTCGCTGCCAGGGACCAGAGGATTGCTTTGCTATGGCGCGGGCACAGGGCGGCTGCAGCGGGCTGGTAGAAGCCCTAGGTAAGTTAAAGCCAATGGGTACTAGTTTAAAAATAAAAAAGTCGGATACTCACCTAAGGAGAGGGAAGGCTCGGTCCTAATGAGCCTTCCCTCTCCTCTCCCGGTGCCCTCGGTGCTGCGCTGGCTCCTTCGTTTGCGTCCGTCGCCGCAGGGACTTCGGAGGTCTTCGGGAGCACTCGGGCTTCCGAAGACGGGCCGCTCCATACTACGCATGCGCGAGTGCGTCATAGAGGGCGCTCGCGCATGCGTAGTAAGGAGCGTCTCGTCTTCGGGAGCCCGAGTGTTCCCGAAGGCTTCCGAAAGCTCCCTTCGGCATGCGGAAGTGGCAGTATTTGACCGAACTGGTCGAATACTGCCACGGGGGATCCTGCGCGGGACCGGGCACCGGGAGAGGAGAGGGAAGGCTCATTAGGACCGAGCCTTCCCTCTCCTTAGGTGAGTATCCAACTTTTTTATTTTTAAATTGGTAAACACTCACTTTAAACCTGTTTTTTTCTTCTACAGTTAAGGTTCCCTTTAAGACATAAAACAGTCATTTTCCAATGGCTATACACTAACAGACTTGTGGTAGATCAGGTAAGAGAGAGAATGGTGGAAATGTGAGGAAATAGGGTTGTTTGATACCTAAATCTGTTTACAAAATAAACCAACTTTGTGAAAGCAATCAGACAGGGTTTAATTAGTTTTAAGTAAATGCGCACATCTTTTGGATGCACAGGATGTCTTGTGTTATTCTGATGGATTCCACTGCACTGTTATAGCATCAATGTGAATGTCCCATTACAATATATAATAGCATCATGTTTGCTATGCAATTATGTCACTATACAAGTAGCCTTAAGGTGCGTACACACGCACTACAGAAACAAACGACTGGTCTGTCGGCACCTCCAGCTGGGCAGACTTTCAGCAGACTGTAGTGCGTGTGTATGCACTGTCGGCAGACTGATAAGGCTGTTCCTGAACGATCCAGCCCTATCAATCCCCCGGGCGGATCGTTCAGGAACAGCCTTATCAGTCCGCCGACAGTGCATACACACGCACTACAGTCTGCTGAAAGTCTGCCTAGCAGGAGGTGCCGACAAACCAGTCGTTGGCTGCTGTAGTGCGTGTGTACGCACCTTAAGGCCTTAACTTAACTTTCCATAGCAGTAAATTGTGCAAAAACTTCTCGTTATGTACTTTCTACTTAGTTTCTGTCACCTTTAGTAGGCAGGTTTTGGATTAGTCCATCGCCTCATGGGGATTCTCAAGGTATTTGTTTCAAAAACACTAACCGAACTGCAGTTGCTCAATTCAACTGCCAAACAGTGAGCAAAGCAGTAGGCAGTCCCAACGATGGATTAAGGTGAACTCGGGCCCGGGGTAAGGTAGTAGCTTTGGCTCTCCCTTATGGCCCTTTTGTAACCTGTTGTTGGTAAGGGATCAGAGGTGGTGGTGACCTGGGCCCCTTAATACCCATTAGGCACCTGCCTAGGTTTCCTTTTGGATGATCCTGCTCTGGGCAGGCCACCCAACATCATCAAAATACTGAGAATTTTCCATGAGGAGATAGACTAGTCCAAGATCAGTCAGCTTTTTACTGCCTACTGTAAGGGGCAGGAACATAGGAGAAAAAGTAATTTATAGTGCATTTTTGTAACGAATGTGGAACTATCTCCGTGGGAAATCCATCACAAGCATATAAAACAACAGAACCCAGCTTTGGTGCAATGCACCTGTAGAGAGAAAGTGAGCACAGAGACAGAATGTATGTGTGTCCACCAATCTAGTCGCCTCCCGGCGACGGTGAACACACAACAGCGGAAACCAAGTGGAAACGCAATCGCAAGAATGACGATTGCCAACAGCCACACAAGACCGAGTAAAGACAGAGCATAGGTGTAATAGGAAGACACAGCAAACAATAATGATCAGAACGCCAAGGAAAATAACAAACGCACTCGCTAAGTGCGGTCGCCGCAGGAGAAGCGCAACAGCGACAAAACACGCTAATGGCGCGGTCTCCGCACGAGAAGCGCAACAGACAAAACGCGCCAACCCTAACTAACCAATGTACCACGAAAATGAATAGAGAACGCGAACGCTTGCTAAACGGTTACCTCACCGAACCTACAGCAAGCGTTCGTTCCAGACAAGACAGACAGAAGGAGTAACCAGTAGCAACCCCAGCTCTGGCCTACACTCCCAGACAGAGTACAGAAGGAACCACCGCCACTACCGCTAGGGCGAATGCGATCCCAACAGACAGAACTATTTCCTGTCGACCGCTGCTGGTGACAAGACAATCGCAACAGATAGACAGAACAAGGCAATACAGATAATTAACAACCTGACTACGCTAGAAGAAATGCCAGTGCACTCCCAAGGAATTACTCTAAGATAATCTTAGCAAACAATTAGCAAAGGCTGAGACTTCAGGTAAGTTAGCAGGAACAAACCTCTATGACCAGCAAGGAATTCTGGGAGGAAAAGGTATTTATACTACAAGCCATCAAAGGAAGCAGCTAAGCAATTTGCATGACAAGTGGATGCAAATTCCTCACCAGAACAGCAGCTCTGAAACTCACAGAGTGAAGACAGGTCTCTTTTCTAGAGACCTGAACAACTCAGACCTAAACAATGGTCAAAAAGCTGTCTGCCTGTGCAGACAGCAGAGCAGATCATTACAATTTTACTGTGGGAGATATGTACTTCTTATACGTATGTGTGGACAAGTATTTTAACTTCCTAACGACAGCTCACGCTTCATTGGTGTGAATGCGGTGGCAGCCCCAGGACCGCCTGACGCCAATTGGTGTCAAGTCCTGGGGCGGAGTTTTGCAGGAGATCGCACAGCGTCATCAGTCTCCCAGCGGCGAAACTGCCATCTATTTACAAGGTACAGCACTGCGATCTAAGGCAGCGCTATACTGGGGACAGCCGTGTGACACAGCTGTCCCCTCTGGAGGCACAGGAGCGATCGGCTGTGATTGGCTGGCGGGGAAGGGAGGGAAATAAAAATAAGAGGAAAAAAAGGCTACATTTCTTTCACTAAAGGAAAAAAAGGCTAAATTTATTCAAATATAAAACAAATAAATAAATATAAAAAATAAACAAACAACAAGAAAGCTCTGTTGGTGGGCAGAAAAGGGGGTAAATTCGGGGCCCACCAATAGAGCTTTCTGTTGGTGGGCTCTGATCACTGCCGGCATGTATATTTATTTATATTTTATTTGTAATTTTTTTTCTATAAATAATCGCTATTTTTATTTATTTTTTTAATACTTGGCCCTCCCTCCCCCCGCCAGCCAATCACTGTTATCAGCTGTCATAGGCATCTGCTCCTGAGCCTCCCAGGGGGACAGCTGTGTCACACGGCTGTCCCCAGTACAGCGATGCCGTAGATCGCACCGCTGTACATTGTAAATAGACGGCGATTTCGCCCTCTAACAGTCTCCTAGCAGCGTTTGCCACAGGGAGACTGGTGACGAAGCGGAGCAAAACGGAGCGGAGCATCTCCTGTAAAATCCCGCCCCAGGACTTCACGGCAATTGGCGTTGAGCGGCCCTGGGGCTACCGTTGTGTCCACGCCAATTCCCGATAAGCAGTCGTTAGATAGTTAAAGAAGTTGGCTTTGCGACAGCGTATTTTTACAAAACTTAATACAGTAGCACTTCTGCATACCCGAGGCAGGAAATTACTGCAAGCGCGCGTCACTTCCTGCTTGGCCAAATGCCAGACAGGAAACACCGTGTACCTGAAGGCCTGTTTTTGGTGGTGCGACGCGGCGGGCGCCATGCACTGCATCGCTAATGCCATTTTACATTGTGAAACCAGCCTCAGGGTCTTTTCGAACCATCAGTTGCTGTCAGTTATAACTGTACAATGGACAACTGATATGTAGCCCAGGTGCAGATAATTTCCATGATTCTTTATGGCTCAGTTCACATTACAAGCATTTTAACCACTTGAGGACTGCAGTGTTAAACCCCCCTAGTGACCAAGCCAGTTTTAGTAAAATAGGCCACTGCAGCTTTAAGGCAAAGCTGCAGGGCTGCACAACACAGCACGCTAGTGATCCCCCCCACCTTTTTCTCCCCACCAACAGAGCTCTCTGTTGGTGGGGTCTGATCGCCCCCCAGGTGTTTTTTTTTTTTTTTAATAAATATTTGATTTATTTTTTATAATATTGTTTTTTTAATTATCTCCCCTCCCTCCCTCCCCGTGGCCGGGCAATCGGCTGTCATAGGCTTCTGCCTATGAGAGCCGATCGCTCTCTAATGTCCCAGGGGGACAGCTGCTGCTGATCGCAGCGCTGTACTACCCTATTAGACGGTGGTTTCACCGTCTAAGTCTCCCGAGCGGCGATCGGAGACTGAAGACGGGGCGGAGCTAGCCCCATAGACGGCCATTCACGCCAATTGGCTTGGAGCGGTCCTGGGGCTGCCACACTGCTCACGCCAATTGGCGTGGAGCAGTCGGCAAGTAGTTAAAGGGAACCCGAGGTGACAATAATATGGAGGCTGCCATATTTATTTCCTTTTAAGCAATACCAGTTGCCCAGCTGCCCTGCTGGTCCTCTGCCTCTAATACTTTCAACCATAGACCCTGAACAAGCACAGAGCTGGTCAGGGGTTACTGATATTATTATCAGAACTGACAAGATTAGCTGCATGTTTGTTGCTGGTGTAATTCAGTTCACCACTGCAGCCAAATAGATCAGCAGGACAGCCAGGCAACTAGTATTGTTTAAAAGGAAATAAATATGGCAGCCTCCATATCACTCTCACCTCAGGTTCACTTTAACAGAAATCTTTTTCACAATGCACTTCTATGGAACAACTGATCAGTTAAAACACACCAGTTCAGTGTACAATGTGAAATGGGCCATATAGGGGAACATGGACATTGCCTAGCACATTATAACTGAAAACAATAGACGCAGTGTAAAAGGACCCACGTCCATACACTAAAGGTTCCTTTCACATTACATGAGTTGTGTTGCAGAATAATGCTGCATGCCAACTCACTGCGCTTATAATTCTATGGGCCTGTGCACATCTCTGTGTTGTAACTGATCACATTATTCTAACTAGCTGCATGCAGGCTTGTATTAATGTATATGTCCAGCCTCCATTGCAGTTCACACTCACTATAGCAAGGCGCAAAGTTTGAATCCAGCCTAAGTGATTCAGGCAAAATTATGGCTAGAGACAGCATTACAGGAAACCTGCAATTTCAGTTGGTTTGTCATGTCAGCTTCCACATTTTTCTCATTACAGATGTCCTTCAAGGACTAGAACCAATTTTTTTGTGAAAATGAAATCACGCCTTAACGATGTGCATTTTGAAGTTTAGAACTGAATTCCCCCACATTTGGATTTCTACTTTTAACAAATTGAAAACAAAAAAACTGTAGAATTATTTCTGCAGACCTGGCATTGGACCTAAACCTGCTTGAGAATTGCAGGCGACTTGTCAGATCACATTGAACATGTTGTTTCTGAAAGCTAGCAGACCTGACAGTGATAAATTACTCCACCTAGTGGTTATTCCAAAACGTCAAGGCTCTGCTCCCCATATACATGCACACAATCATAGAGACTATGATCTTCAGCAGTTACAGTGCAGAATAACAGCTAAAACAACTTGCATTAGCAATGTGCACTTGTGTTTCTATACTCCAATCATATGAGCATGTCTAGCCACTATGTACAAGCAACACGGATGTACTTTCAGGTCCCTTTTATATTGTGGCGTTGGAAAAAAGCTGTATTTACCGCAATATGCCGTTAAAGGGAACCTAAGTCTATGGAGACTTTCACACATACGCGATGCATTATACTGGAATAGTTAATCCCATCTGTGAGTTACCACAATCCGTGCCTACCGCATGGATTATGCAGTAATGGGAGTCTATGGCGATACAGTACGTGTGAACGATGGAGCGTAGCACGCACGTGCGTACCCCACGGGAACCCCAATGACGTACTTCCTGTTTAGAAGGGAATCCTCACACTGTGTGTGTGTGGGGAGGGGGGGGAGGGTGGTTATGCATACTACCCTGCTGGCACTGCCTGCTGCATGGTAACGTGAAAAGGACTTTGGAGCGGTGTGGTTCATCTGTGGCGGCTCCTTGCCACAGAACCACACCGGGAGAATTGCACCGCACCTGTGTAAAACTGGCCTCAAATATGACAGCTTGTGAAGTTGGATAACCTCAAAATAGTACCTTAAAAAAAATGATCAGGTAAAAAACAACATTAATAGCTTCATGTATCAATGAGTCAGATTCATAAAGCCATCCTGAAGTGGGTTTGACTTGTGTTACCCATAGTAAGGCTTGCCACCCACAGCTGCTGCTTCATGCACCTCTGTAAAGGCCAAAGAGCACTCAGGTGGGGTACGGGGTACAAGTCATTGGTTAAGCCTTGCCCATTCTCATGGGCTTGCGTAGATACTTATCACACATTTTCCTGTATTTGTGATTGTGTCCAATGAAAAGAAAATAGTAAAGATCACAGAAAGTGCATACTAACATCGCAACCGCTTTGCAGTGTGATTCTTTGTGAAAAGGTGATGTGAGTGACGGTTTCAGAGAGTACAGTAGTTTAGGAACAAAAGCTGTACAGACATGGTGCTCATCTATCAGCAGAGCAGGCCATACTGCTATTGATGTGGGAGGATGAGTGAGCGGTACCCATTTCAGAAACTGCACAGAACAATGGTGAATGAGTAAGAGGCATTTGTCCTGCTTGACCTGGTGGGGAGGGGGATGGAATCCCAGTAAGGTTGCTGGACACCTGTAGATCCTCAGCTGAGATTATTACAAATTATTGCTTCAGGAAAATGTAAAGTTTGTAGTTATTTTACACACTTTGGATTCTACACCTGATACAAGAATGTTACTTTGTTTCTATAGCTGGGTACACACATGAATACAAGTCTTTGGAAAACGAAAGATCAAACATCATCTGCAGATAATCTTTGTAAGGCCCAGTGCACCCCAAAACCGCTAGCAGATCCGCAAAACGCTAGGTTTTTGAAGCAGATTTTCAGAGCGATTCTACGCATGTTTAGGGCCCATTCACACTTGCTGATCGCAAAACGCTAGCGATTTTGCTAGCGTTTTGCTCTGGCATTTTTTGGCGATTAACGACAAAAAAAAAAAATCACCATTCACACCAGGCGATTTTTTTAGCTATCGCGTATTGCACTTCTATAGCACTAAACCGCGGTTGCTGGGAAATCGCCTGAAAATGGTGCAGGCTCCGCATTTGCATTTAGCGTTTTTGGGCGATTTGTGGCGATTAGCGAGAACGGGCCCATAGACTTTGAAAAGCACTAGCGTTTGAGCTGTTTGACAAAATCGCCGGCCAAACCCTCAAGTGTGAATGGGCCCTTAGAGAGGCTTTCTAAACATGCCTAGCGGTTTTTGGAGCATTTTTGTGTAGCAGATTTCATATATTGTTACAGTAAAGCTGTTACTGACCAGCTACTGTAACAAAAACGCCTGGAAAACCGCTCTGATCTAGCGTTTTTCAAAGCAGTTTGAGCTTTTCCTATACTTTAACATTGAGAAAGAAACGCTTCTGCAAACCGCAAAAGTGCTGCAGGACCCACGTTTGCGGTTTGCTAAAAACCTCAAACCGCTGGTGTGCACCATCCCATTGAGATACATTAGCCAAGCGTTTTCACAGGTGGAAGCAGTTTTCGAAACACATCAAAAACCGCTCGGTGTGCACCAGGCCTAAAACAGTTTACAAAAGTTCTCCAAAGATAGTAACAAAATATATTTGTCTCTCAATATTTCAGATTCATCCCGGTGGATCCGATCTGCAGATATTTCTTAACTCTTGAGTGAGAAAAAGGAAGTAAATAGACTACAGAAGCATTTCTTGGGTATGGCTGTTTTAAATGATTTTAAAATTGAATGACGGCTCACACTGCTGCTGCTCAAATCTCCGGAGGCGTGAAATATTATTCGTAGCAACTCGGAGGGAGATGTAATTCGAGGTTCGCCAGTCACCGGAGCCCCAAATTACCCTTACACACCCCTCGCACTATAGCATTACTGCTATAGCGGCGCCTAGTTTCTGCACTGAGCGCCATGTGCCAAAACCACCTACTTCAAACAGCAGCCGCATGGTAAAATGGGGGCCACATAGACCGCAATGACAGCTCCTACATAGTAATGTGGGCGCTGGAATTACCGAACTCAAGCACTAGTTGCTATGGCCAGCAATTGCATCAGTGATATCAGAATTTGGGCCCAAGGATAGCGGGGGTAACAGCAATTACTTAATTCCAGGTGGCTAAATGGTAATTTAGGAGCTGGAGTTACCAAATTCTGGCACAGGCGGCTGTGGGCAGCACCTGCAGCAGTGATACCAAAATTTGGTGCCATGGACAGTGGCTGTGACAAGAGCTATAGGCGGCGCAAATATCGGTGAAGGGGGAGTGTTTAGCAATGGAGATTGCGGTGCTGATATCGGCGGGCAGGAATGATAGGTTAGAAGCGCTTTATTAATGGTATTGTATAATTGTATTGTATTAGATTGCGACTCTGATATCGCCAGGGGAAGGAGCGTGTTTAATTGCATCTTTGATATTGGTGGATGCAGTGTAGGTTATTTTTAGGGGTAAGTTAGTGCAAGAAGAGGGTCAGGTAAAATATTGGTAAAAAATTAACCATATTCTACTATCCGTATTAAGCAGCGCCTAATAGTGGTACAACGGTAATTTTACGAATATTGCATCAGCGGCTGTCCCCAGCACCCAAATTACCGCGGTAATCTATTTACATGTACGTTTCCATGAGTTCCCTCCCAGCATGTTTATTTCCCCTCACTTCACAGAAACATAATAGTATCTTGTTTTCCTCCAAATTTGCCTGGACTGTAATGTGAACATTATCGAGGATGACTATGGTAGAGATTAGACTATAAGCTCCTCTGATGGACACTAGTGCCATGAATGAAGTGCAGCTGCTGAATATCTCAGGACTATATAAATGCATAATAATAATTGTACAAGATGTTGTGAGCTCTCAACTATGAAAGGGGCTCATCCACATGGCCATCAAAGAAATACCTTAACTAGACATGCAGTATAGGGGGCTAGACTGCTTTACAATTTACCTTTCCGTGAACTTTGGCCAAAGGACCTTCATATCCATCATTCAGTGGGACGTGGTGTAAAATACACAATACACTGGAGTAGCATAAGGTTGCTGCAGAGTAACTGCCGTCTGATCCCCTCCCCTGTGTGTTTGTGAAGCAATAAATACCAGGCTCATGCCCTGAGAGAGCACAACAGCTTGGAAGCTGCCAGAGATGAAATGGACAGGTGTCCGCTAGACTGTGTGTGCATCAGATCCTGCCTATAGAGAGGCAGTGTGCAGCCACAGAGGACATAGGAAGCACACACTCCTGAATCTGGCGGTGGGAAGTGACACAGGAACTCTTGTGCGGCGATTAACCCCACTTGTGGTTTCCTCTACCTAAGAATAGGATTTCACATTGAAACGTACCCGGATGTGGCGCTTCCTCTTTCACAATACAAGCAGCCAGCTGGGGTGGATGCAGCCATCTGTCTAGCAGTATGCTGTGTGTCCTCCTGGGGACAGCCCCCCACCCCAGCAATCATTACCCGGCTCTGCAGTGCTGGGAATACAGGCAGCCACGTTGGGCCAGCAGCGTATATTGAGCTTCTAGCAGCTGGGAGTTGGTTTTGTAGAAGAAAGGGGGTTTATCTGCTGCAGCTCGGTTTGTGAACCGCACTAAAAGGACGTGTAATGTGGAAGTGGAGCTCATGTGCAAATATTTACACTGTAAACAAGCGCGTTAACTCTTCCGCCGCCGGGAGCAGCCACACAGCTCTGTGTTGTGAAATACAGCCGTGGCAAGGACAATACAAGAGTGTATAATGGCAGCTTGCAGGAGGCGCTGGGGGAAGCTCTGCTGCTGCTGAGTGGAATTCCTCTCTGTGCAGCAGGCTGATTAGGGAACACGTGGAGAGGACTTCCTGTGTACTGTCCCAGCATGGCCAGCCTTCACCCTATAGGCTACAAAGGCGTTCATGAGTGCCTGGGGGACCCCCTAAACAGCAAGCCCCTATGCAGCTGTCACAGAGATGCACTCCTCTGACCTGCATGCAAATACAATTATTACACAAGTCCCTTTATGCATACATTTTACTGTATTATGTTCCACACAGGCTCAATAAGGAATGTATTTACCTTTGTTCTAAACTAACACGTCTAATGCTACGTACACACATGCGACAACGATCGTTCGTTGTTAACGACGAACGATCTTTTAATTGATGAAAGAACGACCGAAGTAAAGTTAGTTCTAAAAAGTGTGTAACGATCACATCGTTAGAACGAACGTTACACCACGTAAAAGCACTTAATGCGCCTGCGCATAAAATTGTAAAATTCCATGGAGAAAAAGTGAAATGCGCATGTCCAGCCTGGTACGAACGATCGTTTCCAACGATGTACTACTTTTGCAAACGATCGTCGTTGGGAAAAATCCGCCGAGACAGAACTTTCTTTTGTAGCGATTTGCCTCGTTCGTCGTTAGACTTAATAGTCGGTGGTTCGTTTTTTGTAACGATCGTCGTTGGTAAAGATCGGGGAACGATCGTTACAAACGACTATAATCGCATGTGTGTACGCACCTTAAGGCTGCTTACACACAGGGACGTTACAGGCGCACGTTAGTGCGCCTGTAACGCTCCCCCAACGCACAGCAATGTAACTCAAGTGGGCTGTTCACACAGCCCACGTTGCGTTACATGTAACGCTGTACGTTGCCCGGAAAGTGCAGCATGCTACGGCGTTAGAGCGGCTATAGCCGCGTTAGACTGTTTACACATGCGCAGTAGGGGGCGGAGAGAAGGCGGGGCGAGCCAGCTACAGTAGCCGCGCACATGGCTACTTAATATTCACTGCACTGGCGGCCGCTGATTGGCCGGCGGGACCACGTGATGCGCTAGATTACTTGTTTTACTATTATACAAATGTATATATTGCTAAATGTGCCCATACACTTATAAATGTGGTCAAAACATTGATCCTCTCAGGTCAAATCTGATTAGAGAGAGGTCCTTCCACACAATAGGCATAGATTTTGAAGAAATATAAGCATAAAATCTATTAAAAATGTATTAAACCCCCGTGTACACATTTTTAGATACCATCCCAATTTGGGGGTAAAAAACACTTGAAGTGGCCATACATCAGTAGACTTGGTGGCCATCAGATTCAATACTTATCGAATGTGATTAAAATCGGTGGTGCCAAGAGCATGCCCGATCAACAGTTTGTCCAATTTCGGAATGCAATGGGTCGCTTGAATCAAACTGGGCCGACATGCTTGGGTTTGAAGCGGTAACAGTGTGCGATAATCACAAATAAGGAATGCAACACAAACCCCTGGCAACGTCCCCCCAAATGTAGATGTAAACCCTCCCAATGCCCACCCCCCCCCCCCCCCCCCATCGCGCATGCAATAATACTTTACCTGTCCAGTGTCTCCTCCACAGACATCTTGCTCTTGTGCTATTAATACGCTGGCAAGCATGTGGGGCACGAATACGAAAGGAGAGTGCAGAGACAGGTAAAGTATTAATGCACCGGAAGGTACATCTACATTTGGGGGGATGCAGCTGGGGGCAGCGAGGCGACGCCACCAGTCCGATTCCCAAAAGATTCAAGCTGAAATCGATCGGAAATCGGCCTGGGGATTATGACAGCCAACAAATCTCTCTCCGATCAAATTAAATCAGAGAAATCTGTTTCTTGGTCAATCGACCTCCAAAATTACTTGATGTATGACAACCTTTTAAGCCGCATCTACACGAGTAGATGCGGCCGCGATGCTCCTTATCAATCGAGCCGCTGATGCGGCTCGATTGATAAGATCCGACAGGACGGATCTCCGCTCCGCCGATTCCCTGCTCGCTCCCCGCGAGGGGACAATGGCAGGGAATCGAGCGGAAGATAAGCGGCGCCGGCGGGGAATCGAATACGGCGGGCACGCGGAAGAAGCGATCCGGCGGCTAATCGAGCCGCCGGATCGCTGCAACATCACATAGTGTAGACGGGGCTTTAGACCATCTTCTTTTTTAACGGACAAGCTCAATTCTTAACATCACAAAGGATCTCACCAAAATGAAATGTTATCTCTGCCTTATCAGGAGTCCAGAATATCAGTTGATAGCATTCCAGGCCATTTACTAGGAACTCTAGTCTCCCATGGGTCACCAAGCCAAATGCAAGTGCTCTGTTCAACCATCGCTACCTGTGAATGGAAGTCTTTAGACGCACGGATGTTTTTCTACAGTGCTGCATTGCCATTGCTGCACTGTTCTGCAGGGCTCAATTTAACCAATTCAGTTGCTAGTAAAGGGTGCTTGATGAAAAAAAGGAATATTGCCTTTACATTAGTGCGTTGCACCATAACGACACCACCTATGCTATGCGGCATGTGTATTTCAGTACAATGGAGTATGGCATAGTAACGCACTGTGTGGTACCTTGATAACCTTGCTGTATGCTGGGATGACAGGATCAGTGCCTGATTGGCACTGCAGCACCGTGTCCCCACTTACTGGCTGCCTCTTCCTCCTCTTTAACTTCCACTAGGGCTTATTTTAGGGGTAGGGATTATATTTTAAGCATGCTCAAACTTCCAGCTAGGGCTTATTCTCAGGGTAGGTCTTACTTTCAGGGAAAGAGGGTAGGTAGTGCTGTCACAGAGTCCCCAGGTAAGTGATGGAGATCCAGAATTATTGCAATTAAAAGGATCCTCCTTCCCAACCAGGGCTGTGGAGTCGGTGCAATTTTTGGGTACCTGGAGTCGGAGTCGGTGGTTTCTTAACCTGAGAAGTCAGAGCTGGATGATTTTTGTACCAACTTCACAGCCCTGGTATTAGACTAAGGAGATAGAGTCAAGGAGTCCGATCAATTTTGAGTATCTGGAGTCAGAAGCTTCATAAACTGAGGAGTCAAATAATTTTTGTACCGACTTGACAACCCTGCTCCCAACTCACCATTTCCTACTGAAAAGGCTATACCAAGTACAATTTAAAAATTCACTCTGAATGCATATTTCTGTTGACCAGGAAACAAAACTGTTAGTGCCATTTAGGAAACTGGAAGTTGTGTACATTATTCAGAATCCTGAACTACCAACTAGCAGCGGATTTCCTCAGTACGCTTCATTTTCTGATCCATAAAAAACTTGCATACAGGGTAACAAATTACTGAGCTTTGTTTTTTTCTTTTTGCTTAGCAGTAAACGGAATTAGAAGAGGTTGAGCAGGATCTTTGCATAGGGCTAATTCGATTTGGAAGCTGATTGATTAGGAGACAGTGCAGCTGTTATTAGCTTATAAATCTGATTAGCTCTGCAAAATTCTGGTTTGTGATCACTATTCTGTTTGTAGTTGAGCGGAAGAACAATGTTAAGTCAAATTAAAAGCTCCTCTCTAATTATCGGGTGTCTAATGCCCACCACACATGGGTCCACCTTTCCTGTAGATCTGACCACTTTGAGGCCAGAAACCCAGTAGGAGCAATTTCTAATCCCTAGTGATTTGAAAAAGCTCTTGCTAATGCAATGCTATGGGGTATTTTTATAAAATCACATCGATTAAGTGGAATCACACCTATAGCATTGCATTAGCAAGAGTTTTCAAATCGCAAAGCGCTCAGAAAAACCGCTCCTAGTGGGTTTCTGGCCTGAACCCAGCACTGCTCTGCAGATTGTGTACTGTGATGATCTGATCAATTTGCTGTGCAAGTACAAATGAAAACTTTTCGAATTTGGCTAAATTTCCAATGACACGTTGCAATACACCGTACAATATATTGCAAATGCATAGTAATCATATTGTAATGGTACATTCACACTAGAACGTTAGCAGTGCTGTGCGGCAGAATCTGTTCTAATAACTGCACAGTACTGGACAACATGCATGGTTACAGTTGCAATGAAGCATACTTTCCCCTCCATTGCTATTTTGTTTTTACAGGGTACGCAAATCCTGACCACTATGTAGTCCATGCATCACTATACCACAACTGATTGTGTACGAGGGACTGAAGCTGTACATACACACTCTGATTTTTCCAGTCGGTTTGATTATTTGGATCAAATCTGCTGGTCTTCTGTTGCCCACAGAATATGCAGTGGTTTCACTTTCAGTCTTGTTTAGATGGTTTATTAATCGATAGTGTGATCAAATATTTTAGAAAATATCTGTACGAGCCATGCAGTGATATGATGGACATATAGCGTTGCACTAGGTGCTACTTGCAGTTCCACAAATGCTCAATAGATTTCTACAGAACCGTCGACTGTTTGTACACACGCCCGATTTGACATCCAAACGACCCGCCGTTCAGATGTCCAAACGACCGGTTGTTTGGAAAAATCCGCCGTGTGTATGTACCTTAAGGCCAGCGCTGACAGCCCCCGAACGGCGGTGCAGGCTCCAGGATCATGAACCTGTGAGAGCCTCGAACAGGCACACTTGTGGCTTTTGTTTGGGCTCAGGAGGAAATAACCGAGCCTGATCGGATAAGCTCTACTGCACAGGCAGCTCGCACCTACTCAGTAGAGCGGATCCAATCGGGCTCGGCTATTTCCTCCTCAGCCTGAACGAAAGCCACAAGTGCACCTGCGCGAGGCTTTCATAGGATTGTTATGATCGCGGAGCCCGCACCACTGACAAGCTTGTTGGCGGATTTTCAGGGGCTGCCTGCGCTGGATCGGGGCTGCAGGAGAACACGGGAAAAGCCTCATTAGGATCTAGAGGCTTCTCCCTCCCGAGGTAGGTACCCACCTAGGGGCTTTTTTGTTTTTCTTTGTTTTCTCCTAGGAGATAATCTTCTCTTTAAAATAACTTTCCAGCGCATTGCAATAAAAAAAAAAAAGAACGTGAAAATGTACTATTAAAGTTATTTTGAGAATTTTCTTGCTTGCTGGTGGCTTAAAAAGCATTTATTTACCAGCAGCAAACTAAGGAGAAAAAGTATATATTATAAAATATTATCATATGGGCCTAAGGCCGGATCCACACTATAAGCACTTTTGTGAGCGCTTGCGTTTGATTAGCGCTTGCTAAAAAGTCACTCCCATTCACTTTTATTAAAATCGCAGTAAAAATCGCTGCGATCGTGTACGTGGAAAAAGTACGCGATCGTGGTAATTTTTACTGCCATTTTAATGAAAGTGAATGGGAGCAATTTTTTTAACAAGCGCTCAGCAAGCGGTAATCAAACGCAAGCGCTCACAAACACGCTTATAGCGTGGGTCCGACCTAAATGTGCAAAATGGTGTAGGAATCGATTACTATCTGATCAGAAAGATACTGGCTTGGTATATGAGGCCATAATCAACCAGTGTAAGCCTAGTATTACTGAGCACCTAACTGGGCATCTATCAGCTTGTGTATAGTCACTGTTATGACTTTTGATTGTTGATTGGTAGGTCTATTCCATTTACAACATTAGCATTATTATTTTGTAGGGGGTGGAAGGAAGACAGAGCGGTGCAGGAGTGATGTCACATAACGGGTGAGTGAGTGGAGAGAATAATGCTCTCACCGAATTGGTCCGCTTGGCTCATCTTTCTTAAAGACATAAAGAGGCCGCTGTACACACACTAGATTATCAGCAGAGGCGGCTGTTATTGGCTCCCTTGTCCGAATTTCCTCTTGCATGTATACGGGGGCTTAAAGGGAAGAGTGATGGAGGCTGCCATTTATTTCCTTGTAAACAATGCTAGTTGCCTGGCTGTCCTGTGGATCTTCTGGCATATGCAGTGCCTGAGTCAAAACCCTGGAACAAGCATATGGCTAATCCAGTAAACACGAGTCTGCTGAGTCAGAGTACCTGATCTGCATATGCTTGTTCCGGATCTATGGCTAGAAGTATTAGAGGCAGAGGATCAGAAGGAACACCAGGCAACTGGTATTGTTTAAAAGGAAATGAATACACCTCTCACCTCGGGTTCCCTTTAAGGGAGAGTACACACATCCAATTCTGAGTTGCCATTTTTATCTTCCATGTAGTATGAGAGCTTACCTACGCAATCTGTTCAAAGTATTGAAAATCTCTTGGACCTCATACTACTTTGAAGTGATAAAATAGGATGTGTGTAGATCCATTTTTGTGGAGACCCAGAGTAGACCCTCACAGACACAGAGAACATACAAAATCCATGCAAATAGTGTCCTGGTCCAGACTGGAATAAAGGACCCTAGCACTGCAAGATCGTGCTGCCCAGCTTTATATTATATTGTTAAAAGTGATCAGAGGTAGGAATATCTCCACCATTGTAGACACTGTAATTAGAGAACGCCTGATCACATCTGGAAGTAAACATAATAGCACACTATTTATGTCCCATAGCTGGTGATAAACACTAATTAATTCCTTCCCTAGCAGGAGGTTGAGAGTTAATTAGCATAAGCACCGTGGGGCTAGGAAGTAAAGACACCAAGTGAATGGCCCCAGGCTACCTGTGGACATTAGGGGGCACACCTCTGTCTCCCACCAGGGAGTCTATTATAGGCTATCACTCATTCACCTTGAGGCAGGAGCATTTGGCACTTTCCATTGATTTCAATAGGTGCATACACCACCAGAGAAAAGGATTATGGAATGCATTGGCACACACAGGCCAGACTGGACTGGGAATGTGAGCAAGAATGTAGCTTTTTGTTATTGTTTTAATCAGCAGGAAATGTCCGGTGCACCAATCCCCCCTCTACACTCCAGAGACAGGTCATGGCTCTTCCTTCCAGGAGGAAACAAGGAGAGTGCTGCTATAATGACAGGCTGACAGAATCTGCTGTCCATCCAAACAAGTGTGGGCAGGCATATCAGCAGAGCTGTATTCTGGCTGCTCTTACAGCCAGAATCCTGCTTACTGACCTCCCCAGCCCTGTGCCTAAAGCTATGTAAACACGTCACGATTTTACAGACGACCGGTGATTTTTTTTTTTGAGTGCTGAGCGATCATTTTCGCGATATCGCGTCATGGGTACAGGCACACGCCCACACAAATGTTGCTTAGTGTCACGCCGCAATAACTATTGTCACGGTGGATCGGATGGTTAAGATCCCCGAAGACTCCCATGCAAAGTAGCGCGATTGATTGAAGTATCGTTCGATCCTGTCGTGCATACCAGATGGCAGAGAGAGACGTCACTAACGACCGTCATCAAGGAGATGTCTCTTGTGCCTGAAGGTGTGTACACACCTTTGATGGATGTCACCTATTGGGACCTAATCCCCCTTGGACGACATCGCTGGGCTCGCATGTACAGATGCATGTGAGCAGTTTGGATGCGGTTTGGGCGGGGGGACAGAGGGACAACCTTCGCTCTCCCGTGCCTAATACTGACCTCTCCTCTACGCTGCCTAACACCAACTACACATCTCTTCAGAATAACGCCAACCGCCCCTCTCCTTTGCCCAACACCAACCGCCCATCTCCTTTGCCTAACACTAACCTCCCCTCTCCCCTGCCTAACACTGACCTCCCCTCTCCCCTGCCTAAAACTGAGCTCCCCTCTCTACCACAAACATCTTTGCTACCCTGCATAACACTAGCCTTTAGCCTTCCCTCGCTCCTGCCTAACACTAACCACACTTTTCCTGTGCCAAATACTAACCCCCCTGCTCCTCTGCCTAACACTACCCCCCCCCCCCCCCCTCCCCTGAGCTTTCCACTAACTTCACTTCTCTGCCTTACACTAACCCCCTCTCTCCTCTGACTTATACTACCCCCCCCTTTCTCCTCTGACTTACACTACCCCTCCTTCTTCTATGCCTAACACTAACCTTCCATTCTCCATTGCCTTACACTATCATCCCTTCTTCTCTACCTTACTCCCCCCCCCCCCCCTTCTCCTCTGCCTAACACTAACCCCCTTCTCTTCTGCCTTACACTACCGCCCCCTCTCCTCTGCCTTACACTACCCCTCTCCCCCCCCCCATCTCCTCTGCCTAAGGGCCCGTTTCCACTAGAGCGAATCCGCATGCGTTGTCTGCATGCGGATTCGCATAACCAATACAAGTGGATGAGACTGTTTCCACTTGTCAGTTTTTTGGTGCGTTTTTCTGTGCAGGATTTTTCTGCACGGTAGGGCCTGCAGAATTCGCCTGCGTGTGGAATGCAGGCGATTCGCAGGCAATGTATTTAATAGGGGAAATCGCACATGCGTTTTTTGCCGCGATTTCGCGTGCGAATTCGCACTAAAACTAATGTACATTGAGCCAGGCAGTGACATGGTTAAAATCGCTGATAGCCTGCCTATGCAAAATCGCGGCAAAAATCGCATGTGGAATCGCATTCGCATGCGATTTTGTCAGCGGTGGAATCCCAGCGATTCGCACCGCACTAGTGGAAACGGGCCCTAACACTAAACCCCCTTCTCCTCTGCCTAACACCAGGGATGTTCTCCGAATGAATTTCATTTGGAATTCATCCTGATAATTAGAGCACCTAGGGGGGAGGGTTAAACGTACCCAGCAGCAGTCTTCTTTAATCCGTCCCACGCTGCGTTCCAGGCCACATCAAGTCACTACCACACTTCCTCCTTCAACCCGGAAGGAGGTAGCAGTGGTAGTCACGTGACGTGACTTGGAACGCAACGTGGGACGCGCCATGGGACAGATTAAAGAAGACGGCTGCTGGATAAGTTTAATCCTCCCCCTCAGGTGCTCTAATTATCAAGATGAATTTCATTCGGAATTCATCCAGAGAGCATCCCTGCCTAACACTAATCTCCCTTCTCCTCTGCCTGACACTACAAATAACAACAAATAACATTTGTAAAGCGCTTTTCTCTTGTAGGACTCAAAGCTTCATCCTATACTATACTTCATCCTACTACCAACTAATGAATCTGAGGGAGCCTAAGCGCTTTGAGTCCTATGGGGGAAAAGCGCTATAGAAATGTTATTGTGTTGTATTGCAAAGCGCATAAGCATGGCTCAGACCAATAATGCCAAACACTACGTCCTCACCTGTGCCTAACTCTCCTCTCCTCTGCCAATCCCGCTTCCTGTGCCGAAAGTAACATTGCACTGTTTGCAGCCAGCCAGGTGCTCTACCAGACCTGCTGATAACATGTATACATGCGTAATTGCGTATATAACCCCTGCACGGTCACCCATACCAGGGACGGTCCAGGTATCACACGTGGCTGGCAGGCAAATCCTCTCTAGCCGAGGCCTGGCAGCACTTCCCCGAGACTCAGCCACTCGCCCAATACACCTTGCAGCTCTCTCCGCTCCTCCAAACTCCAGGCCGCGCCAATGCAGCGAGCGCGCCCCCTAGTCTCCAGCCAATCACAGAGAGCGGGGCAGCTCCACGTTCTGTTTTTTTCCTGTGCTCTCCGGAGCCAGCCAATGGGAGGACCCTCCCTGAACAAACCCAGTGTTCCAGGAATCCATTCATTCAGAGGCATGCGAGCGCGAGGCGTGGAAGGGTGTCCCGGGGAGGGGAGCTGTGAGTGATTGCTGCAGGGTGACACCCTCATTCATCACCATTCTTCTCTGCCACTGCCTCTTATCTGGACGTCTTTCCGCGCTGGAGTATCCGTCCGCACGCGAGCCCGGGGAGTGATGCTTGCTGCAGGAGCTGCCTTTTGTGCAGTGTTATCACTTTTGCATCTGGTCTCGGGGAAGCCAGCGGCTTGATCTGTGCTAGGCGAGGAGGAGCAGGGAGCTGGAGAAGTAGCGAGTCCTCCCTTGCATGCAGCACCCCGGATCCCGTGCTTGGCTGGCTGTCAGGGGTCCCTGCCTGCTGCGGATTGCCAGACATCGCTGTGTGCCGAGCTCCGATCTGGCTGGTGGGAGTCACGGGGATGACGTGCGGCTGCTGATCGCAAAGGGAATCTGTGGATGTGGCTGTCACTACAAGCCGTACCTGGAGATGATTTGGGCTGGGGTGTTATGACACGCTTCATGTCCCATGCTTAGCTATCGCAGCGCCCCTCGGATCTCCTGCAGTGCTGCATTACATGGGATTGCGCTGGGATCCTGCTCGGAACTAGGTACGTTTCTGCAGCTAGGCGATCGTGTATCTGCAAAAAGCAGCATCTGGCCATCTGTGCACGTGTTTAAACAGGTGCGATTACTCGTGAGAGATCGTGAAATGAGCAGTTGTCCCCTGTGTATGATCAGTGCTGGAGTAATAAGGTGGCTTTGGAGATGCAGGCAGAATAATGCACGGACTTCATAGCAGCTATGGGCATATGCTGTGTGTTGAGCCTTTAGGATAATACTAGTGTCGCTGGATTTGCGTGCTTATTTCTATGCACGATGATTTGTGTTGGTCGTGGCTGAGGTTGTAACACCTTGCACATGATGCCCGTGCAGCAGGGAGGGGTGTGTCCTGCATGGGGGGAACTGAGAGTGAATCAAAGTGGATGAGACGAGACAGAGTACTGCATGCGGATGAGTGGAAAGTCCGCCCCCCTGCGGTCATGTTCACCTTTTCCTCCTCCTCTTCACAGCAAGGGGTTTGTTTTCATTCATAACTTTTTCCTTCCTCTCCATCTCCCCCGTCCCTCTTCTATCAGAGAATCTCCCCCCCCCCCTCCTTCCCCACCACCCTGTTCTTCCTTTCCTCCCCAAATGTACCATTACACTGGACTGAATGACAGTCATTACACAAGAAAAAAGTTCACCTTAGCCATCTGTAAACTATTGTGAGTCCACCATCACCAGTTATTCTGATCTCTGTGGCTATGGCTGAATTGTGACACATTGCTTCAATATTTATTTTTCTTTGCATCCTTTTTGTGATCAGATTTATCTGTGTGGTTTAAGGTACTAAAGTTATTTTTAAGTGAGGATTATGGTAACTTTTTAAAAAAAGATTTCCTGGTCTATTTGCTCTTTTTATCTTCTGGTAGCGACAAAAAGGAGTGCATTTAAATATTCCTTGGGTTTGCTATTAAGAGTTCTCAAATCTCTTCCAATCTTTAAAGTAGTAGCAGGGAGTTCTGTATGCTTTTTTCATATCGTTTTTGGATGCAGAGTGAATGTTTGTTTTTCTTTCTATTGCTCGGGTACTGATTATTCTGTCAGTTAATACTGATTTTAACATTTAGATCTAACATCTGTCTAATGAGGAAGTGATATTGCCATTGGTAGTTTTAATTGAAGAATCCACCTCGGGTTTTGATTTTGTGCATTTTAAATGTAGAATGTCTTTGCACTTGATCTTCTGCTTTTGGTAAAATGTATTTCTGTGTGTGTATAGCATATATATATTTTCCTACAAGGTTGAATATTGTTATGCTGTACAGTATTATTCTTTTGTTGAGGAGATGAGCCAAGACATGCTAGCTGATAGTTATTTTTCTTGTTTTTTGTTGTCCAGATAATCTGGGCTACTTAGTTGAATATCTGGATTTTGCACGTTTTTATTATTTTAAGACAAGCTACAGCATTTTTGTTAATCTGTATATACTGAAGACATTGAACTGTTTTAATTATATTCGTCTAATGTATACATGCTAATGTGCAGTTTTACATGTATGGTTTTCTCGTATTTATTTTATTTTTCTTCTTCTCTGATGCAGGTTTTCAGATGCATGCCAAGTTCACATTGAATGCCAGAAGTCGAGAGCACTACAGATGGAGCTACAAAGTCAACATGGCACTAGCGGTTCATTAATGGTCATCCAGCAACCCTCTTTAGACAGCAGGCAAAGGTTGGAATATGAGAGGGAGGCTCAACCATCAACAATCTTGTCTTTGGACCAGATCAAAGCTCTTCGGAGCAGGAATGAATACACAGAGGGCCCATCCATGGTGAGGAAACCTGGGCCAAAAACTGCACCAAGGAACACTAAGCAGGAGAGGACTCATGAGATCATACCGGTTAATGTGAATAATAACAATGAGCACAGACCCCCTCACCCGCCTCACACAGGGCATGCGTATGTTACAAGGGCTCCTGTGCTCAGTAGGTCCACCAGCACAGGAAGTGCAGCAAGTTCTGGTAGCACAAATAGTGCCTCTTCTGAACAAGAACTTTTAGGACAATCTCCAGCTCCAAGAAACAGCTCTGGTCACAGGATGGACAGGGTAGTTCTGATGCAACCCAAGCCTACTGCGTTGGTTGTAGATGACTTAAAAAGTTCTATAAAATTAGACTCTACGCAGCACAGATTTATATGTGAACAGTGTGGGAAGTGCAAGTGTGCAGACTGCACGGCTCCAAGGACCCTACCGTCATGTTTGGCATGCAACCGTCAGTGTCTCTGCTCTGTCGAGAGCATGGTGGAATACAGCACTTGCATGTGCCTGGTTAAGGCGGCTTTCTACCACTGTTCAAATGATGATGAGGGGGACTCGTGTGCGGATAACCCTTGCTCTTGCACCCAGTCTCACTGCTGCTCTAGATACTTGTGCATGGGAGCAATGTCCTTGTTCCTGCCATGCTTGCTCTTCTACCCTCTTGCCAAGGGATGTCTAAAACTGTGTCGTGGTTGTTATGACAGAGTAAATCGCCCTGGTTGTCGGTGCAAGAACTCTAATACTGTGTACTGCAAACTGGATGAGGTTCCCCGGGGCCAGGGCAAGCCCTCCTGACTTTATCAGAGGAGTGTTGCTTCCAACTTATGGATCTATTTGCTGTGTAGGCTATACAAATATACATACTTTTTTTTTTTTTTGAGTACCTCCATTTCCCCTGGAATGTTCCCATTTCCCAGAATTTCATAGTAATCGATCAAGATAAGGTGTGGGCTTAGGCATCTGCACACTAATTCTATTTGGCATTTTTAGTTCAACTGTGCAAATAGTGTTGCAAATGTACAGAGTGCAGTATCCCGATTGCAACCAATGAGGTTTGTTGAATTCACATTGCAGAAGATGATTTCTGATTGGTTACTAAGGGTTACTGCACGTTGCTGATGCTTTATTGAATAAGCCTGTATTTGTTGAGGGATAATAGCAAAATGTAGATCTCTTTGGCTGTTTAATCACTGTTAACAGATTCCACTATCTTTACAATCTTACCAGGCTGTGGAAAGTTATTTCATTAAAAAAAATTTAAATTCTAGACGGTCTCAGCAAAATATCCCTTGCACCTCTTAGCTTACCCCCTGCTATAGAAGACTGACATGCTATTGACATCCATTCTAAGGTTTGCAAGATATGCTTTCAGTGAACGCTTTGCAAATTTTGGCCCCTTTATAATTCAAGGTGTGGGAGTCTCTTCAGCATGCCAGTATGCAGTGAATTGGTTATCCTATGTGAGCTCCCGCCCCCTTTTATGCATTGGCATCAGATACAGTTTTTATGTTGAAGGACATCTTTTTAACTCCCTCTTTCCCCAACACATCCCCACACCAACCCCCTAATTTGCCTTATCTTGTCTCTGTTACTAATGTGTTACATTCAGGTGCCAGAAAATTTAGTAGCCTTAACGAAATAAGCTCTTTCTCCCTGGGAATGCAATATTTTGTCACTCCTAGCGGTGTCCTGTTCTCCTCTGTTTCCTACAACATTTTTTTTAAAAGTGTTCTGTGTTTTTAATTGCCTTAGCCACCGCCTGGCTTTTTTGTATATTTTATGTATAAAATCACAAAAATTGAATATTACCTATTTTTAAGACAAAAAGTATGTTTTAAAATGTTTTTTATTGTAAAGAATATTTATTATGTGAATCTATTATTTTATGATATTTATTTGAAAAGGACTGTTGAAAATTTACAAGTCTGAATATAACAAAGTATCAATACTTACTGAGAAAATAAGGGTGACACAAAAGAAAATACCTATGTTAACTATAATGCAGAAAATATAATTAATAATGAGTACGTGTCTTATTTCTTTATTTTGTCAGAAGTCAATACCCACACCATTATGGCTGTCCCACTCTGTAGCATATATTTCAGAATGATTTTTTTTTTTATTTAATTAAAATGTATTTTAACTTTAACATGGCTTTGGTTTTGCTTTATTGTTTTGTACATGGTATAGTGTTTTACACATTTAATATGGTGTCTTTTCGCAAGCTGAAGCACATTTAGACATGGAAATGATCTTATGGAATTAGTTTAGATTTATCAACAAATCATGGTTTAGCTTTAAAGTTTATCGTGCAGACTTGGTTTACAAAAAATACATTTGCCTAATTGGATTGCCTAGTTGATCAACAAGCAACATTTTTAGCTGGCCAAGAAATGGGGAAAGTGCTTTTATTTTAGTTTTGAGGGAGAATATTGATATATTGTTGTAGGGTCCACTTGGCTTTTCAAAATTCATATTTTAATTATTTTTGCAATACTAAGATTGACTGTTATCAGATTGTAGAGAAACAATTGTCTCTGTTCTTAGAAGTGGGGAATAGCTCTTTATATAAAAATGGCTTCCCGACCTTGTCGTGTTGCAAGCAATATTATAGTGTCAGCATGTAACAGTGTAAGTGCTTTTATTATCTAAGCCTTTGTTATTGTAGGCTGTTGCATATCTTGTGTACGCTATATTTCATTAAGATTTTTTTTTTTTGTCTTTTATTTTTTTTTTTAAATTCCTTTGAAAAAACATTAAATTGCACAGCTTTTTTTTTTTTTTTAATCTATTTTATTTGAGTATTGAGCAATGAAAGCTGTAAATTGTTTTGTAACTCATTTTTGTTCTATAGACAGAAATAATCCACGTTTAGTGCAAATTGGTCATCTTTCTGCCCCTTTGTAAGAGGTATGGTAGTAAAGTAAAAAATGTGTTTTATTGCCCCCCCCCCCCCCCCCTCCCAACTCTGACATACCATGTGCCTTTTAAAGAAATTTGCAAGCCAGGATATCCTGACAATAAATTGGAAAATGCCTCTTGACTCCTGTGGGGGAAGGAGGGAATGATAGGAGGTCAAGGGTTTAAAACGAGTGCTGTTGCCAGTAATTCTTCCCAAAGTTTATAATTTCAGTGGCTTCATTTGCTTTGCTATCACATTACAAGGCAGAAACAGCTCATTATAAACAGTCTTACTATAGCTGCACGTGGCTTGTTTTAAAATGGATATTTGTTTTTTTCTTTTTGTAAGTTTGCAATACTAATTCAGCTAATATGTATGCATGTGAGGGTTTATTGGTCCTATTGTGTTTTTTTTTTTTTTGTTTTTTTTTCTTCTTCCCTTCCCCACCACCACATTTTTTAAGACTATTTGACTGTTCTAAAGCTTGTCTGTATTGTGTGCTACAGTGTAGAAATAGTTTTCATATTTTTTGACTTATGAGAGCTAACAAGCTGACACACAGAATAAGTTAGCTACATGGCTTTGTTTGACTTATTTATGCTTTGGGCATAGAAGTGTTTTTTGTTTTCTGTAAAGAATATTTTGACCTCCTGACTTATAGTTTAAAGAGAAACGCCAGCCCAATACTGGTTCTTGTTTTCGGGTTTGGATAACACGTAGAAGGTTTAGAACCTCTGCCATTTTTGCTTATTGCTCTTTAGTATACTGCCCCTCAAGTCAGGCTGTTGGTTCTGGGGTGGAAAGTGAAGTCAATACCAATATTTGCACAGTTGCTTCTGGAACAGACTCTGGAGATAAATGTTCCAGTGAGACACTGTTTTGGTGAGGCCAGACACAGGTGGTATTTACACTTACTTTTTTGGGAGGGTGGGGGGTTACTTGTCTATGATAGAAAAAGGGGAACTCACCCAGTGGGAATGTATACTTGGAGACTATTTAAAGCTCTTGGTCACAGTTCAGGGTTTAAAGCAGAATTGACCGTCCCCAGCAAATTAGACATCCCTCCATTCAATGTGAACATTGAAACACATTTTTACTTTCAGGGTACTGTAGGACTTGTGTGGGGGTGAATGAACAATGTCTGGTCCCTCAGACTAAAACTGTGCATGGGGACAGGATTTCCACCCATCCTCACTGACCCCTGTTTAATCTGGATCATCCCAGCCCATGAGTATGCATAAAAAATAAGTTGAGATAGGTGTGAATGAGAGGAGATTGTATATTTGAACACGCCCCTGCCTCAAACCAACATCTTGAACAGAATGACTGTCACTGGCCATATACTGCAGCACATTTTTAGTTAGGAAGTATATATGGAGCAGTTGACTGTGTGAAGAAATCAGATGTGTTAAGCTTTTTATTTTGTGATTATTTTGGGTTGCTGTCTCTTGCATACAGGTGGTTGCCAATGTCAGCTGCTTCCATTGCAGCAATTGATTGTGTTGGGTCACTGCAGCTGATTGCAGTTCTGTTACCTTGCTGCAGCTCATAAGCTCAGGAACCCTCTTGTTCGTCCTGCCACTTTACCTTTCCAAGATATACTGTATGTTGTATGGCTGAGGTCCAAGTAAGATGTCACCCAAAATGATCATGAAAATTTGTTTTGGGCAAGAAGTTTAAAATGTGTAGGTTATAACCTATCATAGATCTCTTATTACTGGATTTATGGTATCTTGTTGTAAGTGAAGTGTAAAATTGGTCACTTGTGAGCTGTCAATGTTAAATACTTTTAAGGGTATGGTTACACAAGACTTTACTTGGTGTTTTCTAATTGTGTATTTTATAGGGCTTACCACTTCTGCAGTGCTTTGCAAAATCTATAGTCCTGTCCCTAAAGGTCCATACCTAGGGCACATTTTTTTTTTTTTTCTACGCCAAGTGATCGTTTTCAGTGATTTTGTGACATGAGTATATTTGCATTATTCTCTCGTTCATCAGGTTGCGTCGCTGTAGGTTCCCCGATCTATATTCTTGTGGATATTCATTTTAACTGTCCATCGAAGGTCACAATCTAATCCAATTCTAATTTTGCTTCATTCTTTGCTGGGTACAAGAGGCAGTGGAGGAAACAGATTATTGGTAAAAGGATTTGGTGAACACAGTAAGGCATTGCTCTTGTGGAGTAGACTAACCACTTGGAAGAAAGCAGCTGCACAGCATCTTGTCCGATCCTGCTGCTTTCTTCTGTATTGGGAAAATCATCCCTACAGCTGTGAATTGATCTGCTATTTTATAGAGTTGAATGAACCATCACTAAAATGTGGACCTCTCTTGGGCAGTCCTGTGGTAATTCCAAAACAGAAAGCTTGCTCTACCTCAAGAGTCCCCAAACCTTTTGGGTGAAGGGCCGGGTCAACATACTTCAGACTGCTGGGGGGCCGGAGTATACATAGAAGTCTTTGCGGGCCAGACAGTGATGCATACTAAGGTGACAACCTTCAGTCCAATTGGACAACAGTGTCACCTGATGTGGAATTTGATTGGAAACCAGCGAATTACTGCTTTCTGGCTTCATTCCATATGCGGGCCACCAATATTTAAAAATGTAGCTGACCACTTCTATAATAAATTTTTGTGTGGGGGGCTGGTAAAAAAAAGCCTCGGGGCCACATTCAGCCCGCGGGCCTTAGTTTGAGGACCACTGCTCTACCTTATCCAAAAGTAGACTTCAACATTTCCACTTGTAAAAGGTGAAAAAAAGACCCTGCTGCTCTGTGCCTGTCTGATTTTAAATGGTGAAGGGTGGTCTTTCAGAGTGACAATTTGTGAACCCTGTGAATTTATGTTGAATAGGTGAGAATCGGGCCATATGTTGTATTTGGTAGGGGGCAATAACAGTGCTTCTAAGAAGATTAGTGAACAGGTGTCACACCTTCCTAATGTGAGTTACATTAGTACGTATAATTTATTTTTTCTCAGCCATTCTGGGTGAAATCTTGAACTGTGCAGGGTTAGCCTCCAGCTGGCCATAGGCTTGGCAGTGTCATCTGCTAGTGAAAGGCTGCTAGTTCCTTTTAGCTGACCTGTCTTGGCAAGAGGTGTAAGGCCCATACTCACGGGCGAGAAATGTGGCCTGTCGCCAGCACACGTGAGCGTGTGGGCGACAGGCCGGCGACAGCTTCTCGCCAGGTCCCTCCGCGTACACACGCGGAAGAGGGACCAGCGGCAAGGCGGAAGCTGTCGCTGACGTTCCTCCTCCCCCCACCGGAAGCTCCATGTACCTACATGGAGGTTGCTGTCGCTAGTCCGCGTACTCACGCGGACTAGCGACAGTTGCGGCGGGGGGGCAGCGGCGACTGTCGCCATGCGATTGAAAGTTTCAATCGCCTGGTGACATGAGCGACGGGCGACAGTTCGGGGTGCGCGCGCGTGCGGCGGCCCATACTCACGGGCGACCTGTCGCCGCAACACGCGCGCGCCGCGTGTTGCGGCGACAAATGTCACTCGTGAGTATGGGCCTTTAGGTTTCAGGAGCCAGGTTGCCCACGTGTTGTTGGAGTTTAACTCCTTGGTGGAGCTAGCACCTAAACATTACCTGTTGGCCATTTGATTTTACAGACTGACCACTGTATTCATTTGTCCACCTCTAAGGATAAAGACTGAGGATGGTGTTTTTGTTTTTGTTTTTGTTTGTTTTTTTTTCTTCTTTGCATGTCTCTCCTTATCCCAACATTATTTTAATTATGCTATTGCGCAATAATCCAGGAAAGATTTGGTAACCCCTACAGTTGATGCATGAAAGTTCCTATGCCATCTGATAGTTAATGGCTATTGAATGAGATTGGAATAGTGGATGTTAAAGATCTGCAATGCTAGTATTGTGAAAGTCAAATCCAGGCACCAATTGTACATTCATGTAGAAGAACTTTATTTTAACTTTATAAAGCAGATCATTTACCATTTTCCTTATAAAAAGTTTTCTGTTTCACTAATTCTGATTTTGAGAACTCTCTCTACAACCTGTATGAACATACAAGGCGATTGCTCTAGGAGAGGCCATGCATCCCTTATGGCTGCCTATGGTGACTTGTTGGCCTCTAGGGAGGTGTGGCCTCAGACTGGGGCTTGTGGGATGAGTGAGGAGATGAGTATCTATGAATTGGTGAAGCAGGTAGTTTCCATTTTAATAAGGCAAAAAATGCAGTTTTCATGAATAAATGACAATAATATCTTATTAAATACATTTCCTGAGCCAAGACTTTAAAGAGAAACTTTAGAATTGAAGAATTGAACTTCATCCCAATTAGTTGCGGATGCCCCCTTTACCACGAGAAAACGTTACCTTTTTTCAGATCATCAGGGCACCTGTATGGCTAATATTGTGGGGAAACCCCTTCCACAGTGTGATGTCATTACATTACCAAGGTCCTGACAATTTGTTGCATTGTGGGAAATAATGGCTTTTTCCAACTGCCAAGCGAGCAATATCTCCCTCTGTGCATAGAACTCTCAATAACGAAACATTCTGTATGTACAGATCACCTGGCTGAACTACAGATGTCACCACCAGTGATACATTTCAGAATGTACCGTAAATCAGAGACAGGAAACATTTTACAGTGGAGAAAAGCTGACTAAATCAAATGATGTAAACAATAAGTAATTTAATTCATTGTTTTCACTGCAGTTCCTCTTTAAAATGCTTCCATATACTGTGTGTGTGTGTGTGTGTGTGTGTGTGTGTGTGTGTGTGTGTGTGTGTGTGTGTGTGTGTGTGTGTGTGTGTGTGTGTGTGTGTGTGTGTGTGTGTGTGTGTGTGTGTGTGTGTGTGCACTATAGTTTGGGTTGTGCAGCGCTCTGTAGTAGACAGCTGTAATTGCACACAGATGAGTATTGCATTATTACTACTATCTCTTAAAACCACCTAGTGGGCCATGCAAGCTTTCATATATTTTACATGGGGGTGGACAGATGCAGCACAATTGTATTTGTGTTGTGATTATGCTGTATCAGCTTAGCTTGATCCTCTGTGCCCATAGTTTGAGCTGATTTTTAGCTGTTGCACAGGAATGTGTGGTGGGAGGAAGGGATGTACAATTCCAGTATTGTTCATAACAAAAAAAAAAGTATTGCTACTAATGCAGAATGCAGCACAATCCTGTTCCTTTCCCTCAGCTTGAGGTAATCAGTTCTGTTTCTGCAAAACATTTTTCTGGATTTGTTGATTCTGTGAGCTGGGTGGAGCCGCTTGTGTCAAGTTGCACAGATCAGATTTCACAAGCTTGTACTTTTCTTAGGAGTGGAGGGATGATGGGACCTGTGCACATACTTCTGGCATATCTGATGAAGTGACAGGCTCATATTTAGACCTAACCACATATCACTTTTTACCTACAAGAAAGCAGGAAAGGAAGGCTCAGGATCCCTGTCTGAGACATGTACAGTGATTACTGGCAATGGCCATATTCTTGGAAGATTTGTGAGCGGACGTAGAGCAAATGAACCTGTCAAAACTCGACCTAGCTTGTTCAAGAGAACAGGATCTTTATGAAGCACGCAGCTCTAAATCATGTCTTTCATGCAGAAGCTGGGGAACTTTTTTTTTTTTTTTTTGTCCTGTGTGTGTGTGTGTGTGTGTGTGCCTGCCTGTGTGTGCCTGCCTGTGTGTGCCTGCCTGTGTGTGCCTGCCTGTGTGTGCCTGCCTGTGTGTGCCTGCCTGTGTGTGCCTGCCTGTGTGTGTGTGCCTGTGTGTGTGTGCCTGTGTGCGTGTGTGTGTGTGCGCCTGTGTGTACCGCAACGTGAAAAAGTATTTGCTTACTTCCTAATGTTTGTGCTGATGACCATTGTTTGTGTTTTTTTTTTTTTGTTTTGTTTTAATCTCCAAACAAGTTTAAAAGTAGAAGACAACACCGTTATACACAATGGCCTCAATTCATTAAGAGCAGTTCGGTAAAATAATTCAGTATTTTAGACTTTTTTTTTTTTTTTTTTTTTCTCCAAATTCACTAAGATTTCTCACATGCGGTAGAAGTTCAGTAAAATACCAAATTGGCATTTGTCAAGGTGATTGGTAAATTCAGCTGTTTTCTGCATTACCAAATGCAGTGAATTGAGGCCAATATGCGGTGTTTGGTTCCACGTTTAATTTATCTAAGGAAGAGAAAACTGATGTACAGTAGAATCTGTTTATAGTGAAGTTCTGGCTATAGTAAACTCAGTCCCCAGGTCCTGACCATGTGCCTGTAAGAATATGCAATGTATGACCAATTCTGTTAAACTAAACTACTTGACCATGTCCCTTGAAGTTCACTATAAAGGTATTCTACTGTACTAGTGATGTAAAAATGTAACTACCCTCTAAGCATAATATTTGGTTGTGCTACCTTCAGCAGCAGCTGCAATCCAATGGTTATAGTAACAGGAGATCATTCTCATGTGAAGAAATTAGAGGCCATTTCTATTCATGACTTAAACTATGTATCATTTTTGGTTTTAAGCACCCATTCAGAGGTGTGCATTTAGATTTCTGTATAACCCAATGTTATGTGGCTGTCAACAGGGCCGGGCCGAGGCATAGCCTGGAGAGGCTCCAGCCTCAGGGCGCAGTGTAGCACAATTCATTCAGCTGTCATTCCTAATTGTGTTTGAAGCAGAAAGAAATAAGAAAAGGAGACTCATGGAAGTGACTACAAGCCATATAACTAGAGATTAAGGTGTTGGGGGCCCTAGGGTGCCACTTAGCCTAATAGCAATCAGTGTGTGACAGGTGGGGTTGGAGGGATGGAGGGGTGCATTTTGGTGTCTCAGCCTTGGGTGCTGGAGGACCTTGTCCCGGCTCTGGCTGTCAATAACAGTAGGTAGTAACAGTCCCTCATGAGGAGATGGACTAATACAAACTGTCAGATTTATTCTACCTCCTGTGACAAGTGACAACAACATAGGAAATAAGTCATGTATAGTTCACGTTACTTTGGAACAAAGGTACATCTTGTATAAGTGTATTTTAAAGGACAACTGAAGAGAGGTATATGGAGGCTGCCATGTTTATTTCCTTTTTTAAACAATATCAGTTGCCTGGCAGCCCTGCTGAACTATCTGGCTGAAGTAGTGTCTGAATAACGCAAGAAACAAGCATGCAGCTAATCTTGTCAGATCAGACAAAAATGTCAAACACCTGATCAGCTGCATGTTTGTTCAGGGTCTATGGCTAAATGCATTAGAGGCAGAGGATAAGCAGGATTGCCAGGCCAGTGGTAATTATTAAAGGAGCTCTGTCGCAAAACTCTTAACATTTAAACTATATGTAAACATATACAATTTAAGTAAGTTTCTTCCAGAGTGGAATGAGCCATAAATTACTTTTCTCCCATGTTGCTGTCACTTACAGTAGGTAGTAGAAATCTGACAGAACTGACAGGTTTGGACTAGCCCATCTCCTCATGGGGGTTCACAGGGATTTCCTTATTTTCAAAAATGCACTTACGTGAATGGCAGTTGCTCTGTCCATCTGTCAAAAAAAGTATACTGTGAGCAGGGAGGCTGGCCAGCATCTTTGTATATATCTTTATTTAGGGAGTGTCTTTATAAAGAATAAAGGTCATGCTGAGAATCCCCTATGGAGAGATGGAATAGCCGAAAATCGGTCAGTAATGTCAGATTTCTGTTACTTACTGTAAATGATAGCAACATAGGAGAGAAGTAATTTATGGCTCATTTTACTCAGGAAGAAACGTACTTCTTAGTTGTATGCGTTTTAAGATTTTCGCGACAGTTTCTCTTCAAAAAGGAAATAAATATTGCAACCTCCCATATTCCTCTTGCTTCAGTTGTCCTTTAAGGCTGCTTTCACAGTGAGACGTTACAAGCGCATGTTAGTGCAGCCTGTAACGCAGCCCCACCGCACAGTAATGAAAAATCAGTGGGCTGTTCACAGTGCCCACGTTGCGTTACATTGTAACGCAGCACATCCGTTGAGTGTGCGTTATGCGCGGCTAAGCCGCGTTAGACTGTGCACATGCTCAGTAGTGTTGGGGAGGAGTGGAGAGTGGCCAGGCGCATGGCTAATTAATATTCACTGCACGGTGTGACGTGCAGTGTTTACTTCCTGGAGCGGCTGCTCTGTGCGGCGATTGGCCGGGCTGGACCATGTGATGCCGCATGCGTCCAAGAGTACGCATCACGGCATCATGGACGCCAGAGTGAGCTGCACAACGCGGCTCACTCTGACGTCCACATCAGAGAGCACCAGGCGTTGCGTTAGGGGCACATTATGTGCCCTATAACGTCCCCTAAACGCAACGTCCTGGTGTGTAAGTGGCCTAAATGTAGCATTTTTGATATATGAAAAAACAAAAAGTATTAACTCTTGGGTGCACGTGAAATTCACTTTAATAAATTTAAAAAAAGCTTTAATATATATGCCAAAAATTACAATACAAAGATATTGCATACATTTCAATCCAACATTGTAAAGTGCCTAGAAAATAACCAGACTGTGTGAAAATGGTGTAGGGCTGCAGTCCCCACCCCTATAGTTAGCAGTCCAGTGATATATCATCCATCTGCAGCTTTAGAAAGTTCCCTAAAGCAAATGTATGCATCCAAAGAGTTGATAGTATGTTCAATAGATGTGCTATACTATCTAACACTTGCTGATGTGTGTTGGATATAATACATTTTTTTCATGCTAGTGGTCCTTTAATGTATGATGTAACAAGACCACCTAGGCTCATTATGTTTTTCTGGGGTAAATTAAGGTGTGTTTGGCCAACGTTAGAAGATACATTAGAGTGAACCAGAGACGAAAAATAGTTTTATACATACCTGGGGCGTCCTCCAGCCCCATGCGCACAGGTCGCTCCCACACCGCCATCCTCAGCCTTCTCCGGGTCCCGTAACTTCCCCCAGTCGCAGCAGATCTGCGCAAGAGCAGTGCGCCCTCTACGTATCTCTACAGGACCCAGTACCGGAGCTGCAGACAGCGGCGTGGGAGTGATCCATGCGCATGGGGCTGAAGCAAGCCAGAGGTATGTATAAAACTTTTTTTTTTCCCTTTTCAGTCTCTGGTTTCCTTTTAAGCATCTCTTGGTCGCAAGTTGTTTTTTTGCTCATTCATAGATGGCATTTTTTTTAGCCAGTGTTTTTCAAAAGGATACATAAGAACGGTGAAATAAGTTGTGCTGAAAGAAGCCTGCAATTCCTTCCATGCTCATCTGGGTTTTGTGACTCCCCAGATAAGGTTTCTGGGCACTCTGGCAGTCATTTTGCTGGGATGGACACATCTGGGTAGATTTAGAGCAGTGTTCCAAGTTTTCTCCATTTTGACTTTCAGTCATTGACTTTTCAGCTCATTGTGGTTTGATAGTTACTGTGCAACTTTTTCCCGACTGATACATTTCAGTAACATTTTTTTTTTTTTTTTTTTTTTTTTTTATGGCCTTCTGGAATTCCCTTTGCTTGAGGAATAGTGTGCTACTTCTTGAGACTGATTTAAATTCATATTGCTGGAACACGGTTTAGATTCATCAGCAGTAGAGATGGTCAGTGTTAGGGTAGGAACACACTAGGCAGAATCGCGTATGCATATTCCACTATGTGCTATGGAAAACGCAATGCGATTCTGCCTAGTGTGTTTCCTGAGGCAAATCTGTCTTTCATGCAATTACACGCTTCTTGGAACTGGGCCAATGGAATGCACTTCCTGATGATTTTTCCCACTTCCAAGCTGAATGGAATTGTTATGCAAACCAGAAGTAGTTGCAGGTATTTTGCTTTTTCACAAGGGGATTTTTAGGTACTAGCAGTGATGTTTTATTTTATTTAATAAATCGTATGAGGAGTTGAAAGCTGTATTGTGCAAAGAGTTAAGGTGGCCATACATCAGGCGACTTAGTGGTTGATTGACCATCCTGTTTGATTATTATAATTAGAATTGGATGAAAATCGGTGCAGCCAAGTGCATGCCCGACCAACGATGTGCCCAGTAACCCCCCCCCCCAGTAATGTGCCTCCCCAGTGCACTCTATACATTACCTGTCCATGTCCGCCAATTGTCCTCCGCTGGCTCCGGGCGCTGTCACTTCCTCCATACACACGCACCACGTGGGTGCCGGAGGGGGTGTGTCACACCCACGTGTACACAAGCAACCATGTGGGTAGCATGTATGGAGCAAGGAGAGTGTGGCGGACAAGCAGCGGATGCGGACATGTATAGTGCACAGCGGGGGAGATTACACATTAGGGGGACAAAGTCGGGTTGGATGTGGCGTCACAAGGCTGATTCCGGATTGATTTCCGCATGAAATGGATTGGCAATCGGCCTGTGGTGTATAGGCAGCTGACATCATCACTAGTTATGGGCACGTTTAGAAGTAACAGGTAAGAAGAGGTGCCACTTACTATATGATATATAATAAAATCTGGTTAAAAAGGAGGTGTGTTTACTCAGTGTCTGTAATTATACCAGTTTTGTGGGAAGTTCTGAACTAAACGAGGAAATCTGGGAGATGGAAAATCCTTTTCTTCATACAAATGAACCAGCTATTTATATAGCACTGACAAACTTTATATACTATATTGAGCTATTTGCATTACATACTCTAACCTTCAAGTACTCTCACTATCTATTGATCTTCTGGCATCATTTTTGGAGGAACCCTTTTTTGGTACTCTTAGGGCCCACTACTGCGGAAACCGGGCTGAATCCACAGAGTGTTCCCGCAGGCGTTCTTTAGCGATTTGGCTGGCATTGCCCTCAGTTTTCGCGTAGGAAGCAGCGAATCCCATAGCCGTACCCACAGTCCCGGAAGTGCAGCTCGCGTGGTGGCTAGTGAAAACGGGCCCTTAGGCATGTGGGTGGGTACTTACCTAAACACATCTAAAACAAGTGTGTCCTTGGCAGGATTCAAACCCAAACAACTGAGAAGCCGAAGTGCTAACCAGTAGAAATGATCAATGAGATGCAAATAAAAAATTTGCGTTTATGTAGGATTATGTAATTGTTCTATGCAAATGTATGCAGGTTTAAAATGGGTCAATTAAGTTCCAACAAGGTTTAAATTGATTCATTCATTTCCAAGCTGCAAATATTTGCTTACAGAATTTACATAATTCTGCATGAACTCGAAATTATTTGCATCTCATTGATCATCCCTACTAATGCTGATAAAAATGAACTTTTTACTAAAAACACATAAGCTAAATTTAGACCTGTCCTGATTAATAAAGTGCTGGCTAAAATGCTAAAGCTACCTACAGAGGTTTAAAAGCGCATAGATGCACAGATACAATTTGGCCATATTTAAAGGAAAACTGTACTCTAAAAAAAAGCCTCCATAAACATAGTTCAGCGAGGCACAGGGTTTGTTGTAAATATATATTACAAAATTACCTTTTAATTTATATTTGCAGCCAGCTACATTTTTTTTTCAAGACTGACAGCAAACTGAAATTAAATTACTCTCCAATAGTGCTGTGTAGCTGTGAAATGATATGTATGAGTTGTTAACTGGCTTCTCCATCTTGTAGTAAACCTCTAATGTATGCCACTCCACAATCACTCCTCTAATGTGCTTTCTGAAAGTTTTATATAAGGCCTGGCACCCACTAGAGTGATTCGGAAATCACTTGAGTTTTCCTAATCGTGAAAGCACTGTGATTTTTCTCCACAATTCCTGGATTCGCAAAATTGCTGCAGGCAGTGCTTTTGCAATTGCTCAGTGATAGGAACACTGCTGTGGGACCATCCCCATAAGGTTCCTTTGGTGGTGTGTGATTGGCAAGTGCTGCTACTGGGCTTTGGCCCTAAGGTAATTTGTGGTGCTGCCAATTTGAGTTTTGTATTGCCTCTTGGGGACAATGAGATCTTAGGGCTGGTGCACACCAGAGCAGTTCTGGAGCGTTTTTTAAAACGCGTGCAGGGGGAAAACTGCTTGGCTAATGAAAGTGAATGGGATAGTGCACACCAGAGCAGTTCATTTTTTCCACAAGCACAAACTCGGGCTGCAGCATTTTTTTTAGATTTCTGAGGCGTTTCTGCCTCAATGTTAAAGTATAGGAAAGTGGAAAACCGCTCTGAAAAACGCAAGATCAGAGCAGTTTTCCAGGCATTTTTGTTACAGAAGCTGTTCAGTAACAGCTTTTACTGTAACAATATTTGTAATCTGCTACACAAAAACGCTCCAAAAAACAATAGGCATGTTTAGAAAACGTCTCTAAACATGCCTAGAATCGCTCTGAAAGCTGCTTCAAAAACCTCTAGCGTTTTGCAGGTCTGCTAGAGGTTTTTGGTGTGCACTGGGCCTTCGATTGATATTAGATATTGAACAGCCAAAGTTCTAGCCTCCACCTAAACCTAATCTTCCTCAACAGTTTCCTGTTACCTATTGTTATTATACCTCTTAAGGTGCATACACACGCACTACCAACGGCAACGCCGGGTCCGTCGCGCACTACTGTCGGCTAAAAGACCGCCCCGCGGGAGGGTCTGGCAGACCCGTCGTTGCCGCTGGTGTAGTGCGTGTGTACGCACCTTAAAGGTGCCTATACATCTTTGATGGGTGTTGCCTGTTGGTGATTGGGACCTGATCCCTCGGATAACATCTCTGGGCCAGGCCTCACAGACGCAAAGTCTGCTGTATAGCTGACACGCTCCGTTGCTATCCCGTGGAGGCAGAGGAACAACAGAGCAGATGCTGTGGGGCAAGGAGCGGTGTGCTCAATGCGGTCTGCTGTCACTGGGGGTGGTTTGATCTGCTGTGTGGATCGTTTGTGGGTTGCGTGCCACGGGCTCTGACTATTTCCATTGGAGCCTGAGCAGAAAGCTGCTAGTGCGCCTGCATGAAGTGGCAGCAACGAGGACTTTCAGGGGTGCCAACGCTGGATCCCCTCTGCTGAGGATGGAGGAAGGTTCTTTAGGATCCAGAGGCTTCCCTCTCCTAAGGTAAGGGCACTTCAGGATCACTTTAATCAAATGTGCGTATGAGGCTTTAGAGCAGTGATGGCTAACCTTGGCACTCCAGCTGTGACAAAACTACAAATCCCATCATGCCTCTGCCTCCCCGAGTTATGCTTAGAGCTGTCAGAGTATTGCAATGCCTCATGGGACTTGTAGTTCCACCACAGCTGGAATGCCAAGGTTAGCCATCACTGCTTTAGCACAAAAGAAAAGTGCAGGGCTCTCTCTCCTAGTGTACTCCGTACTGTTGTGTACATATTGTCCACCATTATATATTATCTGCAGCTGATCTGTTAAACTAGCTGCATCCCCTCATTGTCTATCTGCTTGTGGAAATATACTTATACTATCTATTGTACAGCACCACAGAAGATAGCAGCTCTATATTAAGGTGGCCATACACTCGTTAGATTAGCAGCAGAGAGATTTCTGATCTATCTGATGTGTTTAGGAACATTTTTTTTACTAGGAACAGATTTCCAATAGATTCAGTTTGAATCCTATTGAAATTCGATCTGATGGCATTTTTTTGCCATCAGATTTCCATTAGGGCCAATGCAAAATGATAAGCAATCTAAACAGATCGACCTAGATTTTACAGCCTGCCAGATCGATTGAAATCGGTCGATTGGTCAATCGATTTGCAATCGATCGATCGGCCAAAAATTGGCTGAGTGTATGGACCCCTTAAATCACTGATAATGAAGTCCTAGTTCTGTGACTGGACATGTAGTTTAAAGCAGACCTGAACTCAGAACTTCCTCTCTGTTATATAAAATATGCAACAGCATAATAACCATTAAAGAAAATAGTTTTTGTTACAGCTGATACAAATCCTACAATTCATCTGCACTGTGTCTACTTCCTGCTTTCATGGAAGCAGACATATTGTTAACATCCTGTGTTTACCAATTAGCTCTCTGCCATGGTAGCCAGCTGACAACTGAGGGGTCAAATTACAACTTGTGATTAGACAGGCTAAACTCTCTAAATACATACAGGGTGTATTTCTATGTTTTCCTTCTGTCCTGTGCAAGAGTTCAGGTCCCCTTTATTGGCTGCTTGAGCTCCTCCATTTGATTTTAGCCTGGTAGGGGAAGTTGAAGCAGACGTTGAGACCTCTGTGGACCATACATCTCTGAATAGGGAGCCTCCCCAGACATGGAAAAGAAAAACATAAAACAAGATTTTAGAAAGTAAAAAGAAAGTATCTTAACATATAATTCAACATTTACAATCAATATCTAGATGCTTCCCTCTCTAGAGCCTGCAGTTGGTTTACCATCTATATCACAGTTGGAGAAGAAAAGAGCAAATCCTTCATAGAGGTGGTCAGGGAAAGGCAAATCATTTTGGTCTGCATGTAAGTTGCATGCAGCTTGGAATTGAGCCAGGAAAAGTATTTCATCCAGTTCCAAACTGCATACAATTTACCTTGCAAGCTGGGTTTATTTGCATCTCCATCATCTTAAATCCTTGCCAGGTGTCAGTCAAACTTCTTAAATTGTTCTGAGGAAGTGGACTTTAAGAGCAAATCTAGTACATCATTTATATGGGGTATATATGGTTTGCTATTAATACAGATTATCTGTCTATATGTTACTAACCTTTCCACAGCACTTAAAGGTGGCCATACACTGGTCGATTTGCCATCAGATTCGAGCAACAGATAGATCCCTCTCTGATCGAATCTGATCAGAGAGGGATCGTATGGCCACCTTTACTGCAAACAGATTGTGAATTGATTGCAGCCTGAAACCGATCACAATCTGTGGAGCTTCCGCTGCTGCCGCCCCCCCCCCCCCCTCCCCCCCTTGCATACATTACCTGTTCCGGCCAATCGTTAGGTGTATGGGCCCCTCAACAGAGCGCATAATCATGTCACTATCTGACTCTTCAGCAGAGCTCACAGTATAATCATGATGTAGGGTCCCTATCATAGTTTAAGGTTAGTTTGGGGGGGGGGGGGGGGGGTGTTTGCAGAGTCCATTAGCTTTTTAGTATGTTTTTGGTGTGTAGGGGAAAATGATAAAGGACTTTGAGGTATATTCACCAAACTGTGGTAAAGTTGCTGTGCACAGGTAATCTTAATGCAGTTCTTGAATATAGTAGAGTGCACCTCTCTTAAGGCCCCATTCACACTTGGGCAATTTACCGACGATTTCGGCAAAATGCTCAAACGCTAGCGCTTTTCAAAGCACTAGTGTAATAAAACCCTATGGGCTGTGGACATCTTGGTGTGTTTGGGGTTATGGTAAAATACTGCCCTGCAGCCAGTTTCCTTAAAGTGGGATTGTCACCATAAATATCAAATTTTAACAGCAACTGTTCTGAGTGTATTAAGTGATAAAGATGCTAATCCTGCATTCAAAACTTTTTCTGCTGTTATGACAAGACAAATTATAGCGGACTCAAATGCCAGAGCAGCAGCCACTTCGGCGCGCTCTATAGGCAGTAGCAGTCTAATGCTGGGTACACACTATGAGATTTTATGGTCGATTTACTGTCAGAGCGATTATTTTCAACATGTCCGATTTGCTTTTCGATCGATTTCCGAGCATTTTCAGATCGATTTCCGTTAAGCTTAATCGGAAATAGATCGGAAAATGCTCGGAAATCGATCATAAAGCAAATCGGACATGTTGGAAATAATCGATCTGACAGTAAATCGACCATAAAATCTCATAGTGTGTATCCAGCATTAGGGAGACTTGCCAAAGGTCTCCTACTGAATAGGTGCTGGCTTACTGAACAGGCAGAGCCGAGATTCGAACACTGGTCTCCTGTGTCAGAGGCAGAGCCCTTAACCATTACACCATCCAGCCGCCACCTGCTATGATTTGGATTTATCACATACTTAAGGAGCACTGGCCCTTTAGTAGTCCGTGCCAAACAGTTGCATGCTGGGGGTTATTTTTATCTATAATATAATCCTCCCCTTCCCTTTATTCCCTGCCTAGCTGCTTATCTGAAACACGATCCCCTGCCCACGTGTTTACAAGCAAGACTGAGGTGACTCAGCGATTGGAGGAGAAAAGAAAAAAAGTAAAGGGCAGAAATGATATCAGGATTTAGCCTAAACTGCAGGCAGAACACATGGTTCCCTCCAGGAACAGAATTCTCTTGATTTACTATATAAAAATCACTGAAATCAAAACCTGGACAGTACAATACATGTGTTATGTAAGTAGATCAAGTATTTATCTACTTATACCTGTATGTGTTTTTTCCCTGGCATAGTATGCCTAATCCTACTGCTTTAAGGAAGAATTCATGCTCTGCTTCAGTATGTCACAGTACATGTTGGTATTCATGGTTTTCTCAATGAACTGTTGCTTCCTAGTGCTTGACTGTAGGCAAGACACTTATCTTTTTACTCCTTACCTGGATTCCACCACACACTCTCTTGATATTATTTTGAAGTAAGTAAGCTTATCTTGGTCTCATTAGATCATAGGACATGGTTCCAAAAATCCATGTCCTTGGGCTGCTTATCTTTCGCAGACGATTTGTGTGCTATCTTGTACATCATCTGTAGAAAAGGCTTCCTTCTAGAAAGAGCCATGCAGACCATTGTGATGCATTATGCAGCATATGGTCTGAGCACTGACAAGCTGAGCATCCAACCCCAATCTCTGCAGGAATGCTGTCAGCACTCCTACATCTATTTGCAAAATAAAACCTCTGGACATGACGGTGAGCATGTACACTCAACCTCTTTGGTCCACCATGGCGAAGCCTGTTCTGAATGGAACATGTCCTGTTAAACCACTTCATGATCTTGGCCACCATGCTGCAGTGCACTTTCAGAGAGTTGGCAATCTTTCTATAACCTAGGCCATCTTTATGTAAAGCAACAATTCTTAAGATCCCCAGAGAGTTATCTGCCATGAGGTGCCATGTTGAACTTCCAGTGACCAGTATGAGAGAGTGATAACACCAAATTTAACACCTGCTCCCCATTGACATCTGAGCCCTCGTAACACGAGTAACATGACCCTGGGGAGGGAAAGTGTCTAATTAGGCACAATTGTGACAATAATAAGCATATGCTGCTTCTGCCCATAGGTGGTGCTTTATACATTCATGATGGTGTGCAGACTGGTGAAATGAGTATAGCAGACCATGTTAGCGTACAGGGTAGGGAAAACTTTACTAACATGATGCTATTGCCTGGAGATCCATCACTATGGTAATGCACTGTCCATTAATAGAAAGGACAGGACTCCTGACTTTTCTCCTAGGAGATAATTTTTCTTCCTCTATTCAGAATAACTTTTCAGAACTTTGCAGTTGAAAAAGTGCTGTCAAAATTACTCAGAGTATTTTCTTGCTTGCTGGTGATTTAAAAATAATTTCATTTCCCAGTTTGAAAATATCACCAAAGAGAAACTTCAGGGAAAAAGTGAATTGCATGAGGACCTGTGTCTCATTCCACTCAGCTAGTTTAGCCAAAACATCTGCAAAGGTGTACTGAGCCTTTAAATCGGAGGTGTGAACCTCAATCTCATAAGGGGCTAAAATCAGAAACTCAGTCATTGCGGGTCAAATTGTTTATTAATAATTTAGCAGAGGGAGTCTCCAGTGGTCACCCTTACATGTTAGGAGTGATACCTGAACTGGTGTGCTCCTCTGGATGGGAAGGCAATGTGCTGTCATCTACAGTAAAAGAAAAGAGGGAATGGAGAGCACCAACCTCTGCTGTATACTTTGTTCCACAAATAAGTTTACCGCAAACTAGGAGTTACATTTATACAGTTTTGCAGAATGCCCTAGGCAGGTGGAAGATAGAGGTGATGGCTCCAAACAGCTAACAACGGTCTCTTAAAAAACAAATGCTTGTTCACAGCTCTCGGAGATATGGATTGGCAGGACAAAGACGCCTGTGCTTTTAAACGCAGTGAATTAGTGAATTTGCGCAAATGTGAGACCTATACATCCAATCACAATGGAAGATGGGGATGGTGTTTTCACGCATGCGCACAAGCCAAGAAATGATGTGTGCATACAGTACATACATCTGCTACAGCCTGCCGTCTCCATGGAAATGTCAAGCTCTGCTGGTACAAACACAAGCTCAGGTTGTTTTATGCTCTCAATTCTGGGTTTTTTTCCTTGCTAACAATCATGCACATTTGAAGCTCTTGTCTTGAGGGCCACATAAAATGGTGTGGTAAGCTGCATTCGGCCCATGGGCCTTGGGCTTCAAAGCTTGCTAAAGCAGCACAGCGTAATGAGCTCAGCGCACAATATGCTGTGCTAGCGCTCATCCACACTACGTGCTGCACTGTCAGTTTGGAAGCAACACACATAGGCCTCAATTCACTAAGCTTTATCAAACGTTTGATAATTTACTTTATGGGTAAAATCTAATTTTGAATTCACTAAGGTGTTATATATTTATCGAATGTTTTATCGATAAAAGGTTCAATCAATCTATAACACCTAAGTGAATTCAAAATGAGATTTTACCCATGAGGTAAATTATCAAACGTTTGATAAAGCTTCGTGAATTGAGGACTATTGTACGATCCACATGGCAACATGAAAGTCCATAGACTTTCATGTTACCATTCACATTACAGCTATGCATTATGATGTAATGCGCCTGAGATCATTTTATCACATGATGCACACATTTCCCATAGGATACTGCTGCCGACGTGCGTTTGTGCATGGGTTCTCTAGTGTGAATGAGCCCTTACACCACTTGCATAGCGTGCGTTACTTAGGCACGTATTGCACAATGAATGCTTTGTAACTGGCATACGTTCTGGCTTAACTGGCATGACCTGCTTGCACACAGCAATTTTACTGCTAATTTGTGAATATTTCTGTAAATGTCTTGTGTAAAATTGTTATACAGTAATATTTATCAGTTTAAGGACAGAAAGCGGAGTTACACTTTAATGTGTAATTTGCAAAGGTGTTAGTTTCTTACAAGTAATTAGGTTGCAGTTTTTGGTAGATGCAAGTGTTTAATCCAGATTCTTGTTTATTATTATTTTAACCGTATCCCCCTAACCGCAGGCAGCGCTTGAATTCTTTGCAATGACATCACAGCCTTTCCTTTTTGTTAGGAGTGGAAGGATTTCAAGTGAATGTGAGAGCCTCTGTTTACATTTGCATGCACCTGAAGAACCTGCATGGCAGTTTGAAAATACAGCTGGACTAGACTTTCCTCCAAGAAATGTGGAAAAAGTGATATATTTGCAGGAGTTCCACAATTTGCCAGTAGCGCCCATTGCTTCTCGATGTGAAGCACAAGCCTAAAAATAAAGACTAATAAAATTTTACTAAGTGTTTATAGAATTTAGCTTTTTTGCCATTCTGGGGTGCGTAAACTTAGGTACACTCATATAATGGAAACCGTCACAGATGACTTTATTACAATTTTATGTGGATCTTAGATTTAGTCTTTTACACTTTTGCCTGTGAAAATGCTAATATTTTAAAGTCCATGGGTACAAAAAAATGTCCCTTCCCACTCCATCTAAACTTCACTCCCCCTAGCAAACTGCCTTCATACTCGCCTACAGGGGGTCCTAGACTTACCTTCCCTCTGGACAGACTGTACAGCTACTGCTCAAGCTATCCTGGCTTCCTGAGGTATCTTCATTCTATTGAGAATAACAGGTGATATGTTGAGTGGCTGCCTTTTTCATGGTCCCCATGCTGCATCCCACAATGCTACGTCCTCTACCCTATCACCCTATGTTGTAGCCATGCCTCTACCTCCTTGGCGGTATTTCCTGGTTACTGTTAACAGCAATAATCCTTAACCCTGAGATGCACACACTCATGTATACTGCCAGGAGGGCCGCGTGCAGCAATTGCAGCAGAGCTGTAGGATCACTGACCTCGCTGGGATCCATCAGCGGGAGCCCGTTTTCTCCATGTCTGCAAGGTGCTCTATTACTATGCGGAAATCACATGATGACTGAGGGCACTCTCAGCATAGAGATGTGGCGCACTTCATAGGACAGGAGGAAGACTACTAGGATGTGGCTGCTTCCCAGAGAGGTGAGTGAGCTAGGCGCAGCTGCGCACTTTGCACAAGGGATTGAGGCTCACTGTCTTATGGCCTATACTGAAAGAGGGGGGTCACTCTTTGACTACCTAAACTGGGTGAGGGAGCTTTCTGGCTGCACAAACCTAGTGGTATGATTCTTTCCAGAGACAGAATTGTACCGCTTTTAGAAACTAAATCTGGAAAGAATCATACCGCTGGAGAGGTTAACCAGGATAATGGGGTGGATAGTACCTGTAGAAGCCCCTTCTTTACAGAAAGCACTAAAGAACAATTATATGTGTAAAAACACTCCATAGCATTTTTACACATATAATTACTGCATGGCAGCTACCCTTAAACTTTGAATGTGGCTGCGCACACTATGAGCTTAATAATGTGCAGTGTAATTTTAATTCTGTGTGCCTTAACAAACCGCATGTGTTACAATGAAACTGTAGATCTGTTCTAGTGTGCATTGCAAATAGTGTTGTAAAATGCCCACCATGCAACGCACATATTGTGAATGGGCCTTTAGATGGAATTAAGGTTTTTTTTCACCCATTACCGCGTTTTGTTGTGTTGCAGAAGCAGTGATAGTCCTATGGGGCTATCACATTAATTGTGGTGGGTCTCACCATGATGACACTAATGTATCTGTGAGGCGTGTGCGTTTCACAGGGAAGTGAGGTATACTTTCATTGTAAAGTATGCCAAGCGGGACCATTGCAGTGTGATTGCAGAACAATAATAATCTGAACCCGAACATTTGTATAGCGCTTTTCTCCTGTTGGACTCAAAGCGCTCAAGAGCTGCAGCCACTGGGACGCGCTCAGGAGGCCACCCTGCAGTGTTAGGGAGTCTTGCCTTGAACTCCTTACTGAATAGGTACTGACCCTAGCCAGGATCGAACCCTGGTCTCCCATGTCAAACAGAACAATGCCACCACAACGTAAAATATGTAATGTGAAAGGAGCCTTAACTAACAACTGTGTGTGTGACGCTGAAGTGACTACGAAGCAGTTAGGAATATGAAGGCATGTGAAATGTTCTTTTTAAATTTGAAAGAGATATTGGGTTTTTAACCTCCCTAGCGTTCTGGACGAGCTAGGCTTGTCCAGAGACACCGGAGGCCACCGCTCAGGCCCTGCTGGGCCGATTTGAATTATTTTTTTTTGAAACACGCAGCTAGCACTTTGCTAGCTGCGTGTTTCTCCGATCCGCTGCTACCCGCCGCGTAATAGGCCCCCCCCAGACCCCGTGCGCAGCCTGGCCAATCAGTGCCAGGCAGCGCTGAGGGGTGGATCGGGACTCCCTATGAAGTCGTTCGTCGCCATGGCGATGGGGAAAGTCCTCAAGGAAATCCCGTTCAGAACGGGATTTCCTGACGGGCATAGGCGCCGGCGGTGATCGGAGGGATGCAGCAGGGAGGGGGGTATCGTGTAGCTAGCGCTAGGCTAGCTACATGATTAAAAAAAAATTAGGTATAAAAAAACCATGCGCATAATCAGATTAAGAGGTTAAGAACCTCACTGCTCCACATTCTATGTAAAGTGAACACAATGGGCCCAATCCAATTCACTTTTTCCTCTAAAGGTGCGTACACACGCACTACCACACACGCACTGGCCTCAATTCACGGAGCATTATCAAACGTTTATCAAACACTTTATCAAACGTTTGATAATTTACCTCATGGGTAAAATCTCATTTTAAATTCACTAAGGTGTTATATATTTATCGAATGTTTTACCGATAAAACGTTCAACAAATATATAACACCTTAGTGAGATTTTACCCTTGAGGTAAATTATCAAACGTTTGATAAAGTGTTTGATAAACGTTTGATAATGCTCCGTGAATTGGGGCCACTGAGCGGATCGTTCATAAACAGCCTTATCAGTCCGCCGACAGCGCATACACACGCACTACTGTCGGCTAAAAGACCGCCAGTCGTTGCCGCTAGTAGTGCGTGTGTACGCACCTTAAGGCGATATTTTCACATTATAAATAAAATGCCTTTTAAGCCATCAGCAAGCAAGAGAAAACCCAGAATCATTTCAACAATACTTTTCCACTTACTTTTTCAATTTGCAAGTTATTTTAAACAGAAGAAATCTCCTAAGAAAAACTTAGAACAAAAAGTCGATTAGATCGGACCCAATGGCAAATGTGCAATTCACTTTTTCTCCAAGGTGATATTTTACCAACTTGTCAATAAAATGCCCTTTAACTACTTTACCCCCAGCGGTGCGAATTTCTCTATCCCTTTTTCCACCCAGTTAACACCAGGGACGGAGAAATCCGCACCTGACGCCGCTGTCTGCGCTCCCGCTCGCTCGTCCGCGCGCCCCCTGCGCTTGTGCGCGCTGCCGCCCTCTTGCCCGGAGATCAATGAAGGGGAAAAACCGTTCCTGTTCGTTGATCCAAGCCCCCGCAATGATCAGCTGCTTCTACGAGAAGCAGCGCGATCATTGTGAAAAAAAAAAGTTTCCCAGCCTCATAACACTTCCTGCAAGCGCCCTTCCGGACGCTTGCAGGACGCATAATCAAAAAGTTACTGTAGCCACCTTGTGGCCAAATAGTAAAACTACACCCTAAAGCATTTTTCATATACAAATACATTAGTTATACACTACTCATTACCTCCCACACGTCCCAATTTTATTTTATTTTGTAATTAAAAAAAAAAAAATTACAATTAAAAAAAATACATAAATAGTTACCTTAGGGACTGAACTTTTTAAATATTTATTTCAAGAGGGTATAACACTGTTACTTTATAAACTATGTGCTTGTAATTAGGGATGGACGCAAAGCTGAAAAAAATGCACCTTTATTTCCAAATAAAATATTAGCGCCAAACATTGTGATATGGACATAATTTAAACGGTTTTATAACCGGGACAAATGGGCAAATACATTTCATGGGTTTTAATTACAATAGCAAGCATTATTTAAAAACTATAAAGGCAGAAAACTGAAAAATAATACATTTTTTCCCACATTTTTTCCTATTTTCCCATTAAAACACATTTAGAATAAAATAATTCTTGGCATAATGTCCCACCTAAAGAAAGCCTAATTGGTGGCGAAAAAAAACAAGATATAGTTCATTTCATTGTGATAAGTAATGATAAAGTTATAGATGAATGAATGGAAGGAGCGCTGAAAGGTGAAAATTGCTCTGGTGCTCAAGGGGTAAAACCCCTCAGTGGTGAAGTGGTTAAAACCGTAGCAAACAAGAAAATACTCAAAATAATTTTGATAGTACTTTTTCATCGACTTTTTTCAATTCCAAAGTGCTGAAATGTTATATTAAATAGAAGATGAAATATTATCTCCTAGGAGAAAACTCAGCAGAAAAGGTTAATTTTCTCCTAGGTGATATTTTCACATCTTGTCAATAACATTTTAAATCCCCAGAAAGAAGAAAATGCACAAAATGATATAGTGAGTGTTTTTTCTACTACTTTTGGTACTTTTTCAATGAAATTGCTAAAAAATGATTTTAAATAGATGAGAAACGATAACATAGGAGAAAACTTAAAGGGAAACTTCAGCCTAAACAAACATACTGTCATTAAGTTACATTAGTTATGTCAATTAGAATAGATAGGTAATATAATCTCTTACTCACCCTGTTTTAAAAGAACAGGCAAATGTTTGTGATTCATTGGGGCAGCCATCTTTGTCATGGGGGCAGCCATCTTTGTCATGGGGGCAGCCATCTTTGTCATGGGGCAGCCATCTTTTTGGTTGAAAGGAGGTGACAGGGAGCAGGAGACACAGTTCCAACTGTCCTGTGTCCTTATCACCCCTCCCAGCTGCACACACTAGGCTTCAAATGTCAAATTCAAAATGTAAGAAAACATTTTTTGCACCAAAACAGCAGAACGAGAGCAACAACATCAGAAATCCCATCATGCTTTGCACAGCATCAGGGGAAAAATGCCCGGGCAGTTTTCTTCTGTGCAGCTAAAAATGAGGCTTGTATAAGAGAAACAAAGTTCTGATGCTGTGAAACTGTTAAAGAAACACCAAGCCTTTTCAGTGCTGCTGAGTCGATTTTTAGTCTGGAGGTTCACTTTAAGGGAAAAAGTAAATTGCACATGGGTTAATGGCCCGTGTGCAGTTATCTTCTTCTCCTGAGTTTTCTCCTAGGAGATAATTGTTCATCTTCTTTTTAAAATAACATTTCAGCATTTTGCGATTGAAAATATAAAAAAGTAGGTGAAGGAATATTGTCAAAATTATTTTGAGTATTTTCTTGCTTTCTGGTGGTTTAAAAGGCATTTTATTGACAAGATGCGAAAATATCATCTAGGAGAAAGCTCAGGTGGAAAAGTGAATTGTGTATGGAGCCTGGTGTATTTTTATGAACAGTGTTGATATATATGGAAGTCAGAAACCAGCAGCAATTTGGTAGTAACAGTAGCTATATTCTCACTCTATACCAAGAAAATACCCCTTTTAAAGGAATCTATATGCCTCTAGTTGCTGCCAAATGATAGGTCACAGCCCACTGACCTCACATATCACGATAAATCAAAGGCAGCAAAGTATTTGTATGTCAGCTTAATATGGAATCAGACTCCACTCCACCCACTTCTGACATATTTTCCCCTGTACAGAGCATATTCTTAGAATCTATGAATAAGACTTGAGAATGAGTGAAATGTGTCAGAAGAGGTTGTTGCGTGGAATAGACTCTGATGTTACAGAAGTAGAGGAACACTTTGTTTTTTTATCATCACAGTTTGGGTAACATTTTGGTACCTGATATGATTCAGAAAGTATATTTTGTTGCTGTTCGTATCGAACTGATAGTAGTGGCTCACATTTGAATGTTTATGAGAAGGTTTTACATTCGTACTTTTTATTGTTAAACCTTCTGCAGAGTAACATTAGCATCTCTTCAGCCATTTGGGAATGCAGGCCAGCGGGGGAGGGTGATGTAAAAAGATCAGGTGCACAGACAAGTATAAAATATATGCTGAGGAACTGGCTGCCTGTGACAATGAGTTTATCTGAGGCTTGTGTGACATGAAGCAGCAGCTGCACTGCAAAATTAATATGAGCTCTATAAGAGTCTTGTTTGGGAGCGGAGATAATAGTAACGACATTGGCACTGGTGGACTGGAAAGGTCTGTGAACAGATTCTAGCAGGGAACACATGCTGTCTGGCCTGTGAAATAATAACACTAGTGATTTGTTCTAGCACTGGGCAGCCTTTCTTAGTCCAGTATTAATCCTCACAATTCTAAATAGACATTTTTCTGAAACGTACAAGATTACAGGCTGGGTGTGTAACGCGTTGCTAATTATGGGGTAATGCTCACTGGAGCTTATGCTGGGTTGTACGGATGTGCTGTACATGTAATTAGGGCGCCAGGAAATTTGTGCACAGGGCAAAGCCGAAAAACAGCTCACCCTGCTCCTGCAAAAGTCCCAGCGGCGGTAATTACTATTCCATCTCCAGGCCGCCATGTACTCAAGGGTAGAATTATGCTGTTTTTAAAGTCATTTGGCAGCACCCAAATTACTGTCTGAGAACCGCTATAGCCATAATTCAGATCATGGCCTATGGCAGTGCATAGTGCGGCCAAATTTCCTGCGCAGTTTTTGTCACTCTCACCATTGCAGGGCATGCTGTCATTCTGAAGTGGACGCGAGACGTTCATCTGATGAATAGAAATGGAGTTTGCTGTTCAGAAAAGTCATGTTGTGTGGAATTTTCTGCAGGGGATAAAACTGCAGTGTGGACGGGCCCATAGTAAAGTCTAGGCCAGTGATGGCTAATCTTGGCACTCCAGCTGTGGTTGAACTACAAGTCCCATGAGGCCACTGGCGTAACAATAGGGGATGCGACCCCTGCCATCGGGGGGGGGGGGCAGGAGGGGTTGCAGCATAAGAGGAGAGCTGTGGCCGCAGATCGGTGGGGAGGGGGGAAATTCCCCCCCCCCCCCCTCACCTCAGGTTCTCCTCTTAGCGCTCCCCTCCTGCAATCAATCATTGGTGGTGCTCGTGGCAGCCGCGGCGGCAGGCAAGCTGGGCAGATACCTCCTTCTGGCCGGTCTCTCATTAAACGCTTTATGGAACTTCCTGTGTAAACAGGAAGTTCTATGAAGCACTTAGTGATCGGAGACCTCCGGCCAGAAGGAGGTATGTGCTCAGCTTGCCTGCCGCCGCGGCTGCCACGAGCACCACCAATGATTGATTGCAGGAGGGGAGCGCTAAGAGGAGAGCCCGAGGTGAGGCTCTCACAGATCTGCGGCCACAGCTCTCCTCTTATGCTGCGACCCCTCCTGCCCCCCAAAAGTCCCCAAACAGGCCCTGGGGGGGGGGGGCGGAATTTTTTTTTTTGCAGGGGGGCTTGGGGCTTTCTAGGTACGCCCCTGCATGAGGCATTGCAATATTCTGACAGCCCTACGCATAACTCGGGGAGGCAGAGGCATGATGGGATCTGTAGTTTTGTCACTGCTGGAGTGCCAAGGTTAGCCATCACTAATTTAGGCACTTACCTCATGTCCATTTATCTGCTGTGGTGCAGTTCAGAGCATTGAATATAGTCTGAGCTGGCAGTGTAGGCATTTCCCAGGTGCCCTGAATTTTCCAAGAGCATTTGAGTGTTATTATTATTAGACATTTTAATGAGCCAGAAAAGCTCACTGCAGCCTAATCACAACTGAGTCTCTTGATGTGGTTTAAGTCAAACTGTACTGGAGTTCCGGATTTGGCAAAGTTTGATAATGAAGCAGGCAAAAAAATGGGAAATGTGCGGACTTTGACATAAGCTATGCATAGCATTCTCACAGATAATTTAGATTGGAAAGAAGGTGCTCTGTTCAGGTACTAACAATGGTATGATTGAATTAATGGGAACCTGAGGCCGGTTTCAAACCAGCAACCAGCGTTTTGGATGTGGTGCGATCGGAGGATCCCACTGCAATGCTAAAAACAGGCTCCTGAGATACGCGTGGCAATGCATGGTGATCTAATGTTTGGCAGCATGCAAAGTGAGGCTCGCAGATTATTATTATTTAGTATTTATATAGCGCCAACATCTTCTGCAGCGCTGTACAGTGTATATATAGTCTTGTCACTAACTGTCCATCAGAGGGGCTCACAATCTAGTAGTCCCTACCATAGTCTATGTCTATGTATGCATCATGTAGTGCATGTATTGTAGTCTAGGGCCAATTTTAGGGGGAAGCCAATTAATTTATCTGTATGTTTTGGGATGTGGGAGGAAACCCGGAGTGCCAAGAGGAGACCCACACGGGCACGGGGAGGACATACAAACTCCTTGCAGATGTTGACCTGGCTGGGATTCGAACCGGGGACCCAGCGCTGCAAGGCGAGAGCGCTAACCACTACGCCACCGTGCTTCCCAGAAAACACTCTAGTGTGAAAGGGGCCTGAAGCGAGAAGTGTATGGAGGTTGCCATATTTATTTCCTTTTGATCAATACCAGTTGCCTGGCAGCCCTGCTGGTCTATTTGGCTGCAGTAGTGTCTGAATTACACCAGAAACAAGCATGCAGCTAATCTTGCAAGATTTGAGAAAAATGGCAGAAACACCTGATCTGCTGCATGCTTGTTCAGGGTCTAGGGCTAAAAGTATTAGAGGCAGAGGATCAGCCGAATAGCCAGGCAACTGGTATTACTTTAAAAGGAAATAAATATGGCAGCCTCCATATCTCACTCACTTCAGGGGTCCTTTAACGCAACATAATTAAAAGTGTTATTTTTATGAATAAACTCCATGATTTAAAATGCTAAAAGCCAACACATACGGTACATTATTATTATTATTTATGTGTAAAGCCCCAACAAATTCTGTGGCACCGTACAGAGTAAGAAACAAACATGGGATACATATTGATACCATAATATGCACAAAATATAAATGTTGGTACATAATGCAGAATTGGTAGACATAGTAATTACAGTGACAATATACCACGAGGAACAGATGAATAAAACATTCCAAAACACAAAACACAAAATGATGAGAGCCCTGCCCTTGCAAGATTCCAATCTAAAGGTTTATCTAAATACCTAAAAACATCCATAAAACAAATGTGTAAACATATCCTCAAACTAGACAGAGGAGATAGAGATGATGGATGTAACAATGCCTGATAAGTTTGGCGATAGGCATATGTCTATAGCTGTGTACTTTAGATGATAAAGCTGGCCACAGAAATGTGAGAGGAGTCAGTCAGTCAGCCGGTATCCATCTGCCCACAGAGGGCTGCAGCAGCCAGCTGATCAATGAACATCACGCTTGGCTTGGCTGAGCATGCATGTTGATTGGTAAGGGAGGAGGTAGCCAGACAGAGTAATGAGATGACATTAGCGCTATTGCTTAGGAAAAGTAATAGCCATGATTTGAGAAAGCTCTACCTAGAGTCCCAGACAATTGCTTTTTCTTGAAGACCACGGTCAGGAGATGCCAATAAAAATATCAGATTGTTGTCCAAACCTAGTGTGAGCAGTCAAACTAAGTAAGAATAATTTGAGGTCTGAATGTTGCTTTAGACTAATTCTAACTCCCATGTTGCAGTTTGGGCTTGTAAATTTAGTTTGATAATAGTTACTTTAGACATCTCACTTACCTCATGTTGGGCAAAAACATTCTGTAGCTGACACAAACTGGCAATTCCCTCTATTTCAAATGCTACGGTGTGTGTGACTGGACATGATTTGTTTTCCTGTATTCAGCACTACCTTTTGCCACAGCAAAGATGGGAACACAAGCTATATTCTTAAAGTGCACCTGAGATGAACAGTAGTACATCATTTACACTTACCTGGGGCTTCCCCCAGCACCATGCAGGCCATCCTGCCGTGCTTCTCCGTTGTCCTGTGGTCAGCTTCTTAAATTTTGCTAGTCACGGTCTGTTGCTAATGCCCGGTTGTGTGTGTCCCCTGTTGCTTTCCTGAGGCAGGGAGCTTCTGCACCTGCGCAGTAGTACTGTGCAGACGCAGAAGCTGCCAACCATTGGGGAGCAACGGGGCACATGTAAGTAGGCCATGCATACGGAACGGACCACGACTCGCTAAATTCCAGATGCTGACTTCGGCCTGAATAGTGCTTGAGGAATCCCCAAGTATAAATGGTACACTACTGGTTATCACAGGTGCACTTTAAATCTACTGAAGGTGCGTACACACGCACTACTAAATGCAACGACGGGTCCGCCGGACCCTCTCGATGGGTGGACTTTAGCCGACAGTATGCGTGTGTGTACGCGATGTCGGCGGACTGATAAGGCCGTTTCTGAACGATCCTCTCAGTGGATCGTTCAAAAACAGCTTTATCAGTCCACCGACAGCACGTACACACGCACTACTGTCGGCTGAATGTCCGCCCAGCGGGAGGGTCCGGCGGACCCGTCGTTGCCGGCGGTAGTGCGTGTGTACGCACCTTTAGACTCTGTAGCCATTTTCCTTGGTTGAAACAATCATTCCTGATAGTTTAATCCAGAAATCGTAGGTGTGCACAGGTGTCGCTAGCCTCTCCTACTGCAATCCACTTATTCCCTGCAAGGACCTCACTGGAAGCTCTTGCAGCATGCTGCCCCTTGTGTATCTCCCTACTTCCTGCTTCAGTGGCCGAGTGCACAATAGCGTGCCTGTACAGCAATCATTCAAAACTGCCACCTCAATCAGTCTGTATTGACTGTTGTGGCCTCCAGTGACAGCCATTTGTTGGAAGAGGGTGTGAATGAGGACCAAGAATGATTATTGCAATATTTTCAGTATGCGTTTAAAATATAATTAAGAATTTATTTTTTATATCTCAAGATCAAGCCAAGAAGTTCCTCAGCTTATTATTATTATGATCTAAAGCTGCTAATGGCTGGGGTATTTCTGTATTCTGTTTCAACCAAAAACGGACATTGCTTTAAAAATTGCTCTGAAAATCACTTTGCAAAATTGAAAATTCACTAAAAAATTTGTATTTTGTAGTGTGAACTAGGCCTTCAGTGATTGAGGGTGATTGTGCTTTGCTTGACGATCGTCAGCGATCTGCAAAGCACTAGTGCAGTGTCACTCTATGACGGTGTTCTACCAGCAGCGGTTTGAGCTTTAGAGAATTGAAATCTCGCTGCTTGCACCATCTTACAGAGCAAACACGCACATTCCGTTAAAAATCGCAATTATTAAGCGCTTGGGGTTTGCAGTGTGGACTTGAGCATTAGCTAAATTTTAGCATTTATTTAAATTTATAAATAAATGTCAGGAATTTATAACGCTGGCCTTGTTGGTCCAAAGTGACTGCTGGAAGGGCTGCCGTAAAGTTGGTGAATTAGTAGTAGTGTGAGCCCAAGCCTGTTGTGCAGAAATAGAACATAGTTTTGAGGAATAAGTGCAGGCCAGGTTTGTAGTATTACCTAGGATGTTTAACCTCTCTATCAACAAAACAGTTTGGGCTTGTTCATACCTAGGGCGCTTTTGACTTTTTTTAGGCGGCGGCGATTTTCAAAATGGCCCTAAAAGTAATTGTGCAATGATTCCCTATGAGAGTGTTAACATATGAGTGGTTCGATTCTGATCCGCTCACCAAAGTGCTGCCTGTACCATTTTTAGGGTGATTTGCCTCGATGGAAGTTATAGGGAATTAAAAAAATTAAAAATTAAATTAAAGCAGCAGAGAACTGTTTGGGAGTGAGTTTCTCCAATTGTGTGTTTGGGAAGTTATAGGGAAATCGCAAAACGCTTGAAAAAGCGCTTTGTATAGCGATTTCCCCAGCGCTTTTAAGAATAAATACACTGTATTTATTATTTTCCGGGTCAAAGAGTTCACTCCCTGACTTGCGTCAGGAAGTGAAAAAACAAAAAGGTTTAGAAAAGCGCTTTACAAAAAACTGCATCGCACAGGTAAGTGCCAGGAGGCGCTAAAAATAATCGCGCACAAAATTGCAAAACGCTGGTGTCAGCGATTTGCGATTTTAGATGTGAACAAGGCCTTTCTGATTTGTGTTCTCCTAGGTTTGCATTACACATGATGCTAAAAAACAAAACAAAAAAAAAACAAAAAAAAAAACCCAAAGCCCTGGCATTTCTAGTTACGGTAGCATTATTATTGAACCTGTGTATCAAATTGTCACAGTGGACCTCACATTTTATTTTTCAGATGATCTCTGTGACTGTGACTATTTTATTACATGCAAGTCACAGGCCAAAAACGGAAAGAACAGTTTCCTGGGACCCTCTAATTAAAGGCCTTCTCTTCTGCTGGATTTGCTCTGTCCTACTTGCTAAGACAGATCTGCCTAGGATTTCCAATGGTGAATATTTTAGCAGGAATGTAGCCTTTGTTACTATGAATAGTTTACTGCAGATTAGCAGTATGCCAATTTCCTGTTGCCTTTCAGAGCTGCTATTTGAGCCCCATTTGCTCCTGGCTCTTGCACAATTGAAAACAATGGCTAACTTCATTCAGGTTTCACTTCAGAGCTCTTTAGAAACAGTGGAAGTGGCTAAAGCCCTACTTTACAGCTAATTAACAATAGATAATGTTTGCTCTGCAATTTTTTTTTCCAGATCTGATAAAAGGTAGAAGTACATATACTAGTTCGGCTGCAGTTACTGTGACTTTATGGATACAATAACTGTATTAGCATTAGCGAGTGGCATTGAATATCTAGGACAAATGTATGTCTGTGATAAATAATCCCCATTGGATTCAAATGGTTACTTTGCCCTGTAACCGCCCCAGGGCCTTTAAAGCTTTGTGAAAGCCAGTCATACTTGGCAACATGGATTAGCTTTGCAGGGAAAAAAGGGTATTTAACATGGTCACAACTGAGAGTTTAAAAGAGAAATATCTGATTCTCATGTGTCTTAAAGGGGCAGTAAATTGTAAAACCGTGCGTCGCAGCTACACATATACTTTACAAAAATGATCTTTAAGCTATCTGCAGCTGCCCCCTTAAAAAAATTACTTCATGCAAATAAATTCAATGTTGGATGTTTTTGTTTGGCATGAAGTGGCATACTGGGTTTTTTTTTGCTACAAGACACATTGGATTAAGGTTAATCGCAAGGTGTATTGAGTGGTAGTGTATGGTAAGTGGCTAACATCTAGCACCAAAGAAATGGAGTTAGGGCTCAGTAAGGAGTAGGAGATGAAGTCAGGATTGGGCTTGGCAGGGGGTTAGGGTCAAGTCAGGTCATGAACACCAAAACCCTCACACTGTTATCCCTAACCCTATCCTGAACTATGACGCAGTTAAAATTGTCATTTTCCAAAGGTGGAACTGGAATTCAATACAATTTAATTTTAACCTCGGTATAAATTCAAAGCAGATTAGATTCCTTTTTCACCTAAAGTGAAATTATACTTTTTTTTTTTTTAATTAAAAAGCAGTTTAGATCAGTTTAGATCTACACATCACTAAGGAATTTTGCAAGCATTATTTCAAATTTATTAGCTTAGTTTTATGTGCAGAGACAGACGTATGCCTGGCTCAGCCTATTGACCAGCAGAGTGACTATTGGGTGTGCCAATTTTCTTATTAGTGCAGTTAATTCTCTTCCAGAGCTTCAGTGCATTCTGTTTTGTGCAGCTAATCGCACATCTAACAAGTCAGAACTACACCGAGCACTAAAATGTTTTGAAAAAAAAAATGCTGTGTGAGCATCCAGGCATTTTACTACAATGGACAGCAGTAAGCACTATGAAATGGAAAGATTATTTTTTTAATTACTGTATTTGCCGCCGTATAAGACACTCCGAAATATAAGATGCACTTAGGTCTAGAGGGCAAAAACGAGCGGAAAAAATATACTAAACCTGGTGTGATTATGTTTCAGGAGCGTCTTGTACATGGTTTCCCCCCAAATGGTGTCCTTCTGTGTTCCCCATGTGTCCTACTGTATCCCCATGTCTCCTCCATGTGTTCTCCTGTATCCTCCAGGTCTCTCCCATGTGTTCTCCTGTATCCTCCTTCACTCTCCCATGTGTCCTCCTATATCCCCATGTGTTCTCCTGTATCCCCTATGTCTCCCCCATGTGTTCTCCTGTATCCCCCATGTCTCCCCCATGTGTCCTCCTATATCCCCATGTCTTCCCCATGTGTTCTCCTGTATCCTCCATGTCTCCCCATGTGTCCTACTGTATCCCCATGTCTCCTCCATGTGTTCTCCTGTATCCTCCATGTTTCTCCCATGTGTCCTCCTATATCCCCATGTGTTCTCCTGTATCCCCCATGTCTCCCCCATGTGTTCTCCTGTATCCCCCATGTCTCCCCCATGTGTCCTCCTATATCCCCATGTCTCCCACATGTGTTCTCCTGTATCCTCCATGTCTCCCCCATGTGTCTTCCTGTATCCTCCATGTCTCCTCCATGTGTTCTCCTGTATCCTCCATGTGTCCTCCTGTATCCCCATGTGTCCTCCTGTATCCTCCATGCCTCCCCATGTATCCTCCATGTCTCCCCATGTGTCCTCCTGTATCCTCCATGTGTCCTCCTGTATCCTCCATGTGTCCTCCTGTATCCTCCATGTCTCCACCATGTGTCCTCCTGTATCCTCCATGTCTCCCCATGTGTCCTACTGTATCCCTCATGTGTCCTACTGTATCCCCATGACTCCCCCATGTGTTCTCCTGTATCCTCCATGTCTCCCCATGTGTCCTCCTGTATCAAGCAAGATTGATGCAATACGTAATAGCTTCAACACGCAACCATTTTTACCAGCTCAACCGTCACCTATAAATTCCTTCTGTCCGCCTGCACCCTCGCCCACCACTAACTGCCTTCCCCCCGCTCCACAAGACCACTCTCCCACTCTAACATCTTTCACCACACTAACTAAACAGTGTCTTTCCTCACTAATCTCCAAAGCGCATCTCACTACCTGTGCCCTGGACCCCATTCCCTCTCACCTAATCCCCCAGCTTTCCTCCTCTTTTAATCCCGCTCTAACAACTCTATTCAACCTGTCTATCTCCACTGGCACTTTTCCTTTCTTATTCAAACAAGCTATAATCACACCACTAATCAAAAAACCCTCTCTTGATCCAACTTCTCTATCCAACTACCGTCCTGTCTCTCTCTTCCCCTTTGCTTCTAAACTTCTGGAACGTCACATCCACTCAGAATTGTCTGAGGATCCAGTTCAAACTCCTGACTCTAACATACAAAGCCCTCCACGAGTTGTCTCCTCCATACATCTCCTCACTAATCTCAAGATATTGTCCCTCCCGCAACCTTCGCTCCTCCCAAGAAATTCTCCTGGCCTTTAAGCTGATTACCTCCTCTCATGCTCGCATCCAGGACTTTACACGAGCATCATCCTTTGTCTGGAACTCTCTTCCACAGCCTGTACGTCATGCTCCAAACCTGGACATCTTCAAACGCACTCTTAAAACACAGCTTTTCAGACAAGCTTATAACATTCTATAGCCCTTATTTACTTCTCTGTCACAATGTAATCAGAGGCAAAGAATCACTGCCTCATCCATCCTCCACCCCCTTACCTAGTGTGTCCCCCACTACCCATTAGATTGTAAGCTCGCAAGGGCAGGGTCATCCTCCTAATGTTTACTGTTCTTGTAACAATATTTGTGCTGCTTGGAACTCTGCTGTACATTTGTTAGTTGTATCTTTGTTCCCCTTGTCGTCTTATTGTGCTTTGTAAAGCGCTGCGGAATATGTTGGCGCTATATAAATAAAAATAATAATAATCCTCCATGTCTCCCCATGTGTCCTCCTGTATCCCCCATATCTTCCCCGTGTGTCCTTCTGTATTCCCCATGTGTCCTCTTGTGTCTCCCATGTGTCCTCCTTTATCCTCCACATCTTCCCATGGCCCATATGCAATTCACTTTTTCACCAAGGTGATATTTTTACAACTTAAAATAAAATGCCTTTTACGCCCCCAGCAAGCTAATACTCAAAATAATTTTCATAGTAATTTTTGACCTACTTTTTGGTATTTTTTTCATTGCAAAGTGCTAAAAAGTTATTTGAAATTGAAGATGAAAAATTATCTCCTAGGAGAGAACTCAGGTGAAAAAGTGAATTGCATATGCCCCCCTGTGTCCTCACCTTTCCCCTTCTGTCCCCCCGCGTGGCTCCGCTCCCTCCCCGTGTCTCCTGCCTACCCCCATTTTTCTCCTCCCCGCGGCTCCCTCTAGTAATCGGCTTGTATTAATCGAGTCATCCATCAGTACAAGCCCATCACTAGAGCAAGCTGCACGGAGGAGTCAGATGTCTGCAATCCCCGCAGGCGCCATGATTAGGTAAGCCAGCTGTGCTACACCGGATGGCCAGGAGACACAAGGGGAAGGGAGCAGAGGCACGCGGGGGGAAGCCAGGCACACTGCGGCACACAGGCAGGGAATCCCCGACGTTGTGGCGGGTCGGCAGTTCATATCAGCAAGCGTACGTAAGTCGGCATTTGCCGTATAAGACGCAGGGACTTTTTATTCCCATTGTTTGGGAAGAAAAAGTGTCTTATACGGCGGAAAATACGGTATAAAATCACTAATATATGTCATACAATTTTGTTTTTAAATGAAAGCAGAATGTAACACTAATAACTGAAACCCGATTGTTTGCGCTGGATAATTGCTTCATTTTGCTCCAATTTTCTTTGCCCCTAGCATGATTATAAGCCCACTGAATCTGAGACAACTTTGTAACAGCTCCTAGAACAGCAATTCATTGAGCTGATCAAAAGCTGAAGTTAAATCTTGCATCTGCATGTATTGTTTGCTTACATTTATACAACGCGGTTAAATATTTTCCCAGACTGCGCAGACTGAGCACCAGAAACCACCTGTTCAGTCAAAACTTATCTCCGCTTTTATTCATGTCATAAAATGTTAACCATTAGACATAGTTCAGCATTTCTGTTGAGATGAAGTAGCACGCTGGGACTACAAAAAGGGTGTCCTATGCTAGTGCCATCTTCATGGTGTGTTGGGGGTTAAAGGACTGTTTAGCTGGTCTGAATGCATGAAAACAAGGACTGATAAGGCTGGGAATCCATTTTGTTCCCTGGCTGACAGCTAATAATTTCAAACAACAGATGTCTGCTGCATAACAACTGATAGAAATAGTTTCCAGTGTTGAGTCACAGTGTGGAAATTGTATTTGTGAGAGATGTTCTGGTGCGAGCAGACAAATGTGTCTTACTTTCAGAGGAAGTATTCATTTACAAGAGAGCGTATGATATGTAATGGCACTGATGACTGTTAAAGGCTAAATTGTTATTGTGTTCTCCTACAGACATAACGCATATTACTCAGCTGTGCATCATGTTGATAAATGTCTTATTTAAGACAACAATACAATCTCTAATAAAATCTTAAAGAATCTCTAGACTTTATTCAAAAGCATCATTCTAAAGTAGGGTGGTCTAGCCTTAATTCACTTTAGTGTACTCCAAAGGATAGAAGTTTACATACACTCAAGGTGGCCATACAATAGTTCTTCTTTTCTATCTATCTGGCAATTCAATCACTTGCTAGAAATCAATGCAGCAAATGATGATCAATTGATTTTTGTTCAAAATCAATCGAATCAAGGTACTGCTTCATCGGTGGCTGGTTGGGATGAGCAATGCACAGCATAGGCAGCAGATCGTACACTCACCTGTCCACCGTGTCTTCTATCCATAGTAGTGAGCGCTCCTCGCCGCCTCTTGGCACGTGCCTTACATACCTCAAGTGTTTGCCTGTAGCTTTTGTCACGTGACGCAGGCGCCCCAGAAGAGAAGACTCATGAAGGAGTGTGTTAAGAGGCTATGTGGCCTTCAGGGTTCCACCTCTGATCCCCCCTCCCCCCCACACACACACCGTGTCACCTCTGCCCCCTGTGCCCCCAGTTACTGCAGCAAGATTTTTTTCTTACATTTAATTTTTTTTCAATAATTTTTCTAAAACAAGTTTTTTGGGGGAAATTTTCTTTATTTGTTCCCACAGACAGAATTAAATTTTATATTTTCATGCCATTCATATCAGCAGGTCGTTCGTAAGTTGGGGACTACCTGTACGTGTATATAGTAATGTAACTCGTCCACTTGTAATAGACAATGACCAGCTTCACCGCCTAAATAGAAAAAGGCAAAGCTCTGGCACCAATCCCTGTTTCTACATCGTCCTGCATTTACATGATAGCTATAATAAGCAATGTACAGTGTCTATTTATTACATGAAAAAATATGATCCCAGTGATGACATAGTCTGAAATAAATCACACGGCCCAACCAAAACAACGTATGTCAGAAATCTCCCATTTCCTAATGGGGTTTGCTTGCGTTGGTGCGGCTAAAAATAACGATAGTGGGAGAGTGGAAACGAGAGGAGAAAAGGAAAGCATGACCAACATAGGTTTAGCGCACTTGCTGAGCCTGTGCCTCTGACATCACAGTTTCCTGTTCGGTATTTTTGTTCACATTGTGATTTAATCGAGTTTAGTCACTTTTAGAGGATGCCAGATAACATGCCAGCAATGTGTTTTTTCCCCTTTACTTTAAAATAGAACTGGAGGAAACATTTAAGAACAAAAAGAACACTTGCAGAAACAGAGACTAGATTCTTCAGCTATATGAATAAACAATGCAGTTATAATTCCGAAGGGTTTTTCCAACAGCATGTATAGATAGATTGCACACCTCACATAGATCAGAAATCCCCAGCCTGTACTCTCCACACAGCAGACTTGAAGTGAGAGAAACGCAGATGACATCATTGCCTCATTGTATAAGGAAAATGCTAAACTTAAAGCCCTTTTCCACTAGCAATCGCAAAAGAAAATCACAAACGCAAGCGATTGCGATTTTTCATTAATTTTATTTTGCAATTGCAATTTTGCATTTAACATTCAACATTGAAGCACAGTCGCTTTAAAAATCGCTCCAGAAAACGACTGTGCTTTAGCAAAAATCGAATTGCGATAGTGGACGATACTTTTCGCGATTCCTATGTTAAATTAGCAACCCTAGCGATTTTAAAATCCTTAGCGTTTTGCACTTTTAAGCGAATTGTCTGCAGTGGAAAAGGGCCCTTATTGGTGTTGGGATTTTCTGCCCCTAATATCTTCTGAATCTTTGTTCCAGAACAAGTTTATTTATTTTAAGTATTTATATAGCGCTGACATATTACGCAGTGCTGTACAGAGTATATTGTCTAGTCACTAACTGTCCCTCAGAGGGGCTCACAATCTAGTTCCTAACACAGTCATATATCTATGTATGTATCATGTAGTGTAGGTATCATAGTCTAGGGCCAATTTAGGGGGTAGCCAATTAACTTATCAGTATGTTTTTTGGATGTGGGAGGAAACCAGAGTGCCCGGATGAAACCCACACAGACACTGGGAGAACATTACAAATTCTTTGCAGATGTTGACTGCGATTCAAGCCAGGGACTCAGCGCTGCAAGGCGAGAGCGCTAACCACTGCGCCACCGTGCTGCTACATTAAAGCAAACCCAAATTTAAAAATGCTAAATGCCTCTAATACTACACGCCATTCTACAGAGGACATTATTAGGGGTCATCCATGACAGAAGGTTGTACCATGGATCCTCTGACTCCTCCTACTCCCTAGCAGTGGGCGGAGCACCCACAACCAGCAGCAAGAGGCACGCTGCCCATGTGACCAATCACTGACCCAGCCCAAGTATGGTCATAGAACTTGGCATACACATCAGCACTATGAATTTTACAGAAATGAAATCATAGTCATAGGTCTGTAGAGAAGCTGTATTAACCAGATGATCACTGTACACTGGGCTAATGGACTTTTCCATTTTACATTCAGGTTTGCTTTAAAGGGTTTCTGTGTTCCTTTTTACAAACAAAAACGGACACCCACCTGTTTATTGGCTGTTCTCGCACCACTCTTGGTTTCCTGAATGCGTTCTTGTCCATGTTTGTGGGGTTCTGTGGAGGGTTTAAAAAACAAAAAACAAGTTCCTGTCTGGATAGAGAATTTTAGGTCATCTATACTGGCTCAAAAATCAGCCTATGGATATATGTCTGGGTCATTAACCACTTGTAGAAACCGTTTGAAGCTTATGTGTTTCCAGTATTTATGTATTTATGGCATTTGAATTGGGCTCTGTCCTGGTGTGTCTAAGTTGTTAGTATTATTGATTTATAAAGCGCCAACATATTCCGTTGATACCTTGAGAAAGTGAAGTGAGGGCATTCCTTGGCATCGCAGGTTATTACCGAAGATTCATTCAGGGTATTGCTCAGATTGCCAAACCATTGCACAGCTTACCCAAGGCCAGTTTAACCTCTTGAGGACCAGAGGTTTATACCCCCAATGACCAGACCATTTTTTACATTTCCGCACTACGCAGCTTTAACGGTTTATTGCTCAGTCATAAAACTTTGCACCCAAAGGAATTTTACCTCCAATAGAGCTATCTTTTGCTAGTCTCTACTGCTGCAATCTTAAATTATAATTTTTTTTATTAATGAAAGATTTGTCTTTTTAAAAAAAAGCAAAAAACAGAACTATTTTTACTATTCCCCCCTCCCCCAAATTGTCCCTAGACTGCAATACATACACTACATTATACATACATAGGCATCAGCCTATGATAAGGATTAGATTGGGAGCCATTGCTAGGGACAGTTAAGCGACTGGGATGGCCTCTGTAGAGCGCTGCTCACATATATTTGTGGGTGGGGGGGTTGTATTTCAGCCTGCCAGCACTGATTGCGGCTGGCAGGCTGATCTCTGCCACCCGCTTTGTTTACAAGTAGGGAACGCGTGCGCATTCCCTGTTAGTCCTGCCCACCGGATTTTGACACCAATCGGCGTTAGGCGGTCCCCAGTGAGCCACACTCCCACTGCCCATTGGCATTAGGCGGTTGGGAGCTGGTTAAAGTCTGGAAGAACACCAGTAAACTGGACAAATGAACAGGAAGAGGCTTTTGATGGTTTGAAAAGTAGGATAACTTCAGCACCAATACTAGCTTTTGCTGATTTTGATCTCCCATTATATACAGAGTACATTTATGCGCTGCTAAACTCAAAAGTTATGTGTTGAATTGTTCTCACCTGGAGGAAACCTGAAAAACGGAAGGCTTCTTATCAATTAAACTTAGGTAGATACGCTGCAAACGTTCCCATCAGGGTCATTGTTAAGGCCGAAGACTAAGTTGTTGGTCATGCTTCTGCTGGCTGTGACACCGGAGCTAATATAAAATATATCTGATATAGAATTGTATGGGCAGTGAGTTGACATGAAGAATTATTCTGCAACGCAACTGAGCACTGTGAACAGGGCCTAACAAATTCCAAGACACAAAAGGGTGAGAGAGTTAAAGGGAACACTTATGCACATTAGCCATGACATTTACAAATAGGAACTCTTGCTAGCTAGATGTTAGTTAAGCCGGAGATGCTTTTCTCGTTGTGTGGCGTCATTGTTGTATTACATGGGTGTTTTTTACAGGTGGAAAGTGACACATGGTAGGTTAAATATCATGTGTAAGAGTGTCCTAAATTGCCCAGTAAGATGAATTTCACCACCCACAATGATCCCTTATAGTAAATCTATCATGAAGCAGAACATCTGTGTTATAAATTTAAGGCTGATTGCATTTAAACACCAATATACAAGGCAACCTATTTCTGAGCTAGGAACACTTCCAGTTCAGTGTTACCGACCTGATGTTGCTGTGCAGCACATGAGTCAGGGGAAGGCTGTTTCCAGTCACAGAGTAATCACACAGGTGGTTCTCTTCAAGCCTCAGTCCCACACACACTGGAACTGCACAAATTCCATTCACTCCACAACAGAAAAGATTGCAGATGAGCTATCGCATACTGAAAGATAGAGCTATTCTAGAGCTGATACTATCTTCTTCCTTTTCTTATGATAAGCTGCTGAGTTTTGTATTGCGTATAAGTGACTTGATGAAATATGTATAGCATAAAACATCATAAAACAAAAGGGAGGTAAACATTTTTGAGAGGAAACTAACCCTGTCACAAAAGGAACCATTCTACATTTTCACTGCATATAGGTTCGGTGTCAAGATTTAGCTTGCATTGTGTAAGTGAGTGAATGAAGCTATTAATCAGAATTTTCAGTCTGTTATTTTTATACAAGCTTCTTGCAGACATGAGATAATTATTTTCATCTGGATAGGGAAGTGATTCCATGTCAGTGCTTTTCCACAACTGGCTAATGCAGAATCAGAATAGTACCGGTTAAAAAAAAAAATCCCCCTGTACTGACTCCTCCCAGGGATGCTCGGATGTGCCTCATCCACAAATTCGGAAATCCGCATGGTTGCAAAAAAAAATCCGCATTCGGCCCCGCCGCATGCGGATTTTCGTCCGCGTCCACGCAACCACGCGGATTTTTTCCTGTGAATGGCGTAATCACGCGCGGATTCACGCCCGGAGGCGGATTTTCTTTTAACGTTAATAACAAAGCCCCCATACATGCTACAGTCCCCCAAATAGCATGGATTATCGAGGTGATAAGGGGCAACATAACTTCAACATAAAAAATTCCCCCCCAAAAATTTTTTCTAGAGAAAATGGATTTTAAAGTGAAATCAACACTTTAAATGGGGCTATTAATTGGTAATAAGTGGTTTTAAAAAGGGATATACGCGTTAAGCAGTCAAAGAGGTGAAGGCGAGTTCCAATGGCACTTGGAGGAGGATGAGTGGCTGACGGCAAAAAGGCTCCAGAGAGGTTTTTGTAATTTTTTTTTTTTTTGCAGCAATTAGCAATGACATCGCAGCAGAGTTGTCAGTGGACACGGGCAGTGTGAACGCAGAGTGTAGTAGCGACTGAGTCAGGAGGACAAAGCGGGCGGTCAGTTCAGCAGCAGCAGCACAGTAGTAGTAGCACAGCGTCATAGTGCTGGCCAAAAAATTAAATGCACCCGGCGACCCGGGCAGTGTGAACGCAGAGTGTAGTAGCAACTGAGTCAGGAGGACAAAGCGGGCGGTCAGTTCAGCAGCAGCAGCACAGTAGTAGTAGCACAGCGTCATAGTGCTGGCCAAAAAATTAAATGCACCCGGCGACCCGGGCAGTGTGAACGCAGAGTGTAGTAGCGACTGAGTCAGGAGGACAAAGCGGGCGGTCAGTTCAGCAGCAGCAGCACAGTAGTAGTAGCACAGCGTCATAGTGCTGGCCAAAAAATTAAATGCACCCGGCGACCCGGGCAGTGTGAACGCAGAGTGTAGTAGCGACTGAGTCAGGAGGACAAAGCGGGCGGTCAGTTCAGCAGCAGCAGCACAGTAGTAGTAGCACAGCGTCATAGTGCTGGCCAAAAAATTAAATGCACCCGGCGACCCGGGCAGTGTGAACGCAGAGTGTAGTAGCGACTGAGTCAGGAGGACAAAGCGAGCGGTCAGTTCAGCAGCTCAGAAGGAGGACCATGGCAACTTACTGGTAGTAGTACCATAACACCAAAAAATTAACCAAGGTAGGCACTAGGCAGGTAGTAAATGTCTTTATAAAGGCAGGCATAGTTAACAACAGCACATGCAGCAGCCACTTCATGTCCCCCTGTGTCCGACAATAGGGGCCAGGAACTCACCTTCCACCCAAGCCTGGTTGATTTTCAGGAAGGTGAGTTTGTCCACAGAGGCGTGGGAGAGCCGAGAGCGCTTCTCTGTGACCACGCCACCGGCCGCACTAAAGCATCTCTCTGAGAGGACACTGGAAGGAGGGCAGGATAGGAGTTCCAGGGCGTACTGGGAAAGCTCGCTCCAGATGTCCAGTCTCTTGACCCAGTACTCCAAGGGGTCCACGGGGCTGTCGGTGTCATTGAGCCCGCTGGATGACCCCATATAGTCAGACACCATGGTGGTCAGTCGTTGCTTGTGCTGGTTGCTGGTGGGTGCTGTGGCGGGCACCTCTGTTCTGGGCTGCTGCACTGCATACAGGCTCTTGCTTAGGCTCTTCAGGTCTCCGGGGCGCCAGTTGCTGCTGCTGCTGCTGGTGGTTGTTGTTGTGCTGCTAGTGGCAATGGCAGGCACCTCTTGCTGGCTTGGCAGAGCAGTTACAGTGGGGGTGGAAGGCTGGGGGAATGCTTCCAGTAGTCTGCGCACAAGGGCCTCCTTCAACTCCCTTGTGCGTTGCTCGGTGGTGGATGGCGTCATTAAGTCTCCCAGCTTCCCCTTCAGACGGGGATCAAGCATCAAGGTAATCCAGATGTCCTCCCTTGAACGCATCTGGATCACCCGAGGGTCCCTGCGAAGGCAGCGCAACATGTGCACAGCCATGGGAAACAAGTGGGCCCTGCCAGCAAGATCTTCCTCGTCCTCGCCATTGTCCCATAACGCATGCCTGTCCTCTTCCTGTGCCATGTCGTTGTCCTCCTCAAACTGCCATCCACGTACAACGCCTGCTGCACTCCGCTCCTCCTCCTCCTCCTCATTCAGGTTAGGGACCTCCAACTCTTCCACTACCTGCTGTGAGCCCTCCTCTGAGCTGGACTGTGCTGCCATCTGCTCCTGTTCTTCCAACTGCCTCAGGGCTTCATCCCCACGCTCAATTAAATTGTCCATTGCCTGCTCCAGTAGACAAACCAAGGGCACCCACTGGCACACAGAGGCCCGCTCCTCACTGACCATCTTGGTTGCCTCCAGGAAGGGACTCAGCACCAGGCATACTTGCTGCATCAGTGTCCACTGAGTGGCAGTAATCATGGGGACTTGCTGGTTGCTGGGGACACTTGGGTCTAGCATGTAGGCCCTAAGAGCCAGCCTGTGCTGACACAGCCGCTCCAACATGGCCAGAGTCGAATTCCAGCGAACTGGCATGTCGATGATCATCCGGTGTTGTGGCCTTCCATACTGCTGCTGTAAGGTGGACAAGAGTGCAGAGGCAGTGGCTGACAGGTGGAAAAAGCGTACCACCGCCCGGGCATCCTGCAGCAGCTCGCTCATCCCCTGGTAGGTGCGCAAGAAGCGCTGCACCACAAGATTGAGCACGTGGGCCAAGCAGGGGATGTGCTGGAGGTTTCCCTGCTGCACTGCTGCCACCAGGTTGGCCCCGTTATCGGCTGCCACATACCCCACTTCCAGGCCTCTGGGGGTCAGCCACCTCCGCTCCTGCTTCCTGAGGGCGGCCAGGACGTTGGTGGCCGTAAGCCTCTCCTTCCCCAGGGTCACCAATTTTAAAAGGGCTTGGCAGTGCCGAGGCTTGGCGCTGCTGCTGCCGAGGCGGGCTTGCTTTCCGGGTGCTGAGGGAGTGTCTTGACAGGACCCTTCTGCATCCCCCCTGATCCCGCGTGGTGGCACCACTAGCTGGGCTGATGCGCTCTTGTCCTCCCTCCCATCAGTGTCACCCAGTGGGCCGTAAAGGACAGGTAGCGACCTGTCCCAAATCTGCTACTCCACGAGTCCATGGTCACGTGGACCCGCTTGCCCACAGAGTAGTCCAGCTATCGGGCCACGTTTTCCACCGCAAACTTGTGGAGTGCTGGGATCGCGCTCCTGCTGAAATAGTGGCGACTGGGGACTTGCCACTCGGGGATGCCAAATTGGAGCAGCGTCCGCATGGCGCTCCCCTCCTGCACCAGGAAGTAGGGAAGCAGCTGTGATGCCATGGCCCGGGCCAGCAAGCCATTTAGTTTGCGGATCCGCCTGTGGCTTGGAGGCAGAGGCTTGGTCAGACCCTGAAAGGTGTCGCTCAGCAGGGTCTGACGACGCTGGGATGCAGGGGAGACAGAGGAGAGAGACGAACACTGGCTGCCAGCCTCAATGTCTGTGTCCTGAGCAGCCGAGGTGGAAGAGCGCTTGCGTGCTACTACTGCTGCTGCTGTGGGGGATTCACGACCCTGAGGGAGGGAGGATGCTGCTGCGCTGGTGGGCCTTCTGCTCTCAGGAACCCCTGCCAGCAGTGCCTGCTTCCTCTTAAAGTCCGCATACTCGCGGCAGTGGCGGCTTCTCAGGTGGCCCTGGAGGGATGAGGTACCCATCTTGCTCAGACTTTTCCCACGGCTCAATCTTTTGCTGCATAACCTGCACACCGCATACCTTTTGTCATCAGTACATTCCTCAAAGCAATCCCACACTGGTGACTTTAATTTACTGCGGCCCCCACTAGCAGAGGGTGCAGCGGAGCAATGTGTGGTAGTAGTTGCCGGGGGTTGCATGGTGGTGGTGCCGGCTGAAGCAGTGTCCTGTCTACTTCCTCCACGCCCACTGCTGCCGATGCCCCTGCCCCTGCCTGACATATGGCGATATCCTTGCCTAGGCCGAGGTGACTCGTCATCCTGCTCTGACCATTCTTCCACGGACTCAGCAGGCTGCACATAGTTAGGATCCACAACGTCGTCATCATCAGCAGCATCATCATAATCCAGCTCTTCCTCTGACTCCCCCGCCTCCTCTTCTGTCCCTACATCCCCAGACACAGACCCCTCTTCTTCATCACCAGAACTCAACAACGCTTGTGATTGTGGCCCGATCTCAATCTCTGCCACATCAGTCCCCAGTAAGTCCTGTGCTTCTTGCATCAGCAGGTTCCCAGATGCCGGACTGAGGGACAGAACGCTGTCATCCTGGGAGGGCTGCTGACCAGTGGGTGCTGGGGTGGATGTCACAACAAGCGTGGGATGTTGGCTGCTGCTGCTGCTGCTTGGAGTGGTGCTCACAGTAGAGGTCTGGGAGGAAGTCATGATGTCCATGAGTACGTCAGGTTCCATTTGCTCAACCACCACACGGGGACCAGAAACTTTAAAATATTTGGACAATGGCGTCCGCTGACTCGGCCCAGGCTTTGCTGCCCCCTTTTCTGCTGCATCACGACCACGTACAGCTGGGCGTCCTCTCCCTGGACGTGGAGCAGTCCCAGAAGTGGCTGAGGCAATTAAACTCCCTTTCCTCTCACCCCGCAAAACCCTGCCAGACATGTTGCTAGTAATGAATCACTGGATTCAGTGGGCACAGTACAAGGTCACTGAAGGATGCAGTGGGTACAGCACAAGGTCACTGAAGGATGCAGTGGGCACAGTACAAGGTCACTGAAGGATGCAGTGGGCACAGCAGTGGGCACTGGATATACAACTAGGTCACTGAAGGATGCAGTGGCCACAGTACAAGGTCACTGAAGGATGCAGTGGGCACAGCAGTGGGCACTGGATATACAACTAGGTCACTGAAGGATGCAGTGGGCACAGTACAAGGTCACTGAAGGATGCAGTGGGCACAGTACAAGGTCACTGAAGGATGCAGTGGGCACAGTAAAAGGTCACTGAAGGATGCAGTGGGCACAGCAGTGGGCACTGGATATACAACTAGGTCACTGAAGGATGCAGTGGCCACAGTACAAGGTCACTGAAGGATGCAGTGGGCACAGCAGTGGGCACTGGATATACAACTAGGTCACTGAAGGATGCAGTGGGCACACAAGGATGTCACACTGTGTAATGAGATGCTCATATGCCAGCGAGTGAGCGAGCAGTGGGCACTGGGCACGGCACAAGGTCACTGACATAATGAATGAACAGCGCTGGCAGAGAGTGGCGGCGCCGGCGGTGTGACTGGCTGCCTGCAAATAGTACAAGTGTATAACTGTCACTGGAATATACAAGTGAACACTGCAGCTGCACTAACCTGCCTGCCTGCACTCTACACACAGATAATCCCCACTCCCACTACACTGCAGCACTGAACCTGCCTGCACAGCACTACACACAGTTAAATAATCACTAGACTCCCACACTCCCACTACACTACACTGACTACAACTAACTACAGCAATCACTCACTGACTAGCTAACTGTGTACAGTATAAGAGCAGTGTTAGCAAAAAAAACGCTTTGTTTTTAACACAATAAATGCACTTGCTCAAACAACAATGGCCTGGAGATAATCCTCTCATCACCACAGTCTAACAAGGACAGAGCTTTTCCATCATGGCCGCCGCTTTATATTCAGGAGGGGAGGGCATAGCTCCCCTCCTGTGATTGGTTGCTAGGGCCTGGCTGGGGCACTCTGATTGGCCTGCAATGTGTCACTTCCGCATAGTTTGACGCATTTCCGCAAACCACGACTTCAGCCCCGGGTTTCACGAGCGTGAATGCGGATTTCTGTCCGCATTCACGCGAAGCCGAAGTAGATTTTCGTGGTTGAAAATCTATTCACGGATTTTCGTGTCCGAGGCGGAATGCGTCAAAATGGTCGTGAATCCACGCGTAAGCGTGATCACGACCTGGCGGTGAGCACCACTGACTCCTCCCCATTTATTGGCTCAAGCAAGAGTGCATGGCCAAGCCACAACTTCCAGCGTCTATGCATGTCATGTGAGTGAATACTCTGAAGACAGTCTCACAGGAAGTTATAGCCTCGCAATACGTCTGTACATCCAGATTATTTGACCCTCAATAAACACCCAGCTTCTACACACCCCTACGGCACTGTGAAGTTTAGTCATATGTGTAACATGAACGTACACACCTCTATAGGGTAAACTGAAAGAAGGCACGAACTCCGGCACTCCACAGGAAATCTTCTTTTATTAAGGCCACAAAGCAACGATTACAGAAAGAAAGCCCCTGCTGTCTACAGCTGTTTCACGTGATATTCACGCCTCTTCAGGACACGTGGGGCCACACCCCTACGGCACTGTGAAGTTTAGTCATATGTGTAACATGAACGTACACACCTCTATAGGGTATTGGAGATTATTAGCCACCCGTAGATTAACAAAGATCTTTTTGTATGATATCAGCTAATATTATCAACTTGTAAACAGACCTGTGTATATACTTATACATCAAATAATTTAAAAGTCTGATGCAGTATGTGGCCACTAAGAAATTACTATAATTACAGTATGTTCTAGTAGACACCTGTCTGGGTGAGCAGACATTTCTGCACATTTTGTAAACAATCTGTACATAAACTACTTCAGTACCAGAAGTCTCTGGCTCTGGCTCCTTAAAGCGAACCTTAAGTCAACTAAAAAAAATGAGATTTACTCACCTGGGGCTTCCCTCAGCCCCCAGCAGCCGATCGGTGCCCTCGCAGCTCCGCTCCGATGTCCCAGGACCCGCCGGCGAGCACTTCCGGTTTGGCCGCCACCGGCCAACAGGCATGAGAATGCGAGTGATTGTTCGCGTTCCCAGCCTGTATATCGCCCCCTATGCTGCTATTGCGGCCTCCTGGCCGCAATAGCAGCATAGGGGGCGATATACAGGCTAGGAACACGAACAATTACTCGCGTTCTCATGCCTGTCGGCTGGTGACGGCCAAACCGGAAGTCGTCGCCGGCGGGTGCAGAGGCATCGGAGCGGAGCTGCGAGGGCACCGATCGTCTGCTGGGGGCCGAGGGAAGCCCCAGGTGAGTTCATCTCATTTTTTTTAGTTGACTTAAGGTTCGCTTTAAAGACCAGACTGCTGGTATCAAAATCCAGGCTTACTGACGTCTCGCCCCACGGAATCACTGCTGTCACCATTCACGCTACTCACCCATCGCCAAAGCCCACTTGGTCTGCCATCGCTGTGACAGCAGAACTCCGTGAGCCGGTCAGGAACTGATCTCATTGGCTCCTGACCCTGTGATCAATGTGAGCCAATGAGATTGGCTCACAGTGATCATGGGGTTAGGCGCCAATGAAATCGGCTCCTGACCGGCTCATAGAGCTCTGCTGTCATACTGACAGCAGGGTGAGTGAGCTGCAGCAGTGGGAGATCGACAGTAGCGGCAGGTCCGTGCACAATGCGGAAGTTTAAATCTACGCCTTGGCAGGCTTAGGTGGACACAAATAGGGCGTAGATTTCAACTACGACCCTCTGAAAGCAGTTAAGCAATTGATATTGTCTCACAGAGTTCCCCTCACAGGCTAGGAGGCCAACCTAAAAATGACAGCAACCAAGATAATAAACTCAGCCTAATGGTGCCCATACATGGTACATTTTTTTTCATCCAATCTTACCATTTCTATGTAATATAAGGGAACTGTCTAAATTATCCTTTCAGTATATTCACTTAATTTAGCCTTATACTACATAGAAATGGTAAAATTGGATGAAAAAAAAATGTACCATGTATGTGCACCATAACTGTTATATTGCTAAAAAATAATAAAGGTAGTTTGCATTTTCAAAAAAAGCTTATGGTGATTGAGGTATAACGCGCCACTTCAAATTATGTCCAAAAACACATTTATTGCACAAATAGTAGGACACACGTGCGCTCAGGCACAGATGAGTCCCCAACAAACATTTCATTAAAATTAGTCTGTACAGAAAATTAAAACCTTGAGGTTTCCACCGGAGCCATATAAGCATACCCATCAATGCCATACTACAAATATATGCATATACTTATGGCTTGCTATGCTTCCTATGCTTAGTTTGCATTTGCTCTCTGGATGGATGCATGTCTCTCAGGGCTCGTTCGCACTAGGGGCATTTTCGGCCTTTTCTCAAGCGCAGGCTATTTTTAAAATCGCACACAAAACGCTTATTCAATTAATCTCTAAGAGAAGGTTCATATCAGTGCGGTTCGTGGGCTGTGCGTTCAGCAAAGCGGTGCCTGTACCATTTTTTGGGCGTTTTTGCTATAATGGAATGTATAGGAAGAGCGCTAAACGCTCACAAAACCGCTTTCTGCGGTGATTGCGTTTGCAGTTTTTAGAATAAATACATTGTATTATTTTCTATGTCAAAGAGTTCACTTCCTGTCTTGCGTCAGGGAGTGAATTACAAAACCTGAAAAGCGCTTAGAAGAGTGCTTTTACCAGAAACGCAGCGTGCAGTGGAGCGCCGGGAGGGGAGGGGAGGGGGGGGGGGGGGTAAACGCACAAAAACGCAAAATGTTTGCGTTTTAAATTTAGGTGTGAAGGAAGCCTCAATGGTTTGCTTTATAAACTTAAAATCCACTTTAGTTTGAGCTGCATGTAGTCTTCTAAAGTATCGTAAGCCTATATCTAAAATGTACTTAGGTTGAGTGAATGTATAGATGTATTGGTCCATATTTGCCAAAAACACCAGCAAATTCACTGTGCACGCATAGTGCATGGCAATTTTACCAGCATTTACACAACTGACCTAGCGCATGTTGTGCACACAGCACAACTAACGCACATCTTGCTAATATAACACGCATTACACAAGCAGGTGTAAGCTCATTACCTAAATAACACAAGTTGCTTTATGTCAGCCCTTGGCAAACTACGGCCCGTGGGCAGAATCTGGCCCGCTGATAGAGGGCTGGATTCTTTCTCCTCCCTCCCTGCATAGTTGGGAGTGGAGCGTAATGACACATGCCAGCTTAGTGGAAACCGGCCCCTCACGCAATTGCAGCTTCCATCTGTGGGACAGAGCGGCGAGATCAGCGGTAACGGTGGTGACGAGCGGTCAATGCGACATAGTCTACGTCCAGTAAGGGCCGCAGCACCACCTGCTGGAGGAAGATTCACACTGCGTCGGTCCGGGAAAGGTTAAGACTATGCTGTGACTTTAGAAACCTGTGGTAGTAACCCAAAATGGCAGCTAACATAAAAAAAAATTAAAACAAAAAAAAATTCAATATGCAAAGTCTTGTGTTAATACTTCATCCTACTACCAATTACTGAATCTGAGAGAGCTTTGGCATTTTGAGTCCTATGGGAGAAAAGTGCTATAGAAATGGTATTGTTATTGTTTTTAAGTGCACTTAAATATTATCATTATTATAAGTTACTCTTTTGTGTGTAATCATTTGCTTTCCTAGTGGCTATGGTTTCTGTTGAATCCGGAGATTCATAAATGCATCTTTTTGATTTTATTTTGAATTGGCTGTATTGTATTTCTTTTTCCTTTCTTGGTATTCCCAGTAGTTTGATGGCAGTGAAAATGCTGAGGGGGAGTGAGATCCGTGCAGAGAGTGACTAGCTCAGTGTGAAGGCTTTTCTCTCCTCTTCTCTCTTCTGAAGGGCAGGCCACTCACAGAGCCAGATGGTTCCTGTCTGCTGGCTTTATTCAATGCACTTCCTCCCACAGAGGGGAGGACAGGGGGGCTTCTTTTGCCCTCCAATCCCCTCCTCTTCCAGCCACCTCTGGACCTTTCTGTTCTGAGGTTAGACATAATCTTTTATTGCCCAGTTGTTCGGAAGTGACCTTTTGGCCTTGATTAGATAGCACCAGGCCCTATCACTGGATTGCTTTTGAGCTGGCAGTTGGTTTTTTATGTGTTTGCTGATCCGGTGTCAGAACAATGCAAGGCTTTGCAAAATTTTTAGTACAGCAAAGGCCTCTTTGGGATGGGAGGGGGGCTGGGAGAATCTCAGTTGTATAAGAATGGCTAGTTCTTCTCCAAATACTTTTCCCTTTCCTGTTCGGCACTAAAAGTGGTTAAATATTGGAGGAAGATTTCTGTATGATGCCAAATGTTTTTTTCTTCTCCGCTCAGCCATCTGTAAACTGTTTCTTTGTGTGTAAAGTATTTTTCAATTCCTATATAGTGCAGCTGCTATTTTATTATACATCTAGATGTTTTTCCAGACTTCCAGCACTTAAGGCATTTTACTGCATTTCTTTCACTGCAGGATGTAGTCGGGTCATATGGCAAATGGCAACAGTGTACTCGAGGTTTGAACTCCAGCATATTTTTTCATGATAATGTTACAGACTGTAACTCAAACTGTGGCATTTCATAAAGCAGAGCATGGCTGCACTTCCAGCAAACCGTGCACCAAAAACGGCAGGAAATTACAGCAAAGGGCTGTCACCTGCTAAACTGATTAGAGTGTTTTAAAGGCGAACCCCACCCTCACAAAATTTGTGCATGTATCAGGGCTGAACAACTAAGTTTGCAAACTAGTGCTATTAAAAATTATTATTCAATTTCAAGGTGCAGCCAGCTGTAAATACAAACTGTCCCATCTGTACCTTGTGTTTCAGCACAGACAGCCCAGGTATTTCCTCTCCAGCATGAGCAATCATCTGCACAAAGCATTAGGTCTTGTTAGTTATTTTCCACATCTGCTTTAATTGAGTGTCTAGCATCAACATGGAAACTCCCAACAGTCTGTGTTGCGGACATGGTAGAAAGGCTGAAGGAAGTTGCTTAGAATTAGAGTAAGCAATATGAAATAATTGGGTATAGTCAGTAAACTATGTTCAAATTGACTTGCAAAGATAGCGCATGTAAATCTTTCAACGAAGGATTTACATAAAATTACGTAATGAATTGTATGCCATTTGCATAACAAGCGGCTAGCACTCTTGCCTTGCAGTGCTGGGTCCCTGGTTCATATCACAACAGGGCACTAGCTGCATGGAGTTTGTATGTTCTCCCCATGTCTGTGTGGGTTTCATTTAGGCACCCAGGTTACCTCCCATATCCCAAAACATACAGATAATTTTGTAAGGAAGATAGAACAGAGAAACCGAGAGCCCAATATAGTGTAGTATGTATTGGATCAGGGAGAATTAGTGTGGAGTAAGTATTATACTTACAAACATGGGTTACCGTTTAGGCAACCACTATATAGGCAGGTGGGGAGATTAGACCTGTCCCCACTCAGGATTAAGATGTCGCTCTCTGAAGAAGGAAAGGAGGGCTTGTCACCCTTCCAACCACCAAGGGTGGATATCTTGACAAGTAGATGTACAGAGGCGCCAAAAGGATAAAATATGCTAAAATGTTTAAAATATTCGGGTGGCGGCGGTGGACCGACCACTCAGAAATAGACTCGATGCTGTCGCTTAAGATAAAGACAATTTATTCACATACTCCATGAACAGAACCGCAACGCGTTTCACGGGTATATTCCCGCTTCCTCAGGCAATAAACAGACAGGAGTACACAGTACAGTCTCAAGGTCACGAATACAGAGGCGCTATTCGTGACCTTGAGACTGTACTGTGTACTCCTGTCTTTTTATTGCCTGAGGAAGCGGGAATATACCCGTGAAACGCGTTGCGGTTCTGTTCATGGAGTATGTGAATAAATTGTCTTTATCTTAAGCGACAGCATCGAGTCTATTTTTGAGTGGCCGGTCCACCGCCGCCACCCGAATATTTTAAACATTTTAGCATATTTTATCCTTTTGGTGCCTCTGTACATCTACTCATACAGATAATTTTATTGGCTTCCCCCTAAAATTGACCCTAGACTACAATGGACATATAACTATGGTAGGATTAGATTGTGAGCCCCTCTGAGGGACAGTCGGTGACAAGACCATATATACTCTGTGAATCGCTGCAGAAGATGACAGTGCTATATAAACACTAATAACAGCTAGCATTGTATATGTAACTGGCATTGCTTGTATATGGCGTGCTACCAATTTCCGTATCTAGGGTACATAAAAAGCGTACGTTGCTTGCATAATGTGCATTACACTGCTTGCGTAACGGGCTATACAAGCAATGCGTGCGTTGTGTGTGTTACTGTAGTTATGCAAATTGCATAACGTGTGTTACGTAATTGGTATAACATCATTTAACATGTACCATCACTGTCTGCACATCTACATTTTAACGTAATTTAGTGAATATACTCCAGTAAGATGCAGTAATCCTACCAATTTCTATATTAAAGCTGAAGTAACTGAATATTTTTCAACAGAGATGAAATCTCACTTTAACCACTTAAGTACCAGCAGTCTCTGCCCCCTCAGGACCAGAGACCGCTGGTACCAAAAATGGCGGAACACCGACGGATAACGACGAATCGCCGCACATACCCCCGCAATAGAAGACTGTGAGCCGGTGTTCCTGTGAGCCGGTCAGGAGCCGCATTCATTGGCTCCTGACCCTGTCTTTCAATGTCAGCCAATGGGAGCGGCTTGCATTGAAAGACAGGGCCAGGAGCCTGCGCCTTAAAAATGTTCTACATGCCTGGCCCATAATGAATGTGCTGATCTGTTGTTATAACTCCACTGCATGCCACGTGTGACTCAAACTACCAAGCAAAAAAAGTCATTCTGTTTACTGCTATCGCATCTTGAAAATTCTTAAATTATAACTGCTCTTTACTGGCTGTGACTGATTCCAAACACAGCTTTTTTTATATGCATGCGCTCACATGACTACACTAGCACCTACTGAAGGGCCAAGCGGCACATATGGGTGTGGGCCTGTCACAGATATACAAGGATCAATTCAGCAGACAGCAGCAGTGGCATTGCTCAAGATGAAAGTAAAACAGAAAGTGCCTCCTGTGCCATGTAATGGCCACCTTTGATTTTTTTTTCTATCTATGCTGTCACTTCTTTGAATTTTCCCACCATCAATTCCTGTTAGCTCATACTAATGGACCAATAGAAATCCTTGGCAGGAAATTCAAATGTACCACTGACCCTTTTGATCTGTATTGTGGCAAGCAAAGATGGTGGAAGGCAAGCATTACTAATATGAAACCCTGTTACTGTGCAAACAATGCATGAAAGTATGATAACTTGTTACTAGCAGTCTAGCACCAATATTCCTAACTCTTTCAGTCACCATTACAGTAATATACCCTTCTAAGCAAAGAATAAAGCCACATCCTGAGACTAGCGGCAGCATCTTGTACAGGTGGGATAGGTGCAAAGAAAACTGAGCAAAAGTTGAGCATTTTTTCATAGCAGTCAGGTTTCAGTTACCGTACTAGCAATGCTCTGTGTGATTTACCTCCACTGTACAGCAAAGGTAACCATACTCCTTGGAAACTGTGAGTGTTCCTGGCCTGGCCTAAAGTCTTTGTTTACTGAGTGTTATCAGCCATATTAATCACTGAGTTTACCTCATGGGCAGCCAGAAGCTGATCACTCCTCATTCCAGAGGACATAAACAGGAAGTGCCTTTCTCTTGTAAACAAATACTCATTTCAGCCTGGGGGTTTGTTGTCTGCCTGGTATATACACACTATTTGTTATCACAACCATAACACAGCTGAAAGTGTTGAAAATGAAGGACTGTATTAATACTTCTGCTTTGTACTTCTGGGATTCCTACCAAATGCAATGTCTGTATGGAGATAGTGTGTTCTTGTTTGCATTGTTTCCTTCCCACATACAAAGGACATACTGATAGGATATGTAACACCAACCCAAATTGGTATTACTGTGAGGCCCCTTGCACATTTGCGCGCTGTGTCACTCCGTGGTATGCTTCCCCGCTGCAAGGGCCATGTAAGTCTTTGGAGACTTGCATAGTTCACTCGATACAACGCGGTGCACCGGAAGTATCCAAACAACAAAGGCTGCAATGTGTTGCCACATGATCTGTGTCTACCGCACTAATTATGCAGCGGTGCAAGTCAATGGGCAATGTGTAAAACAGGGCCACGGCGCTTGTGTGGCTCGGCAGGAATCCTCGTGATGTACTTCCTGCCCAGCAAGAAGTATGTCTCTAGTGGGGGGCGGGCTTATGCATATGACACTGATGCCACACCATATCGCAGCGCAATTGATAGGTGTACAACTGGCCTGAATGTTAAATATTTTCCATAAGCACCATTTTGTTAAATACCATATTTTTCAGAATATAAGATGCACTTTTTTTCCTCCCAAAAAGTTACGGAAAAGTGTTATGCAGAGTGCGCAGGGGAGCTTCCAATATACTATACCTACTCCTGCCGCCGAGATCCTCTCCCCCTTGCTCCGGGACCTGCTTCTTGGGTGTTCCTCTACTGCATCCTCCGCAGTCCTCTCCCCATGGCCGGGGTGTTCCTCTCCTCCTGACAGCATTATCCTTTTCTATTGCAGGACAGGGCCACCGGCCACCTTCTGCTTCACAGATCTGCAGGGTCCTCCATACTCCTGCTTCTATGCATGCTGCCCCTGTACACTAGCGGCGCCTGTGCGCTGGGGGTCATGCATGGCATAATGCGTGATCACCGGATCTGGTATCGGTTGAAAAGGGCGCCTGAGCTGCCTGTATAAAAAGGGCACCGCCATAGACATAAATGTTATTTCTGGAAATATGGGTTACAAGGTGTAGAAAAGGGCGCCCGAGTTTTGATATGGGCTACACCAGGCGCCTTTTTTGTAGCCGAAGTTTATATGGGCTACACCAGGTGCCTTTTTTGTAGCCGAAGTTTATATGGGCTACACCAGTCGCCTTTTTTGTAGCCGAAGTTTATATGGGCTACACCAGGCACCTTTTTTGTAGCCGAGGTTTATATGGGCTACACCAGTCGCCTTTTTTGTAGCCGAAGTTTTTATATGGGCTACACCAGACGCCTTTTTTTGTAGCCGAAGTTTATATGGGCTTCACCAGGCGCCTTTTTTGTAGCCGAAGTTTATATGGGCTACACCAGGTGCCTTTTTTTGTAGCCGAAATTGGTATATATGGGCTACACCAGGCGCCCTTTTTTTACAGGCGCCCTTTTCATATAAACCCCCGGATCTGTGTAGTTTAGTTGAGGGGGGCAGCAGGGATAAGTGTAGTGTAGTGTAACATGTAGGGTCAACAGGGATTTAGTGTAGGGATGTAGGGATTAGATTGTGAGCTCCTTTGAGGGACAGTTAGTGACAAGATATATATATATATATATATATATATATATATATATATATATATATATACACACTGTACAGCGCTGCGTAATATGTCGGCGCTATATAAATACTAAATAATAATAATAATAGTGTTGTGTAGCTGGCAGTTTAGTGTAGATAGAGTAGCTTAAGAGACGTTTTTTCAGGGGTAAAAGGTCCATAAGACGCCCCTGCAGTATAGATGCAGCTAGGTTTAGTTTTTTTTTCCCTGATTTTTGCCACCTAAACCTAGTTTAGGTCTTTTATTCCAAAAAATACTGGTAAGCTATATATTTAAATGCTGCACTCCATATAGTGGGAACAGTCAAGTCTAGCTAAAGGTACGTAAAATGATATTCCTGACTCCATTGACTCTCCTTGTTAGCTATAATGTACAGTACATTTATTACTATTATTTAGTATTTATACAGCTCCGACATTTTCTGCAGCGCTTTACAGAATATATATAGTCTTGTCACTAACTGTCCCTCAGAGGGGCTCACAATCTAATCCCAACTATACTCATGTGTCTGTGGTAGTCTAGGGCCAATTTTAAAGGGAGGCCAATTAACTTATCTTTATGTTTCTTTGGGGGTGTCAGAGGAAACTGGAGTGCCTGGAGGAAACCCACACAGACACAGGGAGAACATACAAACTCCTTGCAGATGTTGCCCTGGCTGGGATTTCAACTGGAGACCCAGTTATTTACTATGCCAAGTTTCTGTACACATTTGTAGTACAGCACTTTAATTTCTGTAAAAAAAAAATTAATTGAAATAAAATTTTACTTTGTTTCTTGTATTAACCAGTCCCTTCACTTATTTTTGTTTGCATTTGGCATAGGCCAATGTGGCATATTGCTACCGCTTGCCATTGTAAATGGTCAAAAGAGTATAACTGAAATGCAGTCAGGACAATCTATCAGCCAAAAGCTACATGCAGTGTACCCAGCTAAGTTATAGAGACTCTGACCTACAATGATACAGGGATGTTCTATTACATCATCCATATCTAATGTGTGTATTGCTAGTATAACACGTTACGCAAATGGTCTAACAAGGGCTATGAAGCAACACTAGCATTACGTACACAATGGGAGTTGTGTTATGAATGCGACATAAATACCTTACATACATACAGATAGCATGGGTATTTTATTGGGGTTTAGTGAATCAACTTGTGGGAATAAAAAAAAAAATCCTTTGCATGAGAGAGGGAGTATTTTACCCATTCTAGCACCCACCCTCCAGCAAACATAAATGTATGTTCCTCATCTCCCACCCCCACATAAAAATGCAGCCTTCCCTGTATGGCTGATAGCTTCCAACAGCAAGTCTAAAGGCGCATACACACATCCAATTTTGATTAGCCAGTGTGTGGTCAATTTTACCACTTCTGTATAGTGTGCGGGACAACAGATTTTGTGCGATTTATGTTTCAATGCAATTCAATGGAAAAGAAAAATCATAGAAAAATTGCATTTTGGACGAAAAATTTTATGCAGTGTGGAAGTTAATTACATGTATTTTTCATGTTAACAAACGTTTGCTTACAAAAGCAATTACAAATGTTTATTCAAAAAAGAAACAAAAGTCTTAAATGCAGAATTGTGCTTGCGGAAAATTGCATGCATTAAAAGCAAGGACAAGTTTGAACAGCCCCTTAATCATTTTGTTAGATTTGATATTTTCTCAGTCTTCATTTATGTGAAAGGCAAGTGAAACTGTGCTTTGACCTCACTTCCGCCCTCCCTGAGTAATCCACATGTGCAATCCCACAATGCAGCGCACCACCTCACCACTGGTTCAGAAGCAGTGCTCTGCAGTGCAAAGAACCAGGGATCTGGTGTGGGGTAAAGAAAGGGGTGTAATGCATTTATTAGGTATTTTACACATTTAATTTATCTAGTTTCAAACCACAGGCAGTTGCATATAATCACATCCCCTTCCCTTGACCAATCACCCATTTATGCATCAGTGCAGGACAGTAGAAAAAGGGAAGGGGATGAATATATTATAGATAAAAAGAACCCCCAGCATGCAACTGAATGGCAATGGCTATTAAAGGGCCAGTACTCCTAAGGTATGTGATAACTCCAATCCATAACAGCAGAAAAAGTTTTGAGTGCAGGATTAGAATCTTTATTACTTAATACACTCAGACCAGTTGCTGTTGAAATTTGATTTTTATGGTGACATCCCGCTTTAAGGGCTCTGCCTCTGACACAGGTGACCTGGGTTTGGATGTTGGCTCTTCCTGTTCAGTGAGCCAGTACCTATTCAGTAAGGAGACCTCTGGCTAGACTCCACTGAGCGCGCCCTAGTAGCTGCCACTCCTAGTAGCTGCCACTCAAGCACTTTGAGTCTGCCAGGAGAAAAGCACTATATAAATGTATTTGTTTTGTCTGGTGTTGATCAATGCTTTCAATCGATTATTTATCAGAGTTGATCTAAATGCATTGAGACATTTTTTGGGAATATCCAGCAGAAAATCAGAGTTATCAACTCTTCCAGGAATCAATGTGGAAAATGTATGGGCACCTGAAACTCCACAGATGTTCTAAACCTTCGTCACCTTATTACAATATTAGCAACATCTTATTGCTTCTTTGTCCCTTTCTAAATAGTTCTGGTATTTTTTTCCTCATCTATTAAAATTGTTAAAATGTTACATTCGGTGAAAGCTTGCCCTGCTGGTTTGACTGGTATGCTATGTAAGTTATGTTTTGTTGCAGTGTACTATAATTAAGATAGCACAAGAGAGAACAATAGCATCTAGTGACTGGTCACCAAGGCTGAAGGCATTGCCTGTGTAATATTAAAAACTTTTTTTTTACTGTGACAGGGAAGTGACACCCTTTTTGCCCACATTTTAACCCGTATGTGGAGCCAAAAAAAGAAACAATTCTTTGTGATATTTTGTTTTGTAACAACAATAATACTATACAATAATAAAACAATAATACTATACATTCCCTTTAAATGAATATGGGGTGCTATAATTCCTTGCCTGCTGTTCTCATTATTAGCTATGTCTGATAAATAATCACTGTGTTTAACAGCTATATATAACTATGCGCAACTTAACTACTCAAATACCACCCCACGCCAACGGGCGTGGTCGCGGCGGCAGCCCCAGGACCGCCTAACGCCAATTGGCGTCAAGTCCTGGGGCTGGGATTTGCAGGAGATCGAGCGCAGGCTGAGCGCGCATCTTCTGCTTGAGGTGCGGAGCTCCGCCCCGACTAAATAAACATTTGTCGAAAAATAAATAAACAAACATCTGGGGGGCGATCTGACCCCACCAATAGAGAGTCCTGTTGGTGGGGAGAAAAGGAGGGAGGAATCACTTGTGTGCTGTGTTGTGCGGCCCTGCAGCTTGACCTTAAAGCTGCAGTGGCCATTTTCACAAAAATGTGCCTGGTCTTTAGGGGGGTTTCCCACTGTGGTCCAGTGGTTAAAGAGAACCCGAGGTGGGTATTTAAAGTCGTAAGAGAACACAGAGGAATATCCTGTGCGCTATGACATGCCTCTGTGTCTCTGTATTGCCGCCTCAAAGTCCCCCCCGGGTCTGCTGTGGCCCCCTGTAAAAAGAGTTAGGCTAGCAACAATCTCCTTGTCGCTAGCCTTGTATTTACCTCCATCCTGTCATTCTATCTGGGCTCCCCCGGCTCTGTCCCCACCGCTGCCCACCTCCATGTGCTTCTTACAATTAGAAGCTAAGCCGCCACCCAGGAAGTACCTCCAGGGCATGGCTTAGCTTCCAATTGTAAGAAGCACACGGAGGCGGGGACAGAGCTGGGGGAGCCCAGATAGAATGACAGGATGGAGGTAAATACATGGCTAGCGACAAGGAGATTGTCGCTAGCCTAACGCTTTTTACAGGTGGGCACAGCAGACCCGGGGGGGGGAGACTTTGAGGCGGCAATACAGAGACACGGAGGCATGTCATAGCGCACAGGATATTCCTCTGTGTTCTCTTAAGATTTTAAATACCCACCTCGGGTTCTCTTTAATCATTAAAAGGTGCAGGCATAACACAGCTCCTGTGTGAAGGCCTCAAAGTGCTGAGCCACATAATTATACCTGCAAATGTTGTTGACTTGGGTATTCGCGCAAAAAGGGTTAAATACATCCTTTCAGGCTTTGCAAAAAAAAGAACCTCCAGTGGAATTCTATTCTTTACATTCCTGGAATCAACCACAATGGATACCTGATACTTCCTAATGTCAGATTCCAGACTCACAGATTTCTATCTGGAAGGTTTGACCTTGAATGCATCTCAACACTCTCTACTATGACCTGAGATGGTTAAATATCAGAACTCATTTACTGGTTGCTTCTTGCATTAAATAGCTTGCAGAAAATAAATCTAACAATTCTTAAAGTAATAAGTAATGTACAAAGCACCTATTCCAAGAGCACTACATAGAGTTCCAGCACATAGCAGCATTTCAGCTAGCAATAGAACAATCTAAAGATTCTCAACATAGTTTATACATTTGAGGGCAATGCCAGCGTCTCTCTATTTCTGCTATGATAAAAAATCCTCATAGACCTAAAACTAGCTTTATGTGTGTGTTGCTTCTTTCAGTACTGTTGAAACATACATTTGGAAGTCCTTGTTCTCCTGTCTTTACAGTTTCACCTCTCGGCAGTGAATTCTGCTGCAAGACTTATCCACCCTCACCATCGCTAAATTCAAGCTACTGCAAAATGTTCCCCATTATCTCTGACCTTATGAATACACTTATCCCTAATCAAATCAAAAATAGCTTTATTAGTATGACCAAGATACAGACAGGCATTGTCAAAGCAAGGAGAAATGGGGGACATGAAATGGGAGTGGGGGGTACAATGGGTAAGTAATGGTTTGTTTATGCACCCCTCAGTCTGTGGCATGATGTGACATAGTGTGTAGCGATTGTCACTGTGGACTCTTCTTCTTCTTGAGTTTTCCCTCACTCTCTAATGCGTGTAAGTCTGGAAAAAGGCCCATCAATTTCTAAAAAAAGGTGTCCCTGGTTGTAGTAATTTGGGGCAGTGCAGCAGGAATTGATGGTCATCCTCGGGGGTCTTCAGCTTGCAGTGTTGGCATAGTCTGTTCTCCAAATTTTCCTCTTGGCTCATAAAATGTAACGCGCACTACACTAGTGAATATCGACACACGTGGTATGCTATAGCAACATGTGCATTACCTTGGTAGAGCATACAGTGAGAGAAAAAGACTGGCACTAGATGTTGCTGGGAACTAGACACTACTGGATTTTGTACAAACTAAGTGCTCCTAAAGAAATGTAGATTCAATGTAATGCTAGCATGGAAAGTTGAGGCACTGTATATTGCAAACTTGTACCTTTAATCACAGTAAAGCAGACATCGGGGTATGCAGCAGGGGTGAAGAGAGCTTGACAGCCATTTCTCTTTAAGAAAGCTTCCTCAGAGGCTAATGAGATATACCCTTTTTCTCATTAGCCTCTGAGGAAGCAGAGATATACCCTATGTCTCTGTCTCATTGGCCTCAGGGGAAGCTTTTTTTTTATAGCGGTCAACGTCTCTTCACCCCCGCTGCATACCCCGATGTCTGCTTTACTGTGATTAAAGGTACACATTGCTAGCATTGCCTTGCTAGCATTACCTTGGTAACATAAATGGGGGTATGTATGCTATGCATGTTACATACCGGTGTAACATCGGTAAAATTGCCATGCGCTACTTGTGCACAACCTTACCTAACCTTAGTAAAACAACCCCCTGATTTTTATTTTTTTTCAGGTGAATATATGTTAATCAAGAACAGCCCAGCCATTAGCTCTGGAAAAAAAAGAAACACACTGTTGTACTGATGTTCACACCTAATACATATTATGCTTAAAATCTTAAACATGAATTACGGTAATTCACTAAAACTGTCAACAAAGCATGCTATCAAAAGCTAACTAATGTCAAGTAATATTTCTTTTCAATAACACTGACTGAGAAAGTATAAAAGGCACCTGGCTGTTTTTCCCCTATAGATATATTTATTTAGGAAGGGAAAAGAAATGAGATACTTCAGTCCATTCATCATTAACTGAAGAAGAGCTGAGAGTGGAATGAACTACTGGTTCTAAGTCACCGAGAGACGTCATGGGAAATGCTCCATACATAGGAGCATTCTTCTCGCATTAGCATTTTCTTTGGAGATGTTAGGATTGACCTGCTTTTGTTTGAATGTCTGGTGACATTTCAAACCTTCCTTTCCCTTTTATGCCCCTACAGAAGGTCAGTGCTCTGGAGCTTGGAACAATTACAGCTAGCACACTCCTCAGACCTGTTACTTTAACCCATTTAGCCCTCTTATTGCCAGAGGTGTGATGTTTTGCTGTTCTTAACCTAAAGTAATCGCTCCCTGCAGGGTAGCAGCCTGAATTTTAGGGTGGCACTGGCACTATGGAACAATGGGCAACCTTTTTAGATAGGACAGTGGGGAAATGGTTGACATCTCTGCTGTCATTGGAACAGAAGATGCAAAGAAAGAAAATCTCTATTACAAGTAGGTCACTACAAAGATAAAATATTTTAGTAGAGCTATAAAGCGGTAGAAGTTCTGTTAGTATTATTGTTATGTGTTTATATCAGTACAATTGTACAATTTGCGGAAGCTAATTCATTTACCAGTTTGTTTGATGGGATGTGAACGGAAACCAAAGTGCCTGGAGGAAGCCCACACAGGTGTGGTGAGAACATAATTTATTTGCCTGAGGCATGTTTGGGTTTTTATTACTCTTATCTGTGCTGTGAAGACTTCTCTTCACTTTACATCCCAATGCCTAGGCAACGATCACACAACCAACACTGGAATTTCAAGTTTCCAAAAGAAAGGAGAGGATTTTAGATACGCCTTATTAATGTCTACTCTGGGGGATGCTTTGAAGTGAAACTACATTTTCCATATCAAAGAGTTCCCCCAGTTCCCTGTTATTTTTCCAGTCAAAAAGATTGTAAAAGGAACCTAAATGTCCTATTACTAAAAAGCTATGCTAAATAATAATAATAATCTTCACATATGTATAGTGCTTTTCTCCTGTTGGACTCAAAGCACTTTAGAGCTGCAGCCACTAAGGGCGCACTCAGTAGGCCAGCCTGCAGTGTTAGGGAGTCTTGACCAAGGACTTTTTACTGAATAGCTACTGGCTTCAGCCAGGATTTTAACCCTGGTCCTCATGTCAGAGGCAGAGCACTAGGTAATGCCCAGTGGTGTTGATCCAGGGATTTTATCTGATTGCCATCTGGATTCGGGAAGGAATTTTTCCCTTTTGGGGCTAATTGGACCATGCCTTGTTAGGGTTTTCCGCCTTCCTCTGGATCAACAGGGATATTTGAGGGAGCAGGCTGGTGTTGTTCTTTGTTTTCGGGTTGAACTCGATGGACATGTCTTTTTTCAACCCAAATAACTATGTAACTATTAATTACTAAGCACTTAACCAGTACATTATTAAACCACTAAATATAAATATGTCTTAAAATTAACCTTAACTCAACTACATAGTCAACAAGCAATCGTTCTCTAATCCATCTTCACTACCATGGTAACCTGGTAACAACAGCATTAAGGATTGCTTAAATGATTGTTTTAATGGTAAAATGTCTGCAGTGGTCAATGAGGATCTGTACGATTGTTGTTCAATAATCTGATGGTTGTGATTGCCACACATCACAAAATATTGTTTAGCAAATTTTAGTTAAACGATGTTACATGATATCACAAGAAACAAAAAGTCATTGGTCGAAGGAAAAATTGCTGCAAAAATTGCACGGTGGGTATGGCCCTTTAGACTAGTATATAATGTATCCCTGTGTGACTCTGAAAGGTTACATTGCATGATCTGGTTGGAGCCAGGATTACACAGTAGCCACTGGAATTTCAGCCCTGTTCATTCTGGTGCTGGGTGGTTTGGCACACATTTCATAATAATAATTATAATAATACTAATTCCAGGATTTTTATAGTGCTTTTCTCCAGTCGGAGTCAAAGAGCTTGCAATACAGCCACTAGAGTGCACTCAATAGGTAGTAGCAGTGTAAAGCCCCATCTACACAATACAATTTTTTTGTGCAATTCGATTGGATTGAATTTGTTCGATTAAATCAGACATGTCCAATCGGGATTCGATTAGATCGGTAGTGTAATCGATTTGCTATTGTTTTGCAATGACATTCGACCATACTATCGAATCGAATCCCGATCGGACATGTCTGATTTAATCGATCAATGGAATTCGATCCAATCGAATCGCACGAAAAATTGTATGGCGTAGATGGGGCTTTAGGGGGTCTCACCCAAGAACTCCTTTGGTGTTCTATAGGTGCAGCCACGATTTTTACCCAGGTCAGAGGCAGCCGTAGAGCCCTTGCGTAAGAGTGAAATTGCCACTGGAAGACTTCGACGCAGGATACAGCCAATATACGGCTTACCCTGCTCCTGCACAAGTCCCAGCGACGTTAATTACTATTCTTCCTCCAGGTCCACGTGGATGGTTGGGAATTGGTATGTAATTTGGCTTCCAGCTATTGCTGGCAGCCGAATTACAGTGTTTTAAAAGTAACTTTAGCTCCGTTTTCTAACGGCGCTGAACTTACTCAGTGTGCGTCACCATAGCCGTAATTCCTATTACAGTCTATAGTGGCGCCGGCTACGCCCAAATCTCCTGCGCTTTAATCAACGTACTTGGAGCCCTTAACCACTACACTTTCCAGCCACTGTATTGGTTGCTAGGTTACGAAGAGTTAATATTTTTTATGTTTGGGGTGGGGGAGTTTATAACAAGGATTACTGGGAGATGAAGGCAATTTTTTGAGATAGTTACTACTGTGTATACTTTACTTCTAGTTACTTTAGGCGTTGCTATAACATGGAGGGTAATAAATCATTATGTTGCAGGAGTAATGGTGGAGGCTGGACTGCTCAGGGATGGAGTACGAAAGGTTTTTGGTGGGGGCATTTTGTTATATCCTCTGAGAATTAGGACTGGTATGAAGCAGACCTAAGTGGCAGTACTAGCCGGATGCTTTCTGCAATGACACATTCAATGGAATCTACTCCATTGACATGCATTGGTTGCAGAGCTAATGCGGAAAATCGCAATACAGTTTCTGATGTAGTGGAAATGGGCCCTAATTGTTGACTTTTTTTCTTGACAAAACACTGTGCTGTGCCCAATTCCTCATGCTCAGTGGTGATAAGCTAACTGTAATTGATCACCTTTAGGCCCCGTTCACACTGCACGCGTTTCCAGCCGCGTTTTGGAAATGCGTGCAGGTGGCCGACACGCATGACATCAGACAGTGCATAGAGTGCACTGTCTGATGTTCAGACTGCATGTGTTCCGAACCTGTGCGGTCCAGGAACGCATGCTGCACGCATTTTTTGTAAAAACGCATGGCTGTCCCCTTCACTTTTCAGTGATGGGATCAGCCACGCAACGCACACAAACACGGATGGCGTGCGTTCGTACGCGTTGCGTTCCGCACGCATGGCCATCCGCGTTTGTGATGTGAACAGGGTCTTACTGTAGATACAAGTGCAGGTGTCAGTGATTCTGTGAAGTCTGCAAAGATGCACAAAGTACATTCAAAATATTTATTTTTCTGCACAATATTCACACAACATAAGTCAATTGGTCCTGTGACATTGTGTATTCCCACGGTAGGCAGATGGATTGTGTAATGTCCGTTCATTGGATCGCGTCTCCGCGCCTCGATCCATCTTCAGGTGAGTATGTTCCTTATCAGTGCATTTCCAATCTGCCATTATACATACAAGCTTGGAAGATAATTCAATTAATTTTAAAGACCAGCCAATTTATTATTTTTGACTCACAATCATGTGGCTCCTTACAACATCCATCCAGTTATATGTTAAGTTTTGTTTCAAATATACATGACCAACTGATGATGATAACAGGGAAGAGTTAGTGGTTTTTGTAGAATCAGCACTGTCTAGGCTGTCCTGTTCTGTGTATGTGGATGACCGTGACCTGACATCAGCTTATAAAAAAGGCTCTGTAGGGATGTGAGAGAAAATCCCAACAAATAAGCAAATAACAGAACAATACGTACAGGAAAGAGATGTTTTATGACCCAGTGTGTTCAACCACTTTCAGTCAACTAAAATAATCTATAGCAATCACCCCACACTCACTAATGATGTCCTTGCTTTGTGTGACTCTTAAATTTTATGTTCCTCCCAGGCTCACAATGAAGGGCACACAGAAATGGAGTAATTGCCTCTGTACACCTTCCTGTTCAGAGTGGGCTGCAAGTTATTCACTGTAGCAAATGAATATGGACAATTTAAATAGGTGCAAATGGCAGGAAATCCACAGGCTTATTGCCACTGAAAGACAATGCTAACGTAAATTGGCTTTGCCAGTCAATGGAAATGGCGATAGCTCCCTATTGCAGGAAGCACTTGGGCATTAATAGAGCGGTTTGAAGTCATGCAGTACTGCTGAGATTCCCTAAAAATGATGTTTTCCCGAAAGTGTTTTTATAAAGCATACGTGCGCCTTTTTTTGCATTCTGTAGATGCGGTAGGTCAGGTGCATCATCTGTTATTTTAAAGAGGAAATTAATCAAATTGCTTTTTTCCCCCACAATATTAATTTATAGATTATTTAGTCAGTGTTTTTCCATTGTAAAATCTCTCCTCTCCCTGATTTACTTTCTGAAATTTATCACAGTTGGAAACATCTTTAGTTCTGCCAGGTGATCTGTATGGAATGTTTGGTACTGAGAGTTCTATGCACATAAGGAGATATTGCTTGCTTAGTAGCAGGGCTGGACCGAGGCAGAGGCGAGAGAGGCTCCAGCCTCAGGGCGCTGTGTAGGAGGGGGCGCACAACTCACTCAGCTATTATTCCCCTATTGTGTTTGAAGCAGACAGAAATAAGAAAAGGGAATACATGGCAGTGACTGCAAGCCAGATAACTAGAGATTAAGGTGTTAGAGGGTTGGGGGCCCTGGGGCGCCTTTTAGTCCAATAGCAATCAGTGTGTGACGGCTGGGGTGGGAGGGATTTAGGGGCGCACTTTGGTGTCTCAGCCCCGGGTGCTGGGGGATCTTGTCCCGGTGCCGTGTTCAGGTATTTTTACTGGTACTTCCAACAGTTACATAGCAGGTATTGTGCAATTAGCGCAACAATTAGCGCAACACACTTTACCCAGTTAGAAAAACAATACTTGGCAGACACTGGAATATATTCATGTAATGTCAGTAAAATTACCATGCACAGGCAGCAAATAGCAATTTTACCCGTACCTCTGACAGTTAAGCTGAGCGACTTTTGCATTATTTAGGTAACGAGGGTTGTGCTGATTGTGCAACATGTGCTACGGAAATGCCGAATGTACTGGTAAAATCACCAAGTGCTGCTTGAGAATGGCAATTTTACCAACAATGCAGGAACACATGGCATAGAGTTTGTTTTTGTGAAACTTTTTACTTGTTGCTTAGAAAGGGATGCTCATCATAGCTAAGGGCTGAAAGAGAGGAAGGGGAGAGGGGGCAGATCAGACACAATAATGGCAACCAAACACTAATATACACTCTGCTTGATTCAATATATAAGTTAAATTATACATTTACATATGCTGAAGCCAGATGGCAATACTAGTCATTGTCTTCTGGAGCCACTCCATGTACAGTTCTTCCATCTCTGGAATTCTGCACACTCAGAAGAGCACTTAAGCTGCTGTGATGGATTTCAAAATACTTTAACACTGGAATGACATGAAGCTTTCCAAAAGATATGCTAGGGTCAAAGCGCACATAAGTAAACAGGCATAGCGAAGTGATAGGGGACCAAAGGAAAATCTTTGCAGGACTTCCTGACCTTCTAACAACCGTTTAAAGTGACCTGAACGCTATAAAATACTGAAATAAAAACACTACAGCACCATTCGTTTCAATTACAGAGGCTCTCACGCTATTCAGTTAGGTCCATAAACATTAGGGAGCTCCCACTATTTTACCCCTTTCCTGAAATGTATTCAGATTATAGTTACTGTATATAATGAGTATGGACATAAAATGCAGACTCTTAGGTTTGAAGACATCCACATCCAAAAAGAACAACATATCCTAGTATTTTTATATTTTTTATCTACCCATAAAATTAAAGCCAAAAGTCTGCATCTTAGTGGTCTCAAGATCATTCCATTGTGATGAAGTGCAGAACCGTACTGTGTCAGTACGCAAATAATTATGGACCTAACTTTATATGGCTAAAATGTATCCAGCCTTAATTTGCAACTGCTGTCGGCCTGGACAAGGGACCCCATGGCTACAAAAAAATGGCAAACAGGAGGTCATATTGCATATTGCTGTAATTGGGATGTTATTCGGAATTCCGGCCTGTGGAGAATAACAAGAATAGTTCAGTTGCACACTAACCTGAATGAGCTGTAAGACTGGCCATACACATGGCAGCAGGAGACATCTGCACAAACTTGCTCAGAATACCACACTGTGGGCTCTCTGCAACATCCCAGCCTCTAGGTTTCCACATATATACAGTATATGGTACATGCACACTAAAGGATAGAGGTGATTTTTAAGCATAAACAAAATGGTCAGTCCCACTGCAATTTAGCTTTCTCCAGGGAGTCAACCAGTCCACACCCAGATCCACCAAGGGCGCAAGGATGCACAATCGCAGAACAAAGATGACCGGGTTTACACCTGGATTTATGCAACAATGACTAATTTATTAAAGCATCACTTGAGGATGAGGCAATTACATCCAGGAGCCTTGATCTCTCTGGTGGCTTCTGCATAAAGGCCAGCTATAAATGGACTATGAACAGCCGACCAGAGGTGTACAATGCAAGCTTTAAAGGACTGAATGTCACTTTTGCAGATGGTTAAGCCTCAGTATTTACTGAGAGCTGCCCAGGCAGAGCCCTTCTGAAGTTCATTCACAGCTGCTGATAAGATAGTTTGATCTAGTTAAACAAAACCAGAACACAGAGAAGTGAATTTCTTTTGCAGCTATATGTGGAATAAAGACTTTTCAGTGTGTGTTGTGCAAGAGTTTGGATCTGCTTTAAAGGGACTCCGAGCAGTGCAAAAACTATGGAAAGATGCATATCATTTTAAAGCTCTCTTTCTCCTCTTTCCAATGATATATAAACCGCCACCCTACGCCTTTTAGTTTTCGCTATTTTCGCGATTGAAATTGCAGCGGCCGCGATTTCAATCGTGAAAATAGAGAAAACTAAAAGGTGTAGGGCAACGATTTAGGTGTCGCCAGAAAGAGGAGAAAGAGAGCTTTAAAATGATACCCATCTTTCCATAGTTACTTGTATTACACAGGATGACACTTTCCCCAGTGTCAGCAGCTCCATTCAGCAGAATGGAGCTGCTGACTTTAGGAAAAAGTCGCCCTGTGTAATACAATGTAACTATGGAAAGATGGATATCATTTTAAAGCTCTCTTTCTGGTGACACCTAAATCGTCGCCCTACGCCTTTTAGTTTTCTCTATTTTCGCGATTAAAATCACGGCCGCGGCAATTTCAATCGCGAAAATAGCGAAAACTAAAAGGCGTAGGGTGGCGCTTTATATATCATTGGAAAGAGGAGAAAGTGAGCTTTAAAATGATATGCATCTTTCCATAGTTTTTGCACTGCTCGGAGTCCCTTTAAGCATCTTTGTAGCTGCCATTTACCAGAGGTCATCAGGTGCTGTTGATGTAGTGTCCAATGTTATTCTGGGTATGTTCTTGCTTGCTGATGGCTTAAAGGGCATATTATTGATAAAGTATGAAAATATCACCTTGGGGAATACTTAGGAGAAAATGTGAATTGAATAAGGGCTTATGCATCTTAAATAACAGATATGGTTGTAATAATGTTTGCACTGTAACATCATTCCCATAGCTGTTTCATGCTGTCAGTTGTATGTTTATATGGACGCTGCCATCTTGCTTGTGATGCTTGCTATTGCACAGTAGTTTTAAAAATTCTGTGAATTTCATTCGTTGTATACATTTGTTATCTGAATCATTACCAAGCCAGCTTACTTCTTTGATAGAAGGGAAATATCAGTTTTGTCCTTTGAGAAGAAGATGGAACTAGTTTCTGATAGCAATAATTATTATTCAGTACATTTACATAGTATATTTGTCTATTTTTTTTTTTTTGCAGCGGTTTAAAAAAAATGAAATATGTATATTAGGTATTAGCTGTTAATTACTGTACAGGACCTTGAAGAACGTTTTTCAGGACTTCTGTGTGCTTAGTCTGCTGTCTTATTTGAAAAGTTTTGTTTTAGACAGGTACACATTAAACAGAGAACCAGTTCTTAATGAAATAGGAGTGGAGAGCATTACTTTACGTTTTATCATTCATAATGTCACCTGGAAGAAGGGGAAGTTTTGTGGATACCGAAAAAACGAAAAAACAAAAGCCAATTGAAGCCAATTATTTAATTGTTTGCTTGGACTTTAGTGTTAGATGCACAAGGTTTGTAGTGTTTGAAAAGCAGTGTCAGTTATTACATAAAATAAACATGCAACACTTGATAGTTTTCCGAATTCTCCCATTCTCGTCTTCTAGTGATTTTAAACATATGTGCTTATAAACTTATCTGATCTAAAAAAGGGGGGAAAAGCCTTGAGCCTTTCTTAAAAATCACACTGGGCCCCTCAGCTGTGTTTTCTTCCATTATTTTTAGACAAATTGAAAACAAATGCGTACAGGATATCACCAGGAACTCAAACCATCTGTTTGTAAAGGGCTGTGTTACTTCTTCATTTTAACAGCTTACAACATGCTGCACAGTAAAAAGCTTTTGTTTAATCCAGTCAATTAATTAGATTTTCTTTTATGGTAGAAGGGACTCTGTGACACTGGAGACACATTTCAAATGAGGACCAGAGAGGGACTAATATCTCACCACCTTTACTACGCGTTTCGGTCATCTCCTTTCTCTCTAGGCCATATTTGAAGCCTTGTTCTTTCTAACTTTCTTCAGCTCGATCTCTGACCCTAATGTGAGACTTCTTTCTTAAATTAGTCTAGGTTTAGATAATTCCGTTTAGTAAAGCTACACAACAAGCATTTAAATTAACCTTGGAAGTGGAAACATGAAAATAAAACGAGCTACTTTTAGAGAGCATTTGGATAGGGTTGGAAGTGATCATTTCTGGTGTGTTATTTAAAGGAGAAGTCCACCAAGAGGTAATTGAAAAATACACTGACCTATGTGCAATAGACTTTACACTCTTGCCACTTGATTGTCATGTGATCAGCCATCCACTATTATTATGAGTTTCTATGGGGGTTGCTGCACTAAATGGTGGTGAATTTGCCATATGCAGAGAGCATTTTAATAACGCTCAGTACTTGTGTAACTGACCCACTGCCATCGCTGCACTCCGATCCACTCGTACAGATACCCACACTGCTGGCCACATTGAGGAAGGGAGCTTGCGGTGTGTCCACCTGAGGGGAATTCTGTTTTGCTCATACCAGTTTAGGGACACCCTTTCCGTTGCATAGCAGTCATACTCCTCACTCATTTCTTCACAGTTCCAAAACCCTAAACAACTTTTTAACCTTCAACTCCCTACTCTGCCCACCCGCACACTTCCTCCCCATCTTCATGTTTATCAGCTGAAGATTTTGCATCATACCTTATTAGTAAAATTGATGCAATACAAAATAGCTTCAAAATGCAACCCCTTTCACCAGTCCAACTATATACTCCACCTCTCTACCAGACCGGTCACTCAGGGTAAGCATAGGACATATACATTTTGTCTTGTCTTAGAATATGTCTGTCATTAAGCTGTAACTTCATTCTACACTAGCTTCAGTAGTTCTGTTTTTTCTGGGGAATTCTATTCTAGTCGTTCTCCACAGATGGCTGGGAAGTTCTGAAGCCACTTCGGCTCGACGAAACTGAAAGTATGCAAATAAGTTGCTGTAGCAGTATGGAGAGACACCTGTGTCTTCTGACATGTTTTCCCCTTATCAATGAACTGAGTCCTTTGAGGTAATTTCCCTGTATATTTTTGTCATATTTTCTGTTATGTATTGCGCATATGCCAAGTGTGTCTTTTGGGGATATAAGCTCTTCAGAAATAAGAAGAAGTAAACTCAGCTTGGCTTACTATGCGCTGTGTGTGTGTGTGGGCATTCTTCAACAAGCAAGCTCACTAGGCCTAGTAAAAGAGGCTTGAATCATCTTACTGGTAGACCTTGGTTGGTCTTAGAAGTGTCAACAACAACAACAACAACAGGCGCATGCGCAGTACAGCCCGGCGGACGTCCGATGACGTCAGCGCGCCGGCGTGGGACGCAGAAGTGCCAGGAAATGGAGCGCAGAAGAGCCCGACCTGGCAGCCGGCCTGGCTAGGTCGGGTCGGGCACCGGAGACCACCGGGAGCCTGCGGAGCGGCGGCGAGGGCACCTCCTGCCTGCCACGGGCTGGAGGAAGCCCCAGGTAAGTGGAAATTTATTTTTATTTTTTTAATCCCCTCCCTGAACCTTCCCTTTAAAGAGGAACTAACCAAGGATTGAACTTCATCCCAATCAGAAGCTGATACCCCATTTCCCTTGAGAAACCTTTACATTTTCTCAGACAGATCATGAGGGGGCTCTGTGTGGCTCATATAGTGGTGAAAGCCCTCCCACAATGTGATGTCGTCATCTAGGCACTGACATCACACTGTGGTAGCCTTGTTGCATTGTGGGAAATAACAGCTGTTTCCTACTGCCAACAGAAGCAGCATCTCCTTCCACAGAGATCAGCTGCCAGCAGTGCAGTTTCTAGGCTAAAATGCACCCAGTGCAAGGGTGTAAAAATTGCGCCCCCTACCCCCCGGAGCAAGGTATGGGTGCCCGTAGTATAGGTTAGCCAGGTCTAGTTGCACTTAGTATAGGTCCGCCCAGAAAAGGTAGCCAAGAATAGGTACCCCAGTATAGGTAGCCAAGAATAGGCACCCCCAGTATAGGTAGCCAGGCATAGGTGAGCCAGTATAGTTGCCCCGCTATAGGTTAGCCAGGTAGGTGCCTCCAGTATAGGTAGCCAGTATAGTTGCCCCCGGTATAAGTTAGATTGGTAGGTGCCCCAGTACAGGTTAGCTAGGTGGGTGCCTCTAATATAGGTAGCCAGAATAGTTGCCCCCAGCATAGGTTAGATAGGTAGGTGCCCCCAGCATAGGTTAGATAGGTAGGTGCCCCATTATAGGTTAGTTAGGTAGGTGCCCCCAGTATAGGTTAGTTAGGTAGGTGCCTCCAATATAGGTAGCCAGTATAGTTGCCACCTGTATAGGCTAGCTAGGTAGGTAGGTGCCCCCAATACAGGTTAGATAAGTGCCCCAGTATAGGTTAGATAGGTAGCTGCCCCCCAGTAAAGGTTAGATAGGTAGCTGGCCCCCAGTATAGGTTAGATAGGTAGATGCCCCTCAGTATAGGTTAGATAGGTAGGTGCCCCCCAGTATAGGTTAGATTAGGTAGCTGCCCCCCAGTAAAGGTTAGATTAGGTAGCTACCCCCCAGTATAGGTTAGATTAGGTAGGTGCCCCCCCAGTATAGGTTAGATTAGGTAGCTGCCCCCCAGTATAGGTTAGATTAGGTAGCTGCCCCCCAGTATAGGTTAGATAGGTAGCTGCCCCCCAGTATAGGTTAGATTAGGTAGGTGCCCCCCAGTATAAGTTAGATTAGGTAGGTGCCCCCCAGTATAGGTTAGTTAGGTAGCTGCCCCCCATAATGGAGGGGGGAGCTGGAGCCACGAGGAGGGCAGCCCGACCTCTCCCTCCCTTCCTCTCCTCTCCCGGGCCGCCCTCCGTGCTCCCCCCTCAGATGCAGAGTGAGCAGGAAGCACTGTTTACAACTCTCCTTCCTGCGTTCCAATCGCCGCTCTCTCGCCGCCGGTCTTCTCCTCTTTGCATACACGCTGATACACACGCTGATTCCGGCTAAACAGGAAGCAGCGTGTGTATCAGCGTTTATGCAGAGAGGAGACCGGCGGCGAGAGAGCGGTGATTGGAATGCAGGGAGGTGAGTTGTATACAGCGGCCCGGGAGAGGAGAGGAAGGGAGGGAGAGAGAGGTCGGGCTGCCCTCCCCGTGGCTCTGGCTCCCCCCCTCCATTACAGCGCCCCCCTCCCAACAGCGCCCCCCTCCCAACAGGGCGGCACGCCACGCACGGCCCTAGAAACGGGCATGGCTGCCAGCAGTAAAAATGTCGCCATGTGATACATTTCTGAATGTAAATCAGGGAGAGGAAAGATTTTACATTGGGAAACCACTGACTAAATCATTTATAAATAATTATTGTAAAAATTAAGCCCTTTTTTCATTACAATTTTTTTACTGCAGTTCCTCTTTAACCGAACAATGTCTTTCTTCACTAATCTCTAAAGTTCATCTCACTTCCTGTGCTCTGGACCCTATTCCCTCTTATTATCTTATCTTTCAGCTCTCCTCTTTATTCATCCCATCTCTAACAACTATTTTCAACCTCTCCATTGCAACTGCCATTTTCCATTCCTCATTTAAAGGAGTACTGTAGGGTGGTAGGGGGGGAAATAGTTCAACTTACCTGGGGCATCTAATGGTCCCCCCAGACATCCTGTACCCGTGCAGCCACTCACCAATGCTCCAGTCCCCGCCTCCAGTTTACTTATAGAATTTCCGACTTCAAAGTTGGAAAACCACTGTGCCTGCGCGGCTGCGCCCTTGCTTCTGCTGATTTCACCAGGAGTGTATTGCGCAGGCCCAGTATGGTCTGCCTATGCGCTGGTACACTCCCATGACCTCGAAGGGAGCAAGGACGCGGCCGCGCAAGCGCAGTGGTTTTCCGGCTTTAAAGTCGGAAATTCCAGAAGTGTACCGTTGGCGGGGACCAGAGCATCACTGAGTGGCTGCGCGGGCACAGGACGTCTGCAGGGGATCATTAGAAGCCCGGGGTAAGTTCATCTCTTTTTCCTCCTACCCCCCCTACAGTAGTCCTTTAAACAAGTAATCATAACAACACTAAGTAAAAAACTTTCTTTGGAGCCTACAACCCTCTATAACTATTGTCCAGTCTCACTTCTTCCCTTTGCTTCCAAACAACACATCTATTCAGAACTGTCAAACTTCCTGTCTACTAACTCCTTGCTAGAACCTCCTCCAGTCTGGCTTTCGATCTCACCATTTCACTCACAAACAGTCCTCACCAAAGCTACAAATAGCCTCCTCATTGCAAAATCCAAAGACCAATTTACTGTACTAATACTCCTTGACCTTTCCTCTGCCTTTGACACTGTTAATCCCTCTCTGGTTCTCCAGACACTCTCATCACTGGGTGTCAAGGGCCCAGCAATTTCTTGGATTAGCTGTCTGGATGCTCTTTTACTGTTTCACTGTCTCCTATTCCAATTTGGCTTCATGATCTTCAGAAACCTGCTGGATTTCATGTATGGTTGCACTAACTCACTGGCTCCAGCCTGCTGATCACCTGACACCTAACGGATAAACAGTAACCAGCACAACTGTCATCTTCGTGTTTACTATTTACCTGCATCAGTGTTTTACTTCAGCTTACATCTGGAAATATGCCTGAAGAAGGGGACTAGATCCCAGAAAGCTTGCATCATTTAACTCTATTAGTTAGCCATTAAAAGGTATTATTTCTTACAAAACGTTGTTTTTTTTCTACCTATATAATCCTATTCCAACACAAACTCCTCTTCACACCCGCTATCTATTTGTGTACCACAAGGCTCCGTTCTAGGACCTCTTCTCCATCTATACTAAAGGCCTGGGACAATTAATATGCTCTTTTGGCTTCCAGTATCACCTCTACATTGATGACACAGAAATTTACCTCTCACATCCTGACCTCTCTACAGTATTATCTCGAGTCCCTGACTGTATGCGGTTTCTGCATTCATGTCATCTTGGTTCCTCAAATTTAACTTGAACAAAACAGAGATTGGAATATTTTCTCCATCTCTCTCTGCTCCCCCACCAATAGTTACAATTAATGTAGAAAATACCCCAATAACCTCAACTCCTAAAGCTCGCTGTCTGGCGGTAACTCGGGACTCTGAGCTCTCATTTACACCATTGAGTAAACATTAACAACTTCCTGCTACTTCCATCTCAAAAATATTTCCAGAATTCTTCCCTTTCAAAAGAGGCTACTAAAATGCTTGTACGTGCTCTAATCAAGTCCTGTAACTCCCTACTCTGTGGCCTACGAAAAAACATACTGACACCTCTCCTGTACCTACAGAACTCTGCTGCTTGTCTTAACCACCTCACCTCTTGCTCCTCTAAAGCTGCCCCTTTCTGCCAGTCCCTCCATTGCCTACCAATCACCTAAAGGATCTAGTTCAAACTCCTAAAACTATCTTAAGGGGCCAATACACCTAACGATTTTCCCGCCGATATACAGCAGATTCGATCACTGTGATCGAATCTGCTGTGAAAATTATTGGGCAAACGCTGACAGAACCATCGATTTCCGTCCAAAATCAATCGTTCCCGTTGATTCCCGTCGATCCGTCCGTACGGAAGTTTTTGCTCAATCGTCGGCGGGTTGGGAGTGCGTCGATAGCGGCGTTTGAATGCCCGACGCAATACAGCGGCAATACATTACCTGCTTCGCCCGGCGCGAGTCCCCTGGTCTCCGTTGTCTTCTTCTCCACTGGGCTCCATTTCCGGCAGGCTTCACTGAACTTCCTGTCCTGGCAGGAAGTTTAAACAGTAGAGCGCCCTCTACTGTTTAAACTTCCCCGGACGTGAAGTGAAGCCAGCCGGTCTGGAACCCAGCGGAGAAAGGCAGCCCTACGATCCCTCTCTGACCAGCTTTCAAGCAGCCATTGTGCCTAGTTCACTAGCCGGACAGGTCACCACCTCGAATCCAGGAGGACTTTCCAACTTTCTCTTCCACTATCTATCCTTTCTCTGCTCTCTCTCTCTCAACTTCTCTCTCTTCTTCTCATTTTCTCTCCCAAGGACACACAGCGGGCATCTGAAATTGCTGAAGAGCAGTTGAGCACCGCAGGTTGATGTAGGAGCTCTGCTCACATAGCACTCAGACTACCCCTAGGGTCCTTCTTTCACGATGGTTTGAGTATTGTGGATATGCCTTCTTATGTATATTTTACTGTAACGCTTATTGTAACTGTAACGTTTACTGTACGATCACTGACCCTGTATGTGCCAAAAACAATTTCAGGTACAACTCCTGTTGTACTTGGCAACATAAAGTTATTCTGATTCTGATTAATCTCTGGGTATCATCCAACCTCGAACCTTCATTCCTCCCAAGAGGTCCCCCAGATCCTCTTGTTGCCCAGCTTAGCCCCCTCCTCTTACTCTTGCATCCTGGACTTCTCACAAGTGTCACCTTTCTTTTGGCTCTCTCTCCCACAGCCTATCCATCGTGCTCCAAGCTTGGAAATGTTCAAAAATACCCTCAAGACAGACCTATTCAGACAAATAATTTGCTATAGCTAGAATTTAAAGATCACTTCTTCATTTGCTAATCCTTTTTCTTCTCCTCCATTGTCTCAACCTCACTACCTCTATTTTGTAAGCTCGCAAGGGCAGGGACCTCCCCTTTTGTTTCCTGTTTCTGTACAATTTATCAAATGAACATCTATCAGAATTGTTAATGTTATTCAGACTACACAGCAATTGTATGTATCTGTACTTGTGTCACTGGTTGCCCTGATTGTACAGTATGTTGAACTGCTGAGCTTACAAATTTCGGCACAGGGTGAAGCTGAAAGACTGCTTACCCTGCGCCTTCTGAAAGTCTAGGGTGGTCTTAATGCTATTCTCCCTTTGAGTTGTAGCAACTCAAGGAAGACTTGTAATTCTGGCGCCAGCTATTGCCGCCAGCCGAATTACCTAGTTGTTTTCTAATTAGTCACCGAGTACCGCTATAGCAGTAATACCACTATAGCTGTAATTGAGATTACGGCCTATGATGGCACCTAAATCATCAGCACAGCTCTGCTGGTGTATCTATGCTCCCAAGGGCGTAGCAATAAGAAGGTGCAGAGGTTGTGACCACATCTGGGTCCTTAGGCCAGAGGGGCCCCATAGGGTCCTCTCTGAATTTCAGTATTATCTCTCTATTGGTCCTGTGCTCCTAATATTCACTTCTATAAACACTTTGAATAGTGGTAATCATTAACAAGCTGTTCCCCATCCCCTTCTTGCACGTCTGGCACTGTAGTTGCCATTGGCAGGTTTTAGTGCGCCATATCAATTCTTATGTATACAGTGCTTGGGGGCCCCCAATGTAAAACTTTCACCGGGGCCCAGAGCTCCTAAGCTACACCACTGTATGCTCCTGTTGTTGTATGTTTTGCGCGTTGTACAGTGCTACTGAATGCTCTCTATAAATAAAAATAATAATAATAAGAGCTGGATGTAAAGAGCACTTGGGACAATTGGCTGGTGTTCTAGAGGAGTATTTAGCCAAGTGGACAGGTAGGTGATAGCTCTGACGCAGTACAAATATTTGAATAAGCCTATCACACAGACATGGAGAAACCAAACGAGGGGTAAGTGCCTGAGCCCACTGACGCATTTGTATCTGCTTCTGTCTGCTTTTTAGCATCTCTAACATTGATGTGTAACTGAAAAGCGGACACAACTGCACCAGTGGGCTCAGGCCCTAAATAAACATTCTGCCCACTGTTCATCATCCAATTGTACACCTATAGTTTCCCAAAATTATATCATATTAAAAGGAAATGGCATAAAATGCCATAAACAAACATAAGAATGAATAACCTACAAAGTATGTTTTTAAGACACTCGTCATTTTTTTCCTTCACTTTTGTTTTATGTTCCATTGTTCTTGTATAAATAGTGTCTCTGTTTTCTAGAATATGCTATTTACTGTAAAAACACCAAACAGTTGGTATCTTAAGCATGCTTTGAAGAAATTGCTGTATAGCTTTGAATGTGCCTTGTTATTATTAGAAGCCTTTTACAGCTATCCCTTTTTTGTTGGGGGTAAGATTGCTTTGTTATTTCTTCCTTCATGTGGCATTCTTAGAATTTCCTGCAATGTGTGATTTTGAAAACAAACAAAATGTTATTATTTCACTAAATAATTAACAGGTTTGGGGTGCAGGAATAGCGTCTCTGAGTTTAATAGTTTGGCTACAGACGTAAAAATATTCAGTTCATAGGATACTATAATTACTTATTATTAATGTCATGCAACCCAGCAAGCAAATGTTTTGTTTTTTGATGTTTAGTTAATAAACTGCGTTCTTTAAATTGAAATCTCCAATGAGCTTGTCCTGAATGTTGTCTTACTCCATATGACTTTTATTTGCATCAAAATATATATTGCTGACTGTGATGAACAACTCCTTGCAAATGTTCAAAAAAATTCAATGTAGGCCTCAGTATATAAATGGACATTGTGTTGTGTATACATCTATAATAGCTGTTTACATAAAAACAACATTATGTCCTGCAGGACAGGCTGAATTTCGAAAGAGGCTCACAGTGGACAGGTAAGCTGAATGTGAGAAAAGGTGAAGAGCAGTGGTAAGTGACACAATGGACTTGATGAGCTAATGTTCACCAGAGACTGTAGAGTATTAAGCTACATACTCACCTTGTGATGCAGCAAGATGGATCCAGTGACGTCTCTCTGACAACGAGCACTGCCCGATCCATCTTCCGTTTCCGTACTAATAGTACGGTAAGCTGAAGTCATCACTGAGGACATCTTGTGGCCAAATTGTAATATTACATCCCCCCTTTTTTTTAGTTAATGATCCCTAGTTACCTTTTTTTCATTTTAATTTAACCCCTGACCTCCCACACTCCCCTAAAGTTACCTTTTTATTTTTTTATTTTTTTTAATTAAAAAAAATCTACAAATAAAAAAAAAATACATAGTTACCTAAGGGACTGAACTTTTTTATTATGTATATAAAAACTGTATACTACAATTACTTTATAAATTATGGGCTTGTAATTAGGGATAGACACAAAACTGAAAAAATGCACCTTTATTTCCAAATAAAATATTGGCGCCATACATTGTACTAGGGAAAAAATGTAAACGTTGCAATAACCGAGCCAAATGGGCAAATAAAATGTGTGGGTTTTAATTACGGTAGCATGTTTTATTTTAAAACTATAAATGGCCGAATACTGAGAAATAGTGAATTTTTAATTTTTTTTCTTAGTATTCCCATTAAAACTGAGTTAGAATAAAATAATTCTTAGCAAAAAGTACCCCCCAAAGAAAGCCTAAACAGTGGCGAAAAAAACAAGATATAGATTGTTTTGTTGTGATAAGTAGTAATAAAGATATAGGTGAATGAATGGAAGGAGCGCTGACAGGTGAAAATTGCTCTGTTTTTTTAAGGGAAAACCCCTTCGAGGTGAAGTGGTTAATTATTGCTGGATTTTTCAATTAATTTTCATGACATTTTTGCCTGTAACTAAAATGTGTCAAGCACAGGTCTAGTACACATTTTAAGTATAATAAAAGTTTCAAACACAAAATCATGTCAAAAATAAATTTAATTTAATTTTCCTTTTCTGCCGAGCAAACTTTTCTCTACTGTTCAGCAGAAATCGTGCCTTTTTTACATTAAAATTCCTGTTCAAATGCGAATATTCGCATCAAGAGCATGTGAAAATTTGCATTAAAATGCTGAAGTGCTTTTACTGTATTCTCAAACTGTCATTTGGCTCACTATTTACTAAAGGTAGCCATACACTGAGTGATGATGGGCAGATTTGACCAAGAGACAAAGCTCTCTGCAATCGAATCTGATAAGAGAGAGATCTGTCGCCTGCCCACACACCTCAGGCCGATTCCCCATCAATTTCATGCTGAAATTGATCTAGAATCGGCCTTGTGCGCCGCCTCGCCATCCCCCTAATGTGTGTGTTTCCACCCCGTGCCGCATGCTATATACATTACCAGTCCGCCGCTTGTCCTCCGGTTGCTCCAGCTCCCTGCGCATCCATACCTGTGATGTCACATATGCGCCCCGTTACTCTGGCAACCATGTGGGGTGCGTCAATAGAGCAAGGAGTGCACCAGGAGCAAGTGGAGGGCAAGTGGCGGTCATGGACAGGTAATGTATAGTGCACTGAGCACTGGGCACACATTACCCATTAGGGGGGACAGAATCGGGGGTCTCTTCGCTCGTCCCGAAATCGCACGAACAGGATCGAGCAAGTCGGCCCTACATCTTGCAGCATGTCTGATCGACTAATGAGACCAATTACGTCCCCAAATTTGTCGCATTGTCGTTCGGGCATGCACTTGGAGCCACCGACTTTCATCTGATTATGATTATAATAATCAAATCAGGTGGTCGATCGACCTCCAAGTCGCCTGATGTATGGCCACCTTACGCTATTACTGTACTATATAGAATTGTGACTCTAGTTGTGATTTAACTGTTATTTTTGACTGGAAAGACATTAATGACTATGCATCACTAGTAATATGAATATTTCACATTCATTTTACAGGTTGTGCAGTTTAAATGCATGAACAGCGTACTCTGTGGATCACTTCCCAAATACTTTGAGCTGTATTTACTCAATTATATAAGGGATTTAAATCCTGATAAGAAACATTTTTTTATGTTTCCTGTACAGAACTTGAAAGCTTATCACCTGTGTACAGCAAACATTTCTATCAGTATGTCAATATTTTGTGTCATACTCTACATCCTCCTGCCTGATTGGCCATTGACATATCACACAATACTGCAAATGAAAGAAAATTCAAAAGCAGTCTAAACTACACCTGTTAATTGCATTGCAAGAATAAAATAATTGGATACAATTTGTCTCATTTCAGTTCAGTACAGCTCTTGTAGTTACAGTAAAAGTTATGGATGGGTGGCACAGTGTCCCACATTTCAGTTCTAGTGACCCAGGGTTCTTTTTTTATGGCGTCTGTAGGTTTTCCCTGTGTCTGCAGGAGTTTCCTCCGGATACACCAAACGATATGCTAGAGCTTACAGTTGTGTTCAAATTATTCAACCCCCACTGAAATTGAGTGTTTTGGCCAATTTGACATTGATTTTGATCATTTCAGTCATCTTGTTTACAGTTAAAGGGACTCCGAGCAGTGCAGAAACTATGGAAAGATGCACATCATTTTAAAGCTCTCTTTCTCCTCTTTCCAATGATATATTAACCGCCACCCTACGCCTTTTAGTTTTCGCTATTTTCGCGATTGAAATTGCCGCGGCCTCGATTTCGATCGGAAAAATAGAGAAAACTAAAAGGCGTAGGGCAACGATTTAGGTGTCGTCAGAAAGAGGAGAAAGAGAGCTTTAAAATGATATCCATCAAGCCATAGTTCTATTGTATTACACAGGGCGACTTTTTGTCAAAGTCAGCAGCTGCATTCAGCAGAATGGAGCTGCTGACACTGGGGAAAGTGTCGTCCTGTGTAATACAATATAACTATGGCTTGATGGATATCATTTTAAAGCTCTCTTTCTCCTCTTTCTGACGACACCTAAATCGTTGCCCTACACCTTTTAGTTTTCTCTATTTTCGCGATCGAAATCGCGGCCGCGGCAATTTCAATCGCGAAAATAGCGAAAACTAAAAGACGTAGGGTGGTGGTTAATATATCATTGGAAAGAGGAGAAAGAGCGCTTTAAAATGATGTGCATCTTTCCATAGTTTCTGCACTGCTCGGAGTCCCTTTAAATCAAAGAGGCACTTGTAAGTCAGACAAATATAATATAACATTTATAAATGAAATGAAATAAATGTCTTATATTATAAATGAAATACATGTCTTATATTATAAATGAAATGAAATAACCACAAATGTCTTTTCTGTGCTCACATCATTATCAGTTTTATTCAACCCCCAAGTGACATCCATTCTTACCACTTAGTACAATGTCCTTTTCCAGTTATTACAGCTTTTAAACGTGAAGCATAGCTTGACACAAGTGTCTTACAGCGATCTACGGGTATCTTAGCCCATTCTTCATGGGCGAAAGCCTCCAGTTCAGTCACATTCTTAGGCTTGCGCGCTGCAACTGATTTCTTTAAGTCCCACCAGAGGTTCTTAATTGGATTTAAAGGGAAGGTTCAGGGACTATAAAAAAAAAAAAATCCAAATCCACTTACCTGGGGCTTCCTCCAGCCTGTGGCAGGCAGGAGGGGCCCTCGGCGCCGCTCCGCAGGCTCCCGGTGGTCTCCGGTAGCGCGTCCAACCTGGCCAGGCCGGCTGCCTTGTCGGGCTTCTTCTGCGCTCCAATCTGCGTCTCACTGGTGCGCGCTGATGTCATCGGACGTCCTCCGGGCTGTACTGCGCAGGCTCATAACTACATAATGCTGGGGATACACGGTACGTTTCTGTACCGTGTGTCGACCAGCTGATAATATTCAGCTGGCCCAATCAAGCCGCTCGACCCACGCCCGCTCGATTCCCACCTGCGGACAATGGCAGGGAATTTAGAGCTGATAAGGAAGCGCCTGCGGGGGCGAGCGGTAATCGATCCGCGCGGACGAGCGGGCACGCGACGAGGACGCGGCTGGGGTCGATCCGGCGGCTAATCGAGCCGCCGGTCGACCCGTGTATTCCTGGCATAAGGCTACTTACACACATCCAATTTTGATTTCCCAAGGACTGGCAAATGTTACCACCTCCATGTAATATGAGAGCTTACCTACACAATCTTTCCATATTATTTAAAATCTTACTTAAATCTCGCTCTCACTACTTAAAATCTGTATTTAAAATCTTATACTGCAAGGAAGTGGTAAAATGTGTCAATCAATGGGAAATCAAAATTGGATGTGTGTATACACTGATAGTTAGAGACTAGACTTGTTCATTGTTCTTTGTAAAGTGCTCTGGAAAACTAATAGCCAGACAATATGATGAATCAACTGTTCAAGAAATTCCAAGTGCATATAGTAGATTGTCTCTTTAAATGGAATGGGAAGCAAAAATAAACATATGATAGAATGAATTGTATGTGTAGTATGGGTAAGAAATAGAACATTAGTAGCAGAGAACAGAGTCTCATATCGTTTCCAGTACAAGAACAATTAAGAAACGTCAGTTGTTATCTATGCAAAAGAGCTTTTCTGAGCTCCCCGACTCATCTTGGCTCGGAGACAATCCTATTTTCTGAAGCACTTATTCATCAAAGAAACAATGAGAGGCAGCTTCAGATAAGGTTTTACTGCAGGGGAGTTCAAAGGGTCATTAGCTCTGCTCTGTTTCATCGTTTAAAATACAGAGTGTGGTTTGTAATTGCAAATATGACAGAATGATGCAATGTTATAGAAAAAAAAAAACTATATACCTGAAAATAAAAATGTGAGACTCTTCACTTCTTTGCTTCTAATGTTCTATTAATTATCTGTACTACATATACAATTCATTATATCATAGTTTGTTTTTGTTTTTTGCTTTAGTGTCACTTTAAATCCAAATAAAACATGTTTAAAAGAGAAATCAATAAAATAAGCAACGGGTGTCCCTTGAATAGGTTAGTCCTCCAGTTATAAAAAATAAGTAATTTGTTAAATCCTGATATGGCTGTGATGCCAAATCACTTCAAAGTCCTGATTATAATCAGAACAACAGACAGTAATTTCCTTTGTGTTTCAAAAAAGATAAAACTTTTGATCTGAAGACCTTACAGTCTAGGGCTGGGCTGTTGTGTACAAATGTTAATAATTGAAAAGAATTCATAGCCACAGTATAGCAAAGGCATGGTCTCACCATGGAGGCGCCTGATCTGTGCTGTTGTTATAGTGCTTGCGCTGGTTTGTCCCCAGAATAATACATGATATACAGTAAACATTGTCATGTGTACCATGAATGTGGGTATCAACTCTCAGTTTACACAATAAAGGTGGCCACACACGATACAATAAAAATGCCTGATTGATCAGCAATCTGATATATATATATATATATATATATATATATATATATATATATATATAATGTGTGTGTGTATATATATATATATATATATATATATATATATGTCGATCGGGAGTGGTGGCTTTTTCTGATCAACTTTTATGAAAATTGAATTGTGTAGGGTAGAGTTTGTGTCAGGTGTCAGTTTCTTAATACTTACACCCAAGCAATTTTCTCAGTGATTTCATTAATTCTTTTCATGATTGGGTAAAGATTGAACACATGTATGTGGTACACTGGTCAGATTTTTCAAATGTTACAATCAATCAGAAAAATTGATTATATTCCTTGAATTGAAGAGAAATTTAAAAAATTGTATGTTGTGGGGCCATCTTTACACATGCAAAGCAATTAATATATAAACTACCTGTCCAGAAGAACTCTCTGAGAGATTAGGAAGGCAAATTTAGGGGTAGGGGTAGTCAATAGTAGGCAGATGTAGGGATGGTCAATGTGATGCAAATAATTTTGAGTTGATGCAGCATTATGCAAGTTTTATATGCAAATTTATGCAGCTTAAAGGGACTCCAAGCACCTCTCATGATTATGCCTTTAAGACACCGACCAGTATTGCAAAGTACTTAAAGATGCATACCTTTCTTTAGCTTGTGCTCTCCTCTTTCATTGGATTTCCACAGAGTTGTATTCGTAGGGCTCTTTCTTTTATTGGGTATGCATATTCCCAATAAAATAATAATAATAACAATATGAATACTTTTATAGTAACTTCTGTCTTCAGAGCTTCATAGACCCGTACTCCTCCTTAGCTTTATCCTTGCATTTTATTCCCAATAAAAGCCTGTGGACTGACTACTATGCGTCTGTACAGCCTTGGCCTAATGATGCTGCCCGAGGGATCGGATCCAGATCCCTGTTGGGCACATGCGTGTGTACAGGCCTTCAGGGTGTGTGCGCACATCAAATTTTGACTAATGGGAATGGGAAGCAAAAATAAACTTATGATAGAATGAATTGTATGTGTAGTATGGGTAAGAAATAGAACATTAGTAGCAGAGAACAGAGTCTCATATTGTTTCCAGTACAAGAACAATTAAGAAACGTCAGTTGTTATCTATGCAAAAGAGCTTTTCTGAGCTCCCCGACTCATCTTGGCTCGGAGACAATCCTATTTTCTGAAGCACTTATTCATCAAAGAAACAATGAGAGGCAGCTTCAGATAAGGTTTTACTGCAGGGGAGTTCAAAGGGTCATTAGCTCTGCTCTGTTTCATCGTTTAAAATACAGAGTGTGGTTTGTAATTGCAAATATGACAGAATGATGCAATGTTATAGAAAAACAAAAACTATATACCTGAAAATAAAAATGTGAGACTCTTCACTTCTTTGCTTCCAATGTTCTATTAATTATCTGTACTACATATACAATTCATTATATCATAGTTTGTTTTTGTTTTTTGCTTTAGTGTCACTTTAAATCCAAATAAAACATGTTTAAAAGAGAAATCAATAAAATAAGCAACGGGTGTCCCTTGAATAGGTTAGTCCTCCAGTTATAAAAAATAAGTAATTTGTTAAATCCTGATATGGCTGTGATGCCAAATCACTTCAAAGTCCTGATTATAATCAGAACAACAGACAGTAATTTCCTTTGTGTTTCAAAAAAGATAAAACTTTTGATCTGAAGACCTTACAGTCTAGGGCTGGGCTGTTGTGTACAAATGTTAATAATTGAAAAGAATTTATAGCCACAGTATAGCAAAGGCATGGTCTCACCATGGAGGCGCCTGATCTGTGCTGTTGTTATAGTGCTTGCGCTGGTTTGTCCCCAGAATAATACATGATATACAGTAAACATTGTCATGTGTACCATGAATGTGGGTATCAACTCTCAGTTTACACAATAAAGGTGGCCACACACGATACAATAAAAATGCCTGATTGATCAGCAATCTGATATATATATATATATATATATATATATATATATATATATATATATATATATATATATATAATGTGTGTGTGTATATATATATATATATATATATATATGTCGATCGGGTGTGGTGGCTTTTTCTGATCAACTTTTATGAAAATTGAATTGTGTAGGGTAGAGTTTGTGTCAGGTGTCAGTTTCTTAATACTTACACCCAAGCAATTTTCTCAGTGATTTCATTAATTCTTTTCATGATTGGGTAAAGATTGAACACATGTATGTGGTACACTGGTCAGATTTTTCAAATGTTACAATCAATCAGAAAAAATGATTATATTCCTTGAATTGAAGAGAAATTTAAAAAATTGTATGTTGTGGGGCCATCTTTACACATGCAAAGCAATTAATATATAAACTACCTGTCCAGAAGAACTCTCTGAGAGATTAGGAAGGCAAATTTAGGGGTAGGGGTAGTCAATAGTAGGCAGATGTAGGGATGGTCAATGTGATGCAAATAATTTTGAGTTGATGCAGCATTATGCAAGTTTTATATGCAAATTTATGCAGCTTAAAGGGACTCCAAGCACCTCTCATGATTATGCCTTTAAGACACCGACCAGTATTGCAAAGTACTTAAAGATGCATACCTTTCTTTAGCTTGTGCTCTCCTCTTTCATTGGATTTCCACAGAGTTGTATTCGTAGGGCTCTTTCTTTTATTGGGTATGCATATTCCCAATAAAATAATAATAATAACAATATGAATACGTTTATAGTAACTTCTGTCTTCAGAGCTTCATAGACCCGTACTCCTCCTTAGCTTTATCCTTGCATTTTATTCCCAATAAAAGCCTGTGGACTGACTACTATGCGTCTGTACAGCCTTGGCCTAATGATGCTGCCCGAGGGATCGGATCCAGATCCCTGTTGGGCACATGCGTGTGTACAGGCCTTCAGGGTGTGTGCGCACATCAAATTTTGACTAGCTACCGTCAGAGCAGGGACAAGGTCCTCCAGCACCCAAGGCTGAGACACCAAAGTGCGCCCCCACATCCCTCCCACCCCAGCCATCACACACTGATTGCTATTAGACTAAGAGGTGCCACAGGGCCCACAACCTCCCCAACACCTTAATATCTAGTTATCTGGCTTGCAGTCACTGCCATGTATCCCCTTTTCTTATTTCTTTCTGCTTCAAACACAATTAGGAATGACAGCTGAATGAATTCTGCGCCCCCTCTTACACTGCGCCCTGAGGCTGGAGCCTCTCCAGCCTATGCCTCGGCCCGGCCCTAGCTACCGTAATTACTGGCCAATTTTACCACCTTCACATGGTATGAGGGCCTACTGATTGTGTAGGCAAGCTCTAATACAGGGAGTGCAGAATTATTAGGCAAATGAGGATTTTGACCACATCATCCTCTTTATGCATGTTGTCTCACTCCAAGCTGTATAGGCTCGAAAGCCTACTACCAATTAAGCATATTAGGCAATGTGCATCTCTGTAATGAGAAGGGGTGTGGTCTAATGACATCAACACCCTATATCAGGTGTGCATAATTATTAGGCAACTTCCTTTCCTTTGGCAAAATGGATCAAAAGAAGGACTTGACAGGCTCAGAAAAGTCAAAAATAGTGAGATATCTTGCAGAGGGATGCAGCACTCTTAAAATTGCAAAGCTTCTGAAGCGTGATCATCGAACAATCAAGCGTTTCATTCAAAATAGTCAACAGGGTCGCAAGAAGCGTGTGGAAAAACCAAGGCGCAAAATAACTGCCCATGAACTGAGAAAAGTCAAGTGTGCAGCTGCCAAGATGCCACTTGCCACCAATTTGGCCATATTTCAGAGCTGCAACATCACTGGAGTGCCCAAAAGCACAAGGTGTGCAAAACTCAGAGACATGGCCAAGGTAAGAAAGGCTGAAAGACGACCACCACTGAACAAGACACACAAGCTGAAATGTCAAGACTGGGCCAAGAAATATCTCAAGACTGATTTTTCTAAGGTTTTATGCACTGATGAAATGAGAGTGAGTCTTGATGGGCCAGATGGATGGGCCCATGGCTGGATTGGTAAAGGGCCGAGAGCTCCAGTCCGACTCAGACGCCAGCAAGGTGGAGGTGGAGTACTGGTTTGGGCTGGTATCATCAAAGATGAGCTTGTGGGGCCTTTTCGGGTTGAGGATGGAGTCAAGCTCAACTCCCAGTCCTACTGCCAGTTTCTGGAAGACACCTTCTTCAAGCAGTGGTACAGGAAGAAGTCTGCATCCTTCAAGAAAAACAAAACATGATTTTCATGCAGGACAATGCTCCATCACACGCGTCCAAGTACTCCACAGCTTGGCTGGCAAGAAAGGGTATAAAAGAAGAAAAACTAATGACATGGCCTCCTTGTTCACCTGATCTGAACCCCATTGAGAACCTGGTGGTCCATCATAAAATGTGAGATTTACAAGGAGGGAAAACAGTACACCTCTCTGAACAGTGTCTGGGAGGCTGTGGTTGCTGCTGCACGCAATGTTGATGGTGAACAGATCAAAACACTGACAGAATCCATGGATGGCAGGCTTTTGAGTGTCCTTGCAAAGAAAGGTGGCTATATTGGTCACTGATTTGTTTTTGTTTTGTTTTTGAATGTCAGAAATGTATATTTGTGAATGTTGAGATGTTATATTGGTTTCACTGGTAAAAATAAATAATTGAAATGGGTATATATTTGTTTTTTGTTAAGTTGCCTAATAATAATGCACAGTAATAGTCACCTGCACACACAGATATCCCCGTAAAATAGCTAAAACTAAAAACAAACTAAAAACTACTTTCAAAAATATTCAGCTTTGATATTAATGAGTTTTTTGGGTTCATTGAGAACATGGTTGTTGTTCAATAATACAATTATTCCTCAAAAATACAACTTGCCTAATAATTCTGCACTCCCTGTACTATATAGAAGTGGTAAAATTGGAAGCATGTATGCACCCTTAGACCACAGTGATAATTCTTCCAGATGCAACGTTTTCACCCTGACCTATGACAGAATACTTAAGGTACAGCAACACATACACTGACTGCTTGCTAGCAGTTCTGAAAAATGTTACTTTTTAATTATAATACTGAATCAAGTTTAATCCAATCAGTTTGAATAACCTTGGTAATCTTGATTTCCCGACTTTATTCTACTGGAAATGTTGTCCCTCTCACATGTAAATTCTGACCATCTGCAATATCTGCCCATGTTCTGTAGACAGTACTATGTCGAGGTTCACGGCTATTTTAGGCGATAGAGGAGTTATCATACACTTAAGGCAGAATCCAGAATCAATAGACTGTTACTTTCTATTGTGTTTCTCTCTTTGTAGATATGTTCTGCTGATAAATGGTTTCCATTTCCTAGGTTATCTTTTTTTTTTCTTTAATGCATTTTTGCTGCTCAAATAAGGGAGGCTCCTTGAAAATTACTGAGTACATATTTATGCGCATGGACTTTGACCTTCCTAGTGTGTTTTTAGCTATCCAAGAATATTATAAATACTCATCAGCTACTCGTTTAAAGTAGTAAATATTTATTACAACAAGGCTCTACTGCTCTGCTTAAAGTGAACCTTAAGCCAGAAATTTTTTTTAAAAAAAGTTTTACTCACCTGGAGCTTCTACCAGCCCCCTGCAGCAGTCCTGTGCCCTCGCAGTCACTCACTAATCCTCTGGTCCTCCGCTGCCACCTAGTTTCGTTTATGCTGACAGGCCCGTCAGGACTGGCCGCGCGTAGCTTTTTCCGCATTCCCGACTGTAATTAGCGCTATTGCGGGCCGCAACGCGTACAAAAATACGCATTGCCGCATATCTATGCGTGCGTAATGCGGCAACGTACGTATTGCGCACCGCAATAACGCTAATTACATTCGGGAATGCGAAAAAAGCTACGCGTGGCCAGTCCTGACGGGCCTGTCGGCAAAAACGAAACTAGCTGGCAGCGGGGGACCAGAGGATTAGTTAGTGGCTGCGAGGGCACAGGACTGCTGCAGGGGGCTGGTAGAAGCCCCAGGTGAGTAAAACTAATTTTTTTTTCTGGCTTAACTGTCTCTTTAACTACTGGACATCTTGCACGTTGGAGCAGAACTTTTGCTTTTAGCAATATTAATCCATAGACACTAGAGAAAAACCAAAATTCATTACTACAACTACAACAAAACATTTGTAAAGTGCTTTTCTCCTGTAGGACCCAACGTGCATAGATATGTCTCAGAGCAGTAAATAGTTGCGGCTTGTAATGTTTTACAGAGGAAAAAGTTACCGGTATGTAATCATAAATGCCAGACTAAACAGGGGCTTTTCAGTTTTGAGTTAAAGTACACCTGAAATTAGAGGGATATAGAGGCTGCCATATTTGTTTCCTTACAATACCAGTCGCCTGGCTGTCCCGCTGATCTCTTTGGCTGTGAATCACACACCTGAACCATGTGAGTAATCCAGTCACCTGGAGAATCTGATCTGCATGCTAGTACAAGGTCTTTGATTAAAAGTATTATGCTGGGAATACACGGTGAGTTTTTGAGCCATTTAGATGGCTCGATTGATAATTTCCGACATGTCCGATCTCCCGCCCAATTGATTCAGTGCTCGATTTAGCATAGGGAACAATAGGAAAAGGTAAGAAAAATGAATGGAAGATAAGAGAATCGGGCGCGAAATCGAGCAAAGAATCAATCGGGCGGCAGAATCGAGCCACAAAAACGCAGCGTGTATTCCCAGCATTAGAGGCAGAGGATCAGCAGAGTGGGGAAGCCAGGCAATTTGCATTGTTTAAAAGGAAATAAATATGTCAGCCTCCATATCCCTCTCAGTTCGGGTGTGCTTTAAATGCCTCCAAGGTTGACCTGTCTTGATTGGGTGTGGCAGGCATTCAAAGGGGTAGGGGCAGCACGACAGAAGGCCAAAGGTTTTTAAGTTGGGCTCTGGAGGTGGTCAAGTTATTAGATCCTGTTGATCTGAGGTTGTGGGATGTGTGATGCAATTATTTATTATTATTCTTTAGTATTTGTATAGAGCCAACATATGCAGCATGGCTGTACAGAGTATATTGTCTTGTCACTTAGCTGTCCTTCAGAGGGGCTCACAATCTAATCCCTACCATAGTCATATGTCTATGTTTGTATCGTGTAGTGTATGTATCATAGTCTAGGGCCACTTTAGGGAGAAATCAGAAAATCAGAAATCAGAAACTTTATTTCGCCAAGCACGACTGGGTCGTGCCCGGAATTGGGCTTGGCACGTACAGGGTACTGATACACAATATAGTTACAGATACAGGACAGAACATGCAGTAGGAACAGAACTTACAGAATACAGAACATTATATAACCTTTATGCAGAGGAAGACAATGTGGCATAAGTTACAATACAAAAAAACAACCGAATGGTATGCTTGAGCTGGAGCGCCGTCTATGTGCAGAGTGCTTCAGTGCGTCATGGTATTGTGGGGAGGGGATGGGCATTCCCATGGAGAGAGTTCAGGAGGTTGACAGCCGAGGGAAAGAAGCTGTTTTTGTGTCTTGAGGTCCTGGTGTAGATGATTCGGAACCAAAGCTTCCGGCTCGAGGGGAGCTGATTAAAGAAACGGTAGCCTGGGTGCGAGGGGTCGTTCGCGATCTTTAAAGAGACTCTGTAACATTCAAAAGATCCCCTGGGGGGTACTCACCTCGGGTGGGGGAAGCCTCCGGATCCTAATGAGGCTTCCCACGCCGTCCTCTGTCCCACGGGGGTCTCTCCGCAGCCCTCCGAACAGCCGGCGACTGTGCCGACTGTCATTTCAATATTTACCTTTGCTGGCTCCAGCGGGGGCGCTGTGGCGGCTTTCCATTCCGAACTACACGGAAATACCCGATCTCATTCGGGTCCGCTCTACTGCGCAGGCGCAGGAAACTTGCGCCTGCGCAGTAGAGCGGACCCGACGGCGATCGGGTATTTCCGTGTAGTTCGGAGCCGACAGCCGTCAGAGCGCCTGCGCAGGAGCCAGGAAGGTAAATATTGACGTCACCGCTGCCCGGACTCCACGGAGGGCTGCAGCGAGACCCCTGACGGATGGAGGACGGCGTGGGAAGCCTCATTAGGATCCGGAGGCTTCCCCCACCCGAGGTGAGTACCCCCCAGGGGATCTTTTTATGTTACAGTTCCTCTTTAATGCTCTGGTGTTCAGCCTGGAGTGGTAGAGGAGGTCCAGAGTGGGAAGGGATCTCCCGATGATCCTCTCCGCAGATCTGATGACCCTCTGCAGTTTGAGCCTGTCGCTGGCGGAGGAGCTGGCGTACCAGACCAGGATGGACGAGCATAGGACGGATTCGATTGTGGCTGAGTAGAAGTTTGTCAGAAGTTTTTGGACCACACCGAACTTTTTCAGTTGGCGGAGAAAGAAAAGTCTCTGTTGGGCTTTCCTCTGTGTTGAGGCAGTGTTGGCGTTCCACCTCAGGTCGTTAGAGATAGTTGTGCCAAGTAGGCGGACACTGGGGACTCTTTCTACTTCCTTGCCGTCAATGTGGATTGGAGGTGGGGTAGAGGCGCGCCTCCTGAAATCAACGATCAGCTCTACCGTTTTCGTTTTGTTTAGGACCAAACCGTTCTCTCTGCACCAGCGGCATATGTTATCGACCTGGTGGCGGTACGCCTTCTCATCGTTTTTGGTGATGAGACCTACAATGGTCGTGTTGTCGGCAAATTTGATTACTTTTACTGAGTCTGTCATGGATTTGCAATTGTTCGTAGAATCATATACAGAGAGAGCAGAAACGACGCCACTATGCTGCACAGTTTAAACACATTCTTTAGATATTTAGGACCTAGATCATGTAGAGATTTGAATGTTAGCATGCCAATTTGGAGTATTCTCCATTTTATTGGTAGCCAGTGGAGTGAGCAAAGGATTGTTATGTGGCAATGGCGGGGCTGGCTCACTAACAGCCTTGCGGCAGCATTCTGGATTAGCTGAGGCACCCACTATTTCTCTATGATCCCGAGATGTGTGCAAAGGCTGAAGTTCATACATAGTTCTACCAAGATAAGGGAAATGGCAGGATTTGCTTCCAACTCTTTGAGATGAAACCATGAATTACTAAGCTATTGATTTTATTATTCATCTATATATTGTTATGCCACATTTCAAAGGGAGGCAGACAAGATCAATGAATTCACACTACTTACTAAGTGTCCCTTGGTGGTGGGACACAGTATGTTGTGCCAAAAATGCTCCTTTACTAAGGAAAAAAAAGGTCTGTGGACATTCACAGCCCATGGCCAGCAATTGCTGTATTTAGTGCTTTGGAACTCACTGAATCCTAGCTAACAGTGATACCACAGTGTTCATCTGCTCTAATAAAAGTGAAGCTACTGTACTGATACATTTACTGTGTGTTATGGGGCAATTTTTAAATTAACATTATTTAACATAAATTAACATCCTGCTGCTCCTTTGCAGTGCAGGTCACATTTGAAGTGTAGAAAAGTACCGTATATACTCGCAAGCAAGCCGAATTTTTGACCTCCCAAAAGTGGGCCAAAAGTTGGGGGGTCGGCTTGCTTGCGAGTCATGTTGGTCCGAGTAGGCTCCCACCATACCCCCCCCCCCCCCCCCCTGCGGCTGCCGCTGCTATTAGCTTACCCGGCGGCTTCCAATATTCCTCCCTCCGTCTCCTGCACGGGCTTGTAAATAATTCACAGCAGCTCGCCCCACGGCGGCTGCTGTGTGATGACAGAGGAAGCTGTAGGCAGAGCGGCTTCCTGTACGGGCGATGTGTATCTGCCGCTCTGCCTACAGCTTCCTCCGTCATCACACAGCAGCCACCGTGGGGCGAGCTGCTGTGAAATATTTACAAGCCCGTGCAGGAGACGGAGGGAGGAATATTGGAAGCCGCCGGGTAAGCTAATAGCAGCGGCGGCCCTGGGGGGGGGGGGGGGGGGGACACTATCTACCTATACTGAGCACTATACTAGCTATACTGGGCCCTATCTACTTATACTGGGGCACTATACTAGCTATACTGGGGCACTATTCTAGCTATACTGGGCACTATACTAGCTATACTGAACACTATACTAGCTATACTGAGCACTATGCTAGCTATACTGGGGCACTATACTAGCTATACTGGGGCACTATACTAGCTATACTGGGGCACTATACTAGCTATACTGGGGCACTATACTAGCTATACTGGGGCACTATACTAGGGCACTTTACTAGCTATACTGTGGCACTTTACTAGCTATACTGGGGCACTTTACTAGCTATACTGGGCACTATACTAGCTATACTGAGCAGTATACTAGCTATACTGAGCACTACCTACCTATACTGAGCACTATACTAGGGCACTATACTAACTATACTGGGCACTATACTAGCTATACTGGGCACTATACTAGCTATACTGAACACTATACTAGCTATACTGAGCACTATGCTAGCTATACTGGGGCACTATACAAGCTATACTGGGGCACTATACTAGCTATACTGGGGCACTATACTAGCTATACTGGGGCACTATACTAGGGCACTTTACTAGCTATACTGTGGCACTTTACTAGCTATACTGGGCACTATACTAGCTATACTGAGCAGTATACTAGCTATACTGAGCACTACCAACCTATACTGAGCACTATACTAGGGCACTATACTAACTATACTGGGCACTATACTAGCTATACTGAGCACTATACTAGCTATACTGGGCACTTTACTAGCTATACTGGGCACTTCACTAGCTATACTGAGGCACTACCTACCCATACTGGACACTATACTAGCTATACTGGGACACACTGGAGGGAATCACACGGCCAGCATTTCCTACCCCGGCTTACATGAGGGTCAATCATTTTTTCCTGGTTTTTCAGTTAAAAGTTGGGGGGTCGGCTTATATGCGGGTCGGCTTGCTTGCGAGTATATACGGGTATGTTTGTTGAGTTGGTATAGATTGAGTGAACAGTGTTGGTGATGTATATGATTTTCTAGGGGCATTGACCATGAGGAAGGTATGAGTCAGTGACATCATAAACAATTGTTCTCCAAGTCTACAGCCTTGGTATAAGTATTTAAAAAGGTGGAAAAGATATTATGGATGTGTGTGAAACTGAGAAGCATGTTAAGATGTCTCTGTGAGTGTGTTAGTGTCTGTTACAAATTACGTTTATTGTAAGTGTAAACATTTAGACTTGTGGGTGCTTTTCTTCTATGGGACACACGGTAGGCCATCCTGGAGCATCAGGGAGTATTGCTCAAGGACTCCTCAATGAACAGGTGCTGGTTCCAGTCAGAATTTAAACCTTGGTATGCTATGTCAAACTGTGTCTTTAATTAGTACAGCATCCACCAACTGCTCCTTTGCAGGGCAGCAGGTAGAGATGGCCCGAACGGTTCGCATGCGAACTAATTTGCGTGAACATCGGTGGTTCGCGTTCGCGGCGAAACACGAACTTTATGGCGAGTTCGACCCGCCCCTATACTACATCATTGGGCCAAACTTTGACCCTCTACATCACAGTCAGCAGACACATGGTAGCCACTCCTGGAGCCCCCCCCCCCTTATATAAGGCAGCTGCGTCCGCCATTATCTCACTCGGTGTTGCTGCAGAGTTAGTGAGAGAAGGGAGAGAGTTGCTGCAGAGATTAGGGAAAGCTTAGTTAGGCTTGTTAGCTTGCTCCTTGCTGATACTTATTGCTAAAAAGCACCCCACAACAGCTCTTTTGAGAGCTAATGTTGTTTTTGTGATCTGTTTTTTTTTTTGTGTGTGTGTCCCACTGACACTTGCATATACCGCCATGTCAGTCGCAGCTGGCCCTTGCTAATTCCTATACTGTGCCACTGCCAGGCCCAGCACATTCAGTGCCTACCTTTTCACTGCACCTGTGTGTGACAGCTGCACATTTGTAATACCAGTCTGACCGTGCATACCTGTTCATGTTCACTGCACCGGCGTGACAGCAGGAAGTGTTATATAATACCAGTCACTGCATAACTGTTCACTGCACCTGTGTGTGACAGCTGCACATTTGTAATACCAGTCCTACCGTGCGACCAACTCCTCGACCGACAGGTAGCCGACTAACTGGCCTTAACTGCAGATGTAGACTCTCTGAACAGCGATGAACCCTTGGACTACTGGGTGTGCAGGCTTGACCTGTGGCCAGAGCTGTCACAATTTGCCATCCATTTTCTGGCTTGCCCTGCCTCAAACGCCCTGTCAGAAAGGACCTTTAGCGCAGCTGGAGGCATTGTCAGTGAGAAGAGAAGTCGCCTAGGTCAAAAAAGTGTTCAGTACCTCACCTCAAAATGAATGAGGCATGGATCCTACTACTGCCTGCCCGAAGACTAAGTCAGTCCACACACACCGCATCTCTGCCTGCACGCCGTGTGACTGCCTGCCCCAAGACTAAGTTGGTCCCTACACAGCATCTCTGCCTGCAGGCCGCTTGACTGCCTTCTCCGCCACCACCAACAGGATCCAGGACTCCAGGTGGATTCCTGAATTTAATAATTTTTCTGGTGCGTGTACATGCCTGTCTAATTTTTCTGGCTGCACTGCGGCTGCAACAACAAAACAAAAGGCTATGTACATGTGTCAATTCCCCTTCGTGATCGTTACCTTGCTGCAGTGAAGGGGCTTGCGTATCACAATGAGGCAATGACCGGCTGAATGAGTGTGTTGGGTTTGGGGGGCACACCTGACCCTAGAAAATAGATAATAAGGTCATTGCTTTATTGTGGACAGACCAAATTCGATCAGCTGGATACTCAGTCACTGTTGTACTGTCATTCAGCTACCTCAGCCCGACCATATGGGCTTGAAAACTGCCATCGCCTGCACTCTCGCCATGGTGCGCACCAGTCCAGCACGGCCGTCACTACACAAACAGCTGTTTGTGGTGCGTTACACAGTGAGTTTAGTCTGTCAATGTGAAGCAGTACACTAATTACACTACCTGATTGATGTATACACATGCAAGATGTTTTAAAGCACTTTAAGCCTCCAATTTAGTTTGTAGTTTTGAAAGTTCGCCTGCCCATTGAAGTCTATGGCGGTTCACGAAGTTCGCCGATTCACGAACCTTTTGAGGAAGTTGGCGAACGCAATTCGTGAACTGAAAATCGGAGGTTCGCAACGTGGGGTTAGTCTGCAAGTGGGTGAAAAGTGGGGTTGATGCAACTTTCTAGGGGCGTTGGTCCATGGGGAAGGTGCAAATTTACATCTTAAAAGAATACTATCCCAAGTGTTCTAAAATGACAATGTACAAATAATGTCTAAGTAGCTGTGTAAACATTTTCCTATTTTCATGTTAAATATCAGAGGAAAAAGCTGTAATTTATTGAGGGTAGGATTTAGCTATATTGGGACAAACCAATTGCAGAAGGGGTGTCTGCTTCAATGCACAGCCAGAGTTGCATATCAGACTACAGAAAGCAAATATCAAACATATCAAACTCTGAAAGCAAAAACAGTATGAAAAGCTGTGACAATTAGTTACATTTCCTCTGCTCTCTTCAGACATTTCAGTCAGAAACACAGGACACAGGAGCTGCAGCTGTTGGGAGCTCTCTCTCTCTGTCACACACAGTTACACATAGGGTTAACTGATCAAGTGTGAGGGGAATTTCCCCTCTCTTCATGGCTCAGTCTGCCTTCAGTTTTAGTCAGTAAAGTTTGAAAGTATTTTGATAACAGTAAACAAAGAGGTTGCTACTAAAATGTATACACCAGTACTTAGCAGCACTTCCCAAACAATTCCTGTTTCAATTGGAAAAAATATGTGAATCGATAGTATTCCTTTAAGCAGTCATCCTCCAAGTCTACAGCCTTGAAATGAGTTTTAAGATGGGTATATAGATATGGGCAGCGAGCCTGTGACGCTAGCCATGGATATCAAATGGTGGTTTTTGCAGTCTTATTACATGGCATATTTATTCATATCTCTATGTGTGTACCCTCAACAGATCCAGCACTGACTTCTCACAGGGAAACAGAGTGGCCGTTTAGATCTAAGAATGCCTATAAAATTGAAGCGATCATTGCTGGACTCTGCCATAAAGGAAAGGACAGGGGGATGATTATATAATGTCCTTAGATAACATTAGAAGCACACACAAAGCAATACTGTAAACTGGATGGAATTGAGCATGTAATTTTCCTTATATGTTGTCTTATCCCTTTCCCCTGTATTTACTTCACTTTATCATTGTAGAATAGTAATGATTATTTACATGCCAATTGTAGTGATTACCCATACCAGCCTACTCCCTCTTGTAAGAAGACTGTCATTACCTGACTGCTCATCATGGCTTTTTCCTATGGTGAGCTGCCTGTGCTTTGAAGATTCCTATCCTTACATGTGGGCAGATAACTACACAGCAGGAGGATGTTGGGATGACTGGACATTACCTTTATTTAGGAACAGAAAAGTAAAAAGAGATATGACTTTAGCACATGGTGGTCATTTGGTATCCGTTCATTATTAACAAGTCAATCATATATACTGTACAGATGAGATTACAGTACATAAGGTGCTCGTATATTCAGGCATCTTTGTGCATACAAGGACCCAAAATCCTATTAAAATACATTGTATATTATTTGTTGTTTTTCACAATTGAAGTTTACAAAAAAGTAAACCGTGTGTGTGTGTGTGTGTGTGTGTGTGTGTGTGTGTGTGTGTGTGTGTGTGTCTGATGGCTCCATAACTACACAATTTGTAAAGTGCTTTTCTACCGTAGAACTCAAAGTGCATAGATATGTCTCAGATCAATACAGGGTTGCAGGCTGTACTGTGTTACAGAGGAAATAGACAGGTGTTCATAAAATGCCAAACTACGTAGGGTAGTGGTTATTCAGTTTGGACTTGCTTCCAGGGATGGAGATGTCCTGATTGGGTGTGGCAGGGAGTTCCAAAACTCTAAAATTGGGGGGTTGTGATGCAGTTGCAATAAGTCCTTTAGGTATCCAGGGCCTAGATGGTGCAAGGATTTGAATGTCAATAAGCCAATCTTAAACAGCATTCTCCATTTTATTGGTAGCCAGTGGAGTCAGCAAAGGTTGGTGTTATGTGGCAGTGATGGGATTGGCTAGTTAACAACCTTGCAGTGGTGCAGGTCTTTGTTTGGAAGGCCTGTATAGAGAATATTGCAGTAGTCCAGCCTTGGTGTGATGAAGGCATGAACTAGGGTTGGAAGATCCATTGGAGGTATGAGGTGTCCTTGCAATATTCCTTAGGAGAAAGAAGAAATGTTTCACAAAAGCTGAGAATGGATTCCTGAAGCTTGATTCCCCATCAATCAGTACACCCAGACTGTGCACAAAGTCTCAGTTGTTCAGGTCTGAGCTTTCTATCCTTAATGATGCTGGCTGAAATGGTAGCTGCTTTGCTGGTGAGCGCTGCCCTCCGTTAACAAGAACCTCAGTTTTGTCAGCATTTAGTTTTTAGCCAGTTATTATCATCCACTACTGAAGCTCAGCTAAGCATGCATTTATTTGTGGGGTAGGGTCTATGACATCAGGTTTAAATGATAAATATAGCTGGGTGTCATTAGCATAGCAATGCTACGTCAGGCCATGCTTTTATATGATTTTTCAAAGTTTCAGCATGTATATGGTGAACAGCAAAGGGGAAAATATCGTGCCCTGGGGTACACTATATTTTAGGGGTATAGGTTTGGAGAAGAAGGGCCTCAAGGCTACCCTATGTCTTCTGCTAGCCAGGAAGGAGTTGAACCACTGGAGAAGTAAGCCATCTATGCCACAGTACTCTTATAGCCTGTTAAGCAGGATTTCATAATAAACTGTGTCAAACGCCGCTGAGAGGTTGAGCAAAATCAGGATGGAACATTGGCCTCTGTCTCTTGCCATGAGTCAATTGTTATAGATATGTGTGAGGGCTGTTTCACAGCTGTGAGGTTTTTTGAAGCCAGATTGAAGGGGGTCAAGGATGCTGTTTCCTGAGAGCCTGCCTTCAAGTTGGAGATAGACAGCCTTTTTAACAACTTTCCCCGGAAAGAGTATCTTGGAGACAGCCTAGCTGTTTAGAATTAGAGCATCTGGGTCTTGGGAATGCTTCTTGAGTAGTGGCTTGACAATTGCTTCTTTCAGACAGGTGGGAAACCTCTTTGCTTGTAAGGAACAAGAACCTCTACACACAATGCAGTCCTATCCAAGAATGGACCCCGGTCATATCTACAAATGATGGCATATCTAGAAGGTGTGTGGAACACATTTCTAGTTTTCTATACAGGTACTGTTGTTCGTATTCAAAGAGAACTAAAGCTTTGTGAGATCAGATCTCTGTATACAGGAATACAGTCTTGGTATCACCTTCAACTTAGTTTCCGCCTTTACTCCCTATATCCCATTTTATATCTCTATATATGCCCATTCTCATCTCCAGAAATCTTCAAACTGCCTTTATAATCCTGTAATTTTAACTTCTGCTAAATCCTTTTAACTGTTTTTCCACTATTACTACTACTATTAAAGGACCAGTATAACGAATGGGCTTTTTTTTTTACAAATAGATACCTTAAGAGCTGGAGTAATGTGAGTAGTAGTTACCAGCATTTATTTTTTCTTATTGTGCATTATGAAAAATAAAAACTTACTTCATGCAATCAATCCCCCCCCTGTATTGGCGACGGCGACATGGTGTAGACTAAGTCAGTATAGGGATGTACAAGCGGCAGTTGCAAAGTAGGAATACCGCCATCATCCCTGCCTCCATTGGCCATTCCAAACTAGCGCTGACATAGCTCGCTCACAGACACAGCGGGAAGGCCTGTCATATTGACTGGTGACGTCACCGCGGAGGGGACCTTCAGAGTCCCGTCTGCACAGGTACTGCTGGGGGCACCTATTGAGCATAAGAGAATCGCGCACATGCGCAGTCTATGCCGCTCTCTGCGCTGGTGCTGGCTTCCTAAGTGAATAGCGGTGACGTCACCTGTCAATATGACAGGCGCTCCCATTGTGTCTACGAGCGGCTATGTCAGTGCTCGTTTGGAATGGCCGATGGAGGCAGGGGTGAGAGCGGTATTCCTACTTTGCAACTGCCGCTTGTACACCCCTATACTGACTTAGTGTACACCACATCGCCGTCGCGTAAGTAAGTTTTTATTTTTCATAATGCACAATAAGCAAAAATAAATGCTGGTAACTACTACTCACATTACACCAGCTCTTAAGGTATCTATTTGTAAAAAAGCCGATCCGTGATACTGGTCCTTTAAGGCTCTTGCCTTTATAGTCGGTTATCAATTTTGCAGAAAAAGAATAGTTATGTGGTCCTGATCCACAATTAGAAGGGGACTACTAGGAAAACATTGGCTTATGCTTCTGAAGGTTCTGGATATTGTTCCCATACATGTTAAGGTGCGTACACACATGCATCTATTTCCCATAGTGATCTACACTTGATCCGTCTGCGATGGTGCAGGACTCGACTGCTGTTCAAACACGTCTATAGGATACAGAAGGAAGGTGGAAAGGCGTGTTCTCTTGGTATGGAGCACAGAGGAGAATGATGGTGTGGAGCAAAATGGAGCAGTTTCTGGGAGGTGGAATAAGGTGAAGTACTAGATAGCCAGAGCCCCCCTCTCCAGTATTATGCAGCCAAAGGTGCCCCCCCCCCCCAATATTAGGTAACCAGGTGTGTCACCCAGTATTAGGTAACCAGGCGTGCCGCCCCGTTTTAGGTACTAGTGGTAGTTTCCCAGCATTGGGTAGCGAGAGGCAGCCCCCCACATTAGGTAGCCAAAAGAGAAATGCCTCCATGCATAGTGGTGGGTGGAGTGGTGTGCAGAGTTACCTCACTGCAAAGTCCGCTAAACACTTTTGGCTGCCTTGTGGGCAATCCAGCCCTGCATTAACCTTTAAAAGAGAGAGAAAACTGGGCAGAACATAGTGATCATTTTGTCTATTGTTAAATTGTCACAGTTTATACAGTATTTGCCCATGCTTCATTACAGAACTGTATATCTCAGTTAGATTGGATGGTGTCCTGGTAGACTAGAATCTTTAACTCGTTACACACATTATCAATAGCATTTACGGCTTTGTACACAAGCTAGATTGTCTCATCCGGGCATAGGAAGAGAGCATTGTTCTCCTCCTTGCCCCTTTCACTCCATCGTACACTGTCCTTCCTCCTCTTCCATAGCAACAGAACATGTCACTAACCTGAAGGCCATTCACCTTTTCTCCTTCAGCAATACTGATGACAGGTGAAAGCCAGTTAGCTTGGTGTTTCTATACCGACTGTAATATGTATTTACTATATGTAATATGACAGACAGATATTATCAGAAACAAGCAGATGTCATGTCAGTGATATGCAGACAATACCAAGAGACAGATATTACCAACTACTGTGAGAGATCAGCGAAACGTAGATAACGCCAGTGAAAAGCAGTTAATAATAGGGAAGGAAAAAAAGTGGGTTCCGCACAATACTGTTCCAAAATTGCAAAAATCGACTTTATTAAATCAAGTGAAAAACACACAGCCAGTTTCTAACATGTTTCGGACTTACAATGATCCTTAATCATAGTAGTAGTATTAATAATACAGGGAGAGGACAATGACTTAAAGATATCAGTAAAGGCCCCTACAATCCGCAAAAATCAGACGTGTATGGGCCTTTTGAGTCCAATTCCACTAATATGCAGATTTTCAAGTACCAAATAACCTTAGGGCCTGTACACACTGCTGCGCTTGTGCTGCGCTTTTCTAATCGCATGCGTTTTTTAATTGTAAGGTGTTTTGAAAAATCATGAAAATCGCGAAAACCTGTACACACTGGTGTGATGCACTTTTTCTATTCTTATGAAGGCTTGCGATTTAAAAATTGCATGCGATTTTAAAAACGCAGCGCAAGAGCAGCAGTGTGTACAGGCCCTGCGTAACAGGAAGGTGACCAGTGAAAGGAAGGTATCTTCTTGATAGGCAGATTCCAATGAGAGGCAGAAAAGGGGAAGCAAGGCAGTCATCAGAATCCTTAAAAAATAATAATTGTGGACCCCATCCAAGGTACATTTCAGTGTCCTTGATGCTGGGAATACACAATGAGATTTTTCAGCAGATTTACTGTCTGATCTATTTGCCGATCTCCTATGAGAAATTGATCAGAAAAACGATTAGAAATAAGATTGGAGCTGTCGGAAATTAACTATCGAACTATCTATCTGCCAAAAAGTCTCATGGTGTATTCCCAGCATGCCAGGTAAGTGACTGGCAGGTAAGAATCAGACAGTAAAGGTGCCCATACACCTAACGATTTTGCCGACGATATACAGCAGATTCGATCACTGTGATCGAATCTGCTGTGAAATCGTTGCGCAAACACTGACAGAACGATCGATTTCCATCCGAAATCAATCGTTCCCATCGATCCGTCCATGTGGAAGATTAATCTCGATCGCTGGCGGTTCGGGAGTGCGTCGATGGCGGCGTTCAAATGCCCGACAACCGACGCAATACAGCTGCAATACATTACCTGATCTGGCCGGCGCGTAGTCCCCCGGTCACTGCTGCTCCGTCTCCGCGCTGGGTTCCGGATCCAGCAGGCTTCACTTCTTCTTGTCCCGGCAGGAAGTTTAAACAGTAGAGGGCGCTCTACTGTTTAAACTTCCCCCAGAAAGGAAGAAGTGAAGCCTGCCGGACCCGGAGACCAGCACGGAGAAGAACAAAGCGGAGACCGGGGGAGTCGTGCCGGCGGAGCAGGTAATGTATGCGGGTATGCGGGGGGCAGCGGCAGCACCACCACCACCACAGATTGTGATCGGTTTCATGCTGAAATCGATTCACAATCTGTTTGCAGTAAAGGCAGCCATACGATCCCTCTCTGATTAGATTCGATCAGAGAGGGATCTATCTGTTGGTCGATCTGATGGCAAATCGACCAGTGTATTGCTACCTTAAGTGATAAGCAGCTAAGTTACAGGCAGTAAGTGGTAAGTAGTAGATATGGAGCAGGCAGACCACCAAGTGTTGCTGGAGGCTGGAGAGGAGGTTAGGGTAGACAAAAAGACAAGACAAATAACATTTATATTGCGCTTTTCTCCTTGCGGACTCAAAGCGCCAGAGCAGAGCAGCAGCCACTAGGGCGCGCTCTATTGGCAGTAGCAGTGTAAGGGAGACTTGCCAAAGGTCTCCTACTGACTTAGTGCTGGCTTACTGAACAGGCAGAGCCGAGATTCGAACCCTGGTCTCCTGTGTCAGAGGCAGAGCCCTTAACCATTACACCATCAGCCAACTAGGTTAGAGCCATACCTCCCATCATTTTAAAATAAGAAACCGGGGCACTGGCCACACCCCTAACCACACCCCCTAACCACATCCCCAACACGCCTACCAACGTTTTTTGAAGATTTTTTTTATTTTATTAATATTTATGCCCTTATATATTTTTTTTTTATAAATATACCCTCATACACCCTGCCCGTGGGTGGGGAGGAGGGTAAGGGTGCCTGTGGGTGGGGAGGAGGGTGAGGATGGGTGCCACTGCAAAAAAAAAAAAATGATCGAGGCGCCAGCCGCGCCTAAGTGGTATGCGGGATGCGGCAATAGCATTACTACCTCCCTCCCTCCTTCCCTTGAGATCTGCCCCCCCCCCCCGTGTCCCCCGTTAGCAGAGTGCGCAGCGAGCGGAGCGGGCTGTCATCTTACCTGCGTCCATGCACGCATACCGATGTCTTTATCCAGCTTCCTGCTTCCTGTGACGTCACAGGAAGCAGAGTGAAGCCGGACATCGGTATGCGTGCATGGACGCAGGTAAGATGACAGCCCGCTCCCCTCGCTGCGCACTCTGCTAACGGGGGACACGGGGGGGGGGGGGCAGATCTCAAGGGAAGGAGGGAGGGAGGTAGTAATGCTATTGCTGCATCCCGCATACCACGCGCGGCTGGCGCCTCGATCATTTTTTTTTTACTCGCTGCCCACTGCCGCCCGGGACTTGGGGGGCTCATACCGTGATAGCGGGAGAGCCCCCCCAAATCGTGACGGTCCCGACGAGATCGGGACGGTTGGGTCCTATGGGAGCGGGCTGTCATCTTACCTGCGTCCATGCACGCATACCGATGTCTTTATCCAGCTTCCTGCTTCCTGTGACGTCACAGGAAGCAGAGTGAAGCTGGACATCGGTATGCGTGCATGGACGCAGGTAAGATGACAGCCCGCTCCGCTCGCTGCGCACTCTGCTAACGGGGGACACGGGGGGGGGGGGCAGATCTCAAGGGAAGGAGGGAGGGAGGTAGTAATGCTATTGCTGCATCCCGCATACCACGCGCGGCTGGCGCCTCGATCATTTTTTTTTACTCGCTGCCCACTGCCGCCCGGGACTTGGGGGGGCTCATACCGTGATAGCGGGAGAGCCCCCCCAAATCGTGACGGTCCCGACGAGATCGGGACGGTTGGGTCCTATGGTAGAGCTGCCTGTGAGGTTAGGAGGTAGCTATGTCTGTGTGCACTGTTGGTTGGGGTTTTCTGATCTGCTCCCTGGGAAGACACAGGTCAGGCAAAGCAGCACAATCTGGACCGGCAAAAAAATGTTTCAGCACATGATCCTTGCATGGCTGTGGGTGGTCCATTTATTTGTGCACGGTTGGATGAAATCATGTTATCTTGGCTCTGTTTCTGTGGGGAGTTTTAAACAAACTTCACATTATCTTAGTGCTGGGGATGATTTTGGCACTAGACTTCTTCATCAGATGAGCATTTTGGGGCTCTCATTTCCTTTTGGGGTTGGTGGCAGATTAGTGTTAAGTGTTGGAAGGGTGGGGAAGTGTTGCTAAGACAAGAATGGAGAAGAACATTTTTTTCAGTTCAGTTTTGGCTATGTTATGGGAAGGGGATTCACATGGAGAGGAAATTGTTGTTTATGATAGATTTGAGTCTTGCTAAAGTGGAATAATATTTTACATTGTGTGGTTTATGTTTAGGGGCTCGTTTTGACATGGAGGGGCAATGATATTTTACTTTGGAGGGATTACACCTAGGATTGGGGTGGGGGAACTATGTTCAGTGCTGACCTGTGAAAATGCCCTATTGACTCAAAGACCGGTGGGTGCACTGGTTGCTGCTATTTAGTGAGGGGTACATATGTGGTTCCTGTGACTGCTGCTGGCTGGGAAACATGCAGATAGGTGGTTTCTGTGACTGCTGCTGGCTGGGGGACCAGCAGAAAGGGGGTGCTCTTACTGCAGCTGCCTGGGGACAGAGGCAGATTTTGGAGTGTTGTGAATGCTGCTGCCTGAGAGGGCAGACTGCAGGGTGCAGTGACTGCAGTTGGCAGAGAGGAACATTTAGGGGTGTTGTGATGTTGTGACTCTCCTGAATGGGGGGGGGGGTAAAAATGCTGTGACTGCTCCTGAATGGGGAGCTGCTACTGATTGGTGTACTGTGATTGCTGCTGCTACAGCTAGCTGGTGTGACACACTTTTGTGTACCCACACAGAGCATGCACACGTTGTCCAGCTAGTGAGCAGACAGATCAGCCCATGAAAAAATGCATTCCTGCCACAAGCTCAGGCTGTCCCTGAAAAAGGTAGTGTAAATAGCTGGCGTTAAGCTCTTCCATCCCCTTACCTTTCCCATGGATGCAATGGCCTAAAGTAATGATGTAGATCAGGGCTTCCCAACCCTGTCCTCAAGTACCCCCTGACAGTGCATGTCTGACGTCTTCTTCGTCCTTCCCTTTGGCGCCTCCCACGTTGCACTCCACGTGCGTCATGTGATTACAAACACTTCCTCCTTCAACCCGGAAGGAGGAAGTGTTTGTAATCACGTGACCGCCGCTTAGACCGCGTCGTGGGAGGCGCCGAGGGACAGACCAAAGAAGACGTCAGACAGGTAAGATTGAACCCCCCCGCCCACCCCGCACAGGTAACTGGGAGATATCCGGATAGAACTATAAGCAGCCCTGGTAATTAGTGTCTTAGAGCTGATTAGCTACCTCTGTGGATTTGCACAAAACATGCACTGTTGTTGATACTTAAAGGGAACCTGAAGTGAGGAAAATTATTTAAAATAAACACATGACGTAGCTGCAAATGAATATTACATACTAACCTTACCATCAGTTCCTCTCAGAGGCTCATAATTTTCTTCTTACAGTGATCCCTTCCAGTTCTGACAATATTTTGTCAGAACTGAAATATACCAGTTGCTGTCAGTGATATATCAGCAGCTGTCAGTAACAACTGAATGTGCAAGGTAATGTCCATGTTTCCCTATGGCACAAGTGGGTGATATGACAGTTTAACAGTGTGCTGACCAGGAAGCTGTTAGGAGGTAATGGCCATTTTTAAAATGGAGGACGGAGAAATACATTGATCACAGTGGACAAATGGGACACAGGAGAGGAGAAAGAGATTGAGTCGTAGACTACACAGGAGGTAAGTATGACCTGTGTATGGTCATTTTGACTTTTTATTTTCAGTTCAGGTTCTCTTTAAGGACAGAGTTAGGAAGCCCTGACGTGGATGGTCAACTGAACAGGCTTTGGACTGCAGGAACATTAACTTCTCCCATTGCATTGACATCTGTGGATTACAGAACAGTTAGTTTGAGGACCACTGGTAGCCTTAAAGGAATCTACAGGCAAAAACAGACTCCCCACGATCTACTTACCCGGGGCTTCCTCCAGCCCCTTACCGCTGACACGCCCCGCGCCACATGTCCGCTCCCAGCCACCGGCCCAGGGTCCCCGCCGGAGCAGAGGCCAACCTCAAGGTTGTCCTCTACTGCGCCTGCATGAGCGCAGCTGCTTGATGCACACCTATGATTGCTTGCTATGACCCAACTTGGTATAAACAACAGACCGTGCAACTTCCAGACAGAAAAGCAGACTTGATATCACATAACATGGAGAAAAGGAAATCCAGGAGCACCCGTCATAAAACTCCAATACTTTAATGTAATCTTCATAAAAATGCTTGTAGCAATCAAACTAAAAAAGTTCACAATACTTATAGGACACAGGCAGCGGATGGAGGTGCGGAGGATGGTCAAAGATCGTTTCACCCAGCGGGCTTTCTCAAGACCTGCTCAGTACACTGCGGACAACGTGGACTTGATTGGCAGCGGCGCTCACGCAGACGCAGTAGAGGAGGATGGCCTCTGCACAGGCAGGACCCTGGGTTGGCGGCTGGGAGCGGAGCTGCGGCGCGGAACTAGTTGGCGGCAAGGGGCTGAGGAAGCCCCGGGTAAGTAGATCGTGGGGAGCCTGTTTTTGCCTGATGATTCCTTTCAGAGAGAAGCCAATATATTTTCTCCTTACAGGTTATTTCCTATTATATCGATAAACTGCTACTTTAAAGAGAGTCTGAATAAATCTCGCTTCAGACCTCATAGATAGCAGGGGCATGTGTGCCCCTGCTAAAACGCCGCTATCCCGCGGCTTAACGGGGGTCCCTGATCCCCCAAATCCCCTCCGTACAGCGGGGGAGCGCTTCCGCATTGGGGCAGGGCTAACCGCCGCAGCCCTGCCTCCCGCACGTCTATCAGACGCATACCTCCGCCTCTCCCCCGCCCCTCTCAGTCTTCTTTCACTGAGAGGGGCGGGGGAGAGGCGGCGATGCGCGTCTGATAGACGCGCTGAGAGGCAGGGCTGCAGCCATTAGCCCTGCCTCCAGGAAGATCAAAATTTACGACTGAGTTGGTCGTTGATTTTGCAGGGGGGGTTTGGGGGTGAAGGGACCCCCGTTTAGCCGTGGGATAGTGGCGTTTTAGCAGGGGCACACATGCCCCTGCTAACTATGAGCTCTGAAGCGAGGTTTATTCTCGCTTCAGAGTCTCTTTAAAGGGAACCTGAAGCGAGTAAAATTATTTAAAATAAACACGCTGTAGCTGCAAATGAATATTACATACTAACGACACTGTCAGCTCCTCTCAGAAGCTCACCTTTTTTTTCTTTTAGTCATCCCTTCCAGTTTTGACAACATTTTGTCAGAACTAAAATATATTAGTTGCTGTCAGTTATATATCAGCAGCTGTCAGTTACAACTGAATGTGCAAGGTAATGTCCATGTTTCCCTATGGCTCAAGTGGGTGATAGTACAGTTTAAAGCGGAATATAACCCTGCATTTCAACTTTGCTCTAAAACATTATTTACAGCATATTATATGCAACCAGCATTTTTTTTTTACTAGACCAGCATTGGAAGGGTTAAACACACAGCTTTAACGTTCCTGAAAGGAACTGCTGCCGCATCTGAAGCTTACATAGATACATTTCAGCAAAACAAAATGTAACAACTGTGGAATGTGACTCACTCTCTCTGACTGTGCAGGAGCTGGAGGGTAGCCAAAGAGTGTGTAACATTCACCACTTGCTACATTTTGTTTACTGAAATGTATCTATTTAAACTTCAGCTGCCGGGAGCAGCTCTCTCCACAGAACTTTAAAACTCTGTGTGTAACCCTTCCAATGCTGGTCTAGTAAAAAAAAAAATGTTGATTGCATATAATCAGAGCCGGGACAAGGTCCTCCAGCACCCAAGGCTGAGACACCAAAGTGCGCCCCTCCATCCCTCCACCCCAGCCGTCACACACTGATTGCTATTAGACTAAGAGGCACCCCAGGGCCCCCAACACTTTAATCTCTAGTTATCTAGCCTGTACTCACTTCCATGTATCTCCTTTTCTTATTTCTTTCTGCTTTAAACACAATTAGGAATGACAGCTGAATGAATTGTGCGCCCCCTCCTACACTGCGCCCTGAGGCTGGAGCCTCTCCAGCCTATGCCTCGGCCCGGCCCTGCATATAATATGCTGTAAATAATGTTTTAGAGCAAAGTTGAAATGCCGGGTTATATTCCGCTTTAACATTGTGCTGACCAGGAAGCTGTTATGGGGCAATAGCCATTTTTAAAATGGAGGACAGAAAATTCCATTGTTCACAGTGGACAAACAGGCCGCAGAAGAGGAGAAAGAGATTGAGTAGTAGGCTACACAGGAGGTAAGTATGACCTGTGTACAGGGCCGGATTTAGGCCAAGGCCGCCTAGGCCATGGCCCAGGGCACCACAGGAGGAAGGGCACCAAAGCAGCAGGCTAAACTGGTGCAGCGTTTGCAAGCTTGCAAATGCTGCAATGCAGGGAAATCAGGCGAGCGCCTGACCGCGGTACTCTACTACTAGCTGCCTGTGCAGCAGCCACCTTGCTCTCTATGCACTTTTGCATTTTGGCCGGCTGCTATGGACTTGGGCAGCATTGGAGACAGAAAGGACGAGGAAGCTTCTGCACTGGAGACTAGCGGATAAATGAGTGACACAAATGGCTGCTGCGGTGTGGAGGCGAGCTGGCTACCTATACTGAAAGGTGGGGTGGAGGGGGAGGAGGGCTTAAGTGAGTCATCTGGCTTCTTATACTGGAGGGAAAGGGGGAGGAGTCATCTGGCTACCTATACTGAAGGGAAAGGGGGAGGAGTCATCTGGCTACATATACTACAGGGAAGGGGGAGAGGTCATCTGGCTACCTATACTGTAGGGAAAGGGGAGGAGTTATCTGGCTACCTATACTGGGGGGGTCATCAGCCTACCTATACTAGAGGGAAGGGGTTATCTCGCTACCTATACTGAAGGGGAGTGGCTGGTGACAGTGGCCTAGGGCGGTAAAGAGTACAAATCTGGCCCTGCCTGTGTATGGTTATTTTGACTTTTTATTTTCAGGTTCTCTTTAAGGAATGAAAATAACAATAATAAAACTATACTACGGTCCATATGCAATTAACTTTTTTCTTAGTTGATATTTTCACTCCTTGTCAATAAAATGACTTTTAAACCACCAGCAAGTAAGAAAATCCTCAAAATATTTTTCATAGTACTTTTTTCACCTGCTTTTTGCCACTTTTTTCATTGAAAAGTGCTGAAAATGTGTTTAAAGTAAATCTGAAGCTAAATGTAACAATACATTTACTTACCTAAGGAAAGGGAAGGCTCTCGGCCCTAATGAGCCTTCCCTTTCCTCTCATGGTCCCCAAGGTCCAGCGCTGGATCCCCGGTTCAAAATCTCCCACCACGGAAGGCTTCAGAAGGTTTCAGGAGCCTGGGTGCTCCCGAAGACGGACAGCTCTGTACTGCGCATGTGCAAGCGCGTGAGACTTCCGACTTTCGAAGCCTCGGGCAGTGGTGAGCAATCGGTTGGAGACTGCTAATGGGGGATGTAGCGCTGGAGAGCGGGGACCATGAGGAGAATGGGAAAGCTCGATGGGATTCAGGGCCTTCACTTTCCTTAGGCAATTATCTTTTTCTTTAAATTGGCTTCAGACTCCCTTTAAAGAGTGAATGAAAAATGATTTCCTAGGAGAAAACTCAGGAGAAAAATTGAATTCAATAAGGGTTTATAATTGATGTTTGTGTTAGAAAGTGTACGCTGGGAGACTAGAGAGGATCTTTGTTGCTCTGCAGATCTTGTATTCCTCACAGGAGCCGTCCACATTGTCCCTTCACACAAAAAGCCAGTGAATCGGCTCCAAATCTGGATTCCAGTGGCAGAGGGTAAAGAAGGGCAAGTAAGGTGTTGGTGAGTACATAGCTCAGTTTGCATGTCAATTAAGTCTGCTTGTTGATTCAATGTCCTGCGTTTCAGAGGCGCCCAGCAGAAACTACATTTGTTGGTTTTAACTATGGTCAAGTCTACTTGCTGCCACAGGAGAGTCAAGTCCATTTAATTTGGTTAGCCAGGCAGAACATGCAGAAGGAAGGAAGGATTCTCTCGGCACGCCATTGTCTGGGTAACAGCATTTAACTCCTTGCTTAATCTACTTAAGTGTTTCAGGGCAGAATAAATCTTGCTCGTTTTGCTTTACCCGCTAGGAATTCAACCGAAAAGAGAAGAAATGTATTTAGTCTATACTGGAAACTTTTAAAGCACATATTAACAAAGGGCCGGAAGATGCAGACAATGACAGCCTGTGTAAAAAAAGCTATATTTAGAAAGAATGACCATGCATTATTCACACAGCAGTCATTTTACAGGGGAAAAAACATAATCTATTTCTTGGTAATACTTTATTGTTTCTAACTAAGCAGTTAAATGTTACCTTGAAGTTTCACAACTAAATTTGGAGCTGCAGTTTGGTTAGATAAATATAATTTTTCCCAGCATGACTGTAACAGTAACTTATATTATTATTTAACAATTATATAGCCCTGACATATTCCGCAGCGATTTGCAGAGTACATATATATACAGCACAAACCAAATTTTATGCAATACTATGCAAAGCATGCACGCAGCACTGGAGAACCCCAATCTCCATAAGAAATATTTAAATACAGAGGGGCTTTTAATTTCATTTCTCCCATTTAGTAGACCCTTGGGCGTTTGACATGGTTACCACTACAACGCTGATAAAAACTAGCATTTTTGCCTGGTTAGAGTAGGACTCACCAGATCGGGGACACTTTGGCGCCGTTGGTGAGCTTAAACGTGTTAAAGCGTAACCAAGAGCCCCTGTCACTGTTTTCATGTTGTGTGCTGCAGCCCCTCTGTGTGTATATATGTACATATATATATATATATATATATATATATATATATATATATATATATATATATATATATATATATAGTCTTGTCACTAATTGTCCCTCAGAGGAGATCACAATCTAATCTCTACCATAGTCATATGTCCATCGTAGTCTAGAGCCAATTTTTTTTTTGAGAAGCTAATTAACTTATCTGTATGTTTTTAGGGATGTGGGAGAAAACTGGAGTGCCGGGAGGAAACCCACGCAGACACGGGAAGAACATACAAACTCTGTGCAGATAGTGCCCTGTTTGGGATTTGAATCAGCCACTTCTGCTTTATGTTTCTTCTGCTTTATGTTTCTAGAACAATATATTAATTTTAGCAGTAGTGACACAACTACCAGGAGTGTAGCCCCCGTACCCACTGGGAGCCCTCTCTCTTCTGCACTCCAACAATAGTTGCCACCATACAGAGCAGTCTAGCAGAGGAGCAAGTGTATCACCTGCTCCAGCACTGAGTTAGTAAGTCCTTTTCTAAGCAGCTGCCTGCTGTCACTCACCTACTCTGATCTCCTTCCATGCCGCATGATGTCACATGACATGCAGGAAGGCTTTCAAGTGGGACAGAAGTGAGTGGCAGTGGTGGCTGCATGGAAGAAGGGGACTGATAATACAACTCCTCCGCTGCCTTACTCTGCATTGGGGTTGGATCTCATGGTAGTTTAAGCACTTAAAGGTGGGTATTGTGGCTGCTCCTGTTGTGTGGTGCAGGTTGGGGGTTAGGGGTAGAAATGTATAGGGGAGGTGTACTTGTTGTGGTGTGGAGAGGGTGGTAGCAACACTTGGGATGGAGTAATTGGATTGATGGCTGCACTTGTTATGTGGGGAAGGGGGTCGAATCAGGACTTCTTTTGAAGAGGTACAAAAATTACCATCTGCCCCACCACCCCTTGCATGAGGTAAATAGGGCTTTGAGGTTACAAAATCACAGCTCCATAATCTTAGCAGAGTTAAAAAAAACTGTCTGTGTGGGAGTGTACTTGGAGCAGATAAGAGGTTGAGAAAGGGGTTGAAATTACAGTTAACAAATAGTGGTGAATCCAGCAGTGCATTACATTGACCATGCATTTTCAAAAGGAGGAAGGGCAGAAAGTGGTGTCAGGCAGGAGAAGAAAGGCTATCTGAATTTTAAATTTGAGCGCCAGAATTTTTGGATACAAAATTTTGAGCACCAACATTTTAGGAAACAATTTCTTATGATAGCAGTCTTTTCAGTTTCAACATGATGACATGGAATGCCAAGCCTTCCTATTTCTTTGACCAGAGATACACTTTTAAAAGGTCTTAATAAACAAGAATGATGAATATTTCATATAAGAGCATTTACCAATGGTAGTCGCAAGATAATCTAGGGCTGGCTGTACCATACATGGGTGACTGTTTCAATGACTTTCCTGGTGTCTCCCGGTCACTTTACACTGTCAACCATTAAGGATTAGTTGCATTAAGGAATACGTTGCTTTTTCTCTTTTCCTAATTAGTGGTTATGCTCTATCATGAAGAGATATCCCAGCTGGGTAGAAAATCTTTAGAAAATTTTTGTGTACAATGATAAAGCTACGCAACTGAAATGGCCCTTTTGCATCCTTATTCCCAGCAATCTTTACTAGTGCATTGTCTGACTTTAGATTGCCTCGTACATTCGATCAGTTGCCTACTTCAGTTAGTTTCACCAGTCAGGATCAAGCTTAACACTACAGGTGACACTGTGGGGAGCGAGCATTGTACAGACGCATCACTGTGGCATGTTCTGAATCTGTGGAGATAGGAGGAGGAATCAGCATGGATTATGACAGAACAGCCTCTGGTTGACAGGGTAAGAAAGGCCAATTCCGTCATTCAAAGATGTGGTATCTTTATTGATTATGGAGAAACCTGTACACTCACTAGATTTTTGGCGGAGACAGGCCAGTCTTGACTGAGTTCAAACTTTAAATATTCATTTTTACTCCCGTTTCTGACACCTGTATGAGATGGCATAAGTGTAAAAGCTCCAGCAATGGATAGTATGTAATGCTAGGTACACACGATGCGTTTTTTCGGTTGATTTTCCGTTGGATCAATTTTCAATTCGTTTTTCTGCTCGATTTCCCGCTCGATTCTCTTATCTTTTCTTATCAATTTCTATCCACTCCTGTGAGAAAGTGAGCGGTAAAATGATCGAAAGTAATATCGGATATGATGGAAATCATCAATCAAACGCATCTATCGAATGCAAAAATGTATCATGTGTACCTACCATAAAAGACGGCAAACACCCAATTTTATTGCCTGGCAAATTGGAGTAAAACTTAACAAACCATGATTGAGGCAATTCCACAGGCTGACAGAGAAATACCTGATGCAATCTGTGAATAGCAGTTGAGAGAAGACTCATGGCCATACAGGTGCCACTAAATCATCAACCAGCAGACAGTCTGGGAAAAAGGGAGATACGATTTGCAGCCAAATGGGGCTATAATATACCTGAATACTTTCACTGCAATGCTCTCACTTTGTGCCAAGACTGTATTCTTGGCGCATGAAAACGATATTAAAATTCACATTAGTAGAAGCTGAAAGTTTCCCTATTGGTCTATTGCCACTAGGAGTCACAGCAGTTTCCCATTCGGCCCCGACTCCTGTACTGCTGGGAAGCCACAGCCTGAATCCCTAAGCCGTGCCATGCCATCCAAATTGGCACCACAACACGATCTGGACAGCAAGCCATTACAGAGATAGGCAACGTTTCCCCGCCCCACTTGCATGTGGGGAGATGCTGCACATTCGACCCAGATCTTGACGTAGTGGAAACGGGCCCTGTACTATATCTTTTCTGAATGCAGAGAGCCTATAGAATGAAATATACTCTCATCAATTTAGTATGTCATACGAGCATTGTGGTAACGTTTATTTAATTCATATTCTCGTTAAAAATATACTATAATCCTTACTGGTGCTTACATTAACAAAACATTTCCCATATTCCCTCTAGATATAAAATATGTGCTTAGTTAATAAAAAAAATGGAAAAAGACATACAATTGCACATGCTTTTTTTTAATGGTAAAAAAGGTGAATATGCAAAACCACAAATAGGTAACTTATGCTAAGGCCTTAATGAAGCCACCTGTTAAACATTATTCTAAAATTATGGCCCAAAATCACCTCGAAATATTTGTCACATGTGAGGATATGTATTTTGTGTAGTTCATGTGTGTCTGGTCATATTAACCCTTTTCAACCTTTTGAATTGATCGCTTACGCCCCCCAGAAATTTTCCTCCTGCTGTTTGGGAGTGGAGGCACCAGGAGGTGGATGATCACTGCAGGCTGCGCCAGGGGGAGAGTCAGGAAGGTCAAGACCATTAGAATCAGAATCACCTTTATTCGCCAAGTACGACAGTGTCGTACCCGGAATTATTTGTGGTTCACATGGCAATGGCAATAGAGCAAGACAGACATACTGTTTCTATGACAATAAGTAGGTAACATACATAACGTTGACAGCGAGGGAGATAAATAAATGCAATGAGACAGGCAAAGAGAAAACTGTGCGAGCGTACATTAGAGTCTAGGGCAGGCTAAGCCTCCGAGGTGCCAGGAGGTACTGAGTGGGCTGCTGGAATTATCTGTCCAAAGGACCATGGTGCCGCATGCTGGAGTGTTAAGCTGGGCAACTAGAATGTTGAGCTGCCATCAGACTGGAGTGCCAAACGAAGGGCATATCTGGCAGGGGAACTGGAGTTTAGCACAAGGACCGCTTGGGGGAGAAGGTGCTCCTGCACAGGGAGGTTCTTGAGGGGATAGTTATGTAGTGGAGACCTAATGGGAAAAGCCTGAAAAAATGGCTGCTCGGGTGGGAAGGGTCCTGGGAGATTCTGGTGGTTCTCGTTTTCATTCTAGCAGAAAGTCTGAGGTCCAGAGGTGGCAAAGGCGAGCCGATGATCCTTTCTGCTGCACTGATGACTCTTTGAAGTTTGTACTTGTCAAAAGCTGGTCAGCAGCCCCCGTGGCATCCCAAATCTTTCCAGTTGATACAGGAAGAATAGTCTCTGTTGTGCTTTCTTCTGAATTTTGGTGGTGTTGAGCACCATTTTAGCATACTTCCCAACTTTTTGAGATGAGAAAGAGGGACACTTAAGACATGCCCCTGCCACACCCCTGATCACACCCCGTCACACCCCTAGTCACGCATACCATAAAGATTTCATAAGAAAAATACGTTGTTTTATAATTCAAACCACACAGGTCCTTTCTATCCTGGTTCATTTTCCTTCATATTATCATATTAACATTTTAAGATTATTAATATATCAATTTAAAGGATGGGAATAAAGTTTAGAATCAATCAAACACATTTTTTTGTAGAGAAATATATATATATATACACATAGAAAGTACATACATACAAAATCCTGAAAGAGGGACAAATGGGGAGGAAAGAGTGACAGGGCTGCCAAAGAGGGACTGTCCCTCCAAAAGAGGGACAGTTGGGAATTATGATTTTAAGCCGCATCTACACGAGTAGATGCGGCCGCGATGCTCCAGGACGGATCTCCGCACCGCCGATTCCCTGCTCGATCCCCGCGAGGGGACAATGGCAGGGAATCGTGCGGGAGATAAGCGGCGCCGGCGGGGACGAGCGGGCACGAGCGGAGAATCGAATGCGTGGCACGCGCGGCGAGCGGGGACGCGGCGGGCACGCGGAAGAGGCGATCTGGCGGCTAATCGAGCCGCCAGATCGCTACAATGTCCCATGGTGTAGATGGGGCTTTAGGTCATTAATTAGGGTTGTGCCTAAGAACCAAACGCTTGGTACCCTGGCAACTTTAGTCTCGCCACTAAGGACTGGGTGGAGGGGTGCTTCCTGAAATCTACGATCAGTTGGACAGTCTTAGGCGCATTGAGGACAAGGTTGTTGTTTTTGCACCAGCTGCAGATTTTCTATTAATGAATATGATCTTGCCAAGAGCCATCTCTTCAATGCCAGTCAAGAGGTTCATTTTATATTTATGACAACTGAGGCAGCCAAGATCTTTTTACCTGAACTGCATGCCTCCATGCAGGCCACTTCAGGAATGCACTCCTCCATACCAGAGGTTACACAAGATCAGCAGCAGCATGAACTCAATATTAAGGGGCTTGAAAGCATTTTCACATTTTCTGAAGATGAATTTGAAAAAGCCTATGATACTTTATGCACTTTATCCTTTGTTGTGGAAAGGGCACGCCATGCAAGCCACAAAGTTTCTCAAATATGGCTAGAATTGTAATAGTTCTCTATATGATCATGCAGATAAAGATACATTTTTAGGTACTTTTAAATAAAAACAAAATTGACATAATTAACGGATCCTGGGGTGGTGAGTTATATTTCACTCCGCTGTACACTCTGCATAGGGGATGTGGCACCCTCTCTGGCTATCTATTCTGGGGGCCCTCTCTGGCTACCTATATTTGCGGAGCAAACTTTCTGGCTACCTACACGGGGGGTGAGGGGGGGGGAGGGGAGGGAAACTGTCAGGCTACCTATAATGGGGGGCACTCTCTGCCTACCTATACTTGGGGGACCTTCCTTGCTACCTATACTGTGGGGGCACTCTCTGGCTACCCTCAATGGGGGGCGCTCTGGCTACCTATACTGTGGGGGCACTCTCTGGTTACCTACACTGGGCCGGAAGGGCACTCTCTCTCTGGCTACCTATACTGGGGTGCACTCTCTGGCATACCTATCCTGGGAGGGGGGGGTGCTCTCTAGCTGCCTATACTGGCTTTACTAGCGGTCTTATTATTTTCAGTGTTTTTACATTTAAAGCAGTAAGCAATGTACCACTTTAGTAGAAAACATCCTGACATAATTAGACCACCAAGGAGGTTAATAATTACACTTCAAGAAAAATACATTCTAAAGCATAAAAAAAGCATCAAGAAAGCATATTCAGTCTAGAAGCTAGATATTTCCTCAGCATGCAGATGAATGAATGTTGGGAATAGGGGTTTAGTAAACAAATTGTTACACATCATATATAATGTGAGCATACAGTACATGAACAGTGAGTGTAATATATGCTGCAAGCTGGTCATGGATAATGATAGCCGTGTGCAGGAAAAAAGGGCCCGGCTGAATAACGAAATGGGGCTGGTGGGTAACGAAATCTCAGTAACGATAAACATTGTTAACTAAAGTGGTTAACAATAAATACGGTTGTAAAACAGATGGGAGTCTGACGAAAATATATTAACGTTAAAAATCGTAACATACGGTAGTTCAACAGTACAGCTTAACCCACCCCTACTTTCACACAGAACTCTCCCCTGGTGGTGCCTAAAACTATCCACCACCCTGGTGGTGCCTAACCCTAACCACTCCCTCAGTGGTGCCTAACCCTAACCACCCCCCTGGTGGTGCGTAACCCTAACCACCCCCTCAGTGGTGCCTAACCCTAACCACCCCCCTCAGTGGTGCCTAACCCTAACCACCCCCCTGGTGGTGCCTAACCCTAACCACCCCGAGTGGTGCCTAACCCTAACCACCCCCCTGGTGGTGCCTAAAGATCCCCCCGGTGTTGCCTAACCCCAACTGCCCCCTGGGCGGTGCCTAACCCTAACCACCCCCCGGTGGTGCCTAACTCTAACCACCACCTCCCCTGCAGAAACACCCTTTTACACATAGAAACAATAATATCTTTGATAACCTAAAATTGGTACATACAAACGAAAGAATATGACAAAAACTATAAAGTTGCAAGCTTCTAAAATGATAACATACTTCAAAACTTTAATGTTCTAATGTTGTTAACGATATGTATTGGGCGACCTTTTTTCAGCTTTTTTCCCCGTATCAGCGATAATTGCATTAGAGTCTATGGCGTCACCCTTTTCGTCCACTAGCCACCGGCGCCCTTTTTTCCTGTTTCCCTGATAGCCATGTAGCTATAAGGAAAGGATAGACATGAAAAGCCTCCAGAGAGAAACAGTGATGAAGGTGAGGAAGGGCTAGAAATAGAAACATGAGAGAGGATAAGACCGCAGATGAACTCTGATGGTAACCATAGGGAAAGCTATAATGTGCACGTACTTACCGGCACTGTAAATATAAGTACATGGAGACTGAAGCAATTATTCTAGTACATAATTATACTGTAGGTTATTTTCTCTAAATAATGTAATCCTAGCATCACAAGACCCTTTCATGACATGTTGTTAAGTATAGTTTCCATAAATTACATACTGTTGTAAGGGTGACGTGCAGCAGACCTTGGTAATCTATGTCTAAATGTACACATTCAACCCTTTCATAGCCAGACGCTTATGGAAATTACCTGGCCTACCCAAACACACATCATACATATCATACCTTTAACACTTCCCATCCCAAGCTGTGTGCCCACTGGACATAAATAACATACGTACGTTGCCTATAGCAGCTCGTCAGGCGCTGTCGGTAATTTTTAACTGACTAAATACAGTGAAGATGTTATTTGTATTCATGAACTGCAAATAACTTATTCGTTTCACTAAGCGACATACTGTACATTCAATAAGTGACTTTCTTCTAATTGATTCCTTCAACTTGGGAAACTTTGATGATTGGCAGACTGCTATGGGTTACAGCACAAAATTAATCTTAAAGGAGGTATATAAATAGGAGGGATATGGAGGTTGCCATATTAATTTGCTTTTAATCTATCAGTTGATTGACAGCCCTGCCAGTCTATTTGGCTGCAGTAGTGTCTGAATCGCACCAGAAACAAGCATGCAGCTCATCTTGTCAGATTTGTCAAAAACGTCATTAGGCCCGATAATGAACTGTTTTTTTTTCCATTAAAGATTGACAGATAAATGAACAGGTAGATGGTTATCTATAGCAGTGCTTTACAATCCTGTTCTTGAGTACCACTGACAGTGCATGTTTTGCAGGTAACATATTCACAGGTGAGGTAATTAATGTCTCAGCAGAGGTGATTAACTACCTCTGTGGATTCCCATAAAATATGCACTGTTGGTTATATTTCAGGGCAGGGTTGGAAAACACTGATCGCTAGGATCCATTTTGGTGACTATGTCCATTGTTGTTTCTGTAGCGGACACTGCATAGAAATTGCACATGCCATAGATAGCATTGTGTCTATGAAATGTTTGTTACAATGGACACCACAATTACAGGGATGGACACAGCAGATCATATATCAGATTCGCTGTGACCATCCAACTGTTACATCAGTCTAGTGTGAGTGTGATCCTAGTCTAAGGGCTAGTTCACAGTGCATCAGTTGCACTGCAAAATAATTGTGCATGTAAACTCACTGCCCATGAAATTCTATGGAGCTGTTCACATATTATTATTATTAGTATTTATATAGCGCCGACATATTACGCAGCGCTGTACAGTGTATATATATATATATATATATATATATATATATATATATATATATATATCTTGTCACTAACTGTCCCTCAAAGTAGCTCACAATCTAATCCCTACCATTGTCATATGTCTATATTATGTAGTGTAAGTACCGTAGTCTAGGGCCAATTTTAGGGGGAGCCAATTAACTTATCCATATGTTTTTGGAATGTGGGAGGAAACCGGAGCGCCCGGAGGAAACCCACGCAGACACGGAGAGAACATACAAACTCTTTGCAGATAGTGCCCTGGCTGGGATTCGAACCAGGGACCCAGCGCTGCAAGGCGAGAGAGCTAACCACTAGGCCACCGTGCTGCCCATAGATTGCAATATTCTAGCTCGCTGCAGGCAGGCTCTGAATCAATGTCTATGTGCAGTCTTCAGGGCAGCTCACACACTTTATAGTGATGGTCATGGCTAGGAGAACTCATGCACAAGCATGGGATTTGTTTGCTCAGCTGATTTGCAAAGCTCTGATTTGCTGTGATCACATTCTGCTTTAGCACATGATCATGACCAGCAAATCAGAGACTTGACCAATCACCTGACCAAACTTATCGCATGCTTCTCCATGAGTTCTCCTAGACATGACCATCACTAATTATAACGAGTGCGTTAGGCAAGGTACCTCTGTGATTCCACTGTACAGGGTGGGCCATTTATACGGATGCACCTTAATAAAATAGGAATGGTTGGTGGCATTAACTTCCTGTTTGTGGCACATTAGTATATGTGAGGGGGAAACTTTTCAAGATGGATGGTGACCATGGCGGCCATTTTGAAGTCGGCCATTTTGAATCCAACTTTTGTTTTTTCAATAGAAAGAGGGTCATGTGACACATCAAACTTATTGGGAATTTCACAAGAAATAACAATGGTGTGCTTGGTTTTAACGTAACTTTATTATTTCATGAGTTATTTACACATTTCTGACCACTAGCCTGTGCTAGCATTTCTCCTGCGGGGTTGCTATCGGTGTGTGAGAAATGGGAGAAGAGGGTTGCATTGACAATCCAACACAATGGGCAGCACATTGAACACATTTTATAAGTGGTCAGAAAAGTGTAAATAACTCATGAAAGAATAAAGTTACGTTAAAATCAAGCACACCATTGTTTTTCTTGTGATAATCCCAATAAGTTTGATGTGTCACATGGCCCTCTTCCTATTGAAAAAACAAAAGTTGGATTCAAAATGGTCGACTTCAAAATGGCCACCATGGTCACCACCCATCTTGAAAAGTTTCCCCCCCTCACATATACTATGGAAGTGGACATTGAAGGAAAGCATTACATATATAGTTGAAATAGAGTATGGATGAATGTCTTGCCTGCTTAGAGGGTAAAGCAGATGGGCAGTGGGAAAAAATATACATGCCTAGGGCTTCCTCCAGCCCCCTCCAAGCTAATCGCTCCCTCGCTGTCCTCTTGTGAGATTGAAAACTCGCCTAGAGTTTTGCCAGTACAGGCTGTCCCCCACTGCCTGCTCTGTCAGGCACCTCCGTGCTGCTTCTGGCATCCGCCCCACGTAGCTCCATGAGCTCTGCAAAGCTCTGCAAAGCTCTCACCGTCTGTCACTTCCTGGCTCCTTTAGTCTCCACCCAACATGTTGCGTCAATGCCTTGTGACTCATCATGATACATAATGCCAGTGCAATCACATACTTCTTTTCTTCTTCTTGTTTGGGATGAGTTAGTTGCACTAACTCCAATAAGTTTGAAAAGGACAATGTGAAATAACAGATGATCTAAAGTGCTTAGTTATCACTCCCTAGGGTAACCTTAAACTGCCAGATGCTTGTTCAGGTGTCCCACATGGTCATAGAATCAGATTTATAGTCTGCCTATCTACAATAAAAAATGTGCCTTATTGACAATGTAAGGGTACTCTGATGGTTAAACTATGATACATAACAAGAAAAGTCCATTGTACAGGTTTCTGGGATAATCAAATAGCACATAGCTACCTGTAGATCGCGAAGGCCTTCATGGTAGATCCCGACCCCACTACATTTTCCATTCTGTATATACAATACAAGTGTGCTCCTAAAATTGTACATAAGTAGACCATTTTGATTTTTTAAAGTAGCTCACAAGGCGAAAAAGTGTGGGCACCTCTGAAATAGCAGTTATAATAGTGGCAATCTGTTTATATTGCTCCTTGCTATAGGAACTAGTAACTGGAGCCACCCATAAAATATAAAATAATTATACAATTGTTTAAAAATAGAGTAGATGTTGGCTTACCTTCAATGATGACAACTGTCCAGTAAATTATAACAGTTTATTGGATAAGACAGTCAACAACATGTTTTGTGACCTGGAGCCACTTCTTCAGGTAAATATATGCCTTGCCAACAGCTGAAGATTGCTGTTGGCAAGAAGACACTGAGCACCAAAAAGTGCCAAGGAGCCTGAATCCTGTCAGTTCATTGTGTGAGCCACTCTCAGGATCCCTTGTTATGAATAAAACAAAGTGTTCCCAATGAACATGCCATATTTATAAAATAAGCATCAAATTAGAAAAAGATATTTCTCGGTCACTTGCAGGGAACCAGAGAGGATGAACTATACATACCTGGGGCTTCCTCCAGCCCCATACGCACGAATCGCTCCCACGCCGCCGTCCTCCGCTGCCTGGATCCGCCGCCACTGGGTCCCGTCATTGCCGCGAGTCGGCAAGTCGGCCGGTGGACGCGGCCAATTCTCCGCATCACAGGGTGCTCTCCCCATACAGATACGCATGTGGCTGCTTACTGCGCAGCCGCATGCGTACATGTATGGAGGGAGCCCCTGTGATGCGGACAATTGGCCGCGTCCGCCGGAAGTGACCGACCCGGTACCGGCGGATCCAGGAAGCTGAGGACGGCGGCGTGGGAGCGATTCAGGCTTAAGCGGCTGGAAGAAGCCCCAGGTATGTATAAAATCTTTGCCTTTTTTCACCCCTCGTTCCTCTCTGGTTCCCTTTAAAGCGGAATATAACCCACAATTTCTTCTTTGCTCTAAAAGATTATTTGCAGCATATAATATACTAACACAATGTTTTTTTTTAGTAAAACAGCATTCAAAGGGTTACATCACAGGGCTGACTCTTTCTTCTGCAGAGAGAACCTGCATCCGAACTGCTGTTAAGCTTATCTTGTGTACACATTCTTTACTTGATACATTTATGTAAACATCCTCTGGCTGTGCAGGACTTCAGCTGATGAGTCCTGGGGTGAAACACAGGTCAGAAATCACTGGTGGCTGCATTCACAACAGAATGACAACAGTTATGAATAAAATGCACCAGCAGCTTTAAAAATAAATTAACTGAACTTTGGGAAGTTATAATGTCTAAATGAATAATAATACTTGTGCACAAAAGCAAATATGATAATTGTATGGGTTATAAAAAGTAGGGAAACACATTTTTGGTGAAAATTTTGTCAGAGTTTTAAACCGCTTTAAGTTGTTCATTTTAATATTGCTAGCAGTGGCTGCAGCATCTGGAACCGGTCTCAGAAGGTGTACTTGTAATTTGTTTAATATAATTCAGTAATCCTAATAATAGTAACAGCCTCAGTTGATAAATAATGCCAAGTGATAAATCAAGCTCTGCTTTCAGACCCTTCTATAAATTACAATCATTTTTATTATATATTCATGTAGCATTGACACACCTTTTAAAGAGACTCCGTAACAAAAATTGCATCCTGTTTTTTATCATCCTACAAGTTCAAAAAGCTATTCTAATGTGTTCTGGCTTACTGCAGCACTTTATACTATCACTGTCTCTGTAATAAATCAACTTATCTCTCTCTTGTCAGACTTGTCAGCCTGTGTCTGGAAGGCTGCCAAGTTCTTCAGTGTTGTGGTTCTGCTATGAACTCCCCCTTCCAGGCCTCTGCATGCACACTGCCTGTGTGTTATTTAGGATTAGAGCAGCTTCTCTCTTCTCTCTTATCTTTTACAAGCTGGATAAATCGTCCTCTGAGCTGGCTGGGCTTTCACATACTGAAGAATTACAGACAAGGGCAAAGCTGTTTGCAGGAAGAAACAAGCAGCCTGAAACTTCAGTGCATGAGAACAGGGGGAAAGAAACACACAAATAATCTCTTGAGATTCAAAAGGAAGGCTGTATACAGCCTGCTTGTGTATGAATGTATTTTCTATGTGTGGACATACTGTACATCAACCTACTTCCTGTTTTGGTGGCCATTTTGTTTGTTTATAAACAAACTTTTTAAAACTGTTTTTAACCACTTTTAATGCAGCGAGGAGCGGCGAAATTGTGTCAGAGGGTAATAGGAGATGTCCCCTAACACACTGGTATGTTTACTTTTGTGCGATTTTAACAATACAGATTCTCTTTAAACTACAGGTTTTAATAGAAAACAATAGGCCACATTATACCAATCTATTGATAGTGTTTTGGCTGAGATCTGAACCTGCAACTCTATAAGGCAGTAATTCTAACACTATGCTTCTCCAGTGAACCTAGTATTATTTTATTCATCATGATTAGTAACTCTGGACTTGATTCTCAAAACCCCAGTAAATGTCATGCGTTAATAGCACACTGCAATTGTACCAGTATCTACACCATCTATGTGTGCGACTCACATTACATATACAATGTGCGCAGTGGTCGTATGCCATGCGATGTGCTATTTTCTTGGGCTTTTGTGAATCAACCCCCTTGAATGCTGCTAGCTACTGAGGCATGAATTGAAGTCTATATGTTGCAGGTGTAGCTCAAACCTTTGCTAACCTTAAGTTGAACTCCAAAAAAATGTAAAAGTCACTATTTGATCCAATATTTTTTATAACAAAAGATTAAATGCATAGCATCGTTTGCCAAAATTGAATGATGAGGAGATCAAAGATATGGAATCCCATATAACAGAGGATGAATATCTCTAACTACCTTGGCTGTTTGAAAAAAAATCCCAAGCCAGATACCCTAACTATCCAATATTTCAAATTATTTAAACATGTCCTCGTTTGTGAACGCTTTCAATGAAATCTCCAAGGATAGCAACCACTCTAGGATATTATTAGAGGCACAAGTTCACCAATAGGGGAAAGACTCAAATGATTGTGCCAAGCATCAACCAGTCTCCCCTAAAGACCTTTGCAGAAATTCTTGCAAATACTCAGGCTATATTCACAGTAGGACATTGCGTTTTGATGCAATGTTAAAGTCGCAATGCAACATTGCAACGCACCTTAACGCTGCATTACAGTCGCATACAGTAGATACAGTGGAGCATACAGGCAATGAAAAGTATGCTTCACTGTATCTGTTAACATCTGAATCTAGCCTCAGTGATTAAATATAACATGCAAAATGCGACCCCACAACGCTATCCGTTCTTTCCAATTATGTTTATAATTGCTATAGGACAAGATTAGAATATGAGAGGGGAACTATGGCGAAAAATTATAAAATTTAAACTATGTGCAAACATAAACAAATAAGAAGTGCGTTTTTTCCAGAGTAAAATGAGCCATAAATTACTTTTCTCTTATGTTGCTGTCACTTACAGTCAGTAGTAGAAATCTGACAGAAGCGACAGGTTTTGGACTAGCCCATCTCTTCATGGGGAAATTCTCAGGGATTTATTTATTTTTAAAAGCACTTAGTTAATGGCAGTTGCTCTATCCAACTGCAAAAAACTGTGTAGCGAGCAGGGAAGCTGGCCAGCATCATTGTTTAAATCCTTTTTAGGGAATATCTTTATTAAGAATAAAAGCCTTGCTGAGAATCCCCTAGGCAGAGATGGGCTAGTCCAAAACCTGTTGCTTCTGTCAGATTTCTACTACCTACTGTAAGTGACAGCAACATAGGAGAAAAGTAATTTATGGCTCATTTTTCTCTGGAAAAAAACATACTTATTTGTCTGTTTGCACATATTTAACATTTTACATTTTTTGCCATAATGCCCCTTTAAGGTTTGTGAGGGTCTGCACTTAGAATGGTCACTGCTTTTGCAGACTGCTTTGAGTTCTGTATGACCCAACCTCTAATAATCCTGCCAAATTTGTTTTAAAGAGACACTGAAGCGAAAAAAAAATGATGATATTATGATTTGTATGTGTAGCACAGCTAAGAAATAAAACATTAAGATCAGATACATCAGTGTAATTGTTTCCAGTACAGGAAGAGTTGAGAAACTCCAGTTGTTATCTCTATGCAAACAAGCCATTAAGCTCTCCGACTAAGTTAGTCATGGAGAGGGCTGTTATCTGACTTTTATTATCTCAACTGTTCCTGGACTATTTACTTTTCCTCTGCTAGAGGAGAGGTCATTACTTCACAGACTGCTCTGAAAGAATCATTTTGAATGCTGAGTGTTGTGTAATGTGCACATATTATAGAATGATGCAATGTTAGAAAAAACACTATATGCCTGAAAATAAAAGTATGAGAATATTTTCTTTACTGCTAATCTTCTAGTAATTATTCATAGTACACAACCAATTCACTATATCATATTTTTTTTTTCGCTTCAGTGTCTCTTTAAAATGTACCATAGCTGTAGGAAATTAAGAACATCGATACTTACTCGTGGCTTTTGAAGGAAATTTTCATTTTTTTCATTGTTCATGTTTATTGGTGCTCCTTTGTATGATAATTTTAAGATTGTGTATTCCATGCATACCAATTAAGTTAATTTGCATGAAAATGTATCTGATTAACTTCAAAATCACAATGTGATTTTTTTTTTTTTTTGCACAGAGCTTCTAAGATTTTTCTGCATTGCCACTGACTCAACCTGAATCACACCTGCTGGGCAATTTATAAAAATGCAGAAAAATTGCAGAAAAACTGCAATGTTTTCAAAATACATTAGATGTGCGCAAAACACACAAATTCAGTTAAGTGTGAATGGCCCCTTACACCATCCAGTACTAGGTACCCCCTGTGCCCAAGTCCCCTTGCCTTTCCCAAATACCAGTATCAGGCAGTCTATTTTACCCCCTTCAATAGACAAGACAAATAACATTTCTATAGCGCTTTTCTCCTTGTGGACTAAAAACGCTTAAGCTGTAGCCACTAGGGAACACTCAGTAGGCAGTAGCAGTGTTAGGGAGTTTTGCCCAAAGTCTCCTTACTGAATAGCTGCTGGCTTACTGAACAGGAAGAGCTGAGATTTGAATCCTGGTCACCTGTGTCAGAGGCCCTTAACCAATACACTATCCAGCCACTGCCAATAGAAAGCAGTATTTGGCATCCTCTGTAACTTCCTCTCCCCCTACCCAGACACCCATGTTGGGTAGCCTCTGTGGAATCTAGAGGTGCAGAATCACTGATTATTTTCAGGCAACAATAGAGAGAACTGCATTGTCCCCCTTGATCTTTGCCTTGACCCTGGAGCCCCTGCTGTGCTCAATCAGCGACAATGAGAATATTAGGGGTATAACACTCACTCAATCTGGGCATAAGGTGCCCCACATATATCTTTGCCTAGTCTGATGCAGGAGTTCGCTAGATATGGGAGGGTTTCTAATTTCAAAATGAATTATAGTAAATGCGAAGCTATGTCGGTGGGTCTGGACCAGGGTACGATCGTGAGGATCATGCAGAACTTCCCATTCAGGTGGGCCCAGTCTGGCCTATCATACTTGGGAATTAAACTTGCTCCATCGATTATGGAATTATATCAGCAAAATTTTCCCCCCTTGTTGAATAATATTAGTAAAGACCTTCAAAGATGGGATGTGGAGTCCTTTTCATGGTTAGGCAGGATTAATATCTTAAAAATGGCAGTGATGCCTAGAATATTATATTTATTTCAGGCTGTACCAATTATGCTACCTCCTCACTTTTTCCAACAGGTCAAACGACTATTCATGAAGTTTATTTGGAAAAAGAAACCTCCACACACTAGATCTACACTGTTATATGCGTGTAAGCGAAGGGGGGACTGGCGGCGCCTAACGTGCGCTTGTATCATGCAGCTGCAGTATTGACTCAGATGGTGGACTGCAGGTGTGTATTTAGGGTTTGGGCTCCCCTAGGCACCCCAAACCTATGGCGCCCCCCCCCCCCCCCCCCCGAGGAGGGCGTTGTGCCGCGGCAAAAAATGGGCGTGGTCATGGTCTGCAGTGGGCGTGTCCATAACATACAGTGGGTGTGGCCAATTAAAATTTCCCAGTAAGAGTGCAGCCCAAAGTCGGTGGGGCCATGTTTTCTCCCCGGGTATAAGTAAAGTGACCCTCAAAAAAGCAAGTAGGAAATGTTCCCCTCCCCCCCCCAAAAAAAAACAAAAAAAAAACACACATTAGCCAGTGTTCTCTCACACAAAATAGTGGTAGGTATTAGATTGTGAGCTCCCCTGAGAAAAGTCAGTAACAGGACTATGTTCTCTGCAAAGTGCTGCAGAAGATGCCAGTGCTATATAAATACACAATAATATGGTAGGACAGTAGACTATGGTAGGATTAGATTGTAAGCTCCTCAGAGGATAGTCAGTGACATGACTATGTACTCTGAAGTACTGCTGAAGATGGCAGTACAATATAGTACAGTAGTATGGCAGCACAGTGGTGTAGTGGGTAACGCTCTCGCCTTGCAGCGCTGGGTTACCGGTTCAGATCCCAGCCAGGTCAACATCTGCAAAGAGTTTGTATGTTCTCCCTGTGTCTGTGTGGGTTTCCTTCAGACACTCTGGTTTCCTCCTACATCCCAATACCATACGATACAGATAAGTTAATTGACTTCCCACTAAAAATTGGCCCTAGACTACGATACATACATAGACGTATGCCTATGGTAGGGATCAGATTGTGAGCCCCTCTGAGGGACAGTTAGTGACAAGATAATACATACTCTGTACAGCGCTGCGTTATATGTTGGCGCTATATAAATTAGTATAAGTACAGTATAAAGTAGCCAGGTCTATAGGTGTCCCCAATATAGACATATAGGTGTCCCCAGTATAGATAGCCAGGTCTATAGGTATCTTCAGTTTAGGTAATAGTCATGGGCATAACTAGAAATCACTGGGCCCCCTTGCAAAAATTTGGATGCCCCCCCCCCCCTATAGGTGCCAAATAATCGTAATGGGGCAGTGTTTTACTATAAAATAATTGTAATGGGGCAGCATTTCACCATAAAATAATCGTAAAGCAGCAATGTTTCACCAGAGAATAATCGCAATGAGGGCCACATTTCACCAGAGAATAAGCACAATGAGGGCCACATTTCACCAGAGAATAATCGCAATCAGTGCAACATTTCAGCAGAGAATGATCGCAATGAGAGCCACATTTCACCAGAGAATAATCGCTATCAGAGCAACATTTCAGCAGAGAATGACCGCAATGAGAGCTACATTTCACCAGAGAATAAGCACAATGAAGGCCACATTTCAGCAGAGAATAATCGCAATCAGAGCAACATTTCAGCAGAGAATAATCGCTATCAGAGCAACATTTCACCAGAGAATAATCGCTATCAGAGCAACATTTCAGCAGAGAATGACCGCAATGAGAGCTACATTTCACCAGAGAATAATCGCAATGAGTGCAACATTTCACCAGAGAATAATCGCAATGAGTGCAACATTTCACAAGAAAATAATTGCAATGAGTGCAAATTTCATCAGAAAATAATCGTATAGTGGGCAGCATTTCAGTGAGAGTTGGAAGGAGGGTTAGAGAGGGTGGGCAGAGAGAGAGACATAGGGTAAGCAGATAGACAGGTACAGAAAGGCTGGTTCAAACGGACGCTTGCGGAACGCTTACCTCAAGCGTTCGGAACGTCTTGTTAAACGTTTGCACCGAGCTTTTACACGCGTTTACACGAACGCAGCGTTCGGGTCTCGATTTTCGCTTGCGTTCGTGGCCGCCCTGGAAGCTACATGTAGCTTCCAGGGGCTGCCAAACGCGACGGGTAATGTCCCCCTTGGGAGATAAAAACGCTGACTGCATCCGGACGCGACGGCTGCTGAAAGCCTGACCGCGCAGCAGCCACCGCACGTCATCAAACGTGACGCCGCGCAGACGTCCGTGTGAACCAGCCTTGACAATATTCAAGAGAGGAGTATGGGCAAAAGGAACACAACAGAGCATTGTACATTACCTCCTCCCCTTCTGTCATGTGTCTGGCTGGCAGGCTGTCTCTGTGCACTCTGCTGGGCTGGCTATGGCAGCTATGTCCCTCTGGGTGTCTGTAAGGCAAGCTAGAGGCTGTCACTGGCAGGCTCGGGCTGCAGCTCCTCTCTCTGCTGTCATGGCTGGCTGCTCAATCATTTACTCGCTCTGTCTCCTCGTCTCTGTCCAGCTCTGGTATTTCCCGCCGGTGCCACACATGGTGAAGATGCAGAGACGTCAGGCCAGCGTGAGTACGCCTGATGTCTCTCTCAGCATCAGGGAGCTGTAGGGGGAGCGGGGGAGGAGGCCAAAGCCTCACAACTTCGGCTGCTCTTTGAGCCTCAGGGTCTTTCTCAGTTATGTGGTTGGCAGCGAGTGGAGTTCTAGGAGCCTCTGTGACCTGGGCTGGGTAGCTGGTGGCCTGCTGCCTAGGCTGGGTGGCTGGGGCCTGCTGCCTGTGACCTGGTGGCCTGCTGCCTGGGCTGGGCGGCTGGGGCCTTCTGCCTGTGACCTGCTGCCTGGGCTGGGTGGCTGGGGCCTGCTGCCTGTGACCTGGTGGCCTGCTGCCTGGGCTGGGTGGCTGGGGCCTGCTATGGATCAAGGAGAGAAAGAAGGAAACATCCGGGCACCATCCGTCTTTAAATGCGTGGCGGTGTTTATTGGTTATAACAGGTCACATACCATTGGAGCTGTCAGCTAAACATCAATGTGCTGGTGGTGGTGAGTTGGAGGTGGGGGTGCCAGGTGTCAGTCGGGGCTTGCGACGGCCGTTTCGCGTCTACTAGACGCTTGGTCACGCTGCGCTCCTATGAGCGCAGCGTGACCAAGCGTCTAGTAGACGCGAAATGGCCGTCGCAAGCCCCGACTGACACCTGGCACCCCCACCTCCAACTCACCACCACCAGCACATTGATGTTTAGCTGACAGCTCCAATGGTATGTGACCTGTTATAACCAATAAACACCGCCACGCATTTAAAGACGGATGGTGCCCGGATGTTTCCTTCTTTCTCTCCTTGATCCATATTTGACAGTCTTTGTTCCTGCTATGATCCGAGGAGCACACGTCTGTGCAGGTGGATGCGAGGTCACTGGAGGAAGGGTGAGAGACATATCATTTGCTTTTTGCCACACACACGTTTTTGCAATTCTGTAAGAAGGGAGTGCCACTCAATACATCTAAGTCTCACAAGGTAATGGCTGGGGCCTGCTGCCTGTGACCTGGCAGCCTGCTGCCTGGGCTGGGCGGCTGGGGCCTGCTGCCTGTGACCTGGAGGCCTGCTGCCTGGGCTGGGCGGCTGGGGCCTGCTGCCTGTGACCTGGAGGCTGTGCTGCCTGGGCTGCTGGAGCCTGCTATCTGTGACCCTGGGGTAGCTGGTGGCCTGCTGCCTGTGACCCTGGGCTGGGATAGCTGGTGGTGGCCTGCTGGCTGCTGCCTGGGGCCTGCTGCCTGTGACCCTGGGCTGGGGTAGCTGGTGGTGGCCTGCTGCTTGGGCAGCTGGGGCCTGCTGCCTGTGACCCTGGGCTGGGGTAGATAGTAGGTAGCTGGTGGCCTGCTGCCTGGGCGGCTGGGGCCTGCTTCCTGTGACTCTGGGCTGGGTAGCTGCTGGTGGTCTGCTGCCTGAGCGGCTGGGGCCTGCGACCCTGGGCTGGGGTAGCTGGTGGCCTGCTGTTCTGCCTGTGACCCTGGGCTGGGGTAGCTGGTGGCCTGCTGTTCTGCCTGTGACCCTGGGCTAGGGTAGCTGGTGGTTGCCTGCTGTGGTGCCTGGGGTCTGTGACCCTGGGCTAGGGTAGCTGGTGGTGGCCTGCTGTCTGGGCCTGCGAGTGACCCTGGGCTGGGGTAGCTGTTGGTGGCCTGCTGGGGTCTGTGACCCTGGGCTGGGGTAGCTGGTGGTGGCCTGCTGCCTGGACTGGGCGGCTGGGGCTTGCGAGTGACCCTGGGCTGGGGTAGCTGTTGGTGGCCTGCTGTGGTGCCTGGGCGGCTGGGGTCTGTGACCCTGGGCTGGGGTAGCTGGTGGTGGCCTGCTGTGCTGCCTGGGCGGCTGGGGCCTGCTGCCTGTGACCCTGGGCTGGGCGAGGGTGCTTGCTGGGTACCTCTGTCTGCCTGGGCGAGTGGGCAGGCTGCCACCGAGCACCGATGACTAGCTGGCTCCTGGCTGGGTAGCTGTGGCGGCTGCTGGGCTGGGTAGCTGTGGCGGCTGCTGGGCTGGGTAGCTGTGGCGGCTGCTGGGCTGGGTAGCTGTGGCGGCTGCTGGGCTGGGTAGCTGTGGCGGCTGCTGGGCTGGGTAGCTGTGGCGGCTGCTGGGCTGGGTAGCTGTGGCGGCTGCTGGGCTGGGTAGCTGTGTCTGGGCTGCTGCAGCGGCGGCTGCTTCACGTGGCTCCAGTCCCGACCCGACCACCTCGTTGCTGTCCTCCAGTCTAAAATGGCGGCGAGGGAGGAGGAGGAGGAGTCACTTTTCGTGGGCTCGGCTAGTCCAAGTCCATTATGGGGGGGCGGAGCATAGGACGGAGGCCAATGCTGGCTGCCTGCCTCTCAGAGTCTGAGTCAGACTCAATGTCAAGCCACGCCCCCCTCCCCGTACGTGCAAGTGGCTCCCTCCTCTGCTCTGGGCTGGCTGGCAGAGCGGAGAGCGCACAAACAGCTGAGCACACAGACAAAACCATGGTGGCGGCGGGGGCGGAGCGCTTGCAAACTAACTGTAAGTAACTGCTGGCTGATGCAGCGGCGCTCCCCCCCCCCCCCTCCAAAAAAAAAATAATAATAAAAAAAATATATATATGTCAGAAGGGGAAAAAAATTAAAAAAAAAAAAAATTATTTAAACCAGTGGCCACCCGCCCCCCCCCCGAGGACCCGCCCATGGCACCAGCCCACGGGTGCCTCTTAATAGATACGTCCCTGGTGGACTGGTCTAGACAAAAAGGCAATAAACAATGGGTGGGGATGGAGCAAGAGCTAGTAGCTTACCCTATTCAGTATACACCCTGGATTGGGAAATGTACTAAGATAAACCACCCGGCAGGTACTCTGATAAACCAAACTTTGACTCTATTTGGTAAGTATAGGAGGCAGGAGGGTATTTATCCATGGCCAACCCCCATGACACCATTATTGGGGAATCCGGTAGGTTAACTGGTAGCGAGGGATTTCCACGTTGGAAAAGCTGTGGGGAACTAAGAGTATTAAACCTGATTGAGGAGGGGAACTGGATTACTCTGCATCAGATTAGGGAAAGTGTGGGCATCCCTGGGTAAGGATGCGGCGAACTGTTTGCCTGGCAAACATCTCTGGGGCTTTTACTGCTTCCGGGTCGCACTGACCTGGAGTAGTACGCCTGCGCTGCCCGGCGGAGCGTGTCCTTGATCGCGCTCCTGTTGCCGGGCACTCTCTGCGCATGAGCGTGACGTTGTTCATGACGTCACGCACAGGCGCAGAAAGTGCCCGGCAACAGGAGCGCGATCTAGGACGCGCTCCGCCGGGCAGCGCAGGCGTACTACTCCGGGTCAGTGCGACCCGGAAGTAGTAAAAGCCCCAGGGATTTGGAGATGTTCGCCGGCGAACGGTTCGGGAATCGTTCTCCACATCTCTACCCCTGGGTTGGATGAGTGGGGCCTTATTCGTTTTCGCCACTTCCCGGGGTCGATAGGTAGTAAGAGAGAACGTTCGAGGAAATTAACTGCATTTGAATGCTTGTGTAGAGGGCAGGGCAGGGGCACTCTTTTACGAATATATGACTTCCTAAACGATGAAGTAGATCCAGCGGGATATGTTAGAGCCAAGTGGGAGGGGGACCTAGGTAACAGATTTACTGATGAGCAGTGGGGGAAGATCCTGTTGTTTGTCCATAAATCCTCAGTGGCATTCAAAACACAAGAGTCCAACTATAAGTTTTTTACGGGATGGTACTGGACTCCAGACACGTTAAATAAGGCCTTCCCGAATGTTTCACCCATGTGTTGGAGATGTCATACAGAGCGAGGTACAATCTTACATGTGTTTTGGGGATGCGAGGGACTGGCAAAATTTTGGACGGACGTGAAGTGTTTTATACAGAAGATCTTGGGGTTCATCCCCCCAGATGACCCTGCTTTCTTTTTGCTGATTGTAAATACGTGGAGCATCAAGAAATATAAAAACTCACTCTTGAGGCACCTCCTGAATGCCCTTAAAGAGGAAGCGACACCCATGCTAACCTAAAAATAAAAAACACATATTTAAGTAGATAAATACTAGTTCAACTTATATATCAGATGCATTGCACTGTCCACCTTATGATTCCTGAGAATTTTATAAATGAGAATCAGAAAATCCTATTCCAGGCAGTGGCCATTTTGCCCAGCTAAAGCTGACATCATATCCTCCCTGACTCTTGTTTTCCCCCCTCCCTTTTCTTGCTCATTGTATATTCATTACCTGCCCTCCTCCCAGAGTCTTCAGACACTCCCACTGAGGTGTATACTAGGAACTGCACTGTCTTATGTCATCATTGTGCGACTCAGTACAGCTGTGTTTACATCACAAAAGCAGGGTGAGAACTAGGAGGTGGAAACAGGCTATCCCTCCATCAATAGGGGATTGGATCAGAGAGATAGATGATATTATAAATATGGAAGATCTTATGCATATGGTGCAGAATAGATCGGATGTCTATTATAACACATGGGCAAAATGGTTGGAGTTTAGATCCTCTGAGGAGTATGCACGGGTCCGAGATACATAGGGTCACTGAGTGTGTGTGAGGGACAAGTGAGATTAATCCGTCTGTCGATGGTCTGGGATGTCTCGGGGCAGTGGCATGAGGTGTTCCCCTTTTGGTGTGTGTGTTTTTTTTTGTATGGATAGTTTGTATGTTTAGATTGGTGGGCTGGGGATCCCGGCTCTCTCCCCTTAGTAACTTTGGTAAAAGGGGGATGGACTTGGGAGACTAGCTCTGGGGGATAGAGTCCAATTTAATAGGTCATGCTCGAATAGGGGTTATACGGACACGCCCCCTGAGGATAGTGGAATGGGGATTGTGTGAGGAGGGATCTTTTTCCCTTCATCTTTAGTAGGGTATTATTGTTAATTGGATTTAGGATGTGTTTGATATTATATTGAGTATGTTATTTATCTTATTTGTATATTTGCTGGAAGATACATTTTCTATAAATAAAGATTATTTAAAAAAAAAGCAATAGAGAGAACTGCAATTTATACAGTGGGATGCAAACGTTTGGGCAACCTTGTTCATCGTCAGGATTTTCCTATATAAATTGTTGGTTGTTACGATTAACAATGTCAGTTAAATATATCATATAGGAGACACACACAGTGATATTTGAGAAGTGAAAAGAGGCTTATTGGATTTACAAAAATTGTGCAAAAATTGTTAAATAAAATTAGGCAAGTGCATACATTTGTCATTTTATTGATTCCAAAACGTTTAGAACTAATTATTGGAACTCAAATTGGCTTGGTAAGCTCAGTGACCCCTGACCTACATACACAGGTGAATGCAATTATGAGAAAGAGTATTTAAGGGGGTCAATTGTAAGTTTCCCTCCTCTTTTAATTTTCTCGGAAGAGTAGCAACATGGGGGTCTCAAAACAACCTGAAGACAAAGATTGTTCACCATCATGGTTTAGGGGAAGGGTACAGAAAGCTGTCTCAGAGATTTCGGCTGTCTATTTCACCAGTTAGGAACATTTTGAGGAAATGGAATTCTACAGGCTCAGTTCAAGTTAAAGCTTGAAGTGGCAGACCAAGAAAAATCTCAGATAGACAGAAGCGACGAATGGTGAGAACGGTCAGAGTCAACCCACAGACCAGCACCAAAGACTTACAACATCATCTTGCTGCAGATGGAGTCACTGTGCATCGTTTAACCATTCGGCACTTTACACAAGGAGATGCTGTATGCGAGAGTGATGCAGAGGAAGCATTTTTCCCGTCCACAGCACAAACAGAGCCGCCCGCTTGAGGTATGCTAAACACATTTGGACAAGCCAGCTTCATTTTGAAATAAGGTGCTTTGGACTTATGAAATTAAAATTGAGTTATTTGGGCATAACAAGGGGCGTTATGCATGGCGGAAAAATAACACAGGATTCCAAAAAATACACCTGCTACCTACAGTAAAATATGGTGGTGGTTCCATTATGCTGTGGGGCTGTGTGGTCAGTGCAGGGACTGGGAACCTTGTCAAAGTTGAGGGACGCATGGATTCCATTCAGTATCAGCAGATTCTGGAGACTAATGTCAAGGAATCAGTGACAAACATGAAGCTGCGCCGGGGCTGGATCTTTCAACAAGACAACGACCCTAAACACTGCTCAAAATCCGCCAAGGCATTCATGCAGAGGAACAAGTACAACATTCTGGAATGGCCATCTCAGTCCCAGACCTGAATATAATTGAAAATCTGTGGTGGGAGTTAAAGAGAGCTGTCCATGCTCAGAAGCCATCAAATCTAGAGATGTTTTGTAAAGAGGAATGGTCCAAAATACTTTCAATCAGAATCCAGACTCTCATTGGAACCTAACGGAAGCATTTAGAGGCTGTAATTTCTGCAAAAGGAGGATCTACTAAATATTGATTTCATTTCTTTTTTGTGGTTCTCAAATTTATGCACCTGTCTAATTTTGTTTAAACAATTATTGCACACTTTCTGTACATCCAATAAACGTCATTTCACTTCTCAAATATCACTGTGTGTGTCTCCTATATGATATATTTAAATTACATTTTTTATTGTAACAACCAACGATTTATACAGGAAAATCATGACAATTAACAAGGCTGCCCAAACTTTCCCAACCCACTGTAATAGTATCAGGCAAATAGTTTTATCCTGACCACATGGAACGCAATACTGACCCATTTCTGTGTATGGAAGCATACTTTCAGAAGAGTATTAATGTTATTGCTCATGCTGAGTGTTTATTTTTCATAGGGATAAGAAAAATGTGTGGCATGATAGACACCACTGACATTGTCATATTTGTGAACAGTAACGCTGAGGACTTTCTGGTAGTGGGGATTGCATTCTTGTCTGCTGACATCATACACTTCATTTCAGGCACTCTTACTGCATTTGCTGTATGTGTTTTCATAGTGGTCTATTATGATTTCCTTTGCTATGACACAATTCGTTGGTTTACTGATTGCAGGGGGGAAAAATGCAAAAAAAAGGTTTTCTCCACCACATGCTACACAGTACAGTGTTAGGCAGCCAGCCCTCGGGTCAGAATACCATCCCTCCTGTCCTCCCAGGCTTAGCTACCAAGCAACACAGCTCTACTTGCCAAATGCTACCATTTCCTCTTCATCATACTCAGGGCTCAGCACTAGTATTTAGTGCACATAAATTGCTGCCATTATGTGAACTGACTTCCTCTCGAAGTCACTTATTAACCCTAGCTATGTAACTTTGTGATTACAATGACTCAATGCCACAGGCATGGAAACTGCTCCGTTTCTGAAAAGCATAACGTGTGCATAGTAATCACTGCAAGCTTATCAATTGCCAAAAAACAATGTATTACTGCTACCTGTATTTACTTCACACTCATGTCAGGAACATTCTTCATTACCTGCACTCATGCTAAATTTAAGATATTACAACGCTTTTATAGTAATATATGTGTTTTGTTCACAGACACACGCCAAAGTATACAGTATAACAGTTAGGGCCAGTGCACACCAAAAAAATGCTAGAATAACCGCAAGTGATTTTTAAAAATGCAATTTTAAAGCAAATTTTAAAAACGGTTCTAGGCTTGTTAATTTGTCAAAGCTGTTCAGATATTGGTTCTAGGCATGTGCTTAGCGATTTTCTGTTTATGCCAAGTGAGTTTTGGAGCATTTGGTGTAGCGATTTCATACCTCTTGTACACTTTGATCTGGAAGAAATCAACTTTTTAAGAAAAAAACACTAAGAAAATCCCTCTATTCAGCACTTTTTAGAACAATTTTCCTATGCTTAACATTGAGGATGACTCGCCTCCAAAATGCAGCAGGAACCGCGTTTGCATTTGGGGAAAATCACACCACTCAAGCCCATAGAAAGACAGGCGCTTTTTGAAGCGCTACCAATTTTAAAAGAGCTCAGAAGTGCTCTTGGTGTGCACAAGCCCTTAAACTGACTTGAAGGAACTTCTAAATGGCTCCAATTTGATCCTAACATTCATCTTATGTGGGTAGATGAGACTGTTTAAACATGATACAAATGCACAACAAGCGTAACATTCATTGTTTTTGTACTGCGATTGTCTATTTTTATATTGCATTTGTGATTTTATGAATGCTACAGGATAGGGCATGCTACATTTATTACATGGAGAAGCAAAGCAATCGTAGTTCATCTGTGGCTCAAGCGCAAAACTATGCGATTCTGCACATTCTCTAGTCTCTATAGCTGCTTGGGCTCAGATTTTTTTTTCCCAAATTGCTTTCATAGACAGAGAAGGGAATTGTTAGGACATGGAAGTGAAATAGTGTGTTACACCGAGGCGGTTCCCACCATAAATCCACCTGAATCATGTGACTGAGACGGCAAAACCTAGGAGCTTGCGTTTGGGCAAACAGTTTGGGCCACCTGGCACCTGCCTCCTCTCAGCTCTCCCGCCCACCTTCCTGGCACACACTACCCTCTTCATCTGCATCCTCATTCGACTGGTAGCACCTACCGCTCTTCCCTATGACATCATAAACAGGTGACGATATATGCCTCTTATCGCATGCTATGCTAAAACACCATCACCGGCGAGAGATCACCATGACTAGTCAGAGGGGAAGCTTTGGTATGCGACCTATCAGATGTCACTGCTACTGATCAATGCACTGAGTGGCCCAATTATGGAGCTGTGGTCCTGCCCGGGAGACCATTGTCACCAGTTAGCAAAAGGAGCAGTGGCATGGCTGTGATTGGCTGATCTGGTGCCAGCACCTCCGCCTGATTGGTCACGTGCATTTCGGGGTGCAGCGCCTCCTCCAAATTTTGCTTCAGGCAGCAGAAAATCTAGAACCCGCCCTGGTGTTAACGCAAGTGAGGAAAGTTTACAGCAGGCAGACAAGGTTCCCTAAATATGTGGTATCGAGTGCCGGAGCTCGGTTTTATCTTTCTAATAGGTCCTGGATTAGGTGTCATATGAAGCCAACCAAATAAAGCCATTGGAAAATACTTGGTCACCAGAAATGGCTTGCAGGGCCGCATTTGGCCCCCTGGGCCCGCCTTTGGACATGCGTGAAGTATAGTGTATAACCAGCCTAATTTGTTATGTTGGTGCAGAGAGTTGAGGAAAGAGATGAGATTAAAGAGGAACTTTAACCCAAGATTGAACTTCATCCCAATCAGTAGCTGATACCTTCATTCCCATAACAAATCTTTACCTTTAGGTCATCGGGGGAGGAGGGGGAGGAGGGGGGGGGGCTTGTTTGTATTCTGGTGCATCCCCTCCCACAGTGTGATGTCATGACCAAGATTCTAACAGTTTGCTGTACCTGAACCTCATTACATTGTGGGAAATAATGGCTTTTTTTTTCAACTGCCAAGCAAGTAACACCTCCCTCTGTGCATTGAACCAGTGATAAATCTGAAAATGTAAATCAAGGAGAGGAAAGGTTTTACAATCGGCAAACAATGACTAATTAATCTATAAAAGAATATTTAAAAAAAATAAGCAATTTTATTTATTATGTTATTTTCACTCCAGTTCCGGAAGCAGTAGATTTGGGCGCATGAGACAAGTGGACAAAAAGGGCACCCCATTCACTTCCATTATAAATATCGTTTAATGGGCGCCGAACAGGGAAAAAAAGGCGCCGGAGATTATTAACGTTTTAACAAAGGCGCCCGGAGATTTTTAAGGATTTATAACTATGTTTGTGATGATTTAACTTTACAAAATGAGCCCGTGACGAATAACGTTTATGAAGATACTAAATCACTATTTCTAAAACATTTATAAAACATTATTATCCACCCCAAAAAATTATTTACATTTTTTTATTTACATTTTTTATTTATTAATGTCTGTAAAACATTATTATCCATAGGGGTCTTAGGTTTAGGCACCACCAGGGGGGGTCTTAGGTTTAGGCACCAACAGGGGGGTCTTAGGTTTAGGCACCAACTGGGGGGTCTTAGGTTTAGGCACCAACAGGGGGGTCTTAGGTTTAGGCACCAACAGGGGGGTCTTAGGTTTAGGCACCAACAGGGGGTCTTAGGTTTAGGCACCAACTGGGGGGTCTTAGGTTTAGGCACCAGCTGGGGGGTCTTAGGTTTAGGCACCAACTGGGGGGTCTTAGGTTTAGGCACCAACAGGGGGGTCTTAGGTTTAGGCACCAACAGGGGGTCTAGGGGTTAGGGATAGGTACAGGGAGGGTTTTTAATAAACGTAAATATAAGTTTTACTTTACAAACAGGGAAGATTAACGTTTTAAGAATTGCCGATCTCATACACATTATTTAGTGATTTATAAATTCTTAAAACACTATTTGTAAACGAAATTCTACACAATATTTCTATAAACGATATTTCCATTTAACGTTTATACCACACGCCCTTTTTTCCCGACGCCCTTTTCGTACGTACGCCCAGTTCCTCTTTATGAATCAGGCCGGTTTGCTATAATACATTCGTTGTGCATTTTTTTGTGTGCTATCAAATTGATGGATCTTCCAGTGCTCTATTACAATCTCACCTCTACATCTACAGAAAGCATTCCGCCACTGTACTATAAACTGTATTGTTTCTATGCAAACAACTCAATATCCAATGCAGTGGGACATTATTTAGTCTAGCAGCATGCCTGCATTTCCAGAATGTCATTTCTGAACAAAGCAGCAGTGATTGAGAGTTTGTTTAAGAAAAAAAGGTCAAAAAACAAAACACAAAACTTGAATGTGACCTTAACTATTTATCTTCCTGAAAGGTCTGCAAAATATCCCTGTGTTTATTCTGCAATCCCTGCAATGAGAGAGGACGATATAAAATCCATCCAGTTAGTAGTTACCGGTCAGATTGTGTTACAGCCCCTAATTGGGGCTCTAATAGATGATTATTTCCTGACTTTTCTCTAATTATCCAATACAAACTCTAACGTCCTAAAAAGGCTCCCTTTGCTAATCATCATTTCCTGCCCCTGCATCATCTTTCCCTGTTTCAGGGCTTGATATGTTTCCAAGTCATGCACAGAGGAGAAGGGCCATCAGTGAATGCTTTCAATCTTCCGCTCACCAAAATAATTAGACCACTGTGTAGCTCTAGCCTTGTACCCACTCTTACTATAAAAGAAGCAAAGTAGCAGTGCCAAAGTAATTTATTGGTGAAAGCCTAAGATATGGGCTCATTGTGTCTGACCTTTACGTTGCACTGCATGCTAAATTAAGTGTAATTCGCACATAAGTGCTTTTTTATTTTTATTAATTAGTGCCACATAGATGTCTAAGTATGTGCTTAAGTGAGCATTTGATGAGATAGTTTTTAATATTAGGTCAATGCAGTGCCTCATGCGCGTACAAAGTAGGCTATACATACAGTAACGGTACTTATATAATGGTTTGCCTTATAGGTCTGTGGCTTGAGCTTTATTTATTATACTGTGTGTACACTTCTTGGCCTTCTACCTGGATTACAGTATTTTACAGATATGATGAGCATAAAATTATTTTGGGCATAATCCTAATAAACATTATGTTTTCAAATTACATTTACAACATAGTTTTATATTTACAAATTAAATACAAAAAAATGACTTTAACTTACCCCCACCACCTCCGGCATGGGCAGAAAGCAAGTTGCAAAAATGGATATAGTTTAAATACTGTACCTTCATTTCTAGGTAAATACAAAAATGATGTGACAGCCCCCAGGGGCTTTTTTGCAAGTGAATATTTAGGCGATGCCGCTCAGTTTGGCGCGAGGAGAGCCAAATTACGGCTCTCCCTGCTGCCGCTAAACTCCAAAGCTGCGTTAAATACTATTACCCCTCCAAGTTGTCGCAACCTGGAGGGAGATGTAATTTGGGGTCTGGCAGCCGCCGGAGCCCCGCACCGAGATAACCTGCTTTGCCTTTTTTCCTGTTGCCCCCTGAAGACAGGGCACTTTGTCTCAGGTCGATGACACAGTGCCATCTAGTGGACTGTGATACACAACATGGTTTCGAGAGCTGCTCATCCTCTCATTGTAAGAGAGCAGCATGGCATGGATTGTCAGGCTTCTGGGACAGAATAGAACCAATGTGGTGATGAGGGCAGAAGAGGAGAGCCTGATGACAGTCACATGACTGCCAGGTGAAGCTGGGAATTAGAGTAACTCCGGTTATTGAGACCAATGAATGTATTGCTATCTTATACACTTCAGATTGTAAGCTCGCAAAGGCATGGCTCTCTCACTCTTATTTGTCTTGGAATTTGTTATACATTTTATTTCTCATGTTACTTTTGTCACTTTAATTACAAATTCTGTATTTTGTACCAATTCTGTATTTTGTTGCATACCATTGTCTGTATTAATATGTACTCCATGTTTGTTTATTACTTTGTACAGTGCCATGGAATATGTTAAAAATCAATAATAATAATATTACACGGTTGTAATTATGCTTGGCATAGATGCAGCTGCACCTGCATGCACACAACTGACACAGCTATACCTTTGTGCTCACACACAACCACCGCAATAAGCCTCAGCTTACAATGCGTAAATCACCGAATGGTGAAGCTGCACTAAGTTGCTGCCCGCACTAAAGCCTGTGCCGACACAGTAAACCACAATTATCTGCTACGTGGTGACACCACACAAAGTTGCCACCCACAACTGCACAGATGCATGGGGGGGGGTACATCGGGTGATGTCCCGGTGGGGGAGGGGGCATCGGGGCTTTTCAATTATTTTGAGAACTGGGGCTTTACTGGTTCCTAATAAAATCCTGAAAAAGTCCTCCAGCTTAAAGTTTACCTAGAAATAGCTGGTGACAACTTAGTTAACTCTAGGATGGGTAAGAAGCTTAAAGAGACACTGAAGCAAAAAAAAAAATTATGATATAATGATTTGTAAGTGTAGTACAGCTGAGAAATAAAACATTAGGAACAGAGACATAAGTCTAATATTGTTTCCAGTATAGGAAGAGTTAAGAAACTCCAGTTGTTATCTATGCAAAAGAGCCATTAAGATTCACAACTTTCAAAGTCACAGAGTCCTCTGTTCTGAAGCTTATTATCTCAAGTGTCTGGCACTGTATTGGTTTTATTCCTGCAAAGGACAGGTCAAAAGTTCACTGGCCTGCTCTGTAAAATCATTTAGAATGCTGAGTAGTGTGTAATCTGCAAATATTAGAGAATGATGCAATGTTATAAAAAAAACTATATAACTGAAAATAAAAATATGAGAATATTTTCTTTGCTACGGCGGCCGGAGTGGAAGTACTGCGCATGCGCGATTAAAGCGCGCATGCGCCGTACTGCCACGCCGGCCGCCGTGATGACGTGAGGCGGCTGTCGTGTGACGTCAGCCGCGTCATACGTGGAAGAAGAAGCCCGAAAATAGGACGAGTGTCGCCCAGGCTACCGCCGGACAGTCATTCCGGAGCGGGGACTAGGAGAGGAGCCAGGACGCCGTCGTGGGACCTCCCGACCAGGACTGGGCTGGAGAAAGCCCCGGGTGAGTACAATTTTCATTTTTAAGATGAGCTCAGAGTCCCTTTAAGGCTTTATTACAAATTTTCTTGAGTAAAACCACTTGCACTGTTGGTACATTTAGCCGCCATAATAAATATCTGCCTGGTCAATCTGCCAGTGCATGACCAACATTAGTATACAATAATTTCAATTCAAAATAATAATTTAAACAATTGTTTTCAACTGATCATTTTAATTTTATTTAAAAAATGATTTATGTATGGCTGCCTTTAGGGAGCATAGAAGACCACTATTAAAAAGGCGGTGAAGCGTAGAGACTAGTTATGGAAGGAGGAGATACATAGAGGATTACTATTTGTAGTGTAGAAGGGGGCACAGAGGGTCTTTGTTTATAGGGGGCAAGGGCTCAATGTGCCACTATTTATAGAGGGAGGAGCACAAAAAGGGAAATGGCATGAGAAAGGATCCAGTGGGTATCCTGCCTTAGATACCAGACTAGTCAGAAATGTTGCTGAAGAGGAGTGTAAGTGGTGTTTTTTTCATGTCTGAATTTTCTTTGTCACATGTTCTTAACGCCTGAAATAACATTCTGCCCCACCAAGTGTTGTAAAAGTAGGGCACCTAGTGCTCTTGTTGCTTTAACAATTGACTACATATGAAAGCTTAATTAACACTTTAAGTGCAGGAAAAACTCCCCATACACATAAGGGATTAAAAGATCACCATGGGGTGAAAGGGTAAGGCATGTCTGGAATACCAACAAGCACAAAAAAGATTTGTAGTAGGAAGTTCAATGATCATTAAAAAGCCCATGAGATTCTTTGAGAAAACTCCCCTATGAATAAGTTGATGATTCCAAAGCCAGCTGTCCGTCTCCCCCAGCACATTCCTCCTGGGCATCCTCCACCACCAGTGCCGGCATCTGAATTCTTGGATTTAGTACTTCCTCCTCTGGATCACCTGTGTTGCCGCATAAATAAAACATTGTTTTTTCAGCTGTCTAACCTTTGCATCCATCTGCCTTCTGCTTGCACTCTGTTTTCACAATGAGACACAGCCTGCAACACCTACTTCTGCAAATGGAGAGCTTAAACCATAACAGTAACAAGCTGGCTTAGTGTTCTGTCATGTTTGCTTTTATTCCTAGTGGAAAGCTTTATAGGACAAAGCAGGACATTTTTTTTTAATGTTAAATCCACTCCTAACTAGAGATGGCCCGAACCTCCGATTTTCGGTTCGCGAACTTCCGCAGAAGGTTCGGTTTGCGCGAACTTTTGCAAACCGCAATAGACTTCAATGGGGAGGCGAACTTTGAAAACTAGAAACACTTATGCTGGCCACAAAAGTGATGGAAAGGATGTTTCAAGGGGTCTAACATCTGAGTTTTTGCATGGATGAGTGGGATAGATGCCAAAAGTCCCGGGGAAAAATCTGGATTTGACGCAAAGCAGTGTTTTAAGGGCAGAAATCACATTGAATGCTAAATGCAGGCCTAAAGTGCTTTAAAACATCTTGCATGTGTATACATCAATCAGGGAGTGTAATTAGACTACTGCTTCACACTGAAACACCAAACTCACTGTGTAACGCACCGCAAACAGCTGTTTGGGTAGTGACGGCCGTGCTGGACTGGTGCGAGATTGCTCTTCCTCACTCAGTGATGTCAGGTAATGTCTGACTGCCTTATCAACTTTCAATGGTTCTTTCTCTACCATTACATCTATTACATCTATTTTTACATCTATTTTTTATATACTTGTTCTGCTTGCTGTTCAGTACCTGCAAGTAGAATCTTATGGAGGGCAAGTCTGCCATTGCGAGTGACCACGGGTAATGGCCGGGGAATCCTGGTTGAATGTCCGCAAAGCGTGCCACTGAACACAACAGGTAGGTATATGCAGTGCTGAGGTGGGTGCACTGAACACAACAGGTAGGTATATACAGTGATGAGGTGGGTTCACTGAACACAACAGGTAGAGAAATGCAGTGATGAGATGGGTGCACTGAACACAACAGGTAGGTATATGCAGTGATGAGGTGGGTTCACTGAACACAACAGGTAGGTATATGCAGTACTGGGTATTACAATGTGCACCTGTCACACCCACAAGTAGTCACTGAATGTGCTGGGCCTGGCTGGCAGTGGCACACACACAGTATGCATTAGCAAGGCTGTCTATGCAACACAAGTGTCAGTGGGACACACACAGACAAAAAAAATATATCACAAGAACAAGATCAGCTCTCAAAAGAGCTGTTGTGGGGTGCTATTTTAGCAATAAGAATCAGCAAGGAGCAAGCTAACAAGCCTACAAGAGCCTAACTAATCTTTCCCTATGAGAGAGTCTGATGCAGCTGTCCCTTCTCTAATTAATGCAGGCACACAAGTGAGTGTAATGGCCAGCAGAGCCTGCCTTTTATAAGGGGGGGGGGAGTGGCTCCACGAGGGAGTGTAGCCTGATTGGCTACAATGTGCCTGCTGACTGTGATGTAGAGGGTCAAAGTTGACCCTAATGGTGCATTATGGGGGCGAACTAAACTTCCGGGAAAGTTCGCCTTACATGGCGAACGCGAACCACCGGAAGTTCGCCTGGAACCGTTTGCCGGAGAACCGTTCGGGCCATCTCTACTCCCAACTGATCACCTCATTTTGGGTCACACTGATTCTGGTCAAAATGGTAAGAGACCATTCATACTTGCGTTTTCTGCACGCGATTCCCCACTTGCAAGAATCTATATTTTTTTTGGGGGGGGGGAGCGTTCGGATATTTTGTTTCATGAACTTTCGTGTGTGTGTTTTTTTTATATGCATGTTTATATGTAAATTTTTATATTGCAGTGCAGAATGGAATTCAATTTTTCATACAAAACAACATTTTTCTACGTTTCCACTGACTTGCATTACTATTATAATTGTTGATTCTTACAGTGAAAAGTAAAGTAAATAGTACAGACAATGGTATACACCAATATACAAAATACAGAATGGGTACAAAATACAGAATCGGTACAAAGTACAGAATTGATAATAACAGTGACAGAATTAATATGAATATATCTGGAACAAAATCCACAACACAAAGGGTGAGAGAGCCCTGCCCTTGTGAGCTTACAATCGAAAGGAATTGGGGGGGGGGGGGGGGGGGGGTAGAGGTGGGGTAGTATACAATATTCATACCTAGAAGGAGTGTGTTTTAGGTTATCTGGTAGGAAGTACAATTTGGCCAGAGGTCAAAAGGTGAACAGGTCTGAGGTTGAGCATATGCTTGTAGGAAAAAGTGAGTTTTGAGAGTGTATTCAAAGATATCAAAGGTTGGGGAGTGACAGATGTTTGTGGCAGAGAATTCCAGAGGAGGGGTGATGCACGTGCAAAATATTGTATACGTGAATGTGAGGAGGTGATTCTAGAGGAGGACAATAGCAGGTCATGTGCAGATCTGAGATTGTGGTTGGGTTGGTATCTGGAAACTAGTGAGAAGATGTAAACAGGAGAAAGACTGTGGATAGCTTTTCTAAGTTAGCGTTAAGAGCAGGCCAGGATTTACCTCACAGGAGCCTTTAGGCAAAGATGTCCTGGCACCGTAAGGCTCGTACACAGGTCTGACTGAAGCCAACGACGGGTCCATCGGCACCTCCCGGCGGATCGTTCAGAAACAGCCTTATCAGTCCGCCGACAGACTGTACACACGCTGTACTGTCTGCTTAAAACCCGCCCAGCGGGAGGTGCCCGATGGACCCGTCGTTGGCTTCAGTCAGATGTGTGTACGAGCCTTTAGACTTCGCCCTCCATGAACCTACAAACCCCTACTAAACTGCACTGCAAGTGTGCGGGCTGTACCAGCTGTCACTTCTTACTTACGTCCCTTGCCCGTCATAGTTACAGGGGCCCCTTAGAATTACTCTCAATATTAAGTAGCTACATGTGCCCCCAAGTATTAGAGGAACCTCAGTATTAAGTAGCTAGAGGAGCCCCTGACTAAAGGGAGAAGTCCTCAGTGGAATGCATAGAGCAGGGTGAGTAACCTCTCATTTATACTCACCTTGGGACTCTGTATATCAATGAAGAGAGGGAGGGAGACATTTAAGGAGGGGACTGAGCTGACTTTTTATCATCAGGTGCCTGTAGGCACGTGTCTACAGTGCCTTATGGTAAATCCGTTTGTGTGTGCACACACAAGAAAGCAGATCTGCCATGCAATTTTAACCTCCCTGGCGGTAAGCCCGAACTGAGTTCGGGCTATGTCCCTTTCGGAGGATTTCTCAGGCCATGGTGGGCCGATTTGCATAATTTTTTTTGGTACACGCAGCTAGCACTTTGCTAGCTGCGTGTACTTTACGGTCGCTGCCGCTCCGCACTGATTCGCCGCTACCCGCCGCGACGCCCCAGACCCCTTGCGCAGCCTGGCCTATCAGCGCCAGGCAGCGCTAAGGGGTGGATCGGGACTCCCCCGTGCGCCATGACGTGGATGATGTCGATGACATCATCCCGATCTTTGCCGTGGCGATGGGGGAAGCCAAACAGGAAATCCCGTTCTGAACGGAATTTCCTGTTTGCTCTGATCGCCGGAGGCGATCGGAAGGGGAGGGGGGATGCCGCTGCACAGTGGCTATCATGTACCTAGCGCTAGGCTAGCTACATGATTTTAATAAAAAAAATTAATGTGCTGCGCTACCCCCTGGCGGTTTTAATAGACCGCCAGGGAGGTTAAAGTGCAGAAATCTGTGAAATACAGAAAAAAAGAAGAAAAACACAAAAAAATTTGATACCATTGAAATACATTGGATATACAATGGATTTGATTTCACACAAACGCAAAATGCATGTAAATTCTAATAAATGTGAATGACCTCTAAGTTTTAAATCAGCAGGAAACCATTTATTGGTCAACTCTAAAAGGTTCAAAGAGTACGCTTTCAACTCAATGCATAAATGTCTATTTAACCTTTTCACCTCCAAGGGTTTTTAAAAATAATTAACATGTATTTCATATTTCTATGGGACGGTGTATAATAAGGTATTTGGATGTGGTTTTACTTTTTGGCCACAAGATGGAGATATAGAGTCAGTGTGTTCTAAAAATAGAAACAGAGCCATCTGTTTATATTTGTTTGTATTTGTGTACACACAGGGACGTAGATACTCGTGCTGGGAGAGGTGAAAAGGTTAAACTCTGTTTCCTGATATATTGAACAAAATGTTAGAATAGTTATAAGCACAGCTCTATATATATATTTAAAAGACTCCCAAGGCCCGAAGTGAAAAAGCAACACAATCTTTTCTTACCTGGGGCTTCTTCCAGCCCCTAGATGTCGTCTGGATACCTCGCCGCAGCTCCGGTGCTCCCCAGTGTCCCGCTGGCGGCCTGCAAAGCTTGACGGGTCAGCGTTTCTGCGCATGTGCAGGTACGCGCCAGGTGACTTGGCTGACTTGGCTGCTCTAGCAGGCCCGAACAACTGTATGAGGAGGAGGAGTGAGAAGACAGAAGTGACTGAGCATCCACATAAAATAGTCCTTCATATTTTCCCTCCCATACTGGTGTATGCAGCCTGCCTACCTTCTACCAAGCCCTCAGTCCTCCTCCTCCACGTTAAGCAGTTTTCATTTAGGACTCAAAGTGCGTGATCATGTCACCTCTAATCTGCTAAACTCTTTACATTGTAAGCTCAGAATGGCAGGGCTCTCTCACCCTGCCAAAGGCTTACAATCTAAAGGGTGAGGGAGTTCTGTTATCAATGGGTACCTCCAATGAAACACATGCAGCTGTCATCAAGGAAATTACTGCCAAGAATATTGCATCTGTAGGAAACATTTACTGGATCATCAAGAACTTTAACATGAGAAGTTCAGTTTTCGTTCAGTTTTAGTGAAGAAGGCTTCATAGCTTTCAAGAGTCTCCAGCACACACAAGTACCATTTCCTCCGAAGTAGGCATGGTCAATGAGATGCAAATAATTCCAAGTTGATGCAGGATTATGTATGAAATGTATACAGCTTGAAAATGGACCAGTTTAATCCAACCTTGGTTCATTTTCAAGCTACAGAGCAGTTTAACCAGTACTTACATCAGTTATGTAATATGCATTGTGTAACCAGCATAACTCGCAATAGCTAGATAATGGGCATTATTAGTATACTGCACATTATGCTACTTGCACAACACATGCTATGAAACTAGTACAAGTACTGGTTAAATTTCCCAGCATTTTCTGAATATGCCCCACAGTGAGGTGAAAACAATGGCCTTGTTTCAAGAAGGACAGTGAAGAAGCAAATATGAAGGACCCTGAAAATCTGAAGGTAGTAAAAAGACTGGACAACAGAATACTTACTGATGCAAAGTTATTTCCTTGGATGGATCCTCCTCCTGACTCGGACATTTGGAAGATTGATTGTCTGGAGAAAAAGCGAATGCTAACATGAGTCTCATGTTGTGCCAACTGCCAACAGGGAATCTTTATAAAATAATAATGTGTGGGGTTGCTTCCCAACCAAAAGACTAGACACGCTCATTGTTCTGCCCTATAATTTTTTCATGAACAAAAAATGGTGTCAAAACATTATCCAAGAGCATCTTTTTCTAACAACCCAGGCACTATTTGGTGATGTTATGTGTATTTTCTTGTATGATGGAGCACCAAGTCACAAGGCCAAAAGTGATAATGAAGCCCACAAATTGTGATGAACTCAAGGCAAAAATGGATCACCAACAGTCAAGGTTTGGCACAGATACTGATGTCCAGCATGCCAGAGCGAATTGCAGAAGTTATGAAGAAAGCGGGTCAACACTGTAAATGTTGGCTCTTTGGATAAATTTGATTTACTTGCCAATGTAAACCTTTAAAACGTATGGAATGTTTGTAATTGTTCCTCACTACACCATAGAAACATGTAAAGAAATAATCTAACAATGCTGAAACAGCAACGTTTGCAAAACACAACATTTGTGTCACTGCCAAAACTTTTGGCCATGACTGTAGGTATGATGAGTCATCTTCTTTTAAAGCATATTGTTTATGAAGCCTGTTTTTGGCTGAAGTTTTATTAACCATTTGTTTCCACGTATATTTCTTTAGTGAGGGGAGGTTGGTTCCTGCGTTTTTAAAAAAAGCTTCGAATATTTTCCAAGAAGAGTTGAATAACTCCTCCTACTCCTTTACCGCCTGGTTAAAACCTCAATTCTGAGGTGGAGTCAAATCTATAAGCCTCAAGACAGCAGGACTTTTGGCTGTTGAGCAGGACATCACTGTCAGAACCAGGAGCTATAGGCTTTAGGTGTTCACATACGGTACAGTTTTTTAACCACTTCAGCCTACAGGGTTGAGATTATTTTACATCTGAGCAACTTTCACCTCCCATTTATTTGCCAATAACTTTATCACTACTCATCACAATGAATTGATCTATATCTTGTTTTTTCCGCCACCAATTAGGCTTTCTGTGGGTGATACATTTTGCTGAGAATTAATTTATTCTAAATCCATTTTAACAGGAATATTAAGAAAGAAATGGAAAAAAATCATTACTGCTCAGCTTTTGGCCATTATAGTTTGAAATTAATACATGCTACCATAATTAAAACCTATGTACTTTATTTACCAATTTGTCCCGCTTATTACACCATTTCAATTATGTCCCTATCACAATGTATGGCGCCGATATTTAATTTGGAAATAAAGGTGCATTTTTTCAATTTGCGTCCATCACTATTTAGAAGCCCATAATTTAATAAATCATATTGATATACTCCTTTGACATGAATATTTAAAAAGTTCAGACCCTTAGGTAACTATTTATGGTTTTTTTTTAATTTATTATTGTAATTTTTTATTTTATTTTTTTATTAAAACTTGTATGTGGGTATTTTTTGGTGTGGGAGGTAAACAGGGGATTTTAAATGCTTAAAAATGTATTTATTCAATACAAAGTGTTTTTTGGTGTAGTTTGCTTTTTGGCCACAAGATGGCCACAGTCAAAAAGTCCTGGGAGCGATCGATCTCGCTCCCAGGAAGAAGTATGAAGACTGGGAACTTTTTGATCTCGGAAAAGCCGCAGCATCTGAAGAGACGCTGTCGGCATTTCTCCGGGGGGTCCGATCAGTGAAAGGGATTTACAATTCCTTTCATTGTTTGCTGGGCTAACGGCGGCAGCGGGAGTGCGCACGGGGGGGGAAGGGGCCGTGGGAGTGCGCGCGACCCGTGGGAGTGCGCGCAGCCTAACTGTACGAAAATTTTCGTCCAGTTAGAGTGAAGTGTTTAAATTGTTTTTCGATCATGTGTTTTGTAAAAAAAAAAAATGATATATGTCAAAAAAGTTGGTTGGGTTGACATTGACAAACCAATAAACTTTTGATCTTTTTTATTTTTCACATGAATACTCCTTTAAGTATGGATTTTTTTCGAAATTCATCGTCTCTGTATATCTATCAATATCTTGTGCCATCTTCATAATCTGTTTACCATTACAAATACCACTGAACACAATATTGCTACTTAAAACTCCAGTTAACACGTACATTACAGTACATTTCATTTTATTAAAATTCTACCCAACAATCACTTTTCCACATATATTATTTTCACATGATACACCATCCACTTTGAAATATACTGTGAATATATATAATCCTACTAATATTATAAATGGGAAAGTTCGGATGTTTGGATGTTTGTTACTCGATCACACAAAAACAGCTGCACAGATTTGAATGAAATTTGGCACCCAAATAGTACATTACCTGGAATAACATATAGGATACTTTTTATTCCCATAAACAAAAATTGGGCGGATACAAATACAAATTTCACTGAAAAACTTAAGCAGCAGCCATTCTTACACTGTTAATGGCAGGGTTCTCAAACTTTTGCACAGTTGGTCACTGGGTCAGAGGCGCTTCTAGGCACCAGCTGATAAGCCAACTGCCTGGAGCGGCAGATTTATCTAGGGGCGCTTCCAGGGGGAAAAAAGTTTATTTTTTCTGTCCTTAGAGACTGAAAACTGAGGGTGCGGAGATAAAAAGTTCTAATGAAAGCATCTGCTGCTCAGCTTCTCATAAGGAGTCTTCAAAACTTTTGTCTACAACACTTTGAATGACGTTCCCTAATTAGTTGTTATCTCGGGATCTAGGAGTGTGTCTGTTCACTCCTGTCCCGCCCCTCCTTATGATCGTGAAAAGAACACGAATCAGAAGAGGAGGATTCTGTCTTTCTGGGAAGCAGGTACAAGGCATTCCAGAACGGACTGGCCAGGGGCAGAGGGGAGCGATTTTCCTCCAGGCTGCTGGTACAGTGCCTGGTGCTTTGAGGTTTTTCTTGTATGAGGCAATGTGAAGCACTAGGCTGGCTGAGGAGGCTTGCCTTATGCAGAGTCCAACAAAAAAAACTCTGCTCTCTCACTATTGTAAAGACTGCATGTGGACAGCTTGTTAAGGTATTACACAGGGTGAAAAGTTTTCGACTGTCCCTAGACTCCAGGAGGGCTGCTGCAGCCTTGTGTGAGAGACTGGCAGGGCAGGAGTCACATTACAGGCAAGTAGCCTCTGTGTGATATGGGACTGCAATACTATCAAAGCTCTGTTCTCCATCTCAGTATCTCTCCCACTTCTCTTCTCTCCCTTATTAACCTTTGTTTCCCCCCTGCCCCTAGTGCTAGCTGTCTTCTTGTCATACAGGAAAGCTAAATAAAAGTTATTTTCTCCCCTGTCTCTGGATAGTGTAATGGTTAAGGGCTTTGCCTCTGGCACTGGCGACCTGGGTTCAAACCTCAGCAAACTTCAACTATTCCTGCTAAGTAAGCCAGCACCTATTCAGTAGGGGCAAGACTCCCTAACACTGCTACTGGCTATAGAGTGCGTCCTAGTGTCTGCAGCTACTGAGTCCGCCAGGAGAAAAATGCAATATAAATGTTTCTTGTCATTCTCTACTTTGCCCCCCACCACCTCTTACCCTCACAATTTAATCACCCCGATCTTGTTATTAGTAACCCCAGCCTATAGCTGTCAATACATGCATTCATTTTTACTGACAGATTCTTTCACTAGGATTGAATCTGGTGATTACCAACCAACCAAATCGATTATACTATCGATCAATGAATCCGTTGCAAAAATGTATAAAAATTACGATCGAACAGTACATTTTTCAATTGGACACAGTGGCATAGAGGCGATAGATCGGCGGCTCGTATTATTTCACTGAATCACTGCTGTAATACGATTATTTGCTGGTGAAATGCTGCAGCATTGTGATTATTTTAATGGGGGGGGGGGGGGGGGCACAGATTTCCTCGCCTGGAATGACAAAATGGCCAGAGGCGCCACTGCACTGGGTGACTGGGATTAACATTCATACAAGTGGGTGGAGCCTACAAAAGCCAATCAAAATCCACCTATTGATTTTCAAGGGGAATATTTCATTGCTGTTATTTTTGCACTGTTAATGGCACAAGCCCCAAACCGGGTACAGTTAGTCACTGGGTGACTGGGGTTAAAATTGAGAAAAGGGAGTGGAGCCACAAACAGCCAATCAGATTTGTTTCATTTCAATGCAAATTATCGATGCCAAAGACCGCAAAGCTCACAAACTTGGTAATTGAGTAATTGTGTGTTAGGGTTAGAAAAATTGGGAGCTACCAACACCAGCCTAATACATACCCAGGCAAAGTCAGGTCATCAGTGGGCGGAGACAAATACAAATTTCACTGGGAAAATGTAAACTGCAGCCATTCTTACACTGTTAATGGTAGGGTTCTCACACTTTGCACAGTTGGTCACTGGGTGACTGGGGTTAATATTCATAAAAGTGGGTGGAGCCTACAAAAGCTAATCAAAAATTCACCTATTGATTTTCAAGGGGAATATTTAATTGCTGCTATTCTTGCACTGTTAATGGCACAAGTCCCAAACTGGGTACAGTTAGTCATTGGGTGACTGGGGTTCAAATTCAGAAAAGGGGGTGGAGCTACAAACAGCCAATTAGATTTGTTTCATTTCAATGCAAATTATTGATGCCAAAGACCGCAAAGCTCACAAACTTGGTCATTGAGTAGTTAAGCAATTGTGTGTTAGGGTTAGCAGGGCTGGTTGTAGTAACAATGGGGCCCCCGGGCAAAATTAACCCAGGGGCCCCTCAATAGACACCCCCCCAACCAAAAAGCCGCAGTAGAGGCCCTTTGTTGCAGCCAAATTTCCCCCCATGGCCCCTGAGCCGGGCCAGGTGAGATGCTACTCTGCTGAAGACTCTGCAGGGACCCACAAAGAACAACAATTAAGTTGGAGGGGGACACCTTGGGGGCCCCTACAGGCTCTGGGGCCCTGGGGCAATTGCCCCCTTTCACTCTATGATAGCACCGTCCCTGAGGGTTAGAAAAAGTGGGTGCAGCCAAAAAAACACAAGCCAAATACCCGGGCAACGCTGGGTCATCAGTGGGCGGAGACAACTACAAATTTCACTGGGAAAATGTAAACTGCAGCCATTCTTACACTGTTAATGGTAGGGTTCTCTAACTTTGCACAGTTTGTCACTGGGTGACTGAGATTAATATTCATAAAAGAGGGTGGAGCCTACAAAAGCCAATCTAAATTAATTAATTGCTGCCATTCTTGCACTGTTAAGGACACAAGCTTCAAACCTGGTACAGTTGGTCATTGGGTGACTGGAGTTCAAATTCAGAAAAGAGGGTGGAGTCACAGTCAATCAGATATATTTAATGTCAATGCAAATTATTGATGCCAAACACTGCAAAGCTTACAAACTAGGTCGTTGAGTGTTAGTGTGCTAGCGTTAGAAAAGTGGGCGGAGCCAACACCAGCCGAATATATACCCGGGCAACGCTGGGCCGTTAGCTAGTATATACATATATACAGGGAGTGCAGAATTATTAGGCAAATGAGTATTTTGTCCACATCATCCTCTTTATGCATGTTGTCTTACTCCAAGCTATATAGGCTCGAAAGCCTACTACCAATTAAGCATATTAGGTGATGTGCATCTCTGTAATGAGAAGGGGTGTGGTCTAATGACATCAACTCCCTATATCAGGTGTGCATAATTATTAGGCAATTTCCTTTCCTTTGGCAAAATGGGCCAAAAGAAGGACTTGACAGGCTCAGAAAAGTCAAAAATAGTAAGATATCTTGCAAAGGGATGCAGCACTCTTAAAATTGCAAAGCTTCTGAAGCGTGATCATCGAACAATCAAGCGTTTCATTCAAAATAGTCAACAGGGTCGCAAGAAGCGTGTGGAAAAACCAAGGTGCAAAATAACTGCCCATAAACTGAGAAAAGTCAAGCGTGCAGCTGCCAAGATGCCACTTGCCACCAGTTTGGCCATATTTCAGAGTTGCAACATCACTGGAGTGCCCAAAAGCACAAGGTGTGCAATAATCAGAGACATGGCCAAGGTAAGAAAGGCTGAAAGACGACCACCACTGAACAAGACACACAAGCTGAAACAACAAGACTGGGCCAAGAAATATTTCAAGACTGATTTTTCCAAGGTTTTATGGACTGATGAAATGAGAGTGAGTCTTGATGGGCCAGATGGACGGGCCCGTGGCTGGATTGGTAAAGGGCAGAGAGCTCCAGTCTGACTCAGACGCCAGCAAGGTGATGGTGGAGTACTGGTTTGGGCTGGTATCATCAAAGATGAGCTTGTGGGGCCTTTTCGGGTTGAGGATGGAGTCAAGCTCAACTCCCAGTCCTACTGCCAGTTTCTGGAAGACACCTTCTTCAAGCAGTGGTACAGGAAGAAGTCTGCATCTTTCAAGAAAAACATGATTTTCATGAGGGACAATGCTTCATCACACGCGTCCAAGTACTCCACAGCTTGGCTGGCAAGAAAGGGTATAAAAGAAGAAGAACTAATGACATGGCCTCCTTGTTCACCTGATTTAAACCCTATTGAGAACCTGTGGTCCATCATAAAATGTGAGATTTACAAGGAGGGAAAACAGTACACCTCTCTGAACAGTGTCTGGGAGGCTGTGGTTGCTGCTGCACGCAATGTTGATGGTGGACAGATCAAAACACTGACAGAATCCATGAATGGCAGGCTTTTTAGTGTCCTTGCAAAGAAAGGTGGCTATATTGGTCACTGATTTGTTTTTGTTTTGTTTTTGAATGTCAGAAATGTATATTTGTGAATGTTGAGATGTTATATTGGTTTCACTGGTAAAAATAAATAATTGAAATGGGTATATATTTGTTTTTTGTTAAGTTGCCTAATAATTATGCACAGTATTAGTCACCTGCACACACAGATATCCCCCTAAAATAGCTAAAACTAAAAACAAATTAAAAACTACTTTCAAAAATATTCAGCTTTGATATTAATGAGTTTTTTTGGGTTCATTGAGAACATGGTTTTTGTTCAATAATAAAATTATTCCTCAAAAATACAACTTGCCTAGTAATTCTGCACTCCCTGTGTATATATATATATATATATATATATATATATATATATATATATATATATATATATATATATATATATATATATATATATATATATATATATATATATATATATGTATATATATATATATATATATATGTATATACATATATATATATATATATATATATATATATATATATATATATATATATATATATCCTACTAATATAATAAATGGGAAAGTTCGGATGTTTAGATGTTTGGATGTTTGTTACTCGATCACGTAAAAACGGCTAAACGGATTTGAATGAAATTTGGCACACACATAGTACATTACCTGGAATAAAGTATAGGATACTTTTTATTCCCATAACCAAAAAGAGACAAATACAAATTTCACTGGGAAATGTAAACTGCAGACATTCTTACACTGTTACACTGGAGGTGTGTTTAGCTTCTAAGGGTAGAATGGTTAATTTGCATATATTCAGCAGTGATGCACTGGGAGACATCTCAAGCTCACTCCAACCTGAATTATCGCAAATTCTTTCTGTTTTAAGAAAGAAAACTTTTGTTTTTCTTAACATCTTAGTAAGGGGGCTTATAGGACCATTGTAGTCCCTTACACACTCCAATGAGTTCTGGGTCACCATGAGCTTGCTGGTTAGTCTGTACCTCTCTGTGTTACAAGCCCTACTGCATAGAGCCAAATTAATCCATGCCATGCACTGATGAGGATCAAACTATCCAAAATAGTCTGTATGCATGTTGGATTATTATGGCTCTGTGCAAATTAACCACTTGAGGACTGTGGGCTTTACCCCCCTTAAAGAGACACTGAAACGAAAAAAAAAATATGATAATATGATTTGTATGTGTAGTACAGCTGAGAAATAAAACATTAAGATCAGATACATCAGTCTAATTGTTTCCAGTACAGGAAGAGTTGAGAAACTCCAGTTGTTATCTCTATGCAAACAAGCCATTAAGCTCTCTGACTAAGTTAGTGGTGGAGAGGGCTGTTATCTGACTTTTATTATCTCAACTGTAAGTGAACTGATTACTTTTTCTCTGCTAGAGGAGAGGTCATTACTTCACAGACTGCTCTGAAAGACTCATTTGGAATGCTGAGTGTTGTGTAATCTGCACATATTATAGAATGATGCAATGTTAGAAAAAACACTATATACCTGAAAATAAAAGTATGAGAATATTTTCTTTGCTGCTAATCTTCTAGTAATTATTCATAGTACACAACCAATTCACTATATCAAAAAAATTTTTTCGCTTCAGTGTCTCTTTAAGGACCAGGCACTTTTTTTCCATTCAGACCACTGCAGCTTTCACGGTTTATTGCTCGCTCATACAACCTACCACCTAAATAAATTTTGGGTCCTTTTCTTGTCACTAATAAAGCTTTCTTTTGGTGCTATTTGATTGCTGCTGCGATTTTTACTTTTTATTATATTCATCAAAAAAAGACATGAATTTTGTCAAAAAAAAATGATTTTTTTAACTTTCTGTGCTGACATTTTTCAAATAAAGAAAAATTTCTGTATACATGCAGCACGTAAAATGTGGACAAACATGTTTTTGATTAAAAAAAAACCCATTCAGCCTTTATTTATTGGTTTGGGTAAAAGTTATAGCGTTTACAAACTATGGTGCAAAAAGTGAATTTTCCCATTTTCCAGCATCTCTGACTTTTCTGACCACCTGACATGTTTCATGAGGGGCTAGAATTCCAGGATAGTATAAATACCCCCCAAATGACCCCATTTTGGAAAGAAGACATCCCAAAGTATTCACTGAGAGGCATAGTGAGTTCATAGAAGATATTATTTTTTGTCACAAGTAAGCGGAAAATGACACTTTGTGACAAAAAAATAAATAAATTTCCATTTCTTCTAACTTGTGACAAAAAAAAAAAATGAAATCTGCCACGGACTCACCATGCCCCTCTCTGAATACCTTGAAGTGTCTACTTTCCAAAATGGGGTCATTTGTGGGGTGTGTTTACTGTCCTGACATTTTGGGGGGTTCTAAATTGTAAGCACCCCTGTAAAGCCTAAAGGTGCTCATTGGACTTTGGGCCCCTTAGCGCAGTTAGGCTGCAAAAAAGTGCCACACATGTGGTATTGTCGTACTCAGGAGAAGTAGTATAATGTGTTTTGGGGTGTATTTTTACACATACAGATGCTGGGTGGGAGAAATATCTCTGTAAATGACAATTGTTTGATTTTTTTTTTACACACAATTGTCCATTTACAGAGAGATTTCTCCCACTCAGCATGGGTATGTGTAAAAATACACCCAAAACACATTATACTACTTCTCCTGAGTACGGCGATACCACATGTGTGGCACTTTTTTGCACCCTAACTGCGCTAAGGGGCCCAAAGTCCAATGAGTACCTTTAGGATTTCACAGGTCATTTTTGTTTCAAGACTACTCCTCACGGTTTAGGGCCCCTAAAATGCCAGGGCAGTATAGGAACCCCACTAATGACCCCATTTTAGAAATAAGACACCCCAAGGTAATCCGTTAGGAGTATGGTGAGTTCATAGAAGTTTTTATTTTTTTGTCACAAGTTAGCGGAAATTGATTTTAATTGTTTTTTTTTCACAAAGTGTCATTTTCCGCTAACTTGTGACAAAAAATAAAATCTTCTATGAACTCACCATACTCCTAACGGAATACCTTTGGGTGTCTTCTTTCTAGAATGGGGTCATTTGTGGGGTTCCTACACTGCCCTGGCATTTTAGGGGCCCTAAACCGTGAGGAGTAGTCTTGAAACCAAATGTCGCAAAATTACCTGTGAAATCCTAAAGGTACTCATTGGACTTTGGGCCCCTTAGTGCACTTGGGGTGTAAAAAAGTGCCACACATGTGGTACCGCCGTACTCAAGAGAAGTAGTATAATGTGTTTTGGGGTGTATTTTTACACATACCCATGCTGGGTGGGAGAAATATCTCTGTAAATGACAATTGTTTGATTTTTTTTTACACACAATTGTCCATTTACTTAGATATTTCTCACCACTCAGCATGGGTATGTGTAAAAATACACCCCAAAACACATTATACTACTTTTCCTGAGTACGGCGATACCACATGTGTGGCACTTTTTTGCACCTTAACTGCGCTAAGGGGCCCAAAGTCCAATGAGTACCTTTAGGATTTCACAGGTCATTTTTGTTTCAAGACTACTCCTCACGGTTTAGGGCCCCTAAAATGCCAGGGCAGTATAGGAACCCCACTAATGACCCCATTTTAGAAAGAAGACACCCCAAGGTATTCCGTTAGGAGTATGGTGAGTTCATAGAAGTTTTATTTTTTTGTCACAAGTTAGCGGAAATTGATTTTAATTGTTTTTTTTCACAAAGTGTCATTTTCCGCTAACTTGTGACAAAAAATAAAATCTTCTATGAACTCACCATACTCCTAACGGAATACCTTGGGGTGTCTTCTTTCTAGAATGGGGTCATTTGTGGGGTTCCTATACTGCCCTGGCATTTTAGGGGCCCTAAACCGTGAGGAGTAGTCTTGAAACCAAATGTCGCAAAATGACCTGTGAAATCCTAAAGGTACTTATTGGACTTTGGGCCCCTTAGCGTACTTAGGGTGTAAAAAAGTGCCACACATGTGGTACCACCGTACTCAGGAGAAGTAGTATAATGTGTTTTGGGGTGTATTTTTACACATACCCATGCTGGGTGGGAGAAATATCTCTGTAAATGACAATTGTTTGATTTTTTTACACACAATTGTCCATTTACAGAGAGATTTCTCCCACCCAGCATGGGTATGTGTAAAAATACACCCCAAAACACATTATACTACTTTCCTGAGTACGGCGGTACCACATGTGTGACACTTTTTTGCAGCCTAGGTGCGCTAAGGGGCCCAACGTCCTATTCACAGGTCATTTTGAGGCATTTGTTTTCTAGACTACTCCTCACGGTTTAGGGCCCCTAAAATGCCAGGGCAGTATCGGAACCCCACAAGTGACCCCATTTTAGAAAGAACCCAAAGGTATTCCGTTAGGTGTATGGCGAGTTCATAGAAGATTTTATTTTTTGTTACAAGTTAGTGAAAAATGACACTTTGTGAAAAAAAAAACAATAAAAAACAATTTCCGCTAACTTTTGACAAAAAATAAAATCTTCTATGAACTCGTCATACACCTAACAGACTACCTTGGGGTGTCTTTTTTCTAAAATGGGGTCACTTGTGGGTTTCCTATACCGCCCTGGCATTTTACGGGCCCAAAACTTGAGTAGTCTGGAAACCAAATGTCTCAAAATGACTGTTCAGGGGTATAAGCATCTGCAAATTTTGATGACAGGTGGTCTATGAGGGGGGCGAATTTTGTGGAACTGGTCATAAGCAGGGTGGCCTTTTAGATGACAGGTTGTATTGGGCCTGATCTGATGGATTGGAGTGCTAGGGGGGTGACAGGAGGTGATTAATGGGTGTCTCAGGGGGTGGTTAGAGGGGAAAATAGATACAATCAATGCACTGGGGAGGTGATCGGAAGGGGGTCTGAGGGGGATCTGAGGGTTTGGCCGAGTGATCAGGAGCCCACAAGGGGCAAATTAGGGCCTGATCTGATGGGTAGGTGTGCTAGGGGGTGGCAGGAGGTGATTGATGGGTGTCTCAAGGTGTGATTAGAGGGGGGAATAGATGCAAGCAATGCACTGGCGAGGTGATCAGGGCTGGGGCCTGAGGGCGTTCTGAGGGTGTGGGCGGGTGATTGAGTGCCCTAGGGGCAGATAGGGGTCTAATCTGATGGGTAGCAGTGACAGGGGTGATTGATGGGTAATTAGTGGGTGTTTAGGGTAGAGAACAGATTTAAACAATGCACTTGGGAGGTGATCGGACGTCGGATCTGCGGGCGATCTATTGGTGTGGGTGATCAGATTGCCCGCAAGGGGCAGGTTAGGGGCTGATTGATGGGTGGCAGTGACAGGGGGTGATTGATGGGTGGCAGTGACAGGGGGTGATTGATGGGTTATTGACAGGTGATTGACAGGTGATCAGTGGGTTATTACAGGGAAGAACAGATGTAAATATTGCACTGGCGAATTGATAAGGGGGGGGGGGGGGTCTGAGGGCAATCTGAGCATGTAGGCGGGTGATTGGGTGCCCGCAAGGGGCAGATTAGGGTCTGATCTGATGGGTAACAGTGACAGGTGGTGATAGGGGGTGATTGATGGGTGATTGATGGGTAATTAGTGGGTGTTTAGGGTAGAGAACAGATGTAAACACTGCACTTGGGAGGTGATCTGACGTCGGATCTGCGGGCGATCTATTGGTGTGGGTGGGTGATCAGATTGCCCGCAAGGGGCAGGTTAGGGGCTGATTGATGGGTGGCAGTGACAGGGGGTAATTGATGGGTGGCAGTGACAGGGGGTGATTGATGGGTGATTGAAAGGTGATTGACAGGTGATCAGTGGGTTATTACAGGGAAGAATAGATGTAAATATTGCACTGGCGAATTGATAAGGGGGGGGGGGGGTCTGAGGGCAATCTGAGCGTGTAGGCGGGTGATTGGGTGCCCACAAGGGGCAGATTAGGGTCTGATCTGATGGGTAACAGTGACAGGTGGTGATAGGGGGTGATTGATGGGTAATTAGTGGGTGTTTAGGGTAGAGAGCAGATGTAAACACTGCACTTGGGAGGTGATCTGACGTCGGATCTGTGGGCGATCTATTGGTGTGGGTGGGTGATCAGATTGCCCGCAAGGGGCAGGTTAGGGGCTGATTGATGGGTGGCAGTGACAGGGGATGATTGATGGGTGATTGATGGGTGATTGACAGATGATTGACAGGTGATCAGGGGGATAGATGCATACAGTACACGGGGGGGGGGGGGTCTGGGGAGAATCTGAGGGGTGGGGGGGGGGTGATCAGGAGGGAGCAGGGGGCAGTTTAGGGCATAAAAAAAATAGTGTTGACAGATAGTGACAGGGAGTGATTGATGGGTGATTGGGGGGGTGATTGGGTGCAAACAATGGTCTGGGGGGTGGGCAGGGGGGGGGGGGTCTGAGGGGTGCTGTGGGTGATCAGGGGGCAGGGGGGGAAATCAGTGTGCTTGGGTGCAGACTAGGGTGGCTGCAGCCTGCCCTGGTGGTCCCTCGGATACTGGGACCACCAGGGCAGGAGGCAGCTTGTATAATACACTTTGTATACATTACAAAGTGTATTATATACTTTGTATGCGGCGATCCTGGTGCTAGTAACCCGCCGGTGCTTCCAAACGGCCGGCGGGTTACAGCGCGAGGGGGGCGGAGCCAGTCGCCAGCGGCCGATCGCATCACGAATGACGCGGTCGCGCCGCCCATGCCCGTACAAGGAACGCCGCCATTTGTACATGCGGCGGTCCTTGCGGGGTACACTTCCCGGCCGCCAATTGTGTATACGGCGGTCGGGAAGTGGTTAACAAGCTGACACATCATTGCATTCCAACGGTTCTGGAGGTGTGTTTAGCTTCTAAGGGTAACAATGTTTAATTTGCATATATTCAGCAGTGATATACTGGGAGACATCTCAAGCTCACTCCAACCTGAATTATCGCAAATTCTTTCTGTGTTAAGAAAGCAAACTTTTGTTTTTCTTACACTGTTAATGGTAGGGTTCTCAAACTGTGCACTGTGTTGGTCGATTTTCAAGGGGAATATTTCTGCCATTCTTGCACTGTTAATGGCACAAGCCTCAAACCTGCCATTCTTGCACTGTTAATGGCACAAGCCTCAAACCTGGTATAGTTGATCATTGGGTGACTGGGGTTCAATTTCAGAAAGCGGGTGGAGCCACAAATAGACAATCAGATTTGTTTCATTCCAATGCAAATTATTGTTGCCAAACACCGCAAAGCTCACAAACTTGGTAATTGAGTAATTGATTAATTGTGTGTTAGGGTTAGGAAAGTGGGCACAGCCAACACCAGCCAAATACATAAGCGGGCAATGCAGGGTCATAAGTGGGCGGAGACAAATACAAATTTTACTGGAAAAATGTAAACAGCAGCCATTCTTACACTGTTAATTGTCGTGTTCTCAAACTTTGCACAGTTGGTTACTGGGTGACTGGGATTAATATTCATAAAAGTGGGTGAAGCCTACAAAATACAATCAAAAATTACCTATTGATTTTTCAGGGGAATATTTCATTGCTGCCATTCTTGCACTGTTAATGGCACAAGACTCAAACCTGTAACAGTTGATCATTGCGTGACTGGGGTTTAAATTCATATAAGGGGGTGGCACCCCAAACAGCCAATCTGATTTGTTTCATTTTAATGCAGGTTATTGATGCCAAAGACCGTAAAGCTCACAAACTTGGTCATTGAGTAATTGAGTAATTGTGTGTTAGGGTTAGGAAAAGTGGGCGCAGCCAACATCAGCCAAATACATAATCGGGCAATGCCGGGTCATCAGTAGGCGGAGACAAATACAAATTTCACTGAGAAAATGTAAACTGCAGCAATTCTTACACTATTAATGGTAGGGTTCTCAAACTTTGCACAGTTGGTCACTGGGTGACTGAGATTAATATTCAGAAAAGTAGGTGGATCCTACAAAAGCCAATCAAAATCCACCTATTAATCTTTAAGGGGAATAATTAATTGATGCCATTCTTGCACTGTTAATGGCACAAGCCTCTTGCACTGTTAATCACCTGTACCTGGTACAGTTGGCCATTGGGTGATTGGGGTTTAAAGGGGATCCGAGATGAAACACTAACTATAACAAGTAACTTGTCTATATATCTTATCTAAAGTTTAGATAGTTTACACAGCATATCTAGCTGCAAAAGTTTAAAAAGTGTATGATTATTTATTCCTGTGATACAATGGGGGCAGCCATGTTCTTTTTGTCATATTGTCACAGGCTAAGAGCTGGAGATGGTATCAGATTTCTTGTGTGTAAATTCAGTCCCCTCTCCTCCTCCCTCCTCCCCTCTGCCTTTGAAATCAATGGCTAGTAACACCTCCCCCTCCTCCTGCCCAGACTGAACTCCTGTAAGCCCTTGCTATTGTCTGAAACAGTGCCTTGGCACTCTGAGGGCTGTGGGCGTGTCTTTTTTAGTTTATAGGGAATTAAAGTATTAAAACAAAAACGTATTTGGCTTGAGGAATGCCCTATAAACTATAGGAAAGGAACACAATTATGCAATGAGTAAAAGTTCATCTCGGATCCACTTTAAATTCAGAAAATAGGTGGAGCCACAGCCAATCAGATTTATTTTATTTCAATGCAAATTATTGATGCCAAAGACCGCAAAGCTCACAAACTTGGTCATTAAGTAATTTTGTGTTATAGACAAAGTGGGCGGAGCCAACACCAGCCAAATACATACCTGGGCAATGCCAAGTCATCAGTGGGCGGAGACAAACCCAAATTTCACTGGGAAAATGTAAACTGCATCCATTCTTACACTATTAATTGTAGGGTTCTAAAACTTTGCACAGTTGGTCTCTGGGTGACTAGGATTAATATTCATAAAAGTGGGTAGAGCCTACAAAATACAATCAAAAATTACCTATTGATTTTTCAGGGGAATATTTCATTGATGCCATTCTTGCACTGTTAATGGCACAAGACTCAAACCTGTAACAGTTGATCATTGCGTGACTGGGGTTTAAATTCATATAAGGGGGTGGCACCCCAAACAGCCAATCTGATTTGTTTCATTTTAATGCAGGTTATTGATGCCAAAGACCGTAAAGCTCACAAACTTGGTCATTGAGTAATTGAGTAATTGTGTGTTAGGGTTAGGAAAAGTCGGCACAGCTAACATCAGCCAAATACATAATCGGGCAATGCCGGGTCATCAGTAGGCGGAGACAAATACAAATTTCACTGAGAAAATGTAAACTGCAGCAATTCTTACACTATTAATGGTAGGGTTCTCAAACTTTGCACAGTTGGTCACTGGGTGACTGAGATTAATATTCAGAAAAGTAGGTGGAGCCTACAAAAGCCAATCAAAATCCACCTATTAATCTTTAAGGGGAATATTTAATTGATGCAATTCTTGCACTGTTAATGGCACAAGCCTCTTGCACTGTTAATCACCTGTACCTGGTACAGTTGGCCATTGGGTGATTGGGGATTAAATTCAGAAAATAGGTGGAGCCACAGCCAATCAGATTTATTTTATTTAAATGCAAATTATTGATGCCAAAGACCGCAAAGCTCACAAACTTGGTCATTAAGTAATTTTGTGTTAGGGTTAGACAAAGTGGGCGGAGCCAACACCAGCCAAATACATACCTGGGCAATGCCAAGTCATCAGTGGGCGGAGACAAACACAAATTTCACTGGGAAAATGTAAACTGCATCCATTCTTACACTATTAATTGTAGGGTTCTAAAACTTTGCACAGTTCCTCACTGGGTGACTGGGATTAATATTCAGAAAAGTGGGTGGAGCCTACAAAAACCAATCACAATTCACCTATTAATTTTCAAGGTAAATATTTAATTGCTGCCATTTTTGCACTGTTAATGGCACAAGCCTCAAACCTGGTACAGTTGATCATTGGGTGACTGGGGTTAAATATTTAGAAAAGGGGTGGGCCACAAACAGCGAATCAGATGGGTTTCATTTCAATGAAAATTATTCATGCCAAAGACCACAAATCTCACAAACTTGGTAATTGACTATTGACCATTGTGTGTTAGGGTTAGAAAAAGTGGCCACAGCCAACAGCAGCCAAATACATACCCAGGAAACATTAGGACATCAGTGGGTGGAGAAAAATACAAATTTCACTGCTAGAATGTAAACTGAAATTTGGCACAAACATAGTACATTACCTGGAATAAAGTATAGGATACTTTTTATTCCCATAACCAAAAAGGGGGCGGAGACAAATACAAATTTCACTGGGAAATGTAAACTGCAGCCATTCTTACACAGTTACACTGGAGGTGTGTTTAGCTTCTAAGGACACAATGGTTAATTTGCATATATTCAGCAGTGATGCCCTGGGAGACATCTCAAGCTCACTCCAACCTGAATTATCGCAAATTCTTTCTGTTTTAAGAAAGCAAACTTTTGTTTTTCTTAACATCTTAGTAAGGGGACTTATAGGACCCTTGTAGCCCCTTACACACTCCAATGAGTTCTGGGTCACCATGAGCTTGCTGGTTAGTCTGTACCTCTCGGTGTTACAAGCCCTACTGCATAGAGCCAAATTAATCTATGCCATGCACTGATGAGGATCAAACAATCCAAAACAGTCTGTATGCATGTTGGATTATTATGGCTCTGTACAAATTAACAAAATGACACATGATTGCATTCCAGCAGTTCTGGAGGTGTGTTTAGATTTTAAGGGTAACAATGGTTAATTTGCATATATTCAACAGTGATGCACTGGGCAACATTTTAAGCTCACTCCAACCTGAATTATCGCAAATTCTTTCTGTTTTAAGAAAGCAAACTTTTGTTTTTCTTACACTGTTAATGGCAGGGTTCTTAAACTTTGCACAGTTGGTCACTGGGTGACTGGGATTAATATTCAGAAAAGTGGGTGGAGCCTACAAAAGCTAATCAAAATTCACCTATTGATTTTCAAAGGAGTGGAGCCACAGCCAATTAGATTTATTTAATTTCAATGCCAATTATTGATGCCAAAGACCGCGAAGGTCACAAACTAGGTCATCCTTGAGTAATTGTATGTTAGGATTAGAAAAAGTGGGCAGAGCTAAAACTAGCCAATTACATACCCGGGCAACGCCGGGCGACCAGCTAGTATTTATATATATATATATATATATATATATATATATATATGCCTTCCTGAGGAGCTAAGCATGAGCTCAAATTCCAGCAGGATAGCAGGATAGATGTTATATTTGTGGAAGAGACTGGCTTTTAAAGTGATACAGAAGCAAAAATAAACTTATGATATAATTAATTGTATGTGTAGTATGGATAATTAATTGAACATTAGTAGCAAAGAAAAGAGTCTCATATTTTGTATTTTAAGTTATATGTCTTTTTTTTTTTTTTATAACACTGCATCATGCTGTCATATTTGCAGTTAAGAAACCACACTGTATACATTATGTTAAGCTGCAAAACAAAGCAGTGCTAATGATCATTGGGACTTTCCTGCAGTAAAACCTTATCTCAAACTGTCTCTCACTTTTTCTAGGCTGTTTAAGCTATTTAGAAAACAGGACTGAGTTCGACCAAGCTGGTCGAATAGCTCAGAGAAGCGCTTTTGCATAGATAAGTGTTTTAAAGAGGAACTCCAGTGAAAATAATGTAATAAAAAAGTGCTAGTAATTTTTACAATAATTATGTATAAATGATTTAGTCAGTGTTTTCTCATTGTAAAATCTTCCCTCTCCATGATTTACATTCTGACATTTATCACATGGTGACATTTTTACTGCTGGCAGGTGATATCAGTGGGAAGAGATGCTGCTTGCTTTTTTGGCAGTTGGAAACAGCTGTTGTTTCCCACAATGCAAAAAGGCTCCCACAGTGTGATGTCAGTACCTCAGTGCTGTGAGGCGCTGACATCACACTGTGGGAGGGGTTTCACCACAAAATCAGCCATACAGAGCCCCTGATGATCCATTTTAGAAAAGGAATAGTTTTCTCAGGGAAAGCTACTGATTGGGATGAAGGTCAATCCTTGGTCACTGTTTCTCTTTAAAGAGAATCTGTACTCCCTGGCTTGTAATTGCCTGTTTTAGGCAGTGTTTAGAAACAAAAAGCATGGCTGCTAACCAGCATGTGATAGGCTGAGAGAAGATCAGTCTGTGACTCATACAGAGCCTTGAGGGGGCATGGAGAGGGTTTGTATAACTTCTACCTATCACAGCAGAGCAGCACATTCCTGCCTGAGCCGACAAAGCTGACAAAGGAAAGAAGATTAGATTAGATAACAGAGATAATACAGCCTCTGTGCAACTAGAAAAGGCTGCAGTAAGACAGACCACATTAGAACAGGTATAGAATCTGTACTCTAAAATTCTTACAATAAAAAGCATATAATTCTATTAATTATGTTCTCCTGTGCCCCTCTGTGCTGTTTCTGCCACTCCCTGCTGCAATCCTGGCTTGTAATTGCCTGTTTTAGGCAGTGTTTAGAAACAAAAAGCATGGCTGCTAACTAGCATGTGATAGGCTGAGAGAAGATCAGTCTGTGACTCATACAGAGCCTTGAGGGGGCATGGAGAGGGTTTGTATAACTTCTACCTATCACAGTAGAGCAGCACATTCCTGCCTGAGCCGACAAAGCTGACAAAGGAAAGAAGATTAGATTAGATAACAGAGATAATACAGCCTCTGTGCAACTAGGAAAGGCTGCAGTAAGACAGACCACATTAGAACAGGTATAGGAACTTATCGGATAGAAGAAATAAGCCTGTAAATGTATACTACACATACAGTACAATTCATTATTTCATAAGTTTTTTTTTCACTTCAAATTGACTTTAAATAAACTTCAGAATTTTAAAAAAGAACAAACCTTTCTGTTCAGTGGGCCTGACGCACAAACCTACAGTAATATAGCTGTGCACTAACGCCAGCAGAGTACCTTACATTGCACTATTAGAGCAACCCGCGGTGTATGGGTAACATGAGCATTGCTATGGTAACATGTTATGGTACTTGCTTCATAGGGGTTACCATAGCAATGCTTATGCTACCCATGTACAGCGGGTTACACTAACAGTTACACTACACATTGGTACTGGTATTATTGCCATGCATTGCACCCATTGGGTTATATTCCTTTGCTCAAGTGAATCATAAAAGTACAGCTACACTTTCATTTGGAAGTAGGATGTCAGTCTCACAGCAACAGGGAAGACAATGTAAAATATTAAAGTTTGTAGTAAATAAAAAATGAAAAAGTGTTATTGGTGCATTCTTTAATTATGATGCCCGCATAATGCAAAAATAGCTACTGCAGCTTAATAAAAACCCCTCTAAATTCTGAAGCTGTAGCTACGTTTTAAACTACAGCAATGATGTTCCTCGATGTGTAGGATCTGCTGTAATTTACCTGAGCAAACTAAAGACAGACATGCCAAAAGATCTCTTTTTAATAAACAACACAGGCAGTAGGAAATAATACTAGTCATGGCTTGTTTTCCTGACCTGGGGCCTCATTCCAACCTGTTGCAACCAGCTATGGAGAGTCTATAGGGACACCCCCGTGCAGGAGGCCCCATAGAGGAAAGAAACCTTTACATTTTGTTTAACTGGGATACCTGCCAGTGGCTAAGTTCAAAGTGCAGTTTCCAGTAATTTGCTATTACTACTCTGTATGTTTGATAGGCCAGGACAGAAGCATGCAACCTGAAGTAATATTTCCTGATTCCTGTCATATTTTGAAATGTGAATGAAGATTGCTGTGGGACCTCGCTGTGAAGCTGTTCTTCAATCCACTGTCTTTATTTCCAGCTTTGTCATGTTTTCTTCCGTGTGCCTACACAAACCTGCTAATGCTCACAGTTGTGTTAAAGGAAACCTGTGCTGTGAGAACAATGCTCTCGGCTATTCCTGTTTCCCTTCTTACAAAAAAAAAAGAGTTAAAAAAAAAAATGTTTTTGGCTGCCATGCTGCCTTTAACACTTTATTAGTCATCAATTCAGAATAAGGATGTAGACCTGGTGTTCTCACTTTATTAGCTGTATGCCATATACAGTACTACTAGATTTGTATTAGCAACATGACCAATTAATTCAACAAGTGTTAGCATTAATTTAGTGGCCTAGATATATAAAAATACAAAAACATAGGATCATCTTATGGGATAGGATCATCTTATGAAATAGGTCCAGATACACTTTCAATTCTAATCTATTCAACTCAATACTATGCAAAAGCATGGGCAGATCACTCATCTTTAGGGGCAACAGATGTAGAAATGTACAGCAAACAGGTTTTATTTACAGTCAACGTTCAAACTGTTCATCTTTAAAGTGGACCTGAACTCTTGCACAGGACCGAAGGAAAACATAGAGAAATCTACACTGTATGTATTTAGAGAGCTTAGCCTGTCTAATTTCCCCTCATCTGTGACTAGTCTCTAGTGTAATGTGACCTCTCAGCTGTGTTAGCTTAGAAATTTGTCCGTCTTGGCGGAGAAATTAATTTGTAAACACAGAATGTTAACCCTATGTCTGTTTCCATGAAAGCAAGAAGTAGACACACTGCAGATTTATTGGAGGAGTTCTGTAAGCTGTTACAAATAAATGTTTTTCTTTAAAGCTAATTATGCTGTTGCTCTTGCTCTCATCTTTAAGAACAGAGAGGAATGGGAACTATAGTAGAGGCATCTCGTTGTTGTAATTCTAAAGCCATATAACCAGCCTGTTAACTGCTTTGGCCACCTCACTGTCATCTGAGTATACATGCGAAATTACACCTTTGGGTGATTGTAGGAGTTACCTTTCTGGCCTTCTGAAAAATGCTAGTAAATATGAATAGATTTTTGAAGCTCCTGCACTTTTCCACCAAATTCCTTTTACATGAAACCCTGTGTGAGCTTTATATCTCCTCAGTAATCCAACAGGAGTAGACTAGGGCATAATACAAAGCTGTTCACTAAGAATGTGAAAACGTCTGTTTGTGGTACCTGTTCTTGCCTTCTGCAGAACAGTTCTTGGTTAGAAGGCCTTAAAGTGTACCCAAGCCAAAGTTCAGGTCAAAAGAAAATACTTACCTAAGAAGAGAGACACTTCTGAATCCTGTAAAAGCTTCCCACGCCGTCCTCCAGTCCCCCAGTTACCACTAAGGTTTCCAACAAGGGCTTGTAAAAAACAATGGTGGGCCAGGAAAATCTGTGGATCAAGACAACACAAGGGAGACAAAAACCAGGAGCCAATAGTGTATATCAGTATATCTATTGAGGCCCTGAATCTATGCTGGCTACCAGGCACTTTTGGGGTTCTTCATTGACCCGATGAAGTGGGAAATGCCCAAGAAATATGTTGTCTGACCCCATTTTGTGCAATAAAACTTTTGAACATTTCAGTCGAGTTTTATTGGCTGCTTTGTCTTCTGCTGGAGAGGTAAGCCAAGTACACCTCTCTTTTTTAAAAAGCTTTTTATTTTTTGGCACCTAAATCTACCAATTGAGCTATGGATGTAACACTAATGTTGCCTTGGTAACATGTGTTATGTTACTTGCATAATGCAAGTAAAGCTGGCCACAAACGCTCCAATTTCTAGCGAAAAATTCTGATCAGATTGGTTGTAAATAATCTCTGTTGGTGGACACAATCGATTATGAACGAGTGAATAACATGTCATCCGAATGAATTTTCGTCAAACCAAAATTTGGATTTTCCTGTTGGTTATGATAGATAGGAAGCAAAGATTGGTTCGTTGATGGTGTAGTGAACGATGTATTTCAATATTTCACTTCCGATCAGAATTTCTGATCGCTCGAACGATTTTTCGCTAGAAATTGGATCATTAGTGGCCACCTTAAGTATCGTTAGTGTGGAGACTTTGGTTTTGTAATGCAAGAGACATTACATAGAGACAATGTTTCTAACAAATGTTTCTAATCCCACCAGGAGGTTGATCTCCAAAAATGAAATGTTTATTTGTAACATTTTAAATGTTCCTGAAAAAAAGCTATTTTTTTAACAATCATTTTTTGGAGGGTTTTAAAGGGATACTGTAGGGGGTCAGGGTAAAATGAGTTGAACTTACCCGGGGCTTCTAACGGTCCCCCGCAGACATCCTGTGTTGGCGCAGCCACTCACCGATGCTCCGGCCCCGCCTCCGGTTCACTTCTGAAATTTCAGACTTTAAAGTCTGAAAACCACTGCGCCTCCGTTGCCGTGTCCTCGATCCCGCTGATGTCATCAAGAGCGCACAGCGCAGGCCCAGCATGGTCTGTGTCTGCGCAGTACACTCCTGGTGACATCAGCGGGAGCGAGGACACGGGCGTGCAGGCGCAGTGGTTTTCTGACTTTAAAGTCAGAAATTCCAGAAGTGAACTGGAGGCGGGGCCGGAGCATCGGTGAGTGGCTGCGCGGGCACAGGATGTCTGCGGGGGACCATTAGAAGCCCCGGGTAAGTTCAGCTCATTTTCCCCCGACCCCCCCCCCCCCCCCCTACAGTATCCCTTTAAATGTAGCAGTCATTTGAGCTGCGACTGCAACCGAGACATATGTTTAGGTATTTTAGGGATGCATATCAAATTAATGCCATACTAAAGATACATTTTGCCAGCAAATAGGTAATATGCAGGTTAATGCAATTAAACGTCTAGCTCATTTAAAGCCTACATCGGGAAAATTTTTTTTAGCTTGTGGACAAAGTTAAATTTTGAAATTTTAGCCCTATCAGATTCCTCACTGCCCTTGGGGAGGCTTTGGCTCATTTCCTGCTTCTGGGACTTCCCTGGCTTTAAGATGAACTATGGTGGTCCTGAGGACAGGAAATGAGAGATGGCAGGAAAATCATGATGGAGGTTTTAACTGTACAAATTAACTGAGGTTTCTCCATCCTTTCTACAGAGGTTTATTGACTTCCTATCAGGATAGTAAACAGTCACCTGTGGGAAGACACAAAAAGTAGTAAAACCCAAAAGTGTTAAAGGACAACTAAGTTGTACATTTGTCCCAGAGTAAAATGTACTATGAATTTCTTTTTTTCCTATGTTGCTGTACAATAGACAGTAAATATATGACAAATATGACAGATTTTGGACTAGCCTATCTTCTCATGGGGATTTTCAGCACTCCCTTGACTGGATCTTAAAGGGAACCTAAAGCAAATGAAAAACAAATTAGTTTAACTTACCTGGGGCTTCTACCAGCCCCCTGCAGCTGCCCTGTGCCCATGCCATCACTAAGGGCTACTCCAGTCCCCCAAAGCACTCCTCTTTTGGCAGGGCGAGTTGACAGGCACTGAACATGCACAGCCCGACAGCGCACTTCCTCAATCATGCTCCCGTCATCGGAAACGCTCTGCGCATGCGGTGTAGAGATTTTTGCGTACTGCGCATGTGCAGAGCATGCAGACCAGATGAAAGAGGCCCATTGTGGGTGACAGGAACATTGTGGAGTGACATTGTGGGCACCGGACGGCTGCAAGAGGCTGATAGAAGCCCCAGGTAGGTAACTGATTTTTTTTCCTTTTGCTTTAGGTTCCCTTTAACCATGGTACCTTAAAGCCAGTCTCCTCCTATGCACACTATTATGACAGTTAGAGTGTGCCACTGCTATCCAAGAAATGCTTTCGAAAAGAAAGGAATTTCTGAGAATCCCTCGTGAGAAGATGGATTAGTAATTGATAGGAACATAGGAAATAAGTCATTTATAGTGCATTTTACTCTAGTACAAATGTACAACTAAAACGTGTACAAATTTTATACATTTTCCCTATTGTGGTCCTTTAATAAATCCTTTCCATACTTTTGAGTGCTAAATAGCTTTTTTATAATAACTGGGCTTTAGTGCAAAATAAAGTGGATATTATCTAACTGAATAGCTAGAAATCACACAATTATTTTAACCTATGCTTATGGTTAAAGGACCACTATCGCGAAAAAAGTAGGCAGTTAAAAAATGTGACAGATGACAGGTTTTGGGCCAGTCCATCTTTTTAAGGGGGATTCTCAGGGCTTTCTTTGTTTTCAACAGCATTTCCTGAACAACAGTTGCAAAATCTAACTGACATAATAGTGTGCAAGTGATTAGGGAGGCCGGCTGGTATCTTGCTATTTTGGCAGTTAAACTGCTGTTCAGGAAATGCTGTTGAAAACAAAGAAAGCCCTGAGAATCCCCCTTAAAGAGAACCTGTACTGAGTAAAAATATTTAAAATAAACACATGAGGTAACTTCAAATGAACATTGCATAGTTACCTTGCCATCAGTTCCTTTTAGAAGCTCACCATTTTCTTCTGATAATAATCCCTTCCAGTTCTGACAATATTTTGTCAGATCTGAAATATATCAGTTGCTGTCAGTAAAATATCAGTTGCTGTCAGTTATAGCTGAGAGGAAAACTGATGTACCCGGTAATGTCCATGTTTCCCTATGGCTCAAGTGGACGATGTTACAGTTTAACTGTGTGCTGACCAGAAAGCTGTTATGGGTAATAGCCATTTTCAAAATGGAGGACGGAAAATTCCCTTGATCACAGTGAACAAATAGGACGCGGGACAGGAGAAAGACACTGAGGAGTAGACTACATGGAAGGTAAGTATGACTTGTGTATGCTTATTTTGACTTTTAATGTTCAGTTCAGGTTTTCTTTAAAAAGATGGACTGGCCCAAAACCTGTCATCTGTCACATTTTTTAACTGCCTACTTTTTTGACGATAGTGGTCCTTTAAAAGTCAGAGGCAGGCATGTCCTCAGCGATGAGCCCGCATTATTCTAAATTTATACATCCGACTGTAATGACACTGATTGTGTAAACTAAGGTAAAGTAGCAGAATGTATTCAGGCAAACAGAGCCAAGAGGAATCTGCTTCTGGGAGCTTATGCTTCAAAAGAAACAAGTTTAATCAAGAGACCCTAGTTCATGCCCTTAGGAAGAAATACACTAATATAATAAAAATGCTATATGAATTTACTTTAAGAACAAATGTGCTATAGCCTGCTAAATCTCCTGTAGTTTGATAAGTGAGGTGAAGCATATTAGGATTTTACCTAATAAAAAGCTGGCTAGAGGGCAGTGTCAATATGGAGATCACTTTACGTGTTTATCCTAAAACAAGGAATGTCTTCATTCCAAAGGAATGCTATGCTTCTGAACACAGTGTGGCATAAACCTATATGATAATATGGCAATTCTGCTTCAAAGTGAGAGAGTACCTGTGCTTGTACAGACAGCAACGTCCAAGGCCATCTGAACAGTATTTGCATCTAATGAAAATTTCCATCTCAAAAGATCTGTTTTCAATTAATATTTCTTATTGTTGTTAAAAATGTAAACTGAGAAACAAAAAACAAAAAAAACAAAAAAAAAAAAACTAAAACTATATAACATAGCGGTATTTTGTGATGGTTACTTACAACTGAGATAGTGCAGAAGAAACAGCCACTTTACTGGGGCCCAGAATGACAAGGGGCCTATTAGTGCAAAAGCCAAGCTACATAGTGACACCAAGTGGTCATGGTTGAGAAAATGCAGGTAACAATCTTTCACTAATTATATATGAATCCCCTTATGGAGGAAATATACAATAAAAAAAAGTGTCACTATAGAAGCATAGTTCAGCTAAAAGGTTTATAATCAAATCCAAACAGACTTAACAGTATATAGACAATAGGAGTAGAGATGGCACGAACTTCAGATTTTGGGTTGGCAAACTGCGAACGCGAACATCCGTAAAAGTTCGAGTTAGAGCGAACCAGGCGAACCGCCATAGACTTCAATGGGCAGACGAATTTTAAAACATACAGGGACTATTTCTGGCCCCAAAAGTGATGTAAAAGTTGTTTCAAGGGGTCTAACACCTGGAAGGGGGCATGGAGGAGTGGGATACATGCCAAAAGTCCCTTGGAAAATTACATATTTGACACAGAGTAGGGTTACAATCCCTAAAGAGCAGAAATCACATTGCATTGCTAAATTGGAGGCATAAAGTGCTTTAAAACATCTTGCATGTGTATACATCAATCAGGTAGTGTAAGTAGTGTACTTCTTCACACTGACAGACCAAATTCACAGGCCCAGCAACTGACTGTGGCCTGTATGCAGTGTGTAACCCACACAGCTATCAATAACAGATACAGTTGGAAGCTAAGCACAGCTTATGATAGATGGTGTGCTGGTTCGTTTGCAATAGTTAGAAGAGTATAGTAGAACTACAAGGGCCCTACAACTGACTTTGGCCTGTATGCAGTGTAAGTGTAACCCACACAGGCAGATATCAATAACAAATACAATTTCAAGCTAAGCACAGCTTATGATAGACAGTGTGCTGGCTTGCTTGCAATAGTTAGAAGAGTATAGTAGAACTACAAAGCCCAGCAACCGACTGTGGACTGTATGCAGTGTGTGTAACCCACACAGATATCAATAACAGATACAGTAGCAAGCTAAGCACAGTTTATGATAGACAGTGTGCTGGCTTGCTTGCAATATTATTATTATTATTATTATTATTATTATTATTTAGTATTTATATAGCGCCGACATATTACGCAGCGCTGTACAGTGTATATATATATATATCTTGTTACTAACTGTCCCTCAAAGGAGCTCACAATCTAATCCCTACCATTGCCATATGTCTATATTATGTAGTGTAAGTACTGTAGTCTAGGGCCAATTTTAGGGGGAGCCAATTAAATTATCTGTATGTTTTTGGGATGTGGGAGGAAACCGGGGTGCCCGGAGGAAACCCACGCAGACACGGAGAGAACATACAAACTCTTTGCAGATAGTGCCCTGGCTGGGATTTGAACCAGGGACCCAGCGCTGCAAGGCGAGAGAGCTAACCACTACGCCACCGTGCTGCCCAATATAGATAGAAGCGTATAGTAGAACTACACAGCCCAGCAATGACTGTGGGCGGCCTGTATGCAGTGTGCCCAGTGTCTCATACACACACACCCACACACACACAAAAACAAATAGAACAATATGAGCCCTCAAAAGGGCTTTTGATTTAGGGTGCTATCAGCAATCAGTAATAAACAGAAGCACCTAGCTAACTGTCCCTGTCTCTGCAGCATTGTCTCTCCCTTCCACTCACTACAGCAGCACTAGACTGAGAACATGGCCGGCGCTGCTGCGTTTTTATAGGGGTGGCAGGGGTCCGTGGGTGAGTGCAGCCTGATTGGCTGCCATGTGTCTGCTGACTGTGATGTAGGGGGTCAAACTCTAGCCCAATGACGAGGTATAGTAGGGGGATCGAACCGCCCTTACTGTTCGCTACCCACCACGAATGTGAACAGCTGATGTCTGCCAGGAACTGTTTGCGGGCGAACTGTTCGGGCCATCTCTAAATAGGAGGTGGTATGACCATATCAGAGCAAACTAATACATTAACCTTCTGCTGCCAGATAAACATTAAGGGCTAGTTTACAGTGTTCAATTACATTGCAGAATAATTCTGCATGTCCACTCACTGCCCATACAATTCTATACGTCTGTTCACAGTACTGTGTTGTAACTGTTTGCGTTATTATAACTCACTGTATGCAGGCTTTTTATTAAAGCATATGCCCAGTCTCCATTGCAGTTTACACATTATACCATGTGCCTTCTGCAACTGACCACCGCAAACCTAGCCTAAGGCCCAGTTCACATTAGTGGTGAGTGGAATGGAAGCGGAACATATACTGTACAAACGGTCTGGTATGTGAACGGATCCAATGTTAACCAATGGATCCGTTCACATCCATCTGCTTGTACGGATCCGTTGTCTGTTCCGCTCAACGGACAAAAAATGCTGCAGGACTTATTTTTCCAGACCTTTGTGCCCAGCGAAACAGAAACGGAAGGTTTTGCAGCTACATAGGAACAAATAGAAAACTGACAGTTTACAGCACACTGGCTGTAAAAACTGACAGTGCAAAAGACGCGAATGTGAACCGGGCCTAAAACATACATTATTATCTCTGTATCAAGCATCTCTGCTTATCATTAGGTAATTTGTTCTTGCTCCAACTTAACTTAGAGATGAAAAAATTTAACTTTTCATAAAAATATATGGCATTTTCCCAAAGATGAGGATTTTTATTTAAACCGGACCGGAACTCTTGCACAGCACACAATAAAAAGTCTTTATTCCACTTATAATTGCTGGAGAAATTAATTTCTTTGTTTGTTTAGGCAGATTAACATGTTTTATTATCAGCAACTGCATGAGAGCTCTGCCTAGGCAGCCTGCTGTATATTAAACACTAAGGCTTAAAGGATACCCGAGGTGACATGTGACATGATGAGATAGACATGTGTATGTACAGTGCCTAGCATACACATAACTGTGCTGTGTTCCTTTTTTTCTTAATCTGCCTGAAAGAGTTAAACATCAGGTATGTAAGTGGCAGTTCCTGTCTGAGTCAGGACTGGGTCAAACTACAGTGTGACCTTCACTGATAAGAAATTACAACTATAAAACACTTTCCTAGCAGAAAATAGCTTCTGAGAGCAGTAAAGAGATAAAAGGGTCAACAATTCATAGATTTTAGCTCTGGCATACTTCAACGAATGTGTCATTGAGCCAAAATAATTGCCTAAATAACACTTAAAAGGTAGATTTAAATATAAAATAAAACTGTGAAATTTTTAAAAAGTCATTTTAGGAGAAGGAGGATGGATACAATTGTTTATTTCATTAGTTTATTTTCACCTCGAGTGTTCTCTAACCCTTTCAGTGCCTTCTGCAAAAATAAAACCCATGTAAAACTTAAAGGTTTTTTTAGGATTTCCAAATTGTAATGAATAATGTTATTTTCCAGGTTATCATGCTGTGGCTAATCTGTTGTAACTATTGTAACGATTGGGTGCTGCAACTCTGACGTCTGATTATTTGTGATCTGCAGAATCACCAATAATACAGACGCTATACCTGATTATGTGGTGATCTGCAGTATCACCAATAATACTAGTATAGCTAGCTGAGAGTAAGGTGTGGTGTTTGGTGCAACAGTATAGACCTCTCCAGAGGAGCTGGAGGGTCTACCAATACAAATAACAATACCTTTACCAGAGGAGCTGGCAAAGTACTAATAATGAAAGAATTAACGAAGTTTGGCTAAACCTTACCAGAGGAGCTGGTAAGGTACTAACAGCACAAATGAGTGAATAGTTTAACTAGACCTTGCCAGAGGAGCTGGCAAGGTACTAACAGCACAAATGACTGAATAGTTTAACTAGACCTTGCCAGATGAGCTGGTAAGGAACTAACAGCACAAATGACTGAATAGTTTAACTAGACCTTGCCAGAGGAGCTGGTAAGGTACTAGCAGCACAAATGACGGAATAGTTTAACTAGACCTTGCCAGAGGAGCTGGCAGGGGCGTAGCAATAGGGGGTGCAGAGGTAGTGACCGCATCGGGGCCCTTGGGCCAGAGGGGCCCTGCCTCAACTACAGTATTACCTTTCTATTGGTCCTGTGCTCATAATAATCACTTCCCCATCCCCTTCTTGCACCTCTGATACTGTAGTTGCCATTGGCAGGTTTTGGTGCACCGTATCAATTGTTGTGTATAGAGTGTTTGGGGGGCCCCAATGTAAAACTTGCATCGGGGCCCACAGCTCCTTAGCTACGCCACTGGGAGCTGGCAAGTTACTAACAGCACAAATGACTGAATAGTTTAACTAGACCTTGCCAGAGGAGCTGGTAAGGAACTAACAGCACAAATAACTGAATAGTTTAACTAGACCTTGCCAGAGGAGCTGGTAAGGTACTAGCAGCACAAATGACTGAGTAGTTTAACTAGACCTTGCCAGAGGAGCTGGCAAGGTATTATCAGTCACTGGAGCTATGCAAGTAAATCTGAACCTCACCAGAGGGGCTGGTAGGTTCTAATAGCTAGAGAACCTCACCAGTGGCAAGGGCCCACTGGTGAGTAGAGTAGTCATACAGGCAAGGTTCGATAACAGGCAGGTAGAGATAGTACAAAATCGGCAGGCGAGAGAGTAGTTAATATCAGGCAGAGGTTCAGCAACTTAAGTCAGAAAGGCAGAGGTACAGAATCGTTTTAGCAATAGCAAGGTCAGAGAGTAGCCAGAATCATAGACAGGTTATCAGAGTACAATGAAATAATAACTAACTATAGATAGATATATATCGCAAACACTGCATATACATCTATCATCAACAGGAACCTCACTAGGTCTGAGCGCTAACACGAGTGTATTCACAACAGCAGACAAGTTGCCAACGATCTGTGAAGGCTTAAGAAGCCGAGGAGAGCCCAGCACCACGCCCCCTAGCAATCAACCAATCCGAGCGGCGCGAGTCACTCCTGACGCCAGCCGACTGGCAGGTCAGCTGACGCGCCTTCTTCCAGCATAAAGGTCTTGTCTCCGCGCGCGCCTGTGCGATACAGAGACCCTATGAGCAAGAGACAATGCCGTTCCCGGCGTGCTGGACGCCGCCGGGACGAATAAGGCCTGTGAACAGGGAACAAAGGCGGCTGCGGGTATAGCCTGCGTATCTGCAGCCGCCATATTTTCAGATGTTACAACCATGAGCTAGTGTTTTTAAAAGTTTTGTAAAAGCGCTTGTGTAATGAAATCCAATGTGAGTGTTCTCACATGAGCTATGAGCTTTCTTTCCAATCACAAATATGGATCCTGCACCATTTTGCACTTCAATGCAAGGTATAGAAAAATTGCAAATCGCTTTGAAAAGTGCTTAGAACAGCAATTTTGAGTACGTTTTTCAAGCAAAAGTACTTTAAAGACATTCAGTTTCAGGTCAAAGATTGTTTGTCTGCACACGGAAAATCGCAAAACAAAAATGGTTACAAAATTGCGTGCAAAAAACGCAAATCACACAAAAAAGGCCGGTAATCGCTTCAATAAAACGTTCACGAAAAAAGCTTAGTACCTGCAATTTGTAGTGTGAACAAGCCCTCAGAGCAGAGAGAAGTTCTCAGTTTACTTTCACTTTGATGCATCAAAATGAATGGCTCAAAAGAAAATGCATTTTTGTGAAAATTCTTATGCTTATGAAAATTTGTATTTTGTGAAAACATTTGTGTAATTTTATGTGTTCTATTGCAGAAAAGCAATTTTGCAAGAACTTTCCATTTAGTATGCCAAGAAGTGGTACTTTTGCCAAAGATGGCACAGCTGACATTAATGGTGGGATGTGTTAATAAACAGAAGCCAATCTGTCAGTAGCCAGCAGTGGTGCTCAGCAGAGCTCGAATATTCGAGTAGCTCGAATATTCGAGCTCTTTTTCAGCTATCCGAGCTCGGTATTCGAGCTCCGAATAGCTGTAGCTATTCGAATGGGCTATCCGAGTACACTCGAATAGCCCATTCACTATTCGAGCTATTCGAGCAAACGGCGCTATTCGAGCTCGGTACCGAGCTCGAATAGCGTCATAGCCCAGATTGATGTCCTTAGAGCCAATCAGAGGGCTCCCAGGCCCTCTGACGGCAGCCAATCACAGAGGGGGACCCTGGCCAGCCCCTACCCTATAAATAGCGGCCGCCATGTTCCGTTTCTCCATGCTTGCCTGAGACTTGTACAGAGAGAGAGTTGCTCCTTTGTGCTTTGGCTTAGCAAGTGCTCTATTGTGATCATTTACCTAGCGTTTTTGCTCACCTACACCTGCCATATACACCTATATTGTTGTTAGTTAGATAGACATTGTATTTTAGTTAGTAGCTTGTGTGTTACATTAGAGACAGGCAGCTGCTGCAAGCTTACAGGTTTAGGCCTCAGGGGGGCCTTGCCTCTGTGGGCAGCTGTCCTCTGTTTATTTCTCTCATCTATACCAGTATTTCTGCTGTCCTTTACTAATAGTATTGTAGTTATACTGTACTAGGAGTAGGACACTCACTGACTGTCACTGTTTATAGGCTACTAGCTAGCTCCTGCGTGTGTGCACTCACTCACTGTCTGTGTGTACACACACTCTATTTCCTTCTGATTACTGATAGATTATTGTTAGTTAGTTGTACTTACTTACTCTTACTGTACCCGTAGGGACACTCACTGTCACTGTTCATATAGGCTACTAGCTCCTGCGTGTGCGCACTGCACTCACTGTCTGAGTGTACACACACAACACACACTCTATTTCCTTCTGATCGCTGATTGATTATCGTAATTAGTTAGTTCTACTTACTGTTACTACTTACTCTTACTGTACTAGGAGTCTAGGACACTCAGTCAGACAGTCACTGTGTTCATAGGCTACTAGCTCCTGCGTGCGTGCACTCACTGTCTGAGTGTACACACACCCACACTCCATTTCCTTCTGATCGCTGATTGATTATTGTAATTAGTTAGTTCTACTTACTGTTACTACTTACTCTTACTGTACTAGGAGTCTAGGACACTCAGTCACTGTGTTCATAGGCTACTAGCTCCTGCGTGCGGGCACTCACTGTCTGAGTGTACACACCACCCACACTCCATTTCCTTCTGATCGCTGATTGATTATTGTAATTAGTTAGTTCTACTTACTGTTACTACTTACTCTTACTGTACTAGGAGTCTAGGACACTCAGTCACTGTGTTCATAGGCTACTAGCTCCTGCGTGCGGTCACTCACTGTCTGAGTGTACACACAACACCCACACTTCATTTCCTTCTGATCGCTGATTGATTATTGTAATTAGTTAGTTCTACTTACTGTTACTACTTACTCTTACTGTACTAGGAGTCTAGGACACTCAGTCACTGTGTTCATAGGCTACTAGCTCCTGCGTGCGGTCACTCACTGTCTGAGTGTACACACACCACCCACACTCCATTTCCTTCTGATCGCTGATTGATTATTAGTTAGTTCTACTTACTGTTACTACTTACTCTTACTGTACTAGGAGTCTAGGACACTCAGTCACTGTGTTCATAGGCTACTAGCTCCTGCGTGCGGTCACTCACTGTCTGAGTGTACACACACCACCCACACTCCATTTCCTTCTGATCGCTGATTGATTATTGTAATTAGTTAGTTCTACTTACTGTTACTACTTACTCTTACTGTACTAGGAGTCTAGGACACTCAGTCACTGTGTTCATAGGCTACTAGCTCCTGCGTGCGGTCACTCACTGTCTGAGTGTACACACACCACCCACACTCCATTTCCTTCTGATCGCTGATTGATTATTGTAATTAGTTAGTTCTACTTACTGTTACTACTTACTCTTACTGTACTAGGAGTCTAGGACACTCAGTCACTGTGTTCATAGGCTTCTAGCTCCTGCGTGCGGTCACTCACTGTCTGAGTGTACACACACCACCCACACTCCATTTCCTTCTGATCGCTGATTGATTATTGTAATTAGTTAGTTCTACTTACTGTTACTACTTACTCTTACTGTACTAGGAGTCTAGGACACTCAGTCACTGTGTTCATAGGCTACTAGCTCCTGCGTGCGGTCACTCACTGTCTGAGTGTACACACACCACCCACACTCCATTTCCTTCTGATCGCTGATTGATTATTAGTTAGTTCTACTTACTGTTACTACTTACTCTTACTGTACTAGGAGTCTAGGACACTCAGTCACTGTGTTCATAGGCTACTAGCTCCTGCGTGCGGTCACTCACTGTCTGAGTGTACACACACCACCCACACTCCATTTCCTTCTGATCGCTGATTGATTATTAGTTAGTTCTACTTACTGTTACTACTTACTCTTACTGTACTAGGAGTCTAGGACACTCAGTCACTGTGTTCATAGGCTACTAGCTCCTGCGTGCGGTCACTCACTGTCTGAGTGTACACACACTAAATTTACTTGTGATTACTACTGATTATTGTAACTGCTAGTTGTACTTCCTGACTGTTACTACTTACTTACTGTACTAGGGGACACTCACTCAGTCACCTCACCAACCAACCCACTCCATTAAAGTACCCCACTTTTCACCCGCCCTTTTAAAAAACTTTTGTCTATACGCCCAAAACATTGAAGATGTCTGGAAGTGGCATCCAGCGCGGTTTGGGCAAGGGGAAGGGCAGCAAGGGAATCAGGAGGAGAGGGAGCAGCATTGTGGCAAGCCGCGGCCGCGGGCGCGCCACCATGCACAGTTCCGCAGCAGCAGCAGCAGCGTCAGTGGCTAACATTCCTCCCATAGCCACTGGCCGTGGACGCCTTGGGCGCCGCCCAGCAGGAGCATCTGCAACTCACGCTGCAGAGACACAGCAGCAGCAGCGTGTAGCACCTGCTCCCATTTTCCTCCAGCCGGGTCGGAAACGTCCCATTGAGGAAAAGGATGCAGACACTGTGGTGCAACTCATGACGGAGGATGAGCAGCCCGCCATCAGCTCTGCATCCGAGGCCTCCACCCTCACCACCACCACCACCCCTGTTCGCAGCAGCCGCCCAGCAGGGTCTGGGGAGGAGGCCAGTTCACCGTCACTCGCCGACCTGTCATTCAGCAGTCTTTTGACCCCAGGCATCATGAGTAAATTGTCTGCTGTTGTTGGCGATCTTGAGGAGGAGATGCTGATGGGCACTTTGGGGGATGAGGGATTGGACAGCAAGACTGTGGCGACAGTCAAGCAGCCCATCCATGCATCAGGAGAGGAGTTTGGGGGGTCCTCATCCCAGCAGGACATGTTTCAGGAGGGGGAGGATGATGATGACCCGGTGACAGACAGAGACTGGGTGCCACCACCTCCAGGGGATGTCGTCCTCAGCAGCTCTGAGGAGGAGGAGGAGGATGCGCTTGTGGGCCTTGCAAGGAGGCGCATCATTGCAAGCATTGGCAGCGTCCCACACCCTGCTGGTGTCTCAGGCTCAGCAGCAGCAACAGCAGCATCAGCCAGTACCACCACCAGCCGCACCCAAGCCCCCCCCCCCAACCACCACAGGGAGACAGGCAGCAGCGCTTCCATGCCGTAGGGGGATGTTTCTGTCACCAATCTGGCGCTTTTTCACCATGCCCACTGTGTACAGCAAGTACGCCACTTGCAACCACTGTCAGCGGAAGTTGAGCAGAGGTGCAGACCCCTTAAAGTTCAGCACCAGCTCGCTCATCAACCACCTTGCGGCTAAACATTTCCACCAGCATGAGGAGTTCCAGAGGCTGAAGGCATCTGGTGCTGGCAGTGGCACCACACCCATCACTGCACAGCCTTCAGCAGCAGCAGCAGCAACAGCAGCCACCCGCCCTCCTGCTCCTCCAGCAGCACCAGCAGGAGTGCGGAAACGCACTGCTCCTCCCCCCTCTGCAACTCCTGCCGCCGAAACTGAGGCCTGTTCTGGCAGCCAGTCCTCAGTGGCCTCCTCTGCTGTGTCTGCTGATTCCCGTGTCAGCAAAAGGCCACGCCAGAGCCTTTTGAGCGAGTCCTTCCAGGGGGTGGTTAGGGCTCTGCCTCCCAGCAGCCGTCGCGTGCGGCAGCTGAACGGCTTGCTGGCACGGGCCATGTGCTCCCAACTCCTGCCGTACACGCTCGTGCAGGAGGGGAGCGACATTCGTGCGCTGCTTGCTTGCGCAGCCCCAGACTGGCAGCTCCCCAGCAGACACTTTTTCTCCCGCAAGGCCATTCCTGCACTGCACCGCTTTGTGATGGCCAATGTGGAGCGAGGGCTGGAGCACGCGGTTGGTGAAAGGGTCCACGTCACCATGGACTCCTGGAGCAGCCGCTTCGGGACAGGCCGCTACCTGTCCTTCACTGTCCACTGGGTCAGCTTGGTGGAAGGGGGTGAGGATGGGAGAGCAGCAGCGGGCACAGCAGCAGCAGCAACACAGTGGGTGGTGCCACCCCGCAGGGTCAGGGGAACTGCAGCAGGTTCCTCCGATCCTCTGCCATCCTCCGGCACACCTGGCCAAACCCCCCGCCTCAGCAGCAGCGTGAAGGCCCGCCACTGCCAAGCGCTGCTGCACTTGGTCAGCCTTGGGAAGACCAAGCTGACGGCAACCCATGTGTTGGCCAAACTCCAGGAGCAGGAGAGGATTTGGCTGACCCCCAGAGGCCTCAGAGTCGGAGAGGTGGTGGCCGACAATGGGGCCAATCTGGTTGCCGCAATACACAGGGGAAACCTGACCCACATCCCCTGTCTTGCCCACGTGCTGAACCTGGTGGTGCAGAAGTTCCTGCGCACCTACCAGGGGATGGGCGAACTGCTGGAAACGGCAAGGAATGTTGTGCGTCACTTCCGGCGCTCGGCTGCAGCCTGTGCGAGCCTGGAAGACGTGCAAAAGGAGCTGGATCTGCCACGCCATCGGCTGATCCTTGACGTTCCGACTCGCTGGAACTCCACCCTGGCGATGTTGGAGCGTCTGGTTGAACAGAGGCGCGCTGTCAACCAGTACCTTGCCCTGGCCAATGTTTCCGCAGCTCAGAGAAGGGACAAGACCAGCAACATCCCGTCCATCGTCCCCGATGATGACTGGAGGCACATGCAGCAGGTGTGCTTAGTGCTGGCTCCCTTCCTGCAGGCCACAAACATGGTGAGCAGGGACCATGCTATGGTCTGCGAGTGGGTGCCCCTGGTTTCTCTGCTGAACAGGGCCCTCGATGCTTTGCTGGAACAGGGAGCGGCAGCCTTGGACCAGCAGGAGCGGCAACCAGCTGCGCAGTCCACCTCTGAGGGGGAGGAGGAGGAGGACTTGGTGGAGGTCCCTGACCTGGCAGCTGATGAGGGGGATCAGCACAGCGCAGCTGAGTTGGTGCGGGGGTGGAGAGAGGATGAGGCGGCAGAGGAGGAGGATGAGGACAGCACTGACGTCGATGTGCCAGCAGACGTGGCCCGCCTCTTCCCAATGGCAGCGCACATGCTGACGTGCCTGCGCAGGGACCCCAGGGTGATCCAGATGAAGCAGAGGGAGGACATCTGGATCAGCATGATGTTGGACCCACGCCTCAAGGGGAAGTTGAGCCAGTTCCTGCCGCCTGCAGGAGGAGACCCAGCGCAACAAATAAGGAGCTTGCAGCAGGCCCTTGTTGAGCGCTTGGAGGAAGCCTTCCCCCAGCCTTCCACCCCCACTGTCCAGCAGCCAGCACAGAGGCAGCAGCAGGTGCCTGCATCCAGCAGCAGCAAGCGCCCCACAGACCTGCTGTCTCTCAGCCACGAGCTCTACAGGACTGTAGAGGCTCCGGCAGCAGTGACTAGAGAGGAGATGCATGCAGCAGCATCCTCCTCCGGTCACAGCCAGCGCCTGACCCGCATGGTGGCTGACTACATGGGGTCGTACAGCGGGCTTGACAGCGATGCCCCTGTTGATCCCATGGAGTATTGGGTCAAGCGCATGGAGATCTGGAGCGAGCTGGCGCAGTACGCCCTGGAAGTGCTGTCCTGCCCCCCTTCCAGCGTGCTGTCCGAGCGCTGCTTCAGTGCAGCTGGTGGCGTGGTCACCGAGAAACGCTCACGTCTGTCTCACAAGTCTGTGGACAGACTGACGTTTCTCAAGATGAACCAGGCGTGGGTGGAAGGCGAGTTCCTGGCCCCTGTTGTCGGCGAGAGGGGGACATGAACTGGCTGCCGGAACCATCGTTAATGTGCCTTACCACCCTTTACCACCTCCTGGCTCCTGCTCACTAAGCCAGCCTGGTTCACTTTGACTATTACGTCACCTGCAGCCACACATTTTACACCTACAGTGGGCTGCTGTGTACTGCCCTTCTGCTGTCTGTCTGTGTTTCCCACTGCCAGGGTACACAGATGATTAACCTTCTGCTGCCACTCTGCCACCAGCTATTACGTCAAACAATAGCTATATTGGTTGCAAAACCAAAACCAAACAAACCATTAAAAAAAAAAAAAAGGTTTAATTTTTCTGAGGTGCCCGGGTTGAAAACTGTGTTGTCCCAGTTGTGTATTGGACACAATGTGGGCTGCACGACCGCTGTCTGGGACCTCCTGTTGTGTTTATTTACAGCCCTGGTATCACCGCTAGGTACCAGGGCTATTATGTCACGCTGCCTACCTGCTGCCACACTCACACTGCTCCTCCATACCTCCTCCTGCTGCTGCTGCTGCTGCTGTCTGTCTGTGTTTCCCACTGCCAGGGTACACAGATGATTTACCTTCTGCTGCCACTCTGCCACCAGCTATTACGTCAAACAATAGCTGCTCGCCTACTCCTCCATTCCTCCTCCTGCTGCTGCTGTCTGTCTGTGTTTCCCACTGCCAGGGTACACAGATGATTTACCTTCTGCTGCCACTCTGCCACCAGCTATTACGTCAAACAATAGCTATATTGGTTGCAAAACCAAAACCAAACAAACCATTAAAAAAAAAAAAAAGGTTTAATTTTTCTGAGGTGCCCGGGTTGAAAACTGTGTTGTCCCAGTTGTGTATTGGACACAATGTGGGCTGCACGACCGCTGTCTGGGACCTCCTGTTGTGTTTATTTACAGCCCTGGTATCACCGCTAGGTACCAGGGCTATTATGTCACGCTGCCTACCTGCTGCCACACTCACACTGCTCCTCCATACCTCCTCCTGCTGCTGCTGCTGCTGTCTGTCTGTGTTTCCCACTGCCAGGGTACACAGATGATTTACCTTCTGCTGCCACTCTGCCACCAGCTATTACGTCAAACAATAGCTATATTGGTTGCAAAACCAAAACCAAACAAACCATTAAAAAAAAAAAAAAGGTTTAATTTTTCTGAGGTGCCCGGGTTGAAAACTGTGTTGTCCCAGTTGTGTATTGGACACAATGTGGGCTGCACGACCGCTGTCTGGGACCTCCTGTTGTGTTTATTTACAGCCCTGGTATCACCGCTAGGTACCAGGGCTATTATGTCACGCTGCCTACCTGCTGCCACACTCACACTGCTCCTCCATACCTCCTCCTGCTGCTGCTGCTGCTGTCTGTCTGTGTTTCCCACTGCCAGGGTACACAGATGATTTACCTTCTGCTGCCACTCTGCCACCAGCTATTACGTCAAACAATAGCTATATTGGTTGCAAAACCAAAACCAAACAAACCATTAAAAAAAAAAAAAAAGGTTTAATTTTTCTGAGGTGCCCGGGTTGAAAACTGTGTTGTCCCAGTTGTGTATTGGACACAATGTGGGCTGCACGACCGCTGTCTGGGACCTCCTGTTGTGTTTATTTACAGCCCTGGTATCACCGCTAGGTACCAGGGCTATTATGTCACGCTGCCTACCTGCTGCCACACTCACACTGCTCCTCCATACCTCCTCCTGCTGCTGCTGCTGCTGTCTGTCTGTGTTTCCCACTGCCAGGGTACACAGATGATTTACCTTCTGCTGCCACTCTGCCACCAGCTATTACGTCAAACAATAGCTGCTCGCCTACTCCTCCATTCCTCCTCCTGCTGCTGCTGTCTGTCTGTGTTTCCCACTGCCAGGGTACACAGATGATTTACCTTCTGCTGCCACTCTGCCACCAGCTATTACGTCAAACAATAGCTATATTGGTTGCAAAACCAAAACCAAACAAACCATTAAAAAAAAAAAAAAGGTTTAATTTTTCTGAGGTGCCCGGGTTGAAAACTGTGTTGTCCCAGTTGTGTATTGGACACAATGTGGGCTGCACGACCGCTGTCTGGGACCTCCTGTTGTGTTTATTTACAGCCCTGGTATCACCGCTAGGTACCAGGGCTATTATGTCACGGCGAGCTGCCTGCCTCATTGACTGCCTGCTGCCACACACTCATCCTCCTCCTCCTGCTGATGAATTTACCTCCTGCTGTCTTTGTGTTTCCACTGCCAGGGAGCACATACAATGGCACTTCCAACATGCGTGCGCCCACCAGCTATTTGTTACGCTCAAAAATAGCTGCATTTCTTTAAAAAAAAATTGAAAAGAGAAATACGTGAAGAAGAAGAAGACGATATTGAAAAGGAAGGAGAAGAAGAAGAAGAAGAAGAAGAAGAAGAAGAAGAAGAAGAAGAAGAAGAAGAAGAAGAAAAAGAAGAAGAAGAAGAAGAAGAAGAAGAAGAAGAAGAAGAAGAAGAAGAAGAAGAAGAAGAAGAAGAAGAAGAAGAAGAAGAAGAAGAAGAAGAGAAGAAGAAGAAGAAGAAGAAGAAGAAGAAGAAGAAGAAGAAGAAGAAGAAGAAGAAGAAGAAGAAGAAGAAGAAGAAGAAGAAGAAGAAGAAGAAGAAGAAGAAGAAGAAGAAGAAGAAGAAGAAGAAGAAGAAGAAGAAGAAGAAGAAGTATATACAGTAACACTACTGAACAAAATTAAGGACACAACTTCTCTTTCCACATTTTTTTTAAAGGAACATCCCCACATAATCACTTGCTGTTGTTACTTGGAAAAAAAGAGGTTTCTTGCATCATTCACCCTCAAAACAAGTGTTGGAAGCTATTTAAGGCCAATTCGAATAGTCAGCTCGAATAGTTAGCTCGAATACCGACTCGAATAGTGAGCTCGAAGTCCGAGGTCGAATCGAATAGTAAAAATTATTCGACTCGAATATTCGAATGACCTCGAATAATTTACTATTCGAATTCGACCAAACTCGAATTTTAAAAAGGGGTATTTGAGCACCACTAGTAGCCAGTAACTGGCATATCAATTAATGTGCCCATTGGTGCAATATTTTCCTCAGATGCAATAATTCAATCATATTTGTAAGGGTGTATCTACCGGTAATTGGATGGTAATTATTGATTGTTTCTCTCTTCAGATACAATCTTAAAATCCAGCATTCCGATCAACAACATTCTGTATTCCAGTCAACCATAAGGTGCCCATTAAAGATACAATATTTTCCTCAGATGTGATCTTTTGATCAAATTTGCAGCATTGAAAGTAATCAACAGGTATTTATCGATTGTTCCCATAAACAGGTCAATTTGACATATGGTTTTAAAAGAGTTGCAGTTGCACCTGCTCGATTATACATTACAGAAACATCACAAAATGTTCTTTTTATTATAAACTAGCTGGTCGCCTGGTGTTGCCCGGGTATGTAATTGGCTAGTGTTAGCTCTGCCCACTTTTTCTAATCCTAACACACAATTACTCAAGGATGACCTAGTTTGTGAGCTTTGCGGTCTTTGGCATCAATAATTGGCATTGAAATTAAATAAATCTAATTGGCTGTGGCTCCACTCCTTTGAGAATCAATAGGTGAATTTTGATTAGCTTTTGTAGGCCCCACCCACTTTTCTGAATATTAATCCCAGTCACCCAGTGACCAACTGTGCAAAGTTTAAGAACCCTGCCATTGACAGTGTAAGAAAAACAAAAGTTTGCTTTCTTAAAACAGAAAGAATTTGCGATAATTCAGGCTGGAGTGAGCATAAAATGTTGCCCAGTGCATCACTGTTGAATATATGCAAATTAACCATTGTTACCCTTAAAAGCTACACACCTCCATAACTGCAATGATGTGTCAGTTTGTTAATTTGTACAGAGCCATAATAATCCAACATGCATACAGACTGTTTTGGATTGTTTGATCCTCATCAGTTCATTGCATGGATTAATTTGGCTCTATGCAGTAGGGCTTGTAACACCGAGAGGTACAGACTAACCAGCAAGCTCATGGTGACCCAGAACTCATTGGAGTGTGTAAGGGACTACAATGGTCCTAAAATCCCCCTTACTAAGATGTTAAGAAAAACAAAAGTTAGCTTTCTTAAAACAGAAAGAATTTGCGATAAATCAGGTTGGAGTGAGCTTGAGATGTCTCCCAGGGCATCACTGCTGAATATATGCAAATTAACCATTGTGCCCTTAGAAGCTAAACACACCTCCAGTGTAACAGTGTAAGAATGGCTGCAGTTTTCATTTTCCAGTGAAATTTGTATTTGTCTCCGCCCCCTTTTTGGTTATGGGAATAAAAAGTATCCTATACTTTATTCCAGGTAATGTACAATGGCTATCATTCATAAAGCATTCCCGCATGCGGAAATGCGTAATACCGCTGACTTTACCGACCACCGAGCAAGTTGTGTATTCATAAAGCCTCTTTCCGTATGCGGAGCTGACATTCCCGTGCAGAGTGACAATGTACCGCCTTGTGCAGTGTGGATACGCAGGTATCCAGAAAAAGTTGCAAAATGCTCATTCATAAACATTTCCGCATAGCGGTATGCGGAAGGGGATTACCGATCCCCTGGCTGTAGCGGGAAGCTTGCGGAGTCCTTGTAAGTGAATGGGACGGACCTCCCACACAGCAGCAGAGAGAACACCGCATGGAGGGACTCGGCCAGCTTTTCTGTTTCCGCATGCCTACCGCCCGCCTGCCGACACCATTCTCCAGAAAACCTCCGCACTGCTACCGCCCCAGGCACAAAGTTTATGAATGACCACCCAGAAGGCACAACTACCGACGGCGGTATTCTCCCGCACGGGTTCCCCTTACCGACAGCCTGTTCATGAATGATAGCCTATGTGTGTGCCACATTTCAGTTTACATTCTAGCAGTGAAATTTGTATTTTTCTCCACCCACTGATGTCCTAATGTTTCCCGGGTATGTATTTGGCTGCTGTTGGCTGTGGCCACTTTTTCTAACCCTAACACACAATAGTCAATAGTCAATAACCAAGTTTGTGAGATTTGTGGTCTTTGGCATGAATAATTTTCATTGAAGTGAAACACATCTGATTCGCTGATTGTGGCCCCACCCCTTTTCTAAATATTTAACCCCAGTCACCCAATGGTCAACTGTACCAGGTTTGAGGCTTGTGCCATTAACAGTGCAAAAATGGCAGCAATTAAATACTTGCCTTGAAAATCAATAGGTGAATTGTGATTGGTTTTTGTAGGTGCCACCCACTTTTCTGAATATTAATCCCAGTCACCCAGTGACCAACTGTGCAAAGTTTTAGAACCCTACAATTAATAGTGTAAGAATGGCTGCAGTTTACATTTTCCCAGTGAAATTTGTGTTTGTCTCCGCCCACTGATGACTTGGCATTGCCCGGGTATGTATTTGGCTGGTGTTGGCTCCGCCCACTTTTTCTAACCCTAACACAAAATTACTTAATGACCAAGTTTGTGAGCTTTGCGGTCTTTGGCATCAATAATTTGCATTGAAATAAAATAAATCTGATTGGCTGTGGCTCCACCCCTTTTCTGAATTTAAACCCCAATCACCCAATGGCCAACTGTACCAGGTACAGGTGATTAACAGTGCAAGAGGCTTGTGCCATTAACAGTGTAAGAATGGCATCAATTAAATATTCCCCTTAAAGATTAATAGGTGGATTTTGATTGGCTTTTGTAGGCTCCACCCACTTTTCTGAATATTACTCTCAGTCACCCAGTGACCAACTGTGCAAAGTTTGAGAACCCTACCATTAATAGTGTAAGAATTGCTGCAGTTTACATTTTCTCAGTGAAATTTGTATTTGTCTCCGCCTTCTGATGACCCGGCATTGCCCAATTATTTATTTGGCTGATGTTGGCTGCGCCCACTTTTCCTAACCCTAACCTTAACACACAATTACTCAATTACTCAATGACCAAGTTTGTGAGCTTTACGGTCTTTGGCATCAATAACCTGCATTAAAATGAAACAAATCAGATTGGCTTTTTGGGGCTCCACCCCCTTATATAAATTTAAACCCCAGTCACGCAATGATCAACTGTACTAGGTTTGAGTCTTGTGCCATTAACAGTGCAAGAATGGCAGCAATGAAATATTCCCCTGAAAAATCAATAGGTAATTTTTGATTGTTTTTTGTAGGCTCCACCAACTTTTATGAATATTGATCCCAGTCATCCAGTAACCAACTGTGCAAAGTTTGAGTACCCTACCATTAACAGTGTAAGAATGGCTGCTGTTTACATTTTCCCAGTAAAATTTGTATTTGTCTCCACCCACTTATGACCCTGCGTTGCCCGCTTATGTATTTGGCTGGTGTTGGCTGTGCCCACTTTCCTAACCCTAACACACAATTAATCAATTACTCAATTACCAAGTTTGTGAGCTTTGCGGTGTTTGGCAACAATAATTTGCATTGGAATGAAACAAATCTGATTGTCTATTTGTGGCTCCACCCCCTTTCTGAAATTGAACCCCAGTCACCCAATGATCAACTATACCAGGTTTGAGGCTTGTGCCATTAACAGTGCAAGAATAGCAGAAACATTCCCCTTGAAAATCGACCAACTGTGCACAGTTTGAGAACCCTACCATTAACAGTGTAAGAAAAACAAAAGTTTGCTTTCCTAACACAGAAAGAATTTGTGATAATTCAGGTTAGAGTGAGCTTGAGATGTCTCCCAGTATATCACTACTGAATATATGCAAATTAACCATTGTTACCCTTAGAAGCTACACACACCTCCAGAACCGCTGGAATGCAATGATGTGTCAGTTTGTTAATTTGCACAGAGCCATAATAATCCAACATGCATACAGACTGTTTTGGATTGTTTGATCCTCATCAGTGCATGGCATGGATTAATTTGGCTCTATGCAGTAGGGCTTGTAACACCGAGAGGTACAGACTAACCAGCAAGCTCATGGTGACCCAGAACTCATTGGAGTGTGTAAGGGACTACAATGGTCCTAAAAGCCCCCTTACTAAGATGTTAAGAAAAACAAAAGTTAGCTTTCTTAAAACAGAAAGAATTTGCGATAATTCAGGTTGGAGTGAGCTTGAGATGTCTCCCAGTGCATCACTGCTGAATATATGCAAATTAACCATTGTACCCTTAGAAGCTAAACACACCTCCAGTGTAACAGTGTAAGAATGTCTGCAGTTTAAACTTTCCAGTGAAATTTGTATTTGTCTCTTTTTGGTTATGGGAATAAAAAGTATCCTATACTTTATTCCAGGTAATGTACTATGTGTGTGCCAAATTTCATTCAAATCCGTTCAGCCGTTTTTGCGTGATCAAGTAACAAACATCCAAACATCCGAACTTTCCCATTTATTATAGTAGGATTGATGCCAGGAAATTATGTCAGAAACAATCGGGCGTTAATGATTATGAGTTACTTCAGAATACTACGGTAAAGTGTAATACTACCATGTGTCTGTAGCAAATTTTGCATTGGTGTGATTTTGTAGTTAGTGCTGTAGAGAAATCCATTCAGAAGATTGCACTGCTGAAAGTTGCGCTGTTGAGAATATCATCTAATATAGTGTAAAGTGAAAGATAAACATTTTACATTAAAATGATTTAAAAAAAATTAAGCCTAAAGTAATTGGAAATAATCTGACATAATACAAAGTTAATTGTTGATTGTTCCCATAAACTGTTCGACTTGAGCACTTTTTCAGACGATCATAAAATCCAACATTTGTATCGATAAAATTCTTCAAATCAAACCATCATAGAGTCGTTTCTCTGCGATTTTCTGCATTTTTGGTGAAAATTTGATTATACAAATCTGATTAAATGATAGCATCAGACCCCCCAGACCCAGGTGAGGGAGGGACCCCCCTGGCCCCCTCCCTCACCTGGGTCCCCCTGTCCTTGCTCCCCCTCCAGATAGTAGGCCAGCACGTTGATGCAGGCAGGAGAGCGCTGTGTGCGTGGTGACGTCCCACAAGTCTCCTCTTTCTTCAATGCCGCCCACTGTGGTTAAAATTTTTAGTTGTAGTGCGATCATTCCAAATCGGTGGGAGGAGGGGGAGGGGAAGGGGGGTCCTCTTATCCTCACAAGTTTGCTTCAGGCAGCAAAAAGTCTAGGACCGGCTCTGAGCGCAATGGGGGAAGAGTACATCAAATCTACATTTTTTTCTTTGCTCATGAATTGTACAATATTTAAATTAATAAAAAATATGTGTTTTGTTTCATGTATAAAGTAAAGATTCTCTCTGAAGGCCCATTGACAGTTTGGTCAGAAGCAGAGAGGGATTAAGATGTAGCGGGGCCCTAGGCAAGGTACCATTTGGCACCTCTGTGTGGTCCTTTTGGTAAGCGGAAGTGGCGAGAGGTGAGAGGTGTCAGGTGGGCCCCTTGACACCCTCTAGACCCCAAGCACCTGCCTAGGTTGCCTGGTGGATGATCCTGCTCTGGTCAGAAGTGGTACAGACAACTACAAACTGCCACGTTTCCCTGTAATATTACAGTGCTCAGAATAAATAATTTGTGATTCTGAGAATAGGCGGTAACAATAAAAGAATTACAGGTTTGGAAAAAAAGCTTAATTGATTGGCACAAAAGTGTACAAATGAATGGTTATTTGCAGAAACATTCATAACACTATGGAATTTTATTCCAGTTAAATACGGCAGCTGGGCAAACCATTCCCTTTTCATCCATGTGGTTCACATGCTGAAAACATGATCACTTAACAGTAAAATGTGGAGAGACTTCCCTGATGCTTAATAAACATTTGAGTAAACATTGGCTGAATCATTAACAGCCCCACCATTGAGCTGACATCTGTGGCACTGGACTGGAATTTCGGCAATAAACTCACTCAAAAATTGTGGTCTGTATCACACCCCTAGAATGTACATGACAGAATATTATCACCGGAACCATACTCACTCATACTTACCTGCGTTCAGTGTTAGTATGGATAATACTTCCCTAATACACTGTTAATAGTTGTTTAAACATTTGTAATACAGTAAACATTACAAAACTACATCCTTTTTTTTACTATAAATGGAAAGTGCACACACACATATCTCAGACATCAGTGATAAAAGCAGTTACATAACAAATGTATATACCGGTACTTATTATTGATAAATGACTGTGGTAACAGCTGGGATTAGGATGAAATAAACCTAGTATACATTTCTAGCTAAAGTTGTCCTTTAAAGGACACCTGAGGTGAAAATAAACTAATGAAATAAACAATTGTATCTGTCCTCCTTCTCCTAAAAATGACTTTTCAAGATATTCCACAGTTTTATTTTATATTTAAATCTACTTTAAAGTTTTTACTGTTTTATTGTTTTTGCTTAATGACACATTAATTGAAGTATGCCAGAGCTAAAAGCTATGAACTAATGACCATTTTTATCTCTTTCCTGCAGCAGAGTCAGAGCTGGATCACCCTCAAGGCAAACCTGGACAGTTGCCTAGGGCCTGGACAGAGTTTAGGGGCCTGGAGGATGCTAGCCCCAACCAAATCTAGCTAAAAAAGCCAGGTGATCCTCAGCAGTGGGCAAAAACCGAAGCAGGTGATTATGGTGTTCGGCGCCGCTATAGAACTAAGCAAGGGTAATTCGGGGTTCCAGCGATCACCAGACCCTGAATTACATCTTCCTCTGAGTTGCTACAACTTGGTAGGGGAATAGTATTTAACGCCACTGGGAATTAGAGCGGCAGCAGGGAGAGCTGTCATTCGGTTCACCCTTCGCCCAGCTCAATGGTAACGTCACAATACGTACCCGCAAAAATTGCTATCTTGCATAGGGCCTTAGTTCATCTTTTTCATCCTTTTCTGAGCAGAGTCTCACCTTTGAAGCAGAATATGCCATATTGTGTTCACCAGATTTTGTGAAGGTTTAGTGTTAAGAATCTACATTGATATGAGTGTAACAATCACCCCTGCGGCTCCTGCCATCACTTCTGTTTAAACGGATCAGTATTTACATTGTTGTTAATGTTTCATTTAGTTGCAGCAGTGACCACCTTCCTCCTGGTCAGACAGGAACGATCCTGGACCCCAGGGGTGCCGTGTCCACTTCCCAGGACTCTCACTTCTGTGGACACATAGCCTGCCCCTCAGCCACTGGTGCCTGGACCGGCAGAACGGCTCCTTCGCTACCAGCACCATCATACAATTATGAACAATTCCAGCATAACATGAAAGATGGAGATCATTTCAAACTCGGTGTCCTGCGTGTGTGCTGTGATGGACAGGGTCGGGTGAACAGGGGGTAGTTGTGCCATCCAACTATCCCCTGGTCACTCGACCCAGTCCATCACAGCATACACGCAGGACACCAGGTTTGAAATGATCTCCAGCTTTCATGTCACGCTGGAATTGTTCATAATTGTATGATGGCAACTTTTGTGGATCAATAAAAGGTTGTATAGAGAGACGGTGCCCGGATCTTTTGCTTCAGTACATGGCTATCCATCCTTAGGCTCTCCACTTTGCCCCTTCTAGACCCCTTCTAGTTGCCTACAGGGCAAACAGGTCTACCGATGATGCCATAAATATCTGCCTGGAGTTCATTAACAACCACCTAGACAGACCAAACGCGTACGCCAGTATACTTCTCCTGGATTAGCTTGGTGTTTAACACCATCTGCACATGTATCCTCCAGGAAGTAATGGCTGCACTAGGGGTCCATCCCACCTTATGCCTATGGATTATGGACTTTCTCACCAACAGGTCCCAAGTTGTCAAGGTGGGAGACATCTGTTCTTGAGAATTGACCACCAACACAGGTGCACCCCAAGACTACGTTGTGTCTTCACTGCTGTTTTCCCTTTACACAAATAACTGCAGATCCACAGCAGACTCTGTCAAGGTCATCAAGTTTGCTGATGACACCACTGTTGCCAGCCTCATAACAAAGGATAACATCCATGTGTACTATCATCAGGTGGAGAGCATATGCCACTTGTGAGAAGAGAACAGAGTGGTGCTCAATACTGCCAAAACTGTTGATCTGATCATTGACTTTAGGAAGTCTGCTCCCACCCTACCTCAAATTCAGCATTAGCCAAGTGATTCTAACAAGTTTCTATTCCGCCACCATTTAATCGATCCTCTACTCTTCCATCTTGGTCTGGTATGCTTATGCCACCGCCAGTGACAAACATAAGAGAATCATTGGAGGACCACTCCCTCCTTCTTGCCCTCCTGTACAACACCAGACTGTGTTCAAGGGCGCTAAGGTTCGCCAATGACCCTTCTCACCCAGGCCATTACTTCTTCAGCCCACTTCCATCGGGCCAGAGGCTTCAGGCCATCTCCACCAGGACCTCTTGCTGTCAGCCTCCTGAACTCCCTCTACATTTTTCCACCTCCCATCAGTGCCACCGACTCCTAAGATATGACCTGGACATTTTTTCTCTTTCGGTCAACCAGCCAACGGACCCCAATGACTAACTGTTTAGACTTTCCTCAACATATTTGGAAGTGTTTGTGTGATGTATGCTGTTGATTATCAAGTTGTCTTCTTTACTTCTGTCAACTGCACATTGTGTGCATATCTGTCTTTCTATCTCTACCCTCTACATTGAACTATGTATTATGCTAAACCCAATTCCGGCCAGGACCCAGTCATGCTTGGTGAAATAAACAATTCTGATTCTGATATACTCATGCAGGCTGTGGCACCAGAAGGCATGACTCAGCTTTCTCGCTTTTCTCATCAGGAAACAGGCAGGAGAAGGCAAATAAGTCCATAAGATGAGATCTGAGTGATGATGGAATGCTTTTAGATAGCCCTGATAATTGTGCACAGAATGATCCTTTGCTTTTCCATCCTCGCTGTCTTATCTAGAGTGTTTACATCCTGGTTATGGTAAGCTGGATGGGAAAATGTGGGTGTCCTCATCTACATCCCCCATAGGCTTTGCACGGGAGGTGGTTTAAGACTGATGCAGACAATGAAGTACAATATTGCAGAGCATAGTGCTCAGAGAGGAAACACTGTACAGCAGGCAAGCAAAACAAAACTTATATTAGAACTGAAATCATGTCGTTAACATTTCGGAAATACACACTTTTCCTGCATATGTTCTCTCTCTTCCTCTCTTTCTCGCTTAGAAAGACATTTACAGTTCACCATTCTGAAGCCATGTATGTATGATCATTTGTTACAGGGATGAGGAGGAATTATACTACACTCCTATTTCATATGTTCACTTGTCGTCAGCCTTTAATGTGCCTAGCTGATACTCTTTCTGGGTAACAGCAGTGATGAGACAAGGTTTCCTGGCACTCGGTTAAAAATTCTAAAGTGCAGCCCAATTGCTTACTGTCTTGTTACTCGAAAGTACTGTGACCTCTGGTTTGCTATAAGAGACTGGGATCAGTATCATACAGGAAGAGTGACTGCTGACAAGTTACTGAAAAGTGCCATGATGACTAACAGTTTACAGCAACCACTAAGATGTGACAAGAAGATGCGGTGACCACATGGTGCATTGACTGCTGACCTGCTAGAGGAAGGCAAAGTAAAGCCTGACATATTACAAAAAAGTGCAGTGAAAGCTACTGGCATAATCTAGGAAGCAGGTTCCTGTAGGACAGTGATGGCTAACCTTGGCACTCCAGCTGTGGTGGAACTAAAAGTCCCATGAGGCATTGCAATACTCTGACAGCTCTAAGCATAACTCGGGGAGACAGAGGCATGATGGGATTTGTAGTTTTGTCACAGCTGGAATGCCAAGGTGAGCCATCACTGCTGTAGGATATATACCGTACGTTCTTTTTATCAAAGGATCCAGCCCCTAAGTATACCAGGTTGTGACTCACTTGGTGTTACCTTAAAAAAAGATTACAGATTCAATGTGTCACATGTAAAGATTAATCACTGTATTTTTAACCACTTCTCAACCACAGGATTTTTCACCTAAAAACCACAGAAATTTTAACATTTCAGGGAGGCAAGGGTTAATGGGCTTAAAGAGAAACTCCAACCTAGAATTGAACTTTATCCCAATCAGTAGCTGATACCCCCTTTTACATAAGAAATATAATGCTTTTCACAAACAGACCGGAATTAGCTGTTTACAGCTGTCTCTAACAGCCAAAACAGCTAGGAGCAGCTACATAACCTGCCCACAGTAAAAATGTCACCATGTAATAAATGTCAGAATGTAAATCAGGGAGAGGAAAGATTTTACAATGAGCAAACACTGACTAAATCATTTATACATAATTATGGTAAAAAATGAAGTACTTTTTTTACTACATTATTTTCACTGGAGTTCCTCTTTAATGGGGGTATAATTTCTTTTAAAAAAAACCTCACTGATGCTGATCACTCACTAATGCTGTGTTAGTTATCTGAGATCCTCTCACGAGTAATCTCAGTAACTGTAACAGCATAGTGACTGATACAATGTTTACACACATTCTGCATGAATGAGCACTGTCATTGGCTTTGTGAACACATGTTCACATCAGCCAATTACAGACCAGCGGGTGCCCGACGCGTATGCACTTCCGCGTGCACGCGAACGCGAACGCGCACAGCAGGAAAATAAACAGGAGTTGCCTATCTACGCCCCTGTGACTCTTGAATTTTGGTGAATTTTAAAGGGACGTAGATAAGCGTGGCAGAGGTTGTTAAGTGGTTAATGTCTGTAAGCTACACGCAATCAAGCTTATGGTGATAAATCTCTGTGTACTTAATTTCAAAAAGTGTTATTGTATTATTTTCCTTGTGAGCTAGCTAAACAAAGATATTAAAGCACACTGCTTATCAGAAAGAATGGATGAACTGTCCATTGTTCACTTTACTCTGTTGACAGAAAGAGTGGATTTTTCAAAAATATACAATCAATATTATTATGCACAGTAACGTTATCTTCAATGCTGCTGTACAAGGAAAGTTATACATGCATTAAAAACATACAGTGCCGTACATGGGAGAAGACCAGTAAAGCATATAACATGCAGACATGCAGTACTGTACAGCATTTAATTGTAAGCAAACAATCAGATAAAGAAATGTACCTCCTTAAAACAGAAGGTATTTGTGATTATTCAGGTTAGAGTGAACATATGAGGTGTCCCACAATGCACCACCGCTGAATATGCTGCTGACCACACCTCCAGAACCGCTGGAATGCAATGATGTGTCAGCTTGTTAATTGTACAGGGCCACACTAATCCAACATACATACAGACTGTGGCTCTGAGTTACAGATTGCACAGAGTAACAGATTGCCCAGGAACCTCATGGTGAACCAGAACTCTTAAGAGTGTGTAAGGGGCTAAACAGGACCAAAAAACCCTCTTACTAAAATGCTATGCAAAACAGAAATCTCCTTCTTAAAACAGAAGGTATTTGCTATTCAGAATATTCGCAAATACCTTCTGTTTAAAGAAGGCAAATTTCTGTTTTGCATAATATTTTAGGAAGGGGCCTGCACACTTACAGCATTGCGTTGCAGTACCTTCCTCCACAGTAGCTCGTTGTAGTGGCCATTAAGTGGTACCGCCGACCCAGAAGCTACAGAGCATTGGCGAGCGGTGCTTGTGGTACATGACACAAGGTAAGTCAATGGCACTGCAAATAATTCTAAAGTTTCTGAAGTCACTAGCATAGAAGTTCAGGGGGGCAGGGTCACACCGATTTTGTAATGGTGTGATGTGCTGCGGTAGGGTCATGTGCCGTGTGCAAATACACCGCACCAAAGGCTTGATTCACTAAACCGTGATAACTCAAATATCACACCTTATCAAAGATATCACACCTTATCAAAGATATCACACCTTATCAAAGTTAACATGCCTTATCAGAGTAGCATAGCGAGCGCTACAAACCTGCAGGGGCTCAGGGCAGGACAAGTGCCATTGCCAATTAGCAGGCATATGTTTGTAGCGCTTGCTATGCTACTCTGATAAGGTGTGTTAACTTTGATACGGTGTGATATTTGAGTTATTACGGTTTAGTGAATCAAGCCCCATATGTGAAAGGGGCCTCACAATGCAACAGTCATGAAAGGGATCATACCATGAGCAGTTTCTGCATGTTCATCCAAGTAAGTTTACTGTGGACATAGTATTAATGTATAAATGTGGCACCTGTCTGGTTATGCAGAGAGGCAGGGCTGTATGACTCACAAGACTGGCTGAATAGAATTCTAAACACTAAACTGATTTTTCGACAATTAAATACTTTAAGGCTAACTTCACATTGGGACGTTGCCTTGCAACGTTAAAGGGACTCCGAGCAGTGCAGAAACTATGGAAAGATGCATATCATTTTAAAGCTCTCTTTCTCCTCTTTCCAATGACATATAAACCGCCGCCCTACACCTTTTAGTTTTCGCTATTTTCGCAATTGAAGTTGCCGCGGCTGTGATTTCAATCGCGAAAATAGAAAACTAAAAAGCGTAGGGCGACGATTTAGGTGTCGCCAGAAAGAGGAGAAAGAGAGCTTTAAAATGATATCTATCTTTCCATAGTTACATTGTATTACACAGGGCGACTTTTTCCTAAAGTCAGCAGCTCCATTCTGTAACTATGGAAAGATGGTATGCATCTTTCCATAGTTTCTGCACTGCTCAGAGTCCCTTTAAAGTCGCAACGCAAAATTACAATACAACAAGAAATCGTAGTGCACATTAACACTACATTAATGTTGCATACAGTAGATACAGTGAAGCATACAGGTAATGAAAAGAAAAGTATGCTTCCCTATATCTGTGTGTGTTTAGGGGTAACGTACTGTAGCAGTGCGTTACCATAACGCAACATTTACAAAGTGACACTAACGTTGCACTGTGAGTGTCGCATAGCCTTAACACTGCAGCACGGTAAATGCTGCACCCACTTTAGGCTAATTTGCTCATACTCATTAATGCAGCATTAAAGGGCATTTTGAACATGTTCACAATATCTTCTCATTAATGATACATTTATGTTGCATTAGTGATTTTGCTGCTGGAACTAGATATATGGTAACATTACAGCACTGACTTCTGTTGTTTCCATGCAATGCACTCCACAAGTACCAACCATATGCTCTCGTGTTAAAAATTCCAAAAAATCCACTTGAAATGCTTACTGTGAGTTATTCGCTATTCTGAGACTCTAGATGTTCAGAAATCTTTTGAGCCTCACTGTACCTCAGTCCAGAGGAAAGAAAAGCTGTGGATGCCTTTCAAGGTAATGAAACCCTCCACGTCCCTTTGCAATGTAAGACTAGAATTTGCCATAACTACTACTTCCCGTTGTAAGATATACCATATCTTAGCCACTCTTACCATAAAGGACCTCTTTCTACATAGATGGTGAAACCCCCTCCCTTCTTTGTGTAGATCATGTCCTCTTGTTCTTTGTATAGAGCTAGGGATAAAAAAGCTTGTTTTCCAAGCCTTTATATTTCCTTTTAACAAATGCAAGCAAGTTAATAAGGTCACCTCTAGGTCATCTCTTTTTTAAGCTAAATAAGCCCAGTTTGTCCAACCTTTCTTTATAAGTGAGACCTTCCATCCCGTTGACCCTCGATGTACCTGTTCTAAAATATTAATGTAATTCCAATAACGTGCAAGAAGAGGGTCTGCAAAGCTCAGAGGAGTGCTAAAACTGATAACTTTATTGCTTCAAATCGACACAGGATAGTAAAAGACATCCACAGAAACAACTGACACTTATATACCAACTTGACGGTTTAGATTTTTATATGCTAAGACTTTATAAAAAGTATTATCACTATGTCTGTACTTTGGGATGAACAATGAGATGCATGTAGTTCTGAGCTGATAAAGGATCATGCAAATTTTAAATGCAAATGTATGCAGCTTCAAAATAGTCCAATTAAATCCTGTCAAGGTTCTGATCCAGTGCTGTATCATGCCTGAAGAAGAAACTTAAAGTTTTGAAAACTTGCAAAGAAATCTTATACAGTTAGTCATTAACCACTTGATGTCCACAGTGCTAACTTCCCTAAAGACCTGGCCATTTTTGCTCAGCTGGGCTATGCAGGCTTTTCAGCCTCCTGCACAGCCCAGCTATGGAGCCCAGCAATCGGACTCATCTCCTTTTTTTGTCCCTAAGGGGACATGCTGCCGGAGGGGTCCGATCGCTGCGGCCGGTTTTTTTTTTTCCCAGCCTCCATGAGGTTCTTTATCCCTCCCTCCCCTTCCCTCCTCCCCTTCGTCAGCAGAATTGGAACAGGACGGCGATCTGTCCTGTTCCGCCTCTCATAGGCATCAGCCTATGAGAGGCCGGCGCTCCCCGGCCAATCAGAGGCCGGGGATTGCTGATCTCGTACAGCACTGCCGGGGACTGCAGCGCTGTACAGTTGTAAACAAAGGAGATTTATTTCCCCTTTCGTTTACAGACAGATTGGCGATATCGACGGCTAGCAGGCTAATCACGGAACTCCGTTCTGTGAAATGGCAGGGAAGGATCGCGCATGCGCGCGGCCGTTCCCTGTGAAACTGCAGCACCAGTACTTGATGCCAATTGGCGTAAGGCGGTCCTGGGGCTGCCGCCGTGGTCACGCCCATTGGCGTGAGGCGGTCTTTAAGTAGTTAAAGGTATCACCCAAAAACTTTTGTTGTTATGTCTTGGGATTCCCTACTTATTAAGAATATGTTCAAAAGTTTGCCATTTACTTTCAGTGTTCTTGTGGTATTGAAGGGGAAGTTGGGGTTCAGAAAGTGATTTACATTCAGGTGTAGTAAGGTAAAGGCATCGTAGAGAGCTTTATGTTGGGGCAGGTAAGGGTTACTTAACTGGGAGTCGCACCCCCTCCCCACCAGCAAGTGCAGCTAATAAACAAGAAAAAATATATATGTATATGTTAAAAAAACTCCCCCATTCCATCACAAAAGAACCCCAAAACATCCCTCACCACACAGGGTAGCACAGGGAACGGGTGTAATATTTGCTTCCAGGTATTGCAGGTCTTCTCCATGCTTCACAGCCAAACACTCTGTACTACCAATTGCCAGCTCCTGATCACATGACTCACATGGGCGGGAGGCAAGTATATGGACCAAGGGGGCGCCTGGACCACCAGGCCGACTAGGCCTGGGGCACTGTGCAGGGGGAGGGCTGCCACGACGGGGGACCGTGCCCACCCCCCAGCAGATTGTGAGACCCCCCAGGTGGTGAACTGGCTGCTTCAATCCACTCCCTGCAGATCGCCACTCATTTCAGCCTGCAGGAGCCTTTTAGCACGCAGAACAGGGCTACGGGAAGATGGCGTCTGAAGCCCTGCACTGGAGACTAGACTATTTATGTCTCCAGTACAGGGCTTCAGGAGCCATCTTCCCATAGCCTTGCTCTGCCTGTGTCAGCACGGGAGTTTCATAGCCGCTGGCTGCAAGAAGATGATCGGAGGAGCTGCGCGCCGGGAGAGGAGTCTTCTGCAGGTGAGTAAATGCTTTTTTTTCCAGGTGCACATTATTTTCTGGTGAAACACTGCCCACATTACGATTATTTTCTAGTGAAACATTGCTGCATTACAATAATTTTCTGGTGAAACATTTCTGCGTTATGATCAAGTTTTGGAGAAAGATTGCCGCATTACAGTTATTTTCTGGTGAAACATTGCCACATTACGATTATTTTTCTAGCGAAACATTGCTGCATTATGATTATTTTCTGGTGAAAGATTGCCGCATTATGACTATTGTCTGGTGAAATATTGCTGAATTACGATTATTTTCTGGTGAAACATTGCTGCATTACGATTATTTTCTGGTGAAACATTGCTGCCTTATGATTATTTCCTGGTGAAACGCTGCCCACATTACGTTATTTTCCCATGAAACATTGCTGCATTACGACTATTTTCTGGTGAAACGCTGCCCACATTTCAATTATTTCCCAGTGATACATTGCTGCATTACGATTATTTTCTAGTGAAATGCTGCCCACATTACGATTATTTTCTGGTCAAACATTGCTGCATTACGATTACTTTCTAGTGAAACATTGCTGCATTACAATTATTTTGTGGTGAAACATTGCTGCACTATGATTATTTTCTGGTGAAACACTGCTGTGTTACTATTATTTTCTGCTGAAACGCTGCCCCATTACGATTATTTGATGGTGAAATATTGCCGCTTTACAATTATTTTATGGTGAAACATTGCCGTATTATGATTTTCATGGGGTGATGGGGGACCCGTGGGGCAGCACAGGTTTTCTCACCTGGAGTGACAAAATGGCTATAGAGGCCCCATGCTATCTTTTTGCAGGGGGGGGGGGGGGCATTCAGTCTAGTTACATCCCCATAGGGATCAGTTAGAGTTGGGTGACTGGTTAAGGAGTAGTGCCAAGAACCTAATGAACAGGGCACCAGGGAGAAGTGCCTGGCCTTCAGGTGAAGGAAGAGTGGTAAGTGGCTGGATAGTGTAATGGTTAAGGGCTCTGCCTCTGACACAGGAGACCTGGGTTCAAATCTCAGCTCTGCCTGTTCAGTAAGCCAACACCTATTCAGTAAGGAGTTTCTTGGGCAAGTCTCCTTAACACTGCTACTGCCCACTGAGTGCGCTCTAGTGGCTGCCTCGCAAGCGCTTTGAGTCCGACAGGAGAAAGGCGCTATACAAATACTGCAATTATTATTATTATTATTAATTAAGCTGCCGATTACCACACCTCCCACGCAGAACTTTGGAGGAACTATGGCCAAGCTGCAGGTCAAAGCCCTACACTATAATGAATGTAGTGTGGCGTGGCCAGCATAGGGGACAGGGCACTAATATCAGGCACCCAAAAAGTGCTAGTAGGGTGCCTGTATGCTGGCTAAAGAAGCGGAGAATATTGTGCAGAAAATGTAAGGTATATAAGGATCTCCCTTTAAGGAATAATTACATTCAGTAATACATTATTTGTTAGGCTAGGTGGTGGAAAAATTCACAGCTGTTAATATTATACTTCGTAGTATTTGCTGGGAAGTATCTGCACAAAGTTTGTATGTTCTCCCCGTGTCTGTGTGGGATTCCTCCGAGCACTCTGGTTTCCTCCCACTTCCCAAAAACATACAGATCAGCTAATTGGCTTCCCCCTAAATTTACTCTAGACCATGATACATACATATGTAGACATAGGACTATAGTAGGGATTAAATTGTGAGCCCCTCTGAGGGACAGCTAAGTGATAAGACAATATTCTCTGTACAGCGCTGCAGAAAATGTTGGCACTATATAAATACTGTTGAAAAAGTTGTGACAGCGCTCCTCTTCTTAATAACTATATATCTGCAATGAACAAATTCCACATAGTGCATTACCAACAGTATAGCTGATTAGCATGCATATACACCCAGTGAACTTCCGTGCTCAGTGTGTTTCACTCCTTGTGACATCCACTCCCTATAATGCAGCCGCTCACCGGATAAAAGCCACCTCAGACTCCAGGTGGATCTAGCGCTTTGCCAACCGGCAACAGAATCCACAGCTCCGGTCTGTCTCTTGTAAAAACTCCAATTTATTCCATACAGAACATGTAAAAACAGATAATAGCACATAGCATAATACTGTTTAGAAGCATTCCCCGGCCTGCGCACTTCAGTACACTCACTTCGTTAAAAGATAAAAGCGCATATCGGGCTCCTTAGCCCAGCAATATCTCCCTCTCACCGCGGTGTCGGCGTCCCGTACTCCCGCTTCCCGAGGTTTGCCGGCGCTCAGTCTCCGTGCATAGGGTCCCGCTGCTCTGTGACGTCAGTCGCACCTGGCTCCGCCCTACGCGTTTCGTCCAATCGGACTCATCAGGGGCTGACGTCACAGGCACGCCGACGTCTCTTATAGCAGCGAGCTCCTTAGTCGCATCCATTGCGTCATTTTTGGCCGCCTGAACCGCATAATGCGGAAATTATTGGTGTTTGCTCTCACTCCCATTAGTCTATGGTAGAGCCATCTAGTGGAGAAAACTCTAACAGCATCCATTATTCTATCTACACACTAGACCTAGAAAATGGAGTGCATTCAATGGTCTACACTGGGGCCATCTGCTGAATAAACCATTAACAGCCATATATATTGACACAATTAGATCGCATTCCTACCTAATCTCTAAAAAATGGAAATAAATATGAATATAATATAAAAAATTGTTTTAAAATTCCCTAACAAATTCCATGTGGCTCTCTGCTCAAATTATATCCATACTTCCTTGATTTCATTCACCTACTTTATATGGAAATTTAATAGAAATTTAATTGCTACAGTTTACACTCACAATCTAGCATTAATTTGGCCTTCAATTCATGTTAGTTGATGGGGGTTACTTAGCTACTGTGCCCAGTCATAGGGCACTTTTGTATTTGACACAGCTGCATAGGCTCTACCTTTTGCCCATTTTTCACCAATAATTTCCTTTTGAACCGATATTCCTGGGCTATCACTCCTATTGCCCTATGTTTACCATAATGTACAGTGTTCCACATGTCGCCAGTACATATAATATCCCATGCCAAACCCCTGTTTACATGAGATGACCCTGGGTCCATCTCCTACAGGGGGAGAAATTCTGCATACCCCCATTTAGAGCCCTGTTCCCTAGGGCCTCAATATCCACCCCCTAATCTACTATGTCTGCTGTTGTCCATTATTGATGTAATCTCTGGGTTGCAGAATCCTCTGGCATATCTTTTCCAAGTCCCAATATGGCTATATGTCATTGGTGATAAAACAGTTGAGGTCAAACTCCACATTCAGTCCCCTCGGGACTGAACTTTTCAAGTTAAAGATCCATCTGCCCTCAGCCTGGGAGATGTCCCTAACCAGACTCGAACCCCTCCATCTCTTTGTATGTGCCTCCACCCCCATGAATCTGAGACCAGATGGATCTCTATTATGCTGTAGCCTAAAGTGGTTGGACACATTATGAGTGGTCAGTCCCTTAAGTATATTTGCTACATGCTCTCCTATACGCTTGTGCAATTTCCGCGTAGTTCTCCCCACATATTCTAAATTGCATGGACACCATAGGACATATATGACCCCTTTTGTGTGGCAGGTAATACACTGCTTTATCTGGTGGAGATGGCCAGTGTTCTTGGCCCTAAAATTTTCCCCTCTCACAGCTTGTGCCTCTTTACATCCCCTACAGCCCCGGCACGAAAAAAATCCCTTCTGCCCCAATAGATCTGTCATGATGGTGGTTGGGGGATTTTGAAAGCTGGGAACCAGTTTAGATCTCAAATTAGGTGCTTTGCTATAAATAAAACCTGGTCTTTCTGGTAATGTCTTACCTAGTGTCCCATCCAGTTTAAGGATATTCCAGTGTTTCCTAATAATGGATTCAACCTCCTTGTGTTGGCAGTTGTATTCTAACAATATGTCAAACTCTCGATTTCTCCTTGTTTGTAACTCTGGGTGCCCTAATAAACTCGATCTCTCATAGTGGGCAATCTCTTCCACCAAACAGTTCAGGTCCTGCTGTTTGTATCCTTTGTCCACAAATCTCTGGACCAGAACCTGACTTTGTGTCCTAAAGTCTTGTTCCTTCGTGCAATTTCGTCGCATCCTCATTATTTGCCCTTTGGGGATGTTGTCCATCCATCTCTTGTGATGGCAACTATCCCTTGGAATATAGCCATTTTTGTCCGTGGCTTTAAAAAATGTTTTGGTAACTAGTTTGTCCCCCTCTTTTCCAATCACCAGATCTAGGAATTCCACCTCCTTAGAGGCTTGTTTAAACGTAATTTTGATCGGTTCCCAATGATTATTGGCTGCCCGGCAGAATCTCTCCAGATCATCCCCTGTCCCCCTCCATATAAAAAAGAGGTCATCTATAAATCTATTCCAGGTCAAGATATTTTCAGCCCCATCTAGCCCCAAGACTTCCTGTTCCCATTTGCCCATAAAAATATTGGCCAGTGAAGGGGTGAATTTGGCTCCCATGGCGCATCCTGTGAGCTGTAAGTAGTATTCCTGTTCGTACCAGAAGTAGTTATGAGTCAATGCATAGTTGAGGAGTTCCATTAGGAACAAAGTTTGTTTGTTTTTGAGAAAATCGCCCCCCCGAAGGGCTTCTTCTACTGCCATCATCCCCTCCCGGTGTGGGATCACAGTATACAGGGATGTAACATCCCCGGTGACTAATATGTCAGCCTCCTGTATCCGTATATCCCGAAGCTTTTGTAATACATGTTTAGTATCTTTTAGGAGGTATGGTAGTCCCCTCACCACATCCTGCAGGAAATGATCCACATATTCCCCCACTCTTTGTGTGAGGGACCCAACTCCACTCACAATGGGTCTCCCTGGGGGATTGATTTGGTCCTTGTGTATCTTAGGGTTATAGTAAATAACCGGCAACCTTGGATAAGAGGGCAGGAGATATTTAAGTTCATTGGTGGAAATAATGGTTTCTTTCTCCCCCTCTAACAATATCTCTTTCAACCTTTTCTTATATTCCATTGTAGGATTTGTCCTGAGCTTTTTATACGTGTGTTGGTCTGCAAGCAGTCTCTTCATTTCTGTTTTATACTGTTGCCCATTTAGTATCACCAGCCCCCCCCCTTTGTCTGCCGGTTTCAATATTAGATCCTTATTCTCAATCAGTTGCTTGACCTCCTCAGGAGGTCAAGCAACTGATTGAGAATAAGGATCTAATATTGAAACCGGCAGACAAAGGGGGGGGGCTGGTGATACTAAATGGGCAACAGTATAAAACAGAAATGAAGAGACTGCTTGCAGACCAACACACGTATAAAAAGCTCAGGACAAATCCTACAATGGAATATAAGAAAAGGTTGAAAGAGATATTGTTAGAGGGGGAGAAAGAAACCATTATTTCCACCAATGAACTTAAATATCTCCTGCCCTCTTATCCAAGGTTGCCGGTTATTTACTATAACCCTAAGATACACAAGGACCAAATCAATCCCCCAGGGAGACCCATTGTGAGTGGAGTTGGGTCCCTCACACAAAGAGTGGGGGAATATGTGGATCATTTCCTGCAGGATGTGGTGAGGGGACTACCATACCTCCTAAAAGATACTAAACATGTATTACAAAAGCTTCGGGATATACGGATACAGGAGGCTGACATATTAGTCACCGGGGATGTTACATCCCTGTATACTGTGATCCCACACCGGGAGGGGATGATGGCAGTAGAAGAAGCCCTTCGGGGGGGCGATTTTCTCAAAAACAAACAAACTTTGTTCCTAATGGAACTCCTCAACTATGCATTGACTCATAACTACTTCTGGTACGAACAGGAATACTACTTACAGCTCACAGGATGCGCCATGGGAGCCAAATTCGCCCCTTCACTGGCCAATATTTTTATGGGCAAATGGGAACAGGAAGTCTTGGGGCTAGATGGGGCTGAAAATATCTTGACCTGGAATAGATTTATAGATGACCTCTTTTTTATATGGAGGGGGACAGGGGATGATCTGGAGAGATTCTGCCGGGCAGCCAATAATCATTGGGAACCGATCAAAATTACGTTTAAACAAGCCTCTAAGGAGGTGGAATTCCTAGATCTGGTGATTGGAAAAGAGGGGGACAAACTAGTTACCAAAACATTTTTTAAAGCCACGGACAAAAATGGCTATATTCCAAGGGATAGTTGCCATCACAAGAGATGGATGGACAACATCCCCAAAGGGCAAATAATGAGGATGCGACGAAATTGCACGAAGGAACAAGACTTTAGGACACAAAGTCAGGTTCTGGTCCAGAGATTTGTGGACAAAGGATACAAACAGCAGGACCTGAACTGTTTGGTGGAAGAGATTGCCCACTATGAGAGATCGAGTTTATTAGGGCACCCAGAGTTACAAACAAGGAGAAATCGAGAGTTTGACATATTGTTAGAATACAACTGCCAACACAAGGAGGTTGAATCCATTATTAGGAAACACTGGAATATCCTTAAACTGGATGGGACACTAGGTAAGACATTACCAGAAAGACCAGGTTTTATTTATAGCAAAGCACCTAATTTGAGATCTAAACTGGTTCCCAGCTTTCAAAATCCCCCAACCACCATCATGACAGATCTATTGGGGCAGAAGGGATTTTTTCCGTGCCGGGGCTGTAGGGGATGTAAAGAGGCACAAGCTGTGAGAGGGGAAAATTTTAGGGCCAAGAACACTGGCCATCTCCACCAGATAAAGCAGTGTATTACCTGCCACACAAAAGGGGTCATATATGTCCTATGGTGTCCATGCAATTTAGAATATGTGGGGAGAACTACGCGGAAATTGCACAAGCGTATAGGAGAGCATGTAGCAAATATACTTAAGGGACTGACCACTCATAATGTGTCCAACCACTTTAGGCTACAGCATAATAGAGATCCATCTGGTCTCAGATTCATGGGGGTGGAGGCACATACAAAGAGATGGAGGGGTTCGAGTCTGGTTAGGGACATCTCCCAGGCTGAGGGCAGATGGATCTTTAACTTGAAAAGTTCAGTCCCGAGGGGACTGAATGTGGAGTTTGACCTCAACTGTTTTATCACCAATGACATATAGCCATAGTGGGACTTGGAAAAGATATGCCAGAGGATTCTGCAACCCAGAGATTACATCAATAATGGACAACAGCAGACATAGTAGATTAGGGGGTGGATATTGAGGCCCTAGGGGACAGGGCTCTAAATGGGGGTATGCAGAATTTCTCCCCCTGTAGGAGATGGACCCAGGGTCATCTCATGTAAACAGGGGTTTGGCATGGGATATTATATGTACTGGCGACATGTGGAACACTGTACATTATGGTAAACATAGGGCAATAGGAGTGATAGCCCAGGAATATCGGTTCAAAAGGAAATTATTGGTGAAAAATGGGCAAAAGGTAGAGCCTATGCAGCTGTGTCAAATACAAAAGTGCCCTATGACTGGGCACAGTAGCTAAGTAACCCCCATCAACTAACATGAATTGAAGGCCAAATTAATGCTAGATTGTGAGTGTAAACTGTAGCAATTAAATTTCTATTAAATTTCCATATAAAGTAGGTGAATGAAATCAAGGAAGTATGGATATAATTTGAGCAGAGAGCCACATGGAATTTGTTAGGGAATTTTAAAACAATTTTTTATATTATATTCATATTTATTTCCATTTTTTAGAGATTAGGTAGGAATGCGATCTAATTGTGTCAATATATATGGCTGTTAATGGTTTATTCAGCAGATGGCCCCAGTGTAGACCATTGAATGCACTCCATTTTCTAGGTCTAGTGTGTAGATAGAATAATGGATGCTGTTAGAGTTTTCTCCACTAGATGGCTCTACCATAGACTAATGGGAGTGAGAGCAAACACCAATAATTTCCGCATTATGCGGTTCAGGCGGCCAAAAATGATGCAATGGATGCGACTAAGGAGCTCGCTGCTATAAGAGACGTCGGCGTGCCTGTGACGTCAGCCCCTGATGAGTCCGATTGGACGAAACGCGTAGGGCGGAGCCAGGTGCGACTGACGTCACAGAGCAGCGGGACCCTATGCACGGAGACTGAGCGCCGGCAAACCTCGGGAAGCGGGAGTACGGGACGCCGACACCGCGGTGAGAGGGAGATATTGCTGGGCTAAGGAGCCCGATATGCGCTTTTATCTTTTAACGAAGTGAGTGTACTGAAGTGCGCAGGCCGGGGAATGCTTCTAAACAGTATTATGCTATGTGCTATTATCTGTTTTTACATGTTCTGTATGGAATAAATTGGAGTTTTTACAAGAGACAGACCGGAGCTGTGGATTCTGTTGCCGGTTGGCAAAGCGCTAGATCCACCTGGAGTCTGAGGTGGCTTTTATCCGGTGAGCGGCTGCATTATAGGGAGTGGATGTCACAAGGAGTGAAACACACTGAGCACGGAAGTTCACTGGGTGTATATGCATGCTAATCAGCTATACTGTTGGTAATGCACTATGTGGAATTTGTTCATTGCAGATATATAGTTATTAAGAAGAGGAGCGCTGTCACAACTTTTTCAACAGATCTTTAGTGGACTTGTGGTAGCGAACACTCAACGGATCAGATCCACCAGGGCAGGCGCAGTTTGCTTATACATTACTATATAAATACTAAATAATAATAATAAGTATTCAAAACCATAGAAATACAATACATTGCCAAAAAAGAGCAAACCGCCACTCAACAACTATAAACATACAAAACTTTTTTTCAATAGTAAATACAATAAATGCAACATACATTTTTTTTTTTTTTTTTTAAAGCATGTACTTTACCAAATAAATATTAGATTGTTTCTTTCTATGATAAACACTTTTGCAAAATGCTGGGTTTTTTTTTTCAGTTTTTTGTCTCTGTTATGTGACCACTAATAGAAAAAAGCACTATCTGTCTAAAAAGTTCTAAAATTCAGATAAAATGTTATTCGCGAATAAGCGGATTTTGCTAAATCTGATCCAGCTATGGAGCGGTTAACACTTATTTATATTGACACCCTTAGCACTTGACAAATGATTCTTTCTGAGGATTGCATAATTAAATGCTATTTAATACGTTTTCTGCTTTTAAGAGAAGCATAAGAAGCAGCTCTGTATGGCCAGAGAAGCCTGCGTGGAATTCCTAAATGGTTTACCTCATTTAGACACTCTTTATTCACTGCGGTGCGGGCTTTTAAAACCAGGACTTATTTTACTGAGCAAAAAATGGCCCTTTTGTTACTGCGTTTCCCCTAGTGTCATCTCACATGGTTGTCACGGTAACCAGTGTATGCTTTCAGACCAGGAGGTTATTGGGCCTCCGGAAGGAAGTGCTCCAGTTGCTGGACTGCTATTTTTATTGAACTGTTACATAATACTACCTATGAAAGCTTCCTTTTAGGGTTTTATTGCACAAAAGGGAAATTAAGTTTGATGACTTTAAATGTTTGATGGAGGATGTAAAATGACTTTGGCATTGTGCTTTTTTCTAGTGAGCTGCAATACTTTTGTCCTGTGTTAAGCAGACATTAATGTACAGGAAGTGGCAGCAATACCTTGGCTACATACAAATCAGCACAGTGATTGGCAGGAGGACAGGACCTGACAGTAAATTATTTGTGCTTTATCAGTTAAGGTGGGCAAAGTGCAACCATTCAGAAATCATTTCTTAAAATACCACTTTAGCAGAAATGGTGACATTCTGCTATCTCTACTAACAGAATAGCAGCAGAATCAAATATTCATGGTTTGTATCACAAAATCAAACAGCTCCTAATCTGTAGACAAAGCTGCTGAATGGGACAGGGATCACCCCATTTGATTACATTTTCTCCTAATTATTTATCTTATACTGTAAGTGCATTTCTATGTGAATTTTCCCCTGGCATAAGAAAATTATAACATGCATTGTACATGTATGTACATGAGCAAGATAGGTGTGAATTGTATTGCTTTTCTATGTATTTGTAGTGTTTTTTTCAGTGCATTTGTATTGTTTTTTTTAGTATGTCTAGACTCTAGACTGAATGCCTCTATAGCCTATTGCCATTTTGTCACTCCAGTCATTTGAATTTAAATGCATAAGTTTTTTCACAAAAAGGTGTGAAACAGTGTGTGGGAAAAACACAAAGCACATTCAAAACATGCAGACATATTCAAGGGATTACTAATATGTGTTCCCTATGGGCAAACTTAAGTAGTTGCAGTTTAAAAAATGCATGCATGTTTAGAAATGCATCCACATGTATTCAGTGTATAGAAGACTTTAAGCAAGATGTTATTAGTTTTTTATTACAGTTTCAAGCCACATATGAAATGAAAAATAAATAAACCAGGGCTGACTAGCCAATCACAACACAGCATTCTAAAAACTTGATAGTGCTGATTGGGTCAAACAACATTAAAGAGACTCTGAAGCGAGAATAAATCTCGCTTCAGAGCTCAAAGTTAGCAGGGGCACGTGTGCCCCTGCTAAACCGCCGCTAAACGGGGGTCCCTTCACCCCCAAACCCCCCACTGCAACTCTTGGTCGCAGACTTGGTCGCTCCTGGAGGCAGGGCTAACCGCCACAGCCCTGCCTCCAGTCGCGTCTGTCAGCTGCGTATCTCCGCCTTTCCCCCGCCCCTCTCAGTGAAGGAAGACTGAGAGGGGCGGGGGAGAGGCGGAGATACGCGCTGACAGACGTGCGTGGGGCAGGGCTGCGGCGGTTAGCCCTGCCCCAACCAGGAAGCGCTCCCCCGTTGCACCGAGGGGGATTTGGGGGTGAAGGGACCCCCGTTAAGCTGCGGGATAGCGGCGGTTTAGCAGGGGCACACATGCCCCTGCTATTTATGAGGTCTGAAGTGAGATTTATTCTCGCTTCAGACTCTCTTTAAAGAGAATCTGTACTGTGAAAATCTTACAAAAATAAAAGTACCAGCCTGTTTGTTGTCTTCTCCTAGCCCCCTCTGTGACATTTTCGCCGCTCCCCACTGCTTTCCTGGTGATAAAATCACTGTTTTATTCATTGTTTTTGTAAACAATGAAGATGGCCGCCAAACAGGAAATACATCATCAGAGCAGGTACCTGTTTGTAGAGTTGGGCCGAACAGTTCGCCTGCGAACGGTTCCATGCGAACTTCAGTGGTTCGCGTTCGCGTCCCGCAGGCGAACCTTTGCGGAAGTTCGGTTCGCCCCATAATGCACATGGAGGGTCAACTTTGACCCTCTACATCACAGTCAGCAGGCCCAGTGTAGCCAATTAGGCTACACTAGCCCCTGGAGCCCCACCCCCCCTTATATAAGGCAGGCAGCGGCGGCCATTACGGCCACTCGTGTGCCTGCATTAGTCAGAGTAGGGCGAGCTGCTGCAGACTGTCTCTCAGGGAAAGATTAGTTAGGCTTAGCTTGTTCCTGTCTGGCTGCATACCTGTTCTGTGAACCCACCACTGCATACCTGTGCTGTGAACCCACCACTGCATACCTGTGCTGTGAACCCACCACTGCATACCTGTTCTGTTCAGTGGACCCGCCACTGTATACCTGTTCATTGAACCCACCACTGCATACCTGTGCTGTGAACCCACCACTGCATACCTGTGCTGTGAACCCACCACTGCATACCTGTGCTGTGAACCCACCACTGCATACCTGTTCTGTTCAGTGGACCCGCCACTGCATACCTGTTCTGTTTAGTGAACCGCCACTGTATACCTGTTCTGTTTAGTGAACCCGCCACTGCATACCTGTTCTGTTCAGTGAACCCACCGCATCAGTGCGCATACCTGTTCTGTTCAGTGGACCCGCCACTGCATACCTGTTCTGTTTAGTGAACCGCCACTGTATACCTGTTCTGTTTAGTGAACCGCCACTGTATACCTGTTCTGTTTAGTGAACCCGCCACTGCATACCTGTTCTGTTCAGTGGACCCGCCACTGCATACCTGTTCTGTTTAGTGAACCCGCCACTGCATACCTGTTCTGTTCAGTGGACCCGCCACTGTATACCTGTTCTGTTTAGTGAACCCGCCACTGCATACCTGTTCTGTTCAGTGGACCCACCGCATCAGTGCGCATACCTGTGCAGTTAAGTGAACCCGCCACTGCATACCTGTTCTGTTCAGTGGACCCGCCACTGCTTACCTGTTCTGTTTAGTGAACCGCCACTGTATACCTGTTCTGTTTAGTGAACCCGCCACTGCATACCTGTTCTGTTCAGTGAACCCACCGCATCAGTGCGCATACCTGTGCAGTTAAGTGAACCCGCCACTGCATACCTGTTCTGTTCAGTGAACCCACCGCATCAGTGCGCATACCTGTGCAGTTAAGTGAACCCGCCACTGCATACCTGTTCTGTTCAGTGAACCCACCGCATCAGTGCGCATACCTGTGCAGTTGTTCTGTTTAGTGAACCCGCCACTGCATACCTGTTCTGTTCAGTGAACCCACCGCATCAGTGCGCATACCTGTGCAGTTAAGTGAACCCGCCACTGCATACCTGTTCTGTTCAGTGGACCCGCCACTGCATACCTGTTCTGTTTAGTGAACCGCCACTGTATACCTGTTCTGTTTAGTGAACCCGCCACTGCATACCTGTTCTGTTCAGTGAACCCACCGCATCAGTGCGCATACCTGTGCAGTTAAGTGAACCCGCCACTGCATACCTGTTCTGTTCAGTGAACCCACCGCATCAGTGCGCATACCTGTGCAGTTAAGTGAACCCGCCACTGCATACCTGTTCTGTTCAGTGAACCCACCGCATCAGTGCGCATACCTGTTCTGTTTAGTGAACCCGCCACTGCATACCTGTTCTGTTCAGTGGACCCGCCACTGCATACCTGTTCTGTTTAGTGAACCGCCACTGTATACCTGTTCTGTTTAGTGAACCCGCCACTGCATACCTGTTCTGTTTAGTGAACCCGCCACTGCATACCTGTTCTGTTCAGTGGACCCGCCACTGCTTACCTGTTCTGTTTAGTGAACCGCCACTGTATACCTGTTCTGTTTAGTGAACCCGCCACTGCATACCTGTTCTGTTCAGTGAACCCACCGCATCAGTGCGCATACCTGTGCAGTTAAGTGAACCCGCCACTGCATACCTGTTCTGTTCAGTGGACCCGCCACTGCATACCTGTTCTGTTTAGTGAACCGCCACTGTATACCTGTTCTGTTTAGTGAACCCGCCACTGCATACCTGTTCTGTTCAGTGGACCCGCCACTGCATACCTGTTCTGTGAACCCGCCACTGTATACCTGTTCTGTTCAGTGAACCCACCGCATCAGTGCGCATACCTGTGCAGTTAAGTGAACCCACCTACCTACGTGAGTGCACGCAGTGTGATATACCACTCCGTGCATACCCGATATGGACAAAACAGGTAGAGGAAGAGGTAGTGGCAGAGCCAGAGGAAGGCCACCCGGCAGGTCTGCGCGAGGTCGTGTAAATGTAATTTCGTGTGGACCTGGCCCACAGTACAGTGCTCGGAAGAAGGCACGTCCCATCACCTCCCAAGATTGTCAGGACGTGGTTGAGTATTTAGCGACACAGAACACCTCATCTTGCTCAGCCACCAGTGCTACTACTAGCACCACTTCCGCTGCATTTGACACTTCGCAAGAATTATTTAGTGGTGAAAACACTGATGCACAGCCATTGTTGTTACAGCCAGATGAATTTTCACCAGCTCATATGTCTGAGTTACGCGGCAACATTATGGATGTAACGTGTAAGGAGGATGAAGGACCTACTGATGTTGGTGCATGTTTGGATTTGTCTGAGGCAAGCGAAGCTGGGCAGGATGATTACGATGATGACGATGATAGGGATCCTCTGTATGTACCCAATAGAGGAGATGAAGAGGGGGACAGTTCAGAGGGGGAGTCAGAGAGTAGGAGGAGGAGAGAAGTTGCTGAAAGAAGCTGGGGCAGCTCTTCGTCAGAAACAGCTGGTGGCAGTGTCCGGCACCATGTATTGCCACCTATGTACAGCCAGCCAACTTGCCCTTCAGCATCAGCTGCTGAGGTCCCCATAGTGCCCACATCCCAGGGTGGCTCAGCGGTGTGGAAATTTTTTAATGTGTGTGCCTCAGATCGGACCAAAGCCATCTGCTCGCTCTGCCAACAAAAATTGAGCCGTGGAAAGGCCAACACTCACGTAGGGACAAGTGCCTTACGAAGGCACCTGGAGAAAAGGCACAAACAGCAATGGGATGGCCACCTGAGCAAAAGCAGCAGCAGCACACAAAAGCAAAGCCACCCTCCTTCTCCTCTTCCTCCTTCATCAGGTGCATTATCTGCTTCTGCCGCTTTCTCCCTTCCACCTTCACAGGCACCCTCCTCCACTCCGCCTCTGCCCTTGAGCGCTTCCTGCTCCTCTGCCCACAGCAGCAGTCAGGTGTCCGTGAAGGAAATGTTTGAGCGGAAGAAGCCAATTTCGGCCAGTCACCCCCTTGCCCGCCGTCTGACAGCTGGCGTGGCGGAACTGTTAGCTCGGCAGCTGTTACCATACCGGCTGGTGGACTCTGAGGCCTTCCGTAAATTTGTGGCCATCGGAACACCGCAGTGGAAGATGCCAGGCCGCACTTATTTTTCGAGAAAGGCCATACCCCAACTGCACCGTGAAGTTGAGAGGCAAGTGGTGTCATCTCTTGCGAAGAGCGTTGGGTCAAGGGTACACCTGACCACGGATGCCTGGTCTGCCAAGCACGGGCAGGGCCGCTACATTACCTACACAGCCCATTGGGTGAACCTGGTGGTGAACGATGGCAAGCAGGGCGCAGCGGACCAAATTGTGACACCTCCACGGCTTGCAGGCAGGCCTCCTGCCACCTCCTCTCCTCCTGCTACATGCTCTTCGCTGTCCTCCTCCTCCTTGGCTGAGTGGCAGTTCTCCTCTCCAGCTACACAGCCCCAGCTCCGCAGGGCCTATGCTGCATGCCAGGTACGACGGTGTCACGCCATCTTAGACATGGCTTGTCTCAAAGCGGAGAGTCACACTGGAGCAGCTCTCCTGGCTGCTCTTAAGAAACAGGTGGATGAGTGGCTGACCCCGCACCACCTGGAGATAGGCAACGTGGTGTGCGACAACGGCAGCAATCTGCTTGCCGCTTTGCATATGGGGAAGCTGACACACATACCCTGCATGGCACATGTCATGAATCTAGTGGTTCAAAGATTTGTGGCAAAGTACCCTGGCTTAGCGAATGTCCTGAAGCAGGCCAGGAAGTTCTGTGGGCATTTGAGGCGGTCTTACACAGCCATGGCACGCTTTGCGGAAATTCAGCGCAAAAACAACATGCCGGTGAGACGCCTCATTTGCGATAGCCCGACTCGCTGGAACTCGACCCTGCTCATGTTCTCCCGCCTGCTAGAACAGAAGAAAGCCGTGACCCACTACCTCTACAACTGGAGTAGAATGAAACAGTCTGGGAAGATGGGGATGTTCTGGCCCGACAACTGGACACTGATGGAGAATGCATGCAGGCTCATGCGGCCGTTTGAGGAGGTGACCAACCTGGTGAGCCGCAGTGAGGGCACCATCAGCGACTTAATTCCCTACGCTTACTTCTTGGAGCGTGCTGTGCGTAGAGTGGCGGATGAAGCTGCGAATGAGCGTGACCAGGAACCGTTACGGCAGGAACAGGCATGGGACCAATTTTCATCAGACCCAGCTGTTTCCTCAACACCTGCGGCAGCACAGAGGGGGGAGGAGGAGGAAGAAGAGAAGTCGTGTGCAGAAGACGAATCAGACTCAGAGGATGATGAGCAAGGTGTTTCTTTGGGGGAGGAGGAGGAGGAGGAGGGGACAGCGGCAGGAGAACAACCTCAGCAGGCATCGCAAGGGGCTTGTGCTGCTCAACCTTCCCGTGGTATTGTTCGCGGCTGGGGGGAGGAGGTTGACTTACCTGACGTCACTGAGGAAGAGCAAGAGGAGATGGAGGGTACTGGATCCGACTTTGTGCAGATGTCGTCTTTTATGCTGTCCTGCCTGTTGAGGGACCCCCGTATAAAAAACCTCAAGGGGAATGAGCTGTACTGGGTGGCCACACTACTAGACCCTCGGTACAGGCACAAAGTGGCGGACCTGTTACCAACTCACCGGAAGGTGGAAAGGATGCAGCACATGCAGAACCAGCTGTCAACTATGCTTTACAATGCCTTTAAGGGTGATGTGACGGCACAACGCCAGCAAGGTACCACTGCCACTAATCCTCCTCCCGTGTCCACGCAGTCAAAGACAGGACGCTCCAGCGATCTCATGGTGATGTCGGACATGCGGACGTTCTTTAGTCCAACGCCTCGCCGTAGCCCTTCCGGATCCACCCTCCACCAACGCCTGGAACGGCAGGTAGCCGACTACCTGGCCTTAAGTGTGGATGTAGACACTGCTGTGAACAGCGATGAGGAACCCTTGAACTACTGGGTGCGCAGGCTTGACCTGTGGCCAGAGCTGTCCCAATTTGCCATCCAACTTCTCTCCTGCCCTGCCGCAAGCGTCCTCTCAGAAAGGACCTTCAGCGCAGCTGGAGGCATTGTCACAGAGAAGAGAAGTCGCCTAAGTCACAAAAGTGTTAAGTACCTCACCTTTATCAAAATGAATGAGGCATGGATCCCGGAGGGCTGCTGCCCGCCCCAAGACTAAGTCAGTCCCCGCACATACAGCATCTCTGCCTGCACGCCGTGTGACTGGCTGCCTGGCCTGCCCCAAGAAGACTAAGTCGCTCCCAGTCCCTCCACACAGCATGTCTGCCTGCAGGCCGCTTGACTACCTTCTCCGCCACCACCAACAGGGTCCGGGACTCCAGGCGGATTGCTGAATTTTTTAGGCCGCTGCTAGCAGCGGCCGCTGTAATAATTTTTCGGGTGCGTGTACATGACTGCCTAATTTTTCTGGCTGCACTGCGGGCAGCTGCAACAACAAAAGAAAAGGCATGTACATGCGCCCATTCCCCTTCGTGATCATTACCTTGCCGTGGTGAAGGGGCTTGTGTATCACAATGGAGCAATGACCGGCGCCTAGATGAGTGTATCGGGGGGCACACCCACGATAATAAGGTCGTTGCCTCATTGTGGTCAGACCAAATTTAATCAGCTGGACAGTCACTGTTCTGTCATTCAGCTACATCAGCCAGGTGACCATATGGGCTGTAAAGCCACCAAAACCTGCACTCTCGCCATGGTGCGCACCAGTAAAGCACGGCCGTCACTACACAAACAGCTTTTTGCGGTGCGTTACACGATGAGTTTGGTGTGTCAGTGTGAAGCAGTACCTTAATTACACTACCTGATTGATGTATACACATGCAAGATGTTTGAAAGCACTTTAGGCCTGTCATTTAGCATTCAATGTGATTTCTGCCCTTAAAACGCTGCTTTGCGTCAAATCCAGATTTTTCCCGGGGACTTTTGGCATGTATCCCAGTCCGCCATCCCCCCCTCCAGGTGTTAGACCCCTTGAAACATCTTTTCCATCACTTTTGTGGCCAGCATAATTATTTTTTTTTTCAAAGTTCGCATCCCCATTGAAGTCTATTGCGGTTCGCGAACTTTAACGCGAACCGAACCTTTCGCGAAAGTTCGCGAACCCGGTTCGCGAACCGAAAATCGGAGGTTCGGCCCAACTCTACCTGTTTGCAGTGGCTCCTCTCAAACGTGACTTGACTGCTGGAATGTTTCTTCCACTTGTTGCCTTAGCTGCTTGTCTGGACATTGAACTGATCTTTCTGCACTCACAGCTATTCACAAGGTCACAGACAGGCTGGCTGTGAGCAGAGACCGTGCATGTGACTCACACACAGCACACACACAGAGCCTGCAGGGGGCGTGGAGGGGGTGTGCATAAATTCTCCCTATCACAGCAGAGGCAGTGCATTCCTCCCTGGCTCGACAAGGTTTGACAAAGAAAAGAAGATTAGATATATTACAGAGACAGTGCAACTAGAAAAGGCTGCAGTAATCCAGAGCACATTAGAACAGGTATAGGAACTTATAGGATACAAGAAATAAGGCTGAAAAATTTGTTACAGGGTCTCTTTAAGCTATCTCACAACTGCTTTTTGGAAGTATTGCCTGGAACCCACTAGCAGCGCTTTTCTAAGCCTTTTGTAAATGCTTGTGATTTCAAAGGTGCTTGCTAATGTAATGTTACATGTGTGATCTCAATTGAAGGATGTGGGACATGGAAGACGGGGACATGGAAGTGAAGTAGACGCTGGGGAGAAGCAGAGACCAGGCCTTGTGGCAGACAGGTGAGGGTACCTTTGTCAGTCGGCAAATTGAATGACAATAGCAACGCAAACTTGATCCGCTGCCAATCGACCCAACATTTTCTGTCCAGACTGATTGAGCAATTTGGGCCAGCAATTGATTGGTCGAATGATCAGTCCAAATGCTGCACCAATTTCTCACCAATTCGATCAGAGCAATCTAATCGGCGTATATCAATGGGAGAAATCGATGAGTGTATGACTTGCTTAAGGACTAACTTTTGCTTTAAACACATTAGCTCTGCATTAAGATGGTGTTTTTTGTGTTTTTCTTTAACCTGCTGCAACTTACTAAAGCAACAGCACTTTGTCCCACGTCTTGCAGATTCAAACCCTCTGGGCCAATGTATACCTAACCTTTCAGCAACATTCCAAGTTTGCATGTATGCATACAAGGATTTCATATCACATTGTATTTTAACAGTATTCGTCTGAAAAGAAATAACATGTTTCATTAGTGAAAAGAGTTGCTGGAGCTTCCGTCAAGGGATTTAACTTTTTTTTGCCAAGGTCTTCCAAGGTCTTCATCACAGTAACATTGGCCCATATTTACAAAAGCACAGTAAAGTTGCAATGTGCTAGGAGCGCATGGCAATTTTATTGTTACTTACAGTGACATGGCGGTGCAAGTTGCCCAATTAGCACAACCTACATAACACATGTTACTTTAACAACATTTGCGTTACTTAGGCTCATGCTAATTGTGCAACATGTGCTACCTTGTCACTGTAAGTTGTAGTAACTTTGCAGTGTGCTCTGTGCGCATGGCAACTTTGCTGTGCTTTTATGAGTATGGGCCATTGTGGGAGAATAATTCTATCTATTAGGGATGATCAATGAGATGCAAAAGTTCATTATGCAAATTTTCATGCAAATATATGCAGCTTGAAAATGGACCAATCAATTTAAACCTGGGTGGTACTTAATTGATCCATTTTCAAGCTGCATATATTTGCATAAAAATGTACATAATCTTGCATGAACTAGGATATTTTCATCTCACTGATCATCCCTACTATCTATAAGTCGTAACAAATGCAAGCAGATTCAGGAACGTGTGAAACACATCAATATGCCCACACAGTGGACAAATCACAAAAATAAGCAATTTATTTATTTTACCTTTTTGAGAGCTAGGTTGCCTTTAACCTTCCTGGCGGTAAGCCCGAGCTGAGCTCGGGCTATGCCGCGCAGGAAGATATCTCAGCCCCTGGTGGGGCGATTTGCGCACTTCAAACTGCTGTACGCGCAGCTAGCACTTTGCTAGCCGCGCGTACAGCTCGATCGCCGCCGCTCTGCGGCGATCGCCCGCACGCAGCGGCGCAAGAGGGCCCCCCCCCCGCCAGAGCCCTGCGCTGCCCGGACCAATGAGTTCCGGGCAGCGCTATGGGCTGGATCGGAGACGTCTGACGTCAGGACGTCGGCTGACGTCCATGACGTCATTCCGATCGTCGCCATGGCGACAGGAGAAGCCAAACAGGGGAGCGCGTTATATACGCGTTCCCCTGTTTGCTTTTGATGCCGGCGACGATCGCACTAGAGGGACACATGCGCCCTCTAGTGGTGTTTCATGTAGCTACCACTCTGGTAGCTTTACATGAAACAAAAAAAATAAATAAAAAAAAAAGGATTTTTGCCTAAGTGGCAAAAAAAATTAACCGCCAGGAGGGTTAAAGGGAGTCTGAAGTGAAAAAAAAACCCAAAACCGATACTTGCCTAAGCAAAGGGAAGGCTCTGGGTCTTATAGAGCCTTCCTGGTCTACTCACGGGCCCCGCCTTCCCCTGCAGGCTACCCCATTAGCAGTCTCGGACCCATGGGTTTGTTTGGGTTTGTTTAATTTTCAATTAATTTTATAAAATACATAACAGTATAACATACATATGAAGAGAAAAAAGTTTTTCCGGCTTAGAATGTTGTAATGTTTTTCAGTATACTGAAACAAGAGATCTCCTGCTGCCAGGAAGAACATTTACCATGCTAGGCTTCAACCTATGTTTGGATTTCCAATAAATCCAGCCCAGGCCTAGCTAGAGGGCTTCCTACTTGTGCAAATAAAAGAAAAACTAGCATTGTCATTGTATATGTATTTTTATTACCATAATCAGCTGATAACATACTTGCATTTTAAAGACCCACTCCAGGCAGAAATCTTAAAGCATCAAGCCTCCTCCCCAGTACACTCTGGGAAACCAGGTGTTGTTGATAGGGGCACCATCAAAAGAGAAAAAAATGGTATAATGAGTGGTACAAGTGTATAGAAGAAACATTACTGAAGATTTTGAAAAAAAATAAAAAGTGTTGAATTTGATCCCTCCACTAATCTAAAACCACTTTAAACCAACTAAAGTTGACACTTCAATATCTCTATATTGGCCTCAATTCACTAAGCTTTATCAAACATGTTTTGAAACCTTTGATAATGTACCTCATAGATAAAATCAAATTTGGAATTCACTAAGGTGTTATGGATGTTTTGAACGTTTTATCGATAAAACATTCCATAAATATATACCACCTTAGTGATTTCCAAAATAGATTTTACCCATCAGATAAATTATCAAACGTTTGATACAGTGTTTGATAAAACTTAGTGAATTAAAGCCATAGTGTTTCATGGTACCACCCTATTACGTGATCATTATCTAGCTTAAGCCATCTGGGTAGCAGGTTTACCCTGGTAGTCTGTCTTTCCAAGCAGAGGCCTCTGTAGGAGAGTTGTACTCTGTCTGGCTTAATTGTGTATGTGCACTGGGAACAGTGTGGTATAACTAATTCCGTTTTTTACACTTCACAAAGGATCATCTGGCATTCTAGATTTCCATACTGTAGTCTTGTTGTGAGTGTTGGGAGTCTTTTAAACACTTACAACCACATGTCCAGTCCCTCCCATCTTTTTTTAAAAGACTCCCAACACCTCATTCATCTGATTAAAAATATCCATTGGAAATCTGATTATTACTGGTTAACCTGCGATGTCACCTCGCTTTACACCAATATACCACACGACTTTGGACTTACAGCTTTATCTTTCTTCTTAAACAACAATCCGCTCATGCCTCATCCACAGATTAACTTCATTATTCACTGTGCAGAATTCATACTTCAACATAACACGTTCAGTTTTCAGGATAAATATTACCACCAACGTACAGGTACAGCCATGGGGAGTTCATTTGCTCCGTCCTTTGCGAACCTCACCATGGGTTACCTAGAGCATTTAAAATTCCATTCCCAGCATCCCTTTACAGAGAACATTAAGTTTTATCGTAGATATATTGATGATCTGATTTTCATATGGCAAGGCGACCCCAACAATATTCCTCTATTCGTGCAATACCTCAACAACAATCCGGCTGGTCTACTTTTCACTTTCCAATATCATCCCACCACCATAGAATATCTGGACCTGGTATTGTTCATCGAATTACTCAATATAAAAACCAAAACCCATTTCAAAAAAGTCGATGCCAACAATTACATTCATTTCAACAGTCACCATCATCGACCTTGGACTACCAACACCCCGTACTGCCAATATAAAAGGATTTACCGGAACTGTACTGACATAAATGACTACCATACACAGTCGACAATATTGACAAAAAAAATTTCCGAACGAAAATACCCAAACAAATTAATCAAAGACGCCAAATACAAAGCAATTCACACCCCCAGCACTACATCCCAGACTGCCCCTAACTCCAATATTACTAACGTTAACGATCCATTTCCCAGGTTTATCACACGCTTCAGTTCACAACACAATATTATTAGAACCACGTTGCAGTCTAGATGGGACATATTAACACAAGATCCCTATCTTAAACCATTATTACCCAACAAACCAACACTCACATTTAAACGTGCACCTAATTTGCGTAACTTATTAGCTCCCAGCAAACTGAGGACATTCTCCCAATCCACCGGCCCCCGCCTACCACCAGGATCACATGCCTGCCACAAAGCGAGATGTACAGCCTGCCAATTCGTGGTGAACACTAAGACCTTTCAGTCCCACACTACAAACATTGAATATCCTATCACGCAACATATCGATTGTGACTCTCGTTTCATTATTTATCTTATTTCATGCCCATGTGGGCCTCAATACGTTGGTCGTACGACCCAGGAGGCTCGCAGCAGGATTGGCCAGCACAAGAGAAACATCATAAATAATTACAATTTACACAGCGTTTCTCGACATTTTGGTATCCATCACAACAATAATCCTCTCTTATTTAAAATCACTTTCATCGAATCAGTTTCCCCATCTCACACAAATGCTTTCGAGATACTGCGCCAAAAGGAAATTTATTGGATACAAATTCTAAAGTGCCTGATACCCAATGGTCTGAATGAGGTTTTAGAAAAAGCATTTTAATGATTAATTATTTATTATTACTCCAAACAGTCGCTTGCTAATAGCAAACAATGTTTTATTATGATAGTCCTCTCTTTTATTTTTTTATACATTTCTTAAAATTATTATATTAGATAAGCATATTTTTATGAATTTTTTTTTATATGTGTGTGTGTATGTATATATATATATATATATATATATATATATATATATATATATATATATATATATATGTATATGTGTGTATCTTTTTTTTTTTTTTTTATATATTTTATTGATGTTACTTCTTCTTAACCATATTAACACTGTTGTTTTATCTCTGTTATTGGATTTAATTCAGTTTTATGCATTTGTATAGGAGTAGAACTACTTTTACCTGCTATTCCATATTCTGACCACTAGATGGCAGCATTCATATATATACTACATAGACTATATGAATACAGGAACAACAAATAGAGATCACAATCTAATGATAGCCAGTAACGCTATCAGTGCCACTATATGGTCGCATAGGCATGGAAATATTGTTGAGATGCATAATGTGGCAAAAACACCACATTTTATACATATTTACAGCTATTGGCAAAATTGCCCACAATCAACATGGCCGACGCCACCTCGCCCATGCTTCCCAGCATCACTTCCCATATAAGCCCAGTGTGGGGGATGTGATGTCACGCTGTACTCACCTGACATCCTACCTTTAATTTAGGCACATAGACACCTTTATAAACAGCAGACAGCAGCAGCGCGAGTTACAGAGGCGCATTGCCACTATTGGACCTTTTTGAGGTAAGATGGAATTCCCTATTTATTCAAAGAGCTATACTTCATTTTTATAGATGATACTTTTGCGGCTATGTAGATAGTTATTACACCACTATGGACACACGGGTATTGTCACTATATAATAACTTACGCTGATATATATAATAACTTATGCTGACAATTGAATGAAAAGTTATTTATGTGCTGTTTCATGATAGATTCTTGTACTACTTTGGTCGCATTCCTCATTACACATGGGGCCTGATTTGCTAACGCTTGGCGCGATTTTTTCGCGCTAAGCGTCTTTGCACGCGCATACATTTGCGCGCGCTGCGTTTGCGCGGGGTGCATCTTCTTGGATGCGCGGGGCCCAATATGGGTCTATGGGCTTTGCGTGTCCGGGGTGGCGCATTGCGTCCGGGCGCCCGCGATAGCTCTCGCGGTTGTTTGGAGGAGCAAACAAACAATTAGACATGCAAAGGGGCTTATCGTCCTTTGGTAAATCAGGCCCTTGGTATTTACACGTCTCTTGTCACAGCAGATCGCCCCTTCTGTGACAGACATATGTCATTTTTGCTTTTTGTATTATGATGGCAAGCTCTTAGGGTCCTGTTTTGTTTATTGTATATTGTTTATGGTTTGTATGCTTGATTTTTAGCTTGCACTCCTTGCCTGATGAAGCGGGTTATACCTGCGAAACGCGTTGCGGAGTGCCAAAATAAATTGTTATTTGCGATTTGAACAATCTCGATTGTCCATCATTTCAGGAGGTAAGTCCACCTGTACTCCTCCTTTTTAGTTGTTTTTAGATCATTTTAACCTGCCTGGCGCCTCTGTCCAAATTTGCACAGTATATAGTCCACCTTGGGTGGAGGGGACTGTCCCCTTCTTTCTATCTACAGAGAGCGACTTCTTAAACCTGAGTGGGGTCAGGTTCTAATACTCCCCACCTGCAGTTCAAGTGGTTGCCTATGTGGTAACCCGTGTTTGTGAGTATATCCACATCTGTTAATTATTTCGCCAACAATTGTTAGACTTACTGCACTATATTGGGCTCTCGGTTTTTCTTTTTGTTTCAAGTGCATCTTGGACAGCCTTGCTCTGGAGATTTGGGACCCATAGAGTTGGATTTCTGTTTGCCTTTGTTAAAATCACCACAGTGAGATGGCCTCCGATGGTCTTGAATTTGCGGTGACCCAAAAACAGAAGAAAACTGACCCAATGAAAACCAGTTCCTTGAAAGATTTGCTGACAGATGGCTAATTAACCCAGTAGCTAGAGGCCTTGCTTAATCTTTTTTTTTTTCCCGCTGGGACAATGGAGATTTGTGTTTTTGGAGAATTTTTTGTTTCTCACTAGTCCTATCTTCAGTGACCATGCAGCTTGGAGAAGCTGAGGGCTTATGGTCATACCTTTACCTCATCCAACATCAAGCTGAACTGTGCACCCCGTTTTTGGCCTCACTTCTATAAACTTTCAGTGCTTTATGTAATGTCTGTATTCTCTTCTGGCAAAGGTCATTTAAATTCTTAAACTTTTTTTTATACAGATAAGCCAATGGTTGGCATCTCTGCCAGCATACATGAAATTGTGTCCAGAATTGTTCTTCGTGTCTTTTATGAGATCACTGACTTACCAAGGTTTGTTCAGTGGAGTTTTAGGCATAGAACTTACATGGAGTTTCTCCAACATTATAAACTCTCGGTTTGCTTGGAAAAACTATTATTTTCCTTAACTATTCTCCGTATTCATTCCCTAACTTAGCAATAATTATTGGGAATGGATGCTGCCAGTATGTGAAGAAGACAACCACACACAGCTGGCTCCCAGACAGTTCCTAATATGCTTTCAAATAAGAGGAAGTACAATTTGTATTCTGTGTTCAGCTTGTGGTTTTGTTTAACTTCCTTTCACTTACCAAAAAGAAAACTGCTTTCTGACATTACAATCATTTTGCTTATGCTTATTAAACAAGTGCAAATATCCTGCCTCTTCTCTTTCTTCTCCGTCCCATCTAATATTACGTTTGGTAAGCATGCTATTATATGTGGCTTGTAAAGAATACTTTCAGTTGTTTCCAACACAACAATGTCAGCTTAAAGGGACTCCGAGCAGTGCAGAAACTATGGAAAGATGCACATCATTTTAAAGCTCTCTTTCTCCTCTTTCCAATGATATATAAACCGCCACCCTACGCCTTTTAGTTTTCGCTATTTTCGCGATTGAAATTGCCGCGGCCGCGATTTCGATCGCGAAAATAGAGAAAACTAAGAGGCGTAGGGCAATGATTTAGGTGTCGTCAGAAAGAGGAGAAAGAGAGCTTTAAAATGATATCCATCAAGCCATAGTTATATTGTATTACACAGGGCGACTTTTTGTCAAAGTCAGCAGCTGCATTCAGCAGAATGGAGCTGCTGACACTGGGGAAAGTGTCGTCCTGTGTAATACAATATAACTATGGCTTGATGGATATCATTTTAAAGCTCTCTTTCTCCTCTTTCTGACGACACCTACATCGTTGCCCTACGCCTTTTAGTTTTCTCTATTTTCGCGATCGAAATCGCGGTCGCGGCAATTTCAATCGCGAAAATAGCGAAAACTAAAAGACGTAGGGTGGTGGTTTATATATCATTGGAAAGAGGAGAAATAGAGCTTTAAAATGATGTGCATCTTTCCATAGTTTCTGCACTGCTCGGAGTCCCTTTAACTGCTTTGTAGAGAGTTCTCAAGATATATTTCTGTATTTTTCCAAGAAGTGGATGTTCCCCTGAAATTACACTCTTTTGACTGAGTCATAGGGGCAGAAATATAGAGGTGTAGATTCTGGGAAGAATAGTTGTCATGTTGCCTATGTGACTGAGCTCTTGTGCAGTAGAGCCAAGCGTGGACCTTCTTCAGCCACAGATATTGGGGTCAATACTTTCTTCAAGTGTCTATATTGGGTGCAGAGCAGGATCATCTACCACTAGGCAACCTAGGCAGGTGCTTGGGGCCTAGTGGTTGTCAAAGGGCCCACCTGCCACCTTCTTTAACCTCTCCCCACTTCAGCTTACCAAAAGCAACACAAGGGGTCCCCATATCTATTACCTTGCCAAGGGCCCTATTACATCATAATCCATCTCTGATTGGGTGTCAGTAATTTCTCAGACGCCCACTGCAGTATTTGCACTGGGGCTTGTAGTCATCAAGCTTTATCACTAATACTGAGGCCAATTTATAAACCATTGATTTTAAGATTTATTATAGCTTTACCCATACTTAGGGATGGTAAGTGAGATATATAAAGTTCTGAGTGGATACAGCATTATGTAAATTCTAATAAGTACACTTGAGAAGGATTTACTCGGCACCCAGTAACGGAGGTGGAGGGCTATGTCCACACGCACCAAAACAAAATAATGTGACTTCTCACCCCAAACCACTGGTATGGTGTGTTAACAGGGTAGCCACAGGGCGTGCAACCGGGCGGAATAGCAGAAAAACACATGGAAAACACTTCGTACAAGAAAGCTGGTCCAGGCACTGTCCCTTTAAAAGGCTTTATTCAAACCACCACCATGTCCATAATACAGAACAGTTCCATACATGCAATAGTCCAGGATATATCTGACCTGTGTTGCTGTGTGGTGTCCAAGATGAGTCGAGCACGCCACCGCTGACCCAAGGACACAGTGCACGTGAGCAAGCGCCGAACCGGCATGAAATGGCTGTAGTGCCGTCCTACATCCCCTGGTCACCGCTCTCTCCATCACCCTGACACCACACAGCAACACAGGTCAGACGTATCTTGGATTATTGCATGTATGGAGCTGTTCTGTATTATGGACATGGTGGTGGTTTGAATAAAGCCTTTTAAAGGGACAGTGCCCGGACCAGCTTTCTTGTACGAATTATGTAAATTCTATATGCAAATTGATGCAGCTTGAAAATGGACCAATGGATTTGGTCCATTTTCAAGCTGCTTAAATTGTTATACAAAATTTGCGTAACGGGGCATTAACTCCAATTTATTTGCATCTCATTGACTAAACCTATATAAGATACTTAAAGAGAATCTGTACTCTAAAATTCTTACAATAAAAAGCATACCATTCTATTCATTATGTTCTCCTGGGCCCCTCTGTGCTGTTTCTGCCTCTCCCTGCTGTGATCCTGGCTTGTAATTGCCAGTTTTAGGCAGTGTTTACAACAAAAGACATGGCTGCTAAAAGCTTGTGATAGGCTAAGAGGAGCTCAGTCTGTAACTTACACAGAGCCTGCAGGGTGTGTGGAGAGGGTGTATATAGCTTCTATCCTATCACAGCAGAGCAGCAGATTCCTGCCTGAGTCCGACAAAGCCGTCAGAGGAAAGAAGATTAGATTATATAACAGAGATAATACAGCCACTGTGCAACTAGGAAAGGCTGCAGTAAGACAGACCACATTAGAACAGGTAGAGGAACTTATAGGATAGAAGAAATAAGGCTGAACATTTTGTTACAGAGTCTCTTTAAATAAATAAATAAAAATAAAATAAACATAGACATAACATTTTTTTTGCAGAAGATGTCTGTGATGTATATAAATACATAGTGGTAATAATAACAGTGATAATGTTTTTCATAAATTCTCAGTATATAAAAAATAATACTTAGTATAGAAATGAAGTGCTACATTTACCCCAAGGGACAAATTATACTTTACTAGCAGACCTAAACCCTCCTGTGCATGTCCACCTCCGCCGGCTGCATGTCACAACAGCTCCGCCTCCACACACCACCGCTATGCTCATGCACCAGCCTGCTCCTTTGGCCACGTCCTCCTCCTTTCCCATCGGCCGCCCGGCTGCACGTGCGCAGTAGCGCTAAAGCATGGACACAGGGGCAGGAGGGGGCGCAGAGACACAGGCAAATTATTATAGAGGATATTAAAAAACATTTTTACACTACATAGATATCTTAAAATTAGGGAATATTTTATATCATAATTAGGGTTATGATTTATAATCTTAGTATTAAGTTAAATGTTTATTCTATTTGCTTTGGATATTTCCACCTAAATTTGTCAATTGTAATTATAAAAGTTAAACACCTGCAACATATACAGTACATACAATAATAATGTTCATGTCTTTACAACAAACTCCTGAATTCAAGCACATTGATATATTTTGAATGGTTTCTGGCTAGGATACATGAGTGAAACATACAGTTGTATTTGAAGTTTGGCCTACCCCAGCCAAAATGGGAATGTGGCTAATTTTGGATGTGACCCACTCACCGAATGGGTACCAGGGAATGAAATATGCAAAAACCAAAGGTCACAAGGACCAGCCCTATAGGTACTGCAGATAAAGCTTGTTGTGCACAGGGGGAGCACACAGCAATTTTACAAATGTTACCAGTAATCCTGACACTAAATTAGGATGTGTTATGCATTTAGAGTGGCTTGCGTTACCTAGGTGCCGTGATCGTTACCAGGGTACCGCAGGCTATGCTACTTGTGGGTCATACTAATTATGCAACGTGCACTACCTTACTGTTAGGATTACAGAGATACCTTGCATTGCAAGTAAATTTGGATTGCAAGTTTTTTTGCAAGTCAGGCAAACATTTTTAAGAAATGTTAACTCGATAAACAAGTAATGTCTTGATATACAAGCAGAGAACACATACATGAGTCACATCATCACAGCTGAGCCGATGGTTCTTCTCTCTTTGACGGTGCAGAATTGTACTTTAATCTGAGTGTAGAGACTGTTAAAGAGGAGCTGTCAGCCATACTATCTCAGAAAAAACACATACATAAGTAGATAAATATTTGCTCTATTTACATAATATATTTTTTTTATGCACTGTCCACGTTTTGGTTTTAGTGATTTTTCTATAGTAAAAAAAGAGAGAATCCTTAGGATTTTAAATTTTAATTGTGTCTATTTTGAAGCCAATCCTGACATCATTTCCTCCTTTACTCTGCTCTGCCTGATTATGTATACATTGCCCACCCTCCTCTCAGTCTTCAGACACTCCCACCCAGCTCTGCATTAGAAAGTGCATTGTCATCGTCACTGTGTGACTCTGCAGAGCTGGTTTATTTGTATGGATGGATTGCAGAAGCTGCTGGGGTGAGTGATTTTCTCAGCTTCTCAGCATGAGAAATATTAACCAATTAGAGAGGAACAGAGGTGTGGGAGGGGAAAACAGGAGGGAAAGAGGCTTCAGCCAATCAGGCTGCATTAGTTATGTCTGACAGGAAAGTAAAGAAGAAAAAAAGAAAACCCAGCATGCCTTGCAACTTCTTTTGTGCGGCAGATGTACCAAATAAGAGCCAGGGAAACTGGGGAATGTTGTTTTATGGATAAAAAAAGTAAGACTGATTTTTAACTTTTGGATTGCCTTGTTAGCAACCTTATTACTTGTTTACCAGATAAAAATAAAGAATTTATTTTTGATTTTATGCCAGACAGTTGCACTTTAAAACCACAGAAAAAGATTGGGGTGATCCAACAGGTAGTAATTCTGTTTGTTAAAGTGAAAGTCTTCCTATACAATAACCCCCATCTTTCCACCCGCCACATTTACTCATACTTTTCAAAAGTAAAGTGCAGGTTAGTTTGTTTTACTGGAATTATTTTTACTTTCTGCAGTACAGTCCTTTGTATTAAATTTTTTTTATATAAATGTTTTTGGATTGTGGAACGAATCATCGGAGTCATCAATAATTCTTATGGAGATATTTGCTTTGATGTAAGAGTGCTTTGAATTACGCACGTTTCTGAAACTCTGCTTGCAAAAAAAAGGTTCCCCTAGTGCACGGTGACTTTACTGTAGCTTGTTAAATACCCCCTACTTAATAAAGCTGCACAAATTACCCTGCAGCAGCTGGCTGGATGTTCTGTCTGTGGACTGTCTTAAAAGTTGCATGTTCACTGTCCAGGCCTTACTGCCCTCTCCCCAGAAGTGTGCTAGCACTGCTCTCACAAGTTACATCTCCCTGCTGTGATTCTTGTGCTTACCAAATAAAATGTGATAGGCTGTGGGTGTATACATAGCTGTATCCAGAGCTGGGACAAGGTCCTCCAGCACCCAAGGCTGAGACACCAAAGTGAGCCCCTCCATCCCTCCACCCCAGCTGTCACACACTGATTGCTATTAGACTAAGAGGTGCCCCAGGGCCCCCAACCCCCCTAACCCTTTAATCTCTAGGTATCTGGCTTGCAGTCACTGCCATGTATCCCATTTTCTTATTTATCTCTGCTTCAAACACAATAGGCGGATGATAGCGGAGTTGTGCGCCCCCTCCTACACTGCACCCTGAGGCTGGAGCTTCTCTCGCCTCTGCCTCGGCCCGGCTCTGTCTGTATCCAACCAGCTATGATTCCATGGCCTGTCACATTTTATTGGAGGACTCAAGCATCAGAGCGGGGGGGGGGGAGTTGGCCATTGTGTGGCAAATACTGACACCATGCATGTACTTTTGGATTGCAGCTTTGTCTGATTTTTATACGGTATATACACACATTTGATTGCCTCTTTGTCTATGACAGATAAAGACAGAGAACACTCTATGCCTATATGCAGAAACAACAGCTCCCCTACCCCTATAGTCTACATCTGCAGTACATAAAACTGGAGCATGGACCCCCTTTGAATCTATGTGTGATGACATACAATGGAACTGCATCAAAGGGGAGGAAAACAATAGGGTTTTTTTGTAATGTGGGGTAAGTCCTTAATTTTATTACCCATCATCCCAGGAGCTATAGAGAAACTGAGCATCTGGATAATTTTACCTAATGCTTATTCTGCTCACCGAGTCATATTTTCCTTTAAATTTAGATTAGGCAATAAAATCAAGATACCAAAAAGACAAGAAACATGTCCTTTTCAAGTTTAGCAATGGGAAGTATTACATGTACAGGAAAAACATCTCTGCTATTCGAGTAGTTTATATTTCTAGGAAAGGGAATATGATTTGTGTCTTGCTCTTTAGCATTTGAATAGTAGATTATCTGGAAAATGTTATGTTAGAAGCGGCTTTTATACCTATCAATGTTGACACCAGTAATTCCATGTTAGGCTAACAAAATTTAACTCTATGTAATGATTAGTTTATAGTGTCACTACATGAACTTATGTTTCCACATAATATGGAGAAACAAAGGAAACTGGAAAATAAACCAACTTAAAGATACAACTAAGGCAACTATACACTAAAGTACAGTAAAGAGACCGCAACATTCTACAATGTCCAGTCATGAAAATGTTAAGAGACAGATTTCCAGCAGTGCAACAAGCCATACATAAGAACACATACAATGTAAAAAGTTAATACAAGTAATATCTCTGTCATCCAGAATTCAGTTAACCAGAATTCTCAGGCAACCAGAAAAAAAAAATTCCTGCCTTGCAAGATGCATAAATCTACTTTTACATTTCTTAATACATCAATAAACCTCTTTTACATTTAGTTAAATCTGTCCTGAGTCCTAATTTGTTTTTAATTACTGTATTTCAATATTAATACAGAGTTTATGGTAAGTATACAGTGTGGGGTATAGTACAGGTTTTTTTTTAGCTAGGCCTATTTTTAACATTGACTCACAAGCAACCAGAAACTACACTTATCCAGTATCAGCTATTCCCCGCTGGTGCCGGATAACGGAGGTCCTACTATATTTCTTAACCATAATAGGAAAATGTGGTCTAAACGCCAACGTATTTCATGGTTAAAACAAAACAATTACTGTATATTCTGGTGTATAAGACTACTTTTTAACCCAGGAAAATCTGCTCAAAAGTCTGGGGTTAACAGCCCGCCGGTGCTGCTAATTGGCTGGCGGGTTGACGTCGCCGGTGGGCGGAGCCTATTGTGCATCGAGCGCACGATCCCCGGCCAGCTAGTCCGCAATGAGCCGCCGCCGATGGGGGTATCGCGGTCGTTGCGGACTCCACTTTGACGCCGCCCATCGGCTGTGGGCAGTCGGCAAGTGGTTAATGGCATTTCAATAAAGAGCTTATTTTTATTTTGTGGTGCCAGCCCTTTTTGTACGCATGCTGTATGGGCCTCATTGCTACTGAGACCTTTGGCTTGGGCACGCAGGAATTTCTCCATTTACTGAGTACTCCTCCACTCCACGATTTTTGCAAAAGAAAAAAAGTATACATTTAAATGCCGTAATGACAGTTATTAGGGAAACAATTCCCGCCGACTTTAGCAGTTAATATCGGCTCTGAACCGATTCATGCGATTCAATACAAAAAGAACCGGCTCATTCATGAGTGCGTCGCATAGCTGCCGGCTCCCGGCTCTCCTCCCCACTTGGCTGCACCTGTCACCCCTCACCTAGCAGCACCCAGGGTGCTGCTAGGTGCCAGACTAGGTGAGACGACAGGTGAGGAGGCGGGGAGGACAGTGGGAGCCAGAAGCTATGTGTCCCACAGGACACATTCTCTGCTATGTGGGGGTGGTGGAGATCTTCAATCAACTTAATTGAAGATCGCAAGATTGGAGGATACTGTATTCGTTGGATCATTTACCGAGGATAATGGTGTGGGAACTTTTTTTTAAAGGTACAGGTATTTCTGGTTAATTAAAAATATTAAAATACTTTGCTTGTGGTTGTGTTTTTATTTCATTTAACCCTTTGTGGAAATGGGTAAGGGGTACTTTGTACCCCTATACTCATTTCTCCTGGGAGTGGGTGGGCATCTGGGGTCCCCTTCTTAAGGGGGACTCCCAGATGCCGCCATGAACCCCCCCAGGGGGTCATCGCCCCACCTCCTCCTGGTGCACCGGAGGTGGGGAAGAGCCCCTTGTCCATGAATTGGACAAGGGCTCGGGGGTAGAGGGGAAGGCTTGACCACCCCTCTCCTCCGGAGCCCCCCATAGCATGGACCATGCGGGCTGGTATCGCTCAGGGTGCGAAGCCCCAGTTGGTCGGGGCTCCGCATTCTGGCTATCCCAGCCTGCATGGGGGACAAGGGGTTACAGGGGCTCGGGAAGGGGGACCCCACGCCATTTTTTTTCAGATTTCCCACACGCAGACAAAACATTCCCCAAAATTAAAAATGTTAAAAAAAATAAAAATAAATATTGTTTCCCACTATCTTCTTTTTAACATATCCTGCAAATTTGGTGTTGCTAGGATGTAAGGGGCCTTTGGTATTAACTGCTGGGAAATATTTCCCACACTCTTTGACCGGCAGCATTTAAATGTATCGTTTTTTTTCTTTGAACTTTTAAAATCGATTTTCTCAAAAAGCACAAGGTCTTTTTGAAATAAAAAATGTTCTTCTTGTTCCCACTGTTCTTCTTAACATTCCTTACAAATTTGGTGTTTCTGGTATTTAAAGGGGCTTTGCTATTAACCGCTAAATTCGGCGAGCGTTTAATTTTCCCACGGTCAGAAGGAGAGTTTTAAAATTGATTTTCTCAAAAACTGTATAGTCTTTTTTTAAAAAAATGTTTTCCTCTTGTTCCTAATTTTCTTCTTAACATAACCTGCAAATTTGGTGTTTCTAGCTTTTAAGGGGGCTTTGCTATTAAACGTTAAAATCGGCGGGCAGACATTTTCCAAACAGCAGCAAAGCAGGGCTTAAAACGATAAATATCGTTCAGGCAGGACAAAAAAGAGCAGGTTTTAAAACGATAAATAACGTTTTGGCGGTCGGCGCCATTTATTAACCTTATAAAACAATAAATATCGTTCAATAATGGTTTTCTATGAGGCGCCATTATTACAGAGGCCGCTCCTGGCGCCATTTTTAACTGGCGTGGCTGGCGAGCCAAGTTTGCAGATCACTGACCTAGGTTACTCAGTGTGCTCAATCAAATCTACCGCATTCTCTGTTCACGGGGAAAAAATAAATCCTGGAGCAAAATGATCTTTTGGAGACACGACAGTGAACATTTTTGAATTTAAAGCGGCTGCAGATGCAAATATTTTAAAGCATACAAATATGAAGGTTATGCAGTGGAAAATGTCTGCATGGAAACTTGAATATGGTAATAATTATGAATAGGATCTTACTGCTGTATGAAGTGGTGTAATTCAGTGTGCTTTAGAACTTTACCTTTACCACAGGTCAGCTTTACCTAAGACTAGTATTACTTTACCTTGATGCACAGTGTCAGTCTTCACAAAGTTAGATGTCTGCTTGACAGGATAAAGCTCACCTTCAGGCACAAATGTTTTCCTTGCTATGTGCAGGCATTCAGTGGAGGCTTGTTTTTATCAGTGTTAAAACTCCTTGATTGCCTAATGTTTAATAGATCAGTTTCAAAAGATGTGGTCAAGAGTTCCTTTCTCCGCAATTTTCACAACGCACACTACAGATGTAGACTGTAATCTTCTCAGATGGCTGTTCGCCTACCCCAGCGGTCTGAAGAGCATGGTGATGCTGCCTGAGCCCCCTCTGTGTGACAAGACGCACATCCACACCCATTCCTGGAAGAGTGAGTGCAAGAAATAGTGTATATTTTCCTGCTCTAGAGCTGCATTGGCTCTCTTCTTTCACACTCCCAATCACCTGACATCGGGAGCGAGAGGACGGCAGCAGAGAACGTGCGGCTGCCAGGAAGAAGAGGAGACTCGACACAACACTGGAGCAGTAAAATATACACCACTCCACTTAAGGCGGCCATACAAATAGTGATGATGGGCAGATTCAACCAAGAGACAGATCTTTTTCTGATTGAGGCTGTAGACGCCTGCTGGATGCACATCACATCTGTGAGTGTGGAGAGGTGCAGACTGCAGAGACTACCTACTTTTAACCTTTTAGGTTTAACTTGAAGCGGCAGACAGATTGTTGCCAAGAGCAACGTGTGTCTTGATAAAGGCACTCTGCATGGCTCTGAAACATTGGCTTATTTGCAAAATAACAATAAAGATAATTGGATGTGCTAGCTTCTTCATATGCTCTTTCTGATCAAATCTGATCGGAGAGATGTCAGCTGCCCATACACCAGAGTACAATATCTGATCGATTTCAGCATGAAATTATGCGGGAATCAGTGTAATGATGCTGCCTCATTGACCCGAGCGCTGTCCCTCCTAGTGTAATTTGTGCCCACCCTGGTTCTTGTGCATGAATACTTTACCTGTCGGTGTCTGCCGCTGGCTCGCTCTCTGCACTGCTTCACATACACGCGCCCACATGGTTACCGGTGTAATGTGGGTGCGTGCGTGACGTCACATGGGTACATATTAAACTATCGTGGACAGAGCCGGAAGTTCCGTCACGATCATCTCTCATCCCGATATCACACGCTGCTACCTCCGTGTACCCAATCAAGCACATCGGCCCTACCTTTTGCACTATGTCCAATGGATACGTGTGACCAGCTTCAGCCCGGAATTCGTTTATCGGGCATGCTCTTGGCAGCACCGGTTTTCATCCTATTTGATTACATTAATCAAATCAGGTGGGGGTTCGGCTGCCAAGTCGCCTGAAGTATGGCCACCTTTACCTGCAACATGGGGTATAAGAGCAGGTCCCCATTGTCCCATGATTGCAGGAGTCATGGGGGCTATTGTTAGGCCAGTGCTTGTTTGGTATACAAAAAGAGATAACATTTGGGAACCTAGCTGATTACAGTGCTACATCCTATACTTCCACCAGTGCTTGGAGTTGGACTTTGAAAATTTTATATATGTCTTGCTTCTTTCCTTTAGCACATGTGCATTATAGCATGATCATTAGCCTTTACTTATAAAGCGCCACAAGATTCCCCAACAATGTACAATTCCTAAGAAGGCAGAGGTTCAGAAATTGAGTACCTCCATTGCTCCATTTCTGAACCTGTGCCCTCTTTGGAATTGTATATTGCTGGGGAATCTTTTGGTGCTTTATAAGTAAAGATGAAATTAAGACCTGGCCAAGATAGCAGTTTTCCCCTCCACTGATGGATGGTCACCTGTTTTTTTTTTTGTAGTAAGATTTGGTGGGGGCTAGCATCCACCAGGCCCTTAGACTCTCTCCAAGACCTAGGCAGCTGCCTAGAATTGTCTTGTGGATGATCCGACTCTGCGCAGCTTACAAATGTGACATGCACAACCGGAAAATCATGACATAGGAGTGGTAAAGGACTTTCTCCACCAGTCTACTACTTAGCTTGCTGCCCCTTAACTCAAATAATAACTATCAAACATAGTACACTAATACAATAATTGAAATAACACAGCAACTTTGTCTAGACAGCTCTGATGATCATAGCATTCTCTTCTGTGGAATGCTTCCCTGGTGTCACATTCTACTGTGGTAAAATGTGGAATGAGCCCCTACTAGGAGATCTTGCATGGTGAAGACATGGCTGGAAGAATAAAACTTCACTTCAGCACAGACATCTCATCCTCCTATTCTTTGCATGCAGACCCGTTACTCTGTATGCATTTTACTATGCTCCAGTTAATTCATCCTATTTTTTTTCTTTACATAGATCACTGGTCATGAACTACAACACATCACAAGACGCCAAGAGGAGAGGAACACAGAGAGAGCCTGGGGGAGTAAAATTCCTCCAAGATTCCTCCCTGGAAATGAACCAAGATGTGATATAAACCTAGAAAAGCAAGGTTGTTTTTCAGGATATTGCATTTCTCAACTATTTTTTGCTAAAAGCTGTGCCAAAAACACTTTCCATTTATTGCATTAGTAAAATAGTAACAAATGTCCATAGTACACGTGTGCCTCTGTCCCTGCAAAGTCTCCTTTATGCTCAGCGTAACCCTTCATATAAAAATGCAGCCAAAAAGTCAATAAAGTGTTCGGTAACATGTTCCATATACATGTATCTAAGGAATATAAAAGGTTTGTGTTTTTTTACAGTTCACTGTAACAACAATAGCTGGAATTACCATATATGGGACAAAACTAATTCTGTTAAACTAGTTATGTCAGTGTTTGGCCTTTTTTCATTCAGGAGATGGAAAATTGCATAGTTACCAACAGTGTGATATAGTTTTCAGGAATGCTGAATGTTATTGCCCGTGGAGATGATCCATTTATTCTAAAGAAAGTCTCCTCAAGGGGGACTCGGGGAGAGGTATTCGAGTGATCTGACCAAGTAAATGGTTTGTAAAGCTGGTACATAAGGTGTAAACAGTGATGCTCAGATACCCGCAATCACAAATCAGAATCAGAATTTGTTTATTCGCCGAATGTGACAGATATCACACCCGGAATTTTTTGTGATACACACGGCATGGATAGCGGCAAGATTCAGGCATCAGAAAAACATTACACATAACACACATATTAAAGAGTAATAAGCATAACAGCATACTAAAAACATTCTTCAAGATACGCGGGCTTGCACCCGAGAATCGGAAAGTGACCTGGATGTCAGCCAACGACTCTCTCCCTTACAGGAAGCGCTAGGCAAACCCAGCCAGGCATTTAGAGGTAAGCTTGTTGGTGTGTATCTCGCTGTCCGCAAAGCAGACGTCTGGGACACACTGGTCTTATGCCTCTGGTGTGTTGTCTGACGTACAGTCAGATACGGGAGTCGAGAACCCGTTCCGTAACCTAGTAGATGCACCGATCAGGTCATGTTAACCTGCTCTTTGCACCATCCTGTTGAGGGAGGTGTCATGAATGATACGGAAGTCGAGACGTTTATCGATTCCGTATCGTTCTACAAAGCAGAGTTGTTCGGCGTTCACTGAGCGCAAATGTTACCTTACTGCTATTTGGTGTCATTTGGTCAAACATCGGCCACAAGTTACAAATCTGCCCTCGGATTCGCTGTGCACCAATCCAGACAGAAATGGCGCAGGTTATTGGTAAATTGTGTAATTCTGGGCTTGTACAAACTCCTGCCTATCAGTCTCCGCAGGATTCAAAACCGCCCATGTTTTACTAAAGGACAGCCCACGAAGTCAGATTTTATAAAAGTCTGGTCCATCGGCGACCATTTTAGTTCTCCACATTCCACCGACCAGAAACTGTCTCCATGCATGCGTGTAACGATTGGCGTCAGCTAAACAGATTTTCTGATTATTGGTGATCTGCAGTATCACCAATAATACAGACGCTATACCTGATTATGTGGTGATCTGCAGAATCACCAATAATGCTAGTATAGCCAGACACAGGACTACCAAGGTGAGATAGTGTTTGGTGCAACATTAATGAGGAAGATAAGGTCTCCCGAGGAGCGGGAGACTACAGACAATACTGCAGCCAAGGATCACCTGAAGAGCAGGTGAGTCTGGCTGTACAACAGTTAAGGAACCCCTGAGGAGCAGGAGCTACGGGCGTGCTGCAATGTTGATCGCCTGAGAAGCAGGCGATTCAGACAGTACTGAAGCCAGTGGACACCTGAGGAGCAGGTGCCACCGATAGCTGCAAGCTAATCACCTGAGGAGCAGGTATTTGCCGACAGTACTACAATAAAGCTTCACCTGAGGAGCAGGTGATTGCTACAGATCCCTCACCAGTGGCTAAGCCCACTGGCGAGGATAGAAAGGTCAGACAAGCAGAGTAGGCAACGTACGGACAGACAAGGTACAAAGACAGAAGGCTGATTCAGTGTTGTGTTCAGGCAGGGTCGGCAACGTGAATCAGATAGGCAGAGGTACAGAGTTAGCTAGCAGGAGAATAGTCAAGGAAGGCAGAAGGTCATAACAGATAATACAATGTAATTAGTACTTTAAGCTATCAACAGAATCTGGCTAAGTGTGGATTCCCAGCTCCGGCTGGTTCTGGCACACTTTGGGATCTGACTAAGGTCCGAGCGCTCACACGTAAGCATTCGCAACAGCAGACACCGGGCAACTGACAGTCTGGTACTTTATATACTAAGTTACTCCGCAGCGCCGCCCCAGCCACTCAGCCAATCCGAAGTACTGTTGGAGTCAGCTGATTTGACAGATCAGCTGACTCCCCTTCTATTCGCATAAAGGTCCTGTCGCATGGCGCGCGCACGCGTAGCCCTCAATCTATGTGCAATGGAAGGACCGGGCAGATGACCAGCATTAACTGCGCGGCAGAGGCCGCCGGCTGATACGCGGAGACAGGCGCCATGCCGCCTGTCTTCGCAGCGGCATCTCCGCTATTCCTTACAATGTGTTCCAGAAGGACCAAATGTATGCTTTGCTTCAAGGACTTTTTGATCTCAATGCCTGCATTTGAACTGGACTTTATTTCATTCAATATCTCACAAGGACTGCTAAGTTAAGGCAGGGGTCACACTTGTCTTTCAGTTTCTACACTTTGCAGAAAACTAAAAGACAAGTGTGACCCCTGCCTTACAGCAGCTAATGTCATTTATAGAGAAAACTGACAAATTGCGCAAGATGTCAGTTTTTTTTCTGCTTGCGAAATCTGCATTAAAGTGTGACCTTGCTTATTTATTAATAATAGTTCTCAGTTGAAGTCAGTTTTTCTGTGCAGAAAACGCGTACGAAAGTCGGTAAGTGTGACCCCTGCCTAAGTAAACTTTTCACAATTTTTCCCTTTTATTTTAAGCTTTGTGTTTATATGTTAATTGGTGTATGTAAATGTGTGTAATGCATTTTTGTTATTAAACCTTTAAAAATTGTTTTACGGTTATGACTTGTTCCTGAACATACACAAAAGTACTTACTCCTCCGAAAACGTTACCTTGTGTTCTAGAGTATCTCGTATTTACAACATGTATGCTTGAATCGGGCACAGATAGATAGATCTGGCGCCGATCCCTGCATACAGCTAATGGTTAAGTTACAGTGTTCTCAGTGTGTTAATTTAGTTACAGTCGTGCGCTGACTCGCACGTGGTGGCAAGCATTTGAATTGTATGTGTGTGGTGAATCCTTTAGAGTCAGAACGCTCCTCTCGGCTAGTCGGTTCATAGATTGCGAATCCACATATGGGCATCTATGTGCAAAGTGACAGCGAGACCGAGTTTCTGAATCTGAGCGATTGACCCAATCAAGGATCAGCCCTTGCAGTTCTTGATAATTCGAGTAAATCCGGCCACGGCAGAATCGAAATCCGGATACACAGTGATCGTGATCTGGATTTAAATCGGAGCTCCGAATTTGACTTGGATTTTAGCCATGATTACATGTAGAGTCCGTGATCATGGCCGTGATCACGGATTTGATTTTAACGTTAATAGCAAAGCCCCCATACATGCTACAATCACCAAAATTGCATGGATTATAAAGGTGATCAGTGGCTACAAATGAAAAAAAAAATTCAAAAATAACTTTTTATTTTTGAGAAAATCTATTTTAATGTTTCAAATGAAAAAGTATTTGTGATTAAAAACCTGCCAAAACCTGCTGACTTTAGCGGTTAATAGCAAAGCCCCCTTACATGCTATAAACACCAAATTTGCCAGATATGTTAAGAAGAACAGAGAATAAAGCCAGCGCTCACCACATGGGCTGCATTTGAATGACTTACAGTATCACCTCATGTGCACCACTTACATAGCCCAAATACACACTCAGCAATCAAACAGATGCAAAACATATGCATAATTAAATACTTACCATGCAAACAGGAAAGCACTATGGGAGCTGCTAACCTGGTAGTTACAAAATTATGGAAACAAATACAGGTAGAAGGCTGCGCATCCGTGACCTAATACTACAATTGAATGGTTAATCGCTGAGGCGTACACCGCCCCTCCTGGACTAAAATTGCACGCCCCGCATCCAAACAATGCAATACTGGTTTATGGAGAAAGTTTAGCTTCCATTATAGTTTGCATGCAAAATACAATCTACTAGAATTTTCAGTCCAGGAGGGGCGGTGTAGGCCACAGCGATTAACCATTCAATTGTAGTATTAGGTCAGGGATGCGCAGCCTTCTACCTGTATTTGTATGTTAAGAAGAACAGTGGTAACAAGAGGAATTTTTTTTTTTCCAAAAGACCTTACAGTTTTTGAGAAAATTGATTTTAAAGTTTCAAAGGAAGTTTCAAAGGAAAAAAGTATACATGTAAATGCGGTAAATACATTAACTGTCATTTACCGCATTTCATTGTATACTATTTTCCTTTGAAACTTTAAAATAGATTTTCTCAAAAACTATGATCTTGGCTAAATCCATGATCACGAGCCGGATATGGACCCTGGTCACGAGTGCACTCAGAACTGAATCCGTGGTCGAGAGGCAATCACGAATTCGGATCTGACATCGTGATCAGGAAAAACAGCTTGTGATCACTGGTTACCCGTGATCATGAGGCAATGGAGAGCAACACTGGGTGTAAACAACTGATATCTACCTGATATTCATCATTTGCTACCTTGCCACAGTGCCCCATCAGATATTAGATCAGATCTCAGCAGAGATCCAGTTGCATATTCCTCCCCTTGCTACAGCTGTTGGCTTTGTACTGTTCACACAGCACAAACTATGAAGTATGGCTCTTGTGCCACCCCTGCCTGCCAAGCACTCTGCTCAGTCTCACAGAGAGAACTAATGAAATGATTGATGAGGGCTTCAATTTCTAATATTTTTTTTGTTAATTTACTACTTATATAGACTCTAACATCTAGTTTATTAGATATGTCTTGTAGTGCAATCCCCCCGATTCCCCGTTTATATGTTACCCCCCCCCCCCGGATTCAGCAATGGCGCAGCCTCCCGGCACAGCTCCGGTCTCTCTATGGGGAGGATCGGGTTTGCGCATGACGTCAGCGACATCATGACGTCATATGCGATCCTCCCCATGGTGAAGACCGGAGCTGTGCCGGGAGGATGGATCCAGGGGGGGTAATGTATGAACGGGGGAGCGGCGGTGGCTGAATTACAGCAACAGCTGGTGGCCAAATTCCTGAGCTGCGAAAACTAGGAGGGGGAATAGCATTAATGCCACCCAGGAGTTTGCCTGCAGCAGAATGAGCCATCTTTTGCATGAAATTTGCCTTTTCAAATGTATGCTTCAGGGGTGTTATAGGTGGCAGGTTAATTTAGGTTGCAGGTTAAGGTCAGTTGCATATTTGTGAACAAAACTGTCAAAATGACATTGCCTACATCAGGGCTTTTCAACCCTGTCCTCAAGTACCACCAACAGTGCATGTTTTGTGGAAATCCCCACAGGTAGTTAATCAGCTCTGCTGAGACACTAATTACCTCACCTGTGTATGTTTGTGGTTTTCTGCAAAACATGTACTGTTGGTGGTACTTGAGGACAGGGTTGAAAAGCCCTGGCCTACATCACATTCAATGTAATTATGTGTGGTTGTATTAGAATCTGAGCATGGGCACCAATCCACACATGCTGAACTCCACCTAAGGATTTTGGAAATTGGAACCACACCCCCTTGGGTCACAGAGGAGAGCCACAGTGACATGACCCACATAATAGGGTAGCAGGGTACCAACTATTCTGTGCGCCATATGCACTATATCCATACCTATGTGCAACAGGCTTACATTCACTTTTAGCATCTAGTATACAGATGTAGCTATGATGAATTTATGATGATTAAACTTAATTTGTAAAATGATAACATATTACGCAGCGCTGTCCAATAGGTACAGGAGACAATACAATGTTGAACAATATAACATTACAGCGTTAAACAATAGTACACAAAATAGTGAAACACAAAAGTGCACAAATTGCAAGGTAGGGATGAATATAGAAGAAGAGTCACTGAATCCATATGGTGATGGAGAAGAGCACACAGAGAAAAGGACCGTGCCAAAAAGGCTTACACTCTAAGGGGTGGAAGAGTGGGAACCGAGCAGATGGATCTAAACGCCCCTTCTCCACCACTACAGTACACGGATTGCTTCACTATGGCCCACATGTGACACAAGGGGATGTGGTTCTAATGGAATGGTAAAGGGAACTTAGGAGTTTGCATTATGATGCCCAGGAAGAAATCATCACCTATCAAGTAGTACAGCCTGGACTTTGAAGCTGAAACAGTGAGTAATTTAATAAAGAATCCAAACTAAGGCTTTGTTACACAATCACAGGGTACCATGCAACCAAAGAGGAAACATCCAAGACTCAGCTGCAGTTTAAAGGAGTTCTTTCGCGAAAAAAGTAGGCAGTTAAAAAATGTGACAGATGACAGGTTTTGGGTCAGTCCATCTTTTTAAGGGGGATTCTCAGGGCTTTCTTTGTGTTCAACAGCATTTCCTGAACAACAGTTGCAAAATTTAACTGACATAATAGTGTGCAAGTGATTAGGGAGGCCGGCTGGTATCTTGCTATTCTGGCAGTTAAACTGCTGTTCAGGAAATGCTGTTGAAAACAAAGAAAGCCCTGAGAATCCCCCTAAAAAGATGCACTGGCCCAAAACCTGTCATCTGTCACATTTTCTAACTGCCTACTTTTTTCGCGAAAGATCCCCTTTAAAGGGATGTTATGTCAATAAATCATAAAAAATAAAACATTTGGGCCCAGTAGAGGTTTTTAGGTGTTAAAGAATTAACAGTAATTGATTGCCTGAAATTTTGGGGATTTTCTCTTCTCTGGACACTTGCATGTTGGACTTTGCAGGAGAAGATGTTCTCCTACATTGTGCACTTGTTGCACCACAGTTTTTTCTACCAAACACACGCATTGTACTCTGTGCCATGTAAACTAAGCCCAATCCTCTCCCAGGGCTACTAAAAAAGAAAGCCTAAAGAACATAAAAATACACAAAATTTCACTTTGGCTTGGGGAATAGTTTTGTTTATTTGGGGAAAAAAAGATAAGTTCATCTGAAAACACCTTTCTTTTTAATGAGGTTTCTGAGACAAATGACCGCAGTAATTGTTTTCACATGCTTAACTGCATGGAAATCTCGTCTAAGACAATGGCCCCCGTTATAATGTTCTCGACAGTTACTACAAATGAACAACAACATTGAAGTTAGCACATCCTTCTTCCAGCTGTCCTGCCATCTAGGAACTACACGGATGTGCTTTTCCCTAATAATTCTCTGGTAACATCTGCTACCAAACATGCTGACAGCCAGATGTTGAGGTTTATAATCACAGACAGTGAACCAGGGCTACACATCCTGCCGTTTAAGTACTCTACTAACCAAGCATGACTTGTATGTTCATCAATTACTCATCTATTCATAGTTGTTCCTTTTTTTTTGTCGAGCTGGCCTTGTTTTCCACATTTCTGAACTTAGCTTGACTGGGAACATTTATATGTACACCTGCTCATTACACGCTGTAGTTCCAATCTGTTCCTCACTTACCGCTTATGAAAGGATCATAATGATTTGCTTAAAATTATTATAGAGTCTTTTATCTGTCCTGGAACGTCTTGTTTGGTCATGGCAAATAGCAGACAATATAAATGTTTCCACATTTCCTGAGGCAGTTCGAATGTTTATTAAAGGAAACATTGGGGCTGACAATCAATCTAACGCGTTAAACGGTTTATAAAATTGCAGACCTTAACTTTGAAGATGTAAGCTGTACCTTAACAATAACTAAAAGTCTTTCACTGATTCTTATTTCAAAAAAGCTACCTATAGATGTCAGATGGCTGTCACATGACTGGCCAATTTACAGAAACAGTGTGAAGTCTGCAGGCCTACCTGGCAAGATCTCAATGCCCTGCCTGACATTTTACCACTGGCCTACTTGGGTAATGAACCAGTTGATCATATTTTAGATTTTTTTTTACAGACAATTATTGTTATTGTCCCCTTTCACCCGGCAAAAACTCTGTTGAAAGTCTTCTGCAGCTTTCCCACTTCCTGCTCTCTGGAGAAGACCATGCATGGTTGGCTAAATGTATACTAGTCTTTTAATTTAACAACTGTCCGGAATGGGATTGTGTGACCACTACATACCTATAGCTGGTTTAACATGATCTGAATAGTTGAGAACAACATGGATGCAATTTGATTTAGAATTTTAGTAACTGACAATCATATTTTCAGGGTTAAAATGTGAATACGAAGCTCAGGCCTGGTCCACCCATGATGCCAAGTGAGGTGACTTCTTCAGGTGGCAGAAGTCTGGGGGCAGCACAAGGCAGAAACAGGAAGTGAAGAGAGTGCCTGGCCAACCTATACTGGGGGGCAACTGTACATCTGGTTAAGCAATACTGGGGGCAACTGTACCTAGCTACCGATGCTGGGGGTACCTATACCTGGCTACCTACCTATACTGAGGGTGTTTTTGGTGGTGCTTAGCTATAATATGTGGTGCAAATTGTCGGTGCTGTGCAATCATTCAAATTTGGGGGGGGGGGGGGGGAGGGAGAAGGGTGCGCATCCTCACAAGGCAACAAAAATTGTAGAACCAGCCCTAATGAAGCTCGGTTCAGGCCTTGGTGGTGCATTGCATTGCATCTTGAGTCATTCCTGGTGAATGACTCGGGTTGTGCCTTCAGAACAGGCTATGCTACGTTGCACTAAGAGGAACTACAGCATAAATGAAGTGAAGCTAAGTAGTAAGAAGATGCAGTAAAGGAAGTAGAAGTAACCCACTGAAACTAGGTAAGCTGTTGTATACAAGCTTCCTAAGGGTTAACTTGCAAAGTCACCCGGAGGGTGTGGACCAACTACACATCACCTCACAGGACCTTGCTATTATTATTATTATTATTTATTGTATTTATAAAGCGCCAACATATTACACAGCACTGCTATTGGCACATGTGAGCATGTGGTTGATAAGACACTCTGCGCAGCCGTAAATGTTGCTAACCCTATATGGAACTTCCTTCCGCCATACCATGAAACAATGTTATGTGTTCCCGCTTAGTTTGTTTACCTCTTTGCCGACCTACACCAAGTCCCCATTAAACATAAGCAAAATGTTCCACTAAACCATCAGAATTATGGTCTCTTACCAGTACTGTGTTGACTTTTTAATATATATTCATATGATCCTAAAACGCATAAAAGCCTTAAAGCAAATCTATATCAAATCTGTAGTGATAAAAAAGGAAGACGCTTACCTATGGAGAGGGTCTGGATCCTAGGGAGCTTTCCCTGTCCCCTCTTGATGTTCTTGATCCCTCATTGTCCCATGTATAGTACTGAGCCACCTGTCTTCAGGAGCACTCAGGTGACACAACTCCCACAAAGCCTTCTGAGGGTTCCCAAAGGCGTATTCAACCAGTTGGTTGAATACATGCAATGGGGGTGACAGCGCTCAAACGAGGGGACTGATAGGGCACAGGGAAGGCTCAATAGGATCCAAACCCTTCTCTCTGCATGGGTAGTTATCTGACTTTCTTTTTCCACACTTCAGTTTAATTTAATGGATTCAACAATAACTATTCAAGACTAAATTTCTCTTGTACTTGAAAGCCATTCATTAACCATCTTTCGAATGATCTGGTAACAGTAGCAAGAAAAGCAATTTGCTACTAAAGAACATTCCCAGGCATTTCCATTGTGAATTGTATATCGCTTGCCAAAAATTGCTATAAAAATGTTCAAACATTGCTATTCACTAGTGCTTTTTAGTGAGAAAGAGGCCTCACATGCATTTTGTGACAAAACTGCAATAAACTCAAACAATTAGCAACTCATTGGTTGTCTCTATATAGGCCGGGTTCACACTAGGACGCAAACACAGTGTATGTATGAACGATAAGCGAATCCCCTCAGGATGTGAGTGATTGCCCTGGCATCTGTAAGGGACTCACCTGTCATCGGTTCCAGCGTCGCCAGGGGTGGCTTGCACAGCGGAGTTCAGCCACGAGCTTCTTTTTCCGACTCTCCCGGCGGCATCCCCAGCACCCCTGTGGTGGGCAGTGAACATGCGCGTCCCGTCCATCCCTCTAGATGGGCGCGCGTCTCAGAGCCGATCTTATGCTCTGAGACACCGGCGATCATAGTGTCAGCTAATAGTTTAGATCTGCTGACACTTAGGCAGGGATTCTGCCTAGTGATTGGTTGTTGGATGTTGGGCCAGCCTCTGATTGGGGGCCTGACTGTATATTAGCAGTGCTGGTTCATTTGCTCACTGCCCGTGATAGCAATCAGTACGCTGGTGCTTGGCACTCTGTCACTCTGTGATATTATTATTGTTATTGTATATTTTTGCGACTGCCTGACTGACTTTAGTTATTGACCACAGCCTTACTGATCATTCTCTTGCCTACTCCTATTGTACCTCAGCCATCTGATCTCCGTGTATGACCCTAGCCTGTTAATCAACCTAGCCCTTGTCTCAGCCTATTGTACCGCAGCCATCTTATATCTTGTGAATGACCCTAGCCTGTTAAACGACCTAGCCTTTGTCTCAGCTTTTTGTACCATAGTTATCTGATCTCACGTGTATGACCCTAGCTTACGTTTTTGATTACGACTAATCTGAGCCTCAGTCAGGGCCGGCCCTAGACTTTTTGCCGCCTGAGGCAAATTTTTAAAAAATTGCCACCGCCGCCCCTCCCCCCCCTCGGGGGGGAGGGGGGCGCTCTGGGGGGCCGCCGAGCTGGAGGGGTAGCTGGCAGGACGGGGGTATTGGGCCAGCGGCGGGGAGGGGGGTCGGACCCCCCCTCCCTCGCCTGGGTCCCCCGTCCTCCGCTCCCCTCCAGCCTAAATAGACGCAGCCGTATGTGTAAGAGGCACGGGCGGGGAGGACACTCACCTCTTCCTAGCATGCGCTCCACTGACATCACTTCCTGCAGTGTTGCAGGAAGTGATGTCAGTGGAGCGCACGCTGGAGCGAGGAAGAGGTGAGTCTCCTCCCCGCCCGTGCCTCTTACACATACGGCTGCGTCTATTTAGGCTGGAGGGGAGCGGAGGACGGGGGACCCAGGCGAGGGAGGGGGGGGTCTGACCCCCCTCCCCGCCGCTGGCCCAATACCCCCGTCCTGCCAGCTACCCCTCCAGCTCGGCGGGCCGGCTCCCCGCACCCACGGACGGGCGGGTGCCGCCCCTGGAAATTTGCCGCCTGAGGCAAAAGTTTCACCCCGCCTCATGAGCGGGCCGGCCCTGGCCTCAGTGTATACACCTAATACCAAGCGTGATATTATCACGGGCCCAAAAACTATACTTATGGAGGAGTTGCAACGTCAGGTTATGCTCCTCACAAGGGCTGTGAACCAACTCACTCAGACAGTAGCTGCTCAGCAGGAACAACTGAATCAGTTGGCTAATGCGCCACCACGTGCTGAGGCTTATGCAGCTCATAACGAGCAACCTGCACCTCCTCCTGCTCCTTATATACCTATGGAGTCCAAAATGCCTCTTTTCCTGAGAAATTCTCAGGCTCACTCAACTTTAGCAACTTTCTAAATAGTTGTTTGACTTATTTTGAAGTTTGGCCTAGGTCGTCGGGGTCAGAGTCTCAAAAAGTTTCCTTGATTAAGTCCTCGTTACAGGGAGATCTGCAAACTTGGGCGTACAGCCTACCCCCTGAAGATGAAGAATTATCTTCAGTAGATAACTTTTTTAAAGCTATGTCTGTGATTTTTCTTGGATCCCAATATAACCACTACAGTGGTTCGTAAATGAAGAGATTTACGAAAGGGTCGGCGTACAATTGAGGAGTACGCTGCCGAGTTTAGACGGTGGTCAGACTCTCTGACTCCATAAATTACATTTTAGTTTCAAAGAATTTTATTAAGAAATTCAATAGAAAACTTACAGCTTTTAGTTTTTTTCCCTTAGCAAAGGGTGTCTTTCAGTTTAGCAGCATAACATACAAACATATAAACAAACAAAAAATAGTATGCAGGTCAGTTGTTATCTAACAATGCAGGATAACCGCAAGGGCGGGCATAGCCCCTAGAAGGTGAGAGCACAGGACCTCAGTCCTAGAGACCCAGAGGCTGAGAGCCATGGTTGCCACGTGCGTGTAAAGGATAGCGTTGTATCATTTATTATTGCTAGCAATCTTTCAGATATAAGTATATCCATAATGATGGCATCCGTCATTTCGAATGAAAGATTGGGTTTTAACCACTGGCGAGCTACGTGCAGACGAGCCGACTTTGCCACATGCTGAGCCAATCTGTGCTGTGGGTATTTCCATCTCTGGGGTTTATGTCCTAATAATAATTGGAGGGGATCTGGAGGTATGGATATCTCAAGTGCTGTGCCTATGGCTGAAGCCACCTGGGCCCAATACTTCTTTGCTGTTGGGCAGAACCACCATATATGCGCAAAATCGCCTACCTGTCCACACCCTCTAAAGCATAAGCGGGAGTTTTCCTTGGATATAATATGCAGTTTCTGAGGGGTTATATAGGTTCGATGTAAAATGTTATAATTGGTCTCAATGTGTGTGAAGTAATTACTTCCCCTGGCTAGTGTAAGACAACATTTGGACCATTGTTTTAAATAAGTTCCTGTCCCAGATCCTCCTCCCAGGCTACCATAGATGGAAGTTTGTATATTTCCAGAGGTTGGGATATGATGGAATATAGATAAGATATAATTTCGCCCTCCAGCGGTCTCCGACCACACCAGTGCTCATATATAGTGCGCGTTGTAGGAATAGGGTTCGATTGTATGAGAGCTTTTAGATAATGGTAAATCTGAACAGCTCTAAAGCTTTCAGTAGGTGGAAATGTAGTGTGCGAGCAGAATGTAGACCAATCTGGAAATTTTTCGTTGATAAGAAAATTTGCCAGTGTGAGGAAGTTATGGGAGACCCACCAATGGAATGGACGTGGGTCCCATCCTGGCGGGGAAATCCGGATTGCCAAACACTGGCATTTGGGTAGGAATTACAGATTGCAGTTTTTTATTAAATCTCAGCCTTTGCCAAATAGAGAGTGAATGGGCTGATAGGGGTGATTGTTTTTTGTATTTTACCGGAGATAGGCGTGGAGACCACTGAAGGGCCGCTAGGCTAATTGGTGATAATAGATCATCTTCTATTTCAGCCCAGAGTGGCCTGTTATGGGTAGCATGTATCTGTGCCATCTGGGCTATTTGAGCCGCTCTATAGTAACTGAAAAGATCAGGGACCCCCAATCCCCCCCTCTCCCTATTAAGATACATAACTGATTGTCTTATTCTACTCTTTTTATTATTCGAGATGAACTTAAAAATTGAAGTTTGGAGGTCTTTTAAGGAGGCTTTAGTTACGTGTATCGGGAGCGATATAAATTACATTTTGGTCAGTCACCCTGACCCTAAAACCCTAGAAGACGCCATAACATTGGCCATACGAGTTGACAGACGGGTCAGACAGCGACGTCAGGATAGGGTTCAGTCGATCCGAGGGGTGGCTCCCCCTGCTGGCAGTCATGTTTTTCCTTCGGGAGAAGAGCCAATGCAGATAGGGCTTTCCAAACTGACTCCTTCGGAAAAACTTAGGAGACGTAACAAAGGCTTGTGTCTTTATTGTGGGGTCAAGGGGCACATAGCTAAAGACTGTCCTGCTAAGAGAAAGCCGGAAAACTCCAGCGCCTAAGTCAGGTTGGGGAACCTCAATTGAGCGATCTGACTTTTCCCCTGAAAATTAAAAAAAAATTGTTACCGGTAACTGTACATTACAAGGACAAAATGTATCATTGTCAAGCGTTCATTGATTCTGGAGCAGCGGGTCATTTCCTTGGCTCCTCCTTTGCTTCTGAGCTCGGTATTCCTGCTTTATCTATGCAGGACAAAATCTTTGTAACTGCTATTGACGACTCCCCTCTTCAGGCCAATCAACCCGTTTCAATCACACCTGAAGTTTCTCTGCAGGTAGGAGAACTGCATCTTTAAAATCTGCAGCTCTACCTACTTAGAATGCCTTTTATTCAGTTGGTTCTGGGTCTTCCTTGGCTGCAAAAACACAATCCACATATTGATTGGTGTACTAGTCAATTGACTAAGTGGTCTTCATTTTGTATAAAAAAAACTGTCTGAAAGCATTACCTGTACACATCACCGAAATAAAGATTGAAAAATTGCCCTCTTGTTATCAAGAATACTCTGATGTATTTTCTCCCCAGGCTGCTGATAAGCTTCCCCATCACAGGTCTTATGATTGTCCTATAGATCTGTTGCCTGGTACGATGCCTCCACAAGGGCATTTGTACAATCTTTCCGGCCCTGAAACTTTGGCTATAAAGGACTACATTAAAGAAAATCTAGACAAAGGGTTTATCCGTCTTTCTTCTTCTCCTGCCAGAGCTGGCTTCTTTTTTGTGCAAAAGAAGGATGGAGGGTTACACCCCCGTATTGATTATAGGGGTCTGAACAAGATAAAAAAAAATATCCCTTACCACACATTGACGATTTATGCGCTCAAGTTTCTGGGGCATGGATTTTCACTAAGCTAGATTTAAGAGGGGCTTATAATTTAGTAAGAATCAGACAGGGAGATGAGTGGAAGACAGATTTCAATACTCAGGATGGTCACTATGAGTATCTAGTCATGCCTTTTGGCCTCTGTAATGCCCCAGCTGTCTTCCAAGATCTAGTTAATTATATTTTCATAGATTTTTTAGGCAAATTTGTAGTGGTATATCTTGACGATATTTTAATTTACTCTGATTCACTGTCCAAGCACCGAGATCATGTAAAGTCAGTTTTGCAGAAATTGAGAGAAAATTCGTTATATGCTAAAATTGAGAAATGTATTTTTGAGGTCACCCAGGTTCCATTCCTGGGATACATAATCTCAGATACTGGTCTCTCTCTGGATCATGCGAAACTGACTGCAGTTTTGGATTGGCCACAGCCCAGGAGTTTAAAATTGCTCCAGCGATTCCTGGGCTTTGCCAATTTTTATCGAAAGTTCATTAAGAATTTCTCCACACTGGTAGCTCCTCTGACAGATCTGACCAAGAAGCATGCGGATCCAACCAATTGGTCTCCTAAGGTTTGTGAAGCCTTTTGGCACTCAAAGATTCCTTTTGTTCCGCACCAGTCTTGGTACATCCTAATTATTATTATTATTGAGTACTAGCTGGTCACCTGGCGTTGCCCCGGTATGTATTAGGCTAGTGTTAGCTCTGCCCACTTTTTCTAATCCTAACACACAATTAGTCAAGGATGACCTAGTTTGTGAGCTTTGCGGTCTTTGGCATCAATAATTGGCATTGAAATTAAATAAATCGAATTGGCTGTGGCTCCACTCCTTTGAAAATCAATAGGTGAATTTTGATTAACTTTTGTAGGCTCCACCCACTTTTATGAATATTAATCCCAGTCACCCAGTGACCAACTGTGCAAAGTTTAAGAACCCTGCCATTGACAGTGTAAGAAAAACAAAAGTTTGCTTTCTTAAAACAGAAAGAATTTGCGATAATTCAGGTTGGAGTGAGCCTAAAATGTCGCCCAGTGCATCACTGTTGAATATATGCAAATTAACCATTGTTACCCTTAAAAGCTAAACACACCTCTAGAACTGTGGAATGCAATGATGTGTCATTTTGTTAATTTGTACAGAGCCATAATAATCCGACATGCATACAGACTGTTTTGGATTGTTTGATCCTCATCAGTGCATGGCATGGATTAATTTGGCTCTATGCAGTAGGGCTTGTAACACCGAGAGGTACAGACTAACCAGCAAGCTCATGGTGACCTAGAACTCATTGGAGTGTGTAAGGACCCTTTTCCACTAGCAATCGCTAGCGTTTGCTGAATCGCAAGTGCAGGAAACTTCCCAGCGATTGCGTTCACGATTTTGCTATGCAATGCACTGCATAGCAAAATCGCGGCAAAGATCGCTCCGCGGTGCGATTGCGTTTGAGTCAAAAACGAATCGCGGTAGTGGAAATTACCTACCGCGATTCCTATGTTAAAAAGCAAACCGTAGCGATTTCAAAATCACTAGCGGTTTGCGATTTTGCGATTCAGCATCGCAAACGCCACTAGTGGAAAAGGGCCCTTAGGGACTACAATGGTCCTATAAGCCCCCTTACTAAGATGTTAAGAAAAACAAAAGTTTGCTTTCTTAAAACAGAAAGAATTTGCGATAAATCAGGTTGGAGTGAGCTTGAGATGTCTCCCAGGGCATCACTACTGAATATTTGCAAATTAACCATTGTGCCCTTAGAAGCTAAACACACCTCCAGTGTAACAGTGTAAGAATGGCTGCAGTTTACATTTTCCAGTGAAATTTGTATTTGTCTCCGTCCCCTTTTTGGTTATGGGAATAAAAAGTATCCTATACTTTATTCCAGGTAATGTACTATGTGTGTGCCAAAATTCAGTTTACATTCTAGCAGTGAAATTTGTATTTTTCTCCACTCACTGATGTCCTAATGTTTCCCGGGTATATATTTGGCTGCTGTTGGCTATGGCCACTTTTTCTAACCCTAACACACAATGGTCAATAGGCAATAACCAAGTTTGTGAGATTTGTGGTCTTTGGCATGAATAATTTTCATTGAAATAAAACACATCTGATTCACTGTTTGTGGCCCCACCCCTTTTCTAAATATTTAACCCCAGTCACCCAATGATCAACTGTACCAGGTTTGAGGCTTGTGCCATTAACAGTGCAAAAATGGCAGCAATTAAATATTTGCCTTGAACATCAATAGGTGAATTGTGATTGGTTTTTGTAGGCTCCACCCACTTTTCTGAATATTAATCCCGGTCACCCAGTGACCAACTGTGCAAAGTTTTAGAACCCTACAATTAATAGTGTAAGAATGGCTGCAGTTTACATTTTCCCAGTGAAATTTGTGTTTGTCTCCGCCCACTGATGACTTGGCATTGCCCAGGTATGTATTTGGCTGGTGTTGGCTCCCCCCACTTTTTCTAACCCTAACACAAAATTACTTAATGACCAAGTTTGTGAGCTTTGCTGTCTTTGGCGTCAATAATTTGCATTGAAATAAAATAAATATGATTGGCTGTGGCTCCACCCCTTTTCTGAATTTAAACCCCAATCACCCAATGGCCAACTGTACCAGGTACAGGTGATTAACAGTGCAAGAGGCTTGTGCCATTAACAGTGCAAGAATGGCATCAATTAAATATTCCCCTTAAAGATTAATAGGTGGATTTTAATTGACTTTTGTAGGCTCCACCCACTTTTCTGAATATTAATCTCAGTCACCCAGTGACCAACTGTGCAAAGTTTGAGAAGTGTAAGAATTGCTGCAGTTTACATTTTCTCAGTGAAATTTGTATTTGTCTCCGCTTACTGATGACTCGGCATTGCCCGATTATGTATTTGGCTGGTGTTGGCTGCGCCCACTTTTCCTAACCCTAACCTTAACACACAATTACTCAATTACTCAATGACCAAGTTTGTGAGCTTTGCGGTCTTTGGCATCAATAACCTGCATTAAAATGAAACAAATCAGATTGGCTGTTTGGGGCTCCACCCCCTTATATAAATTTAAACCCCAGTCACGCAATGATCAACTGTACCAGGTTTGAGTCTTGTGCCATTAACAATGCAAGAATGGCAGCAATGAAATATTCCCCTGAAAAAAACAATAGGTAATTTTTGAGTGTTTTTTGTAGGCTCCACCCACTTTTATGAATATTAATCCCAGTCACCCAGTAACCAACTGTGCAAAGTTTGAGAACCCTACCATTAACAGTGTAAGAATGGCTGCTGTTTACATTTTCCCAGTAAAATTTGTATTTGTCTCCGCCCACTTATGACCCTGCATTGCCCGCTTATGTATTTGGCTGGTGTTGGCTGTGCCCACTTTCCTAACCCTAACACACAATTAATCAATTACTCAATTACCAAGTTTGTGAGCTTTGCGGTGTTTGGCAACAATAATTTGCATTGGAATGAAACAAATCTGATTGTCTATTTGTGGCTCCACACCCTTTCTGAAATTGAACCCCAGTCACCCAGTGATCAACTATACCAGGTTTGAGGCTTGTGCCATTAACAGTGCAAGAATGGCAGGTTTGAGGCTTGTGCCATTAACAGTGCAAGAATGGCAGAAATATTCCCCTTGAAAATCGACCAACTGTGCACAGTTTGAGAACCCTACCATTAACAGTGTAAGAAAAACAAAAGTTTGCTTTCTTAACACAGAAAGAATTTGCGATAATTCAGGTTGGAGTGAGCTTGAGATGTCTCCCAGTATACCGCTGCTGAATATATGCAAATTAACCATTGTTACCCTTAGAAGCTAAACACACCTCCAGAACTGCTGGAATGCAATGATGTATCAGCTTGTTAATTTGCACAGATAATAATCCAACATGCATACAGGGCCGGATTTGTACTTCTTACCGCCCAAGGCCGACTATTACCAGCCGCCCCAACCGAAACCGTATCCTACCACCTCTCTCCACACACACCAATCCAAAAATTTTTGGGCCGATGGTGTCCACTATTGGGGCTAGTGCCGAGGTCTCCATGGCAACGTGAAGTGAATCAATCATGTCACACGGGAGAACTGGTCAATCAAGCGATCTACAGGTGATGGGCATGGTGGGAGCCATCCACCACACACACATAGTCAAAAGTGGCTCACAATTGGACATTGGGTGGGGTCAGCAACACGTAAAAGTGAGTCCTGTACCCACTGCTGTCTCCAGAGTAACAGCGCTGGCCAATCAATAATTAAGAAATGGGTACTGTGAGAGGCTGCCTTCTGTATTCTGTAATATTTGCTGGTGCTGCCTCTGGTCCTTTCATCCCCCACACCAAGTGCGTGAGACCCGGCCTTCTGTAACTGCCTGCAGCTGCTGCTATGTCATTGGACAAGGCCTGGCTTTTTGCTAGTCACACACTGTTCACAAACGTTTGGTTAACGGACTGCAGCTGCCTGTAGCACAGCACAGGCAGATGCCAGCTGGTACTAATAGTGCAGTTATCCTGACCACTTTCATTTGCTTGGACACTTGCAAATAATGCCCACTGTCTGCAGGCCGCCCCTTGTTTATCTGGTGCCCTAGGCCATGGCCTATGTGGCCTTGCCAGAAATCCGGCCATGCATGCATACAGACTGTTTTGGATTGTTTGATCCTCATCAGTGCATGGCATGGATTAATTTGGCTCTATGAAGTAGGGCTTGTAACACCGAGAGGTACAGACTAACCAGCAAGCTCATGGTGACCCAGAACTCATTAATCTTTAAGGGGAATATTTAATTGATGCCATTCTTGCACTGTTAATGGCACAAGCCTCTTGCACTGTTAATCACCTGTACCTGGTACAGTTGGCCATTGGGTGATTGGGGATTAAATTCAGAAAAGGGGTGGAGCCACAGCCAATCAGATTTATTTTATTTCAATGCAAATTATTGACGCCAAAGACAGCAAAGCTCAGAAACTTGGTCATTAAGTAATTTTGTGTTAGGGTTAGAAAAAGTGGGGGGAGCCAAAACCAGCCACATACATACCTGGGCAATGCCAAGTCATCAGTGGGTGGAGACAAACACAAATTTCACTGGGAAAATGTAAACTGCAGCCATTCTTACACTATTCATTGTAGGGTTCTAAAACTTTGCACAGTTGGTCACTGGGTGACTGGGATAATATTCAGAAAAGTGGGTGGAGCCTACAAAAACCAATCACAATTCACCTATTGATGTTCAAGGCAAATATTTAATTGCTGCCATTTTTGCACTGTTAATGGCACAAGCCTCAGACCTGGTACAGTTGATCATTGGGTGACTGGGGTTAAATATTTAGAAAAGGGGTGGGGCCACAAACAGTGAATCAGAAGTGTTTTATTTCAATGAAAATTATTCATGCCAAAGACCACAAATCTCACAAACTTGGTAATTGACTATTGACCATTGTGTGTTAGGGTTAGAAAAAGTGGCCATAGCCAACAGCAGCCAAATATATACCCGGGAAACATTAGGACATCAGTGGGTGGAGAAAAATACAAATTTCACTGCTAGAATGTAAACTGAATTTTGGCACACACATAGTACATTACCTGGAATAAAGTATAGGATACTTTTTATTCCCATAACCAAAAAGGGGACGGAGACAAATACAAATTTCACTGGAAAATGTAAACTGCAGCCATTCTTACACTGTTACACTGGAGGTGTGTTTAGCTTCTAAGGGCACAATGGTTAATTTGCATATATTCAGTAGTGATGCTCTGGGAGACATCTCAAGCTCACTCCAACCTGAATTATCGCAAATTCTTTCTGTTTTAAGAAAGCAAACTTTTGTTTTTCTTAACATCTTAGTAAGGGGGCTTATAGGACCATTGTAGTCCCTAAGGGCCCTTTTCCACTAGCGGCGTTTGCGATGCTGAATCGCAAAATCGCAAACCGCTAGTGATTTTGAAATCGCTACGGTTTGCTTTTTAACATAGGAATCGCGGTAGGTAATTTCCACTACCGCGATTCGTTTTTGACTCAAACGCAATCGCACCGCGGAGCGATCTTTGCCGCGATTTTGCTATGCAGTGCATTGAATAGCAAAATCGTGAACGCAATCGCCGGGAAGTTTCCTGCACTTGCGATTCAGCAAACGCTAGCGATTGCTAGTGGAAAAGGGCCCTTACACACTTCAATGAGTTCTGGGTCACCATGAGCTTGCTGGTTAGTCTGTACCTCTCGGTGTTACAAGCCCTACTGCATAGAGCCAAATTAATCCATGCCATGCACTGATGAGGATCAAACAATCCAAAACAGTCTGTATGAATGGTGGATTATTATGGCTCTGTACAAATTAACAAAATGACACATCATTGCATTCCAGCAGTTCTAGAGGTGTGTTTAGCTTTTAAGGGTAACAATGGTTAATTTGCATATATTCAACAGTGATGCACTGGGCGACATTTTATGCTCACTCCAACCTGAATTATCGCAAATTCTTTCTGTTTTAAGAAAACAAACTTTTGTTTTTCTTACACTGTCAATGGCAGGGTTCTTAAACTTTGCACAGTTGGTCACTGGGTGACTGGGATTAATATTCAGAAAAGTGGGTGGAGCCTACAAAAGCTAATCAAAATTCACCTATTGATTTTCAAAAGAGTGGAGCCACAGCCAATTAGATTTATTTAATTTCAATGCCAATTATTGATGCCAAAGACCGCAAAGCTCACAAACTAGGTCATCCTTGAGTAATTGTGTGTTAGGATTAGAAAAAGTGGGCAGAGCTAACACTAGCCAATTACATACCCGGGCAACACCAGGCGACCAGCTAGTTTATTAATATAGTGCCAAATCTTACGCAGCGCTGTACAGAGAATATAGTCCTGTCACTAACTGTCCCTCAGAGGAGGTCACAATCTAATCCCTACCATAGTCGTATGTCTATGTATGTATCGTGTAGTGTATATATTGTAGTCTAGGGCCCCTTTTTTGTTAGGGGGAAGCCAATTTACGTTTCTGTATGTTTTTGGGCTGTGGGAGGAAACCGGAGTGCCCGGAGGAAACCCACACAGACACGGGGAGAACATACAAACTCCTTGCAGATAGTGTCCTGGCTGGGATTTGAACCGGGGACCCAGCGCTGCAAGGCAAGAGCGCTAACCACTAAACTGTAATTACTTAAATAACGGACCAACGTCTAATGAGACTAAAAGACGAAGAAAGAAATAGGTATATAATCAACTAACCAATGTCTTCACATGCACCATGTCAACATATATAATAATAAACAACAAAGCGCTAACCACTACGCCACCGTGCTGCCCATAAATGTCCTAATGTCCTGTTACCTTTTTTTGTTGAGGTAGATGCCTCTGAGATTGGTGTGGGAGCCATTCTCTCCCAGTACCCTGTTCAACCTGAACGTTTGCATCCCTGTGCTTTCTTTGCTAGGAAGTTTTTCCCTGCAGAAAAAAATTATGATATAGGGAATAGGGAACTGTTGGCAGTAAAGATGGCATTTGAGGAATGGAGACACTGGTTGGAGGGTGCTGAGCACCCCATGACAGTTTATACTGATCATAAGAATCTGGAGTACATTGAAAAAGCTAAGAGACTCAATCCCAGACAGACACGTTGGGCGCTGTTCTTCTCTTGTTTTAATCTTATTATAAAGTATAAGCCCGGCGCTAAAAATGTGAAAGCTCATGCTTTGTCCCGATGTTTTGAACCTGACACATTTCAAGCAATTCCTCCAAAATCTATTTTACCCAAACATTGTGTGGTAGCTGTGACTAGCATCCATCTATCTCCAGACCTCTCTCAATCGTTAGTGCCGTTTCAAGAGGATTGGCCTCCAGAAAAAACACCTGCTCTGTTGTTTGTCCCTATTCATCTTCGGTTGCAGGTTCTGGAACAACGTCATAACTCAAAACTATCGGGGCATCCGGGTGAAACCAAGATCTATGATTTGCTGTCACGTCATGTCTGGTGGCCGTCCTTAAAGTGAACCAGAGACAAGCACCCTCATGTATTTTTCCATAAATATCAATGGGAACATTAGAGAAAACACCTACCCTGCTGTCTGTTTCATTTTTTAACTGTTCAGCTTGCTTCTAATCAGCCCTGATAAAATCCCCGACTGAACATTCACTCTCAGGGCCCTTTTCCACCAGCGCGTTTGCGCTGGCTGAATCGCAAAAACGCAAACCGCTAGCGATTTTACAATCGCTACGGTTTGCTTTTTAACATAGGAATCGCGGTAGGTCATTTCCACTACCGCGATTCGTTTTTGCCGGGAACGCGAACGCGCGGCGGAACGATATTTGCCGCGATTTTGCTATGCAGTGCATAGCATAGCAAAATCGCGGCCGCGAACGCCGGGGAATCGCCGGTAATTGCGATTCAGCAATCGCTAGCGTTCAGCGTGAACGCTAGCGATTGCTAGTGGAAAAGGGCCCTCACTTTGCTATAATGACTCAGCTATAATGATTCCTGAGCAGAGCCACAAGGAAGCAAACTTGGGCTTGAAAAGACACAAGAGAACACAGACTCAGCTATAAAAATTCCTGAGCAAAGCCAGACTGAATGCTCAGTTGGGAATTTTATCATGCCTGATTAGAAGCAAGCTGAACAGTTAAAAATGAAACAGAAAGCAGGGTAGGTGTGTTCTCTAATGTCCCCATTGATATATATGGTAAAATACATGAGGGTGCTTCGTCTATGGTTCACTTTAAAGAGACACTGAAGCGAAAAAAAAAATGATGATATTATGATTTCTATGTGTAGCACAGCTAAGAAATAAAACATTAAGATCAGATACATCAGTGTAATTGTTTCCAGTACAGGAAGAGTTGAGAAACTCCAGTTGTTACCTCTATGCAAACAAGCCATAAAGCTCGCCGACTAAGTTAGTCGTGGAGAGGGCTGTTATCTGACTTTTATTATCTCAACTGTTCCTGGACTATTTACTTTTCCTCTGCTAGAGGAGAGGTCATTACTTCACAGACTGCTCTGAAAGACTCATTTTGAATGCTGAGTGTTGTGTAATCTGCACATATTATAGAATGATGCAATGTTAGAAAAAACACTATATACCTGAAAATAAAAGTATGAGAATATTTTATTTGCTGCTAATCTTCTAGTAATTATTCATAGTACACAACCAATTCACTATATCATATTTTTTTTTTTGCTTCAGTGTCTCTTTAACCACTTCCCGACCGCCCACTACACAGGGGCGGCGGGGAAGTGGAGCCCTGCAGGACGGCCTCACCCACAGAGGCGGCGGTCCATTTAAGGGCATGGGCGGAGCGATCGCGTCATCCGTGACGCGATCCTCCGCCGGCGCCTGTCACCGCTCGCTCGCCGCAACATCCCGCCGGCTATACGGAAGCGCCGGCGGGATGTTAACCCCGCGATCGCCGCATACAAAGTGTATAATACACTTTGTAATGTTTACAAAGTGTATTATACAGGCTGCCTCCTGCCCTGGTGGTCCCAGTGTCCGAGGGACCACCAGGGCAGGCTGCAGCCACCCTAGTCTGCACCCAAGCACACTGATTTCTCCCCCCCCTGCCCCAGATCGCCCACAGCACCCATCAGACCCCCCCCTGCCCACCCCCCAGACCCCTGTTTGCACCCAATCACCCCCCTAATCACCCATCAATCACTCCCTGTCACTATCTGTCAACGCTATTTTTTTTTTTAGCCCCCCCCCTGCTCCCTGCCCCCTCCTGATCACCCCCCACCCCTCAGATTCTCCCCAGACCCCCCCCCCAGACCACCCCCCCCTGTTTACTGTATGCATCTATCCCCCTGATCACCTGTCAATCACCTGTCAATCACCCGTCAATCACCCATCAATCACCCGTCAATCACCCCCTGTCACTGCCACCCATCAATCAGCCCCTAACCTGCCCCTTGCGGGCAATCTGATCACCCCCCCACACCAATAGATCGCCCACAGATCCGACATCAGATCACCTCCCAAATCCATTGTTTACATCTATTCTCTCCTCTAAACACCCACTAATTACCCATCAATCACCCATCAATCACCCCCTATCACCACTTGTCACTTTTACCTATCAGATCAGACCCTAATCTGCCCCTTGCGGGCGCCCAATCACCCGCCCACACGCTCAGATTGCCCTCTGACCCCCCCTTATCAATTCACCAGTGCATTAATTACATCTGTTCTTCCCTGTAATAACCCACTGATCACCTGTCAATCACCTGCCAATCACCTATCACCCATCAATCACCCCCTGTCACCCCCTGTCACTGCCACCCATCAATCAGCCCCTAACCTGCCCCTTGCGGGCAATCTGATCACCCACCCACACCATTAGATCGCCCGCAAACCCGCCGTCAGATTACCTCCCAAATGTATCGTTTACATCTTTTATCTTCTCTAAACACCCACTAATTACCCATCAATCACCCCCTATCACCACCTGTCACTGTTACCTATCAGATCAGACCCTAATCTGCCCCTTGCGGGCACCCAATCACCCGCCCACACGCTCAGATTGCCCTCAGACCCCCCCCCCCCCCTTATCAATTCGCCAGTGCATTAATTACATCTGTCCTTCCCTGTAATAACCCACTGATCACCTGTCAATCACCTGCCAATCACCTATCACCCATCAATCACCCCCTGTCACCCCCTGTCACTGCCACCCATCAATCAGCCCCTAACCTGCCCCTTGCGGGCAATCTGATCACCCACCCACACCATTAGATCGCCCGCAAACCCGCCGTCAGATTACCTCCCAAATGTATCGTTTACATCTTTTATCTTCTCTAAACACCCACTAATTACCCATCAATCACCCCCTATCACCACCTGTCACTGTTACCTATCAGATCAGACCCTAATCTGCCCCTTGCGGGCACCCAATCACCCGCCCACACGCTCAGATTGCCCTCAGACCCCCCCCTTATCAATTCGCCAGTGCATTAATTACATCTGTCCTTCCCTGTAATAACCCACTGATCACCTGTCAATCACCTGCCAATCACCTATCACCCATCAATCACCCCCTGTCACTGCCACCCAACAATCAGCCCCTAACCTGCCCCTTGCGGGCAATCTGATCACCCACCCACACCAATAGATCGCCCGCAGATCCGACATCAGATCACCACCCAAGCGCAGTGTTTCCATCTATTCTCTCCTCTAAACACCCACTAATTACCCATCAATCACCCATCAATCACTCCCTATCACCACCTGTCACTGTTACCTATCAGATCAGACCCTAATCTGCCCCTTGCGGGCACCCAATCGACCGCCTACACGCTCAGATTGCCCTCAGACCCCCCCTTATCAATTCGCCAGTGCAATATTTACATCTGTTCTCCCCTGTAATAACCCACTGATTACCTGTCAATCACCTATCAATCACCCATCAATCACCCCCTGTCACTGCCACCCATCAATCACCCCCTGTCACTGCCACCCATCAATCACCCGCTGTCACTGCCACCCATCAATCAGCCCCTAACCTGCCCCTTGCGGGCAAACTGATCACCCACCCACACCAATAGATCGCCCGCAGATCCGACATCAGATCACCACCCAAGCGCAGTGTTTCCATCTATTCTCTACCCTAAACACCCACTAATTACCCATCAATCACCCCCTGTCACTGCTACCTATCAGATTAGACCCCTATCTGCCCCTAGGGCACTCAATCACCCGCCCACACCCTCAGAATGCCCTCAGACCCCAGCCCTGATCACCTCGCCAGTGCATTGCTTGCATCCATTCCCCCCTCTAATCACACCTTGAGACACCCATCAATCACCTCCTGTCACCCCCTAGCACACCTACCCATCAGATCAGGCCCCAATTTGCCCCGTGTGGGCTCCTGATCACTCGGCCAAACCCTCAGACCCCCTTCCGATCACCTCCCCAGTGCATGGATTGCATCTATTTTCCCCTCTAACCACCCCCTGAGACACCCATCAATCACCTCCTGTCACCCCCTAGCACTCCTATCCATCAGATCAGGCCCAATACAACCTGTCATCTAAAAGGCCACCCTGCTTATGACCGGTTCCACAAAATTCGCCCCCTCATAGACCACCTGTCATCAAAATTTGCAGATGCTTATACCCCTGAACAGTCATTTTGAGACATTTGGTTTCCAGACTACTCACGGTTTTGGGCCTGTAAAATGCCAGGGCGGTATAGGAACCCCACAAGTGACCCCATTTTAGAAAAAAAAGACACCCCAAGGTATTATGTTAGGTGTATGACGAGTTCATAGAAGATTTAATTTTTTGTCAAAAGTTAGCGGAAATTAATTTTTATTGTTTTTTTTTTCACAAAGTGTCATTTTTCACTAACTTGTGACAAAAAATAAAATCTTCTATGAACTCGCCATACACCTAACGGAATACCTTGGGGTGTCTTCTTTCTAAAATGGGGTCACTTGTGGGGTTCCTATACTGCCCTGGCATTTTAGGGGCCCTAAACCGCGAGGAGTAGTCTAGAAAACAAATGTTTCAAAATGACCTGTGAATAGGACGTTGGGCCCCTTAGCGCACCTAGGCTGCAAAAAAGTGTCACACATGTGGTACCGCCGTACTCAGGAAAAGTAGTATAATGTGTTTTGGGGTGTATTTTTACACATACCCATGCTGGGTGGGAGAAATTTCTATGTAAATGGACAATTGTGTGTAAAAAAATCAAACAATTGTCATTTACAGAGATATTTCTCCCACTTAGCATGGGTATGTGTAAAAATACACCCCAAAACGCATTATACTACTTCTCCTGAGTACAGCGGTACCACATGTGTGGCACTTTTTTACACCCTAAGTACGCTAAGGGGCCCAAAGTCCAATGAGTACCTTTAGGATTTCACAGGTCATTTTGCGACATTTGGTTTCAAGACTACTCCTCACGGTTTAGGGCCCCTAAAATGCCAGGGCAGTATAGGAACCCCACAAATGACCCCATTCTAGAAAGAAGACACCCAAAGGTATTCCGTACGGAGTATGGTGAGTTCATAGAAGATTTTATTTTTTGTCACAAGTTAGCGGAAAATGACACTTTGTGAAAAAAAACTATTAAAATCAATTTCCGCTAACTTGTGACAAAAAAATAAAAACTTCTATGAACTCACCATACTCCTAACGGAATACCTTGGGGTGTCTTCTTTCTAAAATGGGGTCATTAGTGGGGTTCCTATACTGCCCTGGCATTTTAGGGGCCCTAAACCGTGAGGAGTAGTCTTGAAACAAAAATGACCTGTGAAATCCTAAAGGTACTCATTGGACTTTGGGCCCCTTAGTGCAGTTAGGGTGCAAAAAAGTGCCACACATGTGGTATCGCCGTACTCGGGAGAAGTAGTACAATGTGTTTTGGGGTGTATTTTTACACATACCCATGCTGGGTGGGAGAAATACCTCTGTAAATGACAATCTTTTGATTTTTTTACACACAATTGTCCATTTACAGAGGTATTTCTCCCACCCAGCATGGGTATGTGTAAAAATACACCCCAAAACACATTGTACTACTTCTCCCGAGTATGGCGTTAGGAGTATGGTGAGTTCATAGAAGATTTTATTTTTTGTCAAAAGTTAGCGGAAATTGATTTTAATTGTGTTTTTTCACAAAGTGTCATTTTCCGCTAACTTGTGACAAAAAATAAAATCTTCTATGAACTCGCCATACTACTAACGGAATACCTTGGGGTGTCTTCTTTCTAAAATGGGGTCATTTGTGGGGTTCCTATACTGCCCTGGCATTTTAGGGGCCCTAAACCGTGAGGAGTAGTCTTGAAACGAAATTTCTCAAAATGACCTGTGAAATCCTAAAGGTACTCATTGGACTTTGGGCCCTTTAGCGCAGTTAGGGTGCAAAAAAGTGCCACACATGTGGTATCGCCGTACTCAGGAGAAGTAGTATAATGTGTTTTGTGGTGTATTTTTACACATACCCATGCTGAGTGGGAGAAATATCTCTGTAAATGGACAATTGTGTGTAAAAAAAATTAACAAATTGTCATTTACAGAGATATTTCTCCCACCCAGCATGGGTATGTGTAAAAATACACCCCAAAACACATTATACTACTTCTCCTGAGTACGGCAATACCACATGTGTGGCACTTTTTTGCAGCCTAACTGCGCTAAGGGGTCCAAAGTCCAATGAGCACCTTTAGGCTTTACAGGGGTGCTTACAATTTAGCACCCCCCAAAATGTCAGGACAGTAAACACACCCCACAAATGATCCCATTTTGGAAAGTAGACCCTTCAAGGTATTCAGAGAGGGGCATGGTGAGTCCGTGGCAGATTTCATTTTTTTTTGTCGCAAGTTAGAAGAAATGGAAACTTTTTTTTTTTTTTTTTTCTCACAAAGTGTCATTTTCCGCTTACTTGTGACAAAAAATAATATCTTCTATGAACTCACTATGCCTCTCAGTGAATACTTTGGGATGTCTTCTTTCCAAAATGGGGTCATTTGGGGGGTATTTATACTATCCTGGAATTCTAGCCCCTCATGAAACATGACAGGGGGTCAGAAAAGTCAGAGATGCTTGAAAATGGGAAAATTCACTTTTGGCACCATAGTTTGTAAACGCTATAACTTTTACCCAAACCAATAAATATACACTGAATGGGGTTTTTTTTATCAAAAACATGTTTGTCCACATTTTTCGCGCTGCATGTATACAGAAATTTTACTTTATTTGAAAACTGTCAGCACAGAAAGTTAAAAAAATCATTTTTTTGCCAAAATTCATGTCTTTTTTGATGAATATAATAAAAAGTAAAAATCGCAGGAGCAATCAAATAGCATCAAAAGAAAGCTTTATTAGTGACAAGAAAAGGAGCCAAAATTCATTTAGGTGGTAGGTTGTATGAGCGAGCAATAAACCGTGAAAGCTGCAGTGGTCTGAATGGAAAAAAAGTGGCCGGTCCTTAAGGGGTAGAAAGCCCTAGGTCCTCAAGTGGTTAAGGAAGGACTGTAGGGCCTTTGTCGCTGCCTGTTCAATCTGTGCCCGAAGTAAAGTGTCCCGTTCTGCCTCTAGGGGAAATCTTTTGTCGCTACCCATTCCTTAAAAGCCATTGACTCATCTGCCTATGGATTTTATTGTTGATCTGCCTTCTTCGGATGGTAACACTGTGATTTGGGTGATAGTGGATAGATTCAGTAAAATGGCGCATTTTGTTCCTTTGTGTAGATTACTTTCCGCTAAAGTCTTAGCAGACTTGTTCATCAAACATGTGTTTCGTCTGCATGGAATCCCCGAAAATATTGTCCCGGACAGAGGAGTCCAATTTGTCTCACAATTCTGGCGTGCTTTCTGCACCAGGCTTGGCATTTCTCTCTCTTTCTCCTCGGGATTTCATCCTGAGACCAATCGGCAGACTGAGAGAACCAACCAGATGCTTGAGCAGTATCTGCGCTGTTTTGTGTCTGATTGTCAAGAATCTTGGGCAGAGTTCCTGCCATTCACAGAATGCTCTTTTAATAACATTTGCAGCTCTTCCACTAAGTAGTACCCTTTCAAGTAGTTACAGGTCATAATCCCAAATGTTCCTTCTTATCGACTTCATCTTCTTCTCTTCCGGCATTGGCTCTCTCATATGGAGTCTATTTGAACGCAGGTTCAGTTACATTTGAAGAAGGCAGTATTGCAGCAAACGATATATGCTGATCAGCATCGTTCTCCGGAATTTGAGTTTCTTCCAGGGGACCTAGTCTGGGTCTCCACTCGTAACATTCCCCTGCGTCAACCTTCTTCCAAGTTGGGTCCTAGGTTTATAGGACCATATCCAGTTCTTGAAAGAATTAATAAGGTCACTTATCGAGTGACTTTACCTCAGTCTATACGAGGAGTTAATTCTTTTCATGTCTCTTTGTTAAAACCGGCAGTCAACATTATTCAATCTCTCATGAAGCAAGGTGAAACACTTGCATAAGGTGCAGAAATTACAGGGGTGGCATGCTTGTACTGTGTTTTAACACTTACAGCATGCAGTCATAGTAGAAGGAGAAGCAAGAGAAAAAGCAGCTTGTTGTGCTGTGTGAGGTGTCTGATAGTGAGTGAGGAGGGGGGAGGTTGGAGAGCAGCAGTGTTTTATTTGACTTGCACAGCAGAGGGGGTGGGTTGTACTGCTGTCCTGACTGAGGAGGAATGGAGGATGGCCGACAAGCTGAGGGTAAGCAGTCTGTTTGTCACAGACTCTCAGCCAGCTAGCCAGTGTGTTATTGTGTTGAGCTGCAGCATGTCACGTCTCAAGTTGTTGCATATGCTCCCTTGCTCACTAAGAACATTAAATGAAGCAGTGCAAATTGTTGGGTGCTGTGCGATCAGTCAAATCGCAGGGCACATCCTCACAAGTTTGCCACAGGCAGCAAAAAGTCTAGAACCGGCCCTGGTGTGTGTGTGTGTGTGTGTGTATATTTACACATACACACACACAGTCACAGCACAATGATGTACAAACGAGCATACTTTGGTACTTCTTTCTCACAAATGGACGGTGAAATATTTGTTACACAATGAAAAAAAGTGTGTCAGATTTATTTGGCCTTAGGATCCCCAAACACTTTAAACTCTGCTTTAAAGCACAATAAACTTGCACGCACACCAAGCCCTGTTCTCCATGTTAATGTGACGAAGTGATGCAAAATCTCCTGCCTGGCCTGTCACAACTTGATAGCACTGTAAACAGAGAGTGCCTGTTGCCATAACACCAGGAAAAAATAACATGAGATGCTGCTTATAAATGAAACAGAAGCCCGAAGGAAGGGGAGCATCTCAGAGTGACTTACAAAATATTTCACAAATTCATTTTTTCATGAATAATCAAGAGCTTTGAACAAATTCCATGTATCTATCTGGAATGCTGAGATTTGTTCGGGAACAGTAACAGATACTCTTGTTCTATTATGTATCATTAAGGTTTGTTTTCCTGTAATATGTTTTTGCTGACATTAGACAGACAGGACAAGTGAGAGTTTGCACTCAGCTCCTCTGAGACACACAATAGCTGCTGCTCAGCCAGTCTATAGGCGGCAAGTGAGGTGCTCAACAAGAAGTGTACAATGTACCACCAACTTCCTACACACTTACTGTCGGCCAGAGAAGAGGACCTGTTTTGGTAATTCTCCATTAATATTCCTTTTCTTCAGCATTATGTGTAATTTCTAAAGCCCTGAGCACCCTAACTCATGATCCCTTAGGCCGGTTTCACACTGGGGATTGGCGGCAGCGGTGCGTTGAGGCCCGGCCCTCCTTTTATTGCCTTGAGGTGGGGTGCAGTAAAACGAGTGCTGCTAAAACAGCGCAGGAGATTTGGCTGCAGTCAGCGCCACCATAGGCCGTAATAGTAAATATGGTTATAGCAGCGCTCAGTGAGTAATTTAGGTGCTGTCAAAAGACGGAGTTCAAATTACTTTTAAAACCTTGTAATTCTGCCGCCAGCAATAGCTGGAAGCCAAATTACATCATTCCTCACCATCCACTGCGGTCAGCAGGGGTAATAATAATTAGCGCCGCCGGGACTTGTGCAGGAGGAGGGTAAGCTGTATATCGGCTTTACCTTGCGCCCAAATCTCCCAATGGCTATTTCATAGGTATGAGTGGCAAAAATACTGCACCGTACTGCCCCGCCCCATTGTGAAGGGCCTCTTATCATAACTGCATTTCATAAAAGTGAACAAGAGAACATTTTATATTCATAGTACTGCAAAACTTTTAGTTTTGGGAATATAAGGCGGAAAGGTTTGGCTGCAAGTTGTCAGCAGTCGCCAGGTCCGCTATATACAGTTACAGCTCGTCTCTGCTTCCTACCTCTGCCCTCCCAAAACACTCAGCATTCAGCAAAGCCAACTGCAATCACCCACTAGCAAAGCATGAAAAAAGGGTGCAGGAGCCCTTTCGGAAAAAAATCAGCCGCCATAGGTGCCTACTATAAAGTTGCATTTTGCGGTAAGAAAGGGAAATTTGGGTGCATGGCGCCGAGTGCTATCGGGCCTCTCTGGGCATTGACATTCACGTTCTTTGACCCAAATTGCAGCTTTTATAATGGCCGCAATATGCAACAAAGAAGGTAAATTTCGCACCCGCTATGCAATGCTTGGCTTTTCCGCAAGCCCCCTGCACCTGCAATTGTATTGGGCACCTCTGGACGCTGAGATTTTACAGTCTTGCCGCTAAATTTACCTTCTTCACTGCGTACCACGGCTCTGCAGCAGTGGAGAGGGGTTATGGTTTGGGGGGGGGGGATTTTTAGGGGGTTCGGTGCCACCAGGGGGATGTTAAGTTTAGGCACCACTGGGGGGGGGGTCTTAGGGTTAGGCGCCACCAGGGGGGACGCGGCGGGCACGCACGGGGGCGCGGAAGAGGCGATCCGGCGGCTAATCGAGCCGCCGGATCGGAGCCTCATCTACTCGTGTAGATGAGGCTTTAGGGTTAGGCACCATTAGGGTAGGGTTATGTGTGGGAGTAGGGTTAGGTTTAAATATTACCGATATTTTACTATCAAAATACAGTAGTAGGTATATTGCTAACTGTAGCGATATTCTACTAGTGGCAATCCCCTTCACCCTTTTTTCCTGGTGACCTTTTTTCATGTATTCCATAACTTGACCTCGCAGGTGCCTGGCAGCCTTCCCACTGGCTGTTAGTCACTATAGCAATAGAGTATGGCTGCAGCAAGGATTACAGCCCCCCCCCCCCCATTGATGTCACATGGTGAATGGTTACTAAAGCCTCATCTACACGTGTAGATGAGGCGGCGATCCGGCGGCTCGATTAGCCGCCGGATCGCCTCTTCCGCGTCCCCGCGCGTACCCGCCGCATCCCTGCTCGCCGCCACTTATCTTCCGCTCGATTCCCTGCCATTGTCCCCTTGCGGGGAGCGAGCAGGGAATCGGCGGAAGCAAGATCCGTCCTTTCGGATCTTATTAATCGAGCCGCATCAGCGGCTCGATTGATAAGGAACATCGCGGCCGCATCTACGCGTGTAGATGCGGCTTTAATGAGGGAAAACAGGAGGATCTCCTGTGTCAAGTGTCAGGAACCAAAAACCAAGCTTTTACAGTATACCATGAAATACTCATTTTTTTTTTTTTTTTTTTTTACAATTTAACCTCTACTAAACTGCAATTTTATATTACTAATACTCAAAAATAGTAAACCTTCCTGTACCTTCATGCTTTGAAGTGCTTGTGGTTTGAAAAAAATGTTACTGGAGATAAGACATTTATCTACTTTGCAGGGTGACAAAGCCTGGCCATAAGCACTGTCACTGCAAGCGTGTGGCTGGGATGTTCCAAGGGACACTATTTTCACCACCTCTCTTTATTTATGACCACTGCTTCCATACACTCCCTTTAGCAGTCCCAGATGAAAAGCTACATTCCTAATGCCCTCTGTTATATGGCATTGTCATGCAGAATGATCTCACTTAAAGTAACCCTGTAGGTATAGAGGCTGCCATTTTTTTTGTATTTCAAACAATGAATGTTATTTCAAGCGGATCTGAGATGAAAAACTAACTATAACAAGTAACTTGTCTATATATCTTGCCCAGACTTGCCTAGTCTGAGCTCCCATGAGCCCTGTTTGAAAGTGCCTTGGCTCTCTGAAAACCTGTGGGCGTGGCTTGTTTAGTTTATAGGGAATTACAGTATTAAAACAAAAACAAAAAATTATTTGGCTTGAGGAATGCCATATAAACTATAGGAAAGGAACCCAATTATACAATGTGTAAAAGTTCATCTCGGATCCAGTTTAAAAGGAAATCAATATGGCAGCCCTCATTATCACTCTCACTCCAGGGTGCTTTCAAGGTTAGATGAGGTAATCCTGAAAATCAATGATATGTGGTGGAGTACAAAACAGAATTCTGTGTCCCTCCTCTGTCTTCTGTTTTATTTCAAATGTTCTTTATTAAAAAAAAACATTAATAGTAAATGTTCTCAAATGCTGAAACCGTAAGTGTACAGCGTGACCAGGTATAACAAATGAACACTACATCTTCATTCTACAATGAATATTAGCTTTAGGCATATTTCACCATGTATAATTACATTATATGTATAATCTAAGTGAACAAGAATCACCTATTCAAACACGTCATTCATTCCTCTATTGGTAAAACATACTACATCTCTAGCTGGCCCTCTATGTTTTATTATGTCTATTGATGGAACATAAAAAAGTAACATATTCATAGAGGGAAGGTTTACCATTTTACCATCAAATTACCACTTCTAGCCACTAATTGGCGACTGTTAACATAGGAGCATATGGTGGCACCCAAAGTACCACAGGGTTAGGTGTCGCTCGGGGGGATGGGGGTCTATTAGGGTCAGTCATCGGTTGGGGGGGGGGGTTATTAGGGTTAGTCATTGTTGCAAGGGTTGTTTAGGGTTAAGTCTTCATTGTGGGGGTTATTTAGGGTCAGGCATTGGCTGAGGGGGACAGTTAGGGTTAGGCATTGATAGAGCAGGGCTTCAAGTGAGAATCGGCTCAGGTTAGGCAATAGTAAAATATAGATAAAAAGTGCTGATAGTTTACTATTGTAATAACACAGCAAGATATCAGCAATTTACTGATATTCTACTAGTGGCTATTTCCAGTGCCTATAATACCGCGGTGTCCTTTTTACATGTACGCAGGGTAGGTAGGGAGAGGGTGCTTTAGCATACGGGAAAAAGGAAGAATTTAAAAAATACTGCACACAGTAAGAGAATAGCAAATTTTTGCCTTCTTAAAACAGAAGGTTTTTTTATGATAATTCAGATTGGAGTGTGCTTCTGAGGTGTCCCATAGTGCATCACTGCTGAAATATGCAAATCCAAATCACCCATTGTTGTCCCTGTAAGCTAAACACACCTCCAGAACCGCTGGAATGCACTGATGTGCCAGGTTGTTAAAATTAAATTACAGAGCCACGCTAATCCAACATGCATACAGACTGTTTTAAATTGGTTGATCCTCATCAGTGCATGTCATGGATTACTGTGACTATGGGGTAGGACTTGAAATACCCAGAGTTACAGATTGGACACCAAGCTCATGGTGAACCAGAAGGAGTGTGTCTCCTAGGAGGTTCTCTTTCAGCCCCTTACTCACTCCTAGGAGTTCTGGTTTGCCAAGAGCTTGCTGGGCAAACTGTTACTCTGGGTGTTTCAAGTCCTACTCCATAGAACTACAGTACATTAATCCATGCCATGCACTGATGTGGATCAACCAATCTGAAACAGTCTGTATGCATGCTGGATTTGTGTGGCTCTGTAACATTAACAAGCTGACACATCTTTGTATTCCAGCGGTTCTGGAGGTGTGTTTAGCTATCAGGGACAACAAAGAGATGATTTGCACATTCAGCAGTGATGCATTGTGAGACACCTCAAAGCTCACTTCAACCTGGATAATCGCAAATGCCCTCTGTTTTAAAGAGAATCTGTACTCTAAAATTCTTTCAATAAAAAGCATACCATTCTATTCATTATGTTCTCCTGGGCCCCTCTGTGCTGTTTCTGCCACTCCCTGCTGCGATCCTGGTTTGTAATTGCCAGTTTTAGGCAGTGTTTACTAACAAAAGACATGGCTGCTAAAAGCTTGTGATAGGCTCTGAGAAGCTCTGTCTGTGATTCACACATGGCCTGCAGGGGGCATGGAGAGGGTGTGTATAGCTTCTTTCCTATCACAGCAGAGCAGCAGATTCCTGCCTGAGTGCCTGAGCCCGACAAAGCCATCAGAGGAAAGAAGATTAGATTATATAACAGAGATAATACAGCCACTGTGCAACTAGGAAAGGCTGCAGTAAGACAGATCACATTAGGAACTTATAGGATAGAAGAAATAAGGCTGAAAATGTTGTTACAGAGTCTCTTTCAGAAGGCAAACTTCTGATTTTCATATCATCTTAGTAAGGAGACTTTTTGATCTCTTTCAGCCCCTTACACAGTCCTAGGAGTTGTGGTTCACCATAAGCTTGCTGTACAATCAGTAACATTATAAGGAGAATCAGTCATTTCTAACTCAGTATATTGCTCATAGCAGTTAGGTAATTAGTTATTGTGTAATGATTACAATGTTATGCTCTAGCCTGCCGTGTAGTGGCACCAAAAGTCCTCTTTACAGCTAAAAGCAGGGGTTGAAATGACCATCTAACTGCAACTGCAATGTCAAATGCAAGATATTTAACCACTGTTCTATTTTATGGCAGGTAGTATTCTTTCATGATACCAGGGGCATTTTTAGGCATAGGCACTACAGGCCACTGCCTGGAGTGCCATTGGTCCTGGGGGGTGCCATGCCCCTGATTAAGCCACACCCCCTGAGTGAAGCCCATCCTGAATAAGCCACACCTCTCGAATGAAGCCACGCCCCCCACATGTGTCCTTCTGTCTCCTTGTGCCACCTCAGTCCACCTGTGCCACCTCTGCTCCCATGTGTCTCTCTGTCTCCCTGTACCTCCTTCTGTGTCACTTTGTGCCTCCTTCTGTCTACCTTTGTGCCTCTTTCTGTCTCCTTGTGCCACCTTCATTCCCCCCGTGCCACCTCTGTCTCGCTGTGCATCCAGAGATGGATTAAAGTGAAATAGTGCCTTAGACAAGCAACAACTTTGGGCCCACGCTTGATGGCCACTTAGTTTTTTTGGCAAGATTTGTTGGAGGTTATCATATACTGGGCTCCTAGACTCAGGGCTTATACACCTGCCCACGTTGCCTTGTGGATGATCCATCTCCATGTACGTCCCTCTGTGCCTCCCTCTGTCCCACTGTGCCGCCTTCTGTTCCCCTTGTCTCACGATGTTACCTGCTCCCCTTGTCCCACCTCTATGGCCATGTCTCCCGCCACAGAAGGTTTCCGGAGAGGAGTGTTAGGCTGTTGTTGCTCCCTTCCACAACACACAGGGCGTCAACTTAAACCATTCCCACACCACATCCCACAAAACTGCAACCTTAGTCTTGCCCCTCATTTCCCCAGGGTAGCCTTGCCTGATCATGGAAAACAAGTGAATGGAGGATCTGTGACTTTAACTGCCATGCTTATTTGCATTTAGACACAGCAAGATGGTATATATTTATGCAATTCACATAAAGGATAAATATTTATTTTGTCATTTGATACATTTCTTTTGCATAATAGCAGTGTACTCAACTGTAACCAAAAGTGAAGGTGTGCAACAGAATTGTGCTTTCACTCTACTCACTACGGTCAGTCTTGTGCATCCGCCATCCCATATACTCACATAGGACATTGTGGCCCATATGCAATTCACTTTTTCTCCTGAGTTATCTCCTAGAAAATAATTTTTTTATATTCTCTTTAAAATAACTTTTAAGCATTTTACAATTGAAAAAGTACCTAAAAGTTGGTGAAAAAGTACTATCAAAATTAAGCTAAGTATTTTCTTACTTGTGGGTGGTGGCTTTAAAGGCACTTTATTGATAATGTGTGAAAATATCACCTAGGAGAAAATATGAATTGCATATGGGCCCGTGTGTGGTGGAGTATTTTTTCTCCCATTCCATAAGAATATTAGCCAGTATGCAAAAAGGCACACATAGCAGTCCTAAGAATATTTCTTCTTATTTAGACTTATTCAGGTGAAAGGAAGTTCAGATCCGGCGGCCCAAAGCATATTCTGGGAAGACAGCAGTGGAAATACTCAGGGATAAATCACGCTGGGAAACCAGAGCAGGAGGCCCAGAGCTTCGGGTCCAGAGGCAGACATTTCATCCATAACATCATTCTATCAAACACAGTGTGACAAATCGCCAAGCTGCGGTGTTCTGTGGTCCTAACCACATCTATTTGCAGGTCTGCTTTACTGATGATCATCCTATTTTCTGTTGTGTGAACTTAACCCCATCTGGGCGAATCATCTATGTGTAGAATTTACTTTTGCCATGTACACTGCTTTAATACTAACCCATTTATTTAAGAGTTTCTTATAACCGGTAACTTCTATATACGATTTATTTGTTTAATCCCCATGGTGAAATTAAGGTTCAGGCAAATAAAAACATAGCCATAAATATGTAGTTGTTTTGTGTCTGGTGTGTGTGTTTCTTGCGGAGATCGTAAGCACAGCTGTTGCAGAATGATCAACTCTTCACCTCAAACCAGTGGAGCGCTGAACGTTCTTCTGCACCTATGGGAGTATTTCTTTTTGCCCTTTCAGAGTCCGGTGGAATATAGGTCTAAAGTTACTCTGAGCTGATTACAATTCCTTAGCAACCTTAATGCTTACATGTGTTTTTATATTGTTCCCAGGTTGCCTTTTTTCCCTTATTGTACATCTGCAGATGCTGTTCTTTGTTCACAGACATGTTTGTGACCCATTCTTGGAAAGGCCAAACACCGACCTTGTTCCTTATGAGAAATCACATTTGCACATTCATCTGTGTCTCTATGTGCCTTTGCACACTGGAAGAACAACTGTACCTCCACCACCACCACCACTGACCATCTGTTACAGTTTGAGGATATTTAAATAAAAAATAATTATGTGTAGGCAGACAGTGCCCAAACCTTACCTGATACTTGTAGTAACTTTCCAGTCCCACATCCCATAAACACAGACTACAATAGGAACATAAGAGAACTGTGCTAGGCAACGGATTGTGAACCCCTCTCAGGGACAGTGAGTGACATGACTATGTACACTATGTAAAAGTACTGGGGAAGATGCCATTGCTATATAAATACATCATAATGAATATAATGATATTATACACAAAGAGTGCACTGAAGCCATTACAATTACAATTTTGTGAACAGATTAGTGGGACTTTCATGTACCGCTCGGAAGTTCAACAAAAATCTCACTAATCTGCTCGCAATGAGTTTTACACATCACTAATGCAAATACAGGAAATAACTAGGGAAGGCCGGCAGATAGATAGAAGATTTGGGTCTCACGTGTCCCTTCATCAGTGCATAACAGGTCTATCCAACAATATCATACACTATAACAAGCAAGCAATGTGTACGCTCAGCAGGGCCAGATTTACAATTCAGGAGCCTGTAGGAAGTGATGTTCTGGTGCCCTAAGCTTTGCCCCTCAACACAGGCCACACCCCCAACCCTGGCCTGCATGCAAGCCCTCAAATTGCTGGGGGTGGGACCATAGGCTGGCAACTAAACTGGGAGATGCCATCATGGGCGGGCCGTGCAAGTGGTAGCACTCCCAGCTTTTGAATTGCAATATAGGGAAAATCAGAGACCAGCCTTTGCACCATAAGGTGCTTGTAGGCACGTGCTTACAGTGCCTTATGCTAATTCCGACCCTGACTCTTCGTATGCAGCAGCAGACCTGTACACATCGCTTGCTAGTGAGTATAACATGTTGTTGGTTAGACCTGTTATTATGCCCTGATAAAGGGACATGTGAGTCCTGAAACGTCGGCTTCTGTCTGCAACAGTTAAACATTACACAGGGAGTCCTGGCATTCTCTAGTTATTTCCTATGGACTTAAGGAGTGAATCAAGCGCTCTGGGTACTCGGCCTAAGAACCCCTAATAATAATTTTGGCCTATATCAAGGGGTGTGTGAAGCACCAACTTTCCTAATGCAAACACAGGTTAAGCAGAAACAAGCATTTGTAAACTAATCTAGAATTTTGTAAGGGCTAATCAGATTTTGGAACCTCTGATGAATTAACTAGTACCTTAAGCAATTAGCTGCTGGTTAAAAGGCTGGCACCTTACAAAGCCAAGTACTCCCTGAAAAGTCCCTGCTAATTCCTTCTGGCTCCTGTTGAACTCAAATTTTTATACTAGTCCACTTTACTACCAGTTCACTAGATGTTGCAATTTGAATTTATTTCTGCTCAGGCTTTATTCTGCAACTACCCAATTTATCAATTCTATAGATTTCATACATGATTATGAGTATAGGCATAAGATGTTTATTGTTAAAGGGGTTCAAATGACCCCTTTTGTCCATTCATTTCGCCCCGTAAGGCCCCGTTTACACTTAAATCAGTTGCTCTCAGTTATAACTGAAAGACAACGGATATTCAAAGTAATGTCCATGTTTTCCTATGGCTCAGTTCCCACCATACTTGTTTTAACTGAAAGCTTTTTCACAATGCATTGCTATGGCAAAAACGTTTACTGACGCATACCAACGCATTAAGTGTAAAAGGGCCCTAACGCATAAGCCCGCATCTGAACCACTTACGACTCCCATGGCGTTGTTCCAAGTGCGTATGCCCTTACACATATCAATAACTATTCCCTTTATAAAAATCCACATTTAAGATTATATAAATTGAAATACTGCTAACCATTTTGTAATAAAATATGCTTTACTTCGGCTAATAGAAAAAAACATATAACATTATAATTCATCAAATCACAAGAAGTGAAACTGGAATGAGGAACAGCTTCCGGTATTCAGTATAAATGGTGATATTACACGTCTCTATAAAATATGCAGACTGTTTTATTCTGAACAAGTTAATGATGAACCTTCTCCAAATATTTGCAAACGATCCTCCATCCTGGTTACAAGGATCAACAAGTTGGAAAGATGTGGGTTTCTGAAAAGTAAAATATTAACCTGCCGCCTTCTCAAAAACGTTAGAATCCCTTATTTACAAATCCTAAGCTGTACACAGTACTGCCCACCCAGACGTTAATATGTACTAACATAATACAAGTTGCTGTAAACTAGCAATGTGTTTTTTACTTATGGAACTAGAAACAAATTGTACATTACAGTAGACATTATTATTTAATTGCTAAGCCACAGAGGGGCATAATCACAAGAGTCCAGCAAAATTCTTGTGCGCACACAGCAATTTCACCCGTATTTATACCACTGATATAGCCTATATCGTGCAAGCAGTGCAGCTCGCATTATTACTTAGGTAATGTGCACATTACTAGCATAACTAGTTACACTAGCAATGCATGCTTTACACCACTGACATAGCTCCTTTTGTGCAAGCAGTGCAACTCGCATTACTTAGGTAATGTGCACATTACTAGTATAACTAGTGACACTAGCAATGCATGCTTTATGCAGGTAATGCGAGCTGCAGTACTTGTAAAATGCATGCTACATTAGTGGTGTTAGTACCTGTAAACCTGCCAGGCACTACGTGTGTGCATTAATTTTACCTGACTTTTATGAATATGCCCCATAATGTTGTAGTTGTCAATGTAGTGATTTTATAAAATGACAATGTATACGTTATATTTATTAACAGTACAAGTAGCCCCAATTTTTAGATTCTTCTATGCTGCAATCCATTTTTTATTTAAGCCTCATCACTATTCAACAGTGAATAAGCAGTTTCAACTGAACATATACTTAAACTAGTTAACCACTAAGGGGTGTTTCCCCTTATGGACCAGAGCAATTTTCACATTTCAGCGCTCCTCCCTTTAATTTGCCAATAACTTTTTCACTACTTATAACAAAAAAATGATCTATATCTTGTTTTTTTTCCATCACCAATTAGGCTTTTTTTAGGTAGTACGTTTTGCTAAGAAGTATTTGATTCTAAATGCATTTTAATAGGAATAATAGGAAAAAATGGAAAAATTTAATTATTTCTTAGTTTTCAGCCATTATAATTTTAAAATAAACCTGCTTCTGTGGATAAAAGCCACATATTTTATTTGGCCATTTGTCTCGGTTATTACAACATTTAAATTATGTCTCTAGTACATTGTATGGTGACAATATTTTATTTGGAAATAAAGGTGTATTTTTTCAGATTTGCGTCCATCACTAATTACAAGCCCTTACTTGCAAAAGTAACAGTAATATGCCCACATGACCTACTTATTAAAAAAAGTTGAGTCCCTAAGGTAACTATTTATGAATTGGTTTTTTTTTGCACCTTGCCCATGTCAAAGTGTGATTTGGGCACATTGTTTCTCACTGGGCACTAGCTGTGGTGTGTTTATTGTACATTTGAATGCATATTTTGTATCTGCTACCGCAGAATCCTAATTTTCTTTTTTCCTGTTTACCAGTTTTATTCCTGAAATGTCAAACTTCAACATTGAGGAGGTTACAGCAAAACTGCAGGCACACCCCAGCTTGTGTGATAAGAGGGATATGTAATATAAGGGCATATTCACTTTGCAGCGGAAATGTGGATCTATAGCCCACAACAGGAATTAAGATGTTTGACATCAGACAAATCAAGTGGAGTCTTTGGTACAGTCTGCATAGACCTGATGCAAGTGCAGCTGGCCTGAAAGATTCAGATGTACCCCCTGTGATGAGGCAAAAATAAGTTGGACACCCCCTTGATAATCACACTCTTGTATTTGAATAACTGGTCTAAAAGGAAGTAAGAAAAGCAGCAAATAAAAATAGAGCCCATAAAATGTTTCATCTGATTAGAGCAAGTAAAGTGTGGTCCAGTGTTAGTCAAGGAGCAGAAATGCAGACAACAAACCAACAGCCGTGACCATCCTAGCTACCATGGACGTGGAAGCGCTATATACAAATATCCCACACAAGGACAGCATTGCAGCTTGCAAACACTTTTTGATGATTCAAAACTTCTTATTGTACGGTTCTGATCCAGTTCTGCATAATACCTGAAGAAGAAACTTAACGTGTCGAAAGCTTGCAATAAACCATGCACAGTTTGTCATTAAAGGTATCACTGGAATCAACGTTTGTTGGTTTCATGTCTGTATATCTGATTAGAGATAAACATCAAGCATTAAAAGATTTACAGTCTGATCATTTCATTACAATAAAAAAAATCAGACAAAGTAGGGGTTATTGTTATACAGGATACGAATTATTGCATCATTGAAGCTTTACAGCAGTTGGCAGATGAGAGTGTATATAAAAAGTTATCTGAAGATCTTACTATGACTTTAATGTGATGAACTTCAGGTCATTCTGATGAAGGATTAAGTATGTGATCTAGAGGAGTCTAAAGGTAGCAATAACATGAGGGTTTCCATAGAACTCCAGTGTTTTACACAGTCCCCAAAATACACAAGGATTTACAACAGGGACACTCATTGTATCAGCTGTGATCTCCTTGTTAGAACCTCGGATTTATATTTAGACACATGCAGTGGCGTAGCTACAGGGCCCCGATGCAAAATCTGGATGTGGCCCCCCCCCTTCCACGCGTGCCAACACCCAACCCCCCCCCCACCCGACCGAGGGAGTAGAACCAATTTTCACTGTTTGTGTGCGGTAGTGTTGTGAAATACGTGTAGCTATTAATATGTATCTACTTGTAATCAAAATTTAAATTAACTCTGCCGGGGGTGGGGTGGGAGTTTACCTTACCCAATAAATTACCTTAGCCGACGCGCTTCAATTGCGTTCCACATCATGTTTCATGTCACGCCTATGCTTCCTCCTTCCACCTGCAAGAAGGAGGCACGGGAGTAATGTGAAATGCGAGGGGAGCGCATCAGCTAAGCGGCAGCATGATAAGTTAACCCACCTCTGTCGTGGGCAGTGCTGTCTAATTTAAATTTTGATTATGAGTAGCTGCGTAATCGTAGCTACATGCAGCGCACAACTCTAGTGTGTGCATGTCTGGGGCTATCATCTGTGCGGTGGGGGAGGCAATAGCCCCAACCACATACTCACACAAACAGTGATTAGTGGTTCTACTCATTGGGGACCCTGCAACAGGGGCGCAAACGCGACTGGGCATTTGTGCTGGAGGGGCCCGTGTGTACTTACACTCACGCAGTGGTGGAGCGGCAACGGCACTCTGCCATGTCACAATCTAAGTGTGATTACTCACCACAGCTGTCTGGAACACACACAGGCCCCCTACAGCTCACGGGATTGGTTCCATTTGTGACCATAAGCCCTACGCCCTTGTTGCAGGGTCCTAGGGGAGAGGAGAGCAGAAGACAGGGAGTGAGTGAGTGGGTGTGTTTCAGCTACTCACCAAAAGACTGTGTCTTTCTATACCCTTCAGTCCACGGAACTGGAGGGGGCCGGCGAGCCAGATAGACTACACTGACAGCAGGTCAGGGCCAGGCAAAGAAATCCTCCTCTTCTAAGAAGAGGGGAGGAGACAGGCCAGCCAAAGACCAGTGCAGTGCCGACTGGAGGGGGTGTTGCTGTGCTGGCACATAGAGGCAGGTGGCGAAGATAAGTGACCGGCCGTGGAGAAGAGCAGTGATGCGGCCAAAGCGCAATGGGACTCTGGCCTGCGGGTGTGCCAACCGACGTGAGTAAGTACCTGCCAGCAGCCTGGAGCACACACTCCTGGGCCCCTCCCACACGCGGGCCCGATCGTAATTGCGATCTCTGCGACCGTAGGCCCTACGCTCCTGAACACACGGCTGAAACCCATGTTGCGGGAGAATGATCACATACTTGAACAACGTGATCACCGAAAAGATTTACTTGTTAGTGAGTCTTGATGTAGATAACCTTTATCATTGGGGGGCAACATGCTGAAGTACTGGCAGTAGTCCATAATTGCATTTTATCCAAAGACAGGAATTCAAATGAACTGATGGAATTCTTTGTGCCCATACTGGAGTCTTTCCTAACGCATAGGTACCTTAGATTTGGAGATTCCTTTTACCTACAGACCCTTTGAGGTGCCATAGAAGCTAGCAATGCATCTGTACAGCCTTGGCCTGGCATGGTCACCAAAGGTAGTGAGTTCCAATGAACTGTACTGGACACTGCTAATGAGAAGGGTAGGGATTTTACCAAATGAGGATGTGATACACTTCTGTGTGTCTCTATTACTGCATCAGGGACAAAGTGAGATCATGAAAAGTTGAGAGTTAAATTCCAAGTGATGTTTTTTCGTTTTGACTTACTGTAGAGAAGTTTTACGCAAAGAGATGTCTAAGTTTTTTCCCCGGTGGAAAGTGACCACTATCTGCCACCGATCTGTAGTTGTATTTTGTTAAGCCAAGAGTATTTGGATCATCTGTTAAGGCAGTAGCTGGATAATGTAATGGTTAAGGGCTCTGCCTCTGACACAGGCTCTTCCTGTTCAGTCCTTTTCAGTAAGCCAACATCTATTAAGTAAGGAATCCTTGGGCTAGACTCCCTAACCCTGCTACTGCTTACTGAGCATGCCCTAGTGGCTGCAGCTCTGGCGCTTTGAGTCCACCCGGAGAAAAGCGCAATATGAATGTTATTTGTCTTATCTTGTCCAGGGAGGATGTTGGCCACTGTGCATGGCATGTTCCCCTGCCTCAACTGTCAAAACTGTTCTCACATCATTAACGGCAAGTATATTACTCACCCCCGGCCAGGTGAAAGGATCCAGATTAGGGATTTCTATACTTTTAGTGCCATTAATGCAGTTTACATTATTAAATGTCCATGTGGCCTGCCATGTGTTTGCCAGACATCTAGAGAGGTAAGGATCCACGTTAACAAGCATAAGTGTAACATTAAATCTCATAAAGAGGAATTGTAGTGAAAATAACAATGAATAAAATATTTTTTTTACAATATTCATTTATAGATTATTTAGTTAATGTTTGCCCATTGTAAAATCTTTCTTCTGCCTAAGGTTACAGGTGGTGACATCTTTAGTTCTACCAGGTGATCTGCCAGGTGTGGACTGTTCATTTATGGAGAGTTCTATGCACAGTTGGAGATACAGCTTGCTTGGCAGATGAAAAAGCTGTTATTTCACCCAATGCAACGTGGTTCAGAGACAGCAAACTGGCAGGACCATGGTCATGACATCACACTATGGGAGGGTTTTCACCACAATATCAGCCACACTGAAAAGGTAAAAGAAAGGGGGTATCAGCTACTTATTGGAATGAAGTTCAATCCTGGGTTAAAGTTCCTCTTTGGAAACCACCCCAAGTATGTGCTGGAAGTGGGCCAGGAAGAGAGACCTGTTGTCAAAGTTTAGAAAGTTTAGACAGGCAGTCAGCTAACTCAGAAAGTGCATATAAGAAGTGGTCAGGGTACCTGAAAGCCATGATCCCACAAAGCATTTTCTCAAGTGACAATGCTATTGAATTGACAAGCTCTGGGTTGCTAAAACCAGAAGGCTTGAATTAATAGTTTAGCTTAAAGAGGATCTGTAACATCAAAAGATCCCCTGGGAGGTACTCACCTTGGGTGGGGGAAGCCTCCGGATCCTAATGAGGCTTCCCACGCCGTCCTCTGTCCCACGGGGGTCTCGCTGCAGCCCTCCGTACAAGATGACGTCATTATTTACCTTCCCGGCTTCTGCGCAGGCGCTCTGACGGCTGTCGGCTCCGAACTACACGGAAATACCCGATCGCCGTCGGGTCTGCTCTACTGCGCAGGCGCAAGTTTCCGGCGCCTGCGCAGTAGAGCGGACCCGACTGAGATCGGGTATTTCCGTGTAGTTCGGAGCGGAAAGCAGCCACAGGCCCCCGCTGGAGCCAGCAAAGGTAAATATTGATTTTACAGTCGGGTCTGTCGCCGGCTGTTCGGAGGGCTGCAGCGAGACCCCCGTGGGACAGAGGTCGGCGTGGGAAGCCTCATTAGGATCCGGAGGCTTCCCCCACCCGAGGTGAGTACCCCCCAGGGGATTTTTTTGAGGTTACAGAGTCTCTTTAAGATGTTTTTGTGAATAACTGGTAGTAAATATTTTTACATGTTGCTTTAGGAATGTTCCCAACAGAAAAAAAGAGTCCAGTAGCTCTACTGCAGAAGTTAGCACCAGGGACTCAACCAGTCAGCACCTGGATCCAAAAAGGTGCACAGAAAGCTCAGCAACGTGAAAGGAAGACCGGGTCTCTATCTGGATTTGTGCAATTATAGCAAAATATGTATTGTGCCATAGCAGCTAGAAACACAACGTTTCGGCCTGAGGCCTTTATCAAGTGTTACCAAATACATTCAGTGTTCACATATATAAGACTCACATAATAGAAAAACACGCCTCAAAATAGGGCGGGCACAAACTTAATGCAAAATGTTGAGAGAGCGGACAATTTAAAGAGACAGTACATAAACACTTCTTTGAATGCAACCACAGAGTTAGTGACTTACGATGGTGCGTATTGGAGAACGTGTTAACCAGTACAGGTGTGGACGAACAGACTGCTCTATTGAGGCGTGAGAGCAGATGGATTGACAAGCTAAGTACACTAGCTCCGAATGGACTTAAAGAGAAACTCCGACCAAGAATTTAACTTTATCCCAATCAGTAGCTGATACCCCCTTTTACATGAGAAATATAATGATTTTCACAAACAGACCATCAGGGGGCGCTGTATGACTGATTTTGTGCTGAAACCCCTCCCACAAGAGGCTCTGGTACCGTACGGTACTCTGGGCAAACTGCCACAATGTAACAATGTTCACAGACAGGAAATGGCTGTTTATAGCTGTCTGCAACAGCCAAAACAGCTGAGAGCAGCTATATAACCTGCCCACAGTAAAAATGTCACCATGTAATACATGTCAGAATGTGAATCTGGGAGAGGAGAGATTTTACAATGAGCAAACACTGCCTAAATCATTTATACATAATTATGGTAAAAATGAAGCACTTTTTTTTATTACATTATTTTCACTGGAGTTCCTCTTTAATGAGGACTTTAATTTGAAATGTTTTCTGTAGCAACTTTTTGCAGTAATTTATGTACTGTCTCTTTAAATTGGCCGCTCTCTCAACTTTTTTGCATTAAGTTTGTGCCCGCCCTATTTTGGGGAGTGTTTTTCTATTAGGAATGTTCCCACCCTTTTTAGGGAGGCGATTACATTGCAGTTAAAAGTGTATGTCTTGTGAGCAGGTTTAGCATTTGATAAAGGGATTCTGCCTGAAATGCTGTGCTAAATGTGTGATATTCTGTAGTGCAATTGCATACTAAATGTACAGTAGGTATTGAAACGGTCGGGCCAAGATCATTACTTTTCTGTGCAAAGAATACATTATAGCAACAAAGTAACATTCAAGAAAAAAGTATTTTAGTTCTGAATAGTGTAGTAATGAAATGTAACCTCTTTTGGATTTTAATTGCTGTCCCATTCCTCTATCTGTGAGAATTTTTTCCATCACTTCCTGGCCAGAAAGGATGGGAGAAATTTCTTGCAGATGGAGAGACAGCAACAAATCAAAACATTTTGCTAAATGGGAAAGCTTAGGCCCCTTTTACACTTAATCAGTTGGTATGCATTAGTGTGTGTTAGTATGCGTTAGTACGCGTTAGTGCGCGTTGGTACGCGTTTTTTCCATAGCAGTGCATTGGGAAGAAGATTTCAGTTAAAACGCGTTAAGTGTGAAGGTGCCATAGGAATACATGGGCATTACCTTGAAAATCAGTTTTCTTTCCGTTTTAACTGAGAGCAACTGATTAAGTGTAAAAGGGCCCTTAGAGTACCAGTCTTAGAGACTGGTACTCTAAGGGCAGCATGGTGGCATAGTGGTTAGCGCTCTCGCCTTGCAGCGCTGGGTCCCCAGTTCGAATTCCAGCCAGGTCAACATCTGCACGGAGTTTGTATGTTCTCCCTGTGTCTGTGTGGGTTTCCTCCCACATCCCAAAAATTTACAGTTAATTGGCTTCCCCCTAAAATTGGCCCTAGACTACGATACATGCACTACACGATACATACATAGACATAGGACTATGGTAGGGATTCGATTGTGAGCCCCTCAGAGGGACAGTTAAGTGACAAGACAATATATACTCTGTACAGCTCTGCGGAAGATGTCGGTGCTATATAAATAATAATAATAATATTTGCTGTCCTTCATTTCTTGTTCCTGGGACCATCAGTTTTCTTATGTAAGCCACAAAGCCCTATGGGGGTCCAAAGAGGAGGAGGTGAAGGAAAGTCTCTACAACAGGGGAAAAAAAAGGGGCAGTTAAAAAGTATGAGAGTCTCTAATCCTTTTCTACATTCTTTAAAATGACAATAAACAACAGCACATCATATACATTTTTTAACATTTCATATTTTATTAAATACAGTATATATATATATATATATATATATATATATATATATATTTCCTTTATGGAGCACTAAAGCAAAAAAAAAATCAGGGCCATGAAAAACATCAATTTACCAGACGACAGTATTCTCCAAAACTTTAAAATAGTAATACAAATGTTATAAATTGCTTTCTGATTGGTTCATTTGATTGCCATATTTAATAATTGTTTTAAATACTTCCAGCTACGTATTTCTCCTGTAATATTTTTTTATCTTTTTCATTTTATTTATTTGGCTTTCCTTTTGAGGTGTGCATAGCTATTACTTTGTTATTTTTATAACTAGCTTTTTTTTGACTATGTATTTAATGAAATGAAGGCATTTGGTCTAGCTTAATAAACAGAATTCACTAATAATGTTGGAAGGCTGTGCAAATGACTGTTTGCTGTTTTGTCTTCTTATAGCAGACTGGATTAATCAACAATGAATAGAACTTATTTATTTATTAGCGACACAAATCCCGGTGATTCAATGCCAGTTTTCTTTGAGATCCTCCTGTATGCGTTGGCAGGGGCACACCACTGATAAATGCTAACTTCCTAGCCGTCTCACAACAGAAAGAGAGAGGTTCCAGCGGTGAAAACAGGCTATGTAGTTGGCATGAATTCCATGAGAGCCATTTTGAATTCATGCAGAGGACTTGTGAATAGGAAGTAATTGATTCACGAACAGTGAATGCTTTCTTCATTTAGCTGGGCAGATGGCTGGCCTGCATAATCCAGCTTGCTTTTGTTTTTTAATTCCCTCGCTCTCTTTAATATTCCCTTTCCCCCTTCGATCCACAGTGAAATAATCATTGTTTTGTTTATCTGTCTTAGTATGCAAGTGACTTCCAAAATTCTGATGAAGGGCCATCCAAACTGCCATCGAAGTCGTTATTTTTGGTTTTCCTTTTATAATTTTATGCTTTTATACAAAAGCATCTTGAAGTGCTGCTATTCTTTTGTTGTTGCAATTATGCATTCACCATTCAAATTTGTCTTCATTTAATTAGAATAATCAGAGACAAGAGTATTATTTTACTATTGCAAGCTTTACTATTTTAAATCAACTTTGGAATTTCGGCCAAGAACAAGACCTGGAGATAAAGTGTCTTTGGCTGTTATTTGAGGCAAATCCTTGAGGGTATTAAACACTTTCAACTTTTACCATAAGTCAGCTTTGAGTTCTGTCCAGCTTTCTGGGAATTAAGCTAAGCAAAGGGTTCAGATAAACATCCAGAGACCCTATGTGGTAAGCAGTGCCCATGGGAAATTGGGGAATTCACAAATGATGCAGTGCATAGCCTAGACAAAAAACATGGAGAAAGCTCTTGGATCGAACCAGAACAACTGCTGTAAAAAGTAAATTAGTGTACTCAGTTGAAGTCATAACTCGAATCTCTTCTTATAGTAGGAACAGCTCTGAATGGTTCAAAACCATACTTTAGAAATGGAATAAGATTTTAGAGTGTATGCACTTACTGTTCATGCATGACTAAACTAACTGTTATTGCTTACATTGACAGGCCTGAAAAACAGAAATCCTGTTCATGTAGTGCACTTCGGCCCTGTGATTACATAGAAACACATAAAAATAGACATGCAACACCAACAACTTATTATCAATGTTGGATTTACTTGTGAATACAAAACAATACAAAATAAAGTGTGGACTTAAATTTGTTTAACGTGATTGTGATGATCCGCTCAGCTGGCTGCACAGGCAGACAGCTGTTTGTCCATTCCTCTAGTCTGTGGGCTGCAGGTCTCTGGAACAGAGACCTGTCTTTCCATTGCAAGTTTCTGGTCTGTTCTCTTGCTGGGGAATTTGCATACATTCGTTATGCAAATCCCCTACCTGCCTTCTTTGATGACTGGCACTATAAGAGCTTTATGTTTCCCAGAAGGCTTTGCTCATCATTTCCATTCCATGGTCTGTTCCTGATGGACACTGCTGGAGTGTCAGCCATTGCTATCTAGTATAGTTAATTCCTGGGGGTTGCTTTAGGCTCCCCTTCTAGCCCAGTCAGGTTGTATTATCTGTATTGCCTGTTCTGTCTTGTCTTGCCTGTTGCCATTGTCCTGTCCCAAAGGTGGTCGACAGGAAATGGTTCTGATCTCTGTTCTTGGAGTATAGCTGGTGCAGCGGTTGCTACCAGCTATCTCTTCTGTTCTGTCTCCTGGGATCGCGCTAGCTACTTTTCGCTAGCGCTGGGGATCCTTCTGTTCTGTCTTCTGGGATCGCACTAGCTACTTTTCGCTAGCGCTGGGGATCCTTCTGTTCTGTCTTCTGGGATCGTGCTAGCTACTTTTCACTAGCGCTGGGGATCCTTCTGTTCTGCTACTCTGTACCTGGATCACGCTAGCCACTTTTCGCTAGTGCTGTGGATCCTATCTCTTGTTTGTCCCTGTTTTCGTGTGTCTGTCTTGTCCGCTACGCTTGCTGGAGGCTCGGTGAGGTAACCGTTAAGCAAGCGCTCGCGTCCTCTGTTTCATGTTTGTCTGTTAATGGTTAGTTAGGCGTGCTTGTCTCTATTGTGCTTATCACGTGGAGATCGCGCATAACCGCGTGCACTGTTGCGAATGAGTGCGGTGTTCGCGGTTAGCTAGCGTTGGTTATTTTCCGTCTCTCCTTATTGTATTATTTGCTGTGCCTTTGCTTCCCTCGTATTCTATTCTGATCTGCCTTGTGTCACGTCTGGTGATCGCACCTCTCGCGATCGCGTTCCTATTTCGTATCTGCTGTTGTGTGTGCGCGGTCGCGGGGTGGCGACTGGATTGGCGCACACACATACAACCTGTCCCTTTGCTCGCTCTCATTCGCAATCGCCTCTCTTGCGATTGCGTTCTGTGCTTCGTACAATTCCTGTCTGGCATTTGTGGAGGTACAGAGGATTGGTTCCTCTGCACTCCTCAGCGCCATCTGCCGACAGGAATTTCCCTCTACAGGTGCGTAGCACCTTTTGCTGGGTGCCTGCAAATATACGCTTGTGGAGGGTTTCCGCCGTGTCAGCGCACGCGTTGTGTGCTGATCACGGAGAAAGTTCCACAATCGTTACAGTGATAAACTTGGTACTAGGATGACACTGGCATGACAATGAATGTCAATGTCTTGGATTTGGTAGTCTCATATTGTACATACCATCCTGGTGCTCGGTATTATTAGCAATATTTCTGCTGACACTTCTCAGACCAGCGTTACAGATTTCCTTTCAAGCTTATAGTAAACCACAACTAGTAGTGTGTAAATGCTGCATTTGATTCCATCTTTGCCATTGTCTAATTTTGCCCTGGAAGCTAAATGTAGTGTACAGGATCAGCTAAGCATGGTGCTTCCATGTCTCCATGTGAGAGTCTAAACACAGGGCTAGTGATGGCAACGGATGCCAAATGCTTCTCTGCTCGTTTGCAAAGAAGCGTTTTGCATCGGCTAAACGTTATGCCACGAAAGTCCATCTGAACCAACCCTTACCCAGCCTAGTGTTTTGTCAGCTTTTTGTCCAACGTTTACCTGATAACCCTAGTTTCACCCCAACCTAGCCCCCAGAGACTGTATTGCCTCATATAAAGCCCCCAACCATAATTTTCTCAGACCTTGGTAACTTACTAAAGACTACAGAAATATTCAATATTGGATGCTTTGGGAACCCAGCTCCCAGATGATGTTATGTTGAAATGTAATACTTAGGATTCAAAGGTTTTAATGAGTGGACCAGAACATAACACAGTTCTTCAAAATGTTCACAATATGGTAGATTGTTCTAGATTGTTCCGGTTGGGTGGTTTGAGCCAGTTTGATAACACAACTGTAGCAGTCAAAGGGTGTATTCACTAACTGTTGGCAAATTTCCCATGCATAGAGAGTACACAACAATTTTACCATTATTTACATGGAGTAATGTGGGGAGGAGGCACTCCTTCTTATTCAAGATAGGGATGTGCCTTGGCTGTCAGTTGATAGTTCAGTAAAGGGTAAAGCCGGCACCATCAATGTGATATATATGCTCTTTTATTTTAAATTGTCATAAGTACAATCTGTCACACAACGTGCGACGTTTCGGGGGCATACCCCCTTTCTCGAGCAAGTGACAAACTGAGTACAATGCATAGAATTGGTACAATTTATATTAGACCACCATTATAGTAACCAATCACCGGTTTGAACTCTCAGACCAATCACAGGGCCAGATACAACATGTGGACCTGAAGTAGAATGCAATATTTTGTTGTTAATATCTCTACCTTTACACTGTCTGAACCTCAACATCGTGTCCTTAACAAGGGACTGTCGTTTGCTCCTGCCCATTGGCCTGATCGCCTCCAACTTAGTCTGGATCTACAGAGATTTTTCAGATGCATCAAACTGAAATATTTTTTAAGTTTACCACGTTTTTCACCAGCTCCTAGTGACTCTGTATTAACATTAGGGGACACTGCGCGTTAAGAGTACCTTCAATCCACCATCTTGTCAAATTATTGATAACTTTATCAGCAGTGTATCTATGGATGTAGAAAAATTATTTAGGGAAGGCAATCCTGGAATATACGTCCAACACAATCTTTCTGTCGAGGAAAGTCATGCATTAAGGGATCTTGAACGTAATGACTCTATTGTCATCTAGCCGGCAGATAAGGGGGGAGCAGTGGTAGTGATGAATACTGAAGACTATATGTCAGAAGCATTACGCCAACTTAATGATTGCAATACCTATCAACCACTACCTTTGACCCCCTACCTGATATTCACAAACGTATTCGTGACATCTTAGATAAACCCATTCAAAACAGGATTGTTGATGAAAAATGTGTTAAACTTTTACAAATAGAACATCCGAGGACACCAGTATGCATTGCATCACACTTGTGTTTGTATAGAATACCCCTCTTTTTTTGAATTATCAAATACTATGGTGGACTATGGTGGACTAGAAGACACAAAAACTAAAAGGTTGGAAAGCCTGATAGTTGGATGATGCACAGATACTGTAACACAGGGTGACATAGGACCAGTGCAAGGTTCTTGTGATGCCAGTAAATGATGTGTAAGCTGCTGCTCAATGAAGATTTTATACTCACTTATTAAATATTGAAACAAGTATGAAAAGCAATAATATACTGAGAGTATGGCCTGGTTTGCAGTGTTCAGTTGAAAATTGCAAAACAATTCTTCATGTCAACTCACTGACCATACAATTTTATAGGCCTGTTCACAGTACTGCATGATAACTGATCGCGTTATTCTGCATGCAGGCTTTGTATTAAAGTCTGTCTAGCCTCCATTGCAGTTCACACTCATTATAATGCATTATAATGCATACTTTATCTAAATGACTACTGTGAACCTAGCCTATGTCTTTACCTCAATGGCTTGGAGCATTCAGTAGCTGTAGGTAGAAAAAAAGTATGGTATTTGCGAATACAAAATGGATTTCAAAACATATCAGTTTACCTGGAATGCAGACCTCTGAAATTTGATTTACGGCTGCATTAAAAGATAGCAAAATGTACTGAAGGTTCCTTTGATTGGATTCTTTAACAACAGTAATTTTAAGAAGTTGTCAAGAAGACATATGCAGGACGGTGTAACAATGAGGAATCTGTGTTGTTGCCTAGCCAAAAATAAAAAAGATTTTTTTTATCAGTCATATTTTTACTACTGTATAAAGCACATAAACGACTCACCAAAACAATGAGCCATTTCAAATGAAATAGCATACTTACTATGCCATCTGTTTCATTTTAAATAGTAAATTTTTAACTAGTAGAGAAACCTGCAATGCATTTATAGTGGAACTTATCATACCTACTGAAAATATGTAAGTTTGTAGTAATCTGGGGGCAAAGAGGAAGAATGCACATAACTGAATGTTTCACTTTATATCTGTATACTTAAAAATTGTGGGTTACATTCTCTGGAGCTTTACACCAGCTCTAGTACAGAGACTACTAGCAGAGTGCCTCGAAAGGCCCACTGGCACACACAGTATTCAGTTAGGTATGGCACCTGGCAGAACCAGGTATGTTTTAGAGTTTGCCAAATTCTTCACATAGTTGGAGTCTGGTTCTGGGTCTTCTAGGCTTAAAGTAGATGATTAAAAGAGCCTGATGTCACACAAAAAAGCTCCAGTATAGGGATATGAGACTTTGCTGTAAATGCAAATCTAACTCACTAAGGAAGGGGAGGTGGTTGCTAACTCACTAAGGAAGGGGAGGTGGTAGCTGTGAAATCAAAGATGCTAGTTAGTATGCGTTTGGCTTATATGTCAACCAACTAAGTGATCAATAACCATAATATTTTACTTGCTAGTCACAATTTCTTAGACAGTCCCCGCCAAATAACATCATTAGGAAGAATCACCCAAATAATATAAACAACCAGCATGCCCCTCAAAATAGCCTAGCAAAACAGGATGACCCTACAGTTAAAATTATTAGACAGTGTACACCCAAATAACGTATTAGGCTACGTGTCTCCCAGATTACATAATTAGGTGTTGTCCCGTAAAATAACATGTATTGGCAGAACCTCCCAGAATAAAATAATTAGTTTGTGATCCCTACATAATGTAATTAAACACATTGGTAATCAGTGATGCCTGCAATAAAGACCCACGGAAATCAGGCCTTCTTGTCCTCTGCATCACCAATACCAATTTACCAGCAGGCACTAATTACAAAAAGAGGGTGATGCAGTACTAGTATTGAATATCTACCCACCACATTGCATCACTGCAAGTTGTACCTGTCTTTTGCTGCATGAAAATGGGGAGCTTTAGTGCTGATCTGGCCTTAGAGCTACATACACTAATTAAATAGGTTTCTGAGATGGAAAAGGAGACCTAGGTAATGCATACATTGCTAGGGTAACCCTTGTTATGCTACTTACCTAGGTTACGCAAGTTGTGCTGTTTGTGCAATGCATGCTATGTAAATGGTGTAAAGTACTGGTAAAATTGCCATGCATTCTATGCACACAGTAATTTTACAGGTGTTCACTGAATATGCCATAAGGATACTAAGCTAAAAAGCAGAAATAGAGTTCATCCAAAGAATCCTGTGGAATTAGTGGATAAAAACCCAATTTCCAAGGAGGACAGACTTTGGTACCATTGCATAAAACACTAGTAACTTTCTTGGTTAAAAACATTTACTTCCCTCAAGTCTTAGAGCAGAGGCAGAAGCCCCTTGGAGGAATCCCCCTACCACCAAACAAAAAATGGAAATTTGTTGCTTTGGCTTTATCAATTTAGGGTGGAGTTGGGGGGGGGGGAGGGGTCCTGGACTGGAAGGTGCTGTAGAGTCAGAAACTACATTAGGAATTGTCTAGATCATCAGTGGGACTGGTTTCCATAACCATTGTTTACTTGTTTATTTCTTTCTTTTTCTTTCTCTCTCTCTCTTTCCTTCGTCATATCAATGTCTCTATGCTGCGTTCTATAAAACCTAGGGGCACATCCGGTTAACTAATTCTATCTGGGGAAGAAGGTGGGGGGATATGGGGACCCAAAAGATACCCAATACTATGGGGGGGGGCATGTATTGTTCTGTTGCCTGGTCAGTTGGGCGCAGGGTGAGCCAAAGCTGAAATTGTGGACGGTGATAAAATACTATTCCCCTCAGAGTCATCACAACTCGGAGGAAGAAGTAATTTGGGGTCTGAATTACACTGAGAATCCCACTGCTATAGACATAATGACATTAAGACTATGGCCGCCACCAGGTCAGGTGCAGGGCAGCAGTGCATGCACGCCCGAATGACCGGGGGACCGAATCAGGCAAAAATGGCACTGGAAATTTAGGTGCACCTGGAACCACCATAGGCTGTAATTTGGGAGCTGTCAAAAGAGGGAGGCCAGATTACAATAAAAACATAGTAATTCATACGCCAGCAATAGCTGGAAGCCGAATTGCTTCTTACCCTCAAGTCAAAGGGGAATAGTAAGTAATGCCACCAGGACTTTAGCAGGATCAGATTGAGCATTTTTTTAGCTGTACCCTGTGCCTAAATTTCCCGGCGCCTTAATAAGGTGTATGCTCCAAAAACTACCTAGTGCTATCTGGGGTAGGTAAGGAGAGGTATGATGGCTGTACCTAGCAGCAGAATCAAAGACCACAAACTGCAGCAAAAACTGAGATGGAAACCATGAATGTGAATAAAGTAAATATTTGTCAATTAGTGCAAATATATACAAATAAGCAATGGCAAATCCCTACAGTGAAACCCACATAAGACAGTAATCCTAGCTAACTAACTATACAAAATATACAAATACATATACAGACAAGGTGGAACAGCAGACAAGGGCAAGGCGAATCAAAGTCAGAATCAAGCAAGGAACATGAGCCAAGAGGCCAGATCAGAACAGAGCAATACAGAGCAGGGAGAACAGAACACAGCGATCAGGACAGCCAAGCTGAACTGAGAATCTGGCAAGTTTCTGAGATGGGTGGAGTCCTTAAATGCAAATCCAACAAATGAGGTCATGATGGATAATTGTCCAGGATGGACAATTGTCCAGGAGGGCCACCTGCTGGTAAACACTGAAAGTACTGCCATCCATGAACAGAGAGCCACCAGCAGGTAAACTGAGAAACTGCAGGCAAAATAATGTTGGTGAGGAGCTGCAAAATGCCACCTGCTGGTGAACAGAGGTACTAGCACAGTCCAGGAAACTAGTGCCACCAGCAAGTGCAGCCACATAAAACAGAATTCCTAACAAGAGGGCACAAAGTTTACCTAGTACTACTATCTGTTAGGGGGAGGGTAAAAAAGCTACCTAATATTTATATTTATGTGTTTTTTGGGGGTGGGGTGGGCAACCAAAATTGTGCTATGGCACCCAGTGATATCAAGCTATGGCGCTGGATGGCAGGAAAGAGTAGCAGAGGTCTTGTGACTAGATCTGATAGATCTAGGAGTTGGCTGCGGTCCATGCATCTCTGCATGATGCCATTCTACTGAATGCCCACACTGCCATTGTAAAAAGAGCACGTGTTATGTGTAATAGGTGTGCTAGTATAATGCTGTATTGGCATAATTTCGCAATTTAAATTGGAGCACATTTTATTCTTAGCTACGGAGATTTTAGTCCAGCATCAGGACAGGTTTTGTGAAATATTTAAATAAAGCATGTAACTATCATAACCATAATCATGACATGGACAGGCACCATTCAATAACAGCCTGAAAAGGTATTGCGGAAGACCCTTGAGGAGATCTCTCAGGAACATAGGCCATTAGCTGTTTGGTTTAATGTGTAAAGGGGTTCTGTAGGGTATTTAAGAAACAAAAATTGACACTGCGCAGGCGCAGTTACATTCGTCTAATTAGACAAATAATTGGGCGGTGACCAGCGGTGGGGGAACAGAGGATCCTAGAGGACAGCGTGGGATAGGACAGCTGCACGAGGCCGGTAGAAGCCCCAGGTAAGTGTCAGTTTTTTGTTTTTAAAATACCTTACAGAACCCCTTTAAGTAATTATTTTTATGAGGGTGGAAGGAGGATGAAGGGAGGAGGAGGTAGTGTGGATTTGGTTATGTTGGCATGGGGGTTGGTTGTCATTGCCAAACTAGCAAAAATGCTTTATGAACCATTGTAATACCCATCACTGCATATACCTCTCTACCTGTTGTTCACAGTGCCCCCACCCACCTACCTACGTGAGTTGAGCGCACACAGTGTCACTGTGCCTGTCCGCTACCTGTCTGTGTGTGACAGGTGCACATTGTAATACCCATCACTGCATATACCTACCTGTTGTGTGAAGGAAATCTTTGAGCAGAAGAAGCCAATTTCTGCCAGTCACCCCCTTGCCAGGCGTCTGACAGCTGGTGTGGTGGAACTGTTAGCTCGGAAGCTGTTACCATACAAGCTGGTGGACTCTGAGGCCTTCCGTAAATTTGTGGCCATTGGGACACCGCAGTGGAAGATACCAGGCCGCAATTATTTTTCTAAAAAGGCAATACCCAAACTGTACTGTGAAGTTGAGAGGCAAGTGGTGTAATCTCTGGCACACAGCATTGGGTCAAGGGTCCACCTGACCACGTCAAGCACGGTCAGGGCAGGTACATAACTTACACAGCCCATTGGGTCAATCTGGTGACCGATGGCAAGCAGGGAGTACATGGCTGTGCAGTGGACCAACTTGTGACACCTCCATGTTTTGCAGGCAGGCCTCCTGCCACCTCCTCTCCTCCTGCTACATCCTCTTCGCTGTCGTCCTCCTCCTTGGCTGAGTGGCACTTCAACTCTACTGGTGCTGCGATCTTCTCTCCAGCTACACAGCCCCATCTCCCCAGGGCCTGTGCTGCATGCCAGGTACGACTGTGTCACGCCATATTAGACATGTCTTGCCTCTAAGTGGAGAGTCACACTGGACCAGCTCTCCTGGCTGCTCTTAACAAACAGGTGGATCAGTGGCTGACCCCACACCAGCTGGAGATCGGCAACGTGGTGTGTGACAACAGCAGCAATCTCATTTCTGTGTTGAATTTGGGAAAGCTGGAACATGTACCCTGCATGGCACATGTGCTGAATCTAGTCATTCAAAGATTTGTGTCAAAGTACTCATGCTTAGAGGACGTCCTGAAGCGGGCCAGTAAGTTGTGTGTGCATTTCAGGTGGTCTTACATGGCCATGGCATGCTTTGCGGACATTCAGCGGAGAATCAACTTGCCGGTGAGATGCTTTATATGGGATAGCCCGACTCGCTGGAATTCGACCCTGGTCATTTTCTTCTCGCCTGCTAGAACAGGAGAAAGCCGTCACCCAGTACCTGTACAATTACAGTAGAAGGACACAATCTGGGGCGATGGGGATGTTCTGGCCCCGAACTGGACACTGATGCGAAATGCATGCAGGCTCATGTGGCAGTTTGAGGAGGTGACCAACCTGGTGAGTCGCAGTGAACTGGGCACTGATGCGAAATGCATGCAGGCTCATGCGGCAGTTTGAGGAGGTGACCAACCTGGTGAGTCGCAGTGAAGGCACCATCAGTGACTTGATCCCATACACTTACTTCCTGGAGCATGCCGTGCGTAGAGTGGTGGATCAAGCTGTGGAGGAGCGTGAAGAGGAACAGTTACGGCAGGAACAGTTGTGGGAGCAATTTACATCAGCAATTTACATCAGAATCAGATGTTTCCTCAACACCTGTGGCAGCACAGAGGAGGGAGGAGGAGGAAGAGTCGTGTGGGGAAGAGGAGTCAAACTCGGATGATGTGGAAGGTGTTTCTTTGGAGGAGGAAGAGGAGGAGACGGCAGCAGAAGAACAACTGCAGCAGGCTTCGCAGGGGGCTTGTGCTGCCTCGACGTTCCCGTGGTATTGTTCATGGCTGGGGGGAGGAGGAGGACTTACCTGACATCACTGAGGAAGAGCAAGAGGAGACGGATAGTACGTCTGCATCCGACTTTGTGCAGATGTCGTCTTTCATGCTGTCCAGCCTGTTGAGGAACCCCGTATAAAAAAACTCAAGGAGAATGAGCTGTACTGGGTGGCCACGCTACTAGACCCTCGGTATAGGCACAAAGCGCCATACATGTTACCAACTCACCAGAAGGCAGAAAGGATGCAGCACATGCAGAACAAGCTGGCAACTATGCTTTACAATGCGTTTAAGGGTGATGTCACAGCACAATGCAATAAAGGTACCACTGCCAGTAATCCTTCTCCCATTTCCACGCAGGCAAGGACAGGACGCTCCAGCGATCTTATGGTGATGTCGGACATGCGGACATTCTTTAGTCCAACGCCTCACCTTAGCACTTCCGGATCCACCCTCCACCAACGTCTGGACCGGCAGGTAGCCGACTACCTGGCCTTAAGTGTGGATGTAGACACTGTGAGCAGCGATGAACCCTTGGACTGTGGCCAGAGCTGTCCCAATTTGCCATCCAACCTGTCCTGTCAGAAAGGACCTTCAGCGCAGCTGGAGGCATTGTCACTGAGAAGAGAAGTCGCCTAAGTCACAAAAGTGTTCAGTGCCTCACCTTTATCAAAATGAATGAGGCATGAATCCCGTAGGGCTACTGCCCGCCCGAAGACTAAGTCAGTCCCCACACACAGCAACTCTGCCTGCACGCCGTGTGACTGGCTGCCTACTCCAAGACTAAGTCGCTCCCCACACAGCATCTCTGCCTGCAGGCTGCTTGACTGCCTTCTCCGCTACCACCAACAGGGTCCAGGACTCCAGGCGGATTCCTGAATTTTTAAGGCCGCCTGCTACAGCGGCCGCTATGATAATTTTTCTGGTGCGTGTACATGCCTGCCTAATTTTTCTGGCTGCACTGCAGCTGCAACAACAAAACAAAAGGCATGTACATGTGCCCATTCCCCTTCGAGATCATTACCTTGCTGCGGTGAAAGGGCTTGCGTATCACAATGAAGCAATGACCGCCGCCGGCTATATGAGTGTACAGAGATGACAAATGGGGATAAATGTCAGAGTGGAAATTGTAGTTCCATAAAAATGCAAAATGATCAAAAGTTGATTATTGAGTGAAAGTTCTTGTAAAGAAACATGGCAGCTTTTGTAAAGCATGGTACACACATTCCGTTTTGATTGGCCAATGATTGGCCAATTTTACCCCCTCCATGTAGCACAAGGGCCAACAGGTTTTAAACACTATAAACAGATTGTGTAGGTAAGCTCTTGTACAACACGAAAGAAGTTGGCCAAAGTTGGCCAATCAAAATCATTTGTGTATACAGGCTCTACAGTTCTGCTGAATGATAAAACTGGCCTGATATGGCTGCTAACTAAAAGCTTTTGCCCTGGGGCCTCTTGTAGGATGTTGCCGTTGTGAAATTTCCTTCTTTTACTACTGTTGCTGTGCTAATTAGTGTTGATCGGATACCTCATTATCCTATTCGAGTTTGGTCGAATTCGGATAGTAAACTATCCGAATTCACTCGAAGTTCGATATTCGAGTTAATTGAATATCCGATTTGACCTCGGATATCCGACGTCACTATCCGAGTCTGTATTCGAGTAAAATATTCGAGCTGGCCTTAAATAGCTTTTAAAACTTGTATTGGAGGTCAATGATGCATGAAACCACCTTTTTTATGAAGAAAAACATCAAGTGATTATGTGGTGATGTAGTAATTATAAAAAAGGTATCAAAAATAGTAAATTAACTTCATGAAAAGTGTTTGCATGAGACGGTGTGTCCAAAATAGTTGTAAGTTGGAAGTCTTCATTTACGTCGTCTTCATCTTCTTCTTCTATATCTTCTTCTTCTTCTTCTTCTATATCTTCTTCTTTTTCTTCTTCTTCTATATCTTCTTCTACTCGAATCTTCTTCATCTTCAACTTCTTGTATCTTCTTCAATTAACTTTTTCTTCTTCTATATCTTCTTCTTCTTCTTCTATATCTTCTTCTTCTTCGTCTTCTTCTTCTATATCTTCTTCTTCTTCATCTTCTTCTTCTTCTTCTATATCTTCTTCTTCTTCGTCTGCTTCTTCTATATCTTCTTCTTCTTCGTCTTCTTCTTCTTCTTCTTCTATATCTTCTTCTTCTTCTTCTTCTTCTTCTTCTTCTTCTTCTTCATCTTCTTCTTTTATATCTTCTTCATCTTCTTCTTCTATATCTTCTTCATCTTCTTCTTCTATATCTTCTTCTTCTATATCTTCTTCTTCTTCTTCTATATCTTCTTCTTCTATATCTTCTTCTTCTATATCTTCTTCTTCTTTCTTCTTCTTCTTCTTCTTCTTCCTCTTCTTCTCTATCATTATATTATGTGTCTTGGTTTTCCTTTCTTTTGTAATATTTTTTTACTTCATTTGTGGAAATATTTTATTTTAATAACACCATAGTTATATTTGTGTTGATGGCATAATAGGTAGTGGCACATTGCAAGCCACAGCACCTTTTTCTGTGTACCCTGGCGGTGGTAAAACACAGACATCAGCAGGAGGAGGAAGTAGTTGCAGGCAGCTATTGTAGTGTGGTAATAGCTGGTAGGAGAGTGGGTGGCAGCAGAAAATAGTTCTTCTTCTGTTCTCCCTGGCAGTGGTAGCAGCACACAGACAGCAGAAGCTCAATGCAGCTACAGGAGGAGGAGGAGTGTGTGTCAGGCAGTGTGATGTGACTGACATAATAGGCCCTGGGTCCTAGCGGTGGTACCAGGGCCGTAAATAAACACCATGAGGTTCCAGACAGCGGTCGTGAAGCCCACATTGTGTCCAATACACAATTGGGACAGCACAGTTTTCAACCTGGACACCTCTAAGATAATTACAATTTTTTTTTCAAAAAATGCAGCTATTTTTGAGTGTAAATAGCTGGTGGCGCATGGGCAGCAGCACCTTGTAATGTGTTCCCTGGCAGTGGAGACACAGACAGCAGGAGGAAATACAACAGCAGGCAGTGTGAGGAGGATGAGTGTGTGGCAGACTGGCAGCAGGCAGCAGGAGGGCAGGAAGCCAGACATAATATGCCCTGGTTCCTAGCGGTGGTACCAGGGCAGTAAATGAACACCATGAGGTTCCAGACAGCGGTCGTGAAGCCCACATTGTGTACAATACACAATTGGGACAGCACAGTTTTCAACCCGGACGCCTCTAAAATAATTTAATTTTTTTTTTCAAAATAATGCAGCTATTTTTGAGCGTAAATAGCTGGTGGGGCATGGGCAGCAGCACCTTGTAATGTGTTCCCTGGCAGTGGAGACCCAGACAGCAGGAGGAAATACAACAGCAGGCAGCGTGAGGAGGATGAGTGTGTGGCAGTGGCAGCAGGCAGGTGGGCAGCGAGACATAGCTGGTGGCGCATGGGCAGCACCTTGTAATGTGTTTCCTGGCAGTGGAGACACAGACAGCAGGAGTAATTACAACAGCAGGCAGCGTGAGGAGGATGAGTGTGTGGCAGACTGGCAGCAGGCAGCAGGAGGGCAGGCAGCCAGACATAAGAGGCCCTGGTTCCTAGCGGTGGTACCAGGGCCGTAAATGAACACCATGAGGTTCCAGACAGCGGTCGTGAAGCCCACATTGTGTCCAATACACAATTGGGACAGCACAGTTTTCAACCCGGACCCCTCTAAAATAATTTAAAAAATTTTTTTTCAAAAAAATGCAGCTATTTGTAACGATCGGTGTAACACAGAGAGGATCTGATTACCGGTGAACTGCAGTCTCACCAGGAATACAGAATATACCCAATTATTGGTGATCTGCAGTATCACCGATAATCAGATATATCTACTAACCTCTGGACACCAGATGGGACAAGTGAGTGTTAGATGCAACAGTATACTTTGAGTACTTCACCAGAAGTATGTTCCTTCCTATGGCCTAGACTCTCCAGGAGGGAGGAGCTAGGCTGAGGGTAGGAAGGGCAGAGCGTGAGTGACACTCGAGAGGGAGGGTGTCACTAACAGGTTTGGGAACTGCCTCTAACAGTAAGGCCAGTTCTCGAGGTCGGCAAGCCAGGTCGTTAACACACAGACAGATAAGGTACAGATTCAGGAGGCAGATACGGAATCCAATAAACAGACAGGGTTTGGCAACGGAGTATCAGAATAGCACAGTACAGAATCAGGAGGCAAATACAGAGTCCAGGAACGAGCAGAGTTTGGCAACAGGATATCAGAAATAGCAAGGTACAGGATCTGAGTTCAGAGGAATAGTCAGGCAGGCAGAAGGTCATAACAAATAATACAATTCAATGTTCCTAATGCTAAGGTGTGAACTCCTTGATGTCAACACCTTTGGAAACTATGCTAGAACACAGATACAGACAAGGTCTGAGTGATACCACGTTGTGATCGCAACGGCAGACAACCAGAGAATGAATGACCAGCACCCAGTATATATAGTAAAGCGCTCTCCAGCGCCTCCCCTAAGTGCTGGACCAATGGCAGATGGTGAAAATGTCAGCTGACCCGCCTGGTCAGCTGACCCTTTCCTGGCTGTCATATAAGCTCTGCCTCTCAGCGCGCGCGCGCGTCCTTCTGAACCTGTGTGGACTAGCAGTCCCAGCCACACCAGACATGTCTTGCAATGCAACCTTTGATTCAGGCGCGGGGACCGCCGCCCCGCTCTCTAAGCGAGCGGCGGTTTCCCCGCGTCCGGCCGCAATGTCAGCTGCTTTGCCATGCGTGCAATCCGCCGCATCCAACGTGGATTCCACCGCTCTGCCCATGCGGCATGCGGGGTTTTTTCCGCGTTGTGCCGCCATGTTAGACGCGGAAACAGCCGCCTCACTCTGAGCCCTTGCGGCGGCTTTTCCGCGTTTCCTCACACTATTTTTGAGCATAAATAGCTGGTGGCGCATGGGCAGCAGCACCTTGTAATGTGTTCCCTGGCAGTGGAGACACAGACAGCAGGAGTAAATACAACAGCAGGCAGCGTGAGGAGGATGAGTGTGTGGTAGACTGGCAGTGGCAGCAGGCAGGCGGGCAGCGAGACATAGCTGGTGGGGCATGGACAGCAGCACCTTGTAATGTGCTCCCTGGCAGTGGAGACACAGACAGCAGGAGGAAATACAACAGCAGGCAGCGTGAGGAGGATAAGTGTGTGGCAGTGGCAGCAGGCAGGCGGGCAGCGAGACATAGCTGGTGGCGCATGGGCAGCAGCACCTTGTAATGTGTTCCCCGGCAGTGGAGACACAGACAGCAGGAGTAATTACAACAGCAGGCAGCGTGAGGAGGATGAGTGTGTGGCAGACTGGCAGCAGGCAGCAGGAGGGCAGGCAGCCAGACATAATAGGCCCTGGTTTCTAGCGGTGGTACCAGGGCCGTAAATGAACACCATGAGGTTCAAGACAGAGCTCATGAAGCCAACATTGTGTCCAATACACAATTGTGACAGCACAGTTTTCGACCCGGACACCTAATTTTAAAAAAAAAATTCAAAAAAATGCAGCTATTTTTGAGCGTAAATAGCTGGTGGCGCATGGGCAGCAGCACCTTGTAATGTGTTCCCTGGCAGTGGAGACACAGACAGCAGGAGTAAATACAACAGCAGGCAGCTTGAGGAGGATGAGTGTGTGGCAGACTGGCAGCAGGCAGCAGGAGGGCAGGCAGACAGACATAATAGGCCCTGGTTCCTAGCGGTGGTACCAGGGCCGTAAATGAACACCATGAGGTTCCAGACAGCGGTCGTGAAGCCCACATTGTGTCCAAAACATAATTGGGACATCACAGTTTTCAACCCGGACACCTCTAAAATAATAACACAAAATTATTTAAATTTTTTTTTTAGAAATGCAGCTATTTTTGAGCATAAATAGCTGGTGGCGCATGGGCAGCAGCACCTTGTAATGTGTTCCCTGGCAGTGGAAACATACAGACAGCAGGAGGAAATACAGCAGCAGGCAGCGTGAGGAGGATGAGTGTGTGGCACAGTGGCAGACTGGCAGCAGGCAACAGGGCAGGCAGCGAGACATAATAGGCCCTGGTTCCTAGCGGTGGTACCAGGGCCGTATATACACCATGAGGTTCCAGATAGCGGTCGTGAAGCCCACATTGTGTCCAATACACAATTGGGACAGCACAGTTTTCAACCCGGACACCCCGTAAAATAATAACACAAAATATTAAAACATTTTTTTTAGAAATGCAGCTATTTTTGAGCGTAAATAGCTGGTGGCGCATGGGCAGCAGCACCTTGTAATGTGTTCCCTGGCAGTGGAGATACAGACAGCAGGAGGAAATACAACAGCAGGCAGCGTGAGGAGGATGAGTGTGTGGCAGACTGGCAGTGGCAGCAGGCAGGCAGGCAGTGAGACATAGCTGGTGGCGCATGGACAGCAGTACCTTGTAATGTGTTCCCTGGCAGTGGAGACACAGACAGCAAGAGGAAATACAACAGCAGGCAGCGTGAGGAGGATGAGTGTGTGGCAGTGGCAGCAGGCAGGCGGGCAGCGAGACATAGCTGGTGGTGCATGGGCAGCAGCACCTTGTAATGTGTTCCCTGGCAGTGGAGACACAGACAGCAGGAGTAAATACAACAGCAGGCAGCGTGAGGAGGATGAGTGTGTGGCAGACTGGCAGTGGCAGCAGGCAGGCGGGCAGCGAGACATAGCTGGTGGTGCATGGGCAGCAGCACCTTGTAATGTGTTCCCTGGCAATGGAGACACAGACAGCAGGAGGAAATACAACAGCAGGCAGCATGAGGAGGATGAGTGTGTGGCAGTGGCAGCAGGCAGGCGGGCAGCGAGACATAGCTGGTGGCGCATGGGCAGCAGCACCTTGTAATGTGTTCCCTGGCAATGGAGACACAGACAGCAGGAGTAAATACAACAGCAGGCAGCGTGAGGAGGATGAGTGTGTGGCAGACTGGCAGCAGGCAGCAGGAGGGCAGGCAGCCAGACATAATAGGCCCTGGTTCCTAGCGGTGGTACCAGGGCCGTAAATGAACACCATGAGGTTCCAGACAGCGGTCGTGAAGCCCACATTGTGTCCAACACACAATTGGGGCAGCACAGTTTTTTAACCCGGACACCTCTAAAATAATTTAAAAACATTTTTTTTTCAAAAAAATGCAGCTATTTTTGAGCATAAATAGCTGGTGGCGCATGGGCAACAGCAGCTTGTAATGTGTTCCCTGGCAGTGGAGACACAGACAGCAGGAGTAAATACAACAGCAGGCAGTGTGAGGAGGATGAGTGTGTGGCAGACTGGCAGCAGGCAGCAGGAGGGCAGGCAGCCAGACATAATAGGCCCTGGTTCCTAGCGGTGGTACCAGGGCCGTAAATGAACACCATGAGGTTCCAGACAGCGGCCGTGAAGCCCACATTGTGTCCAATACACAATTGGGGCAGCACAGTTTTCAACCCGGACACCTCTAAAATAATTTAAAAACCTTTTTTTTTTAAAAAAAATGCAGCTATTTTTGAGCGTAAATAGCTGGTGGCGCATGGGCAACAGCAGCTTGTAATGTGTTCCCTGGCAGTGGAGACACAGACAGCAGGAGTAAATACAACAGCAGGCAGTGTGAGAAGGATGAGTGTGTGGCAGACTGGCAGCAGGCAGCAGGAGGGCAGGCAGCCAGACATAATAGGCCCTGGTTCCTAGCGGTGGTACCAGGGCCGTAAATGAACACCATGAGGTTCCAGACAGCGGTCATGAAGCCCACATTGTGTCCAATACACAATTGGGGCAGCACAGTTTTCAACCCGGACACCTCTAAAATAATTTAAAAACATTTTTTTTCTTCAAAAAAATGCAGCTATTTTTGAGCGTAAATAGCTGGTGGCGCATGGGCAACAGCAGCTTGTAATGTGTTCCCTGGCAGTGGAGACACAGACAGCAGGATTAAATACAACAGCAGGCAGTGTGAGGAGGATGAGTGTGTGGCAGACTGGCAGCAGGCAGCCAGACATAATAGGCCCTGGTTCCTAGCGGTGGTACCAGGGCCGTAAATGAACACCATGAGGTTCCAGACAGCGGTCGTGAAGCCCACATTGTGTCCAATACACAATTGGGACAGCACAGTTTTCAACCCGGACACCTCTAAAATAATAACACAAAATTATTAAATTTTTTGTTTTTTAGAAATGCAGCTATTTTTGAGCGTAAATAGCTGGTAATGCATGGGCAGCAGCACCTTGTAATGTGTTCCCTGGCAGTGGAAACATACAGACAGCAGGAGGAAATACAGCAGCAGGCAGCGTGAGGAGGATTAGTGTGTGGCACAGTGGCAGACTGGCAGCAGGCAGCAGGAGGGCAGGCAGCCAGACATAGTAGGCCCTGGTTCCTAGCGGTGGTACCAGGGCCGTAAATGAACACCATGAGGTTCCAGACAGCGGTCGTGAAGCCCACATTGTGTCCAATACACAATTGGGGCAGCACAGTTTTCAACCCGGACACCTCTAAAATAATTTAAAAACATTTTTTTTTCAAAAAAATGCAGCTATTTTTGAGCGTAAATAGCTGGTGGCGCATGGGCAACAGCAGCTTGTAATGTGTTCCCTGGCAGTGGAGACACAGACAGCAGGAGTAAATACAACAGCAGGCAGTGTGAGGAGGATGAGTGTGTTGCAGACTGGCAGCAGGCAGCAGGAGGGCAGGCAGCCAGACATAATAGGCCCTGGTTCCTAGCGGTGGTACCAGGGCCGTAAATGAACACCATGAGGTTCCAGACAGCGGTCATGATGCCCACATTGTGTCCAATACACAATTGGGGCAGCACAGTTTTCAACCCGGACACCTCTAAAATAATTTAAAAACATTTTTTTTTCAAAAAAATGCAGCTATTTTTGAGCGTAAATAGCTGGTGGCGCATGGGCAACAGCAGCTTGTAATGTGTTCCCTGGCAGTGGAGACACAGACAGCAGGAGTAAATACAACAGCAGGCAGTGTGAGGAGGATGAGTGTGTGGCAGACTGGCAGCAGGCAGCCAGACATAATAGGCCCTGGTTCCTAGCGGTGGTACCAGGGCCGTAAATGAACACCATGAGGTTCCAGACAGCGGTCGTGAAGCCCACATTGTGTCCAATACACAATTGGGACAGCACAGTTTTCAACCCGGACACCTCTAAAATAATAACACAAAATTATTAAATTTTTTGTTTTTAGAAATGCAGCTATTTTTGAGCGTAAATAGCTGGTGGTGCATGGGCAGCAGCACCTTGTAATGTGTTCCCTGGCAGTGGAAACATACAGACAGCAGGAGGAAATACAGCAGCAGGCAGCGTGAGGAGGATTAGTGTGTGGCACAGTGGCAGACTGGCAGCAGGCAGGAGGGCAGGCAGCGAGACATAATAGGCACTGGTTCCTAGCGGTGGTAGCAGGGCCGTATATACACCATGAGGTTCCAGACAGCGGTCGTGAAGCCCACATTGTGTCTAATACACAATTGGGACAGCACAGTTTTCAACCCGGACACCTCTAAAATAATAACACAAAATTATTACATCTTTTTTTTAGAAATGCAGCTGTTTTTGAGCGTAAATAGCTGGTGGCGCAAGGGCAGCAGCACCTTGTAATGTGTTCCCTGGCAGTGGAGACACAGACAGCAGGAAGAAATACAGCAGCAGCAGCAGCAGGTGTAATGTGTATGTCACTTCATGTCCCCCTCTCGCCGACAACAGGGGCCAGGAATTCGCCTTCCACCCAAGCCTGGTTCATTTTGAGAAACGTCAGTCTGTCCACAGACTTGTGAGACAGACGAGATCGCTTCTCAGTGACGACTCCCCTGGCTGCACTGAAGCAACGCTCACCTGCTGCATGTGCCCCCAGTCCTCCGTGGAGATGATGGACGGGAGGTTGGTGGCGGCACCCCAGTTGCAATGATGGCGGCTACTGTTGCTCGTGCAACATACTGGCTGACAGCCTGCCTCTGTTCAACCAGACGCTCCAACATCGCCAGGGTGGAGTTCCAGCGAGTTGGAACATCGATCATGAGCCGGTGCTGTGGCAGGTGCAGCTCCTTCTGCACCTCTTCCAGGCTCGCTACGGCTGCAGGCGAGTGCCGGAAATGATGCACAACCTTCCTTGCCACCTCAAGGAGTCGGTCCATCCCCTGGTAGGTCCGCAGCAACTTTTGGACTACCAGGTTCAGGACGTGCGCCAGGCAGGGGATGTGGGTCAGGTCTCCCCTGCTGATTGCAGCAACCAGGTTTGCCCCATTGTCGGATACCACCTCTCCGACTCTGAGGCCTCTGGAGGTCAGCCAATTCCTCTCCTGCTCCTGGAGTTTGGCCAGGACATGGTTCGCCATCAGTTTGGTCTTCCCCAGGCTGACCAATTCCAGCAGCGCTTGGCAGTGGCGGGGCTTCACGCTGCTGCTGAGGCGGGGGGTTTGGGCTGGTGTGCCGGAGGATGGAAGCAGATCAGAGGAACCTGCTGCAATTCCGCTGACCCTGCATGGTGGCACCACCCACTGCGTTGTTGGTGCTGCTGCTGCTCTGACAGTGCCCGATGCTGCTCCCCCCTCCTCACCACCTTCCACCAAGCTGACCCAATGCGCGGTGAAGGACAGATAGCGGCCTGTCCCAAGCCAGCAGCTCCACGAGTCCATGGTGACGTGGACCTGTTGACCCACCGCATGATCCAGCCCTCTCCTGACATTGGCCATCACAGAGCGGTGAAGTGCAGGGATGGCCGTGCGAAAAAATGTCGGCTGGGGATTGGCCAATCGGGGGCTGCACACATCAGGAGTGCACGCGTGTCGCTCCCCTCCTGCACAAGGGAATAAGGCAGGAGTTGGGAGCACATGGCCCGTGCCAGCAAGCCGTTCAGCTGACGCACGCGAAGGCTGCTGGGAGGCAGAACCCTGACCACCCCCTGGAAGGTGTCGCTGAGCAGGGTCTGGCGACGCCTTTTGCTGGCACGGGAATCACTGGAGGGAGCAGAGGAGGCCACTGAGGACTGGCTGCCAGAACAGGCCTCAGTGTCGGCGGCAGGAGTTGCAGAGGGAGGAGGAGCAGTGCGTTTCTGACGCACTCCTGCTGCTGCTGCTGGAGGAGGTGGAGGAGGGCGGGTGGCTGCTGGTGGCGGGTCTGCCACTGCCAGCTTCTTTCAACTTCATGAACTCCTCATGCTCATGGAAGTGTTTCCCTGCCAGATGGTTCACCAGAGAGGTGGTGCCGTACGCAGAGGGCTCCTTCCCTCTGCTGAGCTGCTGGCGGCACTGGTTGCAGGTGGCATACTTGCACTCCACATATGGCAGGGTGAAAAAACTCCAAATTGGGGAGGTGAAGTTGCCCCTTCGGCTGGAAGGTGCTGCTGCCGCTGGTCTCCCTGTGGTGGTTGGGGGGCAGAACTCTCCGCCTCCGGATCAGCACCCTGTGTGGCCTGCATACTACTCCCACTTCTGATCCTGCTTATGCCTGCGATGCTGATCCTTCTAGCAAGGCCCACAGACGCATCCTCCTCATCCTCCTCAGAGCTGATGATATCCCCAGGATCTGCCACCCAGTCTCTGTCCTTCACTCTGTCATCATCATCCTCCCCCTCCGCAAACATGTCCTGCTGGGATGACCCCACAAACTCCCCTTCTGCATGCATGGGCAGAGGGACAGTCACCACTGTCTGACTGTCCAAAGCATCATCCCCCAAAGTGCCCATCAGCATTTCTTCCTCCTCCAATTCTGCCGCAACAGCACTCCATAGCCCCGCTGTGCTTGGGGATAAGAAGAAGGTTATGCTGAGTGACAGGGTGCTGGTGTTGCCCGCTGGGGCTGGAGAACTGCACTCCTCCTCCTCCTCCCCAGGCAGTGCTGGGCGGCTGCTGCTGCTCTTGCGAACAGGAGTGGTGGCGGGGTTGGAGGACTCGGTTCCAGAGCTAATGGTGGCCTGCTCATCCACCATCAGTTCCACCACAGAGTCTGCGTCCTTCTCCTCAATAGGACGGCTGCGACCTGGCGGTGGGAGGAACATCTGCGCCACACTCTGCTGCTGTGTCTCTGCAGCGTGACTCCCAGCTGTTGGGCAGCCAAGGCGTCCACGGCCAGTGGCTAATGGCGGAATAGCCACTGGTGCAGAGGCAGAACTGCGCATGGTGGTGGTGGTGGCGCGGCTGCCACGACCTCCTCTCTTGCCGATGCCCTTGCTGCCCTTGCTGCCCCTGCCCAAACCGCGGCTGCCAGTGCCAGACATCTTATATTTTTTATTATACAAATGATAAAAAAAAGTTATGTATGTAAAGGCGGGTGGGACAAGTGGGGTACTTTAATAGGGTGGGACTGGTGGTGGTGGGTGTGTGAGGTGACGGACAGGTGTACTCTACAGCAGAGATCGGTGTAGCGCTAACGAGAGAGAGCGCAGTGCGCACACAAAGACCCTAGCTGACGCTGACTGACGGTGTCCCTATACACAGACTGCAGTACAGTACAATTCAGCGAATACACAATACAAGTAATATAAACAATAGGACGGGTGTAGCACTAACGAGGGGGTGCGGACAGCGCAAGCGTGCACTGCGCACACAAAGACCCTAGGTAACGCGGTGACGGACGGTCCCTATACACAGACTAGAGTACACTACAGTACTAACTAAACAATAGAATAATCTAGCTAAACAATAGAACAGGTGTGACTAGATTACAGAGAGCAGATACAGGACAGGTATAGCAGTAAAGCTGGGCCTTGCTAACTACAAAATAGTACAATAATCTATCTAACACAGAAGTAGTACAGTAGAGTAGGACAGGTGAGAGCACAGGTAACTAGAGACTAGAGCACAGAGCAGGGCAGGCTGCCTTGCCTAGGCACAGGGCCTAGCTGCTGCAGCTGCAGCAGCACCAGTGACAGTCTCCCTCCCTAGTCCCTAATTACACAAACTAAACTGCCTAAAATACAATCTATCTACACTACAAAGCAATACAGGTGAATATCAAGTGTTGGAGTGTAAAAACGTTAGGTGTATTGAACAATAAATGCACTTGCACAGACAAAAAGCACTGGAGCAATCTCTCAGTACAGTCAGTCAGTATGTCGCAAGTAGGACGAGTGAGGCAACATGGCGCCCGCTATTTATAGAGTGGGGCTTGGCCAGGCTCCCCCTCTGTGATTGGCTGCAGTCAGAGGGCTGGGAGCCCTCTGATTCGCTTGTGAGGACTCAAGGTGACGTCTGACGTGACGCTATCTGAGCGGATGACGCTATCCAAGCTCGGATAGCTAGGATATCTCCGGATAGCTGATTGCTCAGATAGCACAGCCCGGATAGCTAATACTATTCAAGCTCGGTATTCGAGCTCGAATAGTGAAAAAAGAGCTAGGATATCCGAGTATCTCAGATATCCTAGCTCGGATGAGCATCACTGTGTGCTATGCCTTCACCATTTGTTGGGTCAATCATCTTGTCATCTACTACCTTCTTGTCCTTACTGAACTCACAGAACATTCACATTTGCCTTGCTTGTATTCTTTTTAAAATAAACTTTTGTGGACCTTTGTTGATATTTTTACATGCATTTGTATGTGACTGCACTGTGTTTTTTTCCAGTGAATGCCGGCAAAATCCATTTAATTTTTTATCCAATTTTTTATGCAGATTTTTCTGTGATCCCACTGAAGTACCTAGAAACACAGATTGAATATCACACATGAAAAAAACGGACCTGCCGTCCGAATTTAAAACACACAAAAACACACAAGAAATTCATTTAATATGTGGCGATCACGTTTTTTTGGAAAATTGCAGATCGCATGAGATTTGTGTGAACCTTGCCATATAAATAGAGTGTGACAACAAGTAAAAACCAGCACATGCCCATTGATACAGACATACCTAGTGTATTCATTCTTTTCAATTCATAATTTCCTGCTTGTATTTTAAAAAAAATTAGGCCTCAGAGAAACTGATGCTTGGCACAAGTACCACAGACAAATCAACTGAAGTTTGAGAAAAACATTCATGTTTAGTTTGCTAAAATCAATGAGTACGTTTCAGTGACTTCATCCTACAAAATGAAATGGAACAGGAAAGAGGTGAAATGTTTGTACACAAGTCCCAGATAACAGTGAATATTTTGGAGTGGCTTCTGCTTTAGCAGAATCACAACAATAAGCTCCAGAGGGTCCTGGGATCAAGTAACGGTTGCTCAAGGATTAAGAGCAACTCTATCTCTTTGGCATGGACTGAGGAATTTTCATTAAAATGACCTTGGGCAGGGAGAAGATGGAATTTAACTACTTTACACTTCAGAAACAACACCTCACCTGAGGAAAGGGCATTGAAGCAAAGGCAAATACAACAGAGCAGGCATTTAAAGGGAATCGGAATTGAGAAGTATGTGGTGGCTGCCATATTTATTTCCTTTTAAATAATACCAGTTGCCTGGAAGCCCTACTGGTCTATTTGGCTGCGGTAGTGTCTGAATCACACCAGAAACAAGCAAGCAGCTAATCTTGTCAGATTTTACAGTAATGTCAGAAACACTTGATCTGTGACATGCTTGTTCAGGGTCTATGATTAGAGGCAGAGGATCAGCGGGATAGCCAGGCAACTGGTACTGCTTAAAAGGAAATAAATATGGCAGCCTCCATATACCTCTTGTTGCAAGTTCCCTTTAAGTATGTACTAACTCCCAGCAGGGTGCATTCAGGAAATATCAGTACAATTGCCATGTGCATAAAGGGCAAGGCAATTGCACTGGTGCTTCTGACAGCTCTGTAGCATGTGTTGACCAATTAGGGCAACCTACGCTACCTAGGTAAAGCAAATAGCATAGCGCAGAGTGGGCTTAATTCACTAAACCGTGATAACTCAAATATCACACCTTATCAAAGTTAACATGCCTTATCAGAGTAGCATAACGAGCGCTACGAACCCGCAGGGGCTCAGGCAGGACGAGTGCCATTGCCAATTATTATTATTATTATTTATTGTATTTATAAAGCGCTAACATATTACGCAGCGCTGGACAATAAATACATACAATGATACAAGGATGACAGACATAACAAGGTTATACAACATAGAACAAAGTTATACATGCAAATTGTACAAAATACATGATCATGCAATATGGGCTGGTTAGGTAGGCCCAGTAATACAAGTACAGGCTGTCGTAGGACAGGAGTACATGATCCTGTAGATTACAATAGGGAATGGAGGACCCTGCCAGAGGCTTACAATCTAAAGTTCAATTAGCAGGCATAAGTTCGTAGTGCTCGCTATGCTACTCTGAGAAGGCGTGTTAACTTTGATAAGGTGTGATATCTTTGATAAGGTGTGATATTTGAGTTATCACGGTTTAGTGAATCAAGCCCAGTATGAGTTCTGACAATGTGTTTGCTACCTAGATAATGTAGGTTGTCGTTATAGAAACAAGAAATTTGGGCGCCCGCTAGCGGCAGAAGTTTGAGCGGCCCCAAAGGCACCCATACAAATATCGACAATGGGGGAAATTTGGGTGCAAGCAGTCAGCGCCCCTTATTTGTAGCCGTATTTTACAATGTGCCGCGCAGCCCTATTGACAATATTTGTATGGGCGCCTGTGGCTGCACTGAAAGTTTGTGGGTATTGTTTTGGGCGGATTGGCAGGGGGCAGTTAAGGTTAGCCATGGGGGTGCATGGGGGTGAAGGTTAGCTGAGGTGGGGGGGTTTAAGAATAGCCATGGGGTGGTTAAGGCTAGCCATGGAGGGGTGGTTAAGGTTAGGTATGGGTAGAGGGAGGGTTCAGTGTGAGAATAGAGTTATGTTTACTGATATTTTACTATCACCATTTGCACTCAGAGAAGAATACCTGTAAATTTACTGATAATATACTATCAGGTTCTCTGGGCACCAACATTTCTGGGCGCCCATTTTTTTTGATGTACGCATTTTCATAGTAAATTACATTTATGTTGGTGTATTTTCATAACAGTACTCCATGCATTGTATAAACATATATCTGGGCAAAATTAACATGAAAGCATGATAAAGAAATCTAAATGCACAGCAGTAGCCCGTAACAACTAATCAGATTTCCACCAAAATTTAAACTGGTTCCTATTGATTATTATACTTTGCTCTTCACCTCCTGAAACATGCCAGTCATTTTGTATGAACTCTAAGGGTCCATACACTGTTTTAACTTGCGTTTTACCAAAATCACATTTGTCAAGCATCTAATGTGTTTTAGCGAATTGCATTTTTCTGCGTTTCATGCATTTTGAAATTTTTCTGCATATAAAAATCATTATCACAAGGCAGGTCTGCTTTTTTCATGTGCGATGTGAGATACCTGTTCAAAGCAATTCAGGGATAATACAAAAAAAAAATCACCCAAAAATCAGGTTTTGCAAAAAAAAAAAAAAAAAAAAACTCGTGTGATTTTGAAGTTAGATATACTGCCATACAAATGAACTACAGTACATTGGTATGCATCAAAGTATCGCATACAAACCTGCAAAAAAAAATAAAAAAACTGATTGATCAAATAACCCCAAAAAATGCATATGAGAAATCACATGCAGAATTCACACTGACAAGTGGGCATAACCCCTAATAGTTATAAATGCTGAGACAGCACCAGTGTGCCCATCATAGCAGCAGATCAGACACATATGCTCCTGTTCCCTTTCCAGTCTATACAGTACTGAAGAGTAACACAATCTTACATATTTTGCTATATTGCTCTGTAACCCCTGTGAATGAGCAATTCTTTTTGTTTATCTAGAATTTTGATATTACAAAAGAGTGCAAAGTCTTAATTACTGAAGTGCTATCCAGCAGGAATGCAGTGCTCATAAAAGAAGTGCTTGGTGAGAATATAACAGTTTGATTTGACGCTTAATGACAACGGCTGTCTGACAGATTTTTGGCTTGGGGGCAATACACTGTGCTGGCCTAAGTATTAAGTGGCCCATGGCACGCACACCAGGTGCATGCAGACATGGAAGCTACACAGCTGCTTGCTGTACAGAGACAGTCCTGTAATCATATCTCTTATCAGCGTTTATGGTGCTTGTGTGCACACATATAGCATGGAAGCAAATGTACATCTAGTCCTAGGTATCAGTCATGCATTTCATTTACATAAAAAGTCTCCATGCAGCCACATGAAATCTAATGATCACTCATCTGCAAACGCTTCTTTTTCCATACATCTAAAGAAAAAATGGCATTTTAAAATCCAGTTGATAGTCCCGATTATGTGTGTACATTGTATTTTCTTTCCTTTCTAAAGCAAACATGAAGCAAACAAAAAAACTTATGATATAATGAATTGTATCTGTAGTACTGCTAAGGAATAGAACCTTAGTTGCAAAGAAAAGAGTCTCATATTTTTATTTTAGTTTATAGCTTTTTTTAAATAGCATTGCCTTGTTTTGTCACAGTTGCAGTTTTAAAAGCACACTCTTTTAAGCTATAAAACAAAGCAGAAATGATGATCCTTTGAACATTCCTGCAGTAAAACCTAACCTCAAGCTGTCTCTGTTTCTTGGCTGTTTAAGTGCTTCAGAAAACAGGACTGTATCTGACCCATTTTGGGTTGAAGCTCAGAGAAGCTCTTTTGCATAGATAACCACTGAAGTGTTTAGTTTAATATGAGACTCTTTTCTTTCCTACTAATGTTCTATTTCTTAGCTGTACTATACATGCAATTCATTATCTCATACGTTTATTTTCGCGTCAGGTTTGCTTTACAGCCCTAGCAATCTCCAAGCTGAACAAAGGCACATTTCAGTAGCAACCAGAATAACAAGTAGATGTAAATGTGAAAGTGTGAAATACCTATTTCATTGGCCAAAATGTGCTTGGAATTGCAGCACAGTTTGTTTCCTGTTTACTCTAGATTCAGCTGCAGGGTGGGTCAATCAGGTGCGATCATGTGACATGCAAAGTAGAAAGAACAATAGTTGCTGGAGTAATTCCTCAGTTTGCCTGCATTACGGCAGAAAGTGGATGGTTGGTTATGAGGGGAGCAGTTTGTAGGAGCAGAGACATAAGTCTAATATTGTTTCCAGTACAGGAAGAGTGAAGAAACTCCAGTTGTTATCTATGCAAAAGAGCCATTGAGCACCACCACTTTCAAAATCGCAGAGAGCTCTGTCTTCTGAAGTTTATTATTTCAAGTGTCAGTCACTGTATTGTTTTTTACTTGCAGAGGACAGTTCAAAATTTCACTTGCCTGCTCTGTAAAATCATTTAGAATGCTGAGTAGTGTGTACACTGAAAATATTAGAGAATGATGCAATGCTATAAAAAAAAACTATAGAGTAACCAAGCAGCTTGGGGTGACCCAAACCACTAGGAATGTATAGGGGGATAAAAGAGACCGAAAAACCCTCCTACTAATAAGCAATGCTTGGTGAAATTTGCCTTCTTAAAACAGAAGGAAATTTATATAACTGAAAATAAAAATATGAGAATATTTTCTTTGCTTCTAATGTTCTAGCAATTATCCGTACAACATAACCAATTCATTATATCATAATTTTTTTTTCTTTCAGTGTCTCTTTAAAGAGACTCTGTAACAAAATTTTGAGCCTTATTTCTTCTATCCTATAAGTTCCTATACCTGTTCTAATGTGGTCTGTCTTACTGCAACCTTTCCTAGTTGCACTGTCTCTGTAATAAATCTTATCTTCTTTCCTCTGTCGGCTCTGTCGGCTGAGGCTGGAATGTGTGGAATGTGCAGCACTGCTTGTCATTGGCAGAAGCTTTACACACCCTCTCCAAGCTCTGCATGAGTCACACAGTAAGCTAGTTCTCAGCCTATGATACTCTGGATAGAAGCCAAGTCTTTTGTTTGTAAACACTGCCTAAAACTGTTAATTACAAGCCAGGATTGCACCAGGGAGTGGCAGAAACAGCACAGGGGGGCCCAGGAGAACATAATGAAGAGAATGGTATGCTTTTTATTGGAAGAATTTTAGAGTACAGATTCTCTTTAAGCCTGTATTGATAGGTGCACAGCTGCAGGCAAACACAGCCTCTTGAGAAATTAGAAAATGTCTGCTCTATAGGGAAATGTACACTGATCCACATGATAGATTTTTTTTTGCATTTTTGGGGATCAGTTGGGCTTTAAACTATTTTAGTGGAGAACCAGAACCTGGAGAATATTTTACAGGGGGCCTAAAAGAACCCCAAAGCTCCCTGCTAAAACAGCACAGCTCATTTGTTTCATAAAACTTAAGGTATTCAGAAATATCATGTATATTAATGTGAACAAGTTGCAACACTCAGTGCAGTTTCAGGGCAATGGGCAGTATACGCAAACTTACTGCAATTTGTTCCTGAAAGCCAGGCAGCTGTAGAAACAGGTCTCCATTAGGGCGACTGAAAGGATGCACACATAAAAAGCATTTTGCCTGTTGGTATTGAATAAGGACAAGATTTTGTCAGAACTGAAATATATCAGTTGCTGTCCGTTATATTTCAGTTGCTGTCAGTTATAACTGAAAGGACAACTGATGAGCAAGTTAATGTTCATGTTTCCCTATGGCTCAAGTTATTACAGCTTAACAGTGTGCTGACCAGGAAGCTGTTATGGCCATTTTCAAAATGGAGGACAGAGAATTCCATTGATCACAGTGGACAAACAGGATGCAGGAGAGGTGAAAGAGATTGACGGGTAGACAATGCAGGAGATAAGTATGACATGTGTATGTTTATATTGATTTTTAGTTTTCAGTTCAGGTTTTCTTTAACCACTTCAGCCTACAGGCCTTTTTGCCTTTTTGCCAAAAGCCATTTTTACCTGGCAGCGGTTCCCCCATTCATTTGGCCATAACTTTATCAATGATTCTCACACTTAAATGATCTATATCTTGTTTTTTTTGCCACAAATTAAGCTTTTTTTGGGCTATACTTGTTTCAATAATTACTTTATTTTCTATGCATTTTATAGGCAAATGCAAGAAAAGTAATTGAAAGAATACACTATTTCTTAAATTCCATCCCCTATAGTTTTAAAATAAGCAATGCTGCTTAACCATTTAATGACAACTGGACGTTTATAAACGTCCAGTGTATTTGTGGAGAGTGCACCATCAGTTTGTTACTAAATGAGGCACATGTGGTATCATTTTTAACTGAGACAAGTTGTAGAATACATTTAGGTGTGTCTTAAAGCTTGGACACACATCACCTAAACAATAGGTATGGACAAACTCAATCCAACATAAAAAAGTCATTTTCTAAATTATGATCAAATTTGGGACATATGTAGTAACATTTTAACAGTGATAAGTAGTAGAATAGAGTTGAGAAAGTTTTAGGTTTGAGGCCCATGTCTTGTTTATTCTTTTTAGTCGTAAACTGAATCAAAGGCAATTACATTTTTGCATATGCTGTACCAAAATAAAAGACTTGTAAAATGAAAACAAAGTGATAGAATATGAAAGAAACAACATATATTGTAACCTTAGAAACTTGGCTTTTTAAATAGATATGCCATGAGGTTATATAACTATTCTTTTTGCAAATAAGGTCTTATAATCATCAATAGTGTACAATGAGAAAACAAAAATGAAAAACAGAAAAAAAAGACACCTTTATTTTCAAATACAATATTGTCACCATACATGGTGCTAGGAACATAATCTAAATGTTGTTATAACCAGGATGAATAAGCAAATAAAATTAGTGGGTTTAACTTATAGTTAGTACTGTTTATTGTAAATCTATAATGGATGTAAATGGAGAAATAGTGTGTTTTTCATTTTTTTCTCTAATTTTCCCCTTAAAATGCATTGAAGATAAGGTAATTACTAAACAAAATTATCACACACTAAAAGCCTAATTTGCCCTGAAAAAAACAATATATAGATAATTTAGGTGTGTTTAGTAGTAATAAAGTTATTGTCAAACGAATGGGAGCAGTGCTGGTATGTGAAAATTAATTTGTACTGTCCGATTTGTACAATAAAAAACATACCAATTGAGTCACTGTGATCTCCCCGATCCTGGCTTTTAATCGCCAGTTTTAGACAGTGTTTACAAACAAAAAACATGGGCGCTAACTAGGAAGTGATGTTTGTGTATATGTATGTATATATATATATATATATATATATATATATATATATATATATACATACATATATATATACACACACGCACACACACACACATATACTCTAATATGTGTGCATGTATATGTGTGTGTATATATATATATATATATATATATATATATATATAGAGAGAGAGAGAGAGAGAGAGAGAGAGAAGAGAGAGAGAGAGAGAGAGAGATATCATGTTACAGTATACTACACGTTTTTATTACATAGTTAATTATATGCACTTCAATCTGGGATTCTCACAATTTCTCAGCATGTGACAGGCAGCTCCCTCCCCCCTCAGCCTCACAAAATGCATCACAGACAAGCTGAAACTGAGAGTAAAGACGCTGTCTGTGAGGAGTAAACAAAGCACACAGAGCCTGCGGGAGGCATGCATAACTTGTATTCATTACAACAGAGACAAAGCTTGACAAAGAAAAGAAGATTAGATATATTACAGAGACAGTGCAACTAGAGAAGGCTGCAGTAATCCAGAGCACATTAGAACAGGTATAGGAACTTATAGTATAGAAGAAATAAGGCTGAAAATATTGTTACAGAGTCTCTTTAAATTGCTTTATACCAGATGAATGAATAATATACACATTTTTAAAGATTCAATCCAGGGTTGCTGGATAACAATATTTTTCCTTTGTAAACCAGATTTAGTAGATCAACCCCAATTAGACCACAGCCTGATCCGTACATAGAGTAAATAGCTGGTGACATAAACAGGAGTGCTTTGCTAAAAACAACTGTATGCTGACTGTGGGGAATCCGAATCAATACTCCCTTTTCCCTCTCCATTTTGGCTTTAGCTTTTGACACTCAATTCAATATCCATCTACTAAATTCAATATCCATCCACTAAATTCAATATCCATCCACTTAAATATTTCAGTCAGTCACCTCCCAATCCCTCCAGAATTCCAGAGCCCAAACTATTTTTTTAAAATAGTGGGAGAGTCAAGTGCTAGTACCAAATTCACCTGCTCCCTATATTCAATCTATACCTTGCAAAGATAAATGTAAGAAGAACCAGAAATAGCTGTCGGCAACACAAATTCGAAATGGTGTTAAACATTATTCACTGGTGTGGTCGTTAGCATTCTTGCCTTGCAGCGCTGGGTTCTGCGGTTTGAATCCCAGCCAGGTCAATATCGGCAAGGAGTTTGTATGTTCTCCACGTGTAGTATGGGTTTCCTCTGGGTACCCTGCTTTCCTCCCACATCCCAAAAACATACAGATAAGTTTATTGGCTTCCCCCTAAATAAGCACTACTATTAGAGATGAGCCGAAATTTTCGAAATTTCGAACTGCTTTTATTACGAATGCGAAATTTAACATTATGACCCAAAATCGTAATTTCGTAATTAATTTTCAAATCGTAATTTACAATTTCGTAATCGAAATTTCACTCCCGTAATGACGAATTTCGTGTCTCCAACCGAAATTTTACTGTTTCAGGTTTGTAAGGGTTTCTATCCCTCTAGATGCCTAAAATGAATAGCACAGCCAGCCTCCTCCTCCTCCCTCTCTCTCTCCCTCTCTCCCTCTCTCCCTCTCTCCCTCTCTCCCTCTCTCCCTCTCTCCCTCTCTCCCTCTCTCCCTCTCTCCCTCTCTCCCTCTCTCCCTCTCTCCCTCTCTCCCTCTCTCCCTCTCTCCCTCTCTCCCTCTCTCTCTCTCTCTCTCTCTCTCCCTCTCTCCCTCTCTCCCTCTCTCTCTCTCCAGAGATCTGTAGTATTTCAAAACCATACTCACATTCATGACATGTCCAGGGATCAAACCCAGGCCAACCACATGGAAGACAGCTATGCTCACCACCATACCACCAAACACACACTAAATAGACTGCTAACCTAAATCTTACTTGTAGACAGTCATATGAGACACATGCTGGGTGCAGGGCTTTGTGATTGGACCATGGACCATGCGATAGAGTGAGGTGCAAAAATGAAATCATGCCTAGCAGAGGATGGTTTCACAATGCTAAATGCTAGGCTGGCTGTGGTGCAATTGGTTAGTGCGTCTGGCTGGTAACAGCAAGGTTACAGGTTCGATTCCATCCAGGCATGTCTTTTCCTTTTGCGTTCAACAGTTGTCCAAACAGAGCCAACAGAGCCCCAGATAGCCATGTAGAGTTAGGTCACAGCTAGCCTGGCTGTGGTGCAATTGGTTAGTGTGTCTGGCTGGTAACAGCAAGGTTACAGGTTCGATTCCATCCAGGCATGTCTTTTCCTTTTGAGTTCAACAGTTGTCCAAACACCGAGCACAAAGTTTTGCATGCGTAAAGTTTTACGCACGCAAAATACCCCATGGGGTTCAATGGCGCAGCGCGCGCACGCAAAAGGAAAAGACATGCCTGGATGGAATCGAACCTGTAACCTTGCTGTTACCAGCCAGACACACTAACCAATTGCACCACAGCCAGGCTAGCTGTGACCTAACTCTACATGGCTATCTGGGGCTCTGTTGGCTCTGTTTGGACAACTGTTGAACGCAAAAGGAAAAGACATGCCTGGATGGAATCGAACCTGTAACCTTGCTGTTACCAGCCAGACACACTAACCAATTGCACCACAGCCAGGCTAGCTGTGACCTAACTCTACATGGCTATCTGGGGCTCTGTTGGCTCTGTTTGGACAACTGTTGAACGCAAAAGGAAAAGACATGCCTGGATGGAATCGAACCTGTAACCTTGCTGTTACCAGCCAGACACACTAACCAATTGCACCACAGCCAGGCTAGCTGTGACCTAACTCTACATGGCTATCTGGGGCTCTGTTGGCTCTGTTTGGACAACTGTTGAACGCAAAAGGAAAAGACATGCCTGGATGGAATCGAACCTGTAACCTTGCTGTTACCAGCCAGACACACTAACCAATTGCACCACAGCCAGGCTAGCTGTGACCTAACTCTACATGGCTATCTGGGGCTCTGTTGGCTCTGTTTGGACAACTGTTGAACGCAAAAGGAAAAGACATGCCTGGATGGAATTGAACCTGTAACCTTGCTGTTACCAGCCAGACACACTAACCAATTGCACCACAGCCAGCCTAGCATTTAGCACTGTGAAACCATCCTCTGCTAGGCATGATTTCATTTTTGCACCTCACTCTATCGCATGGTCCAATCACAAAGCCCTGCACCCAGCATGTGTCTCATATGACTGTCTACAAGTAAGATTTAGGTTAGCAGTCTATTTAGTGTGTGTTCGGTGGTATGGTGGTGAGCATAGCTGTCTTCCATGTGGTTGGCCTGGGTTTGATCCCTGGACATGTCATGAATGTGAGTATGGTTTTGAAATACTACAGATCTCTGGAGAGAGAGAGAGAGAGAGAGAGGGAGAGAGAGAGAGAGAGAGAGAGAGGAGGAGGAGGAGGAGGAGGAGGTTGGTTATTCATTTTAGGCATCTAGAGGGATAGAAACCTTTGCAAACTTTAAAATACTAAATTTCGTAATCGTAATTACGAAAATTTGCGAAAATTACGAAATTTCGATTACTGCTAAAATCGTAATTGTAGTAATTTCGCGAAATTTCGGAAATTCGTAATTAGGTTCATTACGCTCATCCCTAACTACTATTAGACTACGATACATACACTACATGATAGATACAGTACATAGACATATGACTATGGTAGGGATTAGTTTGTGAGCCCCTCTAAGAGACGGTTAAGCAACAAAACAATATACTCTGTACAGTGCTGCCGAAGATGTCGGTGCTATATAAATACTAAATAATAATAATAATAATTGATTGTAATATCATCTATAGTCTTTTTCCTATATGCACAACAAATGACTGCCTCAACTCTATTTAGATATTCTAAGTCACATTGTAATGGGAAATTGTTATGGACTTCATTATTTGTTATTCTTCTAATATTGAAAAATGTAATAAAGTTATTTGATTGGATGAAAACATTATTGAACTGCACACCTGCTAAAAAACGGCAAATTTGATTGCACATTACGCATCATCATTATCTTCAACAGCATTTTTATTTTTTAATCTCCCTGTACATAATTGTTGGATTTCCATGTCTCTTGCCTTAGAATGGTAGTGAACTGCATGCGTGCTTGTTTCTAGTGTTCCATTGACTCTATGTATATTTGCATGTTCTCCTGTGTGTTTGCTTATACTCTTTGCTTGTACTGTGTCCCATTCACTGCTGCTAATATGAAAGGAGACAGAGGGCACAGAGTTCCTTATATATTAATCCCAACTCACAGACACCCTCTCTTATGCCAACAGCTTCATATCTTATTCTCCTACCACATTCATGTATGCAAAGCTTGAGCTGTGGTGTCCTATCTGTTATATTCATGCAGTATCACATGGTTTGCAATGTACAAAAAACAACAGCTTACATAGCAGAATGCTGAAAGTTCAAAGGGTTCCATATGATACTTACAAGAGTTGCTTGTTACATAAATGTCCAGTCTATAAACATGATATGGACTTTGAAAGTGATAGAGTGAATCTTTTATTTTGCTCTAAACATCATCTAAACAAGTCAAGTTCAACATACACAGTATATGGCCTCAATTCACTAAGCCTTATCAAACACTTTATCAAACCTTTGATAATTTATCTCCTGGGTAAAATCTAATTTTGAATTCACTAAAGTGTTTTAGATTTATTGAACGTTTTATCAATAAAACATTCGATAAACATATAACACCTTAGTGAATTCAAAATTAGATTTTACCCATGAGGTTCATCTATCTGCTGTGGATCTGTTGTTGGGGATGAAGATGGATGAAGTAAATCTTTGTGGCTTTATATCTCTGCTCAGTGTATTTGAAGAGGGGGAAGTGGGAGATGATCTACCACTTTTATACTGGGTATATATTGGAGTAGCTGTATTCTGGCCCATCCATCCTTGCAGAGTTTAGTCTGGCCTGTGTACAAAGCTTTACTCTGTTGTGGAAGCCTGACTGCACTATGCAATGCAGCACATACTCACTGGCCTACAGTGCTGCCAACCCCTTTCCAATTGTAAGCAGAAAGGTGGGAAAATATGATATAATCAGGTACAGAGATGGATTAAGACATAATTGGGCCCAGGCAAGGAAGTATATTTGGGGCCTCCTTGTGGTCCTTTTGGTAAGCTGAAGTGGAGAGAGGTCAGAGAAGGTGACTGGTGGGCCCCTTGACAACCACTAGGCCCCAAGCACCTGCCTAGGTTGCCTGATGGATGATCCTGCTCTGATCTTGTATCTACATTAGCTGTATTTAAATATGCATTCAATCACTATGGCCTCAATTCACTAAGCTTTATCAAACACTTTATCAAACTTTGACCCACTAGATACACCTCCATGGTGCAAGTTCCACCTAAACATTTTTGTGGTCATGGCAGTTCTCCTTCTGCAACAGAGTTTTTTCAGTAGTTGCCCTCATAATATACAGTGATGCACTTTGGTAGCCTGTAAATTTGGCTACTGGCGGGACAGGCTGACTTCAGATGGTCAAATGATCCAGTCCAAAAACTTGTCTTGCCAATAGACTCACCTGTGCAAGCACACTGTCCGCTTTCTTGTCATATGAGAACCAGACAAACATTTATTGTTACTTAAATGACAACTGAAGTAACAAGAATATGGTGGCTGCCACATTCATTTCCTTTTTAACAATACCAGTTGTCTGGCAGTCCTGCTGATCTATTTGGCTGCAGCAGTGTCTGATAACAACAGAAACAAGCATGCAGCTAATGTTGACAGATCTGACAATAATGTCAGACACATGAGCTGCATATGCTCATTCAGGGTCTATGGCTAAAAAGTATTAGAGGCAGAGGTTTAGCAGAATAGCCAGACAACTAGTATTGCTTAAAGCGGAATAAAACCCAGCATTTCTTCTTTGCTCTAATAGATTATTTACAGCATATTATATACAACCAGCACTTTTTTTTACTAGAACAGCATTCAAAGGGTTACACACAGGACTTGCAAGTTCAGTGCAGAGAAATCTGGATGCATCCGAAGTTGTAGATAATGTTATCTTGTGTTTAATCGTATCAAGTGAGGAATGTAAATAAACACTTCTCCTTCACTGCCGGGTCCCCTGAACAAAGTCAGACAATTTAGAAAGCACTTCTGTTTGTTAGAACATGAATAAAGCAGTTATGAATAAAATGCAAAGTCAGCTTTAAGAGCAAAAGAAGTGTACTTTGGGAACGTATAAGTTCTAAATGAATACTAATAGTTTTGCACATTGCACAAAAGCAAATATGATAACCGTATGGCATATAAAACGTAGGAAAACATTTTTTATTTTAACATCAGTTTTTATTGAATATTATGTCAGGGTTTTATACCGCTTTAAAAGGAAATTAGTACTGCATAACAGCCTCCATATCCCTTTTGCTTCCGTTGTACTTTAATTGAAGTGTGGGTTTCCTAAGCTATACATAGAATCTACAATGATTGGTAGTGAGAGTGGTGGCTATTGCCACCACTCCTCACACTAGAAGAATCCATAAATTTAGCTCCACTTGGTGAAACTGGGACGACTCTATAGACACACAGATCCATTCTGTCTTGGGAAAGACTTTATATTTCCTTCCTTCCATAGGCAAACTTAGCTTGTCCTATCAGGGCACTTAGAGATATTGGATAGGATATTACAGGAGACTGCTACAAGCTTGCACCATAGTAAACTATTGGTGAAGACTCCTGCTGTCTAAGGATATCTGGCTTCATTATTATTTGGTTTTTAGTCTTCTACCCTCTCAAACATAAAATGATGTATTCTGAAATACTGTAGAGCTGTAAAAATAAGAATATTCACGAAACAGAAGATCATGACGATGCAATTCCTATAAAAATTAAAAAAAGTTGGTGAGAGGGGACACATATTTTTCTTACGCTATTTTTTTTAGGAACGTCATTTCTCGAAACAGTATAAAACATTTGTTTTCTTGAACGTCTGATTCACATTCTTTTCCCAATGCAGACACCATGGCAACTCGCAACCAGCTTGTTCAACATCTTCTGCTTGTATGTGAGAAAGAAAGGCCCCAGTGTGCAGCTTGACGTAAAATGCTCATGTGGAAATTCAAATGACTCACCCTATAGGCAGAGAATGGAAGGCTTTTTTTTCTACATGTTCAGCAAAAACACATGGGGCCATCCTCATACTGTCATTTCCTGGTGGAAACTGTTAGTCAGCAGCGAAAGATGTGCTTCCATCTTAGACAAGGATCATCTGGGCTACAAGTACAGTCTGGACTTTGGTCTGTCGGATGTTTTGTTCCTTTATAACACAGCTGGCTGCAGCTGCTGTCAAATATCCTGAGAACTGACTGATCATTTGAGGTGGCTTAAGAAAGCATTAAAAATCAGTGCTGTAGACTGCTGGTGTCTTGCCAGCATGTGAGTGGTACATTGAATGGTGAACCTAGAAGATTTATTTTATTGATCACTGAGGCTAAATGAGACAGATTATTTACAATTATGTCCAGGCTACATAATAACTTATGAGCGTAGCAGAAGAATTAAATCCTCGCCCCGGTCAAAAAGATTTACAGAATGCAGCGAAAGACCATATCCTTCCCACTTCCTCCATTCAAAGAGCTAACCACAAACCACTGCAGCACAAGCCCCTTATCAGCGACAGTATATTACTCACAAAGTTTTCATCAGACAATTCAACTCTGAAATACCTGCTATTTTTTCCAGATATAAATTAATGTTTGAATTTATACTAGATTTTCATTTGCCTTTTTACTTGTTCGTTATTTTAACCCATTGAGCAGTGGTGCTCATCCAATATTCGGGTATCCGAACTACCCAGATAATCCGAACTTTTTCCACTATCCGAACTTTGAATAGCAATTCGGATATTTTTTAAAATCCGAATAGCACTATCCGACAAACTCGGATTTCCCATCTGAACTCCGAAATCCGGGCAGATAAGATAGTTAGTTCAGATATCCAAGCAGAAGCCAAAATCACCTTCAATGGCAAAAATCCCTTTCGAAGGCAGTCAGGCCGAGAGAAAGAGAGAGAGAGAGAGAGAGAGAGAGAGAGAGAGAGAGAGAGAGAGCGAGAGAGAGAGAGAGAGAGAGAGAGAGAGAGAGAGAGAGAGAGAGAGAGAGAGAGAGAGAGAGAGAGAGAGAGAGAGAGAGAGAGAGAGAGAGACACCGAAAGAGACACCGAAAGAGACACCGAAAGAGACCAAGAGAGACCGAGAGAGACCAAGAGAGACCGAGAGAGACAGAGAGAGAGACCTCCGAAAGGGGTTTTTGCCATTTGAAGAGACTTTTGGAAGCATTTTAAGCCATTTTCAGGTCACTGGTTTTCTATCATAATATCTGAATCCGGCCGGATATCGAGGTTATTGGGTTCGAAGATCCGAGTTTACTCGGATACCAAAAAGTTTGGATTCGGATGTCCGATTCGGAGCTGGATATCTGGGTGTCTGGATCGGATCAATTCGGATTTTGAAAAGGGGTATCCGAGCACCCCTGCCACTGAGGTTTTCTTGCCTATAAAGAATACAGTGAAATAGAATTTCTAAACATTTTTGTAGTGTCAGTACTCTAGTTAAAGAGAAAATTTAACCCAGGATTGAACGTAATCAGTAGCTCATACCCCTTTTCCCACAAGAAATATTTTCCTTTTACTCAAATAGATCATCAGGGACATCTGTATGGCTGATATTGTGCTGGAACCCCTCCCATAATGTGATGTCAGGACCATGGTCATGACAGTTTACTGTGTAACCTTGTTGCATTGTGGCAAATAACACATGTTTTCAACTGCCAAGCAAGCCATATCTCCCTCTGTGGGAATGTGCATTTACAGAGAGTTCTATGAAGGCGATCACCTGGCAGGACTAAAGATGTTTCCACCTGTTAATACATTTCAGAATGTAAATCAGGGAGAGGAAAGATCTCACAATGAGCCAATACTGACTAAATAATTTATAAATGAATATGGTAAAAAAAAAAACTGGGCACTTGTCCTACCCCAACCCCCCCTAGCTCCGCGCCTGATGTCAGCTCGGCACTATATAAATACTTAAATAAATAATAATAAAATGTCCCCCAAGAGCTTTGTGGAAAAGGCAGGCCATTTGTAACACTGAAACTATGACAGTTGAGGGACCATATGGACCTTCTTGCACACTTGCATACTGTATCTTCTTGAGGAAAATGCTAGTCAATGAATGGGAGAAAAAAACTGTATGACACAGTGGGTTTTTTAGACCTTACAAGCATCATAAGACCATTTCCTTTCAACTAGGCAACACACTGAGACAGATATTTGTATACCTATTCCTGCACTTAAACACAATACACTCATGAGGATGGCGAGGTGCACATTTCGGACAAAAAAGTGTTTTGCAAGATAAGTGAAAACACCATCCATTTCAAACCAGAGCACTCATCCCTAAACGGTGGGACTCCTGTAGTATTTATCATCAACAGTTTTATCCTGTTGGAACAGATATTTTGGAGACAGTGCACATTTTCAAATGTATTGGAATATTTCATTAGGGAGGTGGGAGGCATTAAGTGTCAGGAAAAGAGGATTTGGTTGAGGAGCAAACCACATAGTAAGTAAGCAATGCTGGTAGCAAAACCACTTACCTATGTATATATCCAAACCGCCATCTCTTTATCAGGACCAGAGTCAATAGGAGAAGGAAAGGGAGGAGCTTACAATAAAATAGGCAAATGCATAAAAAACACTTTAAAAATAAAAGCACAATGAAAACAACTGGAAAGGAGATGAATATATATACTAATTCAAAAGATACAAATTGCACATAGAAGTATGTGTCATGTTAAAGAGTCTTGCGCTGTTGCACTGATGAGCACCATCCTGCTCCCTATCTATAGTCAAGAAAGCTCCAATTCCTGATTGGAGAATCCTGCAATTAAGCCCTGATGAACCTAGAAAACTGTGTCACATTGAAGTGTGCCGGTAAAGCTTTTTTTCTGCTTAATTTTGTAGCCCTGGACTGGCCACTGGGTGAACTGTGTATGCTTCTTTTTTGTTAAGTTTATTTAAATAAAATCTATTTTCTCACTACACGGGTGTTTTTACTTTTAAACCGTTTGCGATAGACAAACAACCCCTATATTTTATCTATTCATCTCAGAAGGGGTATAAGGATCCAGCGCTTCCTTAGTAAATCTGTGGTCACCAGTTTTCTAGGATTTTGGGTTTATTTTTCTTTAGCAAATAATTCATTATGCGTTGTATTGTAAATCATCAAGTGTTTATTTTGCTTCTTTTGGGGATTTCATGGACTAAATTGTTTTCTTCTAATAAACCATTAATCCTATAGCTGTATGTGTAACATTCATATGATTATAGCTCTTATACTACCATACAAGCTTACAGTACTGTTCCATTTTCCAGCCTGCGTATTAAAGAGTTTAGTTTTCAAATGTGTTACCAAACTTATGGGATCCATATATCCTTCCTCTGGAATGATTTAGTAATTTTACTGCTGTTTGTGAGAAGACTAGCACTTCCATCCCATGGGTCACTTGCAGCATTCCTTCTATGAAACATCTTTATGTGATACCTGCAAGGGCGATAGTTTTGGCATATCTTCTGCCTCCGACACGACATGTTATATTGGATTAAAAACAAAATTGGTGCTTCATCAGCTTCCTGGAACAAAGTCAAAACCTTAACTAGAAGCATGCAAAGAAAACAATATAGTCCCCCGAATATATTTCAACTCTTCTGTGTTGTTTTAATTTTATAGTTTGATATAAATTTAGAGCCAAGATGTCTTTACAAAGGACTTTACTGTGTGTATATGTGTGTGTGTGTGTGTGTGTGTGTGTGTGTGTGTGTGTGTGTGTGTGTGTCTGTCTGTCTGTATACTGTATAGATAATTGTCTATGTGTGTGTTTTTTTCCTGCTTTTCAGTCTAGATTTTGATAGCTTTGTTGTATAGATTTATAAAGTTGATGTTGTCTCTGGTGTTTTGTATTCTTGGAGTGCTGTACTTCACTGCTTTTGCTCAAGATGACAGAAAGAACTATGTTTATGAAACCCAGACTTCTTATTTTGAAGGGCCTGTCAAGGCGTACCTAGTGCATAAGCGGAAACATGCTAGGTTTTGTTTTAATTGGATCCTCTACAAATTGAAAATATAGGAAAGCACAACTTACTTATTTGTTCTTGATGTTTCAGTTATGTTTTGTTTACCAAAAGGAATTTCTGCAGAGGTCAAACATGACTTTTACTCCATTACAGATAAAGGTGAAAATTGCCAAGAATCCCTTCGATCCTGCTTCTACATCACTAATGTTGGCAAAGGGAAAAGTGCCCATTCATTGGGAGCGCGTACGAGAATGTAGTATTAATGATTCTACACAAACCAATGTATAAAAGGCAGGTTGTATTTTGCCAGCTTTGATACAAGCACTGTTGTAAAGTTACCGAAAGGTAATATTTCTCAGAATGTGTGCTGTTCAGGGAAGAACCATAGTAGCATCCTAAGGAATTTGGATGGCTCATATTCTAATGATCTTATTATGCAGTTCTTGGATTACCAATGCTGCAGTACAGTAACACGTCTGTCTAGCTCCTATGATATCCTTTACTTTCAAGGAAAATACTCATACTGTCATAAAGGGATTTATATACTATGCCTCATCTTCAGGCAATGTGACAGACCCCTTAAATTAATTATAACAAAGAAGCCTTCCAGCTTTGACTTATGGTTGGTCAGCAAGGTTCTTGTCTCCAAGTATAGTAGTCAACAGAAATATCATCATGGCAGGAGCCTATAAGCAACATAGGGGTTGACTAACCTACCGTAAAACTGCTGTGAGCACAGAGAGCGCTGCAATTTTACCAGCACATATGGCAAGAGAGCAGCAAGTGTTGCACGATTAGCACAACACATGTTACATGTGTAACGCGTTTTACCATAGGTTAATGAACTGACCTCATAATGATGGCGATGAAGGCGGAGGTACAGGTGGAGATCACCAGGCACAACTTATATCAGAGATATAACAAACATTTTCCTACCTGTGTAATTACGGTAATGTTTCCTTTCATAGGACAGTTGGCTGAGCTTCTCTAAACTACATTGTATACAAGTAGAAAAACAGATTATCTCTCACCTTCACATAACTAAGCCTTCCATTATTTACGGTAGGTTTATCAGTGATCACAGTAAACTGATACTACTGTAAGTCTTTGGATTGATTTACCATTTTATAAAAATGTTATGCTATCAGGATTCTTTCCTTTCAAAAGAAGCCTCAGGAGTTAATGACCCTTATTCAATTTCCATTTTCTACAAAGTTTTCTCCTGGGAGATACTTTTTCATCTTCTCTTTAAAGAGACTCTGAAGTTTCCAAAAAAAGCAACATCTTTTTCTTGACTACATGCAAAAAGGAAAAACTTATACCTCAAGGACTAAGGATACAGAATCCCACCCTGCATACATACAATAGCAGGTTTGCAGAAGAAATCTGCAGGAGGAGCTCGGAGAGAATACGGAATAACCTTTTAAGAGTCTGCTATAACCGTAAGAGGATTACAAAGGATGAGATACAGAGCCTGAAACTGTCTCTGAATGATGACCACACTGGATATACATGGGATCAACTACAGACCTTCTATGTGAAACTACAGAGATTCCTAATTAACAACAAAAAGAAAAAACTTCAGAGACTTAGAATTAAGAGTGGACGCCTGGATGCACAAGCAGCAGAAAAAGAGCAACCCACAGGTGTAATGAATCTTTCCTCTTATCAGGCTACTGAAGCTGAAATGTCAGTACTCTCCAAAGGCCTGTCATTCTGCCCTGCGAGACCCATAGACAGGATTGCACTCTGTGGAGATATGGAGGAATTTTTCAGAAAGCTGCGACTCAAGGAACACTACCATGATAAGGAAGCCTGTGATACAATGGATAATGGACCAAAACGCACCAGATCTAAAAAGAAAAAAAAGAAAAAAAGATGGACCCCCAAAGAAGGAAAAAACCCGGCCCTGGATAAATACATAAACAAATTCAGACGCAGAATCTCTGACAGGATCCTGAGTAAAAGAAAGACACTGGCCCAGAACGTAACACCACAGGAGCGACAGGCCATCAGATCCCTTAAGGAGAATAAGGACATTATTATTAAACCAGCGGATAAAGGTGGTGCCATAGTCATAATGAACACCAGTGACTACATCCAGGAGGCACAAAGACAATTATCCAACACCGCTCACTATGCCAAATTACAGGGGGACCCCACAAAAGGCTACAGGATGGCACTTAATAGGATGGTTAACAGATTGCCTGCAAACATCAGACTACATGTAAGGACCCTTATCCCTGAAGAGCCTAGAACAGCCTGCTTTTACATGCTTCCCAAGATCCACAAAGAGGGAAACCCTGGCAGGCCCATAATCTCAGGGAGCGGAACTCTTACAGAGAACATCTCAGGGTGGCTGGAAAACATTTTGAAACCTCTTGTCTGTAAAAGACCCAGCTACTTACAGGATACCACCCACCTCCTGAACAAACTGTCAGCCATCGGCCCAGTACCTGAGGGAACCATACTGGCCACGATGGACGTGGAGTCCCTGTACACGAACATTCCCCATGATGATGGTATTGCGGCCTGCCGTAAATATCTTCAGGGTCAGGGCATACCTGTAAAGCCTATTACTGGACTGATCAAATTCATTCTCACTCATAATTATTTCACTTTTGGACAGGACCTCTATTTACAGCAGATGGGCGTGGCAATGGGTTCGCGATTCGCTCCACAGTATGCAAATCTATTCATGGCCAAAATCGAAGAGGAATACCTCAATGCATGTGGCATAAAACCCTTGGCCTACTTCCGCTTCATTGATGATATTTTAATCATCTGGTCCGCAAGTGAGGATGATCTTCTCCAGTTCCACAGGAACTTCAATGCCTTCCATCCTACAATCAAATTGAAACTTACCTACTCTCACACAGAGATTAACTTTCTGGACACCACCATATACATCAGGGGTAACAACATACAAACCTCTGTGTATCGCAAACCTACAGACCGTCCCACATACCTAAGATATGACAGTTTTCATCCCAAGCACATTAAGAACTCTATAATTTACAGCCAAGCTATAAGGTACAACCGGATTTGTTCTGACAGGATGGACAGAGACAAGCACCTGGATCACCTTAAGAACACTTTCATTAAACAAGGTTACAGTCCTCCCATGGCTGAGGCCCAAATCAGGAAAGCCAGCAACATCCCCAGGACTGAACTCCTGAAATATAAGCAAAACCAGAAAGAGGAACGTGTCCCTTTGGTTGTCACCTACAACCCACACCTGGAAATCTTAAGGAGGATTGCTAAGGAACTTCATCCCATTTTACACAAGGATCACAGACTGAGAACGATATTCCCTAAACCTCCACTCTTGTCATATCGGCAACCACACAATCTAAAACAGATGATTGTCAGGAGCTCTTTGAATAGGCCTCAACAAAACGGAACATCACCCTGCCGACAAAAAATATGTGGGACCTGCAGACACATTTACTCCACTGACAGGGTAACGATACCAGGTTCACAACAGGAGTACAGAATACAAGGTAAATTTTCTTGTGGGTCCACCAATCTGGTATATCTGATCATGTGTGCTAAATGCCCCAATGTTATGTACGTGGGAGAAACTGGACAAACTCTGCGCAAACGTATGAATGGACACAGGCACACTATTAATGATACCAAATCTGGACTCCCAGTTGCTACACACTTTCGGTCCAACGGACACAGCATGGATGATCTTCGTGTCACTGCCCTGAAGGGCGGCTTCAAAACGTCAAATGACCGATTAATAGCAGAAACAAAATTTATAAATTGTTTCAAAGCTGTGCAGAAGGGTCTGAATAAGGACAACAACTTTCTATATTGGTATGAGATTGATGATATATGAACTGTCTCAGGCACCCTAGCTGAACTTGTGAACTAAGAATTTACGATACCTCTGGGTCAATCCTAATACCAGGTCTGTGAGCAATAAAGTAAACAAGGATCCTTATCTTACCCCATTTAGATGGTCTGTTTGTATTAAGGCATCTTAATGATGTATTTATGCTTGAAAAAAATATCTGTTTTTCCTTTTGATGTTGCATGTATATAAGCTGTCTGTACCACCAGCTTGCAAACTAACAGGATATAAACCTGACGAAGGCTGCAAGGCCGAAAGCTTGTTTATTCTTATTCATTTGTAGTTAGCCAATAAATGGTATCATCCTGATTTAAAACTTCTTGCTTTTTATTTAACTAATATGTTTAATATGTTAGCCCTAACTAAACCGCCGCATCCCCGCCGCTGTACACTAACTAAATCCCCCCAAACTCCCGGGGGGCAATCCGGGCAGCGCTTCCGTGAGAGGCAGAGCTATGAGCCACAGCTCTGCCTCTCAGCGCGTCTGTCAGCCCGGATTGCCGCCTCTCCCCCGGCCGCTCTCAGTCTTCCTTCACTGAGAGGGGCAGGGGGGGGCGGAGATCTGCCGCTGACAGACGCGTGTGAGGCAGGGCTGCAGCTCATAGCTCTGCCTCACACGGAAGTGCACAGGGAAGCAAAATCCACGACCAAGAAAGTCGTGGATTTTGCAGGGGAGAGGGAGGACGAGTTAGGGGGGATTTAGATAGATTACAGCGGTGGGAATTCGGCGGTTTAGTTAGGGCAAACATATTAAACACTTTTGTTAAAGAAAAAGATGTTTTTTTTTGATACTTCAGTGTCTCTTTAACTACTTAATTCGATATGGACAACTATAGTCATCCAGATAGAGGCTGCTAAAGTCTAACTGGACGCGTATTTGCATCTAGTGTTACTGCGGTGGATGCACGTGAATACGCACACACTCGCCTCTTGTTCCCGGCAGCATTAATGTGGTGGCAATTGGTAAATTAAAACAAGTGTTCCCCGAGCCAATCGCAGTGCATGAACACATGACCCTGATCATCATAATTACAAAAATTAAAAAAGAGTGGAAAAAAAAAATTAAACATTTCCTGTTAACCGAGGATAGTGTTTCTAGCATCATCTAGTAGCTAAATACTTTTTTAATTATAAAAATACAATGAATCCCTTCCAAAGTCCCCCATCCCCAATCCCAGTTACCAAACAAACACACACACAGAAAATAACAGTTTAAAAAACAATACATAAATAGTAGCGTTGTGTATGTCATGAGGGTATATTACTGTTTTTTTTATTTTATTTTATTAAATAGGGGCTCTTAATTATTGGCTGGATATAAAAAAAAAAAAAAAAAAAACATAAAAAATACACCTTTATTTCCAAATAATATATTGGCACAATACATTGTACTAGGAACATAATTGTTCATCAACCAAAAGTGTTTATTGAAAAATTAGTACAGAATAAGGTACAAGTATACATAAAAGGAGTAAATAGTAGTCATTGTATGCTGACAACCAGAAGAAAATATACAAAATATAAAAAAACTATACACTGGACAGGTAGGTGTTTATACAGAGGAAATGTGAAGTCATACGCCAAAACCAGATCACGATCCTAGAGCACAAGGACACAGAATCAAATACAAATATGAAACAGAAGATTTCACAGATTCAGTGGTTTAACCATTTATCCCACACCTGGTTAAATTTATTTGGACATTTTGTATGGGCATAGACTAGTTTCTTAAAGGGCAGATGCTTTCGTACTCTAGTCTTCCAGGCTTCAAGGGTAGGGGGGACCGGAGATAGCCATCTGAAGGTAATGCACTGCTTTGCGTCAAATAGGGATTCCATGATCAAGACCTTGTCAAATTTAGGGGTGTCTTCGTCAGGGCCGGTTCAAGTAACAATTGGGCCCTAGGGCAAAATTAGCCTGGGGGCCCCCCAACAGACACCCCCCAAACCAAAAAGCGTCATTAGAGGCCCTTTGTTGCAGCCAGATTTCCCTCCTGGGACCCTGAGCTGGCTGCTGACCCTCCCCCAATCACCTCCCAACTTAACAGACTCTGCAGAGTCCCTGGGGAGCAACAGTTAAGATGGGGGAGGGACAACTTGGGGGCCCCTACAGGCTCTGGGGCCCTGGGGCAATTACCCATTTTTTCCTATGGTAGCTCCGGCCTTGGTCTTCGTGTAAGAGGTTGAGGATACAAGTTTTGATATCTGGGTCTACTGGAGACCCCATCACGCCATGTAAAAAATCTGTGACTTGTTTCCAGAAGTCTGCTATGGGAGGACATTGCCAAATGAGGTGGAGAAAGGACGAGTTATGAGCATAGCATTTGGGGCATGCGGCTGACGCTGAGGGAGAAAACTTCCGCAGCTGGGAGGGGATTAGATAACTTTGATGCAAAGTATAAATTTGCGTGAGTCTTTCACTCACACACGGGAAAACTAGCTTGGGGGTGGAAAGGCAGTCCTCCCATTCCTCCTCATCCAGCTGGACCCCCAATTGGGTCCACTTGGACAGGGAGTTCTGTATTGTATGTGCGGAGTGATATTCCAGTAGTAGTGAATATACTATGCCAATGTGGTGTTTCATGGGACCATCCTTAAGGGTCTCCATAATCAGGGACATATTTGTATTAGGTAGGCCATGGGGGAACTGTGCTTTAAGGGCGTGTTTAAGTTGTAAATACATAAATTCTAAAATTGGCGGAAGGCCATATTTAGCTTGGAGGGTGTGGAATGGTATAAAATTAGCGTTATGGATAACGTGGCCAAGGTATATAATACCTTTAGCCGTCTAAAGGTTAGATTTGTCGATGTGGTTCAGTTCAGGTAGCTGAGGATTATGCCACAGGGGGGTGTTGAATTCTTTATTGGAGAAGGGAATAATTGTATTCGCCGCCCACCATACCCTGGAAGCCTGGAAACGATAACAGATTTAGGATTGGCACACCTTGCCGTGAATAGTTGGGTGCTCAACCTTGATGTAGAAGCAACATCAGTTCAGTACAAACAATTCAAGGTCGGTCGGCACACCAATTCAAGTTCCCAAGCACATTTATTGAATGCACAGCATGACAATTGTTTCGGGGACGCAGAGGGTCCCCTTCATCAGATAAGTGCAGACATATATGTCTGCACTTATCTGATGAAGGGGACCCTCTGCGGCCCCGAAACAATTGTCATGCTGTGCATTCAATAAATGTGCTTGGGAACTTGAATTGGTGTGCCGACCGACCTTGAATTGTTTTTACTGGAAGCCTGGAAAAGGATGGTGTTATTGGGGGAGTTTATGGTCAGATTGTTTTTTAAAAGGGCGAAGAGCAGATTATTGGAAATGGAGGAGAGTGAGAAACCTAGAAGGTTTGGAGGGAGTTAGACACAAACCAGTGAGCAAGCTGTTCCAGTTGAGAGGCAATATAGTAGAGATAGGGATCTGGAAGGGCTAGGCCCCCTGAAGAGGTAGGACAGTGCAAAATGTTAAACCTGAGCCTCACTCTGGACTTACCCCAAACCAGTTAAAGGAACATGGATCTAAGTTTTTTAAAGAAGGACTTACGAATATCCCGACACTGAGAGAGGAAGTTTAGTCCAGGTTGAGGTCTTGGTCTGGGTAAGGGTCAGAAGAGGGGCGACATTGTTTTGGTAATATAGTTTGGGATCAAGGGTTACAATCACCCCAAGGTAAGTGAAAGAAGTGACAATTCTTAAGGGACATGGCAGAGGAGATGCGGAAACTCCCGGATCATCTAGATCCAAGATGACAGACTTGCTCCAGTTCACAGAAAGCCCAGAGTAGCAACCCATTTCGCTTATTAGGTTGAAGGCAACCTGAAAGGATTCACTGGAGTCTGCAAGAAAGAGAATAGTGTCATCTCCATATTGACTTATTTTTTCCTCTATATTACCTATGCGTAGACATTTGATCCTCTTATCTGCTCTAATTTTACAGGCTAGTGGTTCTGCGGAAAGGGCAAATAATAGTGGGGACAGGGAGCAACCCAGCCTGATTCCTCTATTAATTGAAAAGGGGTTGGAGAAGGTTGAATTTGAGCAAACTTGAGCCATTGGCTGATTATAGAGTATACTGACCCATCTAATAAAGTTTTCCCCAAACCCAAACCGGTTCAGGGTGGCAAGGAGATAAGGCCAATCGACAGCATCAAATGCCTTAGCAGCATCAAGGGATACCACTACTCTTTGACCCTTGTTCATGTGAGAGGCTTGAAGATTAGCAAATAGTTGCCTAATATTCAAGGAGGTCTTTTTCTCAGGCACAAAACCTGTTTGATCGTTGTGGATGAGGGTAAGTATTACTTGGTTAAGCCGATTGGCCAGGATTTTAGCTAGTATCTTGACGTCTTGTGGTAGTAGAGAGATGGGCCTGAATGAGTCACATAATGTGGAGTCTTTTCCAGGTTTGGCTAGGAGAATAATTAATGCAGTACGCATAGAGGAGGGGAGCAAACCTTCTTTAAAGGCATGTTCAAAGGTCTGGAGTAGAGGGGGTGCTATAATGTCCGTAAAACGTTTATATATTTCACCTAGGAGGCCTTCAAGGCCAGAGGCCTTGCCATTAGGAAGGGAATGAATTGCAATTTCTATATCCTCTAGTGTAATGGGGCCATCAAGCATTTCCCTGTGCTCTGGAGCAACTCTAGGAAGATTAATTTCTGATAGAAAAATCTCAGCTTCCGTTTGATTAAAGAGAGATTTGGAGTCATACAAGTCTTTAAAATATTCAGCAAATCTATTATTTATGGCCGAGGAGCTAGTAAGAAGAGTGCCAGAGGAGTCCCTGATGGTCGGGATAGAGCTCAAAGAGTTTCTATCTCTAGCCATCCTGGCAAGAATTGTACCAGTCTTCTCCCCTTGTTCATAAAAGGATTGCTTATAGAAGAAATGTTTAGTATTGACTTTTTCCTTTAATATATCTGTAAGCTGGGTTTGAGCCCGTTTCCAAGCACCGAAGTTCACCTCAGAGGGATCCACCAGGTAATTTTGTTCCAAGATGGGAATTTGGTGTTGGAGAGATAAGATGGTTGAGTTTTTTTCCTTTTAAAAGTGTGAAACCGCACTGATAAGAAGGCCGCTAAGGTGGGCTTTAAAACCAGTCCCAGGTAAGAGAGCAGTTCTCAGTGTCTCGGTGCAAATGGAAAAAGGTTTGCAACTTATCCACTAACCACTCCTCGGAGGTGAACAGCGATAACCAGAAGGGGTTAAATTTCCATAGGAAATATTTGGGGGTATCATACCATTGGATGAACTTATAAATTGGAGAATGATCAGAGGTAATTCTGGGTAGGGAGCCTATGGAACCCACTAAGGGGAGATTTGCTGATACTAGGAAATAATCAAGTCTTGACAAGACATTATAGGAGGCAGAGAAACAAGTAAATTGGTGTGTATTTGGATTAAAGTATCTCCAGGCATCATGCAAAGGGATTTCGGCTAGGAGATTGGCAAATGGGGTATTCTTTGGAGGGGCAGGTGGGAATTTATCAAGAGCAGGATCACATATTGAATTAAAATCACCCATCCATATGTTTGGACAGGAGGGTACCGTTGATATAAAGTGGATGCCTTCTCTAAGCAAAACATAGGAGTATGGAGGAGGGATGTAGAAAGCCAGTAAATTAATACGTTTATTGTCTAAAAGACCGTGAACGAATACATATCTTCCATACTGGTCTGTTTTAACCTTGATAGGATGAAATGAAAGGGAGCGGTTAAACATTAGGGAGACTCCACGAGAGTATTGTGAGAAGGATGAGTGGTAGGCTTTTCCCACCCAGCCTCTCTCCAGAGCCTTAACCTTATTTCCTGTAATGTGGGTTTCTAAGAGGGCCAGTATATCAGGTTTTTGTTTCCGCATGAAGCTCATGACCAGGGATCGCTTAATCTGATTGTTTAATCCCCGAACATTCAAGCATATTATTTTAATACTTCTATCACTGGTTGCCATTTAAATATAGATGAAAAAATAGAGGAGAAAGGATAAAAGAGACCAAGCATACAAAGTGGAAGGGGGTACAGTAGGCTGTAGGCACACATGAGGTTAATGAAAATTGCATAACAGAACATAACATGGCTGCCAACGTGGCAACCAACCCAAAAAGAACACCCTGTTCCACAGCAACAAACATGTGGAACCTTATACCCAACAGTATAGTAACAAGTAGAAGGATAAACGAGCTGCAGCCAAACGCCAGTTAGACTCGTTTATTTACACTGAGATCTTGGTGTTAGATACAAAATTGTATGGATTCATGCGAGATACAGCAGTAACATAACCTCTACAGAATTAGCTTAATAAAGATGAGGAGATTATGAAGAATTTTACTGTAGTAGTTCTCGTTGAAGTTACATTTATAGTGCAGACCATTTATGAATTAAAACACTTGTGAAGAATGGGTGCCATGCTGAAGGCCTGCATCTAAAATCTGAGAGTGACCGTGTTCATGAAATGAGAGAACAGAGAGGGATACCAGTCCTAGACTTGCAGACTCAGTGTGTGGCTGAATCATAATGTGGATGGCAGGCAATCGCTAGTGCAAAGTATCATCCATAAGTGAACCGGGAGACAGCAGCCATGTCCGCCGGTGGTAGTAGGGGGAGTGAAACGAGCCTTCGGCCCATATGTCTGAGGAGGCAGATAGTCACCCTGAAGTGGCCATAGGCTCGCATTTGCAGAATGAGTTAATAAGGATAGTTTAAAGCATCTAGGCGGACATAAGTACTAGCACGGTGATGGCATTTGTCCGAAGAGGGAGAAATGGATCAAAGATTCACAAAACGGCCACAAACTACAAGGTTAGGGGGTATGTAGTCAGCGTAACGGCAGTTGTGAAGGACTGTGGGGAAACCTGTATCGGTGGAAGTTACAGGGGGAGAGGTGACTTTATGGATCCCATGTGGGCATCAGGCAGTGGGGATCCGAGAGGGGGGAAAAGGTTTTACAGTACCTTATCTTGCTGGTGAAGCAGAATCTCGATTCTTCGGGCGGTTTTCAAGCCAGCGGATTATTTCTTCTGGCTCTGAGAAAAAGTGAACTTTACCGTTATCGGTGATCCGGAGCTTTGCAGGATATAACATAGCGTAGGAGAGTTTGGCATCTCTCAGCTTCCTCTTTGCCGTAGCGAATTTAGCGCGTTGTTTCTGAACTTCTACTGAGAAGTCAGGGTAGAAGGAGATCCTGGTGTTCTCAAAAGAGATCGATTCCTTGGCTCTAGCAGCTCTCAGTACCTCATCCCTGTCGCGGTAGTTCAGTAGTTTAAATATGAAGGTGCGTGGAGGGGCACCAGGAGGGGGAATCTTAGATGAGATTCTGTGGGCCCGCTCGATGATAAAGGCCTTAGAGAAGGTGTCTTTGCCGAAGAGTGAACTCAGGAGCGATTCGGTAAACTTCTCGAGGTCATCACCCTCAGCCTTTTCAGGAAGGCCCACGATACGCAGGTTCGAGCGGCGCTGCCTGTTTTCTTGATCCTCCTGTCGGTCCATAACAGCCCTTAATCCTTTCTGGGAGGCCCCCATCTCCAAATGTAGAGGTCTGACGGAGTCCTCCAGAGCACTAATTGTGCCTTCGGCGTCGGTAACTTTGCTTTTAAGGTTACAGAGGTCTTGCCGGAGGAACGAGACGTCCGTCTTTACCTCCTCCAAAGTGGAGGTGATTTGGGACAGGCTCGACTGACACGCTGTGGTCGCTTTCAATACTTGAGTCAAAGTTGGACGCTTCTGCTTGGCCGAGGAGACAGAATCGTCATCTGAGGCAGGCTGTGACGCCGACTCGGCGCCATCTTAGTCCTCGTGGCTTAACTTTTGTAGCTTCTGGAGAGGTTCTGATGGCCGGGGAGTAGCCATGCTACGTTCCTTTGGAGTCAGAAGAGCTTACAGAGTGCAGACCGACTAAAAGTGAGAGGTTTAACCGCTGTAAAAATGGGTTTCAGGATATTGGTGGACGGGAGCTCTCGCGCAGCACGTCCTCATGCGATTAGGTTCAGGCCACGCCCCACTAGGAACATAATTTAAATGTGAATTACCATAACTAATGGTTAAATAATATGGGTGGGTTTTATTAATAGTAGCATTGCTTATTTTAAAACTATAGGGGGTGGAATTGGTGAAATAGTGTATTTTTTACTTTTTTCTTGTTTGTCCCTATAAAATACATACAAAATAAAGGAATTACTGAAAACAAGTATCGGCCACAAAAAAACTAATTTGTGGTGGAAAAAAAAAGATATAGATCATTCAGGTGTGAGAACCAGTAGCCAAATGAATGGGAGGATCGCTGACAGGTGAAAATGGCTCTTGGTGGTAAGGGTAAAATAGTATGTAGGCTGAATTGGTTAAAATAACTTTTTAGTACTCTGAACAAATGAAAAATTACCAAAAAGTAAGTGAAAAAGTACTTTCTTGTATTTTCTTGGTACCTGGTGGCTTAAAAGGCATTTTATTGATAAGCTGTGTAAATGTCACAAATGAGACAACTCAGTCAGTAGTAAAAAGTGAATTGAATAAAGGCCGTAGGCCCCAATTCAATTAACTTTTTCTCCTAAATGTTGTCCTAGGTGATATTTTAACTCCCTAACAGATGATCATACTTTATGTCCTTTGGAATTGTAAGTCCAAACAGAAGATACAAAGTTCTGGATGTAATTAGTCCAAGATGTAAGTCCAAATCCTTGATGGTATATGGATTGGCAAAATAAGGACTCTCTCTCAGCCTGTGTGTTCAGCCATTTAACCCTTTCTCCGCTGGAGGGTGGGGATGGTAACAAGAGATTCCCCCACCCTTAGCAATCTGACCTCAGCCTGAGGTCCAGCCCCTTGTTTAGGGGGAAAGAGTTTGGCATTTATACAATTATGTCAACTCTGGATATCTGACATATGATATAAAAAAACTAAATTTTACACTCAGCACTCATGCACTTAACCCATAGATATCAAACGTGATTGTTTAAGGGATTGTTATCTCAGGCTGGGAATGAGCAATGAGCTATTCAATTGATTAATGTCTCAGAAGGTGAACTGTGCTTGTCGCATTGTGAGCGACTGGGCCCCAGCGGTTCCACAATATCCATCGAATTATGGCATCATGTGGAATTCTATATCAAAGTTTAATTAAGGGCCACTGGCTTCCAGAGGACAGGCCTGTCGAATGTCTGTCTTGACATTTTCTGACTAAGCTATTAGTGTATCTACTCAATGAAAGAATGTGAAGTGGATCTGTTTTCAGGGTTTTGTTTCTTTCTCTTGGAAAGGATAAACAATTGCATAACCCAGAGCGGAGGTTTTGGGCTGAAATAGAAACACTGTTTCTTAAAATAGGCTACGAATTAAAGGGGTACTCCAAATCATATTTTTGTGTGCAATTCTACGTGTGATGCACAGATAGCGCCAGCGAGTCCATGACACCAGTAGTGCCTAAACTTAACTCCCCTACTCCTAAAAATAGCAAGCAATAGAAAAAGCTGTGATTAGCGTTAATGAACAATAATTATGGAACCACTATTTATCGGGCACCAAAATGTTAATTTATTGCCATCTATGGCTGTACCATTTTTACCCGTGCTCCTCCTGAGCCATTTTGTACCTGATACTGCATGAATTGCTATTTTTTATTTCCATGGAATGTGAACATTGGAGCTTGAGCAGTATCTATATACTAGAATTATTTTTATAGCAAGGCATATTTATTAAATTTGTGCAGTATGATATGACTGCAGAGCAAACCATTTTTTTCTAATTTACATCAACTGGTCAAATTTGAACCAACTCTTGAGTTGTTAATAGTAATTTTTGATACATTGTAGTTTTATTACATTGACTAACTGTGTAGCCCATTGTTAAAGGATAATTTGCAGCAGCCACTTACTTTACAGAAGAGTACAGTTGTCACAAGTTCACTTGTACTGACTTGTACCAACACTTTAAGTTGACAAATCAGCTTTCCTTTCCGGTGGCTCTTCTATTAGGTCAGTCAAAGAATGTATTCCATCATGAACACAGCAGAACATTCCTCTGCATAGTATAATCTGTCTCTCTCCGCATAGACTCTATATAGAATGACAAGCTGCTGGTGTTTAGGATTGACATCAGATCTCTGGAGTGCATCTTCTGGCTGACATAAAGTTGACAAACCTCTGGAAAGCTCATCTCTTATCTTAATGAGGCTTGACATTAGTTTGCATGTGTAAAACTGGCAGCAGGTGCACTTTAAATCTTTCTGAAATGTGATGATATGGGCTGACCTTGGCAAAGAATTTCCCAAGCAGATAAAAGTAGCTTAGCAAGGACCACTTCTCCTGTTTGCGTCATGCCATGACTTTTGTCAGAGGACTATGGTCTTTAAAACAAGGCTTTAATAAGAGGTTGTACTTTATCACAACTGAGTGAATTTGCCTTTATAGTATGCCATTAGGTCTCTCTTACACACCGTCTGTGGAACCAGCCTTAAGTTTACTAAAACACTACTTCAAACATTTCCATCTCTGAATCCACAGTAGATCCCTGTGATTTCTCACCAAATCCCTGTATTCTGTTAACAGTATTGTTATTCGGAGAACGTTGAGTTGTGTTCTTCAGACATACACATCCCAGGGACATCTGAAAGCTGTTGACCGTGACGAACTTCAAAGACAGGTTTTACTTGCTATTAAGATGGGTAAAGTGTTGATTGATAGAGGGCAACATATCTGTCAGTCATGGATATTTTAACATTTGTATGAATAAAAATCATCCCGAGGGAAGTTGTAAAAATGAATTCCCAAAGCACATGTTGCCATACAATTACATTGTGTTTGAACATGTACTGTTCGGGAGATCCCATAGTTACAGTACATTGTTTATCCTAACAAATATCACTTTATCTCTGACTGACATCGTAAGCACCCTGTTTTTTGGTGTGACCCTATTACCATATTTGTATGTGAAGACACATATTTCACATTTCCTATAGCCGTCATCTATTGCTTTGACATTTTTGCAACCTTTCACCTTGATCTGTCAAATCCTTGTCAGTATTTTTTATCGTCTGATATTTATCTAAAAACAAATTCCATGAAAAAAAATAATTTTGCATCCCGTTCCCCCAGTATATATTTAAAAGTTTTAAAGACAACAATCAAAAGATAACTTTTTCTATTAACTTAATATATAGTAGAGTGATTGTAACAAACCACAATGACCCAAATGCAATTCGCTTTTTCTCCTGACTTTTCCCCTTGGTGATTTTTTCACTCCTTGTCATAAAATATCTTTTAAGCGACCAGCAAGCAAGGAAATACTCAAAATAATTTTGATAATACTTCTTCACAAACTTTTGGGTCCTTTTAAAATATAAAATGCTGAAAAGATATTTTAACCATTTACCGCCATCCTAACGTATTAAAACGTCATGCTTACCGCTATTAACAGCAACATGACGTTTTAATACGTCGCGCATTCCCGCCGCTGCTACCGCCGTGTGTCCGCCGCTACCGCCGCCATTACCGTCGGGATCCCGTGCTGGGCGATTGGGGAAGAGGACTGAACAGTCCTCTACCCAATCGCAGTGCCTGGAGTGAATGGACGTGACCGCGAACAGCGGCTACGTCCATTCACATAAACAGGAAATGTAACAGTTTAATAAAGTGTGTAAAAAAAAAAAAAAAAGTGAACACGTCCTATGAGTGTTCACCAGCGCCATCTTGTGGCCAAAAAGTATATTACACCTACAAAACACATACATTTTCAAGTATATACACATCATTAATAAAATTACACTTCCAACCCTCCCCCCCAAAAAAAACACTTGTAAAAAAAAAAATCAGCTTAAAAAAATAAATAAATAGTTGCCTTAGGGACTCAGCTTTTTTTATTCTATATTTTATGGGGGAAAATTAATTTTAATTTATTACATAAGGGCTTGTAATTATGGCCAGAACAAACAGAAAAATAACCACTTATATTTCAAAATAATATACTGTCGCCATACATTGTGGTAGGGACATAATCTAAACGGTTTAATTATCGGGACCACTGGGCAAATAAAACGTGTTTGTTTTATCCACAGGAGAATGTTTAATTTTAAAACTATAAAGGCTGAACACTGAGAAATAATGATTTTTTTTCTTTTTTTTTCTGTTTTTCTCATTAAAATGCATTTAGAATAAAAAAATTCTTAGCAAAATGTACTATCCACAGAAAGCCTAATTGGTGGCGAAAAAAACGAGGTATAGATCATTTTCTTGTGATAAGTAGTAATAAAGTTATTAGGGAATAAAAGGGAGGAGCGCTGACAACTGAAAATTGCTCTGGTCCGTTAGGATAAAAACCCTTGGGGGTGAACTGGTTAAAAGATGAAAATGATCTCCTATAGATAGCTCAGGAGAAAAAGTAAATTTTTTGTATGTCCCAATGACCCTTATTAAATTCACTTTTTTCCCCTACATTTCTCCGAGGTAATATTTTCACACCTTATCAATAAAATACCTTTCAAGCCACCAGCAAGCAAGAAAAAAATGAATGACCCATTTGGTATCCCAGATCCGCTAGGCAGGTGCTGGTTGGTCGCTCTCCTTAGGTATTTAGATATGTGGTGTCGCTGCTGACTTAGGCACTTTCTATTGACCTGAGGTAACAGGCCTGTACCAGTGAAACGCGTTGTCTTTGTTGTGCATCATTCAAATTAATTTATACCTATGTGGTTTGTTCATTGATGGAGATAAGTCATAATTACTTCTATACCATATGATTTAAAGTTAAGTTATATTCTGCGTGCCGCCGCCACCTCTTACAGATCTCTTTAGCTAATGACAGTACTTGTCTACCTACTTTTTGGGTCCTTTTCAATTGCAGGGTGCAAAATTGATACCTTTCTTACCCCCCCCCCCCCCCCCCTGTACATTACCTCAAACATGATCTTCCATTATCACATTAATGGCATTGACCTAATGAGCTAGTCCACCTGTAGAGGGTATGGCACCCTGTGAAGTGTTGTGTGGAATAATCTAATTACGGCCTTCCCTCTCCTCTTCTCTGTGTGGCCGCAGCAACATGATTGCTAGAGGAGCAAAAGACAGAAGCTCCTGCTCTGCCCAACAGATTAACAGAGTATGTACATTCAAATTGATTTTCATTGGTTGTTTGCCGTTGCTATGCAATGACAAACACTTACATTGGAGCCGGCAGAGTTTGGTGGTTTTCAGTATATTGTAGGGGACACATTTAAATAATAGTTGATGGTGGTGTGCAGCATTTATACAGCATCAGCCACAGGAGACTGAGCAGATGGAGATCAGCGTATTCTAATCAGGATAGTATAGTGTATAGAGTGCACCAATCTACGTCTGCTCAAAGTCTCAGTCTCCTGAGGCAAATACTCTATAAATGCTATAAACACCATCAAGGTAGCGCAAATTGTGTGATCTTCATTTCTTAGGTAACACAAGTGTTGCTAGGGTAATGTGCATAATGGTACTTACATAGTGCGAGTTAAGGAGGCGGTGGGCCCTGAGAGGGTGTGTGGACTGCATTGCTAGCTGGCAGCATGAGCTGGGTAGACTGCTTCAGCAATGCCACCCAGAAGTGTACATACACCTTGCGTCAATGGAGTGGCAGGAGAAGGAGGCGGTGGGCCCTGAGATGGTGCATGTTCACATTGCACTAACAATGCCACCCACAAGTGTACATACAAATAGCAAAAGTAAAGTAAAATAGAGTAAAAGTAGTACAGCTGACAGTGTGTTGGTGGTAGCAGTGTGGGTTTACGGAGGCATCATGGATGGTCAGTGAGTTCTTGTGTCAGTGAATCAGTGGCATCTGCAATGGAGGCATGATAGCCCACCTTTCATTAGTTTTCAAAAACATGAGGCAATTGACATTTTCAGGCAACAGTTGTGATCAGTTGTTTGTGACTACTCCACCAGCAGCAACAAAGGTTCTTTCAGACAAAACACTGGATACCGAGCATGAAAGAAGCCTGACGAAGCCTCATTTAGATAAAGCATGTTGGTATTTTAGGGCAGTTTATTGAGTTTTATAGCACCTGCACTTTAGTCAGTAGTTTGCACTGGTACATAGGCACTGAGATAAATTGTCCATAGGGACAAGTACAGTATATTTATAGTGCTTGATGACCTGTATGAGACTCTGTGCTGCTGCCTTCAGCTGTTTGCTACTACTGTCCTACAGTGGTCAACCGCCTGAGACTATAGTTAAGTTGGCTTCCAAGTCACATATTTGACTGGTGAAATGATCTAGTACGGAATACCTTTGCATGCAAACCATTTTGGAAGAGAACATCCTCCATTAGTGCAACTGAATGCAAATGTATGCAATTTGTGCAACTAAATTTCATGCAAGTTGTTTTTATAATTATTAGAGTTCCACCTTTTATGTGTAGTTGAGGTTCTCCCATTTTGAGTCGACAGTGGGCTCAGTTCAGCCCTTGCATAATTTGGTACTGAAGTTTAAATGCACATACTGTGTCTTTAACCAACTTAGCGGTATGGACGAGCTCAGCTCGTCCATTACCACCGCTGTGGATTGCTCAGCCCCTGGTGGGTCTTTTTTGACAATTTTTTAAAAAAACACGCAGCTAGAACTTAGCTAGCTGCGTGTTTCACTCGATCGCCGCCGATCTGCCATTACGCGCCGCGAAAGAGGGCTCCCCCAGACCCATTGCGCAGCCTGGCCAATCACCGTCAGGCTGCGCTAAGGGGTGGATCAGGACTCCTTCTGACATCATGACGTCCATGATGTCATTCCAATCGTCGCCATGGTAACGAGGGAAGCCCTAACAGGAAATCCCGTTTAGAGCGGGATTTCCTGTTGGGTATGATTGCCGGCGGCGATCGGAGGGGTGGGATGGAGGAAGCAGGGAGGGGGGAATCATGTAGCTAGCACTAAGCTAGCTACATGATTTAAAAAAAAAAGTGAAAAAAACCCACCTGCAACCGAGCGCTGCAAAACAATCAAACGCCAGGGTGGTTAATTTGCTGACAGACGTCTTCAGATTATTTATAGAGATGGGCCGAACGGTTCGCCGGCGAACGGTTCCCGGCGAACTTCGGTGGTTCGCGTTCGCCTCCCGCAGGCGAACGTTTCCGGAAGTTCGGTTCGCCCCACAATGCACTATGAATGTGGATGCTCCAACCGATTGGGACTTCACACCCTGTTATACCAGCTGCAAAAAAGGTCCCCTAATGCCGATTTTTGTTCCGGGGTATATGTTGGGGGGGCCCCCCTGGTTTATTTTGCCCTGGGGCCCCATTGTTGCTTAAACCGGCCCTGGTCATTGGGGTCAGTTGGCTGGTTGACCGAAAGAGAAAAAATGTCCTGGTCATATCTTAGGAGTCGGTGGCACTGATGGGAGGTGGAAAAATGTAGAGGGAGTTCAGGAGGCTGACAGCAAGAGGTCCTGGTGGAGATGGCCTGAAGCCTCTGGCCCGATGGAAGTGGGCTGAAGAAGTAATGGCCTGGGTGAGAGGGGTAGAGTTGGGCCGAACGGTTCGCCTGCGAACGGTTCCATGCGAACTTCAGTGGTTCGCGTTCGCGTCCCGCAGGCGAACCTTTGCGGAAGTTCGGTTCGCCCCATAATGTACATAGAGGGTCAACTTTGACCCTCTACATCACAGTCAGCAGGCCCAGTGTAGCCAATTAGGCTACACTAGCCCCTGGAGCCCCACCCCCCTTATATAAGGCAGGCAGCGGCGGCCATTACGGCCACTCGTGTGCCTGCATTAGAGAGAGTAGGGCGAGCTGCTGTCTGTCTCTCATAGGGAAAGATTAGTTAGGCTTAGCTTTTCCTGGCTGCATACCTGTTCAATGATCCTGCCACTGCATACCTGTTCTGTGAACCCACCCACCACTGCATACCTGTTCAGTGATCCTGCCACTGCATACCTGTTCTGTGAACCCACCCACCACTGCATACCTGTTCAGTGATCCTGCCACTGCATACCTGTTCTGTGAACCCACCCACCACTGCATACCTGTTCAGTGATCCTGCCACTGCATACCTGTTCTGTGAACCCACCCACCACTGCATACCTGTTCAGTGATCCTGCCACTGCATACCTGTTCTGTGAACCCACCCACCACTGCATACCTGTTCAGTGATCCTGCCACTGCATACCTGTTCTGTGAACCCACCCACCACTGCATACCTGTTCTGTGAACCCACCACTGCATACCTGTTCTGTGAACCCACCACTGCATACCTGTTCTGTGAACCCACCACTGCATACCTGTTCTGTGAACCCACCCACCACTGCATACCTGTTCAGTGATCCTGCCACTGCATACCTGTTCTGTGAACCCACCACTGCATACCTGTTCTGTGAACCCACCACTGCATACCTGTTCTGTTCAGTGGACCCGCCACTGCATACCTGTTCTGTTCAGTGGACCCGCCACTGCATACCTGTTCTGTTCAGTGAATCCGCCACTGTATACCTGTTCTGTTCAGTGAACCCGCCACTGCATACCTGTTCTGTTCAGTGAACCCGCCACTGTATACCTGCTCTGTTCAGTGAACCCGCCACTGCATACCTGTTCTGTTCAGTGAACAGTTTGGTGTGTCAGTGTGAAGCAGTACCTTAATTACACTCCCTGTTTGATGTATACACATGCAAGATGTTTTAAAGCACTTTAGGCCTGTCATTTAGCATTCAATATGATTTCTGCCCTTAAAACGCTGCTTTGCGTCAAATCCAGATTTTTCCTGGGGACTTTTGGCGTGTATCCCACTCCGCCATGCCCCCCTCCAGGTGTTAGACCCCTTGAAACATCTTTTCCATCACTTTTGTGGCCAGCATAATTATTTTTTTTTTCAAAGTTCGCATCCCCATTGAAGTCTATTGCGGTTCGCGAACTTTAACGCGAACCGAACCTTCCGCGGAAGTTCGCGAACCCGGTTCGCGAACCTAAAATCGGAGGTTCGGCCCAACTCTAATTATTTATAAGGCAGGTGCTGCTTTGAAGTCAGTCCTTGCCTTCAGTGTTTCTTGAGGCCTACTTTACAATGTTTTATTTTTACAGACCAAGAAAGTACATACAATTATCCAGGTGGTTTTCAGGAACTTGGTAGCAGGGCCAGGCTGAGGCAGAGGCTCAAAAGGCACCAACTTATGGGCGCAGAGCCTGAGAGGGTGCTGGGAGGGGGCCCCACTTCTATCCTTCAGCCCTCTCTTCAGTCCCCGTGTTGTGTTTCCCCCTATGTGCAGCATTACACAGTACAGCAGCACTTCCTCCAGGCTCCAGCCGCTAGAGATCCCATCTGTCTTCTGCAGTGCTACCTATTCTCTACTTCCTGATCTGAGAACAGGACGTAGAGAGTGAGTGGCTTTGCAGAAGAAAGACGGAGCCTCTAGCAGCTGGAACCTGGAGGAGGTGAGTCTCTATCTTATACCCTCCGCATTCCACAACTCTGCATATAGGAGGTTCACATGAGGGAGACCACCACCAGGTAGTATTGTTGGGGATGAGGAATTACTAGACCAACAAGGAATATTTTGGGTGATTAAAGGGACCACAAGGCTACAAGAGAATATTATGGGGAACCATTAGGCAATGATCTGGGGGTAGGAAGAACATTATGCTACCAGGGTATAATTTGTGTGTGCGTGTGTGATGTGGTGGGGAAGGGGGGCTAGAGGAAGTCTGCCTCTGGTGATGAAGAACTTTGCCCTGAACCTGCTTGGTAGTATTTTAAACTGGTCCCTGAAAAACAAACTTGGATATACTTTGCAGTGATTGTAATAAGTTGCATTAGCACATTTTTTTCACCAGTTCCCAAGTGCAGCATTCTACATTCACATTTTACGCCCGCTAATGTGACACTTAACATAGAAGCATTTTTGGGGTGTTTGAAAGGTAGTATCCCAATTCCCAACTTGTAATGACAATAAATGAATTACACAGCAAGATACAAGCAAATGTCAAATTCCAGGAGTTCAAACATGCAGAGCAATACAAGAGCACCCAGCAACTAACCAAAGCTAAACCTATAACGGGCAATGACCAGAAGCACACAGCACCCTTAAATATGACATTCACCCAGTGCTGGGCCGAAATTACGCATTAGCGTAATTACGCATCGTAATTCACTACAAATGCACCGTAAGCGTTACGTGTAAGGTTACGGTATTACACGTAATTAATTACGCGTAGACCGTAGGTTACGTTATTACGCGTAACAAATTACGCTTAAGACAGTAAACTCCTATTGAAATTACACAGTCTGCCGTAATCGCGTAATATTACGCTCCCGTATAATATAAAAAAGCCGCCGACTTTAAGGGTTAATAGCAAAGCCCCCTTAAGTGCTAAGAGCCTCAAATTTGGAGAATATATTAAGGAGATCAGAAGGAATAAGAGGACATTTTTTTTTTCAAAAAGACCTTATAGTTTTTGAGAAAATCGATGTTAAAGTTTCAAAGGAAAAATATATACATTTAAAAACCCGCCGACTTTAACGGTTAATAGCAAAGCCTGCTTAAAATTTAGGAACACTAAATTCCCAGGGTATATTAAGGGGATCAGTGGGAATAAGAGGAAAAATTTTTTTTTCAAAAAGACCTTATAGTTTTTGAGAAAATCGATTTTTAAGTTTCAAGGGCAAAAATGTCTTTTAGATGCGGAAAGAGTCATTTTTTTTTGCACAGGTAACAATAGTGTTTTATTTTCATAGATTCCCCCAAGTGGGAAGAGTTTTACTTACTTCGTTCTGAGTGTGGGAAATATAAAAAAAAAACGACGTGGGGTCCCCCCTCCCAGACCTCTTTAACCCCTTGTCCCCCATGCAGGCTGGGATAGCCAGAATGCGGAGCACCGGCCGCGTGGGGCTCCGCACCCTGACTATACCAGCCCGCATGGTCCATGGATTGGGGGGTCTCGGAAGGGGAGGGGCAGCCAAGCTTTCCCCTCCCCCTCCGAGCCCTTGTCCAATCCAAGGACAAGGGGCTCTTCTCCACCTCCGATGGGCGGTGGAGGTGGAGGCCGCAATTTCCTGGGGGGGGGGTTCATGGTGGCATCTGGGAGTCCCCTTTAAAAAGGGGTCCCCGAGATGCCCACCCCCCCTCCCAGGAGAAATTACTTACCCATTTCTTTTAAGAGTTAAAAGTAAATAAACACACAAACACTTAGAAAAAGTATTTTAATTGAACAAAAAACATAACCATGAAAAAAGTCCTTTAATATTCCTAATTAACCATTAATACTTACCTGTCCCTTTAAAAGCCAGTTCCCACGCAATATCCTCGGAAATTGGCTAATCAGTTACAATGTAACAAAGTTGTTACAATGTAACAACTTTGTTACTTTGTAACTCCACCGCACCCGACGTCACTCGCCGCTCACCCGCCGGCCGCCGCATACACTTAGGCTAAGTCCCCGCCGGCTCCCGCCGTCCACTCCGCCCACACCTGTCACCCATATACATGCTGGCACCCATGGGTGCCAGCATGTATATAGGTGACATGTGGGAGAGGCGGGGAGGGCAGCGAGAGCCGGCGGGACTTAGCGTCCTGCACGGACCACAGAGCTCTGAGCTATATAGCTCAGAGCTCTCTAAAGCATCTTTGTATTTGGGCTCCAAGGAGCCCCATTGGTCCTTAGCAGACCAATGGGGTTCCTTCTGATTTGAAGGAACCCCATTGGTCTGCTAAGGACCAATGGGGCTCCTTGGAGCCCAAATACAAAGATGCTTTAGAGAGCTCTGAGCTATATAGCTCAGAGCTCTGTGGTCCGTGCAGGACGCTAAGTCCCGCCGGCTCTCGCTGCCCTCCCTGCCTCTCCCACATGTCACCTATATACATGCTGGCACCCATGGGTACCAGCATGTATATGGGTGACAGGTGTGGGCGGAGTGGACGGCGGGAGCCGGCGGGGACTTAGCCTAAGTGTATGCGGCGGCCGGCGGGTGAGCGGCGAGTGACGTCGGGTGCGGTGGAGTTACAAAGTAACAAAGTTGTTACATTGTAACAACTTTGTTACATTGTAACTGATTAGCCAATTTCCGAGGATATTGCGTGGGAACTGGCTTTTAAAGGGACAGGTAAGTATTAATGGTTAATTAAGAATATTAAAGGACTTTTTTCGTGGTTATGTTTTTTGTTCAATTAAAATACTTTTTCTAAGTGTTTGTGTGTTTATTTACTTTTAACTCTTAAAGGAAATGGGTAAGGGGTACAAGTACCCCTATACTCATTTCTCCTGGGAGGGGGGGTGGGCATCTGGGGGACCCCTCTTTAAAGGGGACTCCCAGATGCCACCATGAACCACCCCCCAGGAAATCGCGGCCTCCACCTCCACCGCCCATCGGAGGTGGAGAAGAGCCCCTTGTCCTTGGATTGGACAAGGGCTCGGAGGGGGAGGGGAAAGCTTGGCTGCCTCTCCCCTTCCGAGACCCCACAATCCATGGACCATGCGGGCTGGTATAGTCAGGGTGCTGAGCCCCACGCGGCCGGTGCTCCACATTCTGGCTATCCCAGCCTGCATGGGGGACAAGGGGTTAAAGAGGTCTGGGAGGGGGGACCCCACGTCATTTTTTTTTTATATTTCCCACACTCAGAATGAAGTAAGTAAAACTCTTCCCACTTGGGGGAATCTATGAAAATAAAACACTATTGTTACCTGTGCAAAAAAAACTGACATTTTCCGCATTTAAAAGACATTTTTGCCCTTGAAACTTAAAAATCGATTTTCTCAAAAACTATAAGGTCTTTTTGAAAAAAAATGTTTCCTCTTATTCCCACTGATCCCCTTAATATACCCTGGGAATTTGGTGTTCCTAAATTTTAAGCAGGCTTTGCTATTAACCGTTAAAGTCGGCGGGTTTTTAAATGTATATATTTTTCCTTTGAAACTTTAACATCGATTTTCTCAAAAACTATAAGGTCTTTTTGAAAAAAAAAATTTCCTCTTATTCCTTCTGATCTCCTTAATATATTCTCCAAATTTGAGGCTCTAAGCGATTAAGGGGGCTTTGCTATTAACCCTTAAAGTCGGCGGCTACCTAACATTGATCCATGCGTCAACTTTTCCGCTTGGGAGCATGGCCTTACGCATTAATTTCTAGTAGGAAATTACGCGTAAGGCAATAACGTAGCAACCTGCATTACGGTATTCTTACGCGTAATTGCGTAAGGGCTATGCGTAATTACAGACATGAACCGTAAATAAATGTCTACGCCGTAAGCGTAATTCCGTAATGCGTAATAGCGTAAAATTACGCGTAATGATCCGTAAGCGTAGTTTTTTCCATTACGCCCAGCACTGCATTCACCCAATCAGTGGCCGGCCACACACTCCAACAACCAATCAGAAAGCAAGGATCAGGTGACACAACAAACTACATGAGTGTCAGCTGACTAACCAGATCAGCTGACACAACCCACCAAAACCCTGCCTAAGTGTCAGCTGACTAACAATGTCAGCTGACACTAACTTCTGCGTCTTCTGATAGAGTTGGATGGGCGCCTAACTAGATGCGTCAGTCCTCTCCTTCCCACAGAACACGCACACCTGCCCCCGTAACCATGGATGCGGGGGTGCCGTGTGCACATAGGAGCTGCGCGTACCCGGAAGTACCAGGTCGCAACAGACTTCCGGCAGAGACGGCTGTGTCACTGAATCCTGAAGGTGAGTTTCTGACAATATGTATATATTATTTATACACACGCATTGCATGCAGGCACACACACACACACACACACACACAAAACACACACACACACACACACACACACACAAAACACACACACACACACACACACACACACACACACACACACACACACACACACACACACACACACACACACACACACACACAGTGCCTTTGTCACAGCTGCTTGCTACTAATAGAAAAGGACAAACTTTTTTTTTTCTGCAAGTTCTTCAAGACTTGCGTGAGAAAGAATAGAATTCCCTGAGATAGAAGGGATTAGATGGGAACAAAACCTATCTTTATATTATTGCTGCTGTGAGACAAGATGAGTAGTGTTCCCCCAGCCCATTCTCATTGTGATCTGCCAATAACCTGTTTGACACTTCTCAAAGAAGCTGACATTCTTGTTTGTGCTGCGCTTTACCTTAGAATTAGTATTTTTATGTATTTGTAGCTTAGTACACCACCTCCCCTAAAATTATTCAGCATTTATATTCATGAGGTTTTTTTTTAAAGTCAAAGATTCACTCACATGCATTATTTCACACAAAGATAAAGAGAATGAGCTTAAAGCAAACCTGAACTGAAAAATAACATACACACGTCATACTTTTTTCCTATGTAGTCTACTTATCAATTTCTTTCTCCTCAGCCGTGTTCTGTTTGTCCACTGTGGTCACTTAAATTCTCCATCCTGCATTTTAAAAATGGCGATGGCCACGTAACAGCTTCCAGGTAAGCACTCTGGTAACCAGTAAAATCGGTTGAGCCGTCAGGAAACATGGACATTACCTTGCACATCAGTTGTCTCAATTATAACTGACAGCAACTGATATATAACTGACAGCAACTGATATAGTGTAAAAGGGCCCTAAGGCTTTTAGCTTCCTGAGAGACAAGTCTGACAAGATTTTGCCAACTGTAGGGAATCGTTGTTAGAACAAAATGGTGAGTTTCTGAGAGGAACTGACAGTGAGGTAAGTACTGTATGTAATATTCATTTGCAGGTACATTATATGCTTATTTTAAATAATTGGTTTGGGTGCACTTTAAAACATTTTTCTCATATGTTTGTAGTCAGATTGTTTTGCCAAATCTTCCAGCTACTTTTATTTTCAAATAAAGCATGATTTTAAGTGCTTCGAGTTTAGCACAGTGGGCAGAGTTTCATAAACTGGGCATATTTCTACAGAAAAGGATGGGAGGAGGCGCCCCAAAAGATAAAATTTTCTAAAAAAATAAAAAGTTTAAAAACCAGAGCTGAAAAAAACAATATTTATTGGAAAATACAACAGACACGTTTTGTGGGCTAAATCCCGCTTCCTCAGCTCAATATGATTGTCTTTGGTGGTAAGCAGAGTAGCGTGGAAGGCTCTGGCTGTCAGTTGACACCCTTAAGGTAAGCCAACCTGATATATGTTTTTAAACTATTTGAAGAACTTATCGGGCTTAATTCACCAAACGGTGCTAACTGTTAGCACGGCTTTTCACGCGTTTTATCGCGTTTTCGTGTGAAAACCGGGTTTCACGGGAAAAACGGTTATTGCGCGAAATGTGAATTTATCGCGCGACCGTGGCCGTTAATGCGCAAAAAAATTGCGTTAATGCGCAAATGCGAACTGTTATCACGTGAAATTTCATGCTAAGCACTTTTCACAGTGTGCTTACAGTTAGCACCGTTTTGCGAATCAAGCCCATCATCTTTTGGGGTGCTTCCTCCCATCCCTTTATGTAGTAGCAGATAGTGCCAAACTAGGAACTATTTTTTTAGCATCCATTTGCTTACTTTGTTTTGTTTTGTTTTCTGGAGACCGACCATCAAGATCCTAGCATTACCTATGCTCCACAACCGCTGCTGCAACCTGGGCTGTGCAGGTATATATTTACACTGAATTAAAAAAAATTACACATTTTTTGAAGCTGTCATCAACATGGAAACATTATTGATTGCCAAAATGTACCAAAAATGAATGCCCTTTTTGTTATGAAAGGCAGGGGTTTCTTGGGGTGTAGCTTACACACTGGTGCACACGGGTGCTTTTACATAACATAACTCTAACTCTAAGGGTGGGCATCTAAGTGGACTACCCCAAACTCAGTGATCCTATAATAGGGCACACCAATACATCAAGAAGGGGACTACGCTGCTAGTTACATTGAAAATGGAAATACAGACACTATTTTCCTGTGTTCCAAAAGATTAGTTGCATCATTGTAAGTTCTTAAAATAAACTTTTTGGTTTGGTGTTTTATCTCTGACTGTAGGAGATAAAAATTATTTATGACAGAGTTTTTCTGTCAGAAGGGAGAACTCAGCGGAACCTGTATAATCAGCAAAAGAACAGTTAAAAACAGGGAACACCAAGAGCCCCAATAGTGTAATTCGTACTGGACAAGGTGGCAATAAGTTTGTATTGCTAGATACTCAAAAGTCAGGGTCACCAGCAGGCAACCACTGTAAAGGCAGGTGGGGAGATTGTCCTGACCCCACTCAGGATTAAGAAGTCGCTCTCTGTAGACAGGAAGAAAGGGTAGCAACCCTCCACCAAGGGTGGACTCAAAATTGTATACAATGAACAAAGGCGCCAAAAGTATAAGATTAGATTAAATGAGCTTAAAAACCAACTTAAATGGCAAAATTGAAGGAGGAAGTGGTGGTCTTACCTCCCTCAAGCAGACACGACAACGACTGCGATTCAGACAGTCAAACACATTTATTAGGAACTCCAAAAAGAAATGCAACGCGTTTCGCAGTTTCAACCCCGCTTCATCAGGCAATATAGGGAGGAGTATCAAACAATCTGCACAAGGATTCAAATGAAGCGCCTCACAGAGGCGCTTCATTTGAATCCTTGTGCAGATTGTTTGATACTCCTCCCTATATTGCCTGATGAAGCGGGGTTGAACCTGCGAAACGCGTTGCATTTCTTTTTGGAGTTCCTAATAAATGTGTTTGACTGTCTGAATCGCAGTCGTTGTCGTGTATGCTTGAGGGAGGTAAGACCACCACTTCCTCCTTCAATTTTGCCATTTAAGTTTGTTTTTAAGCTCATTTCATCTAATCTTATACTTTTGGCGCCTCTGTTCATTGTAAGCAAAAGAACAGTGTCCTACTTACAGAATGAATTAGATACTGCATTATCATTCAAGATATCAGCTTCCATCCCAGCAACCGTGACTAGGAGGAGAATTGTGATTTTACACAGAATAAATGACTTGAAGTCTAGGGATGATAAATGAGACTTGGAGACTAGGGATGAGAATACTTCAGAAATTATGCAAATTTTTATGCAAATACAGTATATGCAGCTTGAAAAAGGACCAACCAATTTAAACCTGGGTTTAAATTGATTGGTCCATTTTCAATCTGCATACATTTGCATAAAAAATGCATACATTTGCATGAACTCGGAAGAATTTGCATCTCTTTGATCATCCCTATTAGAGACGCACAAGATAGGATGATAGCTATATAGTAGCTATATACAGTATTTTTTGAACTATAAGATGCTCTGAACTATAAGATGCACATAGGTTTAGAGGACAAAAATCAGGGGAAAAAAATACTAAACCTAGGTGCAGCCATGGTCCAGGAGTGTTTTATAGACCTTTCCCCACAAGATGTCTCTGTCTAAATTACACTGTCCAGCTACACTAACCCCTGCCCCCAACCAACTATACTACATTACACTTCACTCCTGATGCCTCCCCCCCCCCACAGCTACACTGCACTACATTACACTACACTACCCCCTGCTTCCCCCCTCCCCCTCACCCAGCTACACAAAAGCTGGCCACTAACGGTCCAATTTCTAGCCAAAAATCGTTCGAGCGATCAGAAATTCTGATCGGACAAAAAATCGTTCACTACATGACTACACCATCAACTAACCAATCATTGCTTCCTATCTATGACGACCACCAAGAAAATCCAAATTTTCGTTCGATGAAAATTCATTCGGGCGACATTTTTTTTACTCGTTCATAATCGATTGTGTCCACCAATGGAGATTATTTACAACCAATCCGATCAGAATTTCTGATCGCTCGAACGATTTTTCGCTAGAAATTGGACCGTTAGTGGCCAGCTAACTAACCACTACAATGACATTTCAAATCTCACCAGCCTGGGTGACAGCTCCTTCAAAAAGTAGCCAGGTCAGGTGTGGGTGTCCAGGCTGTAAATGAAACTGATGACGTCCGCGGTGCGGAGGCAGCAGCAGCAGTGTGATCCCAGGTGTTAACGAGTGGCATAACAGCAGCCGCTGTGATGAATGTAAAGACTCTTCCTGGCTGTGATCCTGCCCCTTCCTCAGCCCCATATCATTGCAATCCTCAGTGCTCCCAAGCGGCATAGCAGCAGCCGCTGTTATGAATGGAAATACCGGTACTCATTTTGGCTGGTATCCTGTCCCTTTCTCCGCCCGATCCTCATTTCTCTCAAACGGCATAGCAGCAGCCGCTGTAATGTCCGGGGATGCTGCACCTGGCTATGACTCAGAGGCTTCCGTACTGTGCCCTATTGCCTGGCACCCTCTGATGACCCCAACGCACCTGGTCATCAGATACAATAAATCAGAGGGCGCCAGGCAACAGGGCACAGTACAGAACCTTCTGTGGACTCTGCCGCTATAGCGGCTGAAGATGTACATCTCTGCCGGCCCGGGATTGCGCAGAGAGGTGAATCATAGCCAGGCGCAGCATCCCCGGACATTACAGCGGCTGCTGCTATGCCGTTTGAGAGCAATAAGGATTGGGCGGAGGAAGGGACAGGATACCAGCCAAAACAAGTACCGGTATTTCCATTCATAACAGCGGCTGCTGCTATGCCGCTTGGGAGCACTGAGGATCGCAATGATATGGGGCTGAGGAAGGGGCAGGATCACAGCCAAGAAGAGTCTTTACATTCATGACAGCTGCTCTTATGCCGCTCGTTAACACCTGGGATCGCACTGCTGCTGCTGCCTCCCCACCGCGGACGTCAGTTTCATTTAAGGCACAAAGGATACAATCACCCGGATTGGTAATTGCCACATTCGGACTACAAGACGCACCCACTTTTTTCTCCCCATTTTTGGGGGAGAAAAAATGCGTCTTATAGTCTGAAAAATACGGTAGTCAAAAAGGAATTAGGTAACAGGATTTTAGTTGTATATTATGCCAGGCTGCAGTGCAGTTCTCCTTTAAAGTGAATCGAACTGGCATGGAGGTGCCAATTTCTATACTCATATAACTTAAAAAACAAACAAAAACAAAACAGTATTAAGCCCTAAAATGATAGCAACTTTTAATTATTTCAGTATATCATGCTGTGCATCATCATGGAAATGGATATGCTTGTGTTTTACTTGCTAAGTCAGTATAAAGTCATAGCAAGACATTACCATTGTTACCGTAACTCATGTACCATTTCAGTTTAAAAAGCCCTTCCACTTCCTGCTGTTGTAATGTAGAATTAACAGTGTTTAATGTGTGAGTAATGCACAAAGCAATTTATGTTTCCAAGTTTCTGATGTCATTCATTTCCATGATTCCAAACAGAATGTAGCTATTAAAATAGTGTGCGGTATTTCAGGGAAACCTATATTTCATGCTGGACACTAACCAAAGAAGCATGCAATGGTACGGCCCCTTGCGTCCCATGCTACATATGCTCCTCGTTTGCTTTCCAAAATATTTTAGTCATAGGAAGACTGCGATCCAAGATATCTATGTAAAAATGGTGCAGAAAGGCTCATATCAAAATGAATCCTTTTCCTGTCACAGGGGATGTGTAACTCATAATTATTATTTCCAAGATGTTGTTCCTTTATTCATAGATAGAGCAAGAATATCTTAAAATCATGCATTTTATGTTACACTTAAAATTAATGACCATATTTAAAGTGAACCAGAGACGAAGCACCCTCATGCATTTTACATTATAGATCAATGGGAACATTAGAGAAAACCCATACCCTGCTGTCTGTTCATTTTTAACTGTTCAGCTTGCTTCTAATCAGCCCTGATAAAATCCCTGACTGAGCATTCAGTCTGGCTTTGCTATAATGACTCAGCTATAATGATTCCTGAGCAGAGCCACAAGGGGGCAGGTTTGGGCTTGAAAATACACCAGAGAACACAGACTCAGCTATAAAAATTCCTGAGCAAAGCCAGACTGAATGCTCAGTCTGGGATTTTATCATGCCTGATTAGAAGCAAGCTGAACAGTTAAAAATGAAACAGAAAGCAGGGTAGGTGTTTTCTCTAATGTCCCCATTGATATATATGGTAAAATACATGAGGGTGCTTCTTCTCTGGTTCACTTTAAATATGTGCTAGCCTACTCTTATGTCCTCTTTCAGAAACACTATACATTTCTTCATAAAACCTAGGCAGAAACGATCAGGTAATTCATTTGCTTCTTACTCATGTATCAAAATACTAAACAGTTTTTCCCAAGAAAGTTGAAGTAATCATGGCACATATTCACAAATACATGGTAAAGTTACCATATACAGGGCATTACTTACAGTGAGAAGGTAGTGCAATTAGTGCAACCTGCCTTAACCACTTGCCGATCGCGCACTCATAACGCGCGTCGGCAAAGTGGCAGCTGCAGGCTAATTAATCAGAAATTGCGCGATCGGCTGCTTCCTGTCAATTCACGGCGGGAGGCTCCGTGAATAGCCTGCGGGCCGCCGATCGCGGCTCGCAGGCTAAATGTAAACACAAGCGGAAATAATCCGCTTTGTTTACATTTGTACAACGCTGCTAACAGTAGCAGTGTTGTACCAGATCAGCGATCCCCGGCCAATCAGCGGCCGGGGAACGCTGTCACATGACAGGCAGGAGCCTGTTAGAGGCTGCACAGGACAGATCCGTTCGTGTGCAGCCTCCGATCCCTGGGGAAGGGAGGGAGGAGAGGGAGAGGGGGAATCCTGCGGTGGAGGGGGCTTTGAGGTGCCCCCCCCCGCCAGCCACACGCAGGCAGGAGCGATCAGACCCCCCCAGCATATCATCCCCCTAGTGGGGAAAAAAGGGGGGGCGATCTGGTCGCTCTGCCTGGTGTTTGATCTGTGCTGGGGGCTGTAGAGCCCACCCAGCACAAATCAGCAAAATCAGCGCTGGTCCTTAAGGGGGGGTAAAGGCTGGGTCATCAAGTGGTTAAATAGATAACGCCCCCAAGGTAATGCGCAAAGAAGAAAACAATTGTCTGGAACATGTAGATCATGGCAACGGAACCAAATATAAGAAAGTTTAGTTAATAGTGATCTTTGCAGCAAATACCAAACAAAGTTTAAAATCAGTGGCAGAAACAATGCTTCATCTATAATCCGATGAGGCTGGCACCACAAATAAGTAAAAATAGCTCTTTATTTAAATGTCATTAACCTCTTGCCGACCGCGTCACGCCGGTAGGCGTGGCCGCGGCGGCAGCCCCAGGACCGCCTAACGCCAATTGGCGTAAAGTCCTGGGGCTCTGTTTTGAATGAGATCGCGCGCACGCTGCGCGCGCATCTCATTCTCGGAGGGCGGAGCTCCGCCCCCTCTTCAGTCTCCGAGCGGCTATTGCCGCTCGGGAGACTGATAGACGGCGTGATCGCCGTCTATTTACCCGTACAGCGCTGCGATCGGCAGCAGCGCTGTACTGGGGACAGCCATGTGACACGGCTGTCCCCCTGGGACACTGGAGAGCGATCGGCTCTCATAGGCAGAAGCCTATGACAGCCGATCGCCACAATTGGCTGGCTGTGGGGAAGGAGGGAGGGAGGGAGGGAATAGATTTAAAAGAACACGCTTTTTTTAATAAAAAAAGAAACAAAAATATTTGTAAACAAAAAAAAAAACAATCTGGGGGCGATCAGACCCCACCAACAGAGAGCTCTGTTGGTGGGGAGAAAAGGGGGGGGAAATCACGTGTGTGCTGTGTTGTGCAGATCTGCAGCTTAGCCTTAAAGCTGCAGTGGCACATTTTGCTTAAAATGGCCTGGTCACTAGGGGGGTTTAGCACTGCAGTCCTCAAGAGGTTAAAATGACATTATGTCAGATATAAAAGTGAAAAATAATGGCCATGGTGACAGCCCGCTGTTTCAAGCTTGACGCCCTTTATCAAGCCATACAGCCATATGGCTATATATATATAAAAAACCTTGCGCAGAAAAAGTGGGATCAGCGCATCACCAGGCCGCCTCTGGATGGCCTCAGCTCAGAGATGCGCTGAGCCCCCCCAGGAACTACAAAACGCACCTTGAACCCAAACAGAGGCTCTGCATATACACCAAAGAAAAACTATCAAGTGGGAGCAGCTGACCAGAATTAAATCAAACATAGCAAAGAAATGAACAGCGCTACTTAAAAACAGATGAGTGCTTACCTGCAAAAAAGTGCACACCCCACTCATGGGATTCAAATACACAATGAGCACACACATGACCTGTCTACCACTTGGAGGATGTTAGTTTCACTAACAATTTGCAATTTGTTAGGTACTTGTCCCTCCCACTGTCGTAGAAGTCTTTCCTCCATGGGAGGGGACCTAACACTAACTAAAACCTACCTATGCATATGCATAGCCTGGGCGCGCTACCAGTAAATTTAAATTTAAGAATTGCGCAGAAAAAGTGGGATCAGCGCATCACCAGGCCGCCTCTGGATGGCCTCAGCTCAGAGATGCGCTGAGCCCCCCCAGGAACTACAAAACGCACCTTGAACCCAAACAGAGGCTCTGCATATACACCAAAGAAAAACTATCAAGTGGGAGCAGCTGACCAGAATTAAATCAAACATAGCAAAGAAATGAACAGCGCTACTTAAAAACAGATGAGTGCTTACCTGCAAAAAAGTGCACACCCCACTCATGGGATTCAAATACACAATGAGCACACACATGACCTGTCTACCACTTGGAGGATGTTAGTTTCACTAACAATTTGCAATTTGTTAGGTACTTGTCCCTCCCACTGTCGTAGAAGTCTTTCCTCCATGGGAGGGGACCTAACACTAACTAAAACCTACCTATGCATATGCATAGCCTGGGCGCGCTACCAGTAAATTTAAATTTAAGAATTGCGCAGAAAAAGTGGGATCAGCGCATCACCAGGCCGCCTCTGGATGGCCTCAGCTCAGAGATGCGCTGAGCCCCCCCAGGAACTACAAAACGCACCTTGAACCCAAACAGAGGCTCTGCATATACACCAAAGAAAAACTATCAAGTGGGAGCAGCTGACCAGAATTAAATCAAACATAGCAAAGAAATGAACAGCGCTACTTAAAAACAGATGAGTGCTTACCTGCAAAAAAGTGCACACCCCACTCATGGGATTCAAATACACAATGAGCATACACATGACCTGTCTACCACTTGGAGGATGTTAGTTTCACTAACAATTTGCAATTTGTTAGGTACTTGTCCCTCCCACTGTCGTAGAAGTCTTTCCTCCATGGGAGGGGACCTAACACTAACTAAAACCTACCTATGCATATGCATAGCCTGGGCGCGCTACCAGTAAATTTAAATTTAAGAATTGCGCAGAAAAAGTGGGATCAGCGCATCACCAGGCCGCCTCTGGATGGCCTCAGCTCAGAGATGCGCTGAGCCCCCCTAGGAACTACAAAACGCACCTTGAACCCAAACAGAGGCTCTTTAATTTAATTCTGGTCAGCTGCTCCCACTTGATAGTTTTTCTTTGGTGTATATGCAGAGCCTCTGTTTGGGTTCAAGGTGCGTTTTGTAGTTCCTAGGGGGGCTCAGCGCATCTCTGAGCTGAGGCCATCCAGAGGCGGCCTGGTGATGCGCTGATCCCACTTTTTCTGCGCAATTCTTAAATTTAAATTTACTGGTAGCGCGCCCAGGCTATGCATATGCATAGGTAGGTTTTAGTTAGTGTTAGGTCCCCTCCCATGGAGGAAAGACTTCTACGACAGTGGGAGGGACAAGTACCTAACAAATTGATAATTGTTAGTGAAACTAACATCCTCCAAGTGGTAGACAGGTCATGTGTGTGCTCATTGTGTATTTGAATCCCATGAGTGGGGTGTGCACTTTTTTGCAGGTAAGCACTCATCTGTTTTTAAGTAGCGCTGTTCATTTCTTTGCTATGTTTGATTTAATTCTGGTCAGCTGCTCCCACTTGATAGTTTTTCTTTGGTGTATATGCAGAGCCTCTGTTTGGGTTCAAGGTGCGTTTTGTAGTTCCTGGGGGGGCTCAGCGCATCTCTGAGCTGAGGCCATCCAGAGGCGGCCTGGTGATGCGCTGATCCCACTTTTTCTGCGCAATTCTTAAATTTAAATTTACTGGTAGCGCGCCCAGGCTATGCATATGCATAGGTAGGTTTTAGTTAGTGTTAGGTCCCCTCCCATGGAGGAAAGACTTCTACGACAGTGGGAGGGACAAGTACCTAACAAATTGCAAATTGTTAGTGAAACTAACATCCTCCAAGTGGTAGACAGGTCATGTGTGTGCTCATTGTGTATTTGAATCCCATGAGTGGGATGTGCACTTTTTTGCAGGTAAGCACTCATCTGTTTTTAAGTAGCGCTGTTCATTTCTTTGCTATATAAAAAACCTTACTATGTAAACGTGCGCTCACTATAACGAAATATAAATAAATATAAATACAGATACAGACTTATATCAAAGTCCATCAGTTAATTACGTGTCCATGGATCGCAATATCATTCATCAAGCATATAGTGTATAGGGGCCCCTGATGAGTACAGAAGTACGAAACGCGTTGGGCGGAGCTACAGGCGTGGGCATGTCGGCTTGAGGATACCTGCTGTTTGATAAGCGTGTTTTTATCTTTGGAAATTTACTAGGATTGCATGAGGACTGTTGGAGTTGTGAATTGTGTTGTGAAGAACAATCCCTTCGGCCATACAAGCACCTGACCACAGGCTGGGATAGCCACAAAGCGCTATTGCTGTCTTATAATCTGGGCAGCAAGGTAAAAGGTGAGAGGCCACGTATGGTGGTGGAATTTGCTTGTGTATTGGAAGGTGGAATGCACTATAGGAATACACAGAGTTTTGTGCTGTTTGTTGGGGACAGCCACTGCACATGGTGAGGACCTGTGATACCTATTGTTGCTATATTGGAGGTGGCTCTGGTGGACCCATATGACTTATGTGTTGGTTATAATTAATATTCACGGTGTGGATCATTAATAATATGATATTTGGTGATTGAGTACATTATTCAAACAGTATCACGCTATGTTTTGTATTTTTTCCTTTTTCTTTTTATGTTGAGTAATATCACTGTATGGAGACGGATCTGAATACATTGGAGCGCAGTATTACTGGAGGACATATGGCTATATGGTTATGGCATGGCAATCTTAATGGCTTTTAGTGAAGCGACCCTAATATGCATTAAAAACATACTAAGGTTTTAGTGATTTATAAGTGAGTTATAACTTGCCAAGCCAAAATCTGCAACCATGTACAAACGTGTGTTTCTGTTCTCCACACTAGTGTTGCTCGGATACCTCATTATCCTATTCGAGTTCGGTCGAATTCGGATAGTAAACTATCCGAATTCACTCGAAGTTCAATATTCGAGTTAATCGAATATCCGATTCGATATCTTCTTCTATATCTTCTTCTTCTTCTATATCATCTTCTTCTTCTTCTTCTTCTATATCTCCTGCTTCTATATCTTCTTCTTCTTCTATATCTTCTTCTTCTTCTTCTATATCTTCTTCTTCTTCTATATCTTCTTCTTCTTCTTCTAGATCTTCTTCTTGATCTTTTTCTTCTTCTAGATCTTCTTCTATATCTTCTTCTTCTTCTTCTTCTAGATATTCTTCTATATCTTCTTCTTCTATATCTTCTCCTTCTTCTTCTTCTTCTTCTATATCTTTTTCTTCTTCTTCTATATCTTCTTCTTCTTCTATATCTTCTTCTTCTATATCTTCTTCATCTTCTTCTTCTATATCTTCTTCTTCTATATCATTATATTATGTGTCTTGGACACCTCTAAATTAAGTACAATTTTTTTTTTCAAATTGATGCAGGCAGGAGGCAGCTATTTTTGAGCGTAATAACTGGTGGCGCATGGGCAGCAGCACCTTGTAATGTGTTCCCTGGCAGTGGAGAGGAGACACAGACAGCAGGAGGAAATATAACAGCAGGGCCGTAAATGAACAGCATGAGGTTCCAGACAGCAGTCATGAAGCCCACATTGTGTCCAATACACAATTGGGACAGCACAGTTTTCAACCCGGACACCTCTAAATTAATTACAATTTTTTTTTTCAAAATAATGCAGCAGCTATTGTTGAGCGTAATAGCTGGTGGCGCATGGGCAGCAGCACCTTGTAATGTGTTCCCTGGCAGTGGAAACACACAGACAGCAGGAGGAAATATAACAGCAGGCAGCGTGAGGAGGATAAGTGTGTGGCAGACTGGCATTTGGCAGCAGGCAGGAGGGCAGGCAGCGAGACATAGTAGGCCCTAGGTCCTAGCGGTGGTTCCAGGGCCATAAATGAACAGCATGAGGTTCCACACAGCGGTTGTGAAGCCCACATTGTGTCCAATACACAATTGGGACAGCACAGTTTTCAACCCGGACACCTCTAAATTAATTTAAAAAATGTGTTTTTTTCAAAATAATGCAGCAGCTATTGTTGAGCGTAATAGCTGGTGGTGCATGGGCAGCAGCACCTTGTAATGTGTTCCCTGGCAGTGGAAACACACAGACAGCAGGAGGAAATATAACAGCAGGCAGCGTGAGGAGGATAAGTGTGTGGCAGACTGGCATTTGACAGCAGGCAGGAGGGCAGGCAGCGAGACATAGTAGGCCCTGGGTCCTAGCGGTGGTTCCAGGGCTGTAAATGAGCAGCATGAGGTTCCAGACAGCGGTCGTGAAGCCCACATTGTGTCCAATACACAATTGGGACAGCACAGTTTTCAACCCGGACACCTCTAAATTAATTACAATTTTTTTTTTCAAAATAATGCAGCTATTGTTGAGCGTAATAGCTGGTGGCACATGGGCAGCAGCACCTTGTAATGTGTTCCCTGGCAGTGGAGACACAGACAGCAGGAAGAAATACAGCAGCAGCAGGTGTAATGAAATGTGTGTGCGTGCGCCACTTCATGTCCCCCTCTCGTGAGACAACAGGGGCCAGCAATTCGCCTTCCACCCAAGCCTGGTTCATTTTGAGAAACGTCAGTCTGTCCACAGACTTGTGAGACAGACGAGATCGCTTCTCAGTGATGACTCCACCGGCTGCACTGAAGCAACGCTCTGACAGTACGCTGGAAGGGGGGCAGAAGAGCACTTCCAGGGCGTACTGCGCAAGCTCGCTCCAGATCGGCAGGTGCTTGACCCAATACTCCATGGGATCAATAGGGGCCACACTGTCAAGCCCGCTGAAGGACCCCATGTAGTCAGCCACCATGCGGGTCAAGCGCTGTCTGTGACTGGAGGAGAAGGATGCTGCTGCAGGCACCTCCTCTCTAGTCCCTGGCAGCTCTACACTCATGTAGAGCTCGTTGGTCAGAAACAGCAGGTCTGTGGTGCGTGTGCGCTTGCTGCTGGTGGATGCAGGCACCTGCTGCTGCCTCTGTGCTGGCTGGACAGTGGGGGTGGATGGCTCAGGGAAGGCTTCCTGCAAGCGCTCAACAAGGGACAGCTGCAAATCCCTCATTTGTTGCGCACGGTCTCCTCCTGCAGGCAGGAACTGGCTGAGCTTTCCCTTCAGACGTGGGTCCAGCATCATGCAGATCCAGATGTCCTCCCTCTGCTTCATCTGGATCACCCTTGGGTCCTTGCGCAGGCACCTCAGCATGTGCGCTGCCATTGGGAAGAGTCTGGCCACGTCTGCTGGCACATCATTGGCAGCCCCAGGGCCGACAGTGCTGTCCTCCTTTTCCTCTGCCCCCGCCACCTCATCCTCTCTCCACCCCCACACCAGTCCAGCTGCGCTCTGCTGCTCCCCCTCATCAGCAGCAAGGTCAGGGACCTCCACCAACTCCAAGCCCTCCTCCTCAGAGGTGGCCTGTGAAGCTGCCTGCAGCTCCTGCTGGTCCAAGGCTGCCGCTCCCTCTTCCAGCAGTGCATACAGGGCCCTGTCCAGCACACACACCAAGGGGACCCACTCGCACACCATTGCATGGTCCCTGCTCACCATGTTGGTTGCCTGCAGGAAGGGTGCCAGGACTGAGCACACCTGCTGCATGTGCCCCAGTCCTCCGTGGAGATGATGGACGGGAGGTTGGTGGCGGCACGCCCAGTTGCAGTGAGGGAGGCAACTGTTGCTCGTGCAACGTACTGGCTGACAGCCTGCCTCTGTTCAACCAGACGATCCAACATCGCCAGGGTGGAGTTCCAGCGAGTTGGAACATCGAGCATGAGCCGGTGCTGTGGCAGGTGCAGCTCCTTCTGCGCCTCTTCCAGGCTCACCACGGCTGCAGGCGAGTGCCGGAAATGACGCACAACCTTCCTTGCTGCCTCAAGGAGTCGGTCCCTCCCCTGGTAGGTCCGCAGGAACTTTTGGACTACCAGGTTTAGGACGTGCGCCAGGCAGGGGATGTGGGTCAGGTCTCCCTTGTTGATGGCAGCAACAAGGTTTGCCCCATTGTCGGACACCACCTCTCCGACTCTAAGGCTTCTGGGGGTCAGCCAATTCCTCTCCTGCTCTCGGAGTTTGGCCAGGACGTGGTTCGCTGTCAGTTTGGTCTTCCCCAGGCTGACCAATTCCAGCAGCGCTTGGCAGTGGCGGGGCTTCACGCTGCTGCTGAGGCGGGGGGTTTGGGCTGGTGTGCCGGAGGATGGAAGCAGATCAGAGGAACCTGCTGCTGTTCCGCTGACCCTGCATGGTGGCACCACCCACTGCGTTGTTGGTGCTGCTGCTCTGACAGTGCCCGATGCTGCTCCCCCCTCCTCACCCCCTTCCACCAAGCTGACCCAATGCGCGGTAAAGGACAGATAGCGGTCTGTCCCAAACCGGCTGCTCCGCGAGTACATGGTGACGTGGACCCGTTGACCCACCGCGTGATCCAGCCCTCTCCCGACATTGGCCATCACAGAGCGGTGAAGTGCAGGGATGGCCGTGCGTGCGAAATAATGTCGGCTGGGGATTGGCCAATCGGGGCTGCACACATCAGGAGCGCACGCATGTCGCTCCCCTCCTGCACAAGGGAATAAGGCAGGAGTTGGGAGCACATGGCCCGTGCCAGCAAGCCGTTCAGCTGACGCACGCGACGGCCGCTGGGAGGCAGAACCCTGACCACCCCCTGGAAGGTGTCGCTGAGCAGGGTCTGGCGACGCCTTTTGCTGGCACGGGAATCAGTGGAGGGAGCAGAGGAGGCCACTGAGGACTGCCTGCCAGAACAGGCCTCATTGTCGGTGGCAGGCGTTGCAGAGGGAGGAGGAGCAGTGCATTGCTGATGCACTCCTGCTGGTGCTGCTGGAGGAGGTGGAGGAGGGCGGGTGGCTGCTGCTGACGGCTTCGCAGTGCCACTGCCACTGCCAGCTTCCTTCAACTTCACGAACTCCTCATGCTCATGAAAGTGTTTCCCTGCAAGATGGTTGACCAGAGAGGTGGTGCCAAATGCAGAGGGCTCCTTCTCTCTGCTGAGCTGCTTGCGGCACTGGTTGCAGGTGGCATACTTGCACTCCACATATGGCAGGGTGAAAAAATTCCATATTGGGGAGGTGAAGTTGCCCCTTTGGCTGGAAGGTGCTGCTGCCGCCGCTGGTCTCCCTGTGGTGGTTGGGGGGGTTCTTGGTGCGGCTGGTGGTGGCACTGGCAGAACTCATTTCTGGATCAGCACGCTGTGTGGCCTGCATACAACGCCCACTTGTGATCCTGCCCGTGCCTGCGATGCTGATCCTTCTAGCAAGGCCCACAGACGCATCTTCCTCCTCCTCCTCAGAGCTGATGACATCCCCACTCCCAGGACCTGGCACCCAGTCTCTGTCCTTCACCCTGTCATCATCATCCTCCCCTCCGCAAACATGTCCTGCTGGGATCCCCCAAACTCCCCTTCTGCATGCATGGGCGGATGGACAGTCACCACTGTCTGACTGTCCAAAGCATCATCCCCCAAAGTACCCATGAGCATTCCTTCCTCCTCCAATTCTGCCGCAACAGCACTCCATAGCCCCGCTGTGCTTGGGGAAAACAAGAAGGTGCTGCTGAGTGACAGGGGTGCTGGTGTTGTCCGCTGGGGCTGGAGAACTGCACTCCTCCTCCTCCCCCCCAGGCAGTGCTGGGCGGCTGCTGCTGTTCTTGCGAACAGGAGTGGTGGCGGGGTTGGAGGACTCGGTTCCAGAGCTAATGGTGGCCTGCTCATCCACCATCAGTTCCACCACAGCATCTGCGTCCTTCTCCTCAATAGGACGGCTACGACCTGGCGGTGGGAGGAACATCTGCGCCACACGCTGCTGCTGCTGCTGTGTCTCTGCAGTGTGTCTCCCAGCTGTTGGGCGGCCAAGGCGTCCACGGCCAGTGGCTAATGGCGGAATAGCCACTGGTGCAGACGCAGAACTGCGCATGGTGGTGGTGGCGCGGCTGCCACACCCACGACCTCCTCTCTTGGCGATGCCCTTGCTGCCCTTGCTGCCCCTGCCCAACCCGCGGCTGTCACAGACCGCTAGGCCGGTCTGCGGATGGGGTAAATCGATCAGCGTCAGAAATCCTCTTACACGGTCATTTGTTCATCACGAAGGGTAACCCGCGTTCGCAATTTGATGAACTGACTCGCGAAGGGAGCGTTCTGATACCAACCGAATCACTCCACACACATATACAATTCAAAGATCTGCCACCAAGCGAGTTACACAGCCCGCTACTGTAATTTTACTAGGACTTCGAGAACGCTATATTAACCCTTAGCAGTATGCAAGAATCTGGGTCAGATCGTTATGTCTGGGCCGGGTTCTCGCATACGGGTTATAAATGTATACTTCTATTAAACACAGGGTAGCGAGTTCAGGAGAATAGGTACGATTGTGTATGTTCAGCAACAGGTCATAACCGCTAAACGATTTTTAAACGTTTAATAACACAAATGCATTACATACAGTTATATACACCTATTAACATATAAAACACAGAGCTTAAAAATAAAAGGAATAAAACAGAAAGTTCTTACTTAGTTAGCTGAGCAGTCCATTTGAAGCATGAAGAAAATAGTCCAGTTTAAACGGTAGGCATTCAGCTTAAAAGTCCTTTGTACACAACATGCGCCCGGTTCTTCCGTGAGCACATGTCTGGACTTCCCTAGTCGATGTAAATTGAAGAACTGGGTGGAGTTCCTTGCAAACGCTTTTTACTGACCAGAGTTTTGGGGCGGTCACTACCTGGAAAGTAGGTGTGTTTGAGGCAGGGTTACCTCCTAGCAGGCAAGTTACCACCCACAGACTTGGAGCAAGGAATGTACCAATTATTAATAATTTGTGTAATTCCGCCCCAGATGGGTGCAACGCAAATCCGAGACCATATTCATAAGCAGCATGCGACTCTGTATTAAATGAGACTATACACGTCTAGTCTAATGAATTGGCTCTACGCATGCCGGATAAAGGGGTCTCTCTATTGATTCCTGATAGCCAGAAAATTATAAATCATGTGAGTGATAGAACTGATTTCTGGGTATCAGGAAATGTGTTTGTTGTCTTTCTGTGCCAAACCCATCTTGAATTATTAATAAAGTAAAGGTTCTCATTGTGTGAAGCTATGAGCTTGGAGGGAAATGTGAGTCTCAACCAGTTTGAGCTGGTTTGGTGGAACATGAGCTATGTGACCAAATGTCTGCTGTCCAGGTGGTCTGGCCACGTGTGAATTCTTTCCTGACCTGAACAGGATGTGGGGGGAAGGTTACTGTTCTCAGTAAGAGAGAGGGAAATTGACATCTATTGTGCATTTACCCAAGACTGACAGGGACTGCGCACGACTATTGCGAAAATCGCTGGCGTTTACGCGCACGACTTTCGCAATATCCGTCACAGCGGCTGCCAGTGCCAGACATCGTATATTTTTAATATTATAGAAATGAAAAAAAAAACTTATGTATGTAAAGGCGGGTGGGACAAGTGGGGTACTTTAATGGGGTGGGACTGGTGGTGGTGGGTGTGTGAGGTGACGGACAGGTGTACTCTACAGCAGAGATCGGTGTAGCGCTAACGAGAGAGTGCGCACTGCGCACACAAAGACCCTAGCTAACGCTGACTGACGGTGTCCCTATACACAGACTACAGTACAGTACAAGTCAGCAAATACACAATAGAAGTAATAGAAAAAAATAGGATGGGTGTAGCACTAACGAGAGGGTGCGGACAGCGCAGACATGCACTGCGCACACAAAGACCCTAGCTGACGCTGACTGACGGTGTCCCTATACACAGACTACAGTACAATTCAGCAAATACACAATAGAAGTAATATATAAACAATAGGACGGGTGTAGCACTAACGAGAGGGTGCGGACAGCGCAGATGTGCACTGCGCACACAAAGACCCTAGCTGCCGCTGACTGACGGTGTCCCTATACACAGACTACAGTACAATTCAGCGAATACACAATACAAGTAATATATAGCAAAACAGACAAATGATAAGCGCTCAAGGATGCACCTGAATTGTAAGCCATTAGCGGCAATGCAGAGCCCCCTAGGGCTGAATACATGCCTCTAATGCAAAACAGATGCAAAATTATGTGCTAACTCTAATCTAAAAATTTGAGAGTGAATTTAAAACAGTGAAGGCAGCTAGCCACTAGTATACTTACATTTAAGTTTGCACAGTGGGAGACATGGCAGCGCTTTCAAACAACCTCATACCTGAATGATTTAACTGCAATGGTGAGCAGAGCTCCAGAAACTGGACTAAATTACACACCCAGCATACACTGCAGGCAAAGAGAGGGAGGGGGAATTAGTGATTAAGCTGCATCGGTGGGCAGAGCTCCAGAAGCTGGACTATATTACACACCCTGCATCACTATAGACCAAGGGGGGGTGTTAGCTTCAGTGATAATTAGTGCACAAATTATGACCTAATAGACTTCCCCACGGCGGTGACGTACCCCCTTGGGGAAGACCTACCTCTAACCTAGCAATAAAAACATAATTCCTCGTGCTGCTATTCATAAATGGTATACACATTTCATAAGACAAGCAAAACAGACAAATGATAAGCGCTCAAGGATGCACCTGATGGCTTACAATTCAGGTGCATCCTTGAGCGCTTATCATTTGTCTGTTTTGCTTGTCTTATGAAATGTGTATACCATTTATGAATAGCAGCACGAGGAATTATGTTTTTATTGCTAGGTTAGAGGTCGGTCTTCCCAAAGGGGGTACGTCACCGCCGTGGGGAAGTCTATTAGGTCATAATTTGTGCACTAATTATCACTGAAGCTAACACCCCCCCTTGGTCTATAGTGATGCAGGGTGTGTAATATAGTCCAGCTTCTGGAGCTCTGCCCACCGATGCAGCTTAATCACTAATTCCCCCTCCCTCTCTTTGCCTGCAGTGTATGCTGGGTGTGTAATTTAGTCCAGTTTCTGGAGCTCTGCTCACCATTGCAGTTAAATCATTCAGGTATGAGGTTGTTTGAAAGCGCTGCCATGTCTCCCACTGTGCAAACTTAAATGTAAGTATACTAGTGGCTAGCTGCCTTCACTGTTTTAAATTCACTCTCAAATTTTTAGATTAGAGTTAGCACATAATTTTGCATCTGTTTTGCATTAGAGGCATGTATTCAGCCCTAGGGGGCTCTGCATTGCCGCTGATGGCTTACAATTCAGGTGCATCCTTGAGCGCTTATCATTTGTCTGTTTTGCTTGTCTTATGAAATGTGTATACCATTTATGAATAGCAGCACGAGGAATTATGTTTTTATTGCTAGGTTAGAGGTAGGTCTTCCCCAAGGGGGTACGTCACCGCCGTGGGGAAGTCTATTAGGTCATAATTTGTGCACTAATTATCACTGAAGCTAACACCCCCCCTTGGTCTATAGTGATGCAGGGTGTGTAATATAGTCCAGCTTCTGGAGCTCTGCCCACCGATGCAGCTTAATCACTAATTCCCCCTCCCTCTCTTTGCCTGCAGTGTATGCTGGGTGTGTAATTTAGTCCAGTTTCTGGAGCTCTGCTCACCATTGCAGTTAAATCATTCAGGTATGAGGTTGTTTGAGAGCGCTGCCATGTCTCCCACTGTGCAAACTTAAATACAAGTAATATATAAACAATAGGACGGGTGTAGCACTATTGAGAGGGTGCGGACAGCGCAGATGTGCACTGCGCACACAAAGACCCTAGGTAACGCGGTGACGGACGGTCCCTATACACAGACTAGAGTACAGTACACTACAGTACTACTTACTAAACAATAGAAGAATCTAGCTAAATAATAGAACAGGTGTGACTAGATTACAGAGAGCAGATACAGCAGGACAGGTATAGCAGTAAAGCTGGGCCTTGCTAACTTCAAAATAGTACAATGATCTATCTAACACAGAAGTAGTAGTACAGGAGTAGAGTAGGACAGGTGAGAGCACAGGTAAGGTAGAGACTAGAGCACAGAGCAGGGCAGGCTGCCTTGCCTAGGCACAGGGCCTAGCTGCTGGCTGCAGCAGCACCAGTGACAGTCTCCCTCCCTAGTCCCTAGTAATCACACAAACTGAACTGCCTAAAATACAATCTATCTACAATACAAAGCAATACAGTTCAATATCAAGTGTTGGAGTGTAAAAACGCTTGGTTTAGAACAATAGAAATGCACTTGCACACAGACAAAAAGCACTGGAGCAGTCTCTCAGTACTATCAGTCAGTAAGTCGCAAGCAGGACGAGTGAGGCAAGATGGCGTCCGCTATTTATAGAGTGGGGCTTGGCCAGGCTCCCCCTCTGTGATAGGCTGCAGTCAGAGGGCTGGGAGCCCTCTGATTCGCTTGTGAGGACTCGAGGTGACGTCTGTCGTGACGCTATCCGAGCTTGTGACGCTATCCGAGCTCGGATAGCTAGGATATCTCCGGATAGCTGCTTGCTATCCGAGTGCGCTCGGATAGCACAGCTTGGATAGCTAATACTATTCGAGCTCGGTATTCGAGCTCGAATAGTGAAAAAAGAGCTAGGATATCCGAGTATCTCGGATATCCTAGCTCTGATGAGCACCACTGCTCCACACAGAACATTATAGGCCTCAATTCACTAAGCTTTATCAAACGTTTGATAATTTACCTCATGTGTAAAATCTATTTTTGAATTCACTCAAGTGTCATAGATTTATGAAATGTTTTAATCGATAAAATGTTCAATAAATCTATAACACCTTAGTGAATTCAAAATTAGATTTTACTCATGAGGTACATTATCAAACGTTTGATAAAGTGTTTGATAAAGCTTAGTGAATTGAGGCCTATGCACAAACTGTGACGTAATCAGAAAAGACAGCTTTCTGTTCATCTGTAAAATTAAATGAATTGCGCAAGTTGTACCAATGGCATAATTACAAATGCAGTTTTTATGTAATTGTGACTCGCATGCAATGCCTTCACCCAGGGGCACCTTTCAGCCGACTTATAGGCAGTCATTTTATAGATACACTACATCGATCTATTACCACAGGTTCTCTCATGCCAAGTAGAAGCTTCCCTTTAATTGAGTGGATTACAAAATGTTTATGTTGGAATTATCTGTAGATGTTTCACAGTGGCGGAATTAACATATTAATTGTTATAGAAAAAATTAACTGGTACTTACAATACATCATTCTAAATGGGCTTGCTCATCTCTTGGGTGAGGTCCTTTATAGTGTTTTTCTTCTGGAAACTAGTCACAACATTAGTGGTCTATTCAGAAAGCTAATTATCAGGTGTTTATGTATTTTGTGTCTTGCTGGGAAAGCATAAGGCTTATTACCAGCAGAGTGTTATAATTACAGTGAAAAAAAAATGATTCAGAACAATTTATGGCATAGACAATGAAATGTAGCACACGGATTATCACAGGTGTGTGCCCATTCCCATCTCTGTTCTGCTCATTATGGATAGACTTTGAGGTCATCAAAGCATGCAGAAGCATCAAAGCCTATATCTGGGCAAAGTCCAAAACAAACATGGAGGGGGGAGGTGATACTGAGGATAAAAACCACATACTTACCCAAGAGGGAAGCATCTGGATCCTCTAGAGGCTTCCCATGCCATCCTCCAGTCCTCCCTTAAACCTCGTGGACTCCCTGAAGAAACTTGACAAGGGTTTGTCAGATTGAAGCAGAGCTGTGCCTCGTAAGTACAGCCGAGCCTGCGAGTGGCTTTGTGCTTTTGCATAAGTGCTTTCTGAGGGTCCCAGGCCCATATGCAATTCACTTTTTCTCCTGAGTTTTCTCCTAGGTGATATTTTCAAACTTGTCAATAAAATGCCTTTACAACCACCAACAAGAAAGAAAATGCTCAAATATTTTTTATAGTTCCTTTTCAACTACTTTTTGGTATTTTTTCAATTGCAAAATGCTGAAAAGTAATTTTAAATAAAATATGAAAAATGATATCCTAATAGAAAACTCAGGAGAAAAAGTAAATAGTATTTGGGCCCCCCTCCCGGAGAGGAGCAGCAAAGAGGACAGCGGAAGCCTCTACAGCAGGGGTCTCAAACTCAATTTACCTGAGGGCCGCAGGAGGCAAAGTCAGGATGAGGCTGGGCCGCATAAGGAATTCACAATCGCGGCGCATCGCCGCCTCTGCCCGCCCCTTTCACACTTCCTTCACAGAGAGGGGCGGGGAGAGGCGGCTATCTGTGCGGCGATTGACGTCAGGAGGGGCAGAGCTTTCAGCTTCAGCTCTGCCCCTTCCAGGAAATGCCAGCGGATTGCCCCCCGGGCGATTTGGGGGCTCTGCAGCCCTCGTTTAGCGGCGGGGATGCGGCGGATTACTTGGGAGCACTGAAGCGAACTATAAGGAAGCTTTTGCCAGCGAGGGCCACAAAATATTGTATCGAGGGCCGCAAATGGCCCGCGGGTCGCGAGTTTGAGACCCCTGCTCTACAGGAACCGAAGGCTCCCTTCTTCTTCAATAATATGTGTTTTCTTACCCAAAGTTCACTTTGTGTTCTTTTTAAGGATGAGCCAGCAAGTACAAAATACACGGTGGTGGGCATGGGCCGTGACAGAGAGTGTCAACTCACCTTTGTTCCCGCCTCTCGCCGATGCACTTCACGCAGCTCTCCATCTTCCTGACACTTCCATATTTACAGTCAAGTGAAAGCGGAAGTGTTAGGCAAATGGAGAGTAGCTTCCATTGCATCAGAGAGAGAAGGATATATAGGTAAGTTAACACTCACTGCTGCAGCTCATGCCCATAAATGTGTAAAGGGACTCTGAGCAGTGCTCAAATGTAAAAGATTGCACTTACCTGGGGCTTCCTCCAGCCCACCGCAGGTCATGAGGTCCCCGGCGTCCTCCTGGCTATTCTCCGTGCAGCTCCGGCGGTCCCCATTACTGGCGAGTGGCGACACGCCGGCCGCTACACGTCATCACGGTGGCTGGTGTGACAGGTCTGCGCATGCGCTGCTTTTCACGCATGTGCAGACCTCTCACGCCAACTGCCGTAATGATGTGTAGCGGCCAGCGTGTTGACGAGCAGCGTAAGGATCCAGAAAGAGCCGGCCCGATAACCGGCACGGGTGTCGCCGGTAACGGGGGCCGACGGAGCCATACGGAAAGTAGCCAGGAGGACCCCAGGGGACCACGTGGCCTGTGGTGGGCTGGAGGAGGCCCCATGTAAGTGCAATCTTTTAAATTCGGGCACTGCTCAGGGTCCCTTTAAGTTCAGTTTTGCCACAGACAAAACTAAATTGTGTACTTGCTGGCTCATGCTTTATACTGATCTCCACAGGAAGGCCTCCTCTGGTTGCTGGTGCTCCTGTTCTTGGTTGTCTGTCTCCTCTCACCCAGAATGGCAGTCTATGGCTATGGAGAGTGTCTCCATTCTCCAGTATCCATCATAATCCCTAAACAAAACCATATAAATCAATATTCAGTGTACCCACTCTAACTTTAACCACTTAAGGACCGAGGTGATAGAGATCTACGCCCTGTTTTGATGGGCTCCTGGCTGGCAGGGCGTAGATCTCTATCACCGGCGCCGCCGCTCCCCGCCGCGATCGCGCGCACCGAACCGGCTGCACTTAGCTGTCTTATGACAGCTAAGGCTTCCGGGTATCGGCAGGAGCCGTCACTGATTGGCTCCCTGCCGTGTGATCGCTGTGAGCCAATCACAGCGATCACCCTCCGAAAGGCAACATAGTTGCCGTTCCGCCTTCCTCTCCGCCTCCCTCTCCCTGTCACTGTGGATCTTGTGTGACAGGGAGAGACGCACAGCCTGCAGCCGTGACAGGCTGTGCGATTTTAGTGTAAAAAAATCCAGATCTCCCCCCCATGTATCCCTTGATCCCCTCCCAACCACCTATATATAGATATATATAGATCTATATATAGATCTATATATATAGATCTATATATATATATATATATATATATATATATATATATAGATCTATATATATATATATAGATCTATATATATATATATATATAGATCTATATATATATATATATAGATCTATATATATATATATATAGATCTATATATATATATATATATATATATATAGATCTATATATATATATATAGATAGATCTATATATATATATATATATATATAGATCTATATATATATATATATAGATCTATATATATATATATAGATCTATATATATATATATAGATCTATATATATATATAGATCTATATATATATATATATCTATATATATATATATATAGATCTATATATATATATATATAGATCTATATATATATATATATATATATATAGATCTATATATATATATATATATATATATAGATATATATATATATATATATAGATCTATATATATATATATATATATATATATATATATAGATCTATATATATATATATATAGATAGATCTATATATATTTTACTGGATTGTGATTTTAACCACTTGCCGACCGCCCCTACCTAGGGGCGGCGGCAAAGTGGAGCCCGCAACGACCGCAATACGCCGATCGGCGGCGGCTCGTTGCGGACTAGCTGGCCGGGGATCGCACGCTGGATGTGCCCACCCGCGACGTCAACCCTCCAGCCAATTAGCAGCGGCGGCGGGTTGTTAACCCCCGATCTGCCGCATGTAAAGCGGATAATACGCTTTGTAATGTATACAAAGCGTACTATACAGGCTGCCTCCTGCCCTGGTGGTCCCAGTGATTGAGGGACCACCAGGGCAGGTTGCAGCCCTCCTAGTAAGTACCCAAGCACACTGATCCTGCCCCCTGATCACCCACTGCACCCATCAGACCCCCCCTGCCCACCCCTCAGACACCTGTTTGCACCCAATCACCCCCCTAATCACCCATTAATCACTCCCTGTCACTATCTCAACACTATTTTTTAGATTAGGTCCTAAACTGCCCCCTGGGGGCTCCTGAACACCCCCCCCCCACACCCTCAGATCCTCCCTAGACCCTCCCCCCTGTGTACTGTATACATCTATTCTTCCCTATAATCACCCACTGATCACCTGTCAATCACCCATCAATCACCCCCTGTCACCACCTGTCACTGCCACCCATCAGATCAGACCCTAACCTGCCTTTTGTGGGCACCTGATCACCCACCCACACCCTCAGATTGCGTGCAGACCCACCCTCAAATCACCTCCGAAAGTGCATTGTTTACATCTGTTCTCCCCTCTAATCATCCACTGATCACCCATCAATCACCCCGTCACCAACTGTCTTTGCTACCCATCAGATCAGACACTAATCTGCCCCTTGCGGACACCCAATCACCCGCCCACACCCTCAATTAGCCCCCCAGACCCCCTCTGATCAACTCGCCAGTGCATTGCTTGCATATATTCTCCTCTGTAATCACCTACTGATCACCTATCAACCACCCCGTCACCCCCTGTCACTGCTACCCATCAGATCAGGCCCTAATATGCCCCCTGCGGGCTTCTGATCACCCGGCCAAACCCTCACCCGCCCCACCGCAGTGACAGAAATTTTTTTTCTGATCACTGCTGGTACGACTTAATTGCCATGTCCAGGTCACGATTTGAGAACATTCCTGCACTTCAGTGCCAATACAACCTGTCATCTAAGAAGCCACCCTGCTTATGACCGGTTCCACAAATTTCGGCCCCTCATAGACCACCTGTCATCAAAATTTGCAGATGCTTATACCCCTGAACAGTCATTTTGAGGCATTAGGTTTCCAGACTACTCCTCGTGGTTTTGGGCCCCTAAAATGCCAGGGCAGTATAGGAACCCCACAAGTGACCCCATTTTAGAAAGAAGACACCCCAAGGTATTCCGTTAGGTGTATGACGAGTTCATAGAAGATTTTATTTTTTGTCAAAAGTTAGCGGAAATTGATTTGTATTGTTTTTTTTCACAAAGTGTCATTTTCCACTAACTTGTGACAAAAAATAAAATCTTCTATGAACTCACCATACACCTAACGGAATACCTTGGGGTGTCTTCTTTCTAAAATGGGGTCACTTGTGTGGTTTCTATACTGCCCTGGCATTTTAGGGGCCCTAAACCGTAAGGAGTAGTCTAGAAACCAAATGCCTCAAAATGACCTGTGAATAGGACGTTGGGCCCCTTAGCGCAGTTAGGGTGCAAAAAAGTGTCACACATGTGGTATCGCCGTACTCAGGAGAAGTAGTATAATGTGTTTTGTGGTGTATTTTTACACATACCCATGCTGGGTGGGAGAAATATCTCTGTAAAGGGACAATTGTGTGTAAAAAAAATCAAAACATTTTAATTTACAGAGATATTTCTCCCACCCAGCATGGGTATGTGTAAAAATACACCCCAAAACACATTATACTACTTCTCCTGAGTACGGCGATACCACATGTGTGACACTTTTTTGCAACCTAGGTGCGCTAAGAGGCCCAACGTCCTATGAGTACCTTTAGAATTTCACAGGTCATTTTGAGGCATTTGGTTTCTAGACTACTCCTCACGGTTTAGGGCCCCTAAAATGCCAGGGCATTATAGGAACCCCACAAGTGACCCCATTTTAGAAAGAAGACACCCCAAGGTATTCAATTAGGTGTATGGGGAATTCATAGAAGATTTTATTTTTTGTCACAAGTTAGTGGAAAATGACACTTTGTGAAAAAAACAATAAAAATCAATTTCCGCTAACTTGTGAAAAAAAAATGAAATCTTCTATGAACTCCCCATACTACTAACGGAATACCTTGGGGTGTCTTCTTTCTAAAATGGGGTCACTTGTAGGGTTCCTATACTGTCCTGGCATTTTAGGGGCCCTAAACCGTGAGGAGTAGTCTAGAAAATAAATGCCTTAAAATGACCTGTGAAAATCCTAAAGGTACTCATAGGACTTTGGGCCCCTTAGCGCAGTTAGGGTGCAAAAAAGTGTCACACATGTGGTATCGCCGTACTCAGGAGAAGTAGTATAATGTGTTTTGGGGTGTATTTTTACACATACCCATGCTGGGTGGGAGAAATATCTCTGTAAATGGACAATTGTGTGTAAAAAAAATCAAAAGAAATCTCATTTACAGAGATATTTCTCCCACCCATCATGGGTATGTGTAAAAATACACCCCAAAACACATTATACTATTTCTCCTGAGTAAGGCGATACCACATGTGTGACATTTCTTTTGCAGCCTAGGTGCGCTAAGGGGCCCAAAGTCCTATGAGCACCTTTAGGCTTTACAGGGGTGCTTACAATTTAGCACCCCCCAAAATGCCAGGACAGTAAACACACCCCACAAATGACCCCATTTTGGAAACTAGACACTTCAAGGTATTCAGAGAGGGGCATGGTGAGTCCGTGGCAGATTTCATTTTTTTTTGTCACCAGTTAGCAGAAATGGAAACTTTTTTTAATTTATTTTTTTTGTCACAAAGTGTCATTTTCCGCTAACTTGTGACAAAAGATAAAATCTTCTATGAACTCACCATGCCTCTTAGTGAATACTTTGGGGTGTCTTCTTTCCAAAATGGGGTCATTTGGGGGGTGTTTATACTATCCTGGAATTCTAGCACCTCATGAAACCTGACAGGTGCTCAGAAATGAGAGAGATGCTTCAAAATGGGAAAATTCAATTTTTGCACCATAGTTTGTAAACGCTATAACTTTTACCCAAACCAATAAATATACACTGAATGGGTTTTTTTTAAATCAAAAACATGTTTGTCCACATTTTTCGCGCTGCATGTATACAGAAATTTTACTTTATTTGAAAAATGTCAGCACAGAAAGTTAAAAAAATCTTTTTTTTGCCAAAATTCATGTCTTTTTTGATGAATATAATAAAAACTAAAAATCGCTGCAGCAATCAAATAGCACCAAAAGAAAGCTGTATTAGTGACAAGAAAAGGAGGTAAAATTCATTTAGATGGTAGCTTGTATGACTGAGCAATAAACCATTAAAGCTGCAGTGGTCTGAATGGAAAAAAGGCTCTGGTCCTTAAGGGGTGAAAAGACTGCGGTCCTTAAGTGGTTAATGAACTAAAAAAAGTAGATTTTTAGGCTATTTTAAGGGAAGTGGGCCACCTTTACAAATCTGTAAATACAAAAGCAGTGTAGTCCTTGTTATGCAAATGACATTACCTAGGTAACGCACGCGTTGCTAGTAGAACGCACATTACGCTACTACCAGTTTCGTGAATATGGCCCATGTCTTTTCCCTTGAGTTCTCATGACTAGTTGATTAAATAAGTGGGTACAGGTCAGAGGCTTTTTATTGGCGTGTTTTAGAGGGTTTTCTGGAAACAGCTGTGTGAACTTAGCCATATAATACGCCGTTATAAATGATTTCGTTATCATATCAGATAAAAGGGATGAGGTTACAGATAAAGCTTTATGTTGCAATTGTGTGCAATGGAAAACAGTTTTAGGTGTGGAGAAGAAAGCTTAAAGAGCAAACCTTTTTTGGACTCACAGAGCACTGATTTTACTTGTTCATAGATGGGCTATTATAAACATCTACCATTAACAAGGTTAAAGTAAGCTGAAGTGGATAGAGGTCAGAAAAGGTGGCTGTTGGGCCCCTTGATACCCACTAGACCCCAGGCGCCTACCTAGCTTGCCTGGTGGATGATCCTGCTCTCCATCATCTAATACATTTCTTTCCCTCTTATTTGCTTTATTACATTATTCAAATACATTGATTTCAAACGTTCTCTGATTGATTTCCCATACATCTGACTGGTTTAGAAGTGGTGCCTATAAATTACCTTTTGAGGTTTTGCACATTTCGCCCTACGCATGAAAACTGCACGCTGATTAAAATAAATTGTGTAAAACAGGAGTTTGCAAAACAAATATTATGTACACTCTAGATGTACAATCAGTCATCCCCATTTTGTACTAGCAGCTCTCATACACTCAATGAAAAAAAAAACCCAGCCAAAACTCACAGCTGTCATACATTTTCAACAGATTCCTCTGGGCCTAGATGAGGTTTGAAGACATTCCTTTGCTCTTACTCATTAGTTAAAAGGAATTACCATAACATCTGATATTGTAGAAGAGGGAAATTTGCCATCCTGACCTTACCCAAAACATTCCGGAACTAGGGTCTAAGGATTTATTAGCTCAGATGGTCTGTAAAGGTCAATGGGGCCCTTTAGCAGAGTTCCAAATTAAAAAAAAAAGAAAAAAGTACACCAACCAATACAGTATTCATTTCTGTAGAAAGTAATGCTTAGTGTGGATAAACTTGACATATACATGTTACTGTTCCTTCCTAGATCTTTGTCATAGGAAAGGCATGTTCTACCAGAGTAATTTCCAGCTGTCTGCAATGTGCTGATATACCACAGCCAATCATGGGAGAACGATTCAAATAAACAGGATGTTCTCAATGTGTGCAATTGCATGTGTGACAAACCTCCTGCACATTTCATAGTCCCCTAATGGGATTTAATGCATTGTGTAACCTGCATCTGTCTACAACGCTATTAAACCAACATACGGGAAAAAGCCATCTCGTTTCTGTGATAAATAGATGCCTAACGTACTTGTGCTGACAAGATACAGTCATCCGTTCTCTTCATTCTGCAAATCAAGATGTTTGTTGACTTTAAATGATAAAACTGAAGTGACATTTTTAAAGCTGTATATACATTACTCAATCACTTTGACTGATTAACCTCAACTGTAACATGCTCCTGTAACTCGCTGTACATTTTCAGAAACATGATCTGCCATACAGTATTTCATAGGCTGCTCGGGGAAGGAGCGGGATTCAGGGAGAAAGTCATTGGGACAAAGGTCAATCATTTACTGAAAAGAGGCCACTGATGCAATGTTTGTGGATGTTGAGGTGTGAGTTGTCACAGTTTTTGTGCAATGTTGCTTCTTAGATATGTTGTATGAAGTGTCGAGATTACATGAAAATTCTGCTTTCAATTAAAACTGAAACAACAAATAAAATAGCTGCATGTGCATTTTTTCAAGTTGAGACTATAAAAGTTTAATTTTTGTTTTAGTTTGTCAACTGCTAAAAATCCAGAAAGTTTCTTTAGAAGAGTATGGTGTGTATATGCAGGATTACCCCGCATTCTCATTACGCATAGAATTAGATTTACTGTTTTTTGTAATGGAATTTGCTTAACTGGGTTTTGTTTTTTACTACTGCAATTTTTCCGACGACTGGTGTTTTTTTTTAGCGACAGTTGTTTCTGATATCTCGCAATTTGGGTACAGGTGCGTGATTGCACTAATGACATTTGGCGATGTGTGGTGATAGCTACCGTCACGATGGATCAGATCTTTAGGGCCCTTTCACACTGGGGCGGTGCATCGCGCTGCGTCAAATTGACACACTGCTACCACAAACCTATGGGGTAGTTCATATTACCTGCATCGTGGTGTGGTCCACCGGAAGTCCTCGATCTGACGCTGGTCCAGAAATATGTTAATGCGCGGCTTCTGCGGCAAGTTGCAGCGATCTGAGTCAGCCCAGAAGTCATGTTAATCTATGGCGACCCAGGGATTTTTAAACATTTTCCGGCACAACGTCACAGCACGCATGCATGGAAGCGTATTTTTACAATATGCTTCTGTGCACTTCTGCATACCCAGAAGCAGGAGGTGACTGCAAATGGGCGTCACTTCCTGCTTGGCCAGATGCCAGATGGTGAATACTGCGTAGCATTGCAGTATTCCCCAAAAGCCTGTTTTTGGTGGTGCAGCTGCTATTTTGCAGTGTGAAACCGGCCTTAAGATCCCTGACGACTCCTGCACAAAGTACCGCGCTCGTTTGTCCTCCTGTTCATGACCATCATGTGCTGTCGTGTGACGTTGTGTGTAGGAATATGTATCAGGAAACCTCTGAGGCATCGCTGTGAGGTTTCCCGATCCATCTTCAGGTGAGTATTCAGCTTAACCACTTGCCGACCGCCCTCTGCACAGAGGCGGCCGGCAAGTGGATCACGCAAGCACCGCCGCATGCACAGAGGCGGCGGTCCTTGTACAGGCATGGGCGGAGCGATCGTGTCATTCGTGACGCAATCCTCCGCCGGGGATCGATGGCCGGGGATTTAGCCTCCAGCTCGCTGGCCACTTAGCAGCGCCGGCGGGCGGAGGAAGGAAGAAATCCGCCGATCACAGTGTATAATAGGCTTTGTAATGTATACAAAGCCTATTATACAGGCTGCCTCCTGCCCTGGTGGTCCCAGTGTCCGAGGGACCACCAGGGCAGGCTGCAGCCACCCTAGTCTGCACCCAAGCACACTGATTTCCCCCCCTGCCCCCTGATCGCCCACAGCACCCCTCAGACCCCCGCTGCCCACCCCCCAGACCCCTGTTTGCACCCAATCACCCCCCTAATCACCCATCAATCACTCCCTGTCACTATCTGTCGACACTACTTTTTTTATTCCCTAAACTGCCCCCTGCTCCCTCCTGATCACCCCCCACCCCTCAGATTCTCCCCAGACCCCCCTCCCCCTGTGTACTGTATGCCTCTATCTCCCCTGATCACCTGTCAATCACCTGTCAATCACCCATCAATCACCCCCTGTCACTGCCACCCATCAATCAGCCCCTAACCTGCCCCTTGCGGGCAATCTGATCACCCACCCACACTAATAGATCGCCCGCAAATCCGACGTCAGATCATCTCCCAAGTGCAGTGTTTACATCTGTTCTCTACCCTAAACACCCACTAATTACCCATCAATCACCCATCAATCACCCCCTATCACCACCTGTCACTGTTACCCATCAGATCAGACCCTAATCTGCCCCTTGCGGGCACCCAATCACCCACCTACACGCTCAGATTGCCCTCAGACCCCCCTTATCAATTTGACAGTGCAATATTTACATCTTTTCTTCCCTGTAATAACCCACTGATCACCTGTCAATCACCTGTCAATCACCCATCAATCACCCCCTGTCACTGCCACCCATCAATCACCCCCTGTCACTGCCACCCATCAATCAGCCCCTAACCTGCCCCTTGCGGGCAATCTGATCACCCACCCACACCAATAGATCGCCCGCAGATCCGACGTCAGATCATCTCCCAAGTGCAGTGTTTACATCTGTTCTCTATCCTAACCACCCACTAATTACCCATCAATCACCCCCTATCACCACCTGTCACTGTAACCCATCAGTTCAGACCCTAATCTGCCCCTTGCGGGCACCCAATCACCCGCCTACATGCTCAGATTGCCCTCAGACCCCCCACCCTTATCAATTCGCCAGTGCAATATTTACATCTGTTCTTCCCTGTAATAACCCACTGATCACCTGTCAATCACCTGTCAATCACCCATCAATCACCCCCTGTCACTGCCACCCATCAATCACCCCCTGTCACTGCCACCCATCAATCAGCCCCTAACCTGCCCCTTGCGGGCAATCTGATCACCCACCCACACCAATAGATCGCCCGCAGATCCGACGTCAGATCACCTCCCAAGTGCAGTGTTTACATCTGTTCTCTACCCTAAACACCCACTAATTACCCATCAATCACCCCTGATAGCTCAATTTCATCGGAGGCAGCTACAAGATAATTTAGCAGATCCCAGATCTGCAACCCAGGTAAAATTCCCCCCCTCTAAGTGAATGATCTCTCTCCAGCTAAGAGACAGAACCACAACACTCAAGTCTATGGAACAGCATCTCTGTCTAGCTAAGAGGTACAGACATTGATGTATTACAGTAAGCAACAAGTACAGTGAAATTCAACAGTATAAAGCACAAAGCTTAGAAACCAATGCACACAATGTATACATTAATACAGGTAACCTGAATGCAGCTTCCCAATATGTCCTACAAATACAACCCATATTACCCAGAACCATTACATGATCTTATCTTACCCAAGCCAAGAGAAACAGTTCTCACCGCAGACCACAGCACACAGAGAGTAGAAAACAGCATGCTCAAAGACAATATACCCCTTGACTCCACCCCCTCACCCTACATCACATCCCTTTGAGGAGGAGGCTCAGTGTCATTGGCTGAAAGGATGCAGATTTGAACTTTAGCTCCGCCTAAGGTCAGTTCAACAGGAAGTGAGTCTTTTGTCTTAGAAACATGTGCTCTAAGAAAGGATGCAATGCCTGCTCCACAAAAGCAAGCAGTGAAACACACAGTCCATATCTTACAACCCCCCTATCACCGCCTGTCACTGTTACCCATCAGATCAGACCCTAATCTGCCCCTTGCGGGCACCCAATCACCCACCTACACGCTCAGATTGCCCTCAGACCCCCCCCTTATCAAGTCCATATCTTACAATCCCCCACTTGATGGTGATCGAAAGTTTTGAGAGAACCTTCACCAAATTTTAACAGTCCATAGGTCTATGAATGGGATTAAATTGGATTCCAGTGTCTGTCCATATAAAGAGTCCATAAAAGTTCAAAGTAAAACAGTCCATAAAGTTGTCCTTTGTTCAAATGTTTTTCCAGGTTGCAGATTTTAAAGTTCATAATGACTCCAGTGTGGATGCATTCACTAGATCAATTATTAGTTCCACCTACAGTTGAGCAAAAATAACAGAACACAAAGCAACACAATTCACAGACTCACAAGTCTTATTATTTAGTTTAGGCAGTTTTGATAAGGCTCCTGATTGAAAATGACTATGATATACAAAGACACTGCATGGGACCCATAACATTTTCCAAGATTACCAATTTGGGGACTAGCACACACTTCATCCACTACTACTCCATGTTCAGGTCATGCCTAAAATGCAAACATCTGCCATTACCTGCCCAGCTCACAGTCTCTGCTCTCTGATCACTCACCACTCTGGGTGGTCACACTCCAGCTCTGTGTGGCTTCCATTGCCGAGTCCCTTTCCCAGCTTTCACTGGTTCACTGTGGTTTTATGCGGTTGCTGAGATTTTGCACTTAGACATCCATGGCAAGTTACACCTGCCTCCCCACTTACTCAGCCCGCACTGACAGTACCACGTCACTCTCTGGCAGCACTCAAGCATGCCACTTACCAAGCAAGGATGGACTCATGATGCTCCCACACTCAGTTTGTGTAGCACACGGCACCTCACATGTCACAGATGCTGGGAAATTAGCCAAAGAGCTCCACTCTCCGTGATTCTGAAACAGACAGGTTAGCAGACAAAGCACAGCAATGGAACCTCATTATGATTTCATAGCTTCAAAAGCATATGCATTAACTATATTACCCACTAAGTACAATAGTACTGCAAACTAAACCAATCACTAGGGTCTCCCATGTCCTTGTACATCAGCATCATCTCCAATTGTGATTCTGTAAACTTGCAACACATAGAAAACATTATAAAAACATAACAGACTCTGATATCTGGACTGTAACGCTCTCACTGGAAACGATCTCTGAAAAAGGTAGACAAACACAGTTTTATCCCAACACACAGTTATACAATCTTATGGACCTTTGACTGCATAAAAAAAAACATCTCCAGGGTTTAGATGCTCATGAAGAGAGCACATGGACTTTCAACATTTGCTGAATCTGATCAACCATACTGGCTAAATCTTGGCTGAGATATGATCTGCATATGGAAACTGTACAATTATTTGGGCATCTACAATAACAATAGGAACAGTTTAAATTGTGCTTTCTGTAACAAAACCAACAGAGCAAAGATCCCCCACTTGGCTATATACAAACCCCCATCAACACAGTAAAAGTAGTAAAAGAAAAACTGTTGTGTGCTTTGCAGGTTTCAGGTTAATGCAAAATACCTGACAAAAGCCCACATGAAAAACAAAAACTTCAGATTGAACATGCCTTCCCGTATGTTAATTTTTATAACCAACTTTAAATTACAAATTTTAAGACATGTTAAATCTGGTTCACCCGAAATAAATTGTTGCCTTGCAAAACGCAAAATTAAAAACATTACAATGGCCAGCAACTTTGTGCATGGGTCCTTCAGGCCATTCACAAAACCCTCTACTGTAGTAAACAAAGGCAACCCATTCACATAGCTACAGTCAGCACCTGAGAATACAAAAAAATAGTTTAGAATTTTACTTTTCTGACTGTAGATAAAATGATCAATTCAATTAAGAGGCTTATTCCAAACTAAAAATTTGTTAGGATCCTCTTCATACATAAACACATTCATAGACAGACAAACAACAAAACACAGCTGGGATCTTCTTTTGTTCCTCGGGTTTCCTATGGAACAGAAACTGAAAAACCATTATTAACCTCTAACAAGATCCCTGCACAAACGGTTTTCTGGAATGTTCCTCATTTTCCTATATTCCAGCATCTCCTGCTTTATTTTATTGGCCTCCTGAGTAAGTTTTCCTGGAAACCAACTTACCTCAGCTTGTAATTGCTCAGTCTGTGATCTAAGCACTCCGTAAGGAACCCAGGCCCTATCCTGGCTCCTCTGCCTGTTCCCCCACCTTGGAGAGTACACCTCAGTTTCTCTCCTCCTGGTAAGGAATTTATCTCTGAAATAATTCTGCCTGTCTCTCCCAAGTAACTGGCAAAACCGTTTCATGTGTCCCTGTTCTCCACAGTGGTAGCACCGCCGGGTCACATGACTTCTCTGGGGCTTATTTACTATATGTGCATCTCTGTCCCTTACAGGCTGCACAGCACAAACTCCATTGAAATTTCTCCTGTGTTGCACTGATGATTTGAAAGGGTTATTTTTTAAATCATCCCTTGGACTCTCTAAAGTCCTGTTTCTCTGAATGGGCCTTCCCAGAGCAGGCTGCTCCTGCTTACTCTCTGGCAACTCAAAAACTGAACCACTGCATTCAGAAGAACTACTATAACCAGCATCACTTTCACCTGGACACTGATTAACTGCTTCACTACTGGAGGACACCGACAATGTTTCCAACTTGCATTGTGCAATCTTCAACTGCTCAGTCAGACCTGCATTCTGAAGAAGCAATCTTTTATTTTCCTCAATAATTTGTTGCTGGGTAATGGCAACCACATTTGCCTCTTCAGCAGCAATTGTTAAAATGAAGATTGCACTTTGCAAGTCTTTCATATTGTTTTTCAGCCTCTGAACCTCATTTTCTAGGTTTGATTTTTGTTCAACCAGACCTCTGTATTGCTCTGCTATCCATTGGGCTGCAAAAATAAGCATAGCTTTGCCCTCCTTTTTCTTCAGCTTCTTATTATTTATCAGATCACACACATACATTTGGGCTTGTTTCCATGGATCTATAGAGCTTTGCATTATATTAACAATACCTTCTAGATCCTTTACTTTAGTCTTTTTCACAAGGAACAGTTGCACAAGGGTCTCCATTTTGTTTACCCCTAAACAAGACAATGGCCACTCTATTCAATGCAAACACTTTGATCTCTGTACACAATTGGCAGAGTCTACACTTAAACAATGTGGCTGCTTCACCACATGCGCAGTATAACCTCAATATCAGTACTCAAACACAAATCCAACATGCAATACAAAATGTTTAGAGAGACTATTCACTATTTCACACAGTACTGCTTTCTTAATTGGTGCATCAGACCCTTCTATTTTCTTTAGGAATATCAGATTCCTGGGAGAGGCGCTACAGAAGCGCTTTCCTTCCGGGTTCTATTAATCCGCTCTAACAGTACAGGGTGGTAATAAAAATATAATTAATCACCAAATACTGTATATGGCGGATCCAACTTCTCGACACCAAACTGATAACTCAATTTCATCGGAGGCAGCTACAAGATAATTTAGCAGATCCCAGATCTGCAACCCAGGTAAAATTCCCCCCCTCTAAGTGAATGATCTCTCTCCAGCTAAGAGACAGAACCACAACACTCAAGTCTATGGAACAGCATCTCTGTCTAGCTAAGAGGTACAGACATTGATGTATTACAGTAAGCAACAAGTACAGTGAAATTCAACAGTGTAAAGCACAAAGCTTAGAAACCAATGCACACAATGTATACATTAATACAGGTAACCTGAATGCAGCTTCCCAATATGTCCTACAAATACAACCCATATTACCCAGAACCATTACATGATCTTATCTTACCCAAGCCAAGAGAAACAGTTCTCACTGCAGACCACAGCACACAGAGAGTAGAAAACAGCATGCTCAAAGACAATATACCCCTTGACTCCACCCCCTCACCCTACATCACATCCCTTTGAGGAGGAGGCTCAGTGTCATTGGCTGAAAGGATGCAGATTTGAACTTTAGCTCCACCTAAGGTCAGTTAAACAGGAAGTGAGTCTTTTGTCTTAGAAACATGTGCTCTAAGAAAGGATGCAATGCCTGCTCCACAAAAGCAAGCAGTGAAACACACAGTCCATATCTTACAACCCCCCTATCACCGCCTGTCACTGTTACCCATCAGATCAGACCCTAATCTGCCCCTTGCGGGCACCCAATCACCCACCTACACGCTCAGATTGCCCTCAGACCCCCCCTTATCAATTCGCCAGTGCAATATTTACATCTGTTCTTCCCTGTAATAACCCACTGATCACCTGTCAATCACCTGTCAATCACCCATCAATCACCCCCTGTCACTGCCACCCATCAATCAGCCCCTAATCTGCCCCTTGCGGGCAATCTGATCACCCACCCACACCAATAGATCGGCCGCAGATCCGACGTCAGATCACCTCCCAAGTGCAGTGTTTACATCTGTTCTCTACCCTAAACACCCACTAATTACCCATCATTCACCCATCAATCACCCCCTATCACCACCTGTCACTGTTACCCATCAGATAAGACCCTAATCTGCCCCTTGCGGGCACCCAATCACCCGACTACACGCTCAGATTGCCCTCAGACCCCCCCTTATCAATTCGCCAGTGCAATATTTACATCTGTTCTTCCCTGTAATAACCCACTGATCACCTGTCAATCACCTGTCAATCACCCATCAATCACCCCCTGTCACTGCCACCCATCAATCACCCCCTGTGACTGCCAGCCATCAATCAGCCCCTAACCTGCCCCTTGCGGGCAATCTGATCACCCACCCACACCAATAGATCGCCCGCAGATCCGACGTCAGATCACCTCCCAAGTGCAGTGTTTACATCTGTTCTCTACCCTAAACACCCACTAATTACCCATCAATCACCATTCAATCACTTCCCTATCACCCCCAGTCACTGTTACCCATCAGATCAGACCCTAATCTGCCCCTTGCGGGCACCCAATCACCCACCTACACGCTCAGATTGCCCTCAGACCCCCCTTATCAATTCGACAGTGCAATATTTACATCTTTTCTTCCCTGTAATAACCCACTGATCACCTGTCAATCACCTGTCAATCACCCATCAATCACCCCCTGTCACTGCCACCCATCAATCACCCCCTGTCACTGCCACCCATCAATCAGCCCCTAACCTGCCCCTTGCGGGCAATCTGATCACCCACCCACACCAATAGATCGCCCGCAGATCCGACGTCAGATCATCTCCCAAGTGCAGTGTTTACATCTGTTCTCTATCCTAACCACTCACTAATTACCCATCAATCACCCCCTATCACCAGCTGTCACTGTTACCCATCAGTTCAGACCCTAATCTGCCCCTTGCGGGCACCCAATCACCCGCCTACACGCTCAGATTGCCCTCAGACCCCCCCTTATCAATTTGCCAGTGCAATATTTACATCTTTTCTTCCCTGTAATAACCCACTGATCACCTGTCAATCACCTGTCAATCACCCATCAATCACCCCCTGTCACTGCCACCCATCAATCACCCCCTGTCACTGCCACCCATCAATCAGCCCCTAACCTGCCCCTTGCGGGCAATCTGATCACCCACCCACACCAATAGATCGCCTGCAGATCCGACGTCAGATCACCTCCCAAGTGCAGTGTTTACATCTGTTCTCTACCCTAAACACCCACTAATTACCCATCAATCACCCATCAATCACCCCCCTATCACCACCTGTCACTGTTACCCATCAGATCAGACCCTAATCTGCCCCTTGCGGGCACCCAATCACCCGCCTACACGCTCAGATTGCCCTCAGACCCCCCCTTATCAATTCGCCAGTGCAATATTTACATCTGTTCTTCCCTGTAATAACCCACTGATCACCTGTCAATCACCCATCAATCACCCCCTGTCACTGCCACCCATCAATCAGCCCCTAATCTGCCCCTTGCGGGCAATCTGATCACCCACCCACACCAATAGATCGGCCGCAGATCCGACGTCAGATCACCTCCCAAGTGCAGTGTTTACATCTGTTCTCTACCCTAAACACCCACTAATTACCCATCAATCACCCATCAATCACCCCCTATCACCACCTGTCACTGTTACCCATCAGATCAGACCCTAATCTGCCCCTTGCGGGCACCCAATCACCCGACTACACGCTCAGATTGCCCTCAGACCCCCCTTATCAATGCGCCAGTGCAATATTTACATCTGTTCTTCCCTGTAATAACCCACTGATCACCTGTCAATCACCTGTCAATCACCCATCAATCACCCCCTGTCACTGCCACCCATCAATCAGCCCCTAACCTGCCCCTTGCGGGCAATCTGATCACCCACCCACACCAATAGATCGCCCGCAGATCCGACGTCAGATCACCTCCCAAGTGCAGTGTTTACATCTGTTCTCTACCCTAAGCACCCACTAATTACCCATCAATCACCCCCTGTCACTGCTACCCATCAGTTTAGACCCCTATCTGCCCCTAGGGCACTTAATCACCCGCCCACACCCTCAGAACGCCCTCAGACTCCAGCCCTGATCACCTCGCCAGTGCATTGCTTGCATCTATTCCCCCCTCTAATCACACCTTGAGACACCCATCAATCATCTCCTGTCACCTCCTAGCACACCTACCCATCAGATCAGGCCCTAATTTGCCCCGTGTGGGCTCCTGATCACTCGGCCAAACCCTCAGATCCCCCTCAGACCCCCTTCCGATCACCTCCCCAGTACATTGATTGCATCTATTTTCCCCTCTAACCACCCCCTGAGACACCCATCAATCACCTCCTGTCACCCCCCCTAGCACTTCTATCCATCAGATCAGGCCCAATACAACCTGTCATCTAAAAGGCCATCCTGCTTATGACCGGTTCCACAAAATTTGCCCCCTCATAGACCACCTGTCATCAAAATTTGCAGGTGCTTATACCCCTGAACAGTCATTTTGAGACATTTGGTTTCCAGACTACTCACGGTTTTGGGCCCGTAAAATGCCAGGGCGGTTTAGGAACCCCACAAGTGACCCCATTTTAGAAAAAAGACACCCCAAGGTATTGTGTTAGGTGTATGACGAGTTCATAGAAGATTTTATTTTTTGTCAAAAGTTAGCGGAAATTGATTTTTATTGTTTTTTTTTCACAAAGTGTCATTTTTCACTAACTTGTGACAAAAAATAAAATCTTCTATGAACTCGCCATACACCTAACGGAATACCTTGGGGTGTCTTCTTTCTAAAATGGGGTCACTTGTGGGGTTCCTATACTGCCCTGGCATTTTAGGGGCCCTAAACCGTGAGGAGTAGTCTAGAAAACAAATGCCTCAAAATGACCTGTAAATAGGACGTTGGGCCCCTTAGCGCACCTAGGCTGCAAAAAAGTGTCACACATGTGGTACCGCCGTACTCAAGAGAAGTAGTATAATGTGTTTTGGGGTGTATTTTTCCACATACCCATGCTGGGTGGGAGAAATCTCTCTGTAAATGGACAATTGTGTGTAAAAAAAAATCAAACAATTGTCATTTACAGAGATATTTCTCCCACCCAGCATGGGTATGTGAAAAATACACCCCAAAACACATTATACTACTTCTCCTGAGTACGGCAGTACCACACGTGTGGCACTTTTTTACACCCTAAGTACGCTAAGGGGCCCAAAGTCCAATGAGTACCTTTAGGATTTCACAGGTCATTTTGCGACATTTGGTTTCAAGACTACTCCTCACGGTTTAGGGCCCCTAAAATGCCAGGGCAGTATAGGAACCCCACAAATGACCCCATTCTAGAAAGAAGACACCCAAAGGTATTCCGTTAGGAGTATGGTGAGTTCATAGAAGATTTTATTTTTTGTCACAAGTTAGCGGAAAATGACACTTTGTGAAAAAAAAAACCAATTAAAATCAATTTCCGCAAACTTGTGACAAAAAATAAAATCTTCTATGAACTCACCATACTCCTAACGGAATACCTTGGGGTTGTCATGATCGGTGTCAGCACGCAGAGAGAATCTGATTATTGGCGATCTGCAGTATCACCAAGAATGCAGATGTATACCCGATTATTGATGATCTGCGGTATCACCGATAATCCGATATATTGCTAACCTCTGGACGCCAGCAAAAAACACAATAAAGACAGTAATATATCAGAAGTGTGGAAATGTCCACCACACGGCAATTCCTCAGAGGTGTGGTTACCTCTGAATGGGAACCCCGTGAGTGAGATCCTCTAACCAGACTGAGTGAGGAATCTCGACCCCCAGCAGTAATCGTCTGCTTGGAGCAGGCGTCTCGGAGAGGCAAGCCTCAGAGATAACTCTCCAGTGGGAGACGTTCCACGGAAGGGAGAAAGGTCAGACAGGCAAGGGTTCGGCAACAGAGATGACGGCGGCAGTACAGGAGCGGAAGGCAAAAGAGTAATCGGTAAACAGGCAGAGGTCGGCAACAAGGATCAGATAGGCAAAGGTACAAGATCAGCAAGAGATAGAGTAGTCAGGGATAGCCAGAGTCAAAACACAGATCAATATACAATAATATTCCTAAGCTAAGGTGTGAAATCCTTAGTATCAACACCAGGGCACTGCACTAAGGTCTGAGCGCTAACACAGAAGTGTATTCACGACAGCAGACAACTTGCTACTGAGTAGCAAGTCCTATTTGTAGCAAGTGAGCTGCCCTGCACCGCCCTGGAGCCCCAGCCAATCCCCAGTGGAGATGGAGTCAGCTGACTAGCCTGGTCAGCTGACTCTCCGTCTTGAGGCATAAAGATCCTGCCTCGTTGCACGCGTGTTATGCGCCGGGTAAGTGGCGGCGAAAGAGACCCCACAGGGGGCAACTGTGCGGCGGAGTCCACCGAGCATATGGACTCCGCCGACCGCACAGCCCCGCTTGGCGGCACGCCGGCGGTGAGAATCCGGGAAGCGGAGCCCGCTGCCTCATGCCTGCTGGCAGCGGGTCCGCTATCCCTCACAGGGGTGTCTTCTTTCTAAAATGGGGTCATTAGTGGGGTTCCTATACTGCCCTGGCATTTTAGGGGCCCTAAACCGTGAGGAGTAGTCTTGAAACAAAAATGACCTGTGAACCTATCCCTCTCCTCCGGAATTTTTCCATCCTCACTCAAGAGGGCTGTTGTAACACCACTACTTAAAAGACCATCTCTAGACCCCACCGAACTTGCTAACTACCGCCCAGTGTCACTTCTTCCATTTCGCATCTAAATTACTTGAACGCCACATCCATGCTGAACTAAGTCAGTATTTATCTGCAAATTCCTTGCTCGATCAGTTCCAATCTGGCTTCCGGCCAAACCACTCCACAGAAACAGCACTCACCAAAGTAGCTAATGATCTCCTCACAGCTAAATCCAAAGGCTATTATTCCATACTCATCCTTATAGATCTGTCATCAGCATTCGACACTGTCGACCACACTCTACTCCTACAGATCCTTTCATCTATAGGAATAAAGGACCTCTCTCTCTCCTGGATATCTTCCTACCTGTCTGGAAGGTCTTTCACTGTTTCCTATTCAGATCAGGCCTCCTCTTCACATCCTCTGTCTGTAGGGGTACCTCAAGGCTCTGTCCTCGGTCCCCTCCTCTTCTCCATCTACATGCACGGTCTTGGTAACTTAATCAGCTCATTCGGTTTCCAATACCACCTATATGCAGACGATACACAACTGTACCTCTCGGCCCCAGACCTTAACTCCCTCCTCACACGGGTTCCCGACTGCCTGTCCGCTATCTCCTCTTTCATGTCCTCTCGCTTCTTAAAACTCAATATGAATAAAACTGAACTAATAGTCTTTCCACCATCCCTGTCCACCCCTTTGCCTGATATTACAATAAATGTTAACAACACGTCTATAACATCAGTTCCCAAAGCACGGTGCCTGGGGGTAATATTTGATTCTTCTCTCTCATTTACTCCTCACATTAACTCCCTAACCAGCTCCTGCCATTTCCAACTGAAAAACATAGCACGTATCCGACCTTTTCTCTCCCATGACACAACCAAAATGTTAGTACATGCTCTTATTATATCTCGATTGGACTATTGCAATATATTGCTTGGTGGACTTCCAACTAACCGACTATCACCGCTCAATTCTGTACTGAACTCTGCTGCTCGACTCATTCATCTCTCCTCTCGCTCTTCCTCTGCTGACCCTCTCTGTCAAGCTCTTCACTGGCTACCAATTAATGAGAGGATTCAGTTCAAACTCTTAACCATAACCTGCAAAGCTCTCCACAATCTCTCTCCCCTGTACATCTCCTCACTAGTCTCCAGATACCAACCCAACCGCAATCTCAGATCTGCACACGAGCTTCTTCTATCCTCTTCTACAATTACCTCCTCACATTCACGTGTACAAGACTTCTCACGTGCCTCACCCCTCCTCTGGAATGCCCTTCCACAACACATCAGCCACTCTCCCACCTTTGAAATCTTTAAACGCTCCCTCAAAACCCACCTTTTCCGACAAGCATATTCTCTAGCTTAGGCCATGCACCCACTAAATAACCTAATTACGCACTGCCTGTACATATACTGTATACTTCCCCCACCTCTTGTCTCCACCCCATTCCTTCAGATTGTAAGCTCGCAAGGGCAGGGCTCTCACCCTTTTGTGTCATGGAATGTTATTAATTCAATTGCTTGCACACTGTTAGAAATTTATACATTTTAGTCATCCTGTTAAATCAAATTGTAATCAGCAGTGCTGTATCTTGTATCAGTGTTCATATTTCCATGTATATCATTGTCTGTATCATTATGTATCCCTTGTTTGTTTTCTTACATTGTACAGCGCTACGGAATATGTTGGCGCTTTATAAATAAATAATAATAATAATAATAATAATAATTCCTAAAGGTACTCATTGGACTTTGGGCCCCTTAGCGCAATTAGGGTGCAAAAAAGTGCCACACATGTGGTATCGCCGTACTCAGGAGAAGTAGTAAAATGTGTTTTGGGGTGTATTTTTACACATACCCATGCTGAGTGGGAGAAATATCTCTGTAAATGGACAATTGTGTGTAAAAAAAAATCAAACAATTGTCATTTACAGAGATATTTCTCCCACCCAGCATGGGTATGTGTAAAAATACACCCCAAAACACATTATACTACTTCTCTTGAGTACGGCAATACCACATGTGTGGCACTTTTTTGCAGCCTAATTGCGCTAAGGGGCCCAAAGTCCAATGAGCACCTTTAGGCTTTACAGGGGTGCTTACAATTAGGCACCCCCCAAAATGCCAGGACAGTAAACACACCCCACAAATTACCCCATTTTGGAAAGTAGACACTTCAAGGTATTCAGAGAGGAGCATAGTGAGTCCGTGGCAGATTTCATTTTTTTTGGTCGCAAGTTATCAGAAATGGAAACTTTTTTTTCTTTTTTGTCAGAAAGTGTAATTTTCCACTAACTTGTGACAAAAAATAAAATCTTCTATTAACTCACCATGCCTCTCAGTGAATACTTTGGGATGTCTTCTTTCCAAAATGGGGTCATTTGGGGGGTATTTATACTATCCTGGAATTCTAGCCCCTCATGAAACATGACAGCAGGTGGTCAGAAAAGTCATAGATGCTTCAAAATGGGAAAAATCACTTTTTGCACCATAGTTTGTAAACGCTATAACTTTTACCCAAACCAATCAATATAGGCTGAATGGGTTTTTTTTTATTAAAAACATGTTTGTCCACATTTTTCGTGCTGCATGTATACAGAAATTTTACTTTATTTGAAAAATGTCAGCACAGAAAGTTAAAAAAATCATTTTTTTGACAAAATTCATGCCTTTTTTGATGAATATAATAAAAAGTAAAAATCGCAGCAGCAATCAAATAGCACCAAAAGAAAGCTTTATTAGTGACAAAAAAGGAGCCAAAAATCATTTAGGTGGTAGGTTGTATGAGCGAGCAATAAACCATGAAAGCTGCAGTGGTCTGAATGGAAAAAAAGGGTCTGGTCCTTAAAGAGACACTAAAGCGAAAAAAAATATATGATATAGTGAATTGGTTGTGTACTATGAATAATTACTAGAAGATTAGCAGCAAAGAAAATATTCTCATACTTTTATTTTCAGGTATATAGTGTTTTTTCTAACATTGCATCATTCTATATGTGCAGATTACACAGCACTCAGCATTCAAAATGAGTCTTTCAGAGCAGTCTGTGAAGTAATGACCTCTCCTCTATCAGAGTAAAAGTAAATAGTCCAGGAACAGTTGAGATAATAAAAGTCAGATAACAGCCCTCTCCACGACTAACTTAGTCGGAGAGCTTAATGGCTTGTTTGCATAGAGATAACAACTGGAGTTTCTCAACTCTTCCTGTACTGGAAACAATTACACTGATGTAGCTGATCTTAAATGAGAACTGTAGTTAGAGGTATATGGAGGCTGCCATATAGATTTCCTTATAAGCAATACCAGTTGCCTGGCAGCCCTGCTGAGCTATCTGCCTGCAGAATCACACCAGAAACACGCATGCAGCTAATCTTGTCAGATCTGACAAAAAATGTCAGAAACACCTGATCTGCTGCATGCTTGTTCAGGGTCTAGGGCTAAACGTATTATAGGCAGAGGATCAGCAGGATAGCCAGGCAACTGGTATTGCTTAAAAAGGAAATAAATGTCACCTTCCATATACCTCTCACTACAGTTCTCCTTTAATGTTTTATTTCTTAGCTGTGCTACACATACAAATCATAATATCATCATTTTTATTTCGCTTCAGTGTCTCTTTAAGGGGGTAAAGCCCACGGTCCTCAAGTGGTTAAGGTTTCAGTAGAAGGCATAATGACATACAGCAGAATGTAATCAATTATGGATACCCATTTTTCCTTCATTACCTGGTTTTAGAAATGCTTTTTATAGCTATGTAATGCTGTATTTTGGTCTGTAACCCCGCCCACCCAGTAATGTTTAGCCTTAGCTATGATGTCATGCAGCCCTCGCACCCACAGCGCTCTGGGAGATCATGTTATATTTTTGCTCTTTTGCGGAGGGGAAAAAAATCATTATACAGTGACTCACCTTCCCAGCAGTAAAGATGTGGGCATCTCTGATACATTTAAGCATGTAAAATAGGGTGAAGTAAGATTTTACAACGGGCACATTTCTTCTAAACACATTACAAATGAGTAATTAAATGTAAACAACTGTATTAACTAAACTGAATCAGGGAACAAAATTGAAATAAGTCCATTGTGGGATAGATTACCTAATCCTTAGCCTTCTAAAACTGCTCATTGTCTTTGGGGTCCCTGCTGTTCCCCTTCCCCATTCTTGTTTGTATTCCACTGGATCCTTCCATCGAATATGCTCCTGGAAGTTCCCTCTAGTGGTGACAAGTGCCTCAGAACTGTGCACACTACATTACACTACGTTTCTACAGCACGTGCACAGCAAAGGGAAGAGCTCATCCACCAGTGCTCTCTTTCACTGCAAATGTGCGGCTGGGAACTTAAACATGCAAAGTCACTTGTCACCACTAGGGTGAGCTTCCAGGAGGCTGATGATAGAAGAGGAAGAACAGAGGATGAGATAGACCGCAAAGACAACAACTAACATCGCAAGTAGGTAATCTAACACACCATGCACACAATTCAATTGTTTTCCTTCCAATACAGGGGTAATTTATGTTAAAAATGGTAAACGTTTCTTTTTGATACATTTAGTCTTCAGTGTTTGTTGCTACATGGACTGCTAAACACCAAGATGCTTAGAACCAGGTCTGTCAAATGCACTTCCTGCCAATTCTGATTGGTCCAAAGTCTGAATGATAGGTCTTTGCAGCCGGGAATTATTTGCATCTCACTGACCATCTCTGCTGAAGATACAAGGTGTTTACTAATAACATTAGGCCTGTCCGTGCAATTATAGCTGGCAAATCGTCCTACCGCAGTACTAAGCGGATAAACATAGCATAAATTTAACTACCGATAGTCCCCAAGTTGCTAAGGAACTCACTGAAATGTTCTCCCTCAGTAGCTACAAAAAAAAAAAAAAATGGGCACCAACCAGAAGTTGCCACTTGACAAAAATACAAAATACACATATCTCAAAATCAGTTATTTTTTATTTAAACATTGGCAACATTTTATGTCCTGAAATGTGAAATGTAAGAGCTGGGTGGCTTACCGATATTTTACTGTTGCTAAACCTTACTCTATTTTCACTTGAACACTCCTCTTTATTGGTGCCTAATCCTATATGACAACCCCCCACCCCAAGGCTGCAAAGTCCACTAATATCACTGATGCATTCTCTGCTAAATACCCCACCCCTGGGTGCATGCTTTAGCTGCAATTAACATTGTGGTCTATGTAGCATCCATTTTACCGACGTGTCGCCAGCGCCCAAATGACCTGCTTTGGCTGGGTGAGTCTAGCGTATGACGAGAAGAGTGAATCCTGTGACTCTGAATATAAATTTGCCTTCTTTAAACAAAAGATATTTGCAATAATTCAGCTTTAAGTGAAAAACTGTGGTTTCCCATGATGCATCACTCCTAAATACAGAATGCAAATCATGTATTTATGCCCTTAAAGCCAGGCACACAGTCCTTCGACTTTTTGATTTCTAATTCCTGATACTGGAATTCCTTTATAGGGTCATATTACTAGAAAGATTACTTGAGATTCAGGGATTCTTTTTATGCAAAAACTATTTGTGAATGTAATTTTTTTTTTTTAATCTTTTACAATAAACATAGCACGGGGTGCTGTTTGGTGTATACAGTTGTACACCGACTTACCAGTCACCTCAATATCAGATTAATGCTACGTGTACATTTATATAAGTCCAGAATCCTTGTACCACTTACATTTCTAACCCCACATACTGGTCAGGGAGGAGTGGCACATAAAAAGTGTGACAGAGGAAGACTTATGGAAAGCAAGGAATATTGCTTTCTAGGGGTATGTCATCTCCTTTCACTGTTTTAGGCTCAGTTAAGATTTTAGCAGAAAAAAAGTTAAGAAAAAATAAAAATTCAGATTTTAGGATATTATGGTAAAGCATGACTGATTCCATCATGCATGCACAAGAAGACACTCTCCTTTGCTATACTTCAAAACTGCCTCCCCTGTTTCTCCTTATAGTGTTTTTGTATGTTTAAAGCACCCTATGGTCTGGGACCCATTTGCGATTTCTAAACATTAAAACTTAAAAGTGGAGCGATTTCTGGCACGATTTCAGAAAAAGAGATTTTGAGCCCTACTTCTCCTTATGAAATCACTCAGAAAAATGCTACAAGCAGAGAGATTGTGATTTTGGCAAATCTTAATCACTCCATTGGAATTAATGGCCGTTCAACAGCTAAGCACTTTTGCAATCGCTGGCAATTCCTAGAAAGCATGAATCTGTGTTATAAGCGCTCTAGTGGGTTTCAAGCCCATCTCTTGCCCTGCCTGATTGATGCTATGTAACGATTGGTGTCAGCACACAGAGTATTTCTGATTATTGGTGATCTGCAGTATCACCAATAATACAGATGCTATACCCGATTATGTGTGATCTGCAGAATCACCAATAATACCAGTATAGCTTGACACAGGACACCTAATGTGATAAGCAACAGTAAGGAAAGGTTATCTCCTGAGGAGTGGGAGATACAGACTCTACTGCAGCCAGTGAACCCCTGAGGTGCAGGTGGCCACTGACAGCTGAAGCTGAGCTCCTCAAGCAGAGGAGAGACAGACTGTACTGCAGCCAAGGATTCCCTGATGGATTGGGAATCAGACTGTACTGCAGCCAAGGATTCCCTGATGGACTGGGAATCAGACTGTACTGCAGCCAGTGGACTCCTATGGAGTAGAGCCCCCTGACTGAACTGCAAGAAGGTCTTCCTGAGGAGCAGGTAGCCCTTGCAGCTAATTGACACCTGGAGAGTTGGTGTCACGAGTAGTACAGTAAGGCTGATCACTCAAGGGATGAGAGACAGCCAGAAGAGTCAGACAGGCCAGGTTGGCAACACACGAGTAGACAAAGTACAGAGACAGAAGGCTGATTCGGTAACCGGGTACAGGCAAGGTTGGCAACTGGTAGACAGATGGGCAGAGGTACCGAATCAGTAAGCAGGGGAGTGGTCAGGAAAGCCAGAGATCATAACAGGTAACAATATACAATATCTTAGTCTTAGGTGTGAGGTCCTTGGTCTCAACACCTGGGAACTAGTCTAGAATATAACAGTAGCACCACAGCAATCTCCTAGTCTTAGGTGTGAGGTCCTTGGTCTCAACACCTGGGAACTAGTCTAGAATATAAAAGTAGCAACACAGCAATCTCTTAGTCTTAGGTGTGAGGTCCTTGGTCTCAACACCTGGGAACTAGTCTAGTAGTTAACAATAGCAACACAGCAATCTCCTAGTCTTAGGTGTGAGGTCCTTGGTCTCAACACCTGGGAACTAGTCTAGTAGATAACAATACAATAATACAATAGAAGCAACAGCGGAATCTGACTAAGTGTGAATTCCCAGCTCCGGCTGGTTCTAACACACTGTAAGATCTGACTGAGGTCTGAGCGCTCACATGTGAGTATTCGCAACGACAGACAACTTGCAACTAACAGGCAAGTCCTATATATACCTGCAGCGCTCCGCAGTGCCGCCCCAGCCACTCAGCCAATCCGGAGCCTAGCTGGGATCAGCTGATCGGCCTGATCAGCTGATTCTCCTTCTGCTGGCATAAAGGTCCTGTCGCCTGGTGCGCGCGCATAGCTCTCCATCTGTGTGCACTAGAAGGACCAGGCGAACCAGTGACATGTTGCTGCGTAGCAGAGGCCGCCAGCTGGAACACGGAGATAGCCGCCCTGTCGCTTGAGCACACGGCGGTATCTCCGCTATTCATTACATGCTACTATCCAAAAAATAACAGCAAAATAAACAGAATTACAGAAGATCCTCACATACTACAAATGACCACAGCACAAAACAAGATCACAAGAAAAATTATTTCATATGATAACATAGAAATATACAAAAATAACAGCAAAGTCATGTAGAGGGATCAATAACCCCACAAATTGCAAAATAATGCATTCTTAATTTGAAACTAAAAGGGCTGTTTGGGTCAACTGGAGTACCATGGCACAGAAAACCCCGTTCTCAATCTTGCAAACCACAGCAAAGGCCAACCCAAAACATTCTACGGCATTGATTCACTAAATGCAAAGAGCATGGTGTGTGCTGTCATTGTAATAGGCATGTTACCCAAGTACCAACGAGTGTGCTAATTGCACAACAGACGCTACTGAAATGGCATAAATACCAGTAAACTTGCTGTCTGCTCGTGGCAAATTTTCCAGCATTTAGTGTACCAACCACTAAAGCCTGTAACAGAGATCTCACCGTACAAGCAACTTAGAAAAGAATTCTAGCTAGGGAAGTGAACAGCGATTATGTGGTGTAGGGGTGGCTGCAGTAATGTTACAGGCAGATTGACTACTGTAAGGAGTTTTGGAGGTCACTGCAGTCCACAAAAATTCAAAAAGCTTGGGAAGGCGCCCAAACAAGAAATAAACATCTTTCTTCCTGTTTAAAAAGGTGAATTTATTTTCTCATAAAAGCAGCATAGTATTGTAGGCTATTCGAGTCAAACTCTAAAATGCACTGCAGATTACATTTTCTGAGATATGTTGACTCATCACTGTCATCTGTTGACTCATCACTATTATATAATATGTTTTTGCAGGGCATCATTATTAGATCATATGTTTTTGTAAGGCATCACTATTATATCATATGTTTTTGTAAGGCATCACTATTAGATCATATGTTTATGCAATGACAAAATACTACCGTGTACTGATTTTCTGTAATATGCTGCTTTTGCTAAAACCAAAGCATAACGGAAAACTGTAATATTTACGCAAGCTCTGCCTAGTCAGTGTTTTGGATGAATAGAATTATACTCTATAAACATATTTCCATGTTCCTTGAGACTCGGAGTATATGCTATCATACTGTAATGCCGCTGTGATGACTAGGATTTAGTCAGATGAATATGCCCATGAGTAACATAAACCTCCCATCTACGTCTTCAGCACCAATGTTTACAATCAAGAATAATTGTCCAGATCTTTTCATCATCTTTGGCAACCAGCATCTAGTTTCAGGTCATCCCAATAGCGATCTGCTTTATCACATGTTTCTCATTCTTTTTAATTCACCAGCATGATTGAAAATATGCAGGCTACACGCTTTAATCAAATGTAGAATTGATTTAGAAAAATCTCTGTTAGAACATTGATGGCTTAACTGAGAACTTTTTTGTAAATAATAAATGAAATGTGTCATCTGTTCAAAATGTAGTCGTCCAACAAATGTTCTTATTATTATTTGCATGCTTTATTTTAAAGGTGGATATAAAAGATACATATACATGGCCTCTAGTTCCATCTGTTGAAGTTGTCAGACGACGTTGCTCCTCAGCAGCACTGGCACTGATTCTTCATCATGAGTCAGTCATTTGTAATGGTCATCTTGTGAGGTTTAGGGGGAAGAATTTCTGGTCCATATACATTTCAGGGACAAACAAGAATTGAAAATGCTGACGAAAAAAACAACTCTATTTTGCTCTTCATTTGCTCAGATCATAAAAAATGCTAAGAAGTGGTAGGAGTTCAAAAGTTTAAAAAGTTTGTTTTTTTCTGTGGGGGAAGTGGGTGCGAAGAAAAGCCCTATTAATGGAATTCTGCTGAACCTAGGAATTCTCTTATTGTAAACTCGTATCCTATTTGGATCTGTAAAGACTTCTAAAAATGCCCACTTAATATTATATAAATACATGGTGAAATCTTGTAATAGGAAATCATAGATGCTTGGCTTTTTGGCACTTGTAATGTGAAGAGAGCTGGAGGGAGTATGCCATTTGGTGGTTCTGTGGGATGTATTGCTTTGTCAGAGACAGAAATGACTTCTGCGGGTGAATTATATTTATGAATTGAGCTACCTCTTGGAATATTGGTCTAATGGTGGCCATACATGGTACCATTTTTTCATACAATTTTATCATTTCTATGTAGTATAAGGTTAAATTAAGTGAGTATACTGAAAGGATAATTTAGGCAGTTCCCTTATATTACATAGAAATGGTAAGATTGGATGAAAAAATTGTATGGCCACCATTAGAAAGATCATAAGAGGAAGCTATTGAATATTGTCATGACCCTTTGTAGTGGAGGTCAGTCTGTGGAGACACACATCAAGATCCTATGGCAGTGTCATAAGGAAGGAGTTGTTGCCAAAGAGGTGAAGGTAGACCATATGTCCCTAAAGGGGCATATTAGTCCTGAGGTAAATAGATCTCCAAAGGTACAACAGCAGTGGTTTCTACACTCCAAAATACAGTGTGCCATCAGGGGCTTAACTAGAAATCACTGGGCCCCCCTGCGAAAATTTGGATGCCCCCCCCATAGGTGCACAATAATTGTAATGGGGCAGCGTTTCACTATAAAATAACTGTAATGGGGCAGCGTTTCACCATAAAATAATCGTAATGCACCAGAAATTAATCGTAAAATGGGCAGCATTTCACCAGAAATTAATCGTAAAAGTGGGCAGCATTTCACCATAAAATAATCGTAAAGTGGACAGCAGTCACCAGAAAATCGCAATGTGGGCAGCGTTCACCAGAAAATTGCAATGTGGACCGCATTCACCAGAAAATCGTAATGTGGGCAGCAGTGACCAGAAAATAATCGTAAAGTGGGCAGCAGTTACCAGAAAATCGCAATGTGGGCAGCAGTCACCAGAAAATCGCAATGTGGGCAGTGTTCACCAGAAAATCGTACAGTGGGCAGCATTCACCAGAAAATCGCAATGTGGGCAGCATTCACCAGAAAATCGTACAGTGGGCAGCATTCACCAGAAAATCGTACAGTGGGCAGCAGTCACCAAAAAAATCGTACAGTGGGCAGCAGTCACCAGAAAATCGTACAGTGGGCAGCAGTCACCAGAAAATCGTACAATGGGCAGCGGTCACCAGAAAATCGTACAGTGGGCAGAAGTCACCAGAAAATTACACATTGAGCAGCAGTCACCAGAATAAAATCCACTTGTAGATAAAGAAAAAAACAATTCACTCACCTGGCAGAAGTCTCCTCTCCCGGCCTCTGGTGTGCAGCTCCCCCGACGATCCTCCTGAAGCAAATGTCCCGCACTGACAGGCAGAGAGCAGGGCTATGGCAAGATGGCGCCCGAAGCCCTGTACTGGAGACATAAATAGTCTCCAGTGCAGGGCTTCGGCAGCCATCTTGCCGTAGCCCTGCTCTGCCTCCCGGGAGACTGCGTGCTGCGGGGATTCGGGGAATGAACTGGCGCGGCGGCCAGTTCAACACCTGGCTGGGGGGTCCCAGAATCGGGCGGGCAGCAGCACTCCCCCCACACACGGCTGGCGGGCCACAGAGGGGCCCCGGGCCCCCCTGCGGCTGATGGGGTCGTATCCCCGGTAGTTACGTCGGTATGTGCCATGCTGAAGAGTGTTATCTTTATGTTAATGTTTAAAATGGTGCTGCTTTTCTTTTATGGATTTTTATTAGACTACTGTAGACAGTACACACATAGTGGAAGCAGAGTGCACTACCCAATATGTGGATTGTGTTTGAGTTTACACATAGCCAATTCTACACAGAGTTTATTATATTCTATTAACTATTTATTGGCAAAAAGGTGGTATCTGGAAGCTTGAAGCGCTGATTGTCATACCCTGCATTTACATCCTCATATTCACAAAATAGGGGGAGACAAAGGGTACATTCCTCAGAGCAACAAAGTGGTCAGAAAACGCCCTGCCTCAGTTTATGAAAATTCTTCAGTCCAAAGAGCAAAGCTGTGATTGTCATGTTTGTTTATTTTTAAAAGATTCAGGTCCAGATGGTACACAGTTCAGAAACAGCCATATTCCTCTATTACAAAAAGCTGGCCAGTAAGTAACAATTGTTCCTGGACAAGAAAATCACCTGAGCAATCCATAATGCAAAAGAGTATATACTCCAGACTTGAAAAGAAGCGCAATGTGTAGCTGGATATATAAAAAAGAAAATTTTAATAAAATTAAGGCATAGCGAATGTTGTGATGCAATTATTCTTCAATGGCACAGTTAAGAATAGTTGTGTCACATGTTAATGGTGTGGTGCAACCATACAGTGATTACAGTACCATGAAAGCATGCCTCACTGTCAATGTAACCACGCCCCAAGTCTCAACCTTGCCTAAGACACCATCTGTATGTGGATTGCATCTTTCCTTGTAAAATAATGGCAAGATAATTGGGTTCCTTCCAGAAACTGAACATAGACTATGGTAGTGATACTAGTCTATGACTATGGAAGGGATTAGACTGTTAGCTTCTCTATGGGAGAGCTGGTGACATGAACTGGAAAATGCTGTAATCATGGCATTATAGAATGGCACAACAACAATAATTCCACTTCAACACATAGCAGTACTATTCATTTTTAAAATTATATTGACCGTTTACTAACTAATTAGTCAAAGAAGATATAGCAAGTGGTTTGAGGATCAAATATCTACGTAGTGGGCGACATCCACATTTATTTAGCTTTTATTCTTATGCACAGAAGCAATCATCAGCACTTGGAAAATGAGTTTATACAAATTCTTCATTACCATGAAGTGTTTACAGTAAAGTGTAAGCCGCTGTGGGTGGCTGGGCTAAATTTGCCCTTATGATTTTATTGCTCTTCAATAAAGAAGAAATGTTACACATTTATTTCCCTGTGCGAATGTTTTATCCTCTTCCCACACTATGGTAGACACATACACAGAGGCTGTAATCTATTTGCCACTGTTCTGGTGATAGAATACATTACTTTTCATTCAACATACCGGTAGTGGTTTTGATTCTTGTTATGTCTGTTTGTTTGTATTTTATTTTAAATAGCAGATCCAGTGTAAATTCCACATTCTATCAAGCCTCTTCTAATATAATATATCAACTGTAACGATCGGTGTCAGCACACAGAGAGAATCTGATTATTGGTGATCTGCAGTATCACCAAGAACACAGATATATACCTGATTATTGATGATCTGCAGAATCACTGATAATTCAAGTATAACTAACCTCTGGACACCTATATAGTGTGAGTGTTTGGTGCAACAGTAATGACTTTGAGTTGGACCACCCGAGGAGCAAGTGGTCTTTGGCAGTATGATCGATACCGCCCTCTGGGAAGTGCGAAAACTTTCCAGCAGCCTGAGACCTCCAAAGGGGTGGAGCCCCAGGCTGAAAGGAGTAAGGACCTGTGAGTGAGTGACACCTGAAAGGTGGATGTCACTAGCAGGTCTGGAGACTATCTCTAATGGAGAGAGATAGCTCTCAAGGTCGGGCAAGCCGGGTCGGCAACACACGGACAGACAAGGTACAGAGACAGAAGGATGATTCGGTATCCAAAGGCAGGTAGGGTTGGCAACAGATAATCAGATATGCGTAGGTACCGAATCAGAAAGCAGAGGGATAGTCAGAAATGCAATAGGTCATAACAGATATCAAAACAATGCCTAGCCTTGGGTGTGAGGTCTGTGGTATCAACACCCTGGAACTAGTCTGGAGTATAATATGATGGAACACAGTATCCCTAGTCTTGGGTGTGAGGTCCGTGGTCTCGACACCCTGGAACTAGTCTGAAGTATAACACAATGATAACACAGAGTCCCTAATCTTGGGTGTGAGGTCTGTGGTCTCAACACCCTGGAACTAGTCTGAAGTATAACAGAATGATAACACAGAGTCCCTAATCTTGGGTGTGAGGTCCGTGGTCTCGACACCCTGGAACTATTCGGAAGTATAACAGAATGATAACAAAGAGTCCCTAATCTTGGGTGTGAGGTCCGTGGTCTCGACACCCTGGAACTAGTCTGAAGTATAACACAATGATAACAGAAGTAACCTGGCTCAGTGTGAATTCCCAGGTACTCCTGGTTCTAACACACTGTAGGATCTGGTCTGAGTGCTTCCACGTAAGTGTTCGCAACGGCAGACAACCTGAGACTGACCAGCAGTAACTATATATAGAGCGGCGCTCTCCGGCGCCACCCATCAACGATCAACCAATAGTCACTTGCTCTGAGGTCAGCTGACCAACCTGGTCAGCTGATCCCTCCTTGGTTGTCATAAAGGTTCTGCCTCTCAGCGCGCGCGCGTATTCCTCAATCTGTGTGAACTAACAGACCCAGCCACACCAGAAGCACGCTGCTGCGTGCAAACCGCCGCGCTGGACGCGGAATCAGCCGCCTTGCTGTCAGTACACGCGGCGGCTTTTCCGCGTTCTATTACAGTACCCCCCTCCCCCGAGGAGTGGACTCCGGACACTTCCCACCATGCTTTCCAGGGTGCAAGTCGTGGAATTCTTTCTTTAATTCCTCTGCGTGCATACGACAGTCTGGCACCCAAGTTCTCTCCTCTATGCCATATCCCTTCCAGTGAACCAGATACTGCACGGAGTTCTGCACAAGCTGTAAGTCCAGAATCTTTTCAATCTCATACTCAGGTTGGTCATCAATCAACACGGGGGGGGGGGGAGCGGAATCCACGTGCACTGCCGGCTTGAGCATGGACACATGAAATGATCTCACACCTCGCATGCTGGTAGGGGGATCAATAGCATAAGTGACATTATTGATTTTTCTGGTCACTGGAAAAGGACCCACAAATCTAGGGCCTAGTTTGGGTGACATTTGCTTTAGAGCCAAATGTCGTGTGGACACCCAGACCAAATCCCCTGGAGAGAATTCCCATTCTATGGAACGTCTCTTGTCAGCCTGTTTCTTCTGGTTCTGAAAAGCCCTCCCCAAATTTCTCTTAACCATTCCCCAAATTTGCTTTAAGGACCTCTGCCAATTCTCCAGGGCTGGAAACGGAGTAGAAGCCACTGGCAATGGGGCAAACTTAGGTGACCTTCCCATCACCACCTGAAATGGGTAAAATCCTGAAAAGGAACTTTTCAGATTGTTGTGTGCAAATTCTGCAAATGGCAAAAATTTTACCCAGTCGGTTTGTGCATCTGCATCATAACATCTTAGAAACTGTTCCAGGGACTGGTTGACTCTTGCGGTCTGGCCATTGGTCTGTGGGTGGTAGCCTGATGAAAAAGAAAGATCCATGTCTAACTGATGGCAGAATGCCCTCCAAAACTTAGATACAAATTGGACTCCCCGATCTGACACTATATTTTCCGGAATGCCATTCAGCTGGAAAATGTGCTGGATGAAGAGATCAGCCAATTCCTGGGCCGAGGGGAGTCCTTTCAGGGGGACAAAATGAGCCATCTTACTGAATCGATCGACTACCACCCAAATGACCGTCATGCCCTCAGACCTAAATACATATATCCAGGCACATCGCATCTAGTTAGGACATTAAATAAGTTAAGGAAAGGGAGGTGCTGAAGGGGGTGTGGCTAGAAAACAGCAAAAATCTATTAACCCTTCGCACTCTCACATGCAAATGTTCAAACAAATACATTCACAGATTCACTCATCCAGGCACAACTGTTATCCCTACAGCTAAGTTAAAAGCCGGGGTTTTAGTTCACAGAAGAATGCATTCTTATGCTTAGTCACCTATACTGCGCAGAAGTACCCAGGTAAACATAGGTGTCCTAACTCTGGCCCTGTAACATGCATAGTGCAGACATGCAAACACATTCATTGCATCAAACCTATCAATGGATTAGGAGCACACATCCTGACGTCCTCTCCTGGGACAGATAGTGCATCTTACCAATCGCACAAGGGAGCTAACGTAATGTATCCATGTGCACCATGCACATACACCAGCATAAGCTGTGTGCATGCTGACAAACACATACAGGGGAAGGAGGGAGTGCACTGAATTAGACCCTAGCCACAGGGTCAGTAACAAGAACAAAATACATATATCCAGGCACATCGCATCTAGTTAGGACATTAAATAAGTTAAGGAAAGGGAGGTGCTGAAGGGGGTGTGGCTAGAAAACAGCAAAAATCTATTAACCCTTCGCACTCTCACATGCAAATGTTCAAACAAATGCATTCACAGATTCACTCATCCAGGCACAACTGTTATCCCTACAGCTAAGTTAAGAGCTGGGGTTTTAGTTCACAGAAAAATGCATTCTTATGCTTAGTCACCTATACTGCGCAGAAGTACCCAGGTAAACATAGGTGTCCTAACTCTGGCCCTGTAACATTCATAGTGCAGACATGCAAACACATTAATTGCATCAAACCTATCATTGGATTAGGAGCACACATCCTGACTTCCTCTCCTGGGACAGATAGTGCATCTTACCAATCGCACAAGGGAGCTAACGTAATGTATCCATGTCCTCAGACCTGGGAAGTTCGCCCACAAAATCCATGGACAAATGGGTCCAAGGTTCACTCGGAACTGGTAAAGGCTGCAATGTTCCAACAGGTGCCTGACGGGAGGGTTTGCTCCTAGCACACACTGCACACTCACTTACAAACTCCTTACAGTTTGTTGCCAATGACGGCCACCAAGCACATCTAGCAAGTAGATCCTGAGTTCTGGTGGCCCCAGGATGCCCAGCATTCTTGTGGGAATGAAACAGCTGCAACAGTTGTAGGCGAAAAGGCAATGGTACAAACAGGACCCCCTCAGGCTTCCCCTCTGGAACATCCTGTTGAAATGGACTCAGAGTGACAGTCCAGTCTTTCCAGGTCTCAGTGGCTGCCAGGACCATCTTCTGAGGTATAATGGTCTCAGGGGCTGAGGGCTGTGCTGTCTCGGGCTCAAAACACCTGGATAAGGCATCAGCCTTGATGTTCTTACTACCAGGGGTATACGTGATTACAAATCTTAATCTCGAAAAAAAATAACGACCACCGGGCCTGTCGGGGGCTAAGTCTCTTAGCACCCTCAATGTACTCCAAATTTTTGTGGTCAGTGCAAACTGTAATGGTGTGTTCTGCCCCTTCTAGCCAATGTCGCCATTCCTCAAAGGCCAACTTGATGGCTAGAAGTTCCCGGTTGCCTATATCGTAGTTTTTCTCTGCGGGTGAAAACCTATGGGAAAAATAGGCACAAGGGTGAAGTTTTCCCTGCAAACCAGAACGCTGAGACAGCACAGCCCCTACCTATCTCCACGATAAAGGGAAAGGTGACGTCTACATGTTTCAATATGGGTGCAGAACAGAACAATTTCTTCAGAGTGGAGAAAGCAGCATGGGCCTCTGGAGACCAGTGGTGAGTATCTGCCCCTTTCTTGGTGAGACTGGTGAGAGGTGAGATCACCGTAGAGTACACCTTTATGAACCTCCGGTAGTAGTTGGCGAACCCCAGGAATCTCTGGAGTGCCTTCAGTCCTGCAGGCTGAGGCCACTCCAAGACAGCAGAAACTTTTCCAGGGTCCATAGAGAGGCCAGAGGTCGAGATTATGTACCCCAGATAGGCGACAGAGGTCACTTCGAAAATGCATTTTTCCAATTTAGCATACAGCATATTCTGTCTCAACTTCCGTAGCACAAACCCAACATGTTTCCTATGTTCTGAGAGGTTGGATGAAAAAATCAGTATATCGTCTAAGTACACCAAGACGAATCTGCCCAACACCTCTCTGAACACCTCGTTAATCAGCTCTTGGAAGACGGCCGGAGCGTTACACAACCCGAAGGGCATCACCAGGTACTCGTAATGCCCGTCGGGTGTGTTAAAGGCCGTCTTACATTCATCACCATCCCTGATACGCACAAGGTTGTATGCACCCCTCAAATCCAGCTTCGAGAAAATCTTAGCATTGGTGACCTGGGTAAACAAATCGTCACTTAAAGGCAAAGGATAACGATTTTTTACTGTAATCTTATTTAAGCCACGATAATCAATGCATGGACGGAGGCCTCCATCCTTCTTTTTCACGAAAAAGAATCATGCTCCTGCTGTTGACCGAGAGGGACGAATAAAACCTTTAGCTAAATTTTCTCGGATGTATTCTTGCATAGCCAATTTGTCTGGCCCAGATAAATTATAGAGATGACCTCTAGGGGGCATACAACCAGACCTGAGATCGATGGGACAATCAAAAGGACGGTGAGGAGGAAGTTTATCTGCTGATTTGGGACTAAACACGTCTGCAAATTCTGAATACTGGCTTGGCAAACCTTCCACCTGAATCTTGGTGTTACACAAGGTTACCTTCGCTAAACAATGATGATGACAATGGGTAGACCAGCTCGTTAGCTGACCTGAAGCCCAATTGATCTGAGGAGAGTGAAGTTGTAACCATGGCATGCCAAGAATGATCGTGGAAGTTGTCATCCGCAAAACCAGAAACTGTAGACTCTCTTTGTGTAACACCCCCCCGTAACCCTTAACTCTGTGGTCTGAGACAGAGGGTATTTACTCTGCAGAGGAGAGTCGTCCACTGCAGTGACCAGAATCAGTTGATTCAAAGGAGAAATAGGAATCCCTTATTTCTTTGCAAATTCGTAATCCATAAAGTTGGCTGCTGAGCCAGAGTCTAGGAAGGCCTCAGTGGCCACTGTTTGATCTTCCCAAGATATAGTACAAGGGAGGAGCAAACGTTTATCGTCTAGAGGTAAAGACTGCGCGCCTAGGGTATTTACCTCCGACTACACCTAGGCGGCAGCGTTTCCCAACTTCTTGGGACAATTCTGCACTCTGTGACCCTCCTCTGCACAGTATAGACAGAGCTGTTCTGTTTTTCTGCGATTCTGCTCCACCCAGGACAATTTTGACCGAACAATCTGCATTGGTTCTGGTGGAGGTGAAACGGGTGGAGGAGAGGCGTAGGAAACATGCAGTATCTCACATTGTTCCTACTCCGAGTCTGTTTCTGATAACGTAGACGACGATCAACCCTGACTGCTAATGAAATGGCCTCATCAATAGACTTTGGCTCAGGATGACCCAGCATTAGCTAAATAACAATCAGGGATGTACTGAGGACACAGGAAACCACAAAATTGCAAAAATGTTTTTTCTTTTTACTTTGCAAAAACGTGCAGAACTTTGTATACAAGAATCACGTAAAAAAGTGCATATGGTTGATTGACAAAAGGCAACAACATCGATTTGTTTCGGGTTGGTAACCTTGTTTGGATGTCCGGTCTCCATGCGGCTCTTTGATTGATCTTGTGGTGGTCTGTCCTGGCTTTATGTTTGTCCAGATGAGATTCTAGCTTATATTCCAACTGTGCAGATATTCACTGTATATTTAAAGGCCTGAAGAAGGGTTACCATCCCTGATTGTTATTTAGATTTTGCTTGGTGTTTGTGGTGCACCTGCAGGGATTTATTTTTTGTTTCTCCCAAATACATTAACTACTGACCCAGCATTAGATCAGATTCCGCATCTGACAACCCTGACAAAAAACAGTCCAGAAGTGCGAATGACCCCCATCTAGCTGAAACTGCTTTTTCTGAACTCAGCTGCGTAAACTTCAACCGGATCCCTGCCCTGCCGCAAAGTCTTGAGCTTCCGCTCAGCGGTAGAGGCAATGTCCAGATCATCATAAATTATAGCCATAGCTTTAAAAAATTCCTCAACCGAAGCCAGGGCCTCATGCCCTGTCTGGAGACTATATGCCCAGGTCTGGGAATCCCCTGACAGCAGAGTCTTAATGAACGTAATTCTCTGTGCCACGGTTCCCGATGAATTAGGTTTCAACTCAAAGTACGATAACACTCGATTTCTAAAATTCTGAAAGTCAGATCTGTGACCAGAAAACTTTTCGGGCACAGCCATACGTAAGTCTGTACCTGGAGGAGATCGCACTATATTCACAGCCGTCTGTAGGACTTGTGCAGACCCAGACAAAGTGTTGATCTGGGTCTGATGACTGTCCAGCACTTGGATGAAATTTTCCACCGAGGTGGTGAGTGCATCAAGACGGCTGTTAAGTGCGTCCATTTGGTTTTGGTCTGCCATTCTGTAACGATCTGTGTCAGCACACAGAGAGAATCTGATTATTGGTGATCTGCAGTATCACCAAGAATACAGATATATACCTGATTATTGATGATCTGCAGAATCACCGATAATCCAAGTATAACTAACCTCTGGACACCTATATAGAGTGAGTGTTTGGTGCAACAGTAATGACTTTGAGTTGGACCACCCGAGGAGCAGGTGGTCTTTGGCAGTATGGGCGATACCGCCCTCTGGGAAGTGCAAAAACCTTCCAACAGCCTGGGACCTCTAAAGAGGTGGAGCCCCAGGCTGAAAGTAGGAAGGACCTGTGAGTGAGTGACACCTGAAAGGTGGATGTCACTAGCAGGTCTGGAGACTATCTCTAATGGAGAGAGATAGCTCTCAAGGTCGGGCAAGCCGGGTCGGCAACACACGGACAGACAAGGTACAGAGACAGAAGGCTGATTCGGTATCCAAAGGCAGGCAGGGTTGGCAACAGATAATCAGATATGCGTAGGTACCGAATCAGAAAGCAGAGGGATAGTCAGAAATGCAATAGGTCATAACAGATATCAAAACAATGCCTAGTCTTGGGTGTGAGGTCCGTGGTCTCAACACCCTGGAACTAGTCTGAAGTATAATATGATGGAACACAGTATCCCTAGTCTTGGGTGTGAGGTCCGTGGTCTCGACACCCTGGAACTAGTCGGAAGTATAACAGAATGATAACACAGAGTCCCTAATCTTGGGTGTGAGGTCCGTGGTCTCGACACCCAGGAACTAGTCTGAAGTATAACACAATGATAACAGAAGTAATCTGGCTCAGTGTGAATTCCCAGGTCCTCCTGGTTCTAACACACTGCAGGATCTGGTCTGAGTGCTTCCACGTAAGTGTTTGCAATGGCAGACAACCTGAGACTGACCAGCAGTAACTATATATAGAGCGGCGCTCTCCGGCGCCACCCATCAACAATCAACCAATAGCCACTTGCTCTGAGGTCAGCTGACCAACCTGGTCAGCTGATCCCTCCTTGGTTGTCATAAAGGTTCTGCCTCTCAGCGCGCACGCGCGTATTCCTCAATCTGTGTGAACGAACAGACCCAGCCACACCAGACGCACGCTGCTGCGTGCAAACCGCCGCGCTGGACGCGGAATCAGCTGCCTTGCTGTCAGTACACGCGGCGGCTTTTCCGCGTTCTATTACATCAACCTACCGAATCTTTTTTATTCCAAATCTCTCCCTGAGCCCCTTGCCCACCCTCCTTCATCACGTAGCCCTGTTCCCTAGCAGAAAAGGGCCTTGCCACTTTCTCGGGTAGAGAAAGCACCAAGCTTCTTTTCTGCGCTCTTATAGATTTATAATAGAAAAGGATTATTAAAATGTAAAACTTACACTGAAATAGCTCTTTCAGTTAATCCAGTAAGCAAATCCTTTTTACACACTTTGGGGGATATCCACAAATGGTAAAATGCTACTAGTACTTATGCTGTTTATGTAGCATGCATGTTGCTAGGGTAATGCACACTACACTACATGCATAATGTACAGTACACTGGCAACAAACACGTTACCTAGGCACATTATCTAGGCAAAGTGGGTTGCCCTAATTGCACAAACCACGCTACGTACATTGTGTAAGCACCACATTTTACCATTACTGAATATCGCCCTTTTTTTCCTTCAAGGCTTTCCTTCTAATTAGTGGGAGGAATTATATTGCAAGGGGCATATATCGGGTACAGTCAGCCCTCACTCAATCTGTGGCTTGCTAAGTAAGTGGCTCAATTTAAAGGACCTCTGTCGACAAAAATCTTAAAATTTAAAATATATGTAAACATATACAGTTAAGAAGTATGTTTCTTCCAGAGTAAAATGAGCCACATGTTGCTGTCACTTATAGTAGGTAGTAGAAATCTGAGAGAACTGACAGGTTTTGGACTAGCCTATCTCCTCATGGGAGGTTCACAGGGATTTCTTTATTTTCAAAATGCACTTAGTGAATGGCAGTTGCTCCATCCAACTGCCCAAAAAGTGTAGGGTGAGCAGGGAGGCTGGTCAGCATCTTTGTATAAATCTTTTTCAGGGAGTGTCTTTATAAAGAATAAAGGCCATGCTGAGAATTTTACTCAGGAAGAAACGTATTTCTTATTTGTATGTGTTTTAAGATTTTTGTGACAGTTCCTCTTTAAAGAATACCTGAGACGAACAGGGGGGAAATATTTATACATACCTGGGGCTTCTTCCAGCCCCCTCCAGGCTTATTGCTCCCTCGCCATCCTCCTCCGCCTCTTGGTTCTTCTGAAAGTGGCCATGGAAAGTATTACCGCACAGGCACAGAACGCTCCCGGCCACAAGAGCACGACAGGGGACTGCGCCTGTGCGTCTGGCCCAGACTGGAGGACTTTTTCAGGGCCAGTTTCAGAAGATCCAAGAGGCAGAGGACGGCGGCGTGGGAGCGATCAACCTGGACCGGGCTAAAGGAAGCCCCAGGTATGTATAATTCCCCCCCCCCCCCCCTCATCTTAGGTACACTTTAACTAGGGCAGAGACTTTATAAATAGTAATTGTAGTGAACTGTGCTCCCACTTAACCTCTTGAAGACCATGGGCTTAAACCCCCCCTAAAGACCATTAAAAAATGGGCCACTGCAGCTTTAAGGCCAAGCTGCAGAGCCGCACAGCACACAAGTGATCCCCCCGCTTTTCCACCCACCAACAGAGCTCTCTGTTGGTGGGGTCTTATCGCCCCATGTCACACGGCTGTCCCCAGTACAGCTCTGCTGCTGATCGCAGCGCTGTACAATGTAATTAGATGGCGATACTTCCGTCTAAGAGTCTCCTGAGTGGCAATCACCACTCAGGAGTCTCCTGAGTGGCAATCGCTCCGCTCCGCCCACTAACAGGAGATGCGAGCGCAGCCTGCGCACGATCTCCTGCACTGCAAGCCCCAAGGACTTTACGCCGATCGGCGTTAGGGGGTCCTGGGGCTGCCGCCGCGGCCCATCATGATGCGGTTGGCATCCAGTTAAAGAGACAATGGGCCTGATTCACAAAGCGGTGCTAACAGTTAGCACGCTGGTGAAAAGCCCTTTATCATGCCTAAACTCAGTTTAGGCATGATAAGTTTAGGTGTGATAAGTTTAGGTGTGATAAGTTTAGGCATGATAAGTTTAGGTGTGATAAGTTTAGGCATGATAAGTTTAAGCACCAACTGCGTTAGCACCGTAGTGCACAGCTGATCAAGAGTTTTGCGTTAGCAAAGTCTGGTGCACTTTGCATAGAGTTTAATGGCGCTGCTTTGCGTGCGGGACTTTGCACGCTATCTACACTTATCTAAACTTAGCATGCCTAAACTTATCACACCTAAACTTATCATGCCTAAACTTATCACGCCTAAACTGCCTTTTCACCAGCGTGGTGCAATGGTTATCATGCCTAAAGTCTCTAACTAGGTTAGCACCGCTTTGTGAATCGAGCCCTATGAAGTGGAAAAAGTATATGATATAATGATTTGTATGTGTAGTACAGCTAAGAAATAAAACAGGAGCAGAGACATGAGTCTAATATTGTTTCCAGTACAGGAAGAGGTTAAAAAAAAAACTCCAGTTGTTATCTATGCAAAAGAGCCATTGAGCTCCACAACTTTCAAAGTCGCAGAGAGCTCTGTCTTCTGAAGCTTGTTATCTCAAGTATCTTGTACTGTACATTTTTTTTCTGCAGAGAACAGTTCAAAAGTTCTAGCCTGCTCTGTAAAATCATTTAGAGTGCTGAGTAGTATATAAACTGCAAATATCGCGGCACTTTGCGAGCGCAAAAGTCCACGATCGCGCGAATTGCGGCACTCTGCGTGCGCAAAAGTCCGCAAACTGCACTTCACGTGCTAACTGTTTAGCACACCCGTGTTAAACAGTTAGCACGGCTTGTGAATCAAGCCCTTGGTGCTTAACCACAGTGATCAGCCAAACCACCAAGTATTTAGGGACACTGTAGGGGGGGTCAGGGAAAATGAGTTGAAGTTACCCGGAGCTTCTAATCGTCCCCCACAGACATGTTGTGCCTGCGCAGCCACTCCACAATGCTCCGGCCCCGCCTCTGGTTCACTTCTGGAATTTCAGACTTTAAAGTCTGAAAACCACTGCGCCTGCGTTGCCGTGTCCTCGCTCCCACTGACGTCACCAGGAGCAAACTGCGCAGGCCCAGTATGGTCTGTGCCGGCGCTGGGCGCTCCTGGTGACATCAGGGGAAGGGAGGACACGGCAACGCAGGCGCAGTGTTTTTCAGACTTTAAAGTCTGAAATTCCAGAAGCGAACCGGAGGAGGGGCCGGTGCATCGGTGAGTGGCTGCGCGGGCACAGAATGTCTGTGGGGGACTATTAGAAGCCCCGGGTAAGTTCACCTCATTTTCCCCCGACCCTCTACAGTATCCCTTTAATGTAGTAAGTCCAAAGTAGGTTAGCACACCAGTAGAATCAAAATGTTACAATGCTAGCTTCCAATTGTTTCAGGGTTTCGAGGGAACCCCTTTCTCAAAGCACAATGTAGGCAATCTGTTGGCATTGTGCTTTGAGAAAAGGAACCCCTCTGGGCCCCAAATAATTGAAAGAATTAATTAGATGCCACAAAAACATCTCAGAGTACCATTATAACAAAGTTAACTCAACTTTTCATCCTCATATGTCACTTTCCTGGATACTACAATTTATATACAAGATAGGATCTTACAAACATCCATGTACTGTAAACCAACCAACCATCCTATTTACCTTAATTGAAATCCTTTCCAACCGGAACACACAAAAAATCTATTGTTTACAGCCAGGCTCTGAGGTATAACCGCATATTTTCTAATTCACAGGAAAGAGATATACAACTTATATCACTATGTAATAAATTCATGGATCAGAGATATCATTCACAAATGATGATAATCAAATACACAGAGCAACTTAAAAGCCCAGAGAGGAACTCTTAAAATATACCCTAAAGATTGAAAACAACAATAGTCCCAGTAGTGTTCACCCACAACCTAAAATTAAAGACACTGAGGAAGATATCGAAAGCCCTACAACCAATACTTCACAAGGACAAATGCCTGAAGGAAATTTTTCCTGATTTAGCACTACTTGCTTTCAGACAACCTCCCAATTTGCGACAAATGATCACAAATGTATTGTCAACACCAGAAAATCCAGGCACATTACCATGCAATAACAAAAGGTGTGAGACCTGCCCATATATCTTGTGCACAAGCCAAATACAAATGTCACATTCACAGAAATATCATTAAATACCAGATCAATTATCCTGTGAATCATCAAATAAATGTTGTGTACGTGAAGCTCTGCATAAAATGCCCTTCTTGAGGAATCTATGTAGGAGAAACAGGACAAAACCTGCACACAAGAAATAACCATCATTGATTTAATATCATTGCGGGTATAATTGTCCCACCAGTGGTCCAACACTTCTGTGAACCAAGACACAGTATGCAAGATGTGAAAGTCCTTATTCTTAAGGGTACTTTAAAAATGAACAATCAAGAAAAAAATCTCTATACAAATTTATGAAAGTGTTGAAGACATTACCGGAAAGTTTATATTGTGGAATAGGTGTCATGACACCTTATTTTACACGATTGACAATCTTCAGGCTGCGGGACTTCATAGAAATGAGTTCACTGGTTCCAGCCTACTTACCACCTGACACCTAGAGGTGCATACACACGCACTACGGCCGCCAACTAGTGTTGGGCGAACATCTAGATGTTCGGGTTCGGGCCGAACAGGCCGAACATGGCCGCGATGTTCGGGTGTTCGACCCGAACTCCGAACATAATGGAAGTCAATGGGGACCCGAACTTTTGTGGTTTGTAAAGCCTCCTTACATGCTACATACCCCAAATTTACAGGGTATGTGCACCTTGGGAGTGGGTACAAGAAGAAAAAATTTAGCAAAAAGAGCTTATAGTTTTTGAGAAAATCGATTTTAAAGTTTCAAAGGGAAAACTGTCTTTTAAATGCGGGAAATGTCTGTTTTCTTTGCACAGGTAACATGCTTTTTGTCGGCATGCAGTCATAAATGTAATACATATAAGAGGTTCCAGGAAAAGGGACCGGTAATGCTAACCCAGCAGCAGCACACGTGATGGAACAGGAGGAGGGTGGCGCAGGAGGAGAAGGCCACGCTTTGAGACACAACAACCCAGGCCTTGCATGAGGACAAGAAGCGTGCGGATAGCATGCTTTGTACCACCATGCAGTCATAAATGTAATAAAGATAAGTGGTTCAATAAACAGGGACCACGCGGCAACGCTAACCCAGCAGCAGCACACGTGATGGAACAGGAGGAGGCGCAGGAGGAGAAGGCCACGCTTTGTGAGACACAACAACCCAGGCCTTGCATGAGGACAAAAAGCGTGCGGATAGCATGCTTTGTACCGCCATGTAGTCATAAATGTAATAAAGATAAGAGGTTCAATAAACAGGGACCACGCGGCAACGCTAACCCAGCAGCAGCAGCAGCAGCAGCACACGTGATGGAACAGGAGGAGGCGCAGGAGGAGAAGGCCACGCTTTGTGAGACACAACAACCCAGGCCTTGCATGAGGACAAAAAGCGTGCGGATAGCATGCTTTGTACCGCCATGTAGTCATAAATGTAATAAAGATAAGAGGTTCCATAAACAGGGACCGGCAACGGTAACCCAGCAGCAGCAGCAGCAGCAGCAGCACACGTGATGGAACAGGAGGAGGCGCAGGAGGAGAAGGCCACGCTTTGTGAGACACAACAACCCAGGCCTTGCATGAGGACAAAAAGCGTGCGGATAGCATGCTTTGTACCGCCATGTAGTCATAAATGTAATAAAGATAAGAGGTTCCATAAACAGGGACCGGCAACGGTAACCCAGCAGCAGCAGCAGCAGCAGCACACGTGATGGAACAGGAGGAGGCGCAGGAGGAGAAGGCCACGCTTTGTGAGACACAACAACCCAGGCCTTGCATGAGGACAAAAAGCGTGCGGATAGCATGCTTTGTACCGCCATGTAGTCATAAATGTAATAAAGATAAGAGGTTCCATAAACAGGGACCGGCAACGGTAACCCAGCAGCAGCAGCAGCAGCAGCAGCACACGTGATGGAACAGGAGGAGGCGCAGGAGGAGAAGGCCACGCTTTGTGAGACACAACAACCCAGGCCTTGCATGAGGACAAAAAGCGTGCGGATATAGCAGCAATGCTTTTTGCCGCCATGCAGTCATAAATGTAATACAGATGAGAGGTTCAATAAACAGGGACCGGAAACGCTAAACCATCCCAGATGTTCATCGGTCATGTTACTTGGTTGGGGTCCAGGAGTGTTGCGTAGTCGTTTCCAATCCAGGATTGATTCATTTTAATTTGAGTCAGACGGTCTGCATTTTCTGTGGAGAGGCGGATACGCCGATCTGTGATGATGCCTCCGGCAGCACTGAAACAGCGTTCCGACATAACGCTGGCTGCCGGGCAAGCCAGCACCTCTATTGCGTACATTGCCAGTTCGTGCCAGGTGTCTAGCTTCATGCCCGGTTTCAGGTCCAGCGGTGCCAGCCACAAATCCGTCTGTTCCTTTATTCCCCTCCAAATTTCCTCCCCTGTGTGCTGCTTATCCCCAAGGCAGATCAGCTTCAGCAACGCTTGCTGACGCATGCCAACAGCTGTGCTGCACTGCTTCCACGATCCTACTGCTGCTGGTGCTGGGTTAGCGTTTCCGGATGAGGTACAGCTTTGAGATGCGTTGGAGGAGAAGGAGTCAGAGAGGTAGGTGCTGCTGTTGTTATCCAGTGGGAGGGACGGCGGTGCAGCTGTTTGCGGCGTGGGCAACACCCGCGCCGTAGCAGGTGAGGAATCGCTGCCAGGCTCCACAAGGTTCACCCAGTGCGCGGTAAGGGAGATGTATCGACCCTGGCCGAACGCACTCGTCCAGGTGTCAGTGGTGAGGTGAACCTTGCAGGCAACGGCATTCTTCAAGCTTCGGGTTATTTAGCTGACCACGTGCTCATGCAACTCAGGCACTGCAGAGCGCGCAAAGTGGTAGCGGCTGGGAACCATGTAACGTGGGATGGCCACTGACATCATGCCCTTGAAGCTGTTTGTCTCCACCACTCGATATGGCAGCATTTCGCAGGCCAGAAGCTTGGCTATGCTGGCTGGCTGTTACTGCCACGGCCCGGGGGTCATTTGCTGGCAATTTCCTCTTGTGCTCAAACATCTCAGAGACAGACAACTCAACCGTAGCGCTGCACACCGAAGGGCTGTTGGTTGTTGTGTTTGATGAACACTGGGAGACCTCAAGAGCACTAGTCCGGAAAGTGACAGTGTCAGCATCGTCTGATGTTTGTGAATGTTGTGAACCACGCAATGGCTGGGCTACTGCTGCTGCTGAGGCGGGTCTGGTGGTGAGTCTGGTGAACCCAAGGGAGGCAGTGTTGCTGGTGGTACCCTGTCCTGCCGCGTTTGCCCACAGAGTGGGATGTTTGGATAGAATGTGGCGGCTCATGCTGGTGGTGGAGAGGTTGTTAATACTTTTCCCCCTGCTCAGGCGGGTCTTGCACACCTTGCAAATCGCCATGGTAACATCCTCAGTGCAGTCTTCAAAGAAAGCCCAGACTTTAACTGGCTGAGGACTCGGACCTCGTGCGTGATGTGCTGGTGCTGCTTAACCCACTGCTGGACGCTTGAGAGGTCATCCAAGTAATTATCTGGTCCTGTTCTTTTGGATCTGTGAGGGTTGTTGTCCTGGACAACATGGGCAGTATTGAGTGGGTTTTCTTGGGTGCTCCCCTGTGGCCTGTACGTGAACCGTCAGGGGAAACACCTCTTCCCTTGCCCCTCCCTCTTTCACCGGATTTCTTCCTCATTTCACTTATCCTTAAAGTACACGCTGACTGGCAGCAGTACAGTGGCAGTACAGAAATGCTATACAGTGGTGGGTGAGCGGTGTACCACTATTGTCAGCAGTGACACAGAGCACAATGCTATACAGTGGCGGGTGAGCGGTGTACTACTGTTCCCAGCAGACACAGAGTGGAAGTAAACACAATGCTATATAGTGTGGCTGAGCCGTGTACACAGAGTGGCATTAAACACAATGCTATATAGTCTGCTATATAGTCACCCCGAACAGGGTGATGTTCTGCAGAACCCGAACAGTGGCAAACACTGTTCGCCCAACACTACTGGGAGGGAACGCAGATTTTAGTACCTAAACACACGATACAACATGTTTTCCGGGGTCGGACTCTGAGGCACATACAGATGGTCCCGATCATCATCCTCATCATACAACTCTTCTCCTGAGTCTGACCCACCCACCACCTCTGCCACCCCAACATCCCCAGACACAGACCCCTCATCGTCCTCAACATTAACTTGGGATGCTGGCCTGAGCCAGACCTCCTCCTCCACATCAGGCCCCATCATCTCCTCAATGGCAGCCCTCATTAATCGCTCTGGCGACGGACTGATGGACACAACGTTCTCCTCCGGGGAGGGCTGCTGCTGACCACTGGCTGCTGGGGTGGATGTTATAGCTTGCGTGGGGCGTTGGCTGTTGCTGTTGTTGGGAGTGCTGCTCACAGCGGAGGTCTCTGGGGAACTCATGTTGAGCTCATATAGTGGTTGACGGTGAGTGGAGTATTACTGATCCCAGCAATATACACACTGACTGGCAGAGTACGCAATGCTATATAGTGTGGCTGAGCGGTGTACACAGAGTGGCAGTAAACACAATGCTATATAGTCTGGCTGAGCGAGCGGTGTACTACTGTTCCCAGCAGAATCAGAGTGGCAGTAAACAATGGTATATAGTCTGGCTGAGCGGTGTACACAGAGTGTCAGTAAACAATGGTATATAGTCTGGCTGAGCGAGCGGTGTACTACTGTTCCCAGCAGAATCAGAGTGGCAGTAAACAATGGTATATAGTCTGGCTGAGCGGTGTACACAGAGTGTCAGTAAACAATGGTATATAGTCTGGCTGAGCGGTGTACACACAATGCTATATAGTCTGCTATATAGTGTCAGTAAACAATGCTATATAGTGTGGCTGAACGAGCGGTGTACTACTGTTCCCAGCAGACACAGAACAGTACACAGAATGCTATATAGTGTGGCTGAACGAGCGGTGTACTACTGTTCCCAGCAGACACAGAACAGTACACAGAATGCTATATAGTGTGGCTGAACGAGCGGTGTACCACTGTTCCCAGCAGACACAGAACAGTACACAGAATGCTATATAGTGTGGCTGAACGAGCGGTGTACTACTGTTCCCAGCAGACACAGAACAGTACACAGAATGCTATATAGTGTGGCTGAACGAGCGGTGTACTACTGTTCCCAGCAGACACAGAACAGTACACAGAATGCTATATAGTGTGGCTGAACGAGCGGTGTACTACTGTTCCCAGCAGACACAGAACAGTACACAGAATGCTATATAGTGTGGCTGAACGAGCGGTGTACCACTGTTCCCAGCAGACACAGAACAGTACACAGAATGCTATATAGTGTGGCTGAACGAGCGGTGTACTACTGTTCCCAGCAGACACAGAACAGTACACAGAATGCTATATAGTGTGGCTGAACGAGCGGTGTACTACTGTTCCCAGCAGACACAGAACAGTACACAGAATGCTATATAGTGTGGCTGAACGAGCGGTGTACTACTGTTCCCAGCAGACACAGAACAGTACACAGAATGCTATATAGTGTGGCTGAACGAGCGGTGTACCACTGTTCCCAGCAGACACAGAACAGTACACAGAATGCTATATAGTGTGGCTGAACGAGCGGTGTACTACTGTTCCCAGCAGTGACACACAATGACTGGGGGGGACCCTGGCTAGCGTGGCTGGAGCGCGAACTACCCTGCCTGCCTACCCAAAGCTAAACCCACAGACAAATGGCGGAGATATGACGTGGTTCGGGTATTTATTTACCCGAACCACGTGACAGTTCGGCCAATCAGAGCGCGTTCGGGTCCGAACCACGTGACCCGTTCGGCCAATCACAGCGCTAGCCGAACGTTCGGGGAACGTTCGGCCATGCGCTCTTAGTTCGGCCATATGGCCGAACGGTTTGGCCGAGCACCGTCAGGTGTTCGGCCGAACTCGAACATCACCCGAACAGGGTGATGTTCTGCAGAACCCGAACAGTGGCGAACACTGTTCGCCCAACACTACCGCCAACGACGCGTCCGTCAGACCCTTCCGCCGGACGGACTTTCAGGCGACAGTAGCGCATGTGTATGCGCTGTCGGCAGACTGATAAGACTGTTTCTGAACGATCCGCAGAGCGGACTGTTAAATAGTAACTAGTAAAAAGGTCATCTTTGTGTTTACTATTTACCTGCAGAGCCGGGCCGAGGCATAGGCTGGAGAGGCTCCAGCCTCAGGGCGCAGTGTAAGAGGGGGCGCACAATTCATTCAGCTGTCATTCCTAATTGTGTATGAAGCAGAAAGAAATAAGAAAAGGGGATACATAGCAGTGACTGCAAGCCAAATAACTAGATGTTAAGGTGTTGGGGGGGTTGGGGGCCTTGGGGCGCCTCTTAGTCTAATAGGAATCAGTGAGTGACAGCTGGGGTGGGAGGGATGGAGGGGCGCAGTTTGGTGTCTCAGCCTTGGGTGCTGGAGGACCTTGTACCTACTCTGTTTACCTGCATACAGTGTTTTACTTCATCTGGAAATATCAGAATCAAGTACAACGTGAATTGCAGCCGGAATTGGTTTTGGCACAACAGGGTCGGTGGTGGTACATACGGGCGTAGATACATACAGCATATACAGGTATATACAGTAGATACATACGGTAAGAACAGTGCAACAAAGGCATAGAAATAAAGCATGGATAGAAGTATACATAAAAGATGAACCCTGGAGAAGGGCCAGGGGGGTAATCTGCTGCCATCCATGGCACTCAAAACGCTTTGCAGCGATACTTTGAATTAGATGCCCCCAAGTCTAACCCTAGGAAAGAGACAAAGAGAGGAGAGGAAGGGAGAGAGAGAGAGAAAGTGAAGAAGGGCAGTGATAGATTCTCCTAGGATTGCAGCGTATCCTGATCGGTTAGTGTCTGTTTATGTCTCGCTGGCTGGCTTTGTCTGAATTGTGCATGCTGCAGAGCCTGGTACTCGAAGTTAGGGAATGTGCTGAGCATCGTGAGGTCAATGCATGGCTCCTGCGATGCAATTTCCGTAACTTCCATGCAGGGCTGGGGCTGCATAAGACCTACAGACAGTGAAAGTCCTGTGCTGGATCTGTAGTTTGGTGGAGTGCTGCTTGGTGGAGAGCAGTGAGGCAGATGGTGGCAGCTGGCTCCTCTGCATAGGTGGCCTAGCCCAGAGGAAGATGGTAGTTCTAGGCAGAAGGCTCCAAGATGGTTAGCTGGGGGAGTATGCAGGCAGCTGCAGCCGCATCTGATAGCCTGTGAGTGTGCAGGCAGCCCCTGCAGCCTCTAACCTTCTGTGGCGGTGGAGCGCCTCTGTGCCTTTAATTGCGGCGCCCTCTGATTCCCTTGGCGGCGGCGTTGTAGCTGCCAACGCGGTGCATCTGCACGGATGCAGGAGCCAGGATGATCTTTAAAGCACGGACATATCTCAGCAGTGAGCGGTGGAAGAGCAGTGTGCATGCCAGGTGGGTCAGCACTATTTAGATGCGCCTGCATCTCAGCGTCCTTCGGTCTCGCTGGCAGCGGTAGCACGTGGAGCAGAGGAGCAGCATGGATGCTGGGGCCAGGCGAGCTCAGCCCTCCTGTACCTGTCCAGGGCTGTGTGGTGTCCACAGGCAGCAGGCAACGATGGTGGTGGAGAGTAAGAGCGGCATCTGCAGCAGCTGGGGCCAGCGACCACTTGGGCGATCAGCTGGAGCTGGCCACGCGGTGAGCTGAGCCACAGAGCGGGTGGTGGGGCACTGTAGCCAGGGCCTGGGGAGAGTTTCCCATCTGCCCGATGGAGTGTCAGAGCTGGAGGGGGATGACCAAGGCTGTTTCTAGGCATTGGTCCCAGGGAACAGAAAGACAAAAAAAAGAGATGAGAGCCGGAGCCCTTTGCGCAATGGCTAAAATATATGCCTGAAGAAGGGGACTAGATCCCTGAAAGCTTGCATAATTTAACTTCATCAGTTGGCTATTAAAAACTCTAAAGCTTCATATATTTCTCCTCAGAAGGTCTGAAGGTCAGATTATGGTCTCCATATTGAACAAGGCAGGGTATAGTAGATATTGTCCAATGTACACATACCTAGAGCAGACTTTCAAGGGTGTGTATCCTTTTTCTCAATGTGTGTGGGCTGCTGATGAATTAGATGCCATGTTCAAGGAGCTAAATGAACAACGCACAACACTGAGATTCATTATCAATATGGAGAAGAGCCTGAAGCTCACTAAAAAGTCACTGGTGGGAATCAGTGAAGTGGAGAGCAAAGTGCATTGGAGGCAGGATAGAGAGGTTGGTAGCTGGGTCACAATTAAAAGAAAAGGGTAGAGGGAAAAGTGTAAGAACGGCTAGCACCCCCAAATTTGCATGTTTGGATCGGATGTTGTTTGTGATGTGGATTCTGGGCTAGCAACCAGGGTAGTGACTGCTCTAATGAGAAAAGTAATAGCAGAGCAGCCAAGGGCATAGATAAAGAACTGGCTAAGGGACAGAATGCCCAGGGTGGTAGTGCACAAAATCGGAAACGGTTAGCAATGGAGTCATGTGAGGGTCAGTACTGGGTTCAGTCACTGCAACCTATTTATTAATGACCTAGTGGATGGAACATAAAGTATTATTGCCATATTTGCAAACAATACAAACTTGTGCAGTATTATCCATACTCCACATGATAGTGACACACTACAAGGACATTGACAGCATGGCTGCATGAGTAAGCATATGGCTGATTACATTTTGAGTTGATAAATATGAGATCATGCATCTTGGACAAGCCAATGGCAAAGCAATCCATACACTCAATAGCATGTGGCTGGGTACTTTAGACTTGGAGAAAGACTTGGAAATCCTGGTTGATAATAACTTGAGAGACCAAATTCAATGCCATGCAGCAGCAGCTAAAGCAAATAAAATTCCCTGTGTATTAAATCACTTGTGAGGACACATATAGAGTAGTAGATACAGTTTTGGGCAGAACACTATAGGAAGGACTTTTTACATTAGGTACAAAGACGTGCAACAAAATTAATCAAAGGGATGAAGAATAATGTTATTAGGCTACTCAATCCCACAAGCTTTACTTTTAAAAGTGAACCAAATTATTGCAAGGTTAGTGACATGTATGGGGGATTTTCCAGGAGCCCAATGTTTCTCTCTAATGTAAAGCTCTGCTTGCTGCTTTATAAACAAATTATCTCCGTTCATGTCAAATATCCAGTCAGGTGCACAGGAATTTAGAAAAACTGGAAAGTCTCTGCACCTGCATGACTATTTGAAGTAAAAGCTCTCTTTGCTGTATTTCTCAGCTGCACTTTTCAATCACACATTGTGACAGGCAGACAGCATTCTTGTCTATAGTTCAGTCCTCATTGTACCTTATTCCTTTCTACGCCTAATACCACATTATACTAAACTACCCTCTGTAGTGCATGCAGTTACAGCTTGAGTCCTTTTTTGCCTCATAAATTAGGTCACACTTCATACCTTATTTTATCCTGTGCTTCATACCTTATATCTTCTTCCTGTTGCACAATAGCTGAGTCAACCCTGTACCTCATACCTCATAACAGCTCAGCTGACATTGTGGGCCATATTTACAACATTTTGGCAAAGGTTTCTGAGCGCCAGTAGAAGTTACCATACAATCTTTTGTGAATATCTGGTATAGCAGGTGTTGGTGCATGTAACAATGGCAATCTCATGTGAACAGGTGTGTAGGAAACACAAACTAAAGAGCACCCATAGTGGTTGCCATGGGGCCAGCAGAAGGCAAAGGAAAGGGGGGGGGGAGGGGGGAGGTAGGAGGAGAGAACCTCATCATCCAGTGCTACCTAAAGAGCCCTTGCTAACCTTTCCTTGTGATAAATGCAACCCCAGGACTCCTCAGTGACGGTTTCAAACCTCTCCACTCATGAAAAGTGAAACAAATGCACTTTTACTGAGAATAATTACTCAAGAATTTTCTTTTGATTTTCTTATGGTCACAGGATCAGCATCAGGACATGCCAATAAATGTGCACTTATGCAGAAGAATTGAACAGATGAGGTCAGTAGTGAAGAGAAGAAGAAAGTCCAGACAGCCCATGCAGATAGTTATATTGCACCACACTGCATGGAGGGAGGCTAGAATGCACACTTGACATAAGGACAGTAGGGAAGCACTTGTTATACGCTAGCCATGAGGGGCTATACTTGTTGCCATGTGGTGACCAAGAGGCTACATATGTTGTATGGGGGCATAAGCTGAAATGTAGCAAACGGGGATTCATTCAAAGATTTAAGCCCCATTAAAGTAGACCCAAATTAAAAATACAAGATTTCAGAAATAAAATCTATTTTCTAAATTATAATAATAAATAGCAGCCTTTTTGTCAGCTGCATGATGACAAATAGTATTTTTTTTTACATTTATTGGAGGAACCCCTCCAGTCCTTTCAAATTGCCGGGAATAAATCCAGCAAACTGGTGGAGTAGATGGTGTCCGGCAATGGAGGAATTGCTAATGGCTGCCCCCAGTATAACCTTAGTTATGAAAAGAGAAGGGTGAAAAGCATGCACTGAAATGCTCATAGGATTGAAGGAGTGTTTATTTATCTTTGTATGTGTCAGAGTGGTACAACTAAATATTTTTAATAAAAAAAAATGTTTGGTTTGGGTCCGCTTTAAGTGTAGTTATGTAATTTTATAATTCTTTTTTTTTCTTTTGGGTCATACCAAGACCTCCTCTGCTTGCTTGGCTTAACAAGGGCGAAAAGGGATAATTTGCATATTTAGTGGTAGTGCATTGTGGGTAACCACAAATGTTCATTTATAACTGAATTATTGCAAATTTCCTTCTGTTTTAAGAAGGCAAATACACCAAACTTTGCTTTTTTAGTAGAAGGGCTTTTTGGTTCCTTTTATCCCCCTATACATTCCTAGTAGTTTGGGTCACTCTAAGCTGCTTGGTTACTCCATCATAAAAAAGTTAATGGAAAAATGTAATTTTTAAATATGCAAAAACTTAATTGAATGTAAGAAACAGAAATAGTTCAAATAGTAAATTTGTTTCCTTTTATCTTTTGCCTGCCTTATGAAGAAATTTGTAACCCAGTGGTCGCAGGAGAGAAGAGGAATTGTCTACATATCAAGGGCATCTGCTTAGTTTCCAAGCAAGTGAATGCATTTGTAGAATTCAGCACTGCCAAACAGCTAACAAGACCTTAAATCCTATGTGACTTCTTTATATGATTGTATAATTGTTCCCAGAAATAAGGACCATAAAACCCTATGTCATGTTCAACCATAATTAGGAGGAAGGAGAAACGAGTTGTAAAAATGACAAACATAATCCAAAATTATCCGCTGTGACATTTATTTTTAAACAATAAAAATGCAAAGTGATAAAACATATTCCTCACTTCCTTTTGTTGTTTTTTTTTTCTCACCATCCTATAATCTGACCACAGCATTTATTGGCCTCTCTGGCAGCAAAGGAGCATTTTTAGGCTTCAATGTCAAAACACATTTCAGGATTTTATATTATATTTTTAGTGCAAACCTTTCATCAGATTTCTGTTTAGTTCTGTATTGTAGTGTGGCTGTCATAGAAACATTGAAAATAAATTTGTGTAGACTCTTTGTGCTGCGGAACCAGGTTATGTCTGTTATTGAGAGAGAGCTTTAATTATTTTTCAGGTACACAACCTGCAGTAAGGGGCCAATTAGTGTTTTCCCGCACGCACGGATCTGTATTTGCGATTTTCAGCAGAACATTAATGTGCGCTTTTTTCGTTTGCATGCAATTTTCCCGTGTTTACCTATGAAGGTAATTTACATAAAAAATAGTTAAAAAAAACTGCATGTGATTTTTCATGCAAAATGTGTTTGCTGCTTCCCCATTTATTTGCTTTGAGGCTAGGTTCACAGTGGTGAGTTGCTTAATGCACGCGTTATAATGTGTCTAGGGATGAGCGTAATGACCTAATTACGAATTTCCGAAATTTCGCGAAATTACTACAATTACGATTTTAGCAGTAATCGAAATTTCGTAATTTTCGCAAATTACGCAAATTTTCGTAATTACGAAATTTAGTATTTTAAAGTTTGCAAAGGTTTCTATCCCTCTAGATGCCTTCGTAATCGAAATTTCACTCCCGTAATGACGAATTTCGTGTCTCCAACCGAAATTTTACTGTTTCAGGTTTGTAAGGGTTTCTATCCCTCTAGATGCCTAAAATGAATAGCACAGCCAGCCAGCCAGCCTCCTCCTCCTCCTCCTCCTCCCTCTCTCTCTCCCTCTCTCCCTCTCTCCCTCTCTCTCTCTAGTACTGTAGTATCTGTAGATCTGTAGTACTTCAAAACCATACTCACATTCATGACATGTCCAGGGATCAAACCCAGGCCAACCACATGGAAGACAGCTATGCTCACCACCATACCACCAAACACACACTAAATAGACTGCTAACCTAAATCTTACTTGTAGACAGTCATATGAGACACATGCTGGGTGCAGGGCTTTGTGATTGGACCATGCGATAGAGTGAGGTGCAAAAATGAAATCATGCCTAGCAGAGGATGGTTTCACAGTGCTAAATGCTAGGCTGGCTGTGGTGCAATTGGTTAGTGTGTCTGGCTGGTAACAGCAAGGTTACAGGTTCAATTCCATCCAGGCATGTCTTTTCCTTTTGCGTTCAACAGTTGTCCAAACAGAGCCAACAGAGCCCCAGATAGCCATGTAGAGTTAGGTCACAGCTAGCCTGGCTGTGGTGCAATTGGTTAGTGCGTCTGGCTAGTAACAGCAAGGTTACAGGTTCGATTCCATCCAGGCATGTCTTTTCCTTTTGCGTTCAACAGTTGTCCAAACAGAGTCAACAGAGCCCCAGATAGCCATGTAGAGTTAGGTCACTGCTAGCCTGGCTGTGGTGCAATTGGTTAGTGCGTCTGGCTGGTAACAGCAAGGTTACAGGTTCGATTCCATCCAGGCATGTCTTTTCCTTTTGCGTTCAACAGTTGTCCAAACAGAGCCAACAGAGCCCCAGATAGCCATGTAGAGTTAGGTCACAGCTAGCCTGGCTGTGGTGCAATTGGTTAGTGCGTCTGGCTGGTAACAGCAAGGTTACAGGTTCGATTCCATCCAGGCATGTCTTTTCCTTTTGCGTTCAACAGTTGTCCAAACAGAGCCAACAGAGCCCCAGATAGCCATGTAGAGTTAGGTCACAGCTAGCCTGGCTGTGGTGCAATTGGTTAGTGTGTCTGGCTGGTAACAGCAAGGTTTGATTCCATCCAGGCATGTCTTTTCCTTTTGCGTGCGCGCGCTGCGCCATTGAACCCCATGGGGTATTTTGCGTGCGTAAAACTTTACGCATGCAAAAATTTGTGCTCGGTGTTTGGACAACTGTTGAACTCAAAAGGAAAAGACATGCCTGGATGGAATCGAACCTGTAACCTTGCTAGGAGGAGGAGGAGGAGGAGGAGGAGGAGGAGGGGGGCTGGCTGTGCTATTCATTTTAGGCATCTAGAGGGATAGAAACCCTTACAAACCTGAAACAGTAAAATTTCGGTTGGAGACACGAAATTCGTCATTACGGGAGTGAAATTTCGATTACGAAATTGTAAATTACGATTTGAAAATTAATTACGAAATTACGAATTTGGGTCGTAATGTTAAATTTCGCATTCGTAATAAAAGCAGTTCGAAATTTCGAAAATTTCGGCTCATCTCTAAATGTGTCATATAATGAGTGTGAACTGCAATGGAGACTGGACATAGACTGTAATACAAAGGGCTTGATTCACAAAGCGTTGCTCACAGTTAGTACGCTGGTGAAAAGCCCTTTATCATGCCCAAACTCAGTTTAGGCGTGATAAATTTAGGTGTGATAAGTTTAGGCGTGATAAGTTTAAGTGTGATAAATTTAGGTGTGATAAGTTTAGGTGTGATAACTATAGCACCAACTGGGTTAGCACCGCAGTGCACAGCTGATCAAAAGTTTTGCGCTAGCAAAGTCTGGTGCACTTCGCATAGAGTTAATGGCGCTGCTTTGCGTGCGGGACTTTGAGCGCAATCTAAACTTATCTAAACTTATCGGGCCTGATTCACAAAGCGGTGCTAACAGTTAGCACCCTGGTGAAAAGCCCTTTATCATGCCTAAACTCAGTTTAGGCATGATAAGTTTAGGTGTGATAAGTTTAGGTGTGATAAGTTTAGGCATGATAAGTTTAGGTGTGATAAGTTTAGGCATGATAAGTTTAAGCGCCAACTGCGTTAGCACCGCAGTGCACAGCTGATCAAAAGTTTTACGCTAGCAAAGACTGGTGCACTTTGTATAAAGTTTAATGGCACTGCTTTGTGTGCGGGACTTTGCAAGCGATCTAAACTTATCTAAACTTAGCATGCCTAAACTTATCACACCTAAACTTATCACACCTAAACTTATCACGCCTAAACTGGCTTTTCACCAGCATGGTGCAATGGTTATCATGCCTAAAGTCTTTTAGGCATGCTAACTGGGTTAGCACCGCTTTGTGAATCGAGCCCATCATGCCTAAACTTATCATGCCTAAACTTATCACACCTAGGGCTCGATTCACAAAGCGGTGCTAACCCAGTTAGAGACTTTAGGCATGATAACCATTGCACCATGCTGGTGAAAAGCCAGTTTAGGCGTGATAAGTTTAGGTGTGATAAGTTTAGGTGTGATAAGTTTAGGCATGCTAAGTTTGGATAAGTGTAGATAGCGTGCAAAGTCCCGCACGCAAAGCAGCGCCATTAAACTATATGCGAAGTGCACCAGACTTTGCTAGCGCAAAACTTTTGATCAGCTGTGCATTGCGGTGCTAACACAGTTGGTGCTTAAACTTATCATGCCTAAACTTATCACACCTAAACTTATCATGCCTAAACTTATCACACCTAAACTTATCACACCTAAACTTATCATGCCTAAACTGAGTTTAGGAGTGATAAAGGGCTTTTCACCAGGGTGCTAACTGTTAGCACCGCTTTGTGAATCAGGCCCCTAGACTTATCACGCCTCAACTGGCTTTTCACCAGCGTGGTGCAATGGTTATTACACCTAAAGTCTCTAACTGGGTTAGCACCGCTTTGTGAATCGAGCCCCTAAAGTCTCTAACTGGGTTAGCACCTCTTTGTGAATCGAGCCCAAAGCCTGCATGCAGCGAGTTAGAATAGCATGAACAGTTACAATGCAGTTCTGTGAACAGCTCCATAGAGTTGTGTGGGCAGTGAGATGATGACATGCAGAATTATTCTGAAACACAACTGACCACTGTGAACAGGGCCCAACAGAAAAAAACAGACCTGTCATCCAAATTTGTAATTGCTAGGAAAAAAAAATATCACAAAATGCAAATCGCATACAGCTGCTCTATGCTATGCAGTACTTTCAATTTAAGACATTCTTTTGGATCATCATAAAGAATCCCGGTGGTTCTCCATAGGATGACCAATGACTACAGTCTATGTACAAGGAAAAATGACCAATGACTACTTCTACACGAATTTTATCAAATTTTTCAGATTCCACATTTCCATCTTTCTGTGCATTAGCGAGTAACGAAGGAAGACCATACTATCACAGGACATTAATTAGAGGAGGGTGCCTCCAATTTTACTTCCTGCTCTGTGCAGACTAATCAAAAAACAAAAACCGAACAGCATTGCAAACTTTGAAAAATTCTATCTACAAAACAAATAGCTACATTTTCTAGGAATATTTTTCAGATTTTTTTTAGAAGCATCAGAAAACAATAACTTGCAGCATAATGTATTTTTTTTTCTAGCAATACTAAACTGTAAATGATATACGTAGCAATTACATCAATTGTTTTATTTTAAACAAACGTGAAATATTCTTTTCAGAATATTGCTTTTAAGATTTGCTTTTATTTTTTTAATCTAAAATGTAATTAACGCTGTAAAATGACAGAGCGTCTGACTTCTAAGCATTCAGAAACATTATAAATAAAAGGATTGTTAGAATAACTGTTCAAAATGTTTAAACATGAAAACAGAAAATGTGCATTGTAAACGTCCCATTCATTGTGATTTCCAACACACAGGCGCACTGTACTGCTATTTATATAGAGCTTTTGTAGGTAAGCATGTGACTGAATAAATGACACAGTGGGGAACCTTCAAGTCGAAGAAAGGGAAAAATTGTTTGGAACAATTTGCATTAGTTCAAGGGTAACCTTGAGAACTTTACAGATGGTTTATTGCCATTCTTGTGCTGGTTAAGCTGTCTTTCATGTCAAAAGTCTTTTCCTGCTTTCTGATCAACAGGAAGAATTGTGGCTGCCATGCTGTTCACCTAAGCTCCTGCAGGGGCTCCGTTCCTTTGATCACTGATATCGTTTGCAATCGAGTTAAAATAGGGGGCTGCTGTGATAAGCCGAGACTCTGACAGCGAACAAGAATTTTCCCTTTCCATTTAAACAACTTCTTTTCTTTTCAGGTCTTGGGAACAGTTAATCTCAGCACAGAGGGACCAGTGTTTAGGGCTGATGTAAGGATGGGGGTGTCTGGTTTTTTTTTCTTCCTCTCCATCAGAGTAAGATATTAACAATCTAAAACTCAGCTTATGTGTGAGCAATTAAGCATGACTTGAATTAGCACTGCAGAATATCCAATATACTTTATGAGCCTTTTAATGTGTCATTCTTCTCATAATATGACAGCCACAAATTCATAGGAAAAGGGTTCGGTATGAGGGGTAGAAGTAGGACATGCGGCAGTAAGTATTTCAATCCAGAGAGGGTGTCAGTTGTTTTAGGAATATGAAGTTTAGTTACAACAGTAGATTAAGATTTGCTTAAGATCTTTCAGCCTTTACTTCCCAAATCTCCTACTTGACTTCATTATACTATTTTTTATCCTTATCATTTATTTGTAAATACCCAACATATTAAGCAATGTGGTAATCAGTTACAGAGGCATAACATAGGAGGAGAAAATAAGAGTGCCCTGTATGATCATATTGCTTCTATGATCTTTTACTCTTTATTTGAATAATGCCATATTTTTGCATTCATTTACTCTGCCCCCAGACTGTGGACGTGGTTGGGGCTGGGTCCTTGGCACATCCCGCTCTTCTTTGGTGGTGTCTTGGGCCTCTCCCCCTTTCCCCGTATGCTCCCCATTTGTTACTGCTGACTTGATGCAGTTTTGTCTTATTGGCATGCCGCCTCTGGCCGCACCCCCCTTCCTGGGCAAATGGCCCTTATGATGGTTGCTGCTCCTGTTGTATTACCAGCCTTAGTGTTCCTGCTATTGCTGGGCAGCCCGTTGCCACCCCCCTCCACTCCAGTATGCTATGATGTGGCTCGAGGCCCTGGTGGGGTAATGCATGGGGGCAAGGGGGGCATGGTGGCGGTGCGCATCCATTTGAGCGGCCACATTTAAGGTGCAGAATGAGAGGTGATCGGCAGCACTTCCCTGACAATACCAGTTTCTTCACCAGCGAAACCGGTTGACTTTCATTGCGTCCCTTGACAAATGGAGATGTGTCTACGATTTTGGTTACTTCGATTTTGAATATGATACTGTTACTCAAGTGGATAATTATTCAAACTGTGTTATACCACTAGCTGGCTTCATGTATGCCTAACCACATGCTGATTCTAATGCTTTGCATAGCTGTGCCCTTCATGGAACTTTTGAACAGCTTTAATCTAACATCTAAAATACAGTATGCTTTGCCTGCTGTGTCTGCCTTGGAGTTATTTTAAACAAAATAGTGTTTATTAAAGTTTCAATCAAGGCAAATAAAGAAGGATATATGAGATTACTAGTGTATGTACAGCATATACAGTAAGGTGCGGTAGCTTACACATTCTCATACATGTTATCATTGCACAAGTACACATCAAGTAAATGACAAATGAATATAGTTTGGCCTATACAGTGGTATGTATAGGCATTTCAAACTGTGCTGGGAAGAGGGGGAGGGGGGAAAATCAAAGTTATAGAGGGCGAACATTATATGTTTGCAGGTTTGTTTAATGTGACCCACATTCAGCAACCACCAAAATGGGGCGGTCACTCCAGTAGGTCCCAGCATACACCTGCAGGGAAGAATCATTGAGTTACATATAGTATATGAACTACTGAATAATGAAAGATGTTCTTTCCATCTGTCCCAGATGAGATGGAATATCTTTAGTGTAGCTCGGTGTGAGTATACCAGTTTTTAGTATGGCAGGGAGTCATTTACACGTTTGATCCAGCTATCAAATTAGGGCGACGTGGGTGGAAGCCGTCTGCACGCCACCTCTAGCCTGAACAACACCTCTGTTAGGAGCGTTTTAAGAAAGTGTTCCATACCTTCATCCTGTATCACACCTAGGAGGTACAATATTGGGTCTATATTCATGGGGCAGCACATCTTATCATGTAAGAATTTGATAATCTGTGTCCAGTATGAAACCACCGCTGGGCATTGCTGTATAAGATGGAAAAATGAGGGAGAGGGGAGTTGGCATTTAGGACAACAGTCAACTGCTGAGGGTTTGTACTTAGCTAATCTGCTAGGGGTTAGATATGCTTGGTGTATTATATAGCGTTGGATGGTTCTTTCCCGGATACATGGGGACACTTTTTTTTATCAACAAGTAATGCGTCTTCCCAGTCCTCATCTGTGATGTCTAAGCCATCAGCCTCCGACTTGATGCAGGAGGTAGTTGCACGCTCAAGCGCCCCATAGTCTATTAAGGTTTTGTACCATTCGTCTATCATGTGTCTAGTTTGACCTTCTCGCAGCATTTCAATTATGGGAGAGTTGTAGATATGGATAGGAGTTAGGAGGAATTATTTTAAGAAGGCATGTCTTACAGTGGCTTGCAAAAGTATTCGGCCCCCTTAAAGTTTTCCACATTTTTTCACATTACTGCCACAAAAATGAATCAATTTTATTGGAATTCCACGTGAAAGACCAATACAAAGTGGTGTACACGTGAGAAGTGGAATGAAAATCATACATGATTCCAAACATGTTTTACAAATCAATAACTGCGAAGTGGAATGTGCGTAATTTTTCGTCCCCCTTTGGTCTGAGTGCAGTCAGTTGCCCATAGACATTGCCTGATGAGTGCTAATGACTAAATATAGTGCACCTGTGTGTAATCTAATGTCAGTACAAATACAGCTGCTCTGTGACGGCCTCAGAGGTTGTCTAAGAGAATCTTGGGCACAACAACACCATGAATTCCAAAGAACACACCAGGCAGGTTAGGGATAAAGTTATTGAGACATTTACAACAACAACAACAAATAACATTTGTAAAGCGCTTTTCTACCGTGGGACTCAAAGCGCATAAGCATGGCTCAGACCATCGTGGTACAGAGGAAGACATTTTATAAATCTGGAAATGCCAGGCTAAACAGGTGGCTTTTCAGTCTGGATTTGAATAGCTCCAGGGATGGTGCTGTCTTTACTGGGTGTGGTAGGGAGTTCCAGAGAGTAGGGGCAGCATGGCAGAAGGCTCTATCTCCAGATTTTTTGAGGTGCACTCTGGGAGTGACCAAGTTTACAGAACTTGCTGATCTGAGGTTGTGAGAGGTGTGGTGCAGCTTCAGCAAGTCCTTCATGTATCCAGGGCCTAGACTGTGCAGGGATTTGAATGTCAGCAGTCCAATCTTGAAGAGTATTCTCCATTCTACTGGTAGCCAGTGCAGTGAGCGAAGGAACGGTGTAATATGACAGTGGCAAGGCTGGTTTGTTAGCAATCTGGCAGCAGAATTCTGCACTAATTGCAGGTGACGCAGGTCCTTTTTGGGGAGGCCAACATAAAGGGCATTGCAGTAGTCCAGACGTGATGTGATGAAGGCGTGGACTAGGGTTGGAAGATCCTCTGGGGGAATCAGATGTTTAATCTTTGCAATGTTCTTCAAATGAAAGAAGGAGGATTTAACTACCGATGAAATTTGGTTTCTGAAACTCAATTCCCCATCGATTAGTACGCCAAGGCTGCGCACAAAGTTGGAGCTGTTTATGTCTGAATTCCCAATCCTGATTGGTGTTGCTTTAGGATAGAGCTGTTTTGATGGCGGGCACTGGCTTTGGACAAACAGGACCTCAGTTTTGTCAGCATTCAGTTTCAACCAGTTATCATTCATCCATGCCTGTAGCTCAGCTAAGCAAGAGTTTATTTTTGGGGTAGGGTCTGTTCCACCAGGTTTGAAGGACAGGTATAGCTGTGTGTCATCGGCGTAGCAGTGGTACGTCAGGCCATTTAAAGCAGGCTTAGGCTACAAAAAGATTTCCAAAGCCTTGAACATCCCACGGAGCACTGTTCAAGCGATCATTCAGAAATGGAAGGAGTATGGCACAACTATAAACCTACCAAGACAAGGCCGTCCACCTAAACTCACAGGCCGAACAAGGAGAGCGCTAATCAGAAATGCAGTCAAGAGGCCCATGGTGACTCTGAACGAGCTGCAGAGATCTACAGCTCAGGTGGGGGAATCTGTCCATAGGACAACTATTAGTCGTGCACTGCACAATGTTGGCTCTTATGGAAGAGTGACAAGAAGAAAGCCATTGTTAACAGAAAAGCATAAGAAGTCCCGTTTGCAGTTTGCCACAAGCCATGTGTGGGATACAGCAAACATGTGGAAGAAGGTGCTCTGGTCGGATGAGACCAAAATTGAACTTTTTGGCCAAAATGCAAAACGCTATGTGTGGCAGAAAACTAACACTGCACATCACTCAGAACACACCATCCCAACTGTCAAATATGGTGGTGGCAGCATCAGGCTCTGGGGGTGCTTCTCTTCAGCAGGGACAGGGAAGCTGGTCAGCGTTGATGGGAAGATGGATGGAGCCAAATACAGGGCAATCTTGGAAGAAAACCTCTTGGAGTCTGCAAAAGACTTGAGACTGGGGTGGAGGTTCACCTTCCAGCAGGACAACAACCCTAAACATAAAGCCAGGGCAACAATGGAATGGTTTAAAACAAAACATATCCATGTGTTAGAATGGACCAGTCAAAGTCCAGATCTAAATCCAATCGAGAATCTGTGGCAAGATCTGAAAACTGCTGTTCACAAACGCTGTCCATCTAATCTGACTGAGCTGGAGCTGTTTTGCAAAGAAGAATGGGCAAGGAATCAGTCTCTAGATAAGCAAAGCTGGTAGAGACATAACCTAAAAGACTGGCAGCTGTAATTGCAGCATAAGTTGGTTCTACAAAGTATTGACTCAGGGGGCTAAATAATTACGCATACCCCACTTTGCAGTTATTGATTTGTAAAAAATGTTTGGAATCATGTATGATTTTCGTTCCACTTCTCACGTGTACACCACTTTGTATTGGTCTTTCACGTGGAATTACAATAAAATTGAATTATGTTTGTGGCAGTAATGTGACAAAATGTGGAAAACTTCAAGGGGGCCGAATACTTTTGCAAGCCACTGTATCTGCCAGTACCTAAATTCTTGATTGGGCTGTATTTGGTGCTTGTTTGATAGATGTTGGAAAGTTACAAATTGGCCACTTCTAACTACCCCTTTGTTGACCCAGAACTGTGTGTCAGGGATGGACCTGAATTCAGGGAGGTGTGGGTTATTTCAGATGGGCATTTGAGCTTCATAGCCCTTGTCTGTCACTGTACATTTTATTATCACACATTTAATTATACCACCCCACACCTGGACAGCCTGTTTTAAAATGGTTATTTCGTGTCTTGTCTGATAGGATTGAACGTCTTAAAACATCCAGGGCTACCGATATGATATTGGGGTTTTGCTGATAGCCAAGAGTCTCCACATTCGTGGATGCAGGTACTGTAAACCAAGCTACTATATGTCAAAGTTGTGCTGCCATATAGTATTTGTGGAATACTGGCATCGCGATGCCTCCTATATCGGCTGAATTTTGCAAGAGTGAGCACCTCAACTTAGCTCTGCCTTTCCCCCACACAAAGCTCAGCAGCGCCGACTTTAGTTTCTTGAAAAACGAGTTAGGGATGTATATGGGTGAATGGTGTATCGTGTATGGTACTTTAGGCAACAGGACCATTTTGATTAGGTTGTTCCTGCCCATCACAGATGTGATCGTTTGGACCATGCCTTGCACCTAGTATTAACTAAAGGTAGGAGGCCATAGACCTTGCCTGGGAATTTTGAATAGCCAACACCCTGCTATTTGCTTCACTGCACATTCTTTACATACTGTTTGCCTGCACTAACGTGCTCTTCAATGGAACTGTGTATACCAAATCCCATTTTGGAAATCAAACAAACAAACAAACACAGAACATTTACATCGCGCTTTTCTCCTGGCGGACTCAAAGCGCCAGAGCTGCAGCCACTGGGACGCGCTCTATAGGCAGTCGTAGTGTTAGGAAGACTTGCCCAAAGTCTCCTACTGAATAGGTGCTGGCTTACTGAACAGGCAGAGCCGAGATTCGAACCCAGGTCGCCTGTATCAGAGGCAGAGCCCTTAACCATTACACTTTCCAGCCACCGAAATCAATACGGAATTTCAAACCCTTTAACAATGACATAATATGTGGTGACTGCGATTGGGTCCCCACTTTAAGTTCCATATGCAGTTGCAGTGTGATTTGCCAACGGTGGTGGCTGAGATTGGGTCTCTATCTGTAATAACTTCCTGTTGGGCTCTGCCACAGGTCTAGCAATAACTTTATTCCTGACACAGGTGTGCACAAATGAGATGGAAAGAAACTGACTTTATGCATCATCATTTGCTGGATGTATCTTGGAACTGGTATAATCCATGATATTTTGGGTTTAGGATTCCTGGATTCATTTCTGCTCCTCAGATATTGGGAACCACACTCACTTTCACTGAAGATTAATGACTATTTTGAAATCATTTGACATTTTCTCCATGGTCTAAGGGGTAAATCTTTTCTTATCTTGAATTTTTTTTTGTATTATGATTTTGGTTTAAAATTTAAGATATATTTGTTTACATTTTCTATTTGATTTTCCTTGATTTTCAGGTTTTTTTTTGCATAATATTCAGAGCCTCAGGCTGAAAGGATCACATAGACCCTCTCAGGTTTTTTCAAGGTCTTTTTTCTCCCCTTTCCCCATTTTTTCATTTCTTAGGGCCGGTTCACACGGATGCTTGGAGGAAATTACTGCGGGTGTCTGATACAACACTGCCATTCAAGTGAATTCAAGCATTTATATCAGCCGTTTACCATCGTTTACGCGAACACGGCGTTCCGATCCTGATTTTCCCTGTCATTCGAGGTGACCCTGGAAGCCGCATACGGCTTCCAGGGTCGTTTAACCGCTGCATCTTCATGCCCCCCTGCGGGGATGAAAAACACTGATAACGATGGGACGCCGCGATCCCTGCAGAAAGCCCACGCATGCCCCCAAACGAGACACCGCAGAACAGGATGCTGGAAGTCCGCCCTTAATTAAGTTACACTATTTGTGTAATTGGCCACCTACATTGCATAAACCCAGCAAACATAAATGACACTGCATGAATGAATTAGGTTTACTGACCTTTTGCAAACATACCTCCATAGTCAGAACTTGATGAAAGCCATATTGGTAGTAAACAGACTGGATACGAAGTACACTAGATACTCGCTCCCATTGTATATGCAGAGAGAATGCTTGTTTTCAGCAAGGGCTGTTTTCCACTGGCTGCAATCTTCTGCATCTTGTGAATTGTTTAGCTTATGGTGAACCAGAACTCATTGGAGTGTGCGAGGGGCTGCAATGGTCCAAAAAGCCTCCTTACTAAAATGTTATGGAAAACAAAGTTTGCTTTCTTAAAACAGAAACAATTTGCCATCCTATATACAGTACATGTAGATGCTTGTAGATGCTTAATTATCTTCTATCATGTTCACAACCACAATTTGAATCTGAGGTTTAGGGGCCAATATCCAAGCACTGGCTAATTTGGGTACTGACATTTGTCTGTACATAGCAAAATGCCAGCACCCAAAAGATATATTGTGTTAAATGACATTTCACGAAGCATGCCACCATTCTATTTGAAAGACCATCATGTCCGATTAAGCCATGGAGGATCGTTCCAATCCTCATTGACTTTTGCGAGTTTACGAGATTGTTCATTCCCAATGCCACAAACGACGCTTGAAAATTCAGGAAACTATTGTTCGTCAACAGAGATCCCCGATCCATCTGGCAATGATTCATTCGCATTTGCGCATGCAAAACGTTACTCACGTTATAACGCGTGCAAAACGCTAGCACCACTGTGCTATGAATTAGCATGGTTTAGTGAATCAATGCCCTAATGTGATACTTCAGACATAGGTTCTTTTATGTTGATGTGTTTGTTGACAATTTAGTCGCTAGCTTGGAAGACTAGCATGTATCTGATGCTATTGTTCGCAATCTTCTATATATATTATTGTATGATACGGTATGCATATGTTAACCTGGTGCTCCCCACCTTATCCCCTTCCAACCCCCCTCCCCCCACACTCTCATATTGTCTCCATTGCTGACTATTGTTTGTAATGTTTGTTCATTACTTTGAAAATTCAATGGGCTTGATTCACTATGCGGTGCTAACCTACTTAGCACGTCTAAAGTCTTTAGGCCCGCTAACCAGGGTGCTAAGTAGGTTAGCAACAGTTTTCTCAATCAGATCGCGTGCTAAGTCCCATAGGCTTTAATGGGCACTTCGCACAGAGTGCCCTGCGCTCTGTGCAGTGCGCACGTAAATTTTACGCGCATAAAGTTTTGCGCGCGTAAAGTTTTGCGCAAAAAGCTTGTTTAGACGTGCTAAGGGGGTTTTCACAGGCGTGCTAACAGTTAGCACCGCTTTGTGAATCAAGCCCACTACATTTTACCTGTTGAAAAAGACTTCACCATGCAAGATGCCCGTCAACACAGTGATGTGCTGGTGGTGGCTGAGCATCAAAAACATCACTGCCGCCACGGTCGCATCACATCACACAATATGAAAGGCCCCATAGACTTTCATGCGGAAAAACAGGCCAACACAACATCACAGTGTGAAAAGGGCCTCAAGAACAGCAAAACGGCCCTTGGCCTAAAAAGTTTGCACACCACTGATCTAGAGCACAGTGGGATATACTCACTAAATTGCGATTAAACTCATGTTCTGTGCACAGGAAGTAAGTTAAGCTGAGTAATGTTCGTTACTTACTTGCTTAAAGGACACCTGAATTGAAAGTGATATGGAGGCTGCCATATTTGTTTCCTTTTAAACAGTTCCAGTTGTCTGGCATCCTGCTGTTCTCTTTGGGATCCATAAGACCCAATCCAATTCACTTTTTCTCATATGTTTTCTCCTAGGTGATATCATCACAGTTTGTTTTTGTTTCTTTTGCTGTGTTTATTTTTGGGGGCACAGTGCTAGTAGCCCCCAAATTACTCTAGCTAGCTGTATTGACCCTACCCTTGATAAAACACAGTGGACCAACACCAGCAGCTGACATGGCACCCCAGACCATCACTGACTGTGGGTACTTGACACTGGACTTCAGGCATTTTGGCATTTCCCTCTCCCCAGTTTTCCTCCAGACTCTGGCACCTTGATTTCCGAATGACATGCAAAAGTTGCTTTCATCCGAAAAAAGTACTTTAGACAACTGAGCAACAGTCCAGTGCTGCTTCTCTGTAGCCCAGGTCAGGTGCTTCTCTCGCTGTTTCTGCACCTGTAGCCCATTTCCTGCACATGCCTGTACACAGTGGCTCTGGATGTTTCTACTCCAGACTCAGTCCTCTGCTTCCGCAGGTCCCCCAAGGTCTGGAATCGGTCCTTCTCCACAATCTTCCTCAAGGTCCGGCCACCTCTTCTCGTTGTGCAGCGTTTTCTGCCACACTTTTTCCTACCCACAGATTTCCCACTGAGGTGCCTTGATACAGCACTCTGGGAACAGCCTATTCATTCAGAAATTTCTTTCTGTGTCTTACCCTCTTGCTTGAGGGTGTCAATGATGGCCTTCAGGTTGGCAATCTTACCCATGATTGCGGTTTTGAGTAATGAACCAGGCTGGGGTTTTTTAAAAGCCTCAGGAATCTTTTGCAGGTGTTTAGAGTTAATTAGTTGATTCAGATGATTAGGTTAATAGCTCGTTTAGAGAACCTTTTCATGATATGCTAATTTTTTGAGATAGAAATTTGGGGTTTTCATGAGCTGTATGCCAAAATCATCAATATTAAAAATAATAAAAGGTTTGAACTACTTCAGTTGTGTGTAATGAATCTAAAATATATGAAAGTCTAATGTTTATCAGTACATTACAGAAAATAATGAACTTTATCACACTATGCTAATTTTTTTTAAAAGGACCTGTATATATATATATATATATATATATATATATATATATATATATATATTACAGGGGTTGGTCAAAATAATGGAAACACCTAACATTTTGGCATCATAATATTTGAACGTGTTTTGAGCAATCAACACTTGCCACATGTCAGATTATTTTTGTTTATTATCTCTGTTATTTGATATGTTTAATTAAAATAATTGTTTTTTTACAGATATTTAAACCGAAGTTGGTTATAATTTATAAAAATGGCAGATCTCTCAGACTTTCCAAGAGGCCAAATTGTTGGTGCTCATATGGCAGGCGCTACTTTAACAGAAACTGCCTGAATGCTTGGCATTTCAAGAGGTACTGTCTCAAAAGTAATGACTGCCTTTGAAAGAGAAGAAAAAACATCCACAGCAAAGAACAGTTGTGGCCGAAAGTCGAAGTTGTCTTAGAGAGACTGTCGGACTCTAAATTGAATTGTTAGAAAAGCTCGCAAGACCACGGCTCCTAAAATCACTGCAGAACTGAACGAACACCTACAGAACCCAGTTTCCCAAAAAACTGTTCGTCTGGAGCTGCACAAATCTGGATTCCACAGAAGAACTGCAATTAGAAAACCTCTGCTTTATCCTTGATTTTTATGGCTCTGCTTTTAAAGACAAATGTTTCAAAGCATTTAGAAAACACCAGAATTGGTCCCTCGAGCAGTGGAAAAATGTGATTTTCTCTGACGAATCACCTTATTTCCGAACCTCCGGCTGTTACAAACCTGAACGGAGAAACTGGGATTGATCACAGTTTGCAGCAACACAGACACTGAGTCAGGGAAATACTGTGCAAAAGGATTATTGACAAATCGTACCTCAGACAATATAATGCAAATTCCATGCAATTGCATACACAATAAACAATCAGGAATGCAAAGACAAATATACACAATGATGCAATCACCACACGCATAAACACCATACAAGCAAAGTGCAAATCCCCAAAACCCTACCTATCTATATACCTAAATATATACAGGATATATACACATATACACAGGACAAATATATACAATATATACACCAATCGCAGTACAAGGAGGCAGGCACAAAATCACGGTCTGAACAAAGCATAAGTCGGCAACAATCGAGCAATCACGGTACAAAAGGGGCAGGCAGGAATCGAGGTCAGACAAGAAATAGGTTCAGCAACAGAGTAACATATACAGGAATACAAGATACCAGGAACCACGGTTGTCCAGATACTCCAGCTTGTGAGCACAAAGTTCTGGCCAGGTTACATCTCGCAGGCCCCTTTTATAAGGAGGACACACCTGTAGCATAATTAAGATGCATGGTCCATATAGAGCAGCCTTGCAATGGCAAAGCCCTTTTCAAACAGTGTAGAGCCACCTGATGGTGGAACAGAGAAAGTTCAGGATGCACAAAGTCCCCAGAGCCACCTGCTGGTGAGCTAAGGGAAGTTCATTGAAATTAAAGTCCATGTTGCCACCAGCAGGCAGAGAGTGGCATGACCTGATTCCTGACACTGGCCGAGTGTACGTTTGGAGAAAGCCGAAAGAAGCATTTCATCCAGACTGCCTTCTCCCAACGGTAAAACATGGCGGGAGTTCTGTGATGATCTGGGGTGCTATTTCTTGGAAATCTGCCGGACCAATGATTTCCCTTCATGGAAGAATTACCATCCGAGACTATTTAGGAATTTTAGGTGACCAAGTTCATCCTATGGCTCAAGAACTGTTTCCAGAGGGGAATGCCATCTTTCAAGATTATAATGCCTCAATCCATACAGCTCGAATTGTTAAAGAATGGCACGAGGAACATTCTAATGAAGTTGAGCATCTTATTTTGTCACCACAATCCCCAGACCTCAACATTATTGAGCATTTATGGTCGTTATTAGAGATTCAAGTAAGAAGTCAATTTCTGCCGCCATCATCTCTAAAAGAACTGCAAGGTTTCTTAACTGAAAAATGGGCTAAAATTCCTTTGGAAACAATTCACAATTTGTATGAATCAATACTTCGGAGAATTGAGGCTGTAATTGCCGCAAAAGGTGGACCTACACCATATTAAAATATATTTTGTTGATTTTCAAGGTGTTTCCACTATTTTGTCCAACCCCTGTATATATATATATATATATATATATATATATATATATATATATATATATATATATATATATACAGTATATTCATTACATACAGAGTTATTTTATTTCTAAAGATGACTTGTATTGCCTTGCTGTAAACTGCTGTGAGAGAAGTGTGACACTTGGAAAAAAAATCCTTTGGCTTTTTTGCTTTCCGTATTAAATATGTCCTTTTAACTGACAACCTGTATGCTTTTATATAATAATAATAATAATCATAGCAAAGGGTAAGAATGATATGCCTTTTGAATAAATGATAGGTAGAAGGTCTTCGCAAAGGAGGTTTCTGCTTTTCTGCAGTTTATCATGAGGTAATGAGACTTCCAGATGCCATTAATCAAGGCTGGAGCCTGACTGGAGCCAAGCAGGAGGCCAGTGCTCCCATTCTACCTGAAGCATGGGAAATACAATGGGACGGAGATAAATGTTTTTCACCCTAAAAACACTAAAATCTATCCTTTCCCCCTGCTTAACATTCACTCCCAGATTGATTTAGTCTGTCTCCCCCTTGGCTAAACCATTTATTTCCCTAGAACAGTGACAGTTTTATGCTTAGCTAGCTTGTTATTTTGCTTAGATTACTTGCTGTTTAGTTTCATGCAAGCTCTCCTTCCTGGGCAAACAAGCTTTCCCAATCTGTGTCCTATTAGAGGTCATGTGATTCTTGTTTAACATGGGAGAAAACATTTTGATCACACTATCAATACTTTTTATTGTCAACGCACATTCCCCAAGAATCCTTAAATAAACTTACTAATTTGAAAAGCACATCTGTCAGGTGATGCAAGTGTCTGGCTTACTATGCTTCCTGTTAGGTTTACAAACACACAATTCCTTCATAGTTCTGGAATGCGGACTTGAAAGATAAGCGTGCAGCTAATGTCTACAATACTGTCTCGTGCACTACTTTCCTGGAAGCACAGCGGCATGGCAACCAGATCAACAAGGTGGACTGTATGTTTTTTATATGGCTTTTTTCTTTCTTTCTGATAGTACACATCATTGAAGTTTACCCTTTCACTTCCTATCCCATTACCTAAATTATGAAGAAAAATCTTTCTGCTTACCTTAAATAACACTGAAGAATTGCAGTCATCTGACTGCTGTCAGGCAGGTCCGGCATATTTATTTCCGTTTTTTTTTTACACTTTCAGCCTCCTCATCCCATGTAATGTGGCGAGAGAGTGAAAGCAGCTCACCTATCGGCCTTGCGACCATGTCACATGCACTGAAATTATTATAATCATTCTTATTTTTACTTAGTATTTACTGTATAGCTCCGACATCTTCCGTAGTGCTGTACAGAGTATATTGTCTTATCACTTAACTGTCCCTCAGAGGGGCTCACAATCTAATCCCTACCATAGTCATATGTCTATGTAGGCATCATGTAGTGCATGTATTGTAATCAAGGGCCAATTTAGGGGGAAACCAACTTATATATATGTTTTTTGGGATGTGGGAGGAAACCGGAGTACCCAGAGGAAACCAATGCAGACATATGGAGAACATACAAACTCAATGCAGATGTTGACCTGGCTGGGGTTTGAACCGGGGACCCAGCGTTGCAAGGTGAGAGCAACAACCACTACACCACCGTGCTGTATATGACATTAGTACATGAGATGGTGTCAAGGGGTGCAGGCGCCCTTGGTGGCAATGGAGTAAAGAGGATGACACATTACATGGTGAAGTCTATCCGGGGGTCCGCCTGCCATTGGAATATCGAACATCGTCGCCACTTGACCGAGCCCTTCCGAGCAAGATCTTTCCAGCATGCTGGGTCAATCATTTAGGCAGTAAATAGATTGAAACAATGCCATATTGTGTCACTGATCTCTACCAGATTGGAATAATCTATAAGCACCTTCCAATGTTAGGATCCCTAATAAGGGGTCCTTGGAGGAGGCAGAAATTTCTGTAGGCCAGAGGAAGACAGGCCTGACTCTTACAAATGCATAATGCCCTGTGAACTAGTAGTGCTGATTGTCTGCAGAGGAGCACACAGCTGGCAGGTAATCATTTCAGGATAATATTTCTTTCAAGTGACTCCCCTTTCTGGAGTGTGGATTTACTGAAAGAGGTAAAGAGGCTGGACTGGATAATATATAGGAATAGTTTTTACCATGTGTAATGTATAGCAGTTTTTACTCTAAAAAACTGTTTATCTACTATTCATAATTACTACAAAAAAAAATCCCAATTTGTATCTTGGGTCAGCTGTGACTACTTCTCCAAAAAGTTACCAGATCTCCTCAAAAGCCTCATTGACTGCTACACTGCTACAGGGACAATGGAGTATATAGGTTTATGTGTGAAGTTCTACAATCACATTTTTTTTAGCACTTATGAAATTGCTAGAGGGTGGAAAAGCGCAGCTCCCGGTTTTTCAAGTTTGAAATATCTAGAGAGACACTTTTTTTTCCGGTAGTTGTAGTCTGTTTTTATTCTACAACATTTGCCACCTTTTAACAAGTACATTTTTGTACTGTGGGGATCTATTGTGTCATAGCCAAATAAGTGGTCGCCTAAATATAAAATCTGTAATGAAATTTGCCTTCACATGAGTCGCAAATAAGGCTTCCATTGTTTTAAGTCGTAAACTAGTTTATTGCTTCCTTCCGTTACATGCAGTAATATTACAAAACACATAAGTCATAAATGTTATCCAAAACTTCAAAGCCCACATAACTTTTTTACTTTATATTTAACACCATCCTTCTATTCCACACTGTACTTCTGAAATGTTTTAAGATAACAATTGACTTTACACTTGTCATAAGTGAAGAAAAATAACAGCTACACTATTGTTATGCACTAGCCACAAAAAATAAAAAATAAAAAAAAAATCCACCCCCCATTTTTTAACAGATACCAAAATGGTTTGCCTTTCTTGGTGTTACTGTATTGTACAGGCCTGTACGTGTGCTAGATTGAAGTTGTCTGAGGTGGCTGATGACAATGCCTCTGTTAATAATCCAGCTTGTGTATAGCAACCGCCAATGCCAGTCCAGCCAGAGATCCAGGAGATGGATCACTTCGGCTAAGCAATGGCTGATAGCTTTGTTCTCCACACTCGCCGCCCCATCCTCCACCGTGTGATGTCACACCTGAGCTCCTCCATTGACCCTCCACAGTGTCGCCCCCAGAATTTTCTAGGCCCCATACTGGGCAAATCTACTGGGCTCCCCCTTACTCCCGTGCCTCCACATGCCAAATCACAATATGATAGGTAGCTTGTAGAGGCAGGTAGGTAGTGATAGGTGTATTGTAGTGGCCAGCAGGTGTGGGGAGTGGGGCCTGTTGGTGTAGCATTCCTCCTCCACCTGCTTTTTTAGACAAAGCCACGTGCAGAGGCGGGGAGACAGCATGACGTGGCAGAACCACAATGCATTGTTGTTCTTCCCTCCTGCATTGCTGGGTGTCCTCCAGTCACATGGCAGGAAGAGAGTGGACAAACAGCAGCTGGCATTAACAGTATTTCGCCACATAGCTCATTTGGATGAAATAAACCAAGCCGCAGGAGTTATTGACAGCTGGGGCCCATGCGTAACTGCCACTGTTTAGGCCCCAGACTGTCTTGGGGCCCCATACAGCAGTACCTCCTGTACTGCCCTGACCCTCCACTCCCCGCCCGCGCACATTGCAACAGAAAGGGGATATAGTAATAATAAAGATGATACCATTTATTGGCTAACTTACAACAATAAGAATAAGCAACCCTTCGAAGGCTGCAAAGCCGACAGCTTGCTTATTCTTTTTCTTTTAAGTTAGCCAATAAATGGTATCACCCTGGTTCAAAACTTCTTGCTCTTACTGATAGCTAACACGGTACAATACCCTACTGCTACTAATAATAAAGAAGAAGAGGTTATAAACTCCTTAGTTGGGAAAAAGATAGGCTTTAAGAAGACTGGCACAACATTCAAAATGAATCCAGTTTTTATAACGAATTGGATCCACCAGAAGCTTACCACAACCTCATTGACCTCACTGCCGCTATTCGGGATCCTATTTTAGTTTGTGGGTGCCCCCCTTCATACATGAGTATGGCCATGCCTGTGCAATTACACAGAGATGCTAGTGGACGAGCAGCTTTGGCTTACTGTGCAGGTGTGTTTTCACCAGTACACAGTGGGAGGGCAGCCACCAGTATATCTCTGACAAGCACTTGTCAGATACGTTCAGAAGCTCCATGCGCAGCAACGGTGGGTTTGAGGAGGACACAGGAATCCTCTATCCTAAAGGCTTTCCTCTACCCAATGTAACTTTTTTATGCCGCTTTAAGTTCATTTTAAAGGCAGGGTACACACTTGTTAACATTAGAAATTTCCCCCCAAAAAGTATTATAAAGTAAGATATTTCAGTGGCATCGCATTTTATTTGTGTTCATCTGTGATTTTGCATCCGCGATTTTTCTGCATATTTCACCCGGCATTGTGGTGTAGTGGATGTCACTCTTCCCTTGCAGTGCTGGGTTTGAATCCTGGTCAGGGAACCATCTGCACAGAGTTCTTCTCTCCCGGTGCCTGCCTGGGTTTCCTCGCAAAAAAAACACACAGATGAGTTACGGTAATTGTCTTCCCCCTAAATTTAAGATAGACTATAAAGGACATATGACTACAGCAGGGATTTGATTGTGAGGTAATCTGAGGCTAGTGACGAGGCCATATACAGACTATACATCGAATCAGTGTTGTGGAAGATGTCAGTGCTATATACAGTAAATACTAAATTGAAAAAACCCAATTGCTGCACTTGCTGGCATTGGAATGGTGTCTTTATATAGAAGGAAGGAGACCCAAAACATTATGCTCCTTTCTGACTGCCTTTCACATTTTATAGGTGTCTGGCCTGGATTTGCTGAGATGTTCTGACAAGCCTGGTTATCAGGGAACAGCAGTCTGCCCTTTGCTTCACCTCCTGACATTTTCATCACGCAAGCATACAAAGATGAACTGACTGGAGTTTTATTGCACAGAGTACACTGATTCATTTTATAAAAGTAGCGCCATTCCACTGAGCTGCCCCAGATTCATATGGGTGGAGCAATAAAACCTGTAGGCTACGTCACTGAATTCCAGTCATGAGATGCAAAGAATGTGGGTTATGCAATTTCAATTTTGCGAACACAATTGTGGTCGTTAAAAAAAACAATAAATAAGCTTTTATTAGAAATATTGCATTGCACCAAAGTTACGAATTCACTAGAATAAAATACTAGATTATAGCCAGGTAATATTGCTTTATTAAAGGACCACTTTCGCGAAAAAAAAAATTAGGCAATTAAAATCTGACAGATCCGACGGGTTTTGGGCCAGTCCATCTCTTCATGGGGGATTCTCAGGGTTTTCTTTGTTTTCAACAGCATTTCCTGAACAGCAGTTGCACAGTCTAACTGACAAAATACTGTGCAAGGGAATAGGGAGGCTGGCTGGTATCTGACTATTTTGGGAGGTAAACTGCTGTTCTAGAAATGCTGTTGAAAACAAAGAAAACCCTGAGAATCCCCCATGAGGAGATGGACTGGCCCAAAACCTGTCGGTTCTGTCAGATTTTAACTACCAATGTTTTTTTTGTGATAGTGGTCCTTTAAAAAGAACCTGAATTGGGAATAATATGGAGGCTGCCGTCTTCATTCCCTTGTAAACAATGCCAGTTGCCTGGCTGTCATGCTGAGCTTTAGGCTTTAGTTGTTTGAGCTACATATTTGTAACAAGCATGCAGTCCGGGGAGTCCGACTAGAGGCACAGCATCTAATCATGCTCATTCTAGCCCAGTGTTGTATTAGAGGTAGAGCATCAGTAAAGAAGTCAAATATCAGGCATTAAAGAATGAAGAAGGCAGCCTCTGTATTCCTCTCACTTCTGGTTCCCTTTAAAGACAACCCAAGGCGGGGTTCTGAGAATAAAATCCGCATACAGAGGCTGGGTCTGTCTATAGATCCCTGCCTCTGTTGCTATATAGATCGTTCCTAAGCCCCCTTCCTGCGCTCTGCAATCCCCCCATAAATCACAGCCGTGCTGCTGACACACAGCTTGTCAGAGTGCGCTGTGTTTACCTCTCTCCTGTCAGTCTCGCCGCTCCCCGCCTCCTGCATCGCTCCGGTCCCCGCCTGCATCCCTTCCCTCCCCACTGATTGGAGAGAAGGGACGCAGGCGGGGACCGGGGGGAGCGCCGAGACTGACAGGAGCGAGGTGAACACAGCCCGCACAGCGCGGCTGTGAGTTATGGGGTATTGCAGAGCGCAGGGGGGGGGGGGGGGCTTAGGGGCGATCTAGACAGCAACAGAAGCTGTCAGTGTTCTCCAGTCCAGTTCTCAAGGCCCATCAGCAGTGCATGCTTTGTGGAAATCCACAGAGGCAGTTAATCAGCTCTGCTGGGGCACTAATTACCCCACCTGCAATGACCACATGATATGTATGGTTTCCTGTGAAATATGTACTATTGGTGGGCCTTAAGGACAATATTGGGGAACTCTGCACTAAGGCACTGAGATCACAGCATAGGTAATACCTGCACGGAATCTGTTTCTCCAGAGGATGCGTGGGTTTCTTGGTTATCCTCAGGTACCCTTGCACCCCAGTAAAACTTTCTGGTGGGATGACTGGCTTGAGATCAAGCTGGTTTTAGAAACTCAGAGTGCCACATTAATCCATGCTTTCCACTTAGAAGGTCGAAACAATTGTATGCATATTCAATGAATATGGTTCTGTAAAATGAATAGGCTATATGCATGTTGTACACCATCTGTTCAGAGTTTTTTTGGGGAAGGGCATAAATGTATATGTTAGTTGGTCAGTAGTAATGCATCATGAAAGGTCTTACTTGCTCATGCAAAGTTAATTGCAAATTCCTTCTGTTTTTAAGAAACCAATTTTAAATATAGCATGTTTTTTTTTTTTTTTTTGTAGGAACGGGACTTTTTGGTTCCTTTTGGGCCCCTTACAAACTCCTAATGGTTCTGGCTCACCATGAGGTGCACATACTTGGGGTTGTTGGCGTGGTGATAAGGTACCTAAGTGGTGATAAGGTGCCAAAGACAACAATGTGGTAATGCAAATCAGACTTCATTTTCCAACCGAGAGACTTCATGGCTTTTAAACAATTATTTATTCTAATGCTGGGCATACATGGATAGATTCTGCGTCTCGATTAGCCGCCGGATCGACTGCTGCCGCATCCCAGCTTGTGCCCGCGCGCGCCTGGATCAATTCCCGCTCGTTTATCTTCTTTATCTTCCGCTTGTTTTCCGCTATTGTCCGCCCCCGGGTATCAAGTGAAGAATCGATCCGGCGGGCAATCGGACCTGTCGGAAATTATCAATCGAGCCATCAGCGGCTCGATTGATAAGAAGAATCTATCTGTGTATGCCCAGCATAACGCTATCGTCTACCAAGGTGCACTGAAGGTGTACAGCATTTAGAGAATAGAAATGTGAATACTGAAGCAATACTTGTATTGCTGTTTGTGTAACCATTGGAAAGATTCATGACAGCAAAAATAGAGGTAGTAAAAACAGAGGTAGAATCACTAAACCTTGGTCAAATAATTGCTATGCACTGATGCCCCACAACAATTTTACTAGTAATTATGCCATCAGCGTCAAATGCATTACACACCGAACACAACTCGCCTACTGTGGTATATAACCAGTGCGCACGTTCTGTACATAACAAGATTACATTATGCATTACATTGATGGCCTAAATATTGGTAAAATTGCCATGCAGTGTCTTTGCACAGGAACTTTACTCGGGTTTTGAGAGTCAACTCCAAACTGAGGAAAACATGTCCCCAACAGGGACCATGAATCATGTTCTAACTTTTACACATTGTATCTATATGTAAGATAGACATTTAGGCCAGGGCATAACTACAAATCATGGGGCCACCCAGCAAAACTTCGATGGGGCTCCCTAAATGTTTACAGCCCTTCCCTTACCTCCCCTTGGTGGCCATCACAACATGGGGGTCCATCATACAAGGGTCACAAAACAAGTGTGGCCACCAGGAGCTTCTGGAGTTTAAGACAAAGGGAAGGTTAGTAGTTGGGGCCCTTCCACACGTCTGGGCCCCTCTACAGTCGCAGGGGCGGCTCCCCTAGTTACGCCCCTGATTTGGGCTACAGTTTTACCTTAAAGCCCAACACAAGTTTGAATGTTATCCTACATGTGCGTGACAGATCTTGGGCATATGCAATTTGAGGCAATAAGAAGCTGAAAACATGCAAGCTTCTTATCTCCTCACATCGCTCAGGATTTACCGGCAAATTCAAATGCCAGTTTCACCTGAGCGATGTCCTTGCGTAAAGGAGCATAACTCAGGCGAATACTAGGTATTCGCTGAGCGATGCTCCTGTGTGGCCAGCGATGTGGAGCGAGGCATTTGTGCCGTGGAGCTGTCCTTCAGCACCACAACACTGCTGCCTCGCTCCCCGAAAGATGCGCGTGCATCGTCGCAAGAGCCAGCGCATCGTGACAAGGCTCTTACCCACCGCCCGTCACCTCCTGCCGCTCGTCGCTACTGCGGGACCTTCAGAAGATACATACCTGCATCGTTCCCGTCTTGCAGCATCTCCCACGCTGCTCCTCCACTCATCTCTGTGACTGTCAATGTTCTTGGAGCCCAGCAAAGCATCTTTGAGTCTCCCACCGGGGCTCCCCATTCGTTCACTAGGTGGCCCAATGATGATTGGATGATTCTCATTGGGCGATACACCTGCTATTGCCAAAATTCTGTTTTGTCCCCACGTTTATTGCCTGATGAAGCGGGCTGGGCCTGCAAAACGCGTTGCACTGTTTTTGGGGTACGTATAATAAATGTATTGATTTATATGAAGACAGGATCTCATGTCTGCTTTTGGGAGGCAAGCCCACCACTTCCTCCAAGCAATTTTTAAAATTTTATTGACTTTTATCCTGCTGGCGCCTCTGTTCTACATACAAATACTGATCATTTCCTATAGCATAGACTTCCTGAGCCGCTGTCTTAGATAGTTCTGTCATTGTCTCTTCCCCTTCAGTCTAAACAGAAGCTCGGCTCGGGAAGCCTACTGTTAACAGCTGGGTTAATTCAGGTCAAGTGACCACATTTTAAAACAGTGGGGCCTATTCATAAAAAAAAAAAGAAAATGAAAGCTAGTTAAAAAATGCTAAATGTTAGTTCACATTTTTAAAGCTTAAATTACTAGGAAAGTTATTGATAAAGATGTGATGTGCAGCATTCTTATTAATTAATAGCACCATGGGTCTCCTGCAGCTGCCACATGAGAGCTGTGCCTCATTGCCAGGCTCAAGGCAAGCTCACTAGCAACCATGATATTTGTTTCAGTGATTGGGTCAGGATATTCTCCACACATGTCATATCGTGTTTTAAGCGTAATGACCCACTGGAACTAATTGTGTGGCCAAAAATATAGAATCTTAGCTGCATGTGTCAATGGTGTTTGTTACTATAGTTTTGATAGGCTGGAGATCATATTGCACCCAGGTATTTAAATTGGCATTTATCCATCACTTTATAAATGCACACATTAAGCTTTATCTGTCTCCCCTGACACAAAGCAGACAGCATTTGGGTACTGAATTTACTAATATAATAATAATAATAATCTAAACATTTGTATAGCGGTTTTCTCCTGTCAGACTCAAAGCGCACAAGACAAGAGCTGCAGCCACTGGGAAGCACTCAAGAGGCCATCCGGCAGTGTTAGGGAGTCTTGCCTTGACCTCCTTACTGAATATGCACTGACGCTAGACAGAATTCAAACCCTGGTCTCCCATGTCAAAGGCGGTGCTCTTAACCAGTACACTATCCAGCCACTACTAAGCTATCAACTGAAATAAAGAAAATAACTGGGCATGAAATATCTTAGGATAGTGATTTGTAGTGATGTTAGTAGATTCAAAAAATGATAGTCTAAATAAGAGTATCACTTACAGACTTGCGATAACAGACTTACAGTAGTAACAAGAATTGGTGTATAGTATAATAATATATGTATACTAGAGACCATGTTGCATTTCATCTGTTAAGATGATTATATATTTTATGAGCATTATAGAAAACATGGTTTTAAAATGCATGTCCTGGCAATTTTTTAAAATCAATTTACTGCCTCAACCCCATTTGACAGTATGTATATAAGGGCATTAAAAAAAGCTCTTATAGGACGCCTGCAGTAAGAGGAATATGGAGGTTGCCATAATTATTTCCTATTAAACAATACAGGTTGCCTGGCGTCCTGCTGATCATTCATGCATCATTAGTGGTTGAATCCCCCACAAGCATGCAGCACATTGAGTCAAACTTCAGTCAAACATGTAATCTGCATGCATGGTCAGGGTCCATGGCAAAAATTATTAGAGGCAGAGGATCAGCAGGGCAGGCAGGCAATTTGTATTGTATTAAAAGGCAAAAATATGGCAGCCCCCTTATCCCTCCCACTTCAGTTGTCCTTTAAATCTTTTTGAAGCAAACAGCAGTGGCAATCACACGACCACTGAGCGCTATAGTTTAAAAAAGTATGGTTGCTCATTTCCTGCTGCCTTCTGAGAGCAGAGGTGTAGCCATATTGTTGCTTACTATTCTGACCAATCAGATTGGTGGTCAGCCTGTTACTCAATCTCTTACCAATAAATAAATGGAGGGGGGTGCTATTTACTGCCTCAAGAAAAGGGTATTTCTGTGTGTTTTTTGTTTTTTTTTAATACATTTATATGTACTTTTAGGCTACTTACACACCAAGACGTTGCGTTTTAGGGGACGTTAAGGTCGCATAACGTGCCCCTAACGCAACGCCTGGTGCTCTTAGATGTGGACGTCAGAGTAAGCCACATTGTGCAGCTCACTCTGGCGTCCGTGATGCCGTGATGCGTACTCTTGGGCGCATGCGGCGTCACGTGGTCCCGCCAGCCAATCGCCGCACGGAGCGGCGCTCCAGGAAGTAAACACTGCAAGTCACACCGTGCAGTGAATATTAATTAGCCATGTGGCTGGCCGAGGAGGAGGAGGGAAGACCTCCTCCTCCAACACTACTGAGCATGTGCGCACAGTCTAACGCGGCATAACGCCGTAGCATGCAGCACATTCAACTGACGTCCTGCGTTACAATGTAACGCAACGTGGGCACTGTGAACAGCCCATTGATTTTTCATTACTGTGCGGTGGGCTGCGTTACAGGCTGCACTAACATGCGCTTGTAACGTCTCACTGTGAAAGCAGCCTTGTAGGCAGGGGATAGCCAATTAGCTATTAAATGAATGAAATATTTGCCTTAATATTGGCTTTAAATCCACCTTTGCAGAGTGGTATATAGGAACATTCAGAAAGAATGTGAGCAGCTGCTTTCATCCTAAAGTGTTACAAAGCTGGATGGATCTGTTTATGCATTCCTGAGTAAGTGGGAGAGAAAAGCCACTCTGCAGAGGATACCTCCTGTCTCCGGAAACAGAGGGGGGACCGGATTTCAGATAACAGCTTCCAGTAATTATACCATTTGTACTAAACATTAATTGCATGAGGGATTGCCTGCAGAGAAGATACACATGTGATTAACCCTGAAAGGTAATAAATAACACAGTGATGTGCTTTTCATTTTACATGCCGTTTCTCACATAACAAACAACAAATACGGGAAACAAAAAAAGTTAAATGAAGTCAAGTAAATCAATACATTTTATAGTGGTTTTTATTATATTTCTCTTCTTGTGGAATTTCTTAGGGGCGGTTTACATTTTGAATTTATGTGAGTTTTGCAAATTGTGTTTTTTTCGCACATCTAATTATTATTATTTATAAAGCGCTGACATCTTCCGCAGCGCTGTACAGAGTATATTGTCTTGTCAATGAACTGTCCCTCAGAGGTGCTCACAATCTAATCCCTGGCATAGTCATATGTCTATGTATGCATCGTGTAGTGTATGTATCATAGTCTTCGGCCAATTTAGAGCTAAACCAATTATCTTATCTGTATGTTTTTGGGATGTGGGAGGAAACCGGAGTGTCAGGAGGAAACCCACACAGAGACAGGGAGAACATACAGGCCCATATGCAATTAACTTTTTCTCCTGAGTTTTCTCCTAGGTGATACTTTTAAATTTGTGAATAAAATACTCTTTTAGTCCCCAGAAAGCAAGAAAATACTAAAAATTATTTTGGTGGCACTTTTTCATCTACTTTTCAGTATTTTTTCAGTTGAAAAGTGCTGGAAAGTTATTTTGAATAGAAGTTAAAAAAGTATCTCCTACGTGAAAACTCAGGAGAAAAAGTGAATTGCATATGGGCCAAAAACTCTGTGCAGATAAAGCCCTGGCTGAGATTTAAATGGCTGAGATTTAAACCAGGGACCCATCGCTACAAGGCGAGAGTGCTAACCACTACCTCAATTTTTTTGTGCGCTCTTTTATAATTTGAAGTTTTGTGATTTTCCTGTGGTTTTTTAAATTCACGTGGCAGATCTGCTTTTTTTGTGTGCAAAGTGTGATTCCTGTTTAATGCAAGTCAGTGGCAATGCAGGAAAATTGCAAAAAAATAGAGTTAAAAAAATTGCATGTGATTTTGAAGTTAAAAGAGGCACACAGTGACATATAATAGAATGCAGTAAATTATTCAGGATAACCACTTTTATGTTAATTTTCCTGGTTTCAGCATCAGAAACACTTCCTATATCTATAAATTGTTGTATATTCATATGTAGCTCAAATTTTCACCTTCATTTTCATGAAGTTATTTTCACATTGATATTTGCATTTTTGCCTACTTTGAAACTTTCACAAAAATATCATGGATTCATGAAAGATACACATTTTTGTGCAAATGAGAACTTTTTTGTGAATAGGTTTTCTCATGCCCATATGTTTAGGTGAATACTCTCATCTGAGCGAAAAGGTGACATTTTTGTGAAAATTATGCTGACATAAAAATTACCTTATTAAATCATCACTACTGAAAACTCCTCTGTTAGAAAATCTGCTGATGGTGTCAAGCTATGTGACATGGTGTTAAGATGGAGTTAAGCTACATTGTGATTTTACCAATGATTTTCCAGATGAACGGCGATTTTTTTGAGCGACGAGTGGTCATTTCTGCGATATTGCGACTTGTGTACAGGCACACAATTACGCAAATGTCACTTAGCGTTGCGAGGCAGTAACGACTGTCATGGCAGATCTAAGATCCCCAATGACTCAAGCGCAAAGAACCATGATCACTTGAAGTCTTGTTCACGGCCTTTGTGTAACTTTGCATGACATTGTGCATACCCGCCGGCAGACGTTGTTGTTGAACAACTGTTGTCAAGGGGACCTGGCTGGTCCAGACCTGTAGGGTGGTGGTGAGTAGAAGCTTTAGACTTCCTCTCTTCACATGGTCTGTTCAACTTGACATTATTTTGCTCACAGATGTTGACCTGTAATGTGCTGTGGAGAATGGCTGTTTCAAGTATTACCAGGTGATGGAGACCAAATGAACAGGGGATTCTGGTCTGTACCAGCAGTCCTACTGACAGATGAGGAGCTATAAGATATTAAGCATTCCTGAGGATTTAGGGGGCATTCACACTTTTCAAAATCACATCCCTTTCCCACAGGCAAATTTTGAACTGGACTTGCAAATAAAGTCAATGAACTAATTTATACGTACATGCAAGTTTCACAAACTGACAGCCCTGAAGTATAATTTCACACAGTGCAAGATTGATCATTCACAATCTTTGAGATACTGTGGCAAAGTAAATCCATTGCACTGTAGTGTATAGTGTCCTAAAACTGTGTAAGGAAAAAAGTGTAAACCCTCCCTTAAAAAGGAACTTTACAGAAACATAGTTAAGTAGGGAAAATAAAAGATCAATAGATTCCAAAGTGAGAAGTTGAAAAAAGATCGATCAAGAATAATTGATATTCACCATGTAATTCGCTCATGTTGTTTGATCCTCCGTGAAGCAGCATCTTTACTGGTAGACAAGAAAAATATAGCAGACAGCACCAACTGCCATTAGAGCCTGAGCCCACTAACACAGTTGTGTCCGCTTTTTAGTTACACATCAATGTTACAGATACTGAAAAGCGGCATTAATGAGCTCATGCCCTAAACATCCATTATTTCCCACAAGGCAATGAGGTTCACAGACAGGAAACTGTTAGGGCAATGGCCCTGACATCACATTGTGGGAGGGGTTTCACTACAATATATGTTCCTGATGATCTATTTGAGAAAAGGTAGAGAATTCTTGTGGGAAATGACAACTAAAGGGGGTAAGAGGGGCCCAAGTATATATGAAACATTTAAAAACAACTAAAAATAAAAAAGGAGGAGGCTTACCTCAATGACGACAAATTCATATAACAAATTACTTTTAATATGCACTGGCAATGCAATGCCACAATGCTGGTATAGTTTTCATTTGTCACAATAATATTGTTACAATGAACCAAGGAGGAGCCTGCTTATACTTAATGGATTTACAGTAGTAGTGCTGTGATCCAATCCATTTAGCCTTGGGCAATCCATACCATAAGACTGTTGTGTCAGAAACCTAAGCAGTTCTTGCATTTTGCATGTAAGCAAACTTAGTAAATAATCAAGTCAAGCCTTCAAAGTGTTGCTATCATGTAAACCTGGCATAGCGGGTCTGAACCCTCTATAACAGTCATTATAGATTGACGGTATACCTTGAAATGAATCAGATCACTCAGTATTTGAATTTATATACAAATTGTATTTGCTTATCATACAGCATATATACAAAAATATGAACAGTCCAAGTAGCATTTCTCTTTAACAGTATTCCATCTGATCAGGCCTTTATAGCCAAGCAATCTTGAATCTTGTAAGTACAGTCACAAAAGAATTGTGTTATGTAGAATAGGAACTGTACTAGTAGCGGCGTAAAAACTTGTAGTAATCTTCTTGAAAAAAAGAACATAAATAATAACTTCTTCCTAGCATCTTAACAGAACTTAATGCTGAAAAATTAATACAGTAAATCACCAGAATATTAAGCATATTTCCCCTTCTCTGTCATCTCTTCAGCATCTAGAAACCTATTTGGGAAGGCAGCTTTTGATTTGTAGCTGAGTAGGTGTCATTCACAAGAGATTCGGTGGGATGTCTCTGAATAGCTCTCCATCCACCAATTTTTATGCTTACTGGATCCAATATGGCTGCCTAATTTGGAATTTCCCTCAATTTCTGATTGGCTGAAATTTACGTGCACCAATCTTTATCATATTTTGAATACCTTAGCCATAATATTTCTTTGTTTACATATTTCTTATTTAACGTGAACCTCCAGACTAAAAATCGACTCAGCAGCACGGAAAAGGCTTGGTGTTTCTTTAACAGTTTCACAGCATCAGAACTTTGTTTCTCTTATACAAGCCTAATTTTTAGCTGCACAGAAGAAAACTGCCTGGGCATTTTTCCCCTGATGCTGTGCAAAGCATGACGGGATTTCTGATGTTGTTGTTCTCGTTCTGCTGTTTTGGTGCAATTTTTGTTTTTTACATTTTAAATTTGACTTTTGAAGCCTAGCGCGTGCAGCTGGGAGGGGTTATCAAGACACAGGACAGTTGGAACTGTGTCTCATGCTCCCTGTCACCTCCTTTCAACCAAAAAGATGGCTGCCCCCATGACAAAGATGGCAGCCCCCATGAATCACAAACATTTGCCTGTTCTTTTAAAACAGGGTGGGTAAAAGATTATATTACCTATCTATTCTAATTAACATAACTAATGTAACTTAATGACAGTATGCTTGTTTAGGCTGAAGTTCCCCTTTAACTTATATGTGAGAATTTACATTGTTTCAAATATTTACACATATTGACATTTGCTTATTGGGTCAATTAGACGTATTTGATTAAAAATGGATATCACCAGCCATCTTGACCTGCTAATTAATTTAATTGCCCCAGCCATTATGACTTTTAAATATTAAATAATCTTTTATTCTATCTATCTTTATATGACTCACTTCTGATAATATGTCTCTCTACTAATTAGTTTGGAATGTGTTTGTCCTTTTCCTGAAATGGAGTAAGCCAGTTTGATCCAGCAAAGCATGTAGACCTGTAACTTACAGTCTGCAGTCATTTAATGCTTATTTAAACACTGTAACTATTATTATAGAATAATTAAATAATGTGAACACTGATCAGTTATCTAAAAAATTTAATTCTATAATTGTTTTATAAAGAAATATTAAAAATATTAATTATATATATTAATTTTATAAAGATGATAAAAACCACCAGGTGACATCATTAGACAATAGGAAAAACCCTTAATAGAATTATTGTTTACATAACAGAATGTCTGATAGAACATTCAAAACCAAAACATCTTCCTTCCAGCGGAATTAAAGGACAACTATCAAAGTTAACTAAAATGTAAAATCTAAATGCCACATATAATTACAGTAAATACTAGCAAATAGCAATACAAAGGCTTTTTTTTCATCTTTTCATGTTATATGTGAAGAAAATTACATTTACAGTGAACCGTTTTCACTGTAGGCATTACTATGGAGGACTGCATCCAGCACATCCAGCATACAGAAACAATCTTCTCCAGCTCTAATACTGTGAGTAAAATGTATTCAGAATGATAGAAAGCAAAAATATAGCTTCGAATATGGGTAAATAGTCATCAGCTCCAGCTCTGTCTGTGTGCTCCTGTGTCTCTCTCTGCCACAGTCTAAAGCAGGGGTGCCCATTAGGTAGATCGCGATCTACCGGTAGATCACGAAGGACTTCATGGTAGAACAGTTTACAGCCCGGTTCAGCTCTGCCACCCCCGATGCCGACACAAAATTGTTGCACACAGTTGGTAATCAAGGCATTTTTTTTCACAGAGGTTTTGCTGAGAGACTTCTGAAAAGCTTTCTAGTATTGCTAAAAGCTCTATAGGTATGTGAGGTTTACAGAAAAAAACGTTCTTTAATAGTTGTTCTTTACGCTAATGCGTGTTTTAAACTTTTACTTGCCTACAGACTACAGTTATAAATTAATGTTTATATATTTATATATAAACTATAATTATTAATTAAATAATACATTTATTTAAAAATCATTATTTATCTCTTTTTAAGGAATGTATTGATTATTGCTTCTCTCTGCAATATACAATAGCATCAGCGCTTCTTAAGACAATGGTATTAAACTTCAATTTGTTTATGCTTTTCATATTTCGACTTTCTCTGGCTGGGAATTTGTTTCTGTTCTTGCTGGTTGCAAAACCTTGTAACAAAAGTACATGTCAACAAACTTGCGAATGTTCTTCAGCCTCAAATTAACATTTTCATATGTTAAAAGTCGAGTAATATTTAAAGAAGAGCTCTAACTTCAGAGTTTACACTGAAATGTTGCATAGCACACTCAAACTTAAAACATATACATATGGCAGCTTTTCCTGCATGAACAAACCGCAAGAATTCTGATGGTAGTGCGAGATTATCTTTTTGATCTGTCTAAAGCTGGGTGCACATGCTAGACGTTGTTGCAAGGTGACAATGCTATATATCATGCCACTGTTCTTTAAGGGCATGGACACAGTAGTGTTCTTGTGTCTGCTTCTGTACCATTGATGTATTGCTGAATAGTGGACAGAAACAAGTTAGTATACTAAAGGTATAAAAGACCCAAGTATTTCACGTGCTTCCAGCAGGGACTGGTAGGTAGGAGTGCCCAGGTGTGCTGCCAGTCAACAAATTAATTCAGGTATTAAAAAATGCACCCAAATGGTCAACAGACTACTAATAAATTTAAATTTCATCAGCTACAACATTTCAGTGGTCAAATTCCAAGTTGCACAAATTAGTAATAAAGAGGTTAATTCACTAAAATGATGGTAAAAAACACAAACCATGTACAGCAATTTTACCAGGGTTTATGCAACCAATTTAATTTATGTTGCGTACATAGCACAACTCACATTTTGTATACTCCGCATGCATTGCTTCTACAGAGCATGTTATGCTATTTTCTGGCACATAATAAATTCTGCGGACAGTATTGTGATCATGTGGACTGATCCTTAATCGTAAAGGTTCCTCATGTTTGCTGCATGCTTACTTCATCAATAGCACTAACAGGACTATAGTTTCAATTTGAAGCAGAATGAGCATTCCAAAAATCTAGAAAAGCTGTGGGTTATATGTACTTTTTAGTGTTGTTTTTGTGATTTGGGTGGCAAACAATCTGATGAAGCATAATTTCAAAGGAGCTGTTTAGATTTCCATCCCTCAGCTGTAAGTTGGCTGAACTTTTTGTTTTACAACTTCACTCCACTCCCAGCATATCTGATCAGTGCAGCCATGCAGGGGTCAAAAAGTGGCCAGGTAGGTTGGGCAATACTTATTTTAGGAAGGTATTGCAGCAAGCATGGTAATTATGGTGTTTATTATGCAATCTTACTCACCCTTTAAGCTTCTCTAATCAAAATTGCTTTAGGGTACGTATAATAATGACATTACAAAGATGAGATAAAAGTCATGTGATCTGGCGGTATTTCCGTGCCTTGGATGAAATCACATTGGCTTAGTGCAACTCCAAAATACTGTAGGTGGATAAACAAGTGCAAACCCTTACCTGATCAGTATTGTTTTTCTTCCAGCAGTATATCCTGTTTTTTTCTTTTTATTTGTATGGTATCACAGCAACTTTCACAGTACAAAAGTCAATTTACATCCACCCTTGTCTTCAGAAGAATACACAAACTAGTGTTTCTATCCAAAATCATGGGAAAGAGCATCATTACAGTCAGATATCTCTTAATCTACCAACAAGTTGCTGACTGGAAACCATGGGCTAACCAAGAAAAAACAGGGAACACTGTTCCATTACAGTGGTAGATGATGGGCTGGGATACGTTTGATAACAGGTGAGCAGATTGTGTTGGGCTAGTGTTGGGCTAGTTCACGTACTTGTGCTCAGTGAGAGTGACATCTCCCTGAACGATATAGCCCAAACACTTCTCTATAGCCTGTTTGCTATTGTTCACCAATTTATGTGAGCAATTTATTGTCCAGGATCAATCTAAGTACACTATTGATGATTGATATTGTGGGAAAGTGGTGTGTTAGTGGTGTGTTAGTCTGGCTAAAAATGTATTGTCAGTTGGTGGAGATTCCAACTGACGAGCGGAACTGTACACACACTGTTACCTTTAAGGGAACTAATCACTACTTTTGTTTCCTGGTTTCTAATAGCTATAGGAGCTGCCATGTTTCTCCCTCCCCTTCTAGCTACCTATTACTTATCCAGGGGAATGTGTGAAGATAACATCTGTGACTTCTGTAATCTCTTTGAAGCAGTGTCTAATCTACCCACCCCTGATGTTGTCCAATCTATCTAGCCCTCACTTAGGTTAGGTGGTGGTGATTTATCAAATAGACCTATTTTAATCCACAGTATTAAAAGTTACATTTTAGATACTAAAGTATAATTGAGAAGAGCCAATAAGGACTGGTTTTCAGTCTCTGTGTTTTGCTAGTCCAAAACCTGTCAGATCTATACTGCCTACTGAAAGCGACAGAAACATAGGAGAAAAGTCATTTCTAGTGCATTATACTCTAGAAGAAATCTACTTCTTATAAGTTTGTGTGCACATGCATTTTAGATTTGACAATTTTTATACTGTAATGGAATAGACTCCATAATCCCTCTTCCACCACCAGGTGACTCCTGGATCCCGGTCACGTCATATCATGTGGTTAGAACCGAGAAGACATATCGGGGGTTACATCGCCGCCGCGGTGGAGGAGGAAGAAGCTGATCCAGCCGTCCGGACAGGTAACTATAAAAGCACTCTACATACCCTGCTTAGCCTGCCAGGCACACTTCCCTAGCGGAAGGAAAAATTTGGCTCTGCAGCCAAATAAAGTTTTACCAAAAAAGGTTTTTTGCTAAAAGCTTAACATATATTCATAAATTTCACTTTTCAATATTGTATCTCAGTTAGTCTTTCTGTGCATATTAAACCAGTGGAGTAGGAATGGTTGTAATAGCCATTTAAACTAAACACTTCAAAAGGGGAAGAAAAAATCTTTATCCTCCCCAGCATTCCTTAAAGTCTTTGAGAATGTGTAGTTATACTGTGGCTGGAATGCTCTTTTGCTGGGTAGTCGTAATCTTTATTATAAGAGACTAGAACCTCATATTATAATCGTTTTCTTCCGGACTGCCAGCTGCAAATACTTAAGATAGATTAACCAAACAGCAAACAATTTAAATACCATTCAACAATTCCTGCTAAATACATAATTGTACAGGATGAAGCTAGAGGTAATGTCATTCGTGCACTTAAAGAGGAACTGTAGTGAAAAAAGCATGGTGAATAAAATTGCTTATTTTTTGTAATATTCATTTAGTCAGTGTTTGCCCATTGTAAAATCTTTCCTCTCCCTGATTTACATTCTGAAATGTATCACAGGCGGTAACATCTTTAGTTCAGCCAGGAGATCTGTATGGAATGTTCATTTACTGTGAGTTTTATGCACAGAGGGAGATATTGCTTGCTTGGCAGTTATTTCCCACAATGCAACGAGGTTCATAGACACCAAACTGTCAGGACCATGGTCATGACATCATACTGTGGGAGGGGTTTTACCACAATATCAGCAGCACAAACCTTCCTGATGATCTATTTAAGAAAAGATAAAGATTTCTCTTTAAAGGCTCATACTATATTACGATTTTTTTGCACAATTCTTCCAACAACTGGTGATTTTTTTTTGTGTGCAACGAGCGATCATTTCCACGATCTCAAGATTACATGAATGATGTTCATGAGCGATGAGCAGCGATTACGACGTTCATCACAGATTATATCTTAAAGATCCAACGACTCCCATGCAAAGTACCGAGATCATTTAACATCTCGTTCGTACCCATTGTGTGCCATTGCCTGACGTTGCGCGTTCCTGCTGGTAGGAAGATGGATCGAGAACATTGAACATTTTTACAATATTCTAATGGTCTGAGATTTTGATTTTGGGGTTCTCATCAGCTGAAGGCCATAATCATCAAAATTATATCAAAGAAAGGCTTGAAATATCTTGCTTTCATGTACTGAGTCTATTTCATATATTAGTTGAACTACTGAAATAAATGGACTTTTGTAAGATATTTTTTTTTCAAGTTTTACCTGTATACTCTGTAAAGCGATGTGAAAGATTTCAGCGCTATATAAATACTAAATAATAATAATAATGATGGTTTCTATATTTTACGTACTGTGATTTGCATGTATTATTTGTTCCAGTGACTGGAGTTCTCAGGACAGGAAGTACACTGAAGTCTGAGTAGGCAGCCTGTAGGTCATGATTAAGTGATTAGCCCTCTTACATAAGCCCTGTTCACACACTAGATTGAAGTTGACTGAAGTGCCAATAATGGCCACTAAGTGTCCCTTAGAGGGGCTCTCAATCTATCCCTACCATAGTCATATGTCCATCATATTCTTGGGCCAATTTTAGGGGGAAGCCAATTAACTTATCTGAATGTTTTCAGATGTGGGAGGAAAACATACAGGGATATTTAAAAAAATTCTGATTACAATTAAACAATAAACATAAGTCAAAATTTAGCAAAACCATACCTCCACTCTGCCCAATACAGTCAAGATGTAAGTACTACATAAATAATAGAGTGCAAAAGTCACAATAGTAAGGTTGGTGTTGGAAGTAGCGGCAATTATACACAACAGCAGTAGAAGATTTGTCTTATGTATAGCTATAGCAGGTAGGTTAACGTTAGGTATAACGGCACTAGGAGGTTAAGTGTGAAAGCTGGGAGTAGGAGGAAGAGTTTAACGCAAGCAGAAGTGATTAATAGCATAATATCGGCAAGATAAAATTACCGGTATTAATACTTCCGGCTACTCACTAAAAGTATCCAAATCAGAGCTGTATTACTACAAGAAATACTAATAAGTAATATGTTCTCAGATTTCATAAATCCTATTAAAAACAATTATTTTAAGTATATGAACTAAGTAGATCTTCTATTTTTTTTATATTTATCAGTGTCCTTTTCATTAAGTGACAACTGACCTTAGAGGGATATTGGAGCTGCCATATTTATTTTAGTTTAAACAATACCAGTTGCCTGCCAATCCTGCTGATCTTTCATGCATTAGTAGTGTCTGAATTATACACCTGAACAAGCATGCAGCAAATGCAGTCAAACTTCAGGCAAACATCTGATCCTCATGCTTGTTTAGGGTCAATACATAAAAGTATTAGTCAGGCAATGTACATCATTTAAAAGGAAATAATTATGTCAGCCTCCATATCCCTCTTAACCACTTGGTGCATGAGGTGCAGTATAATCACGGCCCTGCAAAGTTAGAGCGACGCACCAGGGCCGTGATTACAAGTCTTCTGGCTGCAGGTGGCTGCGCGGGCACGGAAGCGCGCGCATGCGCGCGCCCGCGGCGGCGTTTTGAAGTGCGGGGATTGGTGAGCAGGAACAGCAGTTCCTGCAGCCAATCAGCGTCCCCGAAAGTTTGAATGATCAGTGTCTTAGCCAATGACACTGATCATTCATTTAAAAAATCCAAATAAACAATTCTGTTTACCCCTGTGTATTCTGCAGTAACAGCAATCTCAGAACACTTGGAATCAAGCGTTCTGAGAGGTGAGTTACTGCAGAATATGTGTATAATGTGTATAATGTAATGTGTAATGTAATGTATAATGTATATAATATGTAATAAAATGCATTTATGCACTGATCACATAGGGGGACACAGGAACAACCATCAATGTCCCCCTATAGTGAAATAATTGCTTGTTCCCATGTCCCCTGCCTGTGTTCCCCTATGTGATCAGTGTAGTGATTGATTGTACCTGTGTCCCACATGTCCCCTCCCCCCCTGCGCTCGTCCCGCCGCAGTGTTGCGCTTTGCTGATCGTTGATGATCAGCTAAGCGTTGTTAGCATATGTAATCCTATGGGATTACTTACACTGCAGTGTTTGCAGCGCGTTTGCGATTTCCGCCGATCGCAAACGCGCTGCATATGGGAATTTGTATTGCGGATTGTCGATTGGGTGCGCTGCGGTAATGGCGTGCAATATCATGCCCAGCGACGAACATGGCGGTACCCCCGGCGCTGTCCCCGCGAATGTAAATGTGCCTCCTTGCTCATGTCCCCTGCCTGTGTTCCCCCATGTGATCAGTGTAATAACTGATTGTTCCTGTGTCCCTCTACGCTCGTCTGCCGCAGTGTTGCGCTTTGCTGATCGTTGATGATCAGCTAAGCGTTGTTAGCATATGTAATCCTATGGGATTACTTACACTGCAGTGTTTGCAGCGCGTTTGCGATTTCCACCGATCACAAACACGCTGCACCTGGGATTTTGTATTGCGGATTGTCGATCGGGTGTGCTGCGGTAATGGCGTGCAATATCATACCCAGCGACGAACATGGCGGTACCCCCGGCGCTGTCCCCGCGAATGTAAATGTGCCTCCTTGCCCCATGTGATCAGTGTAATAATTGATTGTTCCTGTGACCCCCTACGCTCGTCCGCCGCAGTGTTGCGCTTTGCTGATCGTTGGCGATCAGCAAAGAGCTGTTAGCACATGTAATCCTATGGGATTACTTACATTGCAGTGTTTGCAGTGCGTTTGCCATTTCCACTGATCGCAAACGCTCTGCATCCAGGAATTTGTATTGCAATAAGTCGATTGGGTGAGCGGCGGTAACGGCGTGAAATATCAGACCCAGCGACGAATATGAACCTCCGGCGATGTCTCCCCAAATGTAAATGTGCCACCTTGCCCATGCATTTATAATTTACCTGCGTTCTATCACCCGCCATGGTGCCTATTATTATTTAGTATTATATAGCACTGACATTTTCCGCTGCGCTGTACAGATTATATTGTCTTGTCACATAACTATCCCTCAGAGGGGCTCACAATCTAATCCCTTCCTTAGACAGATGTCTGTATCAGGTAGCGCATGTATCATAGTCTAGGGCCAATTGTATGGGGAAGCTAAATCGAGAATTTGTCTCTGATTGAATCAATCAGATTCAATTAGAGAGAGATCTGTCTCTTGGTCGAATCTGCCTGTACATCTCGAGATGTGTGGGCACCTTTAGAGCTGGCGTTTGCCAAGTACCCCTTATTGTGAATAACACCATCTCAAGAACCTGAAACACATATATTTGTTGAAGTGGCCACACACGATACAATTTTTGAAATTTCAATAACATCAATTTTTCTGGTTGATTTGAAAAATCTGTCCAATATACCACATGTGTTCTATTTATTCCCAATATTAAGAAAATTGATGAGATTTCTCAAACAAATTTTAAAAAGCTTTTGATTTTTCGGTACAACGATCATTTTGACTGAAATGCTGTAAGATTGGATCGTTTTATTGTATCGTGTTTGGCCAGCTTTAGGAGTACTTTATATTTGTGCAGAACTGATTTTTAACTGCTGCTGGATGGCAGTGATTGAGCTGGTATTCTTGCAAGGGAATACATTTCTATCACTCTCGGCACGTTCAGCTCGCTCTCGCTGCTTGCACCGGTCTGTCTTTGCTGCAGCCAATCACTATGATCTCAGCTCGGATTTTTTTTTCATAGACCTGAGGGGGCCAGAGATACAGCGTCCTCAAGTGGTTAACTCCTTATCACCATTGGTATACCCAGTTAAGCCCTTTTCTCAACTTTTTTCAATCCCAAAATGATTTTTTTTTCGCCATCTATACAATTTATGCATATTTTGCCTAAGTACATTATTTTTCCCTAGTCAAAAAAAAATCCCTTTTTTTTCTCTTCACCTGCCCTACCCGTCTTTATAGATTTGGACCAAGCTATTTGGCTAACTTTGCAACTAAACATGCCGAAGAGGCTATACAGCGCGGAAGAGGCGGCCGCCATTCTGCAGGATAGCGGGGAGGAAGAATTGGAGACACAGGAGGCAGTGGAGGAGTCAGACATGACGGACATGTCCGACACAGATTGGCTTCCAGGGGAAGGCTCAGAGTCACTGGATGATAGTGACTCTGAGAGCGATTCTGACTCTGCTGGACCATCACCAGCCCAACGGCCTAGAGCAGAGGTGCAGGCTAGGAGCACTGTTCCTGTGATATCCAGTGACAGTGACACCTCAGCAGATGAGAGGTCAATACCCCAACCCAGCAGACAGAGGGCTGTCAGGCGAAGAGCAGCAAGGGTGTCACAGAGACCCCCAGTGCCAGAGGACTTGCTGCACCCTCAGTGGTCACCTTCTGCCATGGAAACCCCTAACGTGCCCCCCTTTACAGGAAGAAGTGGCATAAAAGTGGCTACGGATCATTTCACGCCACTTAATTTCTATCAGCTGTTCTTGACGGATTCCCTGTTGCAGCTAATTGCGGATCAAACCAACTTGTATGCGGAGCAATGCAGAGCAGCTAATCCAACTGCCATGTCAGCCAGATGGATCCCCACAAACCCTACGGAGTTAAAGGTCTTTTTGGGCCTAACATTAAACATGGGACTGCTGAAGAAACCCCAACTAAGGCAGTACTGGACCACACAGCCAAATTATGATACACCCATGTATTATGCCATAATGCCAAGACTGAGGTATGAGATGCTGCTCCGCTTCCTGCATTTCAACAATAATGCAGACATGCTTCAGCGTGAGGACCCAGCCTTTGACCGGCTTTTCAAATTACGACCTTTGCTAACTCATCTGAACCAGCAGTTTGCTGATGTTTATGTGCCAGAGCGTCATATTGCCGTAGACGAATCGCTATTCTCGTTCCATGGCAGGCTATCGATTAAACAATATATTCCAAACAAACGGGCCAAATATGGAATCAAACTTTACAAACTGTGTGAGAGTGGGAATGGCTATATTTATAACTTTCACATCTACGAGGGAAAGGACAGCCTACTCCAGCCTGCCGGATGCCCACCCTACATGAGTTCCAGCGAGAAAATTGTTATCCAATTGGTAAACCCTTTGCTCCACCAGGGCTACCACTTATACATGGATAATTATTATTCAAGCGTCCCTCTCTTCAAATTTTTGTACAGTGCCCAGACTGTAGCCTGTGGTACAGTGAGGGCAAATAGAAAAGGCCTGCCACAACAAGTTGTAAACAAACGACTAAACAGGGGTGAGTCATTCAGCTATCGCAGCAGTGAGCTCCTTGCCTTAAAGTACAAAGACAGGAGAGATGTAATGTTCTTGTCTACGATACACACTGAGGCAACAACAACAGTAAGGTCCCGCAGGGAAGTAGTGGTGAAACCAGTGGCAGTCACCAACTATAACAAGTACATGGGAGGTGTGGACCTGGCGGATCAGAAGCTGGCCCCTTACTTACTGGAACGTAAACGGAAGGCCTGGTACAAAAAACTTGCGTTTCATTTACTGCAGATGGCCTTACATAATGCCTTTGTCCTGTTTAATAAAGCAGACAACCGGGTCAGGTTTATCAAATTCCAGGACCAGATTGTCCTGTCCCTGATTTATGAATCTGGCTACACTCCCGTAACAACAGACCCACATGCCTCCGAAGACATTATTAGAATTCGCGACAAGCATTTTCTGGATCCAATCCCCGCTACGCCATCAAGACAGTATCCACAGAAAAAATGCAGGGTGTGTATGAAACACAAAATCAGAAGGGACAGCCGTTACTACTGCCCAAAATGTCCTTCCAAACCAGGACTTTGCCTTAAACCATGTTTTGAAATCTATCACTCAGTCCTTCATTATTAAGATTTTGATTATACTGGGCCCATTTTTATCACACTCTCATGATCTTCCAGCTTTTGACCTCTAGCATAAATTACGACCACCCCCTCAGGCTTTTAATTCAATATCAGACGTATGTCCAATTGTGGATACGAGGTTGGCTCACTCCCCCTACGGGCAACCTGAAGTAAGTTTGCTCTTTGTCTTCTTATCCAATGTTGGACATTTGGCCAATTGTGCATACGAGGTTGGCTTAAGCCCCCCACGAGCAACCTCAAGTAAGTATGCCGTTATTAGACGTGCCTAGTTAAAGACACGCATCCATGGTTAGTGTAGTGTAGGGACCCCTCTAGGAGATTGGCCTTGACGTTGGCAGAGGGGCTTAACCCCACAGCCTGCTGGAATGTGGTACTAACAATCTCGTTGTGTTAGCCGCTGGTGACCTGTGTTAACACCGATCGCCAGCTGCTTGTGGTTAACAGTCTGCTGTGCTTTGTGCCCAAAAACTTATCTGATTATGCATGTAGGGTATCATTTTAAACGTGATAAGCGAGAGAACAAAATTTGGGGTCTTTAACAGCTGAGGCCTTTGTCATGTGAATGTTTTTAGTGCTAACGTGAAAAGAAACTGTAAAAAAAGATAAAATCTTCTATGAACTCACCATACTCCTAACGGAATACCTTGGGGTGTCTTCTTTCTAAAATGGGGTCATTTGTGGGGTTCCTATACTGCCCTAGCATTTTAGGGGCCCTAAACCATGAGGAGTAGTCTGGAAATCAAATTCCGCAAAATGACCTGTGAAATCCTAAAGGTACTCATTGGACTTTGGGCCCTTTAGCGCAGTTAGGGTGCAAAAAAGTGCCACACATGTGGTATCGCCGTACTCGGGAGAAGTAGTACAATGTGTTTTGAGGTGTATTTTTACACATACCCATGCTGGGTGGGAGAAATAACTCTGTAAATGGACAATCGTGTGTAAAAAAATCAAAAGATTGTCATTTACAGAGGTATTTCTCCCACCCAGCATGGGTATGTGTAAAAATACACCCCAAAACACATTATACTACTTCTCCCGAGTACGGCAATACCACATGTGTGGCACTTTTTTGCACCCTAACTGCGCTAAAGGGCCCAAAGTCCAATGAGTACCTTTAGGATTTCACAGGTCATTTTGCGGAATTTAAATTTCCAGACTACTCCTCATGGTTTAGGGCCCCTAAAATGCCAGGGCAGTATAGGAACCCCACAAATGACCCCATTTTAGAAAGAAGACACCCCAAGGTATTCAGTTAGGAGTATGGTGAGTTCATAGAAGATTTTATTTTTTTGTCACAAGTTAGCGGAAATTGATTTTAATTGTTTTTTTCCACAAAGTGTCATGTTCCGCTAACTTGTGACAAAAAATAAAATCTTCTATGTACTCACCATACTCCTAACGGAATACCTTGGGGTGTCTTCTTTCTAAAATGGGGTCATTTGTGGGGTTCCTATACTGCCCTGGTATTTTAGGGGCCCTAAACCGTGAGGAGTAGTCTGGAAATCAAATTCCGCAAAATGACCTGTGAAATCCTAAAGGTACTCATTGGACTTTGGGCCCTTTAGCGCAGTTAGGGTGCAAAAAAGTGCCACACATGTGGTATTGCTGTACTCGGGAGAAGTAGTATAATGTGTTTTGGGGTGTATTTTTACACATACCCATGCTGGGTGGGAGAAATACCTCTGTAAATGACAATCTTTTGATTTTTTTACACACGATTGTCCATTTACAGAGTTATTTCTCCCACCCAGCATGGGTATGTGTAAAAATGCACCCCAAAACACATTATACTACTTCTCCCGAGTACGGCAATACCACATGTGTGGCACTTTTTTGCACCCTAACTGCGCTAAAGGGCCCAAAGTCCAATGAGTACCTTTAGGATTTCACAGGTCATTTTGCGGAATTTGATTTCCAGACTACTCCTCATGGTTTAGGGCCCCTAAAATGCCAGGGCAGTATAGGAACCCCACAAATGACCCCATTTTAGAAAGAAGACACCCCAAGGTATTCAGTTAGGAGTATGGTGAGTTCATAGAAGATTTTATTTTTTTGTCACAAGTTAGCGGAAATTGATTTTAATTGTTTTTTTCCACAAAGTGTCATGTTCCGCTAACTTGTGACAAAAAATAAAATCTTCTATGAACTCACCATACTCCTAACGGAATACCTTGGGGTGTCTTCTTTCTAAAATGGGGTCATTTGTGGGGTTCCTATACTGCCCTGGCATTTTAGGGGCCCTAAACCGTGAGGAGTAGTCTTGAAACCAAATGTCGCAAAATGACCTGTGAAATCCTAAAGGTACTCATTGGACTTTGGGCCCTTTAGCGCAGTTAGGGTGCAAAAAAGTGCCACACATGTGGTATCGCCGTACTCGGGAGAAGTAGTATAATGTGTTTTGTGGTGTATTTTTACACATACCCATGCTGGGTGGGAGAAATAACTCTGTAAATGGACAATTGTGTGTAAAAAAATGAAAAAATTGTCATTTACAGAGATATTTCTCCCACCCAGCATGGGTATGTGTAAAAATACACCCCAAAACACATTATATTACTTCTACTGAGTACGGCAATACCACATGTGTGGCACTTTTTTGCAGCCTAACTGCGCTAAGGGGTCCAAAGTCCAATGAGCACCTTTAGGCTTTACAGGGGTGCTTACAATTTAGCACCCCCAAAATGTCAGGACAGTAAACACACCCCACAAATGACCCCATTTTCAAAAGTAGACACTTCAAGGTATTCAGAGAGGGGCATGGTGAGTCCGTGGCAGATTTCATTTTTTTTTGTCGCAAGTTAGAAGAAATGGAAACTTTTTTTTTTTTTTTTTTTGGTCACAAAGTGTCATTTTCCGCTTACTTGTGACAAAAAATAATATCTTCTATGAACTCACTATGCCTCTCAGTGAATACTTTGGGATGTCTTCTTTCCAAAATGGGGTCATTTGGGGGGTATTTATACTATCCTGGAATTCTAGCCCCTCATGAAACATGACAGGGGGTCAGAAAAGTCATAGATGCTTGAAAATGGGAAAATTCACTTTTTGCACCATAGTTTGTAAACGCTATAACTTTTACCCAAACCAATAAATATACACTGAATGGGGTTTTTTTTATCAAAAACATGTTTGTCCACATTTTTCGCGCTGCATGTATACAGAAATTTTACTTTATTTGAAAAATGTCAGCACAGAAAGTTAAAAAAATCATTTTTTTGCCAAAATTCATGTCTTTTTTGATGAATATAATAAAAAGTAAAAATCGCAGAAGCAATCAAATAGCACCAAAAGAAAGCTTTATTAGTGACAAGAAAAGGAGCCAAAATTCATTTAGGTGGTAGGTTGTATGAGCGAGCAATAAACCGTGAAAGCTGCAGTGGTCTGAATGGAAAAAAAGTGCCTGGTCCTTAAGGGGTATAAAGACTGTGGTCCTCAAGTGGTTAGATCAGTTGTCCTTTAAAGCAGTATAAAACCCTGACATAATATTCAATAAAACATGTTTTCCTACTTTTTATATGCCATACGGTTATCATATTTGCATTTGTGCATAAGTATTATTATTCATTTAGAAATTGCAAGTTCCCAAAAGTACAGTTTTTTTGCTTTGAGAGCTGCCTTTGCATTTTATTCATAACTGGTTTTATTCATCTTGCATTGAAGGCAGAAATGCTTTGAATTTCTGTCTGTGTCCAGGAGCATCTGCAATATCTGTCTGTCTATGGTAAGATCCCAACTTCATCTATCGATTTCTATCTGATTGCAATATCTGTCTGTCTATGGTACGATCCCAACTTCATCTATCGATTTCTATCTGATTGCAATATCTGTCTGTCTATGGTACGATCCCAACTTCATCTATAGATTTCTATCTGATTGCAATATCTGTCTGTCTATGGTACGATCCCAACTTCATCTATAGATTTCTATCTGATTGCAATTTTATATGTCTGTTTATAACATACCATGCCCTGTTATCTGACTATGGGACATTCTTGGTTTTAAATTTGTGTCAACCTCTGATCTTTGGTTCCATTCCATTAGTTCCCAGCTTTTGGCCTTATCTAGGTCTTGGCCTTAAATTAACATATAATGTATTGCCTTGCCAGCTGTTTATGCAGTGTTATATGCTGTTTTTGATCTGTGAGTTACAAATCTGTCCAGCCACACATGCAGAGTCTCCTTTAAATCCAGCCTACAAGGCTGAGACTCCCATTCAACCTCTCCACAATCTCACCTGCATTCAGTCTGTTAATTAAGATGCTGGCAGCCTGTTTGCATATAGCTAGGATAGGAGGTCAATTTTGACCACTGGTCAGTTTTGAGCATCTGAACTCAAAGTGCATCTGTAACTCTAAGTGTTAAGAAAATACAACGACCAAAATTAGACCAGAATTGAACCAGAAGGGAACAGAAGGAACTGACAGAAAACTCTGCTTCTCTGGTTAGTTGCAAAAATGTTTAACCTAGTGTTTACTGGTTACAGTAAATTCGGGCGCCTGAGGCAAGTGGACAAATCGGGCGCCGCCATTCACTCCCATAATAAATATCGTTTAATGGGCGCCCGACAGGAAAAAAGGGCGCCGGAGAAAAATAACGTTTTATAAGCGGCGCCCGGAGACTTTTACTGTTTTATAACTGCTTCTCATGATTACACATTATTTTATGATTTATAATTTTTTAAACATTATTTTTAAACGAAAAACAGTACAATCTTTTTTAAAACATTATTTTTAAACAAAAAACAGCACAATATTTTTTTCACACGTTATTAATGCTTATCACAGGGGGGTCTTAGGTTTAGGCACCACCAGGGAGGTCTTAGGTTTAGGCACCAACAGGGGAGTCTTAGGTTTAGGCACCAACAGGGGGGTCTTAGGTTTAGGCACCACCAGGGGGGTCTTAGGTTTAGGCACCAACAGGGGGGTCTTAGGTTTAGGCACCACCAGGGGAGTCTTAGGTTTAGGCACCATCAGGGGAGTCTTAGGTTTAGGCACCACCAGGGGGGTCTTAGGTTTAGGCACCAACAGGGGGGTCTTAGGTTTAGGCACCACCAGGGGAGTCTTAGGTTTAGGCACCATCAGGGGAGTCTTAGGTTTAGGCACCACCGGGGGGGTTTTAGGTTTAGGCACCAACACGGGGGTCTAGGGGTTAGGGGTAGGTACAGGGAGGGTTACTTACTATTTTTTTTTAAACGTTATTATACGTTTCACTTTTTAAACGGAAGATTATAGTTTTCACAATTGCCAATTTCATGCACATTATTTAATGATTTATAACTTTATAAAACATTATTTTTAAACGAAATATAGTACACTATATTTTTAAACGTTATCCATGTTTATCGTTTAAAACCCCGCGCCCTTTTTTCCCAGCGCCCCTTTTTAACGTACGTGTGTTTACTATCTGCCTGCTCTCCCCAGCCATCCTTAAATCTCTCCACACACTACATCTCCCTGCTGTCAGCAATATGCTGTACATTTCACCATCCCTCCTATCCACTCCACAGCTCGCCTCTCATGAGATTTTCTTATACTTACACCCTCACCTTCCTTGTCACATATCGCAACTTCTGCTCCGCTATATCTGCCTACTCCTCCTCCTTGTTGCTGGGGTCATTTCACCTAACCCTGGACCCCCATGCCCCCCTGCTAATCACACTGTTTGCAATAAATCAAATTTCCCTCCCTCTTACTGTAACCTTATTAATATTACACTCCTTCCCTCTACATCCCCTCCGATCTCGGCTGCCCTCTGGAATGCCCGCTCAGTCTGCAACAAACTGCCCTTTATCCATTATCTTTTCATTTCCAATGCTTTCACATTCTTAGGGATCACTGAAACCTGGCTGACCCCTTCTGACACAGTCTCACCTGCCACCCTCTCCTATGGAGGTTTCCACTTTAGCCACACTCCTAGAAGTGGGAATAAACATGGTGGAGGGGTGGGCATTCTCCTCTCAGATAAATGCTCCTTCAAGCCTCTGACTCCTATTCCCTCTCTCTCCCTGCCATCCTTTGAAGTCCATGCAGTCCGACTATACTCTCCCTCGAACCTCCAAATTGCAGTTATTTACCGCCCTCCAGGCTCTGCTTCTGTTTTCTTAGATCATTTCTCTGCCTGGCTTCTCCAGTTCCTATCCTCTGACATCCCTACCATCATCATGGGTGATTTTAACATTCCTATCGACACCGATAACACTGTCTCTAAAAAACTTCTATCACTCACTTCCTCCTATGGCTTGTCTCAGTGGTCCTCTACCTCAACCCACACTAATGGCCATACGCTTGACCTTGTATTCACTCGTCTATGTTCTGTCTCTGACTTTACTAATGACCCACTACCACTCTCTGACCATAACCTACTTAGCTTATCTCTCTCCTCCTCTTTTCCTACCACCCTGGTACAAGCACGCTCACACATTCGCAGAAACTCTCGCAATCTAGACATGCAATCTGTCTCTGATGCCCTGGCATCTCTCCTCACACAATCCTTCACTGACCCAGACTCGGCTGCTATACACTACAACAGCTCCATTACAAAAGTCATGGATGACTTCGCTCCGCTCGTCAATGCCCACCCTCACCGTGTCTGTCGCCAACCCTGGATGACCAAAACCACTAAACAGTTAAAAAGATGCTCTAGAGCAGCTGAACGGCGCTGGAGGAAAAGTAACACAAGTGAGGACTTCATCTCATATAAAATTGCCTTGAACAACTTCAGAAATGCACTCTCTGTGGCAAAAAAAGTCCTATTTTTCTTCCCTAATATCCGCCCATTTACACAATCCAGAACGCTTGTTCAGCACCTTCAACTCCGTTCTCCATCCCCCTCCTCCTCCTCCTTCATCTTGCTTATCAGCGGAAGAATTTGCAACATACTTCACTGATAAAATTGACAAAATCAGAAGTGAATTCTCCACGCAGCCCTCGAATCCCACCTCCACACCTCTCATTGACTGCTCTCTAACTGCCTTATCTCCAATCTCTGAACACCCTCTCTCCTCTGTAATTGCCAAAGCTAATCTAACCACCTGTTCTTTGGATCCTATTCCCTCCCATTTCATTCCGCAGCTATCCTCATCTCTCTTGCCTGCACTAACAACACTATTTAACCAGTCCCTCTCTACTGGCATCTTTCCGTCGCCACTCAAAAAGGCTGTTGTGACACAACTACTTAAAAAACCATCTCTAGATCCTACCACACTCGCCAACTACCGCCCAGTCTCACTTCTCCCATTTGCATCCAAACTACTTGAACGCCATATACATGCAGAATTAAGCCATTATTTATCTGCTAACTCCCTACTTGATCAGTTCCAGTCTGGCTTTCGCTCTAACCACTCCACGGAAACAGCCCTTACCAAAGTGGCCGGCCAATGACCTTCTTACAGCTAAATCCAAAGGTCAATTTTCCATACTCATCCTTCTTGACCTGTCATCAGCATTTGATACTGTCGACCACACCTTACTCCTACAGATACTTTCAAATGTAGGAATAAAGGGCCTTGCTCTCACATGGTTATCTTCCTACCTCTCTGGAAGGTCCTTCACAGTCTCCTACTCAGATCAGATCTCTTCGCCTCATGCTTTGTCTGTCGGGGTTCCTCAAGGCTCTGTCCTTGATCCCCTCCTCTTTTCTATCTACATGCACGGTCTTGGTGATTTAATCAACTCATTCGGGTTTCAATACCACCTCTATGCAGACGATACACAACTGTACCTCTCTGCCCCAGACCTTAACTCCCTCCTTAAACGTGTTCCTGACTGCTTGTCTGCTATATCCTCCTTCATGTCCTCTCGCTTCCTAAAACTTAATATGAGTAAAACTGAACTAATAATTTTTCCACCGTCTCTGTCCACCTCCCTGCCTTAAGTAACAATAAATGTTAATAACACTCCCATAACTTCAGTTCCCAAAGCTCGGTGCTTAGGGGTAATATTCGACTCATCTCTCTCTTTTATTACTCATGTTCACTCCATAACCAGCTCCTGCCATCTCCAACTCAAAAACATATCTCGCATCCGTCCTTTTCTTACTCAAGACACAACTAAAATGTTAATACATGCTCTCATAATTTCTCATCTGGACTACTGCAACATACTACTCTGTGGACTACCTTCTAACAGACTGGCCCCGCTCCAGTCGGTACTGAACTCAGTTGCTCTTCTCATTCATCTTTCTTCTCGATCTTCCTCTGCCGACCCTCTTTGTCAAGCTCTTCACTGGCTGCAAATTAACCAGAGGATTCAGTTCAAACTCCTAACCCTAACCTACAAAGCTCTCCACAATCTCCCTCCCCGGTACATATCCTCACTAATTTCCAGATACAAACCCAATCGCAATCTCAGATCGGCACATGATCTTCTGTTGTCCTCCTCTAGAATCACCTCCTCACATTCACGCTTACAAGATTTTGCACGCGCTTCACCCCTCCTCTGGAATGCCCTCCCACAACACATCCGTCACTCTCCAACCTTTGTTGCCTTTAACGCTCTCTAAAAACACACTTGTTCCGACAAGCATATGCGCTACCTTAGGCCACTTCCCTTTGTCCTAAGACCAAATTGCACTCCACCTAGGTGTCCTAAAACACACAGCCTCTATATATTTGCTGCATACTACCCCTCCTCTTGTTTCCCCCCATTCCCTTTAGATTGTAAGCCCGCAAGGGCAGGGTTCTCTCCCCCTTTTGTGTTTTGGTAAGCATTATACATTTTATTCATCATGTTAATTTTATCACTGTCATTACCAATTCTATAATTTGCTTTTGTATCATTCTTTGTATTTTGTCACTAATTATGTATCTTGTATTTTGGTGTATAGCATTGTCTGTATTATTATGTACCCCATGTTTGTTTCCTACTTTGTACAGCGCCACGGAATATGTTGGCGCTTTATAAATCAATAATAATAATACAATTAAGTAAACACAAGATAACATTATCTCCACTTCAGATGCGTCCAGCTTTCTCTGCACTGAAATTTCAAGCCCTGTGTTTAACTAATTGAATGTTGTTCTAGTAAAAAAATGGTGGTAGTATGTAATACGCTGTAAATATTTTTTTTAGAGCAAAGAAGAAATGCTGGGTTTCATTCCGCCCTAAGATTCACCTCCTATCTCATTGCTGAAGCATTGTAGCCAGTACTGAAGTCTCAATGTTTTAGAAGTACTGTATTTCATAAGTTATTATTTACAATGAAGGCTGATTTGTTTAGCCTCGAATTGTATTATTTCCATTAGGAGAGCCATACATGACCTATTCTGTCTGACAGTGTAAATAATATTCAGTAGTAGAGTTGGCTTCACAATTATTGTAATCATACATTTATACTGGAATCTGCATCTTTCCTTGCTCTGCAGTTCTGTGTCTGAGGCAAATCAGCGCTGAGTATAGATGTTAAAAATCTGACTTCACAAATGATTACATAGTCATAATTTCTGACAATACGATGAACTCAATTAGATCAAATAATGGATGTAATAGTTGCAATATGTGGCGACTGTAATGTCAAATGAATTCCTATGATTCTCTGTAAAAAGGCCTTGGTTTACAGTACCAGCACAGCGCTCTCATTCTGTGTAAACAGCATGTATTATTGGCCTCGTAATTCCAATGTAAGGTATAATCATACTTTTGGCTTCTTCATTATCCTGAACTCAGACTGCTCATGTCACATTATCCACTGGATGGATTCTGTGGCCCATTACCAAGAGGAATGTTAGTGTCTCCCATTATAATGACGTGACTCTGATGACTATAAATACCGCTGCAAATTCTCCACACCATTTACTGGCTTTTGTTGGATTCTTGTGCAGATTAATATGATTTGCTTGTAATTACAATGAATCTCTGTCATGTCTGAACAGCATGCAGAGATGATCCTCTTTCTCCGAGTCTGTGAGCTGAAAGATAACTATAAAGATAACTATGTAACCCTCACAATGACTATGTGTGCCTCATTGTGATTATTGCTGTTACCTTCTATGAATTCATCTCTATGATAATGTCCTTTTTTGTGTTGTTGAAAACATAATTAGTTCCTGAAAAGTAATGAAACATTTAATGGGAATTAAGTTCTTAGCAAAAAAATCCCCCAATAGAAAATGGGATATCATGGATCAATGAGGAAATGCTTTCTGACCACTGGATGAGTCATGTGTTCAGTGTATTATGTAAACAGCTGCCTACAAAATAGATCTCCAGATATAAAAAGGAGGATTACTCTGTGTTTCTGCTTATTAAAGCAAAAGGTTTGTGTAAACCCCAGTTTAGCTTCAGGCTGTCTAAATGCCTCCTGCTAGGATTGGAGTTTCTTGTACGTTGGAGCTTGATAATTATTATTATTATTTATTTATAAAGCGCCAACATATTCCGTGGCGCTGTACAATGTAAGAAAACAAACAAGGGATACATAATGATACAGACAATGATATACATCAAATATGAACACTGATACAAGATACAGCACTGCTGATTACAATTTGATTTAACATGATGACTAAAATGTATAAATGTCTAACAGTGTGCAAGCAATTAAATTAATAACATTCCATGACACAAAAGGGTGAGAGCCCTGCCCTTGCGAGCTTACAATCTAAAGGATAATGCTACTGGTTTATAATTAGAGATGGCTCGAACTGTTTGCCCAGTGGGTAGTTCATGCAAATTTCAGCTGTTCGCGTCCACGGCGGGTAGCGAACATATAGCGTGTTCCACCCGCCCCCAATACCTTATCATTGGGCTAAACTTTGACCCTCTACATCACAGTCAGCAGACACATGGCAGCCAATCATGCTGCACTCCCCCATGGTCACGAACCCCCTCCCCCCCTATAAAAATGCTGCAGCGTCGGCCATGTTCTCAGTCTCTGTCTACTGCTGTAGTGAGAGGAAGGGAGAGACATTGCTGGAGATAGGTAAAGCGTTAGTTAGGCTCTTGTTAGCTTGCTTCTCTCTGAAATGTGTTGCTGATGGCACCCCGAAAAAGCTCTTTTGAGGGCTAATATTCCTTTGATGTGTTTTTTTTTGTGTGTGACACTGACACTGCATTGATACAGCCCTGTCGCAGCTGGTCCTTACTGTACTATGCCAGCATACTGTATTACCACCAGTGCATATCTTTCCACTGTATTTGTGATTAAACTTACTAAAGTTGCTGTTTGTGGTGGTGCGGTAAACAGTGAGTTTAGTCTGTCAGTGTGAAGCAGTACACTACTTACACTACCTGATACATGTATACACACACAATTTAGGAATGCAATGTGATTTCTGCCCGCCGTTAAGGGATTTATAACCTTACTCTGCATCAAATACATAATGTCCCCAGGGACTTTTGTCATGTATCCCACTCCGGCATGCCCCCCTACAGGTATTAGACCCCTTAAAACAAATTTTCCATCACTTTTGTGGTCAGAAATAGTCTCTGTTTGTTTTAAAATTTGCATGCCCATTGTCTATGGCGGTTCGCCCCAGTTTGCGCAAACACAAACTTTTTCGGAAGTTCGTGTTTGCAGTTTGTGAACCCAAAATCTGAAGTTTGGCCCATCTTTATTTTCAAAGAGACACTGAAGCGGAAAAAAAAAATTATGATATCATGAATTGGTTGTGTAGTAGGGGTGATTACTAGTACATTGGTAGCAAAAAAAATATTCTCATATTTTTATTTTCAGTTATACAGCTTTTTTTTTTTTTATAACATTGCATCATTTTCTAATATTTGCAGTGTAACATTACTCAGCATTCTAAATGCTTTTACAGAACAGGCAGTGAAATTTTGACCTGTCCTGAACTGTCCTGAACTGCAAAAAAAAAAAAAAAACCACAATACAGTTAAGATAACCTAATCAGAAGTCAGGGCTCTCTGCGACTTTTAAAGTCATAGAGCTCAATGACTATTTGCATAGATAACAACTGGAGTTTCTTAACTCTTCCTGTACTGGAAACAAATATTAGACTTATGTTTTTGTTCATAATGCTTTATTTCTTAGCTGTACTACACAACCAATTCATTATATCATAATTTTTTTCTGCTTCAGTGTCTCTTTAAGTAGTGATGAGCAAAAATTACGCCTATGCGTAACTACGCAGAGTAATTCGCAATTACGCATCGTACTTGTAATGCGAAATTTCGTGGAAAAGTGTAATTCATTTCGTAGTTAAAGAGGCACTTCAGCCTAAACAAACATACTGTCATTAAGTTACATTAGTTTTGTTAATTAAAATAGATAGGTAATATAATCTCTTACCCACCCTGTTTTAAAAGAACAGGCAAATGTTTGATTTCATGAGGGCAGCCATCTTTTTGGTTGAAAGGAGGTGACAGGGAGCATGAGACACAGTTCCAACTGTCCTGTGTGCTGATCACCCCTCCCAGTTGCTAGGCAACGTGAATAACAACATAGGAAATCCCATCATGCCTTGCACAGCATCAGGGAAAAAAAGCCCGGGCAGTTTTCTTTGATGGGTGGAGCTTAGCTAAAAATGCAGCTAAAACTGTTAAAGAAACACCAAGCCTTTTCAGTTCTGCTAAGTAGATTTTTAGTCCGGAGGTTCACTTTAATGGTTAGCATCCGTAATTACGCATTAATGTATGTGTAATTTATGCAGAATTTCATGCCAGGCATAATTGCAAAAGTGTATGCGTAATGTTACGTCATCGTAATTAGTTGATTATGATCCTCACTATTTATAAATGGTCAACTGGCATTTATTCAAGTTAAACAAAGCAAGACCATCCGATAAGAGAAAATGCAGTTGCAAAGTGGTATGGGCGGGGTGATAAACCCAATGAACTGCTAAATTATCACTACAGCAGCAGGTATCATTAGTGGAAGAAGGAAAGCCCGATACAAAGACATAAAATCCGCTTACAATTCTGACTACCATCAATGCTATGTGTTGGGGTTGTGGGGAGGATGGTAGTGAAGCGCACAAATTTTTCATAGACGTAATTTGGCATCAAAATTTGCAATTATGATGTGAAATCTCAATACAAAATTTCAGGAAAACGCGTAATTTATTTTGTCTGTAATTGTAATCATTTGTAATTTTGTGTAATGTTCAGGTAATTTCATGCCGACTTTATTGGTGAATAGCAAAGCCCCCGTATATATGCTATTGTCACATATAATGACACATATTGGGCTTAATGCACTAAACTGTTGTGACTCATATCACGTCCACGCTAGCGTTTTTGCACAAATTGTGAATTTTCACACGCATTTATTTGTGATTGCATGCAGAAATTCATGATTGCGCGTGGAAATTCGTGCTAAAAAACGCTAGTGCGGCCATGATATGAGTTATCACAGTTTAGTGAATCAAACCCATTGCCATTACATATGTTAAGCAGAATATTGGGTACAAGTCAAACATTTTTCAAAAAGACCTTGTAGCTTTTGAGAAAATCCATTTTAAATATAAGGAAAAATGTCACTCAACGTGGTATGTAAGCACAGTCCATCAGCACACCAGTCGTTAATTAATTACAACGCAATTTTATTGTGCAAACAGCCACATGTAGTACCGACACTTGTTTTGGGGGGCCTCGCAGGGTCCCACATTATCAAGGTGCGTGTAACCACACGCCTGGATAAAGGGGGACCCTGCAAAGCCCCCAAAACAATTGTCAGTACTGTATGTGGCTGTTTGCACAGTAAAAGTCCGTTGTAATTAACTTACTACTGGTGTGCTGATGGACTGTGCTTACATACTTAGCATTTGTAGCAATTTTGGTGACAATATAAAATTAAACAATGATTACACAAAATCATGTCTGGGCGTAATTTTGAAAATGTTCAGGAAATTTGGTGTAATCGTAATTAGCTAATAACGATCATCATTAGTGGATAGATGGGGCTTGGAGAGAGCTGCAGTATCCTGATTGTCCTTTGAGATACTTATTGCAATTAATGGTGCCCATACATGGTACAATTTTTTTTCAATTAGATAATTTTAGTTTGAGTATTCCGTTAGATCGAATATAAAGATTTTTCCAACATGTCCGATCAGATTTTTATTGGAAAAACGGGATAATTGATTCTTTTTTTCTTGATCGAAAAAAAATATTATTTTAAACTTTAATTCGTTTTGATCTTTTTGGTCGAATAAATGGGAAAATTTAACGTTTTTATTGTACCGTGTATGGGCACCTTAATGGTATCATGGCATGGCTAAGCCAACACTGTAAATGGAACTGGAACTGTAATATTAGTGGAACTTAAAGAAAACCTGAACAGAAGAAAGAAGTCAAAATAAACATACACAGGTGACTCCTGCACAGTTTGCTTATCAATCCCTTTCTCCACTCCCGAGTCCTGCTTGTCTACTGTGAACAATGGAATTCTCCATCTTTCATTTTAAAAACGTAACAACTTCCGTCTCAGCAGTTCTTTAACCTGTAATATCACCCACTTGAGCCATAGGGAAACATGGACATTACCTTGCACATCAGCAACTGATATAGTGGAAAAGGGCCCTAAGCTTCCAGTTCCGACTAGATCAAGTTGGAACTGGAAGGTATTGTTGTTAAAAGAAAATGGTGGGCTTCTGAGAGGAACTGATGGTAAATTAAGGATAAACAAAAGTTTGCTTTCTTAAAATAGAAAGAATTTGTGATAATTCAGGTTGGAGTGAGCTTGAGATGTCTCCCAGTGCATCACTGCTGAATATATGCAAATTAACCATTGTTACCCTTAGAAGCTAAACACACCTCCAGAACCGGTGGAATGCAATGATGTGTCAGCTTGTTAATTTGTACAGAGCCAGAATAATCCTACATGCATACAGACTGTTTCAGATTGTTTGATCCTCATCAATGCATGGCATGGATTAATTTGGCTCTATGGAGTAGGGCTTGTAACACCGAGAGGTACAGACTAACCAGCAAGCTCATGGTGAACCAGAACTCATTGGAGTGTGTGAGGGGCTACAATGGTCCTAAAAGCCCCCTTACTAAAATGCTAAGAAAAACAAAAGTTTGCCTTCTTAAAACAGAAAGAATATATGCAAATGAACCATTGTTACCCTTAGAAGCTAAACACACCTCCAGAACCGCTGGAATGCAATGATGTAATATTCATTTGCATCCCCTACCTTTCATGTCCCTACCTCTCCCTCTAGATTGTAAGCATTTGGGCAGGGTCCTCCTCCTTTTGTGTCCTATCTGATCATGCACCTCCATTACTGTGCACCCATGCTAAGCATTGCCTAATAACTTGCCTAATCTCCATGCTCCATCCAGTGACTGACTAAGCATTACCTTGTACTCATACTGTGCTGCATGATCTGGTTTTTCTTGTATTCCTGTATTGTCATATTGCTGTATGTCACCCCTAAATATTGTCTGTAACCTAAATTAATGTTCAGCGCTGCGTAATATGTTGGCGCTTTATAAATACAATAAACAAAATAAATACATTTGTAGGTACATCATGTGTTTATTTGAAATCATTTTACTAGGTTCAGGAGCCCTTTAAAGGGACTCCGAGCAGTGCAGAAACTATGAAAAGATGCATATCATTTTAAAGCTCTCTTTCTCCTCTTTCCAATGATATATAAACCGCCACCCTACGCCTTTTAGTTTTCTTTATTTTCTCGAATGAAATCGCGGCTGCGGCAATTTCAATCGCGAAAATAGCGAAAACTAAAAGGCGTAGGGCAGCGGTTTATATAACGTTGGAAAGAGGAGAAAGAGAGCTTTAAAATGATATGCATCTTTTCATAGTTTCTGCACTGCTCGGAGTCCCTTTAACCACTTGCCGACCGCACGCTTATACCGTGCGTCGGCAAAGTGGCAGCTGCAGGACCAGCGACGCAGTACTGCGTCGCCAGCTGCAGGCTGATTAATCAGGAAGCAGCCGCTCGTGCGAGCGGCTGCTTCCTGTCAATTCACGGCGGGGGGCTCCGTGAATAGCCTGCGGGCCGCCGATGGCGGCTCGCAGGCTAAATGTAAACACAAGCGGAAATAATCCGCTTTGTTTACATTTGTACGCCGCTGCTGCGCAGCAGCGCCGTAAGGCAGATCGGCGATCCCCGGCCAATCAGCGGCCGGGGATTGCCGCCATGTGACAGGGGACGTCCTGTCACTGGCTGCACAGGACGGATAGCGTCCTGTGCAGCCCAGATCTCCCCAGGGAGAAGGTAGGAGAGGGAGGGGGGAGAATGTCGCCGCGGAGGGGGGCTTTGAGGTGCCCCCCCCGCAACATGCCTGCAGGTAGGAGCGATCAGACCCCCCCCTGCACATCATCCCCATAGGGGGAAAAAAAGGGGGGCGATCTGATCGCTCTGTGTGGCCGCGGATCTGTGCTGGGGGCTGCAGAGCCCACCCAGCACAGATCCAAACAAACAGCGCTGGTCCTTAAGGGGGGGTAAAGGGTGGGTCCTCAAGTGGTTAATGAGGCAGCACATTATGCCAGTTGCATAAGTAGCGCAACTCACATTACTTAGGCAATGCACCCATTGCTAGCAGACTGTGCGTTACCCTACTTGCGTAATGCACAGTACAGTAGCAATGTACATTAGACAAATAGCATAACACGCAGCAGGCTGGTAACACATTTTGACCTGGGTGAAGGGATTTAGCACCATTTGTTACCTAGCATAATTATCTGTAAAATTGCTATAAGCCACCTGTGTAAAGCATTCTTACCAAACTTTAGTGAATCAACCCCGCTGTTTGTCATTTTCCACAATATAAATCTTAGTATTTTCTTATTTTCCTACTTAGTAAAATACATTTCTAAACAGACTCATCAAAGGTGCTAACCTGGATCTGGACACTGACACTAATGTCGATTTCAGGACCTCCCCAATTGTTAAGAATGTGTGTTGTCACTATACATTTGAAAAAAAAAAAATAAATAAATAACCAATTGACTCAGGAAAAACATCTTGTATAGATTACAACATGGCAAAATGAATGAGACCGAAGCTGCTGCAGTCCAGCACTGCACTGGGCTTAGAAAATATTTTTTTTATTATTGATTTTAAATGAAGTATCTCAAAAGCTACACAGACTATTTAAAAAAACAAAACATTTTTTACACGTTCCAACTATTTATTCTGCCATGTAGCACATCTGGTGACAGCATGTACAGGGGCTTTACAATGTGGCAAAATCTGCTTCAATAAGGCATAGCTATCTCTTTTTTTCAAAAACTGAAAGGTATTTTTGACATATTCCATTGGTTACCCTTGCTGTACATACCAAATATAATGGTGACATCCTGCATGGGAGCTTTGCTATCAACAGTGACATTTGCCCGCCTAAACTTCAATGCAAAATGGTGAAAATTTCACATAAAATGATACAATTACACAACAAAAACTGTGTGCAAGGTTCTTCAGAGACATATATATATATATATATATATATATATATATATATATATATATATATATATATATATATATATATATATATATATATATACACAGTGGTGTGAAAAGCTATTTGCCCCCTTCCTGATTTCTTATTCTTTTGCATGTTTGTCACACTTAAATGTTTCTGCTCATCAAAAAACGTTAACCATTAGTTAAAGATAACATAATTGAACACAAAATGCAGTTTTAAATGATGGTTTTTATTATTTATTGAGAAAAAAACGCAAAACCTACATGGCCCTGTGTGAAAAAGAAATTGCCCCCTGAACCTAATAACTGGTTGGGCCACCCTTAGCAGCAATAACTGCAATCAAGCGTTTGCGATAACTTGCAACAAGTCTTTTACAGCGCTCTGGAAGAATTTTGGCCCACTCATCTTTGCAGAATTTTTGTAATTCAGCTTTATTTGAGGGTTTTCTAGCATGAACTGCCTTTTTAAGGTCATGCCACAACATCTCAATAGGATTCAGGTCAGGGCTTTGACTAGGCCACTCCAAAGTCTTCATTTTGTTTTCCTTCAGCCATTCAGAGGTGGATTTGCTGGTGTCTTTTGGGTCATTGTCCTGCTGCAGCACCCAAGATCGCTTCAGCTTAAGTTGACAAACAGATGGCCGGACATTCTCCTTCAAGATTTTTTGGTAGACAGTAGAATTCATAGCAATTAATGCGTAAGGCCATGCTCCCAAGCGGAAAAGTTGACGCATGGATCAATGTTTAGGTAGCCGCCGACTTTAAGGGTTAATAGCAAAGCCCCCTTAAATGCTAAGAGCCTCAAATTTGGAGAATATATTAAGGAGATCAGAAGGAATAAGAGGGAACACATTTTTTTTCAAAAAGACCTTATAGTTTTTCAGAAAATCGATTTTAAAGTTTCAAAGGAAAAATGTATACATTTAAAAACCCGCCAACTTTAACGGTTAATAGCAAAGCCTGCTTAAAGAGTAACTGTTAGCCCCAAAAATGAAATTTAAATCTCTATTGCAATGTTTTATTTACTATTTAAGTGAGCCAAAAAGGCAATGCAGAAGTTAAAAATCAATCTATTTTTTTTACTATGTATCCTTTTCCCCAAGCTCCGGACGCAAAGCCGCATATCAGATACTGATGAGCATGCAGAGCATGCCTATGTCTGCCCGACCCCCCTCTCCCCCCCGGGACCAGGTGCCGATATATTCGCACCACAAACAGCTGACCGCTCTGACACGGAGAGAGAGCGGGAGCACTTCCAGCGCCGCCACCGCAGAGCAGCCGCCGCCGTGCATCTCTCTCACATGTGATTCTCTCACATGTGACTCGGCGGCGGCTGCTCTGCTAAGGACCAATGGGGCTCCTTGGAGCCCAAATTCAAAGATGCTTAGAGAGTTCTGAGCTATATAGCTCAGAGCTCTGTCGGGTCCGTGCAGGACGCTAAGTCCCGCCGGCTCCCGCTGCCCTCCCCGCCTCTCCCACATGTCACATGGGTGACATGTGGGTGACAGATGTGGGCGGGGTGGACAGCGGGAGCCGGCGGGGACTTAGCGTCCTGCAAGGACGCGTAAGTGTATGCGGCGGCTGAGCGGCGAGTGACGTCGGGTGCGGCGTAGTTACAATGTATTACAATGTAGTTACAATTGTTACATTGTAATAACTTTGTTACATTGTAACTGATAGAACATTTCTGAGGCTATTGCAAGGGATCATTTATTTAAAGGGACAGGTAAGTATTAATGGTTAATTAAGAATATTAAAGGACTTTTTTCGTGGTTATGTTTTTTGTTCAATTAAAATACTTTTTCTAAGTGTTTGTGTGTTTATTTACTTTTAACTCTTAAAGGAAATGGGTAAGGGGTACAAGTACCCCTATACTCATTTCTCCTGGGGGGGGGGGTGGGCATCTGGGGGACCCCTTTTTAAAGGGGACTCCCAGATGCCACCATGAACCCCCCCCCCAGGAAATCGCGGCCTCCACCTCCACCGCCCATCGGAGGTGGAGAAGAGCCCTTTGTCCTTGGATTGGACAAGGGCTCGGAGGGGGAGGGGAAAGCTTGGCTGCCCCTCCCCTTCCGAGACCCCCCAATCCATGGACCATGCGGGCTGGTATAGTCAGGGTGCGGAGCCCCACGCGGCCGGTGCTCCGCATTCTGGCTATCCCAGCCTGCATGGGGGACAAGGGGTTAAAGAGGTCTGGGAGGGGGGACCCCACGTCGTTTTTTTTAATATTTCCCACACTCAGAACGAAGTAAGTAAAACTCTTCCCACTTGGGGGAATCTATGAAAATAATACACTATTGTTACCTGTGCAAAAAAAACTGACATTTTCCGCATTTAAAAGACATTTTTGCCCTTGAAACTTAAAAATCGATTTTCTCAAAAACTATAAGGTCTTTTTGAAAAAAAAATGTTCCTCTTATTCCCACTGATCCCCTTAATATACCCTGGGAATTTGGTGTTCCTAAATTTTAAGCAGGCTTTGCTATTAACCGTTAAAGTCGGCGGGTTTTTAAATGTATACATTTTTCCTTTGAAACTTTAAAATCAATTTTCTGAAAAACTATAAGGTCTTTTTGAAATTTCTTTTTTTTCCTCTTATTCCTTCTGATCTCCTTAATATATTCTCCAAATTTGAGGCTCTTAGCATTTAAGGGGGCTTTGCTATTAACCCTTAAAGTCGGCGGCTTTTTTAAATTATACGGGAGCGTAATATTACGCGATTACGGCAGACTGTGTAATTTCAATAGGAGTTTACGGTCTTACGGGTAATTTGATACGCGTAATAACGTAACTTGCGGTCTTTGCGTAATTAATTACGTGTAATACCGTAACCTTACACGTAATGCTTACGGTGCATTTGTAGTGAATTACGATGCCTAATTACGTTAATGCGTAATTTCGGCCCAGCACTGCCCAGTATAAGTAGCCAAGTATAGGTGTTGCCCCAGTATAGGGAGCCAGGTACAGGTGGTGCCCTCAGTCAAGGTGCCAAGTCAGGGGCGTCGCTAGCCCTATTTTGGGGGGCACGTGCCCCCAATCTGTCCTGGGGTGCCCCGGATCTCTTCCCCAGGGGTGCCCCGCGGGTGCCCGGCACTGCCCGCTGTCCCCTCCTGGCCGCCGATGCCCCCTCCTGGCCGCCGCTGCCCCCCCGGCCGCCGCTGCCCCCCCCGGCTGTCCCCGCGGCCAGAGCTTCTGACCTCGATCAGCGGGCGACCAGATACAGCGGGCACTAGGACCTAGCGTACACCGCTGATATGCGGAAGAGACATCACTTCCGCATATACAGCGTGGTGCGTCCGGCGCCCGCTCTATCTGGTTGGGTCGCCCGCGGCGCTGATCGAGGTCTGCTGGCTGCGAGGTAAGGGAGGGTGGGGGGCGCGCCTGTCACTCACTAGCTAACGGGGGTCCCTGTCACTCACTCTCGGGGGTCCCTGCCACTCACTAGCTAATGGGGGTCCCTGTCACTTACTAGCTAACGCGGGTCCCTGTCACTCACTATCTATTGGGGGTCCCTGTCACTCACTATCGGGGTCCCTGTCACTCACTAGCTGGGGTCACTGTCACTATCTAACTGGGGTTCCTGTCACTCACTATCGGGGGTCCCTGTCACTCACTATCTAACGGGGGTCCCTGTCACTCACTAGCTAATGGGGGTCCCTGTCACTATCGGGGGTCCCTGTCACTCACTATCGGGGGTCCCTGTCACTCACTAGCTAACGGGAGTCCCTGTCACTCACTATCTATCGGGGGTCCCTGTCACTCACTATCTATCGGGGGTCCCTGTCACTCACTAACTGGGGTCCCTGTCACTCACTAAATGGGGTCCCTGTCACTATCTAACTGGGGTCCCTGTCACTATCTAACGGGGGTCCCTGTCACTATCTATCGGGGGTCCCTGTCACTCACTAACTTGTGGGGGTCCCTGTCACTCACTATCTATCGGGGGTCCCTGTCACTCACTATCGGTGGTCCCTGTCACTCACTAGCTAACAGGGGTTCCTGTCACTCACTAGCTAACGGGGGTCCCTGTCACTCACTATCTATCGGGGGTCCCTGTCACTCACTATCTATCGGGGGTCCCTGTCACTATCTATCGGGGGTCCCTGTCACTCACTATCTATCGGGGGTCCCTGTCACTATCTATCGGGGATCCCTGTCACTATCTATCGGGGGTCCCTGTCACTCACTATCTATCGGGGGTCCCTGTCACTCACTATCTATCGGGGGTCCCTGTCACTCACTAGCTAATGGGGTCCCTGTCACTCACTATCTATTGGGGGTCCCTGTCACTCACTATCGGGGGTCCCTCTCACTCACTAGCTAACTGGGGTCCCTGTCACTTACTAACTGGGGTCCCTGTCTTTCACTAACTGGGGTCCCTGTCACTATCTAACGGGGGTTCCTGTCACTATCTATCGGGGGTCCCTGTCACTATCTATCTGGGGTCCCTGTCACTCACTATTGGGGGTCCCTGTCACTCACTAGCTAACGGGGGTCCCTGTCACTCACTATCGGGGGTCCCTGTCACTCACTATCTAACGGGGGTCCCTGTCACTCACTATCTAACGGGGGTCCCTGTCACTCACTAACTGGGGTCCCTGTCACTCACTAACTGGGGTCCCTGTCACTATCTAACTGGGGTCCCTGTCACTATCTAATGGGGGTCCCTGTCACTCATTAACTGGGGTCCCTGTCACTATCTAACTGGGGTCCCTGTCACTATCTAACGGGGGTCCCTGTCACTATCTAACAGGGGTCCCTGTCACTCACTATCTATCGGGGTCCCTATCACTATCTATCGGGGGTCCCTGTCACTCACTATCTATCGGGGGTCCCTGTCACTCACTATCTATCGGGGGTCCCTGTCACTCACTAACTGGGGTCCCTGTCACTCACTAACTGGGGTCCCTGTCACTCACTAACTGGGGTCTCTGTCACTATCTAACTGGGGTCCTTGTCACTATCTATCGGCGGTCCCTGTCACTCACTAGCTAAGGGGGGTCCCTGTCACTCACTATCTATCGGGGGTCCCTGTCACTCACTAGCTAACGGGGGTCCCTGTCACTCACTATCTATCGGGGGTCCCTGTCACTATCTATCGGGGGTCCCTGTTACTCACTATTGGGGGTCCCTGTCACTCACTATCTATCGGGAGTCCCTGTCACTATCTAGCGGGGATCCCTGTCACTATCTATCGGGGGACCCTGTCACTCACTATCTATCGGGGGTCCCTGTCACTCACTATCTATCGGGGTCCCTGTCACTCACTATCTACCGGGGGTCCCGGTCACTCACTAGCTAACGGGGTCCCTGTCACTCACTATCTATTGGGGGTCCCTGTCACTCACTATCGGGGGTCCCTGTCACTCACTAGCTAACTGGGGTCCCTGTCACTCACTATCGGGGGTCCCTGTCACTCACTAGCTAACGGGGGTCCCTGTCACTCACTAACTGGGGTCCCTGTCACTCACTAACTGGGGTCCCTGTCACTATCTAACTGGGGTTCCTGTCACTATCTAATGGGGGTTCCTGTCACTATCTTTCGGGGGTCCCTGTCACTATCTATCGGGGGTCCCTGTCACTCACTATTGGGGGTCCCTGTCACTCACTAGCTAACGGGGGTCCCTGTCACTCACTTACTGAGGTCCCTGTCACTCACTATCTAACAGGGGTCCCTGTCACTCACTATCTAACGGGGGTCCCTGTCACTCACTAACTGGGGTCCCTGTCACTCACTAACTGGGGTCCCTGTCACTATCTAACTGGGGTCCCTGTCACTATCTAACGCGGGTCCCTGTCACTCACTAACTGGGGTCCCTGTCACTATCTAACTGGGGTCCCTGTCACTATCTAACGGGGGTCCCTGTCACTATCTAACGGGGGTCCCTGTCACTCACTATCTAACGGGGGTCCCTGTCACTCACTATCGGGGGTCCCTGTCACTCACTAACTGGGGTCCCTGTCACTCACTACCTAACTGGAGGCGCCTGTCACTCACTACCTAACTGGAGGCGCCTGTCACTCACTAGCTAACCTGGGGGTCCCTGTCACTCACTACCTAACTTGGGGGGCTACCATATTAAGGGGGCATTCTGCCTATTTATGTGAAATGCTGTCTATTTATGTGCCTCATGACTGCTGAATTTGTCTTGTTGGGAGCCTTATGATTTGTTGGGGGCCTCATGATTGCTGAATTTGTCATGTTGGGGGCCTCATGATTGCTGAATTTGTCATGTTGGGGGCCTCACGATTGCTGCATTTGTCATGTCGGGGGCCTCACAATTGCTGAATTTGTCATGTCGGGGGCCTAACGATTGCTGAATTGGTCATGCCCGGGGCCTCACGATTGCTGAATTTGTCTTGTTGGGGGCCTCATGATTGCTGAATTTGTCTTGTTGGGGGCCTCATGATTTGTTGGGGGCCTCATGATTGCTGAATTTGTCTTGTTGGGGGCCTCATGATTGCTGAATTTGTCATGTCAGGGGACTCACAATTGCTGAATTTGTCTTGTTGGGGGTCACATCATTGCTAACTGCGAGACTATGGGAAAAGCTGAAACCTTATCATATGAGACAATAGCATTAAACCTACTTTTTTATCTTTTTAAAACAGAAAATGAAACTGGGAGGTTGTAAAAAATTGAATACATTTTTCAGGAGTAGGATGGATGAAATTGTTTATCTTCACAGTTTATTTTCAACTTGGATTCTCCATAATGTTCATGTATGAGTTAAAACGTTTGTACAGTATTTAGTTTAAATTGCTGTTGCCACTTTGGGATAGATAGGTGACTTTTGGGTTGCAGTTTGGGCACTCTGCCTCCAAAAGGTTCGCCACTAGAGATGAGCCGAAATTTTCGAAATTTCGAACTGCTTTTATTACGAATGCGAAATTTAACATTACGACCCAAATTCGTAATTTCGTAATTAATTTTCAAATCGTAATTTACAATTTCGTAATCGAAATTTCACTCCCGTAATGACGAATTTCGTGTCTCCAACCGAAATTTTACTGTTTCAGGTTTGTAAGGGTTTCTATCCCTCTAGATGCCTAAAATGAATAGCACAGCCAGCCCTCCTCCTCCTCCTCCTCCTCCTCCTCCTCCTCCTCCTCCTCCTCCTCCTCCTCCTCCTCCTCCTCCTCCTCCTCCTCCTCCTCCTCCTCCTCCTCCTCCTCCTCCTCCTCCTCCTCCTCCTCCCTCTCTCTCTCTCTCTCTCTCTCTCTCTCTCTCTCTCTCTGTAGTACTGTAGTATCTGTAGATCTGTAGTACTTCAAAACCATACTCACATTCATGACATGTCCAGGGATCAAACCCAGGCCAACCACATGGAAGACAGCTATGCTCACCACCATACCACCAAACACACACTAAATAGACTGCTAACCTAAATCTTACTTGTAGACAGTCATATGAGACACATGCTGGGTGCAGGGCTTTGTGATTGGACCATGGACCATGCGATAGAGTGAGGTGCAAAAATGAAATCATGCCTAGCAGAGGATGGTTTCACAATGCTAAATGCTAGGCTGGCTGTGGTGCAATTGGTTAGTGCGTCTGGCTGGTAACAGCAAGGTTACAGGTTCGATTCCATCCAGGCATGTCTTTTCCTTTTGCGTTCAACAGTTGTCCAAACAGAGCCAACAGAGCCCCAGATAGCCATGTAGAGTTAGGTCACAGCTAGCCTGGCTGTGGTGCAATTGGTTAGTGTGTCTGGCTGGTAACAGCAAGGTTACAGGTTCGATTCCATCCAGGCATGTCTTTTCCTTTTGAGTTCAACAGTTGTCCAAACACCGAGCACAAAGTTTTGCATGCGTAAAGTTTTACGCACGCAAAATACCCCATGGGGTTCAATGGCGCAGCGCGCGCACGCAAAAGGAAAAGACATGCCTGGATGGAATCAAACCTTGCTGTTACCAGCCAGACACACTAACCAATTGCACCACAGCCAGGCTAGCTGTGACCTAACTCTACATGGCTATCTGGGGCTCTGTTGGCTCTGTTTGGACAACTGTTGAACGCAAAAGGAAAAGACATGCCTGGATGGAATCGAACCTGTAACCTTGCTGTTACCAGCCAGACGCACTAACCAATTGCACCACAGCCAGGCTAGCTGTGACCTAACTCTACATGGCTATCTGGGGCTCTGTTGGCTCTGTTTGGACAACTGTTGAACGCAAAAGGAAAAGACATGCCTGGATGGAATCGAACCTGTAACCTTGCTGTTACCAGCCAGACGCACTAACCAATTGCACCACAGCCAGGCTAGCAGTGACCTAACTCTACATGGCTATCTGGGGCTCTGTTGACTCTGTTTGGACAACTGTTGAACGCAAAAGGAAAAGACATGCCTGGATGGAATCGAACCTGTAACCTTGCTGTTACTAGCCAGACGCACTAACCAATTGCACCACAGCCAGGCTAGCTGTGACCTAACTCTACATGGCTATCTGGGGCTCTGTTGGCTCTGTTTGGACAACTGTTGAACGCAAAAGGAAAAGACATGCCTGGATGGAATTGAACCTGTAACCTTGCTGTTACCAGCCAGACACACTAACCAATTGCACCACAGCCAGCCTAGCATTTAGCACTGTGAAACCATCCTCTGCTAGGCATGATTTCATTTTTGCACCTCACTCTATCGCATGGTCCAATCACAAAGCCCTGCACCCAGCATGTGTCTCATATGACTGTCTACAAGTAAGATTTAGGTTAGCAGTCTATTTAGTGTGTGTTTGGTGGTATGGTGGTGAGCATAGCTGTCTTCCATGTGGTTGGCCTGGGTTTGATCCCTGGACATGTCATGAATGTGAGTATGGTTTTGAAGTACTACAGATCTACAGATACTACAGTACTAGAGGGAGAGAGGGAGAGAGGGAGAGAGGGAGGAGGAGGAGGAGGCTGGCTGGCTGTGCTATTCATTTTAGGCATCTAGAGGGATAGAAACCCTTACAAACCTGAAACAGTAAAATTTCGGTTGGAGACACGAAATTCGTCATTACGGGAGTGAAATTTCGATTACGAAGGCATCTAGAGGGATAGAAACCTTTGCAAACTTTAAAATACTAAATTTCGTAATTACGAAAATTTGCGTAATTTGCGAAAATTACGAAATTTCGATTACTGCTAAAATCGTAATTGTAGTAATTTCGCGAAATTTCGGAAATTCGTAATTAGGTCATTACGCTCATCCCTATTCGCCACCACTGTCCTAATCTAATGTCCCACCATTGCTAGGTTCATGTAAATTTGTCTCCACCCGTTACCACACCTACATTCTGGTCCATGGCCAGTGGCGGCTCAAGGAATTTTTTTTAGCAGGTGCTATGCAGGTGCTGGACCGATTTCTGGGGGAGCTGACGACATGCCGCGGCAAAAAATGGGTGTGGCTACAAGCTGCGGCGAGAAATTGGGCGTGGTCATGACCGGATGAGGGCGGGTGAAGTAAAGTGAACCCAGGGTGGGTGTGATATGGTGGCTGCCATATTTATTTCCTTTTAAACAATTCTAGTTGCCTGGCAGCCCTGCTGATCTATTGGCTGCTGTAGTGAACTGAATTACACCAGAAACAAGCATGCAGCTAATCTTTTCAGTTCTGACAATATTGCCAGAAACCCCTGACCTGCTGCATGCTTGTTCAGGGTCTATGGTTGAAAGAATTAGAGGCAGAGGACCAACACGGCAGCCAGGCAGCTGGTATTACTTAAAAGGAGATAAATATGGCACCCTCAATATTATTCTCACCTCGGGTTCCCTTTAAAAGTGCAACGCAAAGACAGAGGGCCCAAGTTTTGGTGACCCTTTCCCCAGAAAATTCACATAATTATGCAGGTTTTCTCAAGAAAATACACGTAATGTGAGCAGATTTGAACAAAAAACACGTTTAATGACCCCAATATGCACAATCGTTATCAGATATGACCCCAATATACACAATTGTTATCAGATATGACCCCAATATGCACAACTGTTATCACATATGACCCCAATATGCACAACCGTTATCAGATATGACCCCAATATGCACAACCGTTATCAGATATGACCCCAATATGCACAACCGTTATCAGATATGACCCCAATATGCACAACCGTTATCAGATATGACCCCAATATGCACAACCGTTATCAGATATGACCCCAATATGCACAACCGTTATCAGATATGTACTCAATATGCACAACCGTTATCAGATATGACCCCAATATGCACAATCGTTATCAGATATGACCCCAATATGCACAATCGTTATCAGATATGACCCTAATGTGCACAACCGTTATCAGATATGACCCCAATATGCACAATCCTTATCAGATCTGACCCCAATCAGCAGCACCACCTGAAAAAGAAAAGTAAAACCCATTTACTCACCTAGTCAGAAGACCTCCTGTTCCGACCTCCTCCTCTTCCGATCTCCTTGTGGCGCGCAGCACAGCTCCCACGATCCTCTTCCTTCCTGCAGCAGCCTGCATCCAGCGAGCAGGGCTACGGGAAAATGGCCGCCCGAAGCCCTGCACTGCAGACTCCAAGTCTGCAGAGCAGGGCTTCGGGCGGCCATCTTACCGTAGCCCTGCCTGCTGCTCCGGGCTGCTGCTGTGAACTGACTCGACGTCTCTTAGACGCCTGAAGTCAGTTCACGCCAGGGGGTGCTTTGGGGGTGCTTGGCCAAATTTAGGGAGTGCTTGAGCACCCCCAAGCACCCCCCTGGCACCGCTACTGTCCATGGCCCACCCATTTTTTGGTGTGTCGAGATAAGCGCGCCGCACAACGTGATCCTCATATTTTTGGCACGCTAGCTGCAGTGTGCTGGATTCTGCTGCCTACAGTATGTACAGTATACGCTGTTCTCTAGTGCCTGCACTGTGTGCTGATTTACCTCCAGTGTGTACGGTGTAAGGTGTTACTCTGTGCCTTTACTGATTGTAAACCAGCTGTATTGTATGCTGATCCCTGCTACTTTCAGTATGTACAGTATTAGCTGTAAAGCCTGGTATACACATACAATTTTGATTAGCCAATTTTAGCTCTGTTCATCAAATTCATTGACTGTTGGCCCACTTACTGCACGGGGGTGGTAAAATTGGTGGTCAGTGATAGACCAATCAAAATTGTATGTGCGTATACATCTTTGATCTATGCCTATACTGATTGTAATTTATCTAAATAAAGGACAGGGGGCTCCATCCAATATTTCGATGGGCAGGCCCGTTATCTGTAGCTTACACCGCTGCTAAGTTCATGTACATTTGGCCCCACCCATGGTCACGGCCACTCACCTTATGGTCACACCCATTTTTTGCACCTCCCCACCTGGTGCCCACAGGTGCCCCCGATCTCCAAGGACCCTAGAAACGCCCCTGTGCCAAGTATAGGTGGTGCCGCAGTATAGATAGCCAGGTATAGGTGGTGCCCCAGTATAGGTAGCTAGGTATAGGTGGTTCCAGCCCCAGTGTAGGAAGCCAGGTATAGGTGGTGGCCCAGTATAGGTAGCCTGTAGCCAGACATAGGTGGTGCCCCAGTATAGAAAGTCCGCTGTAGCGGGCTCACTCATCTGCTCCCCACGTTCAAGCGCTGATGTCACTTTTCTCTCAGTGCTGGAACGTGGTGTGCTGGTTAGTGAGCCACAGGTCCGCAGCCAGCACATGCGACCCTTCCAGCACTTTGGGGGGGCCAGGGCCCCCATAAGCCCTGGGCCCCTCACTGCAGTGTCAGTTGTCCCCCCCTGATGGCTGCCCTGCTTATGTGGCGTGTCAAGCCAATTACAATTAAGTAATTTGTCCACGAAACAAGAACTCCTTTCAAACAAGATAATTATGCAGTGTGTCTCCCAAGAACATAATTATGCAGTGTGTCTCCACAAACTTCGTACGGTAACTATACAGATTGTCTTCTCAAAGAACATAATCGGGCAGCATCTTACCCCAAGTAATAAAATGAGGCAGTGTGCCCCAATACATAACTGTTCAGAGCATCTTCCCAAACATAATCACACAGTGTTTCCCGATGCTGTCCTTTGCATCACTGACCCTTTCATCGTAGGCGAGGTTTGGTGTGCAGAGGATTGCTGCTGCGCTGTAGCACATGTCTTTGATGTGGGGCTGTTAAGCACTGCAGAAGCATTTGGGACACCCTGATCTGTGTTCAATGAACAAGCTCAGTATATATTAATCTAAGACACCAGCCACTGATGGGCATTATACTATGCACTAGTGCAGAGCTTTCCAACCCTGTCATCAAGGCCCACCAACAGTGCATGCTTTGTGAAAATTCGCAGAGGTAATTAACCACTTCACCACTGAGGGGGTTTACCCCCTGACCAGGGGAGGACTGGAACCTTTTGGCCTGGGGGGAAAACACAAACTAGAGGCCCATGTTCATGGTAGCCTCAGCCCAAATGGTCCCCCCACACACACTTACTGTATATCCAAAGAGGGACTGTCCCTTCAAAAGAGGGAAAGTTGGGAGCTATGATGGAAAGAGAGCAGACTGAGTTTTTTTCCCACAGACCCTCCAGGCAAGCCTCTGCTCTGCATCATGCTGTGTATATTTACTTTCCCGCCCTCTAATTGCTCATTGGGCTTTTATTTCCCTCAGCCAACCTAGTGGTTCATATTGCCTAATGGTGGGAATACACCAGTCGATCCGGCAGCCGATCAGCCGCTGGATCGACTCCCGCCGCGTCCCCGCTCGTCTGCGCGGATCGATTACCGCTCGTCCCTGCCGGCGCTCCTTATCAGCTGCTCGATTCCCTGCCATTGTCCGCCGGCGGGGATCGAGTGGGCGGGGGTCGAGTAGCGTGATCGGACCAGCTGAATATTATCAGCTGGCCGGATCAGCTGCTCGATACACGGTACAGAAACGTACCGTGTATCCCCAGCAGCATACAATAACCTGAATGCAGCAGGCCATGCACCAGCCCTAAATCATTAAATGAGAGGCAGCCTGGGGGGAAATCTCCCCCCTTCCCCCCTGGCCAGTCCTCCCCTGCCCCTGACCACCAGAGCAATTTTCACCTTTCAGCGCTCCTTCCATTCATCCATCTATAACTTTATCATTACTTATCACAATTAAACGATCTATATCTTGTTTTTTCCACCACCAATTAGGCTTTCTTTAGGTGGGACATTATGCCAAGAATTATTTTATTCTAAATGTGTTTTAATGGGAAAATAGGAAAAATTACAAGCCCATAGTTTATAAAGTAACAGTGTTGTACCCTCCTGACATAAATATTTAAAAAGTTCAGTCCCTAAGGTAACTTTTTATGTATTTTTTTTTATTGTACATTTTTTAATTTTTTTTTTATTACAAAAAAAAAAAATTTGGGAGTGTGGGAGGTAATGAGTTAATTTTTTGTGTAAAAGTAATTTATTTGTATGTAAAAAATGTGTAGGGTGTAGTTTACTATTTGGCCACAAGATGGCCACAGTAACTTTTTGCTTTAATGCGACCTCCAAGCGTCCTTCCGGAAGCTTGGAGGAAGTACTTGGAGGCTGGGTAAGTTTGTATCGTTTCACAATGATCTCGCTGCCCATCGGAGAGCAGTGGATCATTGCGGGGCTAAGATCAACGAACGGGAATGGATTTTCCCGTTCATTGATCTCCGGACGAGCGGGCGGCGGCGTGTTTACTAGCGGCGGGCAGCGTGTTTACGAGCGGGAGCGCAGGCAGCGGCGGGAGTGCGCAAAGTACGGATTTCTCCGTCCCTGGGGGTTAAAGGATGGAAAAAGGGACGGAGAAATCCGTACGGGCGGGGGTAAAGTGGTTAATCAGCTTTCCTGAGAAACGTATTACCTCACCTGTGAATGTTTGTGGTTTTCTGCAAAACCAGCACTGTTGGTGGTACTTGAGGGTGTTTTATGTGTACATTTGTTTTATCTTACATTTAGATGTGTATTGAGAGAAGAAAAAAACTAGAAATGGACAAGGACAGCATAGTGCGTAAGTGGCTAAGGGTGGGTTTCCACTAGCCACTGCCGTTTCCAAGACGGATGTTGGCACTTGTGTAGGCCGATTATGTATCCAAATCCCTGTATTTTCGGACATGTTGTTTTCCTGGTCTCTTGAAGACCTTTATACGTTCCAGGTGGTTCTGGGTAACCATGGCTGGGTATTCCTATTTTTTTTGTCCAAACATGCTTCTGTGTATCTGAAGATCAGTGCTTTCTGTTCAATGGAAAAGGGAGGATAAAGGAAAAACCAGAGCCTATAGTGGTCAATAACAATAGCGATCAGCAAGGCTGTCCAGCAGCCCAGCTGCTAACAGTTTTCAGACATTGAAGGACACTAGTACATACCTGGTAGAGATGCTTGAAACAATCACTCATAATCATTATGGGTGACCTAAGTTGCAAGTGAGTACTCTGAATCATGCAGATATGTTTTTATCCTGTCAAGCGCCAAGAAAAGCATGAGAGGTCACACCTTTGTGATATTCTGTGAGATGTTTGTCTGTATGGCAGCTGTTATAAATGAAGAATACATATTATGACGCAGTTGATCACATTTAGCATCTGGAGGCCGGGAGAGTCCACCACACCCTTTTTGGCGAGATATGAAAAAAATTATTTACTGAGACATTTACAGTTTTTAATAAAAACCAACGTAAACAAATATACAAACAAATCAAAGTCAGAACTGAGCAACAAGGGAGCAATAACGGGAAAAGTTGAGAAAATATTTCCTTTTATAAAAAAAAAAAAAAGCTTGCAAGGTTCCAAAAATAAAGCAATCCAGTTGTAGCGAGTAACTATGGGGACACAGCAAAGAATGACAAATAATCTTAGAAGGGCTTGCTATAGGGTATAACTATCATCATTTTAATGCTAATAGCAATTTTACTCCATACTAATGAAGTGTTGATGAAATAAGATTTTACCATCCGTAAGCAGACGTGATGAGTTCTCCATATTTCTTGTTTCCGAAGCCTGAGGCAATTGCAGTTGTACTTACGTATATGATGCATATAAGTGTGCTTTAATAATGAGACAGAAAAAGCCCACAAAGAAAATGACACAACAGACAGTCTTTGCTGGTTAAAAACACATTTTTTTCTTAAGCACTTGGCTTTCTCTCTTTGTTTTCATCCATTTTATAGGAGATATCCATTTGTGTTTGTAATAAAACTCTGTTGTGCTGTATACAGCCAGAAAATACTGGGTATAACTTAAAACCAACACAGGAAATTACAATTTTCTTCAATAAACAATCAGGCTTTTAAACTGATTGGGCTCGATTCACAAAGCGGTGCTAACCCAGTTAGAGACTTTAGGCGTGATAACCATTTTTATCATGCCTAAACGCAGGGCCAGGCTGCACACACATGTCAGCTGTGTAGCTGACAAAGTCCCGCACGCAAAGCAGCGCCATTAAACTCTATGCAAAGTGCACCAGACTTTGCTAGCGCAAAACTTTTGATCAGCTGTGCACTGCGGTGCTAACCCAGTTGGTGCTTAAACTTATCACGCCTAAACTTATTACACCTAAACTTATCATGCCTAAACTTATCATGCCTAAACAGAGTTTAGGCGTGATAAAGGGCTTTTCACCAGGGTGCTAACCGTTAGCACCGCTTTGTGAATAAGGCCCATTGTATTACCTAGCCTTGTTTTTTATTAATAAATATGAAAAAAAGTATTGCTGTCATACATATTAACCTCTTGAGGACCGTAGGCTTACACCCCACCAGTGACCAGGCTATTTTTTAAAATTTAGGCCACTGCAGTTTTAGGGGCTCGCTGCAGGGCCATACAACTCAGCACAAAAGTGGTCCCCCCCCCCTTTTCTGCCCACCAACAGAGATTTCTGTTGGTGGGCTCTGATTGTTGGTGGGCTCTGATTGGTGCTGCAGTGTTGGTTTGTTTTTTTATTTATTTGTTTATTTATTAAATAAAGTGACCTGTTTGTTTCATTATTTTTTTACCCAGCCAGCCGAAGACAGCGATCGTCATAGGCTTCAGCCAATGACAGCGGATGGCTTCTCTGCCTCCCAGGGGGACAGCCGTGTCACACGCCTGTCCCCAGTACAGTGCTGCCGTAGATCGCAGCACTGTACAGTGTAAATACGATGGCGATCGCCGCTAGGAGACTGATGACGGAGGATCTCCTGCAAATCCACGCCCCAGGCATTAGGCAGTCCTGGGGCTGCTGCCATGTTCACGACAATTGGCATAACGAGGTTGTTAGAAGGTTAAACTGCGTACACACCTATGATGTTGCCGTCGGTGGGCGACATCGCAGGGCCAGGCTGCACACACATGTCAGCTGTGTAGCTGACAACGCACTGCGTTTCTATGCAGGGGGGGCAGAGTGCTAATGAGCGGTGCATGTGTGACATCACGCGGTGGTGGGGGAGAGGCACGAAAACAATGGGATCAGCAGAGTATCTGTGTTATTGGGGGTAAGAAGATCCGCCAGGCGGATCACTCGGGAGTTAGAAGTCGGGCCTGCCGTAAACACGCCTGATTACCGGCTGAGTCATTATCGGCCGCCTCAGCCGACTTAAGTTAGATCTGTGCATGGGCCTTTAAAGTACAGCTGTTACAAGTATAATGGTGCGTACACACATCAGGGTTGGTTCACTAAACCATGCTATGACAAATAGCATGCCTTATCAGAGATAATACGCCTTATCAAAGTTAACACGCCTTATCAGATTAGCATAGTGAGCGCTACAAACTTACGCCTGCTAATTGGCAATGGCACTCGTCCTGTCCTGAGCTCCTGCAGGTTTGTAGCGCTCGCTATGCTACTCTGATAAGGCTTGTTATCTTTGATAAGGCGTGCTATCTCTGAAAAGGTGTACTATCTCTGATAATGCGTGCTATCTCTGATAAGGCGTGCTGTTTTTCATAGCACGGTTTAGTGAATCAACCCCATCCAGTCTTAATTGGCCAATTTTACCACTTCCATGTAGTATGAGAGTTTACCTACACACTCTAGTTTAAAGTATTCAAAATTGGTAGGACATGTATGAGCATCATCCAAAAAAGTTAAAACTCTTCTCTCCCTGCACAGCTTGTCACATGACTGCAGAACATCGGTAACTGTTTGTTCAACATGAAGCCCTCTCCCCCTAATTTCCCCCAATCCTCTACGACAAAGGGATCGATAACTTTGTGAAAAGATTGAAGTGCTTCAATAAAAGAGGTGTTTATGCGGAGAAAAAAAATTACAAGATACAGTGGCTCATATTCGCGAAAGTATGGCAAAGTTGCCTGTGCGCAGGAAATGCATAGCAATTGTACAGATACTTACAGTGATGAATGCTAAGGTAGCTCGGATAGTGCAGCAAGTGCAAGCTGCATTCCGTAGGTAATGCAAGCATTGCTAGGGTCATGCTGAGTTCTGCTGAGTTTAGTCTAGCATGTGTACAAGGCTCAGGGACTTATTTACAAGGCTGGTGGATGCAGCCAAGTTTCTATTGTTGTGGCATTCCCCAGTCCCTCTGACAGTGCCCTGGCAGAGGGAGGCGGGGCATACTGGGACTATTATATTGGCAGACACGGCCTATCTGCTTCCCGGACAAGCTAATGCACATGGTCATGCTATCGACCAAAGCATGCACTGCACCATTTGCTTCAATCCATTCTTTATCACTGGATGCTTGGTGAATTGCGAATAGTGAATAGTGAAGATTCCATTGAACACTATAGTGCTGAAGGGTTAACCCCCCTGCCGTTCCAATTCTGGCGGCAAGGGGGCAGCGCAGCACTTTTTAATTTATTTTTTTTTAAATCATGTAGCGAGCCCAGGGCTCGCTACATGATAGCCGCTGACAAGCGGCATCCCCCTATCCACTCCGATCGCCTTCGGCGATCAGAGTAAGCAGGAAATCCCTTTCAGAACGGGATTTCCTGCTGGGCTTCCCCGGTCGCCATGGACGTCGGGACGTCAGAGGGAATCCCGATCCACCCCTCAGCGCTGCCTGGCACTGATTGGCCAGGCTGCGCAAGGGGTCTAGGGGGCGCGGCGGGTAGCGGCGAATCGGCGGCAAGCGGTGGCGATTGGAAACTGCACGCAGCTAGCAAAGTGCTAGCTGCGTGCAGGGGAAAAACACTTTGAAAATCGGCCCAGCGGAGCCTGAGAAATCCTCCTACGCAGGTTACCCCGAGCTGAGCTCGGGATAACCGGCAAGGAGGTTAAAGAGAACCCGAGGCGGGGTTCTGAGAATAGAATCCCCATACAGAGGCTGGGTCTGCCTAAAGAGCCCAGCCTCTGTTGCTATATAGATCGCCACTAAACCCCCCCTGTGCTCTGTAAGCCCCCCATAAAACACAGTCGCGCTGCTGACACGCAGCTCGTTAGAGCGCGCTGTGTTTACCTCTCCTCTGTCAGTCTCGACGCTCCCCGCCTCCTGCATCGCTCCGGTCCCCGCCCACGTCCCTACCCTCGCCGCTGATTGGAGGGAAGGGACGCGGGCGGGACCTGAGCGATGCAGGAGGCGGGGAGCAGCCGAGACTGACAGAGGAGAGGTAAACACAGCCGCACAGCGCGGCTGTGAGTTATGGGGTATTACAGAGTGCAGGGGGGCTTAGGAGCGATCTATATAGCAACAGAGGCTGGGCTCTATAGACAGACCCAGCCTCTGTATGTGGATTTCATTCCCAGAACCCCGCCTCGGGTTCTCTTTAAAGGACACCCGAGGCGAAAATAAACTAATGAAATAAACAATTGTATCTATCTTCCTTCTCCTAAAAATGACTTTTTAAGATATTCCACAGTTTTTATTTATTTTTAAATCTACTTTTTAAGTTCAAATATTACTGTTTTTGCTTAATGACACATTCATTGAAGTATGCCAGAGCTAAAATCTATGAACTATTGATCGTTTTTATCTCTTTCCTGCTCTTAGAAGCCATTTTCTGCTAGGAAAGTGTTTTATAGTTGGAATTTCTTATCAGTGAGTGTCACACTGTAGTTACTTCCTGTCTGAGTCACACAGCATAGTTATTTGTGTGCTCATCATGTCACATGTCACCTCCAGTATCCTGTAAGCACTGGGTTTAGCACTGCTTCTAACAGCTTATCCAGATAACTAACTTTTATTTCCCTGAATCCTGCATTACACTCATCTGGAAAAAAAAAGAGAACCCTAACCCTGTATAGTAACTTTCACTCTAAACATGAAGCAGGTAAGAACATCTCTAGCAATAAACATGCAGCATATCACTTATATTTTAGCAGCTTCACTTATTTGTGTAACTTTTGTAGATAGGCAGCTACTATGTTTAATGGTTATCTAGGAAAGTAAAACAGTATGTTAACAATTAGCATGGAGTCATTCTGTTCTGTAAATAGTAGAATTGACATAACTCTTCATTTCCTGGAGCTATTAGGCTGCTGTAAAGCTATGTGGTTGGAAACTTCCACCTAATGCCTTGAATTACTTTACAGAGGGGAACTTATTTTCCAGTGTTATATTTTATGTACTATTATATGTTCAACATCTGTTGAGACTCAAAGTTAAGTGGAGTGTAATCATATTTTACACAAAAATGTGTATCTGCTTACACACACACACACACACACACACACACACACACACACACACACACACACACACACACACACACACACACACACACACACACACACACACACACACACACACACACACACACACACACACACACACACACACACACACACACACACACACACACACACACACACACACACACACACACACACACACACACACACACACACACACACACACACACACACACACACACACGCGCACACACACACACAAACACACCATATGCATATACACAATAGTGATGGTCTGTAACATGCAAATAATTCAGAGTTGATTCAGAAGTAAATCATTATTTTATTATTTGCACATTCGCCTACTCTTTTTGCTGTCCCCTGGTACCAAAGCCAAAGGCCAATTCTCCTTACTCCAACACTGATAAATTAGTAAGGAGCAATCATTTCTGCTAAGAGTTGGAGTATGGAAGATTGGCCTTTGGGTTTTGGCACCAGAAGACAGCAAAAAGAGGAGGTGCAGGTCTGTGTATTAGGGATAGTGAATGAGATGCATGTAATTCTGAGTTGATGCAGGCTTATGTTAATTGTGTATGCAGATGTATACAGTTTGAAAATGGACCATTCAAATCCTGCCAAGATGCAGTCTAGTCTATTTCCAAGATGCGTACATTTGGATACAAATGTGCATATTTCTGCACAATCCCTAATAAAGTCATGCACCTCCTCCTCCTGCTGTCTCCTGGTTCCAAAATCCAACTTCATATGCCAAATAAACTAATGAAGACTATGAATTCCTGCAGGCTGCACTTTTGCCTAATAAAGGGGTTACTTTACTATCACTTGTCAGTATACAAATCCAAATAATCTAGAATCATTTAAAAGTAATATAACTGTAAAGCCCCGTTCACACTGCACGCGTTGCTGTCCGGATTTCGGCAATGCGTGCAGGAGGCAGACACGCACAACATCAGAAGTGCATAGACTGCACTGTCTGATGTTCACACTGCACGCATTTTTTCCTGAAACGCATGGCTGACCCACTCACTACAGTGAATGGGTATCAGCCATGCAACGCATGCAAAAGCAGATGGCGTGTGTTCGTATGCGTTGTGTTCCGATCGCACTGCCCTCTGTGTTTGGTAATATGGACAGGGCCTAATGCAGGGTACACACTATGAGATTTTCTGGCTGATTTACGATCAGATCAATTATTTCCAACATGTCCGATTTGCTTTCCGATCGATTTCCGAGCAGTTTCCGATCGATTTCCAAGCACTTTAATAGAAATCGATCGGAAAATGCTCGGAAATCGATCAGAAAGCAAATCGAACGTTGGAAACAATCGATCTGACAGTAAATCAGCCAGAAAATCTCATAGTGTGTACCCAGCATAAGGCCCTGTTTACAATCAGTTGCTCTCAGTTATAACTGAAAGGACAACTGATTTTCAAAGTAATGCCCATGTTTTCCTATAGCACGGGTCTTGGAAGACGCACAGCCATGCGAAACGGCCGTTAGGCTGCCCGTTTTGTTGCCCTGCACCCACTGCCTTTTGCCTCCTGTAGGATCTTACAATGTACATTTGTTGTCACTGATGCACAAGTTGTCCGACTGTGATTGACAGATCTACCACTGAATGATGCAAACTTGTTTGAACCTTTTGCACGAATTTTGATATGGAATAAATCCAAATAAACTGCAGTGCCTGATTGCTTGTTACTCTTTCTCAATGATCCATGAAATGCATGTGTTACCTAGGTGATACAGGAGGAGCTTTTTGCACAACACGCTGCATAACTAGCATAATTATTGCTAACATTTCTGAGCATTGCCTGTACACAACAATTGTAACTTTGTGCTTTGTGACTATACCCCATATTCACTTCTGCATCAGCTGTCAAGACTCATCTGCTAATCCCTTCCTTTACATATGTAGCGTCTTCGCTCCCATACACTTAGATTGTAAGCTCACAAGGACAGGGTTCTCCTCCTAATGCTTCTCATTTCAGTTGTCGTTATCTGTCAAATAAATACAGTATGTATCTGTATTGTTGGATGCTTTCATACCACACAAGAAATATGTACATGATACATACACTACACTATGCGATACATACATATGACTATGGTGGGGATTAGAGTGTGAGCTCCTCTGAGGGACAGTTAAGTGACAAGACGATATACTCTGTACAGCACTGCGGAAGATGTCGGCGCTATATAAATACTAATTAATTATAATATGTACATATGTTGTTGTACTTGTGTTGCTGGATATTCCAGTTGTACTATGCAGGGTGTAACAATAACCCCTGCAAGGGACGCTGCCGCAGGGGGGCCTTAGGGGGAGAAGCCTGAAGGGGAGGCTCTGGGGCCCTCCAGGGCCATTTGTAGAGGAAGGAGGGGGTGCAGTGCAGGAAGGGGGAGCAGCAGGCACAAACAGCAGTGGGAAGTTGGGCCCAACCCCCCCTCACCTTGGGCTACCATCAACGCCCACCCCTCTAGCAACGACAGCTGGGGGGCCCCATCCAAAGTTTTGCAAGGGGCCCAGTGATTTCTAGTTACGCCCCTGGTACTATGGGCTTGATTCACTAAACTGTGATAACTCATATCACGGGCGTTTTCGCACACATTTTCACGTTTCGCGGATTTGCAAACGCGAAAATGCGCACGAAAACGCCCGTGATATGAGTTATCACGGTTTAGTGAATCAAGCCCAATGTGTGACGTACATATGTATTTATGGTCACCTCTGTCTGTTTTGTACTCTGTAGAGATCCACAGAAAATGTTGGCACTATATAAATAAAAAAAATAAAATAGAATGTAAATAATTGTCACTTGTTATATAACAGTATGAAAAAAAGACTTTCAAAGCAAATGCTGTTTAAAGTTATGTCCATGTTTGAAAATAATGTTATGGATTTGGAATAATTAAAAAGAAATTGGTTTTACCAGAAGAACCTAATGATTTTTTTTGTTTAATGGAAAGATCAACAATCTACCTTCACACTACCTTAGGTACCAGTGACTACTTGCATAACAAACCTGTCAATAATTTACTAAGTGTTCAGATAGACCAGGAGAAATGTTTCAGCGAATCAATGAGTTACTTATTATACCAACGTTATACTTCCTTTCACTCTCTCCCGCTGACACAGGCGTCACGGCCTGATATGCACATGCAGCACTAAAGCTACTAGACCTAGCATTGACAAAATACTGAATGGTTTCCTCAGGCACACTTCTTTTCATACATTAAAACATGCATGTGTGTGCTTACAAGCTTACTCACTTAAAGAGGAACTGTAACGACAAAACGTCCCCTGGGGGGTACTCACCTGGGGTGGGGGAAGCCTCCGGATCCTAATGAGGCTTCCCACACCGTCCTCCATCCCTCAGGGGTCTCGCTGCAGCCCTCCGTGCAGCGGTGACGTCAATATTTACCTTCCCGGCTCCTGCGCAGGCGCTCTGACGGCTGTCGGCTCCGAAGTAGGCGGAAATACCCGATCGCCGTCGGGTCTGCTCTACTGCGCAGGCGCAAGTTTCCGGCGCCTGCGCAGTAGAGCGGACCCGACGGAGATCGGGTATTTCCGTCCATTTCCGTGCCGAAAGCAGCCACAGCGCCCCCGCTGGAGCCAGCAAAGGTAAATATTGAAGCTACAGTCGGCTCTGTCGCCGGCTGTTCGGAGGGCTGCAGCGAGACCCCCGTGGGACAGAGGACGGCGTGGGAAGCCTCATTAGGATCCGGAGGCTTCCCCCACCCGAGGTGAGTACCCCCCAGGGGAGGTTTTTGATGTTACAGAGTCTCTTTAAGCACATACAGTGCAGCAGTTTTTCTGGCAAAAAAAATGTGTTGATTATTCTGAGGACTTGTGTGTGAGTAGAATTACTTTGGCAATCATGGGGCATATTCACTAACCAGGGGTAATATCGCCATTTTACCAGTGCTTCCACCACTGACATAGTGCGCATTGCAGAATTAGCGTGACCGACCTTACCTAGGCAACAGTCGCAACACAGCCATCACCTAGCTAATGTGAATCGTTCTAATGGCACAACATGATTTACGTCAGTGGTGAAAGTGCTGATAAAACTGACATACTAGGCTTGCGCATGGCAATTTTACTGCTGGTTAATGAATATGCACCCATGTCTACAAGTGCCAATATTTGAAGTGCAGTTGTGTCCAAGGTCATCTGTGCATCACTGCTGAGTCACAACAATTGTAGTATGTATTGCTGCTGCCCATTTAAGATGTCCATCACCATCTGTGTCCTCATAACTTACCTACCTGGTTCGGTCAGCATGCACTGTCATTTCTCTCTATGCCATACATTCAGAGTATTTCTATATGTGTGTAGGAAATGAGTAGAGAAAGGCTTATATAATTAGCTTAAATGGGAATATCAGGTGATTCTATTCCATGAAAAAGGTATTGTTATTGCCAGTGTTGCTCGGATACCCCCGACCACGAATTAGAGTAAATCCGGCCACGGCAGTATCGAAATCCGATGTGATCATGATCCGGATTTGAAACAGAATTCCGAATTCAACTCGGATTTAGCCGTGATTGCATGTAGAATCTGTGATCACGGATTTGACTTTAACGTTAATAGCAAAGCCCCCATACATGTAACAATCACCAAAATTGCGTTTGCAATTCAAAAAGAACCTTTTGTTTTTGAGAAATTCGATTTTAAAGTTTGAATTAAAAAAAGTATTTGTGATTAAAAACCAGCCAAAACCCGCCAACTTTAGCGGTTAATAGGAAAGCCTCCATACATGCTAGAAACACCAAATTTTTCAAAAATACCTTTTTTTTGTTGAGAAAATCGATTTTAAAGTTTCAAAGGTAGTTTCAAAGGAAACAAGTATACATGTAAATGAGGTAACTACATTAAAGGATACCACAACTGACATGTGGCATAATGAGATAGACATGGGTATGTACAGTGCCTAGCACACAGATAACTATGCTGTGTTCCTTTTTTTCTTCCTCCGCCTGAAATCGTTAAATATCAGGTATGTAAGTGGCTGACTCAGTCCTGACTCAGACAGGAAGTGACTACAGTGTGACCTTCACTGTTAAGAATTTCCCCCTTTTTTTTATCTCTTTCTTGCTCTCAGAAGCCATTTTCTTCTAGGAAAGTGTTTTATAGTTGGAATTTCTTATCAGTGAAGGTCACACTGTAGTCACTTCCTGTCTGAGTCAGGACTGAATCAGCCACTTACATACCTGATATTTACCTCTTTCAGGCAGAGAAAGAAAAAAAAGGAACACAGCATAGTTATCTGTGTGCTAGGCACTGTACATACCCATGTCTATCTCATTATGCCACATGTCAGTTGTGGTATCCTTTAACTGTTATTTAAATGTTTACTTTTTTTCCTTTGAAACTTTAAAATGTTCTCAAAAACTATAAAGTCTTTTTGAAAAAAAAATTATTCCCCTTGTTCCCACTGTTCTACTTAATATAACCTGCAAATTTGGTGTTTATTCTGGCATGTAAGGGGGCTTTGCTGTTAACTGCTAAAGTCGGTGGGTTTTCAGGTAATAATCAGGCCGTGATCATGGTGATTATGAGCCAGATTTGGACCATGATCATGGGTGCATTCAGAACTGAATCCGCGATCGAGAGGCGATCACGAATTCGGAATCCGACCTCGTGATCAGGAAAAACAGCTTGTGATGACGGGTTACCCGTGATCACTAGCTCGTGATGAGCAACACTGGTTATTGCATCCTAGAGAGCAGGGCCGGCGCTACCATAGAGGCAAAGGGGGCAATTGCCCTAGGGTCCCAGAGCTTGTAGGGGCCCCCAGTGGCTACAAGAGGAAAAAAATGTTCAAATCGGCCTTATAGTTTTTGAGAAAATCGATTTTACAGTTTCAAAGGAAAAAAAATACACATTTAAAAACCTGCCGACTTTAATGGTTAATAGCAAATCCACCTTAAAGGGAACCTTAACTGAACGGGGGTAAAGAGTTTCACTTACCTGTGGCTATTACCAGCCCCCTGCAGCAGTCCTGTGCCCTTGGAGCCGCTCTGGAATCCTCCGGTTCCCCGCTGTCACTTAGTTTCGTTTTTGACGACTCACCAGTCGGCCGGCCACCATGCGTATTATTGGACGCATTCCCTACTGCAATTAGCGATGTTGCGGACCGCAACGCATACAAAGATGCGCGTTGTCACATATCTACGCGTGCGGAATGCGGCAACGCGTATTTTTGTACATGTTTCAGTCCGCAACAGCGCTAATTGCAGTAAGGAATGCGTCCAATGATACGCATGGCGGCCGGCCGAATGGTGAGTCGTCAAAAACGAAATTAAGTGACAGCGGGGAACCGGAGGATTCCAGAGCGGCTTCGAGGGCACAGGACTGCTGCAGGGGGCTGGTAATAGCCCCAGGTAAGTGAAACTCTTTACCCCCCGTTCAGTTAAGGTTCCCTTTAAATGCTAGAAACCCTAAATTTGCAGGATATGTTAAGGAGATCATTGGGAATAAGAGGAAAAAACTATTTTTCAAAAAGACCATATAGTTTTTGAGAAAATCGATTTTAAAGTTTTGAAGGAAAAAAGTATACTTTTAAATGCGGTAAATGTCACTTTTAGTAGCAAACCTAACGGTAGTGTAATTTTACATGCATCAAAAGAAAGAGCAATAAATTTCCTGACGGGGTTTCCAGGGGGTTCATAGGCAGCCGCAGCGCTTTGGCCAGGGATCGCTATACAGCTGTAATATGGCTGTATGAAGATCCCTGGCATTTTTTCCTATTTTCCCAATTTTTTTTATGTTTAGAGTGTGGGAATTTTTTTTTTTTAATTATGTGGGGTCCCCCCTCCTGAAACTTTTTAACCCCTTGTTCTCCATGCAGGCTGGGGTAGCCAGAATGTGGAGCTCCGACCGATTGGGACTTCACACCCTGACTATACCAGCTGCAAAAAAGGTCCCTTAATGCCGATTTTTGTTCCGGGGTATCTGGGGTGTGAGCCCCCAGGTTTATTTTGCCCTAGGGCCCCATTGTTGCTTAAACCGGTCCTGCTAGAGAGAAATATTGTATTCTAAATACCTAACCTTAGCTGGTTGTACATTCTGGTGCCTAACCATGATTTCTACTTATCATAACCCTAACCCTCCTTTTGTCATCTATACCTTGACATTTAAGCCTTGAAATTTACCTTTTTTTTGGCCTCAGCACTGGTGCCCAGTCCACCGCTGTACTACTGATAATCAGTCCAATTCCATGATTCATCAGTTACTGTATTTGACTGGCCCTATTCTAAGCTCCATGCTTAGATAGACCTAGTCCTCTTCATATAAAGAAAGGGCATAACTATATCTGGCTGGGTCCTCCCTACTGAAATCTGTTGGTGGGCAAGCGGGTCGGGAGGTTGGGGCCCCAGGGGGAGGTCCTGTAACCTAATATTGTAATTAGGCAAAATGCGCAATGGAAGCTTTAAAAATGACCTGCTCCCAAATTCCCAATCGCATTTCTTCCACTTCCAATTTAGCAAGTGCCATGCAGCCAGCCAACCACCATGGGGCTTCAGTCCCCACATGGTGATTGGCTGGCTGAACGACGCTTACTAACTAACCAGGAAGTGGGGTTTTGGTGGCCAAAAGACTGATTGTGCAGAGATGGAGAGAAGTTGCTACTCCAACCTTGGAGGACTGGGTTGGTGGGTTGTCCTGTACCCTTGAGGACTGCACTGGACTTATGGAAGAGGGGTCATTATCTAATAAACTAAATGTAATTAGATCCTCTTGGGACAATATACTAAGCATGATTATGTGATTCGGGGATAGATTGATAGAGGAGAATGAAAATAAACTAATGGAATGTTAGGAGTATAACGAATGGAAGAGCGACTATGTATATTCAGTAGAGTGTGTTTTTAATTCAAATATGTATGTGAAGTATGAAGAGGCGGAGTATAGATGGTTCTAGCTTCAATTTTGTATCATATGAAGCGTATTTGTAGGAGTCAGGGAATAGCCTAAGACTTGTGTACCGGTAATCACTAGGCTTGGGAATATTACATAGGTGGAATGGTTTATAACTTTGGTGATCATTTGCCTTTTTTTTTCCTTTGTGTTTTTTTGTTGTTGTTGTTTTGCTTTTTAACCTTATTACAACTTTCTCTTTTAAAGTTGGTGGGAAGGAAGAAGAAAAATAAAGATTTCATAAGCGATAAACCAACAATGATGCAAAACAATTACCTTACCCAAGAGGGCTGCAGTGAAGCTTGTATTAAATGGTTGGGCATATGATACAAGAGCTGAGTTGGAGGAAAAAAAAAAAAGAAACAAAAAAAAAAGGAAGTGGCATGAGTCCAGGTATCCGCTTCTGCTGAGAAACGGGTAGAGACAGAAGGCGGAGCAGAAGGCTATTGTCAGGCTAAATGGGGCATATTCACTTAATACACAGAAAATGAACACAACCCACTGCAATTTTACCCGTGTTCACTCCACCAATGTTTTGGGCATTGAGCAAGTAGCACAAATCACTTTGCCAGTATATTGTGTTACACTAGCAATGAGCCCATTATCTAGGTAATGCGAGTTGCACCACTTGTGCAATGCACGCTAAATCATTGGTGTACATTTTACGATCACTTAGTGAAGATGCCCCAATGTGTCACTATGCTCACTTAGTAAAGTAAATCAAAGCCGTTTTATCCGATCTATCACAAATTGCATAGTGGATAGCTAGCATTAGAAAGCAATAGTTGATTCACAAAAAAACTAGCAAAATTTCAATGAGCTGTTTGTGCATAGCAATTTTACCATTGTTAAAGGGATACTTAAAGAGAACCCGAGGTGGGTTATTACATCTAAAAAAGGGACACATAGGCATGTTCCCATCTGCAGAACATGCCTCTGTGTGCCCTGATTGCTGCTCTCTGTGCCGGCTGCGCCCCGCTAGCCACCCCCCCCCCCCTTCCACAATCTGCCGACATTCAGGATGTCAACAAACTAACGGGTAAGGGGCATCCCACTTCAGGCTAAGGAACACCCACAAAATGCCCCTTCCCTGCCTATCAGAGCCTTCTAATAGGCTCTCAGCTGCCTGCTCCCCTCCTCTCCCCCGCCCCTCCACGTCAATCAGCGCTTTGCTCTCACATGAGAACACAGATGCTTTGATCTGCAGCGTTGTGACCCGAAAGGTCACAGAAATAAAAATGATGGATTGCTAGGAGCGGCGGAGAGAGTAGATAATTAGCACTATCTGGTCCAGCAACCCCAATGGACCAGACAGCATGTTTTTTTTTATTTGCTAACCCGCCTCAGATTTTCTTTAAGGCATCTGATAAAAAAGTTTCACTTACCTGGGGCTTCTACCACCCCCTGCAGCCGTCCTCTACGATCCTCCATTCTCCCGCTGCCGCTTAGTTTTTTGTTTTTGCCGACTCGGAGGGCCACTGTGCCTGTGCGGCCTTGGCAACACGTATTCTTGCTCGCGTTGCAGCCCGTAATAGCGTCCTGCACCTGCGGGAGTGGATGAATGACAACTGGTTGAAATTGAAAGCTGACGAAACAGAGGTCCTTGTCCAAAACAGCTTTACTCTAAATCAACACCAATGAGGATATGGGATTTAGACATACAGTAGCAATAAAAAGTATGTGAAACCTATGGAATCATATGGATTTCTGCACAAATTGGTCATAAAATATGATCTGATCTTTATCTAAGTCAGTAAACTTAAAATACTGTATATGACCTACTGTACATTAATCTTGACTCTTTACCCAGGTGCTAAAGGTGTAGAAGCTAAATAGGTCTACTCAGAAAACATTTCCCAAAAACAGTATATAATGGTGATTTTTTTTAGTATATTTTGCAAATAATCATGGCAAAAAACAGCTGCATTGGCTGACTCACCAGTGGAGTAAATTTACCATTGACTTGTTCAACATTATTATTTCCAAACACGATGCTACCTGAGCACTGGCTCTGTCACTTGGTAGAGTTAAGAAAATGAGAACATGCATACAAAGTCCAAAGGAGAGATATGTGCCTTATCAGGAGCAGGTCAAGCTTTTACAATCAGTTTCCTCCAGATAAGACTCTGCCATAGCAATCTTCGGAAGTGGGCCCACGGCGCTGCCTGATAAGTTTACATAGGAAAGGAAATAATCAATTTATGGCTGTGACTGAATAAGCCCTTATCTCGCTCATTTCCTCATGATTGCTTCACAGGTTAGATATTGCATGTACAAAGTTAACTGCAATGTGACAGCAAAATGATTCCTGGCTTCATCATATGACTGCTGGAAGAAAATGTGGATTAGCGTGTTCATCATAATCATCATTCTGGTATTCTAACCATAGAAAATCACACAAGTCAGTAGAAAGGATAAAAGTGTTTGCTTACATTCTCTCCTCAGTTACAACGATCTCATAGCTATATCAACCAGGAGCTCACTTAGCTTCCCTTAGTTAGATAGCTAGCTATGCCAGGGTAATCTCTGTGTAGCACTGTAAGGAAAATATGCGAAAGGGTTCCTGCACTCTTGCCCAAATTCACGCGTATTACCTAGCAAAAGTATTGTAAAATTGTTACTTAGCAGGAAACACAACAATAGCTGCCACAGCAGAGGACACTGTGACAACAGATACTATACAGGTGCCTTTGCTCTGGCTTTGATCTCTCTGGTACTTTATTTGGCCTGAGGAAGTGGGCTGAGACCCACGAAACGCTTTGCCAAGTGTATATTAAATTTTGTTGTTTACCATTCCAAATTGTCATCCTAATTTGTTTCATTTTAGCTGTTTTTAACGCAATTTTATCATACCCTGGGCACCTCTTTTCTTCCCTTTGTGTTACAATAAAGGACACATCCTCATGCTTCCCTCTGTGCTGGAGATGAAGTCACCACTACCATATTCCATGAGACAACTTCAATCTTTTAACCCTTTAGAAGCCATATATCGTAGAACTATATGTGCACTGCAGGGACACATTTTTCCTGCCACTGGGGAAGTGTGCCGCCAAAGAGAATTGCAACACTGCTAGGCAGCTGGCATTGTTTAAAAGGAAATAAACATGGCAGCCTCCATATACCCATTGCTTCAGGTCCCCTTTAAGTGATAAAGTGATAGCTGCCATGCTACAGGAGACAAAGCAGCAACACCCATGTTCTAGGCCACATGGCATAGTACAAATTAAGTAGTGCAAAGTCACTGACAGAATGTAGAACTTTACAAATAAAATGTTTATAAATATGTTGTAACCCCCCCCCCCCTTTACTCCCTAACCTGGGAGGGGGCTACAGAACGCTGGGGGCACATCTAACTGCCTAACCTGGGAGGGGGGCTACAGTAACAGAATGCTGGGGGCACATCTAGCTGCCTAACCTGAGAGGGGGGCTACAGAACGCTGGGGGCACATCTAGCTGCCTAACCTGGGTGGGGGCAACAGAACGCTGGGGGCACATCTAGCTACCTAACCTGGGAGGGGGGCTACAGAGCACTGGGGGCATATCTAGCTGCCTAACCTGAGAGGGGGCTACAGAACACTGGGGGCACATCTAGCTGCCTAACCTGAGAGGGGGGCTACAGAGCGCTGCAGGCACACCTAGCTGCCTAACCTGGGAGGGGGCTACAGAACACTGGGGGCACATCTAGCTGCCTAACCTGGGAGGGGGGCTACAGAACACTGGGGGCACATCTAGCTGCCTAACCTGAGAGGGGGCTACAGAACACTGGGGGCACATCTAGCTGCCTAACCTGAGAGTGGGCTACAGAACGCTGTGGGCACATCTAGCTGCCTAACCTGGGAGGGGGCTACAGAACACTGGGGGCACATCTAGCTACCTGACCTGGGAGGGGCACTGCAGAATGCTGGGGGCACATCTAGTTGCCTAACCTGAGAGGGGGGCTACAGAACGCTGGGGGCACATCTAGCTGCCTAACCTGGGAGGGGGGCTACAGAACGCTGGGGGCACATTTAGCTGCCTAACCTGGGAGGGGGCTACAGAACACTGGGGGCACATCTAGCTACCTGACCTGGGAGGGGCACTACAGAACGCTGGGGGCACATCTAGTTGCCTAACCTGAGAGGGGGGCTACAGAACGCTGGGGGCACATCTAGCTGCCTAACCTGGGAGGGGGCTACAGAACGCTGGGAGCACATCTAGCTGCTTAACCTGGGTGGGGGGGCTACAGATCACTGGGAATACATCTAGCTAACTGGGGAGGGGGAGCTACAGAACGCTGGGGGCACATCTAGTTGCCTAACCTGAGAGAGGGGCTACAGAACGCTGGGGGCACATCTAGCTGCCTAACCTGAGAGGGGGGCTACAGAACGCTGGGGGCACATCTAGCTGCCTAACCTGAGAGGGGGGCTACAGAACGCTGGGGGCACATCTAGCTGCCTAACCTGGGTGGGGGGCTACAGATCACTGGGAATACATCTAGCTAACTGGGGAGTGGGAGCTACAGAACACTGGGGGCACATCTAGTTGCCTAACCTGAGAGAGGGGCTACAGATCGCTGGGGGCACATCTAGCTGCCTAACCTGGGTGGGGGGCTACAGAACGCTGGGGGCACATAAAGCTGCCTAACCTGGGTGGGGGGCTACAGATCACTGGGAATACATCTAGCTAACTGGGGAGGGGGAGCTACAGAACGCTGGGGACACATCTAGTTGCCTAACCTGAGAAGGGGCTACAGAACGCTGGGGGCACATCTAGCTGCCTAACCTGAGAGGGGGGCTACAGAACGCTGGGGGCACATATAGTTGCCTAACCTGAGAGGGGGCTACAGAACGCTGGGGGCACATCTAGTTGCCTAACCTGGGAGGGGGGCTACAGAACGCTGGGGGCACATCTAGCTGCCTTACCTGGGTGGGGGGCTACAGAACGCTGGGGGCACATCTAGCTGCCTAACCTGAGAGGGAGGCTGCAGAACGCTGGGGGCACATCTAGCTGCTTAACCTGGGTGGGGGGGCTACAGATCACTGGGAATACATCTAGCTAACTGGGGAGGGGGAGCTACAGAACGCTGGGGGCACATCTAGTTGCCTAACCTGAGAGAGGGGCTACAGAACGCTGGGGGCACATCTAGCTGTCTAACCTGAGAGAGGGGCTACAGAACGCTGGGGGCACATCTAGCTGCCTAACCTGGGTGGGGGGCTACAGAACGCTGGGGGCACATAAAGCTGCCTAACCTGGGTGGGGGGCTACAGATCACTGGGAATACATCTAGCTAACTGGGGAGGGGGAGCTACAGAACGCTGGGGGCACATCTAGTTGCCTAACCTGAGAGAGGGGCTACAGAACACTGGGGGCACATCTAGCTGCCTAACCTGAGAGGGGGGCTACAGAACGCTGGGGGCACATCTAGCTGCCTAACCTGGGTGGGGGGCTACAGATCACTGGGAATACATCTAGCTAACTGGGGATGGGGAGGCTACAGAACACAGGGGGTACATTTAGCTATCAATACTTGGGAGGGGTCTACATAACACTGGGGGCAAATCTAGCCATCTAAACTGGGCAGGGGCAACCTAATACTGGTGGAACACCTGTGCCTGTGTGAGGTTGTTTTTGAGTCCCAGTGGTTTTCCATATGCCAGCACCATAGCCCTGTTCCCTACCCAATCCAATTTTCTGACAACAAGCCCCCCCCCAACCCAACCCCCACCCGGTCCCCGGGTGTTTGGACAGGAAAGCGGTCCCCGGGCCAAAAAAGGTTGGGGACCCTGGGTTAACACATTTGTTGCTATGGTGACTTGCAGTGTTTAACTTGTCACCATAACAATGTGTGCGGTGCTAATGGTTAACAGACGATGCTCCCCCTGCGGTAGTAATTGTGAAATTGCTGTGCACTGCCTGCACATGGCATCTTTACTGTATTTTACTGCATCAGACCCCATGTCACAAAGCTCACTTCACCTCAAACTAGGGAATAATAAGGGAAAAGGGGGTCCAACCCGGGACCAATAATAAAGTGACCAAGAAAATACTGGATAGATAGATCTAAATGCTTTTATCATTGTGTTTCTTTAAGTTCATGTGTTAGGCTAACATTTATTATTATTATCGATTTATAAGTAAGAAACAAACATGGGATACATAATAATACAGACACTGGTATACACCAATGTACACAATACAGAAATGGTACAAAATACAGAATTTGTGCAACATAGAGAACTGGTAATTACAGTCACAAAAGTAACATGATTAATAAAATGTGTAATAAATTCCATAACACAAAAGGGTGAGAGAGCCCTGGCCTTGTGAGCATGCAATCTAAAGGAATGGGTGGGACAAGAGATGGAGTAGTAACAATAATCATACCTAGAGGCAGTGTGTTTTAGGATATTTAGTAGGAGTGCAACTTGGCCGTAGGTCAAAAGGGGAATGTCCTAAGGTAGAGCGCGTGCTTGTCAGAAAAAGTGAGTTTTTAGGGAGCGTTTAAAGATATTAAAGGTTGGAGAGCAACGGACATCCCAGAGGAGGGGTGAAGCACATGCAAATTCTTGAATACATGCAAAATCTTGTCTACGCTGAGGAGGTTAATCTAGAGGAGGACAAAAGAAGGTATTGTGCAGAGCTAGGATTGCGGTTGGATAGGTATCTGGAAACTAGTGAGGAGATGTACAAAGGAGAGAGATTGTGGAGAGCTTTGTAAGTTAGAGTTTGAATGAACTGGATCCTCTGGTTAATTGGTAGCCAATGAAGAGCTTGACAGAGAGGAGCAGCAGAGGAAGAGCGAGAAGAAAGATGAATAAGACAAGCAGTTGAGTTCAGTACAGATTGGAGCAGTGCCAGTCTGTTGGTAGATAGTCCAGAAAGTAGTATGTTACAATACTTCTTACACTCAATGACATGCAAATCAATTCATAACTTTTATGTAATGTGTTTTTTTCCTGGACTTTTGGGTGATATTCTACCTTTCTCCAGTAAAATGAAACTACCATAAAAATTACAAACTGCTCATGTCTTTGTAAGTGGGTTCAACCAGCACAAATCGCTGGCAGTACTCACAATGGCGGAGGCCAACTTCTTAGGCTGTTTGTGGGCTCTGCTGAGCTTAAACATTGGGTTCCACAGCTCCCTAAAGGTGAATTTTACTTTTAATTACTGTGTTTTAAAATGTAATACATAGTTTATGGTATGTATATAGAGTGGGGTATAGTACTGTATGGCCACTTCGGGTTCTGGCCGGTCAAAACTAGAAGTGGCCGTCTCGCTGCGGCCAAAATGCGAAATGAAGATTTCCGGCGGCATAAAAATGAATTAATGAATTCCCTGCGGCAGGGAAGGAAAGCGGGAAGGCTGCAGACATTGCTTCTGCCTGCACCCGCTCTGCAGAGGAACAAACGGCAGGAATCCCTGCCGCAACGAACGACTCTGAGGGCCATGCAAGAGCTCAATAGGAGAGGGGCAGGGGGAGGAGCCAGAGCCGAAGAGCTGGCTTCATTTCTCGCATTGCCTGCGACGGGGAATTCATTCATTCATTTGTATGCCACCATTTCGCACATTGACCGCATTGAGGCGGCTACTTCTAGTTTTGACGGGCTAAAACTGAAAGTGGGTAGACTTCGGGTTCTGGCCATAATATATACATAAACAAAAGCGGATGCAGTGTTACCACTTTCGCTTTGCAATCACCGATAAAAGTATTGTCACTGTCCTCTTGCAAGATTGTACGCACTCCTGGGTATCTCTACCCTTATTAGCGATGATACTCCTGGTAGCTTGTGCAGTACAGGTTAATTTCACTTGTAGTGCAAAATAGAGTGGGCCTACTCGCTGCAAATCTAAGGCGAGTGGAGAGGTGAGGGCCAAGTCCCGCTTGTGGAGGTATCAGAGCCAGTTGCGAGTGGCTTATTATGAATTGCTGCATTTTGAAGAGAGTCTTCATGATTGACTCAAGTGTGAGCAGAAAGTTTTGCAGGACCCATGCTGCAAGTCCCCCCAACGAGGTATTGGACCTACTCATGGGAACAGCGAGTGGCTGTCTCTATTTAGTGACGGTTGCAATTTTTAAAGAGGAGCAGTCAGCCATACTATCTCAGAAAAAAAACCAAAACACATATACTGTATAAGTAGATAAATACTTGCTCTACTTAGATGACATATGTATTGCATTGTCTACATTTTGATTTTAGTGATTTTTCTATAGTAAAAAAAGAGAAAATGCTTCTTAGGATTCTCCGTTTTAACTGTGTCTATCTTTGAGCTAATCCTGATGTCATTTCGTCCCTTAAAGGGGAACTTCAACCTAAACAAACATACTGTCATCAAGTTACATTAGTTATGTTATTTAGAATAGATAGGTAATATAATCTTTTTCCCACCCTGTTTTAAAAGAACAGGAAAATGTTTGTGATTCATGGGGGCTGCCATCTTTGTCATGGGGGCAGCCATCTTTTTGGTTGAGAGGAGGTGACAAGGAGCAGGAGACACAGTTCCAACTGTCCTGTGTCCTGATAACCCCTCCCAGCTGCACACGCTAGGCTTCAAATGTCAAATTCAAAATGTAAAAAAAAAATGGCACCACAACAGCAGAACGAGAACAACAAAATCAGAAATCCCATCATGCTTTGCACGGCATCAGGGGAAAAAAGCCCGGGCAGTTTTCTTCTGTGCAGCCAAAAATGAGGCTTGTTTAAGAGAAACAAAGTTCTGATGCTGTGAAACTGTTAAAGAAAAACAAAGCCTTTTCAGTGCTGCTGAGTCGATTTTTAGTCCGGAGGTTCACTTTAAGGCTCGTACACACGTCTGATGAAAGGCAACGACGGGTCCTTCGTCACCTCCCGCTGGGCGGGTTTTCAGCAGACAGTACAGCGTGTGTACAGTCTGTCGGTGGACTGATAAGGCTGTTTCTGAGCGATCCGCCTTTCATCAGACGAGTGTACGAGCCTTTACTCTCCTCTGCAATACAAAATGCATTGTCTCAGCATGATAAATATTGGCCAGTCAGAGAGGAACAGAGGTTGTGGGAGGGGAAAACAGGAGGTAAAGAGGCTTCAGCCAATCAGGCTCCATTAGTTAAGTCTGAGAGGAATGTAAAGAAGCAAAAAAAGACAACCCAGCATGCCTTGCAACTTCCTTTTTGCGGCAATGTACCAAATAAGAGTCAGGTAAACTGGGGAATGATAATTTATCAACAAGAAAAGTAATAGTGATTTTTAACTTTTGGATTGCTTGGTTAGCATCCTTATTACCTGTTTACCAGATAAAAATAAATAATTATTTTTTGATTTTATGCCTGACAATTACCCTGGATACTGTGCTAGCGATTTGTCCAGCCTGGCTGTACAGCCCTAATCTATCGTAGTACATCAAATGTGCAAGTGCTTGTACTGTACCTCCACGGGGAGAACCACGTTGGTCTTTTGCAGCAGATAATGTACCAGGGCATGCTGAATCATTTTTAGGTCAATTTATGATATAGAAACCGCTGATATAGTAAACCACTTTTCCTGGTCCCTTGGAGTTTACTATAACAATATTATACTGTATATTATATCTGGACCAATAAAGATGCACTGGTGAGCTGCAATCCCCCTGTGATATTTGATGCTGTTAGCCACTAGCCAGACTTTATTCTGTCTCTCAAAAATTAGATCGTTAGTAGACTGACTTTTGGGGGATATCAAAGCCTGTTCTAGTAAAACAAAACAAAGAGTTCCTAGATAAGAAAACATTTTGACAGCATTAATTAGTTGTTTAGCTCACGCACAGTTGTTCTTGTTGAACCAAGGTCTCTAGTGGCACCCAGAGGACAAACTGAATCAGCTGCCGGAGTTCTGCTAGCTGTTTTGTACATTGTTTATATGTGCATCTATATTTTTATTGGAATGTTTCTAAGTAGAAAAATCTATTAAAAAAATCAGGTATTCCCTTATGACATAATTGCATGCCAAGTAGAGAATTATTGTAAATGAGAACAAATTAATAATAGTTATTACATTGACAAAAAGTCATAACAATTAATTGAAAAGTTGTTATTGGTTTCTACAGGTTATTGAATACTTCAGTTTTATATGAATAGAAGCTTTGCAGTTCTCCGAGAGTTGCCATGAACTGCCAGGAGTTAAGCTGAAAATCAATGATTTCTGGTTATTCTTTCTTGCTTACAGACTAAACCTTACAAACAGCTCCTCAGCCTGTAATATATGAGACAGTGAGAGGCTAGAAAGGAGCCTCAGGAGTTTTACCAGGTTTGTAAATTCCAGGCTAATTCTAGCAGACACTGACCTATGAATTTCACATACAAACATAGTAAAGTGTGAGAATATGTCAAGTACTCTCAAGTCACAACACATCATGGACATGCTGGGTAGAGATGGCCCGAATGGTTCGCTGGCGAACGGTTCCAGGCGAACTTTGGGTGGTTCGCGTTCGCATGCGATCGCAAACTTTCCCGGAAGTTCGATTTGCCCCCATAGTGCGCCATACATCACAGTCAGCAGGCACATTGTAGCCAATCAGGCTACACTCACTCCTGGAGCCACTCCCCCCCTTATATAACTCACTCGTGTGCCTGCTATAGTGAGAGAAGGGCAAGCTGCTGCAGACTGTTTTTCCTAGGGAAAGATTAGTTAGGCTCTTGGCTTGTTAGCTTGCTCCTGGCTGATTCTTATTGCTATTATAGCACCCCACAACAGCTCTTTTGAGAGCTAATCTTGTTCTTATGATCTATTTTTTTTTCTGTGTGTCCCACTGATCTAACACTTTGTGTTGAGTGAAGCCACCTCATCACTGCATATATCTAGCTGTTGTGCTGAGTGAACCCACCTCATCACTGCATATACCTACCTTTTGTGTTGAGTGAGCCCACCTCATCACTGCATATACCTAGCTTTTGTGTTAAGTGAATCCACCTCATCACAGCATATACCTAGCTGTTGTGTTCAGTGAACCCACCTCATCACTGCATATACTTACCTAGCTGTTGTGTTCAGTGAACCCACCTCATCACTGCATATATTCACCTACCTTTTGTGCTAAGTGAACCCACCTCATCACTGCATATACCTAGCTGTTTTGTTGAGTGAACCCACCTCATCACTGCATATACCTAGCTTTTGTGTTAAGTGAATCCACCTCATCACAACATATACCTAGCTTTTGTGTTAAGTGAATCCACCTCATCACAGCATATACCTAGCTGTTGTGTTCAGTGAACCCACCTCATCACTGCATATACTTACCTACCTTTTGTGTTCAGTGAACCCACCTCATTACTGCATATACCTACCTTTTGTGCTGAGTGAACCCACCTCATCACTACATATACCTAGCTGTTTTGTTGAGTGAACCCACCTCATCACTGCATATACCTAGCTTTTGTGTTAAGTGAATCCACCTCATCACAGCATATACCTAGCTGTTGTGTTCAGTGAACCCACCTCATCACTGCATATACTTACCTAGCTGTTGTGTTCAGTGAACCTACCACATCACTGCATATACTTACCTACCTTTTGTGTTCAGTGAACCCACCTCATCACTGCATATACCTACCTTTTGTGTTGAGTGAACCCAGCTCATCACTGCATATACCTAGCTGTTTTTTTGAGTGAACCCACCTCATCACTGCATATACCTAGCTTTTGTGTTAAGTGAATCCACCTCATCACAGCATATACCTAGCTGTTGTGTTCAGTGAAAGCACCTCATCACTGCATATACTTACCTACCTTTTGTGTTCAGTGAACCCACCTCATCACTGCATATACCTAGCTGTTTTGTTGAGTGAACCCACCTCATCACTGCATATACCTAGCTTTTGTGTTAAGTGAATCTACCTCATCACAGCATACACCTAGCTGTTGTGTTCAGTGAACCCACCTCATCACTGCATATACTTACCTACCTTTTGTGTTCAGTGAACCCACCTTATAACTGCATATACCTATCTTTTGTGTTGAGTGAACCCACCTCATCACCGCATATACCTAGTTGTTGTGTTCAGTGAACCCACCTCATCACTGCATATACTTACCTAGCAGTTGTGTTCAGTGAACCCACCTCATCACTGCATATACTTACCTACCTTTTGTGTTCAGTGTACCCACCTCATCACTGCATATACCTAGCTGTTTTGTTGAGTGAACCCACCTCATCACAGCATATACCTAGCTGTTGTGTTCAGTGAACCCACCTCATCACTGCATATACTTACCTAGCTGTTGTGTTCAGTGAACCCACCTCATCACTGCGTATATTCACCTACCTTTTGTGCTGAGTGAACCCACCTCATCACTGCATATACCTAGCTGTTTTGTTGAGTGAACCCACCTCATCACTGCATATACCTAGCTTTTGTGTTAAGTGAATCCACCTCATCACAGCATATACCTAGCTGTTGTGTTCAGTGAACCCACCTCATCACTGCATATACCTAGTGTCACGTTCCGTAACAACTAGTGAGGACAGAGAGTGACTGATCTCCGGAGATCTGCAGTATCGCCAGAAATACAGATATACCTGATTATAAGTGATCTGCAGTCTCACCGATAATCCGATATATATGCTAACCTCTGTCCACCCAAAATGGAGTGTAATGATTGGTGCAAACAGTAAATAGCGTATTGCTCTGTGGCGAGGGCCCACAGAGCACAGACTATTGTCCAGCGGCAAGGGCCCGCTGGCGGGGATGGTCGACAAGCAGGGGTCGGCAACAGGTAATCAGAAATACGAGGTACAGAATCAGGAGGCAGAGGCAGAGTCTTGAGGGCTAGCCGGGGTTCGGCAACAGAGATCAGAGATACGAGGTACAGAGACGGTAGGCAAGAGAGTGAACGAGGGCACAGCAAGGTAGGCAACGGGTAATCAGATAGGCAACAGTACAAAAGGATTAGACAAACTCAGAGTCGAGAACAGGCAAAAGATCAAAGGCACAGGTAAATACAATGGTATATTTCTTCCAGTACTTATATATTGGCGTAACCAATATATAAGTATACTGTGGATCCGAGAGCTAGCACAGAGTGTGATCGCTACAGCGGACAAGGAGAACTGGCAGTCTGCTGCTTAAATGCAGACTGTCAGTCCAGGAACCCCCACCCCCCTGATGAGGTCAGCAAGGGGCGGGGAGTGCCTCAGCAGGGCGGATCAAGGCAGCCTCCTCCTTAGGGCATAAAGGGCCTGACGCTCCGTGCGTGAGCGCGTTGCCCTGCCCTGAGATGAGGACATGCGGCTGGAGCGGCCGCCGGCGCTGCCAGCTGACGCGGGCCGGAAGTTCGGGGATCCGGTGACGTCAGAGCCGAGAGCGGCGTCCACACTGCCAGCCGCCGGAGGGGTGAGTCTATGCCTGACACCTAGCTGCTGTGTTCAGTGAACCCACCTACCTATGTGAGTGCACGCAGTGTGATATACCACTCCGTGCATACTTGTTAACTGCTGCACCTGTGTGACTGCACTTTGTATTAGTCAAATTAGTGCATACCTTTCACTTCACCCGCCCCCCGATATGGACAAAATGGACAAAACAGCTAGCGGAAGAGGTAGAGGCAGACCCAGTGGAAGGCCACTTGGCACCGGCAGGTCTGTGCGAGGTCACGTTGATGTGATTTCGTGCGGCCCTGGCCCAAAGTACAGTGCTCAGAAGAAGGCACGTCTCATCACCTCCCAAGATTGTCAGGACGTGGTTGACTATTTAACACAGAACACCTCATCTTCCGCAGCCACCAGCGCTACTACAAGCACCACATCCACTCTATTTGACAATTCGCTGGAGTTATTTGGTGGTGAACAGCGAGGAGAATGCCAGCGCATACCACTAAGGCTGCATCTGAAATGACCACCAGCTCAGTGTGTAGCACCTATATAGACTTTCTACATACTTCGCATTCAATTCAGATGCAAATCATATGCAAATCTGCTACTACTTATCATGCAGACAGGAAACTCAGGAGGAGGGGCTGGGAGCAGCTAACCTGACAGTTACATAGTTATAATATACTTTGCATCCAAACCATATTGGAAGCTAAAGTACCTCCTAGTTTAATAAATGTTAGCACATGTCTTGGATGCAGGGCATGCATTTTTCAGTCTGGCAGAGACGGTGTATGCCTGTGCGATTAACCATTCAATTGCAGCATGTGTTTAGGGATGCGCAGCCTTTCCCCCCCCCCCCCCCCACCCCCACCTTTCCTTATTTGGTGGTGAAATCACAGATTCACATCCACTACTGCTACAACAAGATGAAAGCACTAAGCAAGTTACACCACTTCATATGTCTGAGTTTAGTGGCGACACTATGGACGTAACGTGTGAGAAGGAGGATGATGAAGTACCTGCTGTTGGTGCAGTTTTGGAGTTGTCTGAGGCAAGCGAAGATGGGCAGGATGATTATGATGATTATGATGATAAGGATCCCACATGGGTTCCTAAAAGACAAGATGACCAAGGGGACAGTTCAGAGGGGGAGTCAGAGAGGAGTAGGAGGAGATGAGTTGCTGAAAGAAGCAGGGGGAGCTCGTTGTCAGAAACAGCTTGTGACAGTGTCCGGCGCCATGTATCGCCACCTATGGGCAGCCAGCCAACATGCCCTTCAACGTCAGCTGCTTACGCCACCATAGTGCCCACACCCCAGGGTGGCTCAGCGGTGTGGAAATGTTTTGATGTGTCTGCCTCAGATCAGAGTAAAGCCACCTGTTCTCTCTGTCTCCAAAAATTGAGCAGTGGAAAGGCCAACACTCACGTAGGGCCAAGTGCCTTACGAAGGCACATGGAGAAAAGGCACAAACTGCAATGGGAAGAGCACCTGAGCAAAAACAGCACACAAAAGAAAAGCCACCCTCCTTCTCCTCTTTCTCCTTCAGGTGCAGCATCTTCAGCCGCTTTCTCCCTTGCACCTTCACAGCCACCCTCCTCCACTCTACCTCTGCCCACAGCAGCCAGGTGTCCATGAAGGAAATCTTTGAGCGGAAGAGGCCAATTTCTGCCAGTCACCCCCTTGCCCGGCATGGCGTGGTGGAACTGTTAGCTCACCAGCTGTTACCATACAAGCTGGTGGACTCTGAGGCTTTCTGTAAATTTGTGGCCATTGGGACACCGCGGTGGAAGATGCCAGGCCGCAATTATTTCTCTAAAAAGGCAATACCCAAACTGTACCGTGAAGTAGAGAGGCAAGTGGTGTCATCTCTAGCACACAGCGTTGGGTCAAGGGTCCACCTGACCACGGATGCCTGGTCTGCCAAGCAAGGTCAGAGCTGCTACATTACTTGCACAGCCCATTGGGTCAACCTGGTGACCAATGGCAAGCAGGGAGTATGTGGCTGTGCAGCAGACAAAATTTTGACACCTCCATGGCTTGCAGGCAGGCCTCCTGCCACCTCCTCTCCTTCTGCTACATCCTCTTCACTGTCGTCCTCCTCCTTGGCTGAGTGGTAGTTCAACTCTTCTGGTGCTGCGATCTCCTCTCCAGCTACACAGCCCTATCTCCCCAGAGCCTATGCTGCGTGCCAGGTACGACGGTGTCACGTCATCTTAGACATGTCTTCCCTTAAAGCGGAGAGTCACACTGGCTGCTCTCCTGGCTGCTCTTAACAAACAGGTGGATCAGTGGCTGACCCCGCACCAGCTGGAGATCGGCAACGTGGTGTGTGACAATGGCAGCAATCTCCATTCCGCTTTGAATTTGGGAAAGCTGACACATGTACCCTGCATGGACCATGTGCTGAATCTAGTCATTCAAAGATTTGTGTCAAAGTACCCAGGCTTAGAGGACATCCTGAAGCAGGCCAGGAAGTTGTGTGGGCATTTCAGGCGGTCTTACTCGGCCATGGCACGCTTTGCGGACATTCAGCGGAGAAACAACTTGCCGGTGAGACACTGGAATTCGACCCTTCTCATGTTCTCTCGCCTGCTAGAATAGGAGAAAGCTGTTACCCATCCTGTACAATTACAGTAGAAGGACACAATCTGGGGAGATGGGGATGTTCTGCCCACTGAACTGGACACTGATGCGAAATGCATGCAGGCTCATGCAGCCGTTTGAGGAGGTGACCAACCTGGTGAGTCCCAGTGAAGGCACCATCAGCGACTTGATCCCCTACGCTTACTTCCTGGAGCGTGCCGTGCGTAGCGTGGTGGATCAAGCTGTGGAGGAGCGTGAAGAGGAATAGTTACGGCAGGAAGCGTTGTGAGATCAATTCACATCAGAACCAGATATTTCATCAACACCTGCTGCAGCACAGAGGGGGGAGGAGGAGGAAGAAGAGTCATGTGGAGAGGAAGAGGAGTCAGACTCGGATGACGAGGAAGGTGCTTCTGTGGTGGAGGAAGAGGCGGCGGCAGAAGACAACCGCAGCAGGCATCGCAGGGGGCTTGTGCTATTAAATCCTGTGGTATTGTTCGTGGCTGGGGGGAGGAAGAGGACTTACATGACGTCACTGAGGAAGAGCAAGAGGAGATGGATAGTACGTCTGGATCCAACTTTGTGCAGATGGCGTCTTTCATGCTGTCCAGCCTGTTGAGGGACCCCGTATAAAAAAACTCAAGGGGAATGAACTGCACTGGGTGGCCACGATACTAGACCCTCGGTATAGGCACAAAGTGGCGGACATGTTACCAATTCACCAGAAGGCAGAAAGGATGCAGCACATGCAGAACAAGCTGGCAACTATGCTTTACAATGCGTTTAAGGGTGATGTCACACCACAACGCAAAGATACCACTGCCAGTAATCCTCCTCCCATGTCCACGCAGGCAAGGACAGGACGCACCAGGGATCTTATGGTAATGTCGGACATGCGGACATTCTTTAGTACAACGCCTCGCCTTAGCCATTACGTATCCACCCTCCACCAACGCCTGGACCGGCAGGTAGCCGACTACCTGGCCTTGAGTGTGGATGTAGACACTGTGAACAGCGATGATGAACCCTTGGACTACTGGGTGCGCAGGCTTGACCTGTGGCCAGAGCTGTCCCAATTTGCCATCCAACTTCTGTCTTGCCCTGCCGCAAGCGTCCTGTCAGAAAGGACCTTCAGCGCAGCTGGAGGCATTGTCAATGAGAAGAGAAGTCACCTAAGTCACAAAAGTGTTCAGTACCTGACCTTTATCAAAATGAATGAGGCATGGATCCCGGATGGCTACTGCTCGCCCCAAGACTAAGTCAGTCCCCACACACAGCATCTCTGCCTGCACGCCGTGTGACTGACTGCCTGCCCCAAGACTAAGTCGCTCCCCACACAGCATCTCTGCCCGCAGGCCACTTCACTGCCTTCTCCGCCACCACCAACAGGGTCCAGGACTCCAGGTGGATTCCTGAGTTTTTAAGGCCCCTGCTAGTAGCGGCCGCTATACTAATTTTTCTGGTGCGTGTAAATGCCTGCCTAATTTTTCTGGCTGCACTGCAGCTGCAACACCAAAACAAAAAGGCATGTACATGTGCCAAATTCCCCTTCGTGATCATTACCTTGCCGTGGTGAAGTGGCTTGCGTATCATAATGCTATATGAGTGTCTCGGGGGATGGCACACCGAAGATAATAAGGTCGTTGCTTCATTGTGGTCAGACCAAATTTGATCAGCTGGACAGTCACTGTTCTGTCATTCAGCTATCTCAGCCCGGTGACCAGATGGGCTGGAAAGCCGACATCACCTGCACTCTCATCATGGTGCGCGCAGTAGTCCAGCATGGCTGTCACTACACAAACAGCTGTTTGCGGTGCGTTACACAGTGAGTTTGGTGAGCCAGTGTGAAGCAGTACACTAATTACACTACCTGATTGATGTATACACATGCAAGATGTTTTAAAGCACTTTAGGCCTGCTATTTAGCATTCAATGTGATTTCTGCCCATAAAACGCTGCTTTGCGTCAAATCCAGATTTTTCCCCGGGACTTTTGGCATGTATCCCACTCCGCCATGCCCCCCTCCAGGCGTTAGACCTCTTGAAACATCTTTTCCATCACTTTTCTGGCCAGCATAATTTTTTCTAGTTTTCCAAGTTCGCCTCCCCATTGAAGTCTATTGCAGTTCGCGAAAGTTCGCGTGAACCGAACTTTTGCGGAAGTTCGCGTACCGAAAATCGGAGGTTCGGGCCATCTCTACCTTAGATGATCAAATATGAGTTGGTGTCTGCTTTACCAAATGCGGTAAGGCTTGGTGATGTATTGAAGCCACTGTGAGGTAAGAATTTACACCCAATGTTCTGCCTCCCGCAATTTAGTCAATATAATTGTAAACGGCGGTCCGCTCCAAGGATATTTGCCTCCTTTTCTCTGTCTTCACTTTTATACATCCTTCACCCAGTGCTGGTCCAGAACTCCTGTCCTGTCACATCATCCCCGGACCAGGACTGGGACAAGGTTGTGTGGACATGGGCAGAGGGAGAGCAGGTTAGCCACAACTTCCGTTCCTTTGGAGATGGAGTTCAAGACCAAGCATCAGTAAACGAGAAATGGCTGTTGTGACGGTTTCTTCTGTGCGCTGGCACCCATCTTCACTGCACTCCTGTCCACCATGCATCCAATATGATGTGACACTCATGGACCTTTAGTGTCATTTTGCTGTGCTGCATACAAGGAATAAATTACTCCACAGATGGTGCCTGAATCCTTTGTGTTCTTTGTCTTATAATTTATGTGTGCAGGCAGCGCATGTGCATTTTACCGGGCATTACGCAAACTATATAACGTGTGTTTCTTGTATAACACGTCACCCTATTTGTGTAGCGCTAGTTTGTATAAACCTCTGTAAAATATTCTTACATCGTCCCCTCATGCATATTGTATCAGTCATTAGTGAATGGTTCCCAAAGTGTAATTTCATTATCTGACAAACATACCATTTTAAAGTAATATGGTGCAGTGAGACAGATTATCACCAGCGTTTCTCACCAGATTTGGCTGACATTACCTTTCAAGAGTTACTGATTTGTTGATTGTAAAACCTAACCAAAGTCAATTAGGCCTTGTTCCCATTGCATTACATTTGCCTTCGGCTTTTTGACACAATGTTTTTTTTCAATTCCCGGTGCTTGGGTGGGCATTGTGCTTTTGTGAAAAGCTCTTTTCCAGCATTTGCGTTTTTCCTATATCTTCCATTGAGGCAAAATCGCCGCAAAAATGGTACAGGCACCGCTTTCCTGAGCGGATTGGAAACAAACTGCTCAGATGTGAACTCTCTCATGGAAAATCATTGCACAAGCGCTTTCAGGCTGATATTGAAAAAAATAGCGCTTAAAAAAATAAAAGCGCCTCTAGTGTGAACGAGCCCTTACAGTATTATTTCAGCAGTCACGATTGCTGATAGGGCTGCAGTTTGTAAAGGGGCCACAAGATGGCGATCTATAAGTGAACCTCCAATCAGGAGTCAGGAATTAACCTCCCTGGCATTCAATTTACACAGGATTTCTGTGCAAAATGTGATAAAATACATCTGTAAAACTTTTTTTTTCCCTGTAACTTGATAAAATTTGTCAAACAAGGGTCTAGTATACAGTGCAGGAGAGTATTGATGTGTATGCATGTTTATACTGTTCACAGCATGTTTTGTTTGGATGGAGAATCTGTCCATACCGCTAGGGAGGTAAGGAGTCATCAGGGCACAGAGAGTAAAATGATTGGTACTTACCGAGGGCTTCCTCCAGCCCCAAGCTCCCAGGACCTCCCTCGCCGCAGTTCTGCTCGCAGCCGTTCGCCGGAGCTCCGACCTGGAGCTCGCTCTGTACTGCGCCTGCGCGATCGGCGATGTCAATCACCGCCACGTGGGCCAGAGAAGACTGCGCAGATGCAGTGGTTCTTCGTTTGCAGCCCCCGGCCCGTGGTCCCCGCACTGTGCAGTGTACGACCTTGAGGTCATCCTTACTGCACCTGCATGAAGCGCCGCTGTCAATCAAGCACACGTTGTCCGTGGTGTACTGTGCAGGCGCAGTACGCTGAAATCCCTACCTCCCAGGCCTGCTGCCTGGGTGTCACTATTGACTTGGCCCTTTCCTTCATCCCCCACATTCAAAATGTCACCAGAGTCGGCAATTTCCATCTCCACAATATCTCTAAGATGTCCACCTTCCTGACCCCAGACACTACCAAGCTGCTCATTCATGCCCTCATCATCTCCTGCCTTGATTAATGCAACTCCCTTTTGTCTGGCCTCCCCTTGAACTGCATTGCCCCCCTTCAATCAGTTATGAACGTGGCTGCTAGACTCATCCATTCTTCTCACCGCTTCCTATACACATCTCCCTGTAAATCCCTGCTCTGGCTCACTATCCGATTCAGGATAAGTTTCAAGATTCTATGCCTGGCCTATAAATCTGCGCACAAAACCTGCCCAACTTAAATCTCGGAGCTTCTTCACAAATATACACCAGGCTGCCTCTTGCATTTCCCACTCCCAAGCACCCCTGCAGGATTTCTCAAGAGCCTCCCCCACCCTCTGGAACTCCCTTCCACTGCCCATCAGACTTGTCCCTTCCTTCAACCCATTCAAGCAAGCCCTTAAAAACCACCTCTTCTAGATGGCCTACCCACTCCCTACCACACAGTAACTGTCTACTCATAGCTCCCAACTATTCCTCTTTTGGAGGGACACTCAATCTTTGGAAACTTCCTCATTTGTCCCACTTTCAGCACTCATAAACAGATCTGTGTAGCTATATGTATTTTATTTACTGAAAAATGTGTTTAATTGACTCTTAACTTTATTTCCTTCTTTTAAATTGATATATTTCTTATCTTCAAATGTTAATACGAAGACCAGTGTAGAAAGGACTAGTGTGGTTTAAATTATAAAACAACATTTTGTCTTATGAAATCTTTATGGTATGCGTGACTAGGGTTTCTATTGGGGTGTGTGATTAGGGGGTGTGGGTAAGCATGGTTTAAGTGCCTGTCTTTCTTATCCCAAAATATACTGCACTTCCTGGTGCTGGTGATCAATCGCATGCAAGTTTTACCATCGCACACGCGTGAGTCTGACGACCACCCTCTTTGTCTGGGGGACTGAGGCATCCCATGTCTTTTTAGGGTGATCGCAGTCCCACTATACACTTGACAGTAAATATATAATCAAGTTTTACAGGCAGCTAGAAATTGTCTAGATTAGCCCCTAATACTTATAATCTAAAGCATACAATTCTGGTTGAACTCGATGGACATATGTCTTTTTTCAACCCAAAAAACGATGTAACTATGTAATGTATTTTTTATACTATCCACTTTTTTCTTCTCTAACAATTATATTTGATCCCATGCTGGGCATAAGCGCCCTTGTGAGCACTAAGCTGACTGATTCTTCTCCATCTTGTATCTTTCCTTGGTCAATTAGGATCTCCGTGCCGCCCCGCCTCCTGTTCAACCTCCTTTGGCCGGCGTCTCTGCTGTGTCGGGAAGAGACTGAGGGATGCACAGCATCAGATTGGTCCACAGGAGCTTTGAGAGATTGGTGTATGTGTGATGATGTGAGCTTGTCCATGCCCCCTTGATGAAGTTGGAAGTTGTACTGGCGAAACAGGTCGGGCTCTTTAGTCGTACTTGCCGGACCTGTGGCTCTTGGCTCACACACCAGATCTCCTCCACTCTAATCCGCCAATTGTCAGCTGCCTCCCACAGTGTGGCTTGTCTCATTTGACCAGCTCGGACTGCGGTACACACCCATGCTACGTGCAGTTACCGGCCTTGGACCTGCGTATGGAGGACATTCTTCTGAACATTGTCCAGTGTCTTACTATCGGGATTTTCTTACTATCGGGATTACAGCAAGACACAGGCATCACACCTTAGGCCAGGGTCACATTTAGTAAATCGCATGAAATTTCTAATATGTTCTATGGGGAAAACGCATGCGATTCTGCTAAGTGTGACCCTGGCCTTACTAGTTTGACTGATTGGGTACAGTATGCCAGCATCACAATTGCCACTGTGACATTGCCTGCACCGTTCATGTGCTTTTGCTATGTGAGCTTTGACCTGCATGTCGCTGCTTTCCGCTCAGTTTCTGCCATACACTAAGGCAGGGGACACGCTTGACTGTTTTTTATGCGTTTTCTGCACAGAAAAACTGAGAACTCATGTTAATGAATGTGCTAGTTCACATTCAATGTGTTTTTCGCGCACAGAAAAAAAACTAGCATTCTGCATCATTATTCTGCACATTTATCAGTTTTCTGTATCAATTACATTAGCTGCTGTGACAAAACGTGCGCTGCATAGAAATACACATGGTGTGCAGAAAACGCCTGCAGAAAACTGAAAGACAAGTGTGTTCCCTGCCTGTTCCATAACTGTTGACTGTGCTTCTTTCTGGCTTTGTAACTGCCCAGTTTCTTCTACACCAGCATGTGATGTTTGCTTTGTCTTTTGGACTCTGATTTCCAAGTGTTCAGTACGGAGCAACATTATTGAGGCACGCCATCATTATGGTGCAGTTTGAACATCATACAGGCCTGGGTTTGATTATATGGGGATCACCATAACATCTATATGTCTTCTGCATGTCTGCACTGTAGGGGTGGTTGGTCAGGTATAGGTGAGCTGGCTAACCTGGAGGTCTTTATTTTAAAGTTTGTTTATTCAATAAAATAATATTTTTATATTTAACCCTGACTCTATGCTTTTGATTGATGTGTACCCCTCTTCTATTATTCCCTAGTTTGGTCTTATCTCAAAGAGTTGGGAGGTAGTTCTACTGAATACTTATTCTATTCTACAGCCCTACCTAGTGTGCCCATCTCCCCTTCCCTTAGATTGTAAGCCTTTGGCAGGGTCCTCCCTTCCCTAGTGTATTCTACCTGATCCTCTGCTCCTCTCCTATGACTGCCTTGTACTTGTATTACTGGACCTACCTAACCAACCCAGAATCGCATGATCATGTATTTGGTACCGTTTGTCTTGTATAACTTTGTCTAATGTTATATAACCTTGTTATGTCTGTATCCTTTGTACCATAGTATATATTTATTGTCCAGTGATGCGTAATATGTTGTCACTTTATAAATATAATAAATAATAATGGTAAATAATGGTGGGCACTTTGGGCATCATTTTGACATTCTTCCCTTAGAAATGTACTCACTTTTGCTGCCAGCGGTTCAGACATTTATGGCTGTGTGTTGAGTTATTGATGGAACAGCAAACTTACATGTTATACAAGCTGTACAAGTGTAGTCATTTTTGTGAGATGCTATATATTAAACTACACTGAACCATGTGCTGTATCCATATCCACATGTTGTACACAAAAGTTCAGTAAACTCATGCAGCGTTCACTTAGGGCCTGAGCACACGTCTGCATTATAACAAAAATTCTCAAAAATGGATCATAAAAAGCGTGTATATTGAAGTGTGTTAATGTGCATTGCCATGTGTCTTTAAAATGTTTTCTATGTCCTTTCTGGTGTCCTTGCATATTGCACACTGACCCTGCAGAAATCAGCAATGCACAAGTGTGCTCAGGCATTACCTACACTTTGTACACACATGTGCTGCATACTTACTGAAGCTTTGTGTACACATGCACAGTACACTTAGGACTCGTTTCCATACAGCATGCTTTCAGTTGTGCTTATGGAAACGCGATCGCAGGGACATTAGAGAGGGCATAGATTGCACTCTCTGATGTTTCCATACATGTGCCGCGAGTCACAGCTGAACCGCAGCACATGGTTGCCTGCATTTTGGGGCAATTGCACCCGCGATCCCATTCAGTAAAATGTACGGGATCACAAGCGCTGCCCACCGGGGAGTCACGTGCTGTACACACACCTAGATTTATCAGGACACTGTACACTGCACTGAAGTTTTACCCATAATGTGCTGTAAACAGTTACACTGTTCTTCCACACACTGTAAAACCATATGCCACTTGCACTTAAAGGGATACTGTAGGGGGGTCGGGGAAAAATGAGTTGAAGTTACCCGGGGCTTCTAATGGTCCCCCGCAGACATCCTGTGTCCGTGCAGCCACTCACCGATGTTTCGGCCCGCCTCCGGTTCACTTCTGGAATTTCAGACTTTAAAGTCTGAAAACCACTGCGGCTGCATTGCCGTGTCCTGTCTCTCGCTGATGTCACCAGGAGCGTGCTGCGCAGGCTCAGTATGGTCTGTGCCTGCGCAGCACGCTCCTGGTGACATCAGTGGGAGACAGGACATGGCAACGCAGGCGCAGTGGTTTTCAGACTTTAAAGTCTGAAATTCCAGAAGTGAACCGGAGGCGGGGCCGGAGCATCGGGGAGTGGCTGCACGGACACAGGATGTCTGCGGGGGACCATTAGAAGCCCCGGGTAAGTTCAACTCGTTTTCCCCCGACCCCCCTACAGTATCCCTTTAAAGGATACCAGAGCCCAACACACTAGGAGAAATGGGGGGAGCAGGCATGTAGTCCTGATGCCCACCGCTCCCCTGTTTTCCTCTGACCCCCTCCTTTCATACCTGAAGCCCCTTATGCAGCGTTTTTGGGGTCGCTGGAGTCAGGCATCACTGCACCTGCACTGGCCTGGCTGCGCATCCTACAGTGTGCGACCGCTGCCGGGAGTGCTCTGCACATGATGTCACTATTTACGTCATGCGCAGAGCGGTCCCGGCCACGGTTGTACGCTTACCCAACTACTGTATTCTGACATACAGTGCACTCAACCACATGCTGTACACATCAGCTGTACACTTACATGTGCACTGTAGGCAGATACGCTGTATACTTACTTACACCCTGTATACAAAGGCAGTGTACACTTACCCACATGCTATACACATAGGCACTGTACACTTACCCACATGCTCTACACATAGGCAGTGTACACTTACCCACATGCTATACACATAGGCACTGTACACTTACCCACATGCTGTACACATAGCCTGTACACTTACCCACATGCTATACGCATTGGCAGTGTACACTTACCCACATGCTATACACATAGGCACTGTACACTTACCCACATGCTATACACATAGGCACTGTACACTTACCCACATGCTATACACATTGGCAGTGTACACTTACCCACATGCTATACACATAGGCACTGTACACTTACCCACATGCTATACGCATTGGCAGTGTACACTTACCCACATGCTATACACATAGGCACTGTACACTTACCCACATGCTATACACATAGGCACTGTACACTTACCCACACCCTGTATACAAAGGCAGTGTACACTTACCCACATGCTATACAAATAGGCACTGTACACTTGCCCACATGCTGTACACATAGCCTGTACACTTAACCACACACTGCACACATGCTGTACATTTACCCACACACTATACACTGTACAAACAGGCTCCACGGCCACACTGATTTTTCAAATAAAAAAAACACCAGTTACAATCTTATTTTATTTAACCTATTTTATTGAGAATTTAAAATATCTACAAAAGGGATTGGCTTGGAAGACAGATGAAAGGCTTCGCTGGTCACTGGACTTATGATGTCATCAGGGAGCCGGTGTCAGCAAGTAGGTAGGTATGAAGGATCAGCATGCAGCAGGCAGATGTGAAGTGGTAAGGTGAACAGGTGAACGATCAGGGCAGTGCAGGGGAACTGCCACCAGGTCAGGTTTATTTTTTGGGAAGACTGCTGCCAGATCATGTTTATTATGTGGGGAAACTGCTGCCAGATCGTGTTTATTATGAGGGGAAACTGCTGCCAGATCATGTTTATTATGTGGGGAAACTGCTGCCAGATCATGTTTATTATGAGGGGAAACTGCTGCCAGATCATGTTTATTATGTGGGGAAACTGCTGCCATATCATATCTATTTTGTGGGAAAACTGTTGCCAGATCATGTTTATTATGTGGGGAAACTGCTGCCATATCATATCTATTTTGTGGGAAAACTGTTGCCAGATCATGTTTATTATGTGGGGAAACTGCTGCCAGATCATATCTATTTTGTGGGAAAACTGCTGACATATCATGTTTATTTTGGGGGGAAACTGCTGCCAGATCATATCTATTTTGTGGGAAAACTGCTGACATATCATGTTTATTTTGGGGGGAAACTGCTGCCAGATCATATCTATTTTTTATTTTGGGGAGGGGAGGGACTGCTGCCAGATAATGTTTATTTTTTGGGGGGGAAAGGGGGGGGGGTGCTGCCAGTTCATATTTTTTTTAAATCTCTTTTGTTTGTTTGTTTGTTTGTTTTTTTTTGGGGGGGGGACTGCTGCCAGATCATGTTTATTTATTTTTTTTTGGGGGGGGGGACTGCAGCCAGATCATGTTTATAATGTGGGGAATCTGCTGCCAGGGGGGAAGGGGGACTGCTGCCAGATATGTTCATTTATGCTTTTTTTTTTTGGGGGGGGGGGGGGCTGCCACTAGATCATGTTTATTTTTCTGGGGGGGACTGCTGCCAGATCATGTTTATTATGTGGGGAAACTGCTGCCAGATCATATCTATTTTGAGGGGGAACTGCTGCCAGATCATGTTTATTTCATGGGGAACTGCTGCCAAATCATGTTAATTTTGGGGGGGGGGGAACTGCTGCCAGATATGTTCATTTTTTTTGGGGGGGGTGCCGCAAGAGCATTTTGGGGGGGGGGGAACTGCTGCCAGGTCATGTTTATTTTTGGGGGGAACTGCTGCCAGATCATGTATATTTTTTGGGGAAACTGCTGCCAGATCATGTTTATTTTTTATTTAGGGGGGGGGGGATGCTGCTAGATCATGTTTATTTTTTTTTTGGGGGGGGTGCTACCACCAGATCATGTTTATTTTGGGGAGAACTGCTGCCAGATCATGTTTATTATGTGGGGAAACTGCTGCCAGATCATATCTATTTTGTGGGAAAACTGCTGCCAGATCATGTTTATTATGTGGAGAAACTGCTGCCAGATCATGTCTATTTTGTGGGAAAACTGCCGCCAGACCATGTTTATTTTTTTTTTTTTGGGGGGGGGAGGGGAGACTGCTGCCAGATCATGTTTATTATGTGGGGAAACTGCTGCCAGATCATATCTATTTTGTGGGGGAATTGCTGCCAGATCATGTTTATGATGTGGGGAACTGCTACCAGATCATGTTATTTTTTTTGAGGGGGGAACTGCTGCCAGATCAAGTTTTTTTTTTTTTTTTTAGGGGGGGGGGGGTTACTGCTGCCAGATAATATTTTTTTTTTTTGGGGGACGACTACTGCCAGATATGTTAATTTGTTGTTTTTTTTTTTTGGGGGGGGGGTTGGGCTGCCATGAGATCATGTTTATTTTGGGGGACTGCTGCCAGATCATGTTTATTATGTGGGGGGGGGACTGCTGCCAGATCATGTTTATTTGGGGGGGGGGCTGCCACCAGATCATGTTTATTTTGGGGGGGGGGGCTGCTGCCAGATCATGTTTATTTTCTATTTGGGGGGAAAGGGCTGCTGCCAGATCATGTTTATTTTTTATTGGGGGGGGGGGGGGGGGACTGCTGCCAGATCATGTTTATTATGAGGGGAAATGCTGCCAGATCATGTTTATTTCTTTTTTTGGGGGGGGAGGGCTGCTGCCAGATCATGTTTATTTTTTGGGGGGGTGGGGGGGGGACTGCTGCCAGATGATGTTTATTTTTTTTGGGGGGGGGGCTGCTGCCAGATCATGTTTTTTTTTATTTTTTGGGGGGGAGGGAGAAACTGCTGCCAGATCATGTTTATGATGTGGGGAAACTGCTGCCAGATCATATCTGTTTTGTGGGGAAACTGCTGCCAAATCGTGTTTATTATGTGGGGAAACTGCTGCCAGATGTTGTTTTACTTCTCTCCCTTTTGTAGAAACAAACACACACACACACACGCACACATACGCATACACACACCTCAACTTAACAATAGTGATTTTTTGTGTGTTTTTTTTTTTTTTAAACTGCCTGTTTATTTTGTGGGCACTGATCCAGGGGAAGGCGAAAAACCTTTCAAGGCGTGGGCCAATCAGCCTTAAAAGGGGAAAACTCCTTCCCGACTCCAGATAGCAAATGGCAATCAGACGAATCCCTGGATCAGCTCTCCCGGAAATTGCCTAGTAATTCTGATCCACCCTCCCCCCACCCAGCCCCCAACACACACACACACACACACACACACACACACACACACACACACACACACACACACACACACACACACACACACTTAATAATAGTACATTTTTTTGTGTTTTTCTTTTTTGTATTTTTTTTTTGGTTTTAAACTAACCCCAACCCCCCCCCCCCCCCCTTTCCCCTAACTATAAAAGTATACTTACCTCTCCCCTGGTGCAGGATGCCTTAATGATGGTCTGTCTGTAAATCAAAAAAAGGACAATAAAGTTAGTAAGAAAACATGGATATTGTATATAATCAGAAGAACTCTACATCTCAGGATAGGCTGTAGTAAGGAATTCTGTCACACAAGCTCTGGGGGCCTGTGCCGCTATTATCAGGTGTGACAGCTCAGCATACTAGAATAATCAGGGGTCTCCTGACAGTAAAGGACTCCCCCGAATCAGCCATGTGACAGTGCTGGTCAGCAGCTCTTAGATTGCTGTTGATGGAGAGATGCTGAACTTTATCCGCCATAACTCAGACATCTGTTCTTGGTAAAAGCCATCACACCACACGGGGGTCCTGGCCTTGGAAAGCCACTAGGGGGCAGTGAGTGTCTGCAGAGGGGCTGTATGGTGCTCCCGCCTCCAGGCACATCAGGGACTCTATAAGAGCCAGCTGACAGCGCCCTGAGTTGGGAAACACCTGATGAGGAAGTCCCTTGACAATTTATAGTGGTGTGATGGCAACAAAGTGGAAATCCTCTATCAGGCTATGCTATACAACATGGTAGTCAGCAGTATGATAAGGCACAATGACTTACCTAGGCCGTCCTGGTGGCACTGCAGGTGAAGAAGCCTCTCACCCGTCTCCAAGCCCTGGCGAATCTGAAAAAGAAAGAATAAAGGCTGCGTCACATGAGGGAATAAGGACACGTGGCAGGGATATGCACCAGATACAGAGCTAACAACACCAATGACTTTCCGGAGCCTATAAAAAGTACATCAGTCCCCTCAGTGGGTACAGCGCGCAGGATGATGTGTGTACCTGCATGCTGCAGATTCTCGGATCGCTCCGCACCGCTCCGCACATCATGCACGCAGTGGAAACTCTTTCATTGCTGTGCATGTGTTTCAGGACACCTGCGGTGTGTTGCGGCTATGTAGCCGCATCGCACCGCTCCTAGTGGAAATGGGCTCTCAGAGTCTTCCTGTACTGTCCCTGATCATTCCAGTCGGGAATAGCATGCAAGAGGGGGAGCTTATTACACCCCATTTGCATAGTGGTAGTGCCTTCAGCAGAGGTCACCCACTGTGGACCAACTCTCCACACTGATCAGTAGTGGTCAGTGTTGCTCTTTGACATGCACTTTGCTATAGGAGCCCCACTGTGTAATGTACAGAAGCAGACTGGGAAGGTAGGACTGAGGTGTGGGCGATATGATGGCTGGGCAGTCATAAGCCATAGATTTAAACCTGATCTATCAGGAAGTGACATCACAAGGAGGGAGTCTATAGGACGTTACAAATGGCCACACCTATAGACAGGTTACAGGACAACTTACCTTGCTCTCAGAGTCCTCCGAGGAGCTGGTGTTGGCTCTGCTGGTGGGGCCTCCGGTGGTGATCCCTCTGATGGTCCTGGAGTGGGTGGCCTGCAAAAGGAAAACAGATGTAAGTGTGTTGGCTCTGCCGGTGGGGCCTCCGGTGGTGGGGCTGGAGTGGCCGGTGGTGATCCCTCTGAGGGTCCTGGAGTGGGTGGCCTGGAAAAGGAAAACAGAGGTAAGTGTAAGAAGGCTGTGGAAATATTTGATGGATATAATACAATTCTTATACTGTATAACCAGCTGGTGGGCAGATCCCATACATGGACAACAAATGGTCAATAAGATGCTAATTATTCTTGCATGCAAATTTAATATTAATATGCAGCTTGGAATTGGGCCAATCAAAAATGACAGGAAGAACATTTGTTTTACCCAGTTCCAAGTTGCATGAAATTTGCATGCAAGCCGGAATTATATGCATTTCACTAATATCTTGTGATTGGCTCCCACTGTTATCCTACACCTACATCCATTTTACAAACTAACCATCAAAGTCCATAATCATTAGTAGCAAGTATTGGAGAATTACTTACCGGTCCTCTGCAGCTGGTGGTGGTGGCTGGATGTCCTCTGCAGCTGGTGGTGGTGGCTGGATGTCCTCTGCAGCTGGTGGTGGTGGCTGGATGTCCTCTGCAGCTGGCGGTGGTGGCTGGACGCAGCTGCAAAAAAGTGAAAGAGAACTTTTAGTTTCACAGTAAATACTTTGTAGGGCTAAGGAAGGAAGACATAGTTTGTAATATGTTTATTCTCAAGAAACAGCAAGGAGATACATATATGTAAAGACTCCTGCAAGTACTTACGGTTCAGCGCTTCCATTTACTTGTTTGGCTAATAAAGTACTTACATTGGATCCTCAGTGTAGTCATCTCGGATCCTGCAAAAAATGATAAGAAATAGCAGGAATTAATATTTTTTATTATTTATTGGATTTATATAGCGCCAATATATAATGCCTGTGCTGAGACATATAACGCTGTGCTGATGCTAAATCACCTCCTTCCTCTAGTGCAAGGAGCTATAGACCCTCCGGACCACCCCCACCAGTCCTTTCCCCGAACCCCCATGTCCCCCTCCCAGCACCCAGGAAATAATGAGCTTCTGGGGGGGACAGGGATGATTGGGAAAAGTATTGGAAAGGCTTAATAGAGGCACTTTTTTCTAATGCATTTCTGCAGTAAGGTAAAGACTGAATTGCTGTACTGTGAATACTAATGTTCACCACTAGAGGGGCCTGGGGAGACCGCTTTCAGTCATGGAAGACTCCAATATAACACCTAGGCAAGGGCGTAGCAATAGTCATAGCAGCTGCTATGGGGCCCTGGAGTAGAGGGGGCCCAGGTGGTACTTGATGTATTCACCAACATTCTTGTGTTTCTCCACCCTGTGATTTTATCTAAGTGCCCATGGACTATATGCAGTGTAGATCACATGAGAATGCAAATCTCCCAGTTACCTCATATCCATAGGGGAGAGGTAGGTGGTCATATCCATAGGGTAGAGGTAAGTGTCATTTCCCAAGTATGCCTACATTTTATGGCCCCATGAAAGTTTTGCTATGGGGCCCCATAATGTCTAGCTACAACACTGCACCTAGGCATTCCCTACCTAAATAGCTCCTTGTATCACTGAGGGCCCAAAGTAAAGAGGTGTGACTGCCATCCCCAGGGCTAATGGGGGAAATAGTGTAGCTGCTTGTGTATTGCTGTGTATTGTGTATATGGTAATACTCACCTCTTCACCACTTTCCTCCAAGCGTCTTCCTCATCGTCCCTATAAAAGGAAACAAATGTAAAATGAGGTTACAATTATTGAACAGCATCTAATGCAGGTCAAACTATAAGATTCAGGTAATACTTACGTGAGGGGGGCACCGGGTGCATCTCCATGCCGAATATAAGGTCGGCAGCCACTGCATGGATGATCCTAGGAAATAAGACAAAGGGCGAGGCTTTACTTTTTATGTTATTGATGAATAAACTCAAAGGTAACACTTACACAGCAACTCAAGAATGGAAAGGAGTCCGGATAAGCGGCTGGCGGCTAAAATGTAATGTAATACATGTAATGGATACACGTGATTACAGGGCCAGCTTATAGCATGGCAGTGGTTATAGAGCATTAGTAGTAGGTCTCTTTCACACCATCCCTGTATATCTCCATGGCTATACAATGTCATGTAGAACAGGTAGGTGATTGGACACGCTGTTGTCTATAAAATGTACCAGAGAGCTGATTGGTCAGTGGTAATACTTACCCCCACAGGTTCTCGGGTGTTGGGTTATACATGTCTTCGTAAGATCTGCAGGGAATAAAGCAGACATAATCTCAGCATACAAGTAAAAGACAACCAAATGCATCTTACAAGTATTGCCTGTGTGTGTCCTGCCCATCTGACTGCAAATGTATCTGACAACCAACTGCATCTTACAAGTATTGCCTGTGTGTGTCCCACCCATCTGACTGCAAATGTATCTGACAACCAACTGCATCTTACAAGTATTGCCTGTGTGTCCCGCCCATCCGACTGCACACGTATCTGACAACCAACTGCATCTTACAAGTATTGCCTGTGTGTGTCCCACCCATCTGACTGCACACGTATCTGACAACCAACTGCATCTTACAAGTATTGCCTGTGTGTGTCCCACCCATCTGACTGCACACGTATCTGACAACCAACTGCATCTTACAAGTATTGCCTGTGTGTGTCCCACCCATCTGACTGCACACGTATCTGACAACCAACTGCATCTTACAAGTATTGCCTGTGTGTGTCCCACCCATCTGACTGCACACGTATCTGACAACCAACTGCATCTTACAAGTATTGCCTGTGTGTGTCCCACCCATCTGACTGCACACGTATCTGACAACCAACTGCATCTTACAAGTATTGCCTGTGTGTGTCCCACCCATCTGACTGCACACGTATCTGACAACTAACTGCATCCCAGCCTACACAGACTATCATGGAATCTTGATGCAATCCCCCTCCTATCATGTCACCACCCCCTCCCATTAGATTGTAAGCCTTTGGCAGGGCCTTCCTTCCTTGTGTATCCTATCTGATCGTGTATTCTGCTCATCGATTAACATGAACTTGCATTACTCGGACTACTACTCTAATGCATGATCTGGCATTGTGTGTCTTATTGCTTATTCCCTGTATTGTGTTGTCTGTAACCCCTATTATCAATGTCTGTAACCTAATTTATTGTACAGCGCTGCGTAATGTTGGTGCTATATAAATCCAATTAATAACAATAATTAAATACTTACGGCATCGGTCCATGGTTTCTGGTCAGGTGGTTCTGAACGATGGCCAGGCCAATCCTAGGGAATACAGGAGACAGAATGATTACATGAGCCATCATATTATCATAACACATCCAGGGGCAAATCCAGGATTTCCAAGGGGGGGGGGTTCCTGAAAGCGGTGTGTGGGCGTGGCCAAAACATGGTGTGGGTGGAGCCAAATACTAGCAGTTTCTAGGCTAAATTGCACCCAGGGTGAGGGCGTAAAATGCGCCCCCAACGTTTAGACAGGTATAGGTGCCCGCAGTATAGGTAGCCAGCTATAGGTCCCCCCCCCCCAGTATAGGTAGCCCATATAGTTGCCCCCAGTATAGGTTAGATAGGTATATGCCCCCAGTATAGGTTAGATAGGTATATGCCCCCCAGTATAGGTTAGATAGGTATATGCCCCCCAGTATAGGTTAGATAGGTATATGCCCCCCAGTATAGGTTAGATAGGTATATGCCCCCCAGTATAGATTAGACAGGTATATGCCCCCCAGTATAGATTAGACAGGTATATGCCCCCCAGTATAGATTAGATAGGTATATGCCCCCCAGTATAGGTTAGATAGGTATATGCCCCCCAGTATAGGTTAGATAGGTATATGCCCCCCAGTATAGGTTAGATAGGTATATGCCCCCCAGTATAGGTTAGATAGGTATATGCCCCCCAGTATTGATTAGACAGGTATATGCCCCCCAGTATAGGTTAGATAGGTATATGCCCCCAGTATAGGTTAGATAGGTATATGCCCCCCAGTATAGGTTAGATAGGTATATGCCCCCCAGTATAGGTTAGACAGGTATATGCCCCCCAGTATAGATTAGACAGATATATGCCCCCCAGTATAGATTAGACAGGTATATGCCCCCCAGTATAGATTAGACAGATATATGCCCCCCAGTATAGATTAGATAGGTATATGCCCCCCAGTATAGATTAGATAGGTAAATGCCCCCCAGTATAGATTAGATAGGTATATGCCCCCCAGTATAGGTTAGATAGGTATATGCCCCCAGTATAGACTAGATAGGTGGAGGAAGGTGCCCCTGTGTGGGGAGAAGATTGCCCTGGGAAGAGAAGAGAGAAAAAAATTGTGGCGGCACCAATAAGGGATGCGGGAGCCGGCTTTATTCCTCGCTCCCTCCCTCCTTCTGAATTCCCCTCACCTGCGGTGATTGTGTGCCCGGCTCCCCCATGAGTGTGTGCGCAGCGGAGCGGTAGGTCCTCTTACCGCAGATCAGGCGCACCGGCAACTAGTCTCTATGCTTCCTGTGACGTCATGGTAAACAGGAAGCAAGAGACTCCAGTTGCCGATGCGCCTGATGTGCGGTAAGAGGACCTACCGCTCCGCTGCGCACACACTCATGGGGGAGCCGGGCACACAATCACCGCAGGTGAGGGGAATTCAGAGGGAGGGAGGGAGCGAGGAATAAAGCCGGCTCCCGCATCCCTGGGCCCCTCGCTCTAGTCAGAGTCCTTCTCGCCGCACACAGATATGAGCAGGCGGCAGCTGTGCATCTGTGGCTGCCGCTGCTCAGATTTAGAGGGAGACTTCCGGTCTTGGTGCAGGGGGGTGTTCTGTACACCCGGAACAACCCCTTCCGTGCGCTTCTGACATCTGTATATAGCCAGATCTGAGCAGTATTAGTGACCTCTGCCTCATCCTATAATGAAGTGATGTGTGATGAAGAAGAATTAGTGCCCTGCTATTCCTCCAATAAATCATTTCTATGTTCTCACCATTACTATTCCAATTGCTGGGAAGTGTGAGGCCTGGTTTCCATCTAGTGCTGCAGGCAATGCAGGTGGCCACCGCGACGCACGGCACTGTCCCGCACTGTGACTTTCCTTGCTGTCATTGTGATTTCGTTCATAATTAATAAATGGAATCGCACCGCAAACGGAGCAAAATGCATCCAACCCTGCAATGTGATTCCATGGTGAACTGCAAAGCATGGATGAAAACATCAGACAGCGCAGACTATGCACTTTCTGATATGCTTGTGGATCGCATTGCGTTTCCGCAGCTAAAACGCACCTAATGTATGTCAGTGGTGAGGCAGAATATAATAATAATACAAAATACCTTTGTATTGTGTTTTCTATGCATTTCTTTGTGGTTTTTTTTTAAAAACAAAGTTGTATTTCAGCTTCCTGTTGACTTCCTAGTAATTAGCATAAAACACATATAAAAAACGCATACAAAACACACAAAAATGCATATGCGATTTTTATGTGTGAAACGCAAAGGCATTAAATCGCAAGCTAAGTGCAAAAAAGCATGTGCGAAACGCAAACGCACTCAAAACGCACAAACGCATATGCCGCAAAACGCAACCTTTCATGCAACGCCTAGTGTGCTCCCAGCCTGAGGCTTCCCAGATCCTCTTAGGGTGGGAACACACTAGGCAGTGCGTGAAAGTTAGCGTTTTGCTGCATACCTTTACATTTTTCTTGCGTTTTGAGCGCGTTTGCGTTTTTGTTCTGCACATGCGTTTTCTTGCATTTTGCGTGTGTTTTAATGCGTTTGCGGTTTGCATGTATAAATCACGTATGCATTTTTGATATGCATTTTATAGTAATCACTCGGAAGCCAGCAAGAAGCGGAAATAAATCACCAAACTTGGTTTAAAAAAAAAAAAAAAAAGCATAAAAAACGCACTAAAACCCAATACCTCTGCGTCACCATTGACATTCATTATGTGCATTTTAGATGCCTTTTGAAAAAATATGCAGAAAGTTCTGCATTTTAAAAAACACACATTGCAGAATGCAAACATATGCGTTTTTCCATGCGGCCCATTGACTTGCAATATGTGCGTTTTCAGCTACGTTTTCCGCAACGCTAGCGTTTCTGCATAGAGGGTTCCTAGGCCACTAATGATACAATTTGCTGGATGGTCGTTTACAAACAATTCTTCTTATCGAATCGGAAATGAACACTTGGGACCACTAATGGACGAATATCTCCTAACCAATCCGATCAGATTAATGAACTGGATCCAAATTTCAAATCAATCCTGTCAATCTGATTGGACTGCTTAAGCGATCTATGTCCATCAGTGGTCCCAAACGGTCATTTCCAATCATTCATAAGAAGAATCGTTTGTAAAAGATGATTCAGCAAATTGTATCATTAGTGGCCACCTTTACAGGGTCTCCTGTTGTTCCTGGCGCATGTGCGCGAGTGTGTGTGTGTGTGTGTGTGTGTGAGTGTGTGTCTAAACGATCTAAGTGGTCTTCCCACAATAACATTACACATACAGTAAAAACATTTTATAAACAATAAGTGAATAGATGTGATACTCACTCTGGACGTGGCTCATCTAGGATGTCCCTGAAAAAGAGGGCAGAAGCCAGGCGAGTAGCAAGGTACCTAAGAGATGAAAGAGAGAATAATGAGTTATCTTTGTAAAGGAGGACACAGTGGGACACACTGGAGTACACAGTGAAAGTAAAGGAGAACACAGGGGTTTAGAGGTAACCCTCTAAACCTAGGTGCATCTTATATTCTGAAAAATATGGTATATCACACATAGAAAGCATGTATATCACACATCTGTTTATACTATACGTGAATATAAACAGGTAAAACTCAAAAATGTTGAATATCGTGCAAAAGTCCATTAATTTTAGTCATTCAACTTAAAAGGTGAAACTGATACATGAAATAAGAAGCCATTGCAGGTCTTTAGGATGAATTAGCTGATTAGAGTCTGACACTTTGAGCCTAGAATATGGAACATTTTCACAATATTCTAATGGTCTGAGATTTTGATTTTAGGGTTTACATAAACTGTAAGCCATAATCATCAAAATGATAACAAATAAAGGCTTGAAATATTCTCGCTTTGCATATAATGGGTATATTTCATATATTAGTTTAACTTTTTAAGTTGAATTACTGACATAAATTAACTTTTGAACGACATTCTAATTTTTCGAGCTGCACCTGTAGGCTTTGTAGACAAAGGACAATGACTTACAGTTCGTCCCTTTGAAGGCCTGAAAATAAAAGAGAAAACATTAGTGAGATTATCCAGAAATATCAGGCACAGAATAGTTTGAGTATTGTAGGCTTTGTGGGATAAGCTGGTCCACCCCTATAATAATAATAGTGTCCTGCACTGACTAAACGATTGTCGTCACCAGGGCCAGGACAAGGTCCCCCCATTCAATTGTGCCCACCCCAATATAGGTAAGAAATGCACCTGCAGTAATAAAAAGCAACTACCCCTTTCCCCCAGTATAGGTAGCCAGATGAGCCTCCAGTATTATGTAGCCCCCACCCAGAATAGGGAGCCAGATGTGCCACCAGTATTACATAGCCTAACCCCACCCAGAATAAGTAGCCAAACTGCCTTCACACACCCAGTATAAGTTGCCAGATGTGCTTTCAGTATTAGATAATCAACCCACCCAGTGTAGTTGGCCAGGTGTGACTACAGTATTAGGTACCCTTTCTCCTCAGTATAGATAGCAGATGTTCCCCCAGTATTAGGTAGCACCCTCCTCAGTATAGATAACAGATGTGCGCCCAGTATTCTGTAGCCCCCCCTCAGTATAGATAGCAGACATGCCCCCAGTATTAGGTAGTCCCCTACCTCACTATAGATAGCAGATGTGCCCTCAGCATTAGGTAGCCCCCTCCTCGGTATAGATAGCAGATGTACCCTCAGCATTAGGTAGCCCCCTCCTCAGTATAGATAGCAGATGTGCCTCCAGCATTAGGTAGCCCCCCTCCTCACTATAGATAGCAGATTTGCCCCCAGTATTAGGTACCCCCCTCCTCGGTATAGATAGCAGATGTACCCCCAGCATTAGGTAGCCCCCTCCTCAGTATAGATAGCAGATGCTCCCCGAGTATTAGGTAGCACCCTCCTCAGTATAGATAACAGATGTGTGCCCAGTATTCGGTAGCCCCTCCTCAGTGTGGATAGCAGACATGCCCCCAGTATTAGGTAGTCCCCTTCCTCACTATAGATAGCAGATGTGTCCCCAGTATTAGGTAGCCCCCTCCTCACTATAGATAGCAGATGTGCCCCCAGTATTAGGTAGCCACCCTCCTCACTATAGATAGCAATGTGCCCCCAGTATTAGGTAGCCCCCTCCTCACTACAGATAGCAGATGTGCCCCCAGTATTAGGTAGCCCCCTCCTCACTATAGATAGCAGATGTGCCCCCAGCATTAGGTACCCCCCTTCTTACTATAGATAGCAGATATGCCCCCAGCATTAGGTAGCCCCCCTCCTCACTATAGATAGCAGATGTGCCCCCAGCATTAGGTAGCCCCCTCCTCACTATAGATAGCAGATATGCCTCCAGCATTAGGTAGCCCCCCTCCTCACTATAGATAGCAGATGTGCCCCCAGCATTAGGTAGCCCCCTCCTCACTATAGATAGCAGATGTGCCCCCAGCATTAGGTACCCCCCTTCTTACTATAGATAGCAGATATGCCCCCAGCATTAGGTAGCCCCCCTCCTCACTATAGATAGCAGATGTGCCCCCAGCATTAGGTAGCCCCCTCCTCACTATAGATAGCAGATATGCCTCCAGCATTAGGTAGCCCCCCTCCTCACTATAGATAGCAGATGTGCCCCCAGCATTAGGTAGCCCCCTCCTCACTATAGATAGCAGATGTGCCCCCAGCATTAGGTACCCCCCTTCTTACTATAGATAGCAGATATGCCCCCAGCATTAGGTAGCCCCCCTCCTCACTATAGATAGCAGATGTGCCCCCAGCATTAGGTAGCCCCCTCCTCACTATAGATAGCAGATGTTCCCCCAGTATTAGGTTGCCCCTTCCTTGGTATAGGTGGTAGATTTGAGTAAACTCTCGATCATACTCCAACTGTAGCTCTGTCATTACCGTTGCTGGTCCGGTGTGTGTACAACTGTACATCCGTGTATTTACAAGACTCATACTTACAGTCAAGATAACCGCCATTTTCAAAATCAGACTGAAAAGATAAAGATAAAAGTGGAAAGACACAAATTAGTATTTCATGTTATTACATTATATTCAACAACAACAACAACTTTCATCTATTCCTCACTTGCCATGCTGGGTGTACTTACTGAGTCACTGTCAGAAGAAATCTGAAGATCTTCACTACAATGAGAGAAACAAAAACTGTGTCAGATACAGTAAAGGTGATGTAACACAAATAGCAATACTAGGGAGCCTCTGTGGCCCTCCATCACCCCCCTCCCCAGACAGTCTTAGGTAGGTTCTGTGGTCTCTTGTTACATCCCTCCTTCCAGGTAGCAGCATTAGGTAGCCTTTGTGGCCCCCTCCATCACCCCCACCCCATACAGTAGTATTAGGTAGCACTTGTGCCCCCTTATCATTCCCAAATTATAGTATTAGGAAGCTTTTGGGTCTGCCCACCCCGATAGTAGTAGTAAGTAGAGTTGGGCGAACTGTTAGCGCAACTGCAGCCGAACTGTTCGGCTGCCCAACCTGTCATGTGGCTGTGGCTCTTACTACTTCCGGGTCGCAATGACCCGGAGTAGTACGTCTGCGCTGGCCCGGCGGAGCGCGTCCTAGATCGCGCTCCTGTTGCCGGGCACTCTCTGCGCATGTGTGTGACGTCGTGAGTGACGTCACACACATGCGCAGAGAGTGCCCGGCAACGGGAGCGCGATCTAGGACGCGCTCCGCAGGGCCAGCGCAGACATACTACTCCGGGTCATTGCAACCCGGAAGTAGTAAGAGCCACAGCCACATGACAGGTTGGGCAGCCGAACAGTTCGGCTGCAGTTGAACTAACAGTTCGCCCAACTCTAGTAGTAAGTCATTTTTGGCCCACTCTTAATGCCCAGATAGTTGTATTAGGTAACCTTTTAAGCCCCCCCATAGTAGTATTCAGTAGCCTTTGTACACCCCCCTCCATAGTAGTTTTAGGTAGCCTTTCTGCTCCCCCATGGAAATATTATGTACACTTCGTACACCCTCAATAGTAGTATTAGGTACCCTTTGTACGCCCCTTATAATAATCTTAGGTGGTCTTTGTGCACCCCCATAGTAGTATTAGACAGACTTCATGCACCATAGTAGTATTAGGTAGCATTCGTGTAGCCGCCATAGTAGTGTTAGGTAGCCTTCATGCACCCCCCCCCATAGTAGTATTAGGTAGCCTTTGTGCACCACCCATAGTAGTGTTAGGTAGTCTTTGTGCACCCCCATAGTAGTATTAGGTAGTCTTCATGCACCCCCCATAGTAGTGTTAAGTAGCCTTTGTGTACCACCCATAGTAGTATTAGGTAGTCGTTGTGCACCCCCATAGTAGTATTAGGTAGTCTTCATGCACCCCCCATAGTAGTATTAGGTAGTCTTTGTGCACCCCCATAGTAGTATAAGGTAGTCTTCATGCACCCCCCATAGTAGTATTAAGTAGCCTTTGTGTACCGCCCATAGTAGTATTAGGTAGTCTTTGTGCACCACCCATAGTAGTGTTAGGTAGTCTTTGTGCACCCCCATAGTAGTATAAGGTAGTCTTCATGCACCCCCCATAGTAGTATTAAGTAGCCTTTGTGTACCGCCCATAGTAGTATTAGGTAGTCTTTGTGCACCCCTCCCCCATAGTAGTATTAGGTAGCCTTTGTGCACCCCCCATAGTAGTATAAGGTAGTCTTTGTGCACCTCCATAGTAGTATAAGGTAGTCTTCATGCACCCCCCATAGTAGTATTAAGTAGCCTTTGTGTACCGCCCATTGTAGTATTAGGTAGTCTTTGTGCACCGCCCATAGTAGTATTAGGTAGTCTTCATGCACCCCCCATAGTAGTATAAGGTAGTCTTTGTGCACCCCCATAGTAGTATAAGGTAGTCTTCATGCACCCCCCATAGTAGTATTAAGTAGCCTTTGTGTACCGCCCATTGTAGTATTAGGTAGTCTTTGTGCACCGCCCATAGTAGTATTAGGTAGTCTTCATGCACCCCCCATAGTAGTATTAGGGCTCGTTTCCACTATTGCGTTGCGAAATCGCTGCGGCAAAATTCGCATGCAGATGCGAATTTTGCATGCGTGTGCATGCGAATTTTCGTGCGGATGATGATGCATGCGAATTTAACCATGGCAATGCCGGTGTGCTTTTCCATTGATTTCATGCGAATTCGCATGCGAATTCGCATGGAAATTCGCATACCAAAACAGCATGCGAATTTCCTATTAAATACATTAGCGGCGATTCGCATGCGTTCCACTCTCAGGCGAATTCGTTGGCTCTTTTGTGCGTTTTTTCACCGCTGAAAAAAACGCACCTCAACAACGCTACAGTGGAAACAGGCCCATCCACTTGCATTACATGTGCGAATCTGCATGCGTTGGACGCATGCACATTCGCGATAGTGGAAACGAGCCCTGAAGTAGCCTTTGTGCACCCTGAGTACGGCGATACCACGTGTGACACTTTTTTGCAACTTAGGTGCGCTAAGGGGCCCAACGTCCTATTCACAGGTCATTTTGAGGCATTTGGATTCTAGACTACTCCTCACGGTTTTGGCCCCCTAAAATGCCAGGGCAGTATAGGAACCCCACAAGTGACCCCATTTTAGAAAGAAGACACTCCAAGGTATTCTGTTAGGAGTATGGTGAGTTCATAGAAGATTTTTTTTTTGTCACAAGTTAGCAGAAATTGACACTTTGTGAAAAAAAAAATACAAATCAATTTCCGCTAACTTGTGACAAAAAATAAAATCTTCTATGAACTCGTCATACACCTAACAGAATACCTTGGAGTGTCTTCTTTCTAAAATAGGGTCACTTGTGGGGTTCCTATACTGCCCTGGCATGTAAGGGGCCCTAAATCGTGAGGAGTAGTCTTGAACCCAAATGTCTCAAAATGACCTGCGAAATCCTAAAGGTACTCATTGGACTTTGGGCCCCTTAGCGCAGTTAGGCTGCAAAAAGGTGCCACACACATGGTACTGCCGTGCTCAGAAGAAGTAGTATAATGTGTTTTGTGGTGTATTTTTACATATATCCATGCTGGGCGGGAGAAATATCTCTGTAAATGACAAATTTTTGATTTTTTTTACACACAATTGTCCATTTACAGAGAGATTTCTCCCACCCAGCATGGGTATGTGTAAAAATACACCCCAAAACACATTATACTACTTCTCCTGAATATGGCGATACCACATGTGTGACACTTTTTTGCAGCCTGGGTGCGCTAAGGGGCCCAACGTTCTATTCACAGGTCATTTTGAGGCATTTGTTTTCTAGACTATTCCTCACGGTTTAGGGCCCCTAAAATGCCAGGGCAGTATAGGAACCCCACAAGTGACCCCAAGTGACAGTACAAGACCAACCTGCTGCAGTTCCACACTGCCCTTGCTCATGCGAAGCAGGAATACTTTACCAAGCTCATCAGAGCACAAGCTTCTAACTCCCTTTTTGCCACATTCAACTCCCTGCTTAAACCTCCCCCCACCCCCCCACCCCACCACCCTCAGTTTCCTCCTTCCCTGCCACAGATTTAGCTACCCACTTCACCAATAAAATTGTCTCCATCCGCCAGGAAATATCCAATCTCCAATCTTGACCTCCCACCACCCCACCCCAACCAGCTCCTCCTCCACCCTATCCTCCCCTCACATCCTTCACTCCTACTACCACCAAGGAAGTTAACCACCTACTGCAGACTTCCCATACCACTACTTCCCCCCTTGACCCCATCCCTTCTGATTTACTCCAGCCTCACTTCACGGAATTGGCCCCAGTCCTTACTACCCTGTTCAACCTCTCCCTATCCACAGGCACCTTCCCCTCAGACTTCAAGTAGGCCACTGTACTACCCCTGCTCAAGAAACCCTCCCTCAACCGCTCGCTACCCTCCAACTACCGGCCTATCTCCCTCCTCCCCTTTGCCTCAAAACTCCTTGAGCGTCTGGTTCACAAACGCCTGACCCAGCCCAGTACCTCAATGCCAACTCACTGCTAGACCCACTGCAATCTAGATTTCGGCCTGCCCACTCAACCGAAACTGCTCTCACCAAAGTGGTCAATGACCTTGCCTTAGCTAAAGCTGAAGGTAAATACTCTATTCTCTTCCTCCTTGACCTCTCAGCAGCTTTTGACACAGTAGATCATCCCCTACTCCTCCAGTCCCTCCAGTTCATAGTCATTCATGATCTCGCCCTGTCCTGGCTTTCATCCTACCTCTCCAACCACTCCTTCATGACCGCCTTCAATGAGTCCTCGTCCACCTCCAACCACCTCTCGGTGGGAGTCCCCCAAGGTTCGGTCCTTGGCCCCCTACTGTTCACCACCCTATACACATCCTCCATTGGCAAGGTTATCTCCTCCATGGGTTTTAACTATCATCCGTATGCAGATGATACCCAGATCTACCTCCACACCCCTGACATATCCCCCACTACCATGGACAAGGTCTCCTCCTGCCTATCAGCCATCTCGTCCTGGATGTCCGCTAGGTTCCTGAAACTAAATCTAGACAAAACGGAATTTATGATCTTCCCACCCCGGCCATCCATGAACCTTCCAGATGTGCATGTCACTGTTAACCACACTACCATTCGCCCTACCTCTCAAGCCCGCTGTCTGGGTGTCACCCTGGACTCCGCACTCTCCTTCACTCCCCACATACAAAACCTCACAAAGTCCTGCAACTTCCACCTTCGTAACATCAGTAAGATTCGCCCTTTCCTGACCTCTGCCACCACCAAACTCCTCATCCATGCCTTCATAATTTCCCACCTTTACTGCAATGCCCTGCTGTCTGGCCTCCCTATGGCCCGAACAGCCCCACTGCAGTCCATCATGTATGCGGCAGCCAGAATTATCCACTGCTCCCATCGCTCCACCACGGCGGATTCCCTCCTTGAATCCCTCCACTGGCTTCCTATCCAATCCAGAATCAGATTCAAGATACTGTGTCTGGCCTACAAATCTGTCCACAAAACCTGTCCAACCTACATTTCTGATCTTACTCAGAGGTACACACCTAGCCGCTCACTCCGCTCCTCCATTGAACTTCGCCTAACCCCCCCACCGCATTACCCAGTCCCATACACGCCTCCAGGACTTCTCAAGAGCTGCTCCAACACTATGGAACTCCCTACCTCCACCCATTATGGCAGCCTCCTCCTTCAACATCTTCAAGAAAGCCCTCAAAACTCACCTTTTCATTCTGGCCTACTACCCCTCACTCTAAACCCACAGCTGAACTCTGGTCCCCTACCTTTCGTGTCCTTACCTCTCCCTCTGGATTGTAAGCCTTTGGGCAGGGTTCTCCTCCTTTTGTGTCCTACCTGATCATGCACCTCCATTACTGTGCACCCATGATATGCATCTGAGTGAACCTAACTTGCCTAATCTCCATGCTCCCCTCCAGTGACTGACTAAGCATTACCTGGTACTCATACTGTGCTGCATGGTCTGGTCTTTCTTGTTTTCATGTATTGTCATTTTGCTGTATGTCACCCCTAAATATTGTCTGTAACCTAAACTAATGTCCAGTGCTGCGTAATGTGTTGGTGCTTTATAAATACAATAAATAAATACATAAATAAATAAATAATTATGGGTTTTGTGTATCAACAACCTCCATGTTTTTTTTTATCTCTTTCCTTTAATCAATTGAAGAGATCTCTCTCACTCCATGGTCTTGGTGACATTATTATTATTATATGTTATATTTATAGTGCCATCATCTTTGTAGCACTGTACATAGTACAAAACAGACAATAGTGGGGGTCATAGATACATGAGTAGTTCAACACATTGCACACTCAGGAAATCCAGCAACACAAGTACAAATAAATACAACTGACATGTAGTTTGAGACATTTGTAATTCCGGTACATTTGATAAAATACAACAGAAATAATAAACTCTAGATCAATGCTTTTGTGCGCTTACAATCTAGAAGGTAAAGACACTAGGGGATGAGACAAAGGTTTAGCAGGTGAGACAGTAAGCTTCCATTTCTAACTATAACAAATTAGAAGAATGTCCGACGAGTTGTGTTTTAAGGTGCATTTGAAGATTTCTAGTTTTGTAGCATGGTGTACAGACTGTGAGAGAGAGTATCAAAAGAGTGTGGGAACTCGTGAGAAATCCTTGGTGTGAATGTGAAAGGATCCTTGTTACCTATGTAGTGTGAGCGTTACCCTAGCTACACTTGCATTACATGGGTCACGCTAATTAGGCAACTTATACTACAATGTTAGCGGTCATAATGGTAAAAATGGTAAAAAAAAAACACAGTTTATTGAATCAGGGGCATTAATGAGACAAGAAAATCTGCAGAAATCAGTTGTAAATAAGTATTTGTAACTCTTCTCCACTCTATCCAATCCTGACATATACTAGAGATAATCAATATGATGCACATTTTTCAGACTTTGGGGTTGACTCACTCAACTCCAATAAAATTGCTGGGAAATGTTACCAGTATTTACGCAAGTAAGGTAGTGCATATTGTGTACACAGTGCTAATCATGTTATGTACACAATGCATGCATTGCTACTGTAACACACGTTATGTAAACACCATAGCACACACTATACTTGTCTACTGGAAAAACTACCATGCAGTTTTTACACACAGCAATTTTACTGTGGTTTAGTGACTCAACACCTTTGTTGTAAATTGCACGCAATTTACACAAGTAAGATAGCTCGCAAGTTACAAAGGTAACATAGCTCGCAATACGCATGTAGTGCCACTCATATAATGTACACAAAACCCACGTTGCTAGTGTAGCACACATCACATCATTTGCAGTATGCCAATTACAATAGCAATGCATGCACATGCACTTTGTACATGTGAATTGTGCTATGTACACAATTCTCACTGTGGGGTTGATTCACTAATGTACAGTAAAACCAGCACTAGATTAGTGCATTGTGCAACTAGCACCACCCACTTTATATGGGTAACACTTGCAGTAACATTACTTACGTGATGCACATTACTATAGTAACCTGAGTGTTACCCATGTAACACAATTTGCGCTAATTGCGCAATGTGTGCTACTCTAATGTCACTAAATAATAAATCTGTATTTTGTGTATTGGTGTATACCATTGCCTGTATTAATGTGTACCCCATATTTGTTCTTTACTTTGTACAGCGCCATAGAATGTGTTGGCACTTTCTAAATCAATAATAATAGTAGTAATAATAATAATAATAATAATTTACGGATAAAATTGCCATGCACTGTCAACTTGCTGTCAGTTTGGGAAAATCTTAGCTGACTGCAAATTCAAATGCAAAGATCATTTTTTAGTAACATTAAATTACAAAAAGTCTTGTGCATTCCTGGTATATGTTTGTGGTTTCAGTATGTCACTGGTATCAATGGGCAGCATTGTTTGTGCTCATATTTTCCTATGATACTCTGGTTGGCATAATACCAAGTGCCAAGCAAGCTAATAAAAAAAAGTCTGTCCTGATCATTAGCATAACCTATGCAGAGCCTTTAATATAGTTCAGGCTGGTGCATTGTAATTCTACGGTTAGTTTGAAAATGACATGAAATTTCCTATAGTGAGTGACAGTCAGGTCAAGTTCTGACAAGGCTTTCAGACTGCAATCAAAGGTGTTTATACAGAAAACCTAAATCATTTAGCACAGCTATTCACAGACTATCCAAAGAATGTATTGATCACTTGCAGCTCAGAAAGTCAAAAGAAAAGGAATAAGTGCAAACAAAATACTGTATATGTACACTAAAACAAATATAACAAATTTGTAGAATTTCAGTTACAAAGGGGCTGATACCACAGATGGTAAAATTGTCACGTGCAACAACAACAACAACAACAAATAACATTTGTATCATGTACAGACAGAGCATAGCAATTTTGCCAATACCTGCGCCACTAGAGTAGCTCGTGTTGTGCAATTAGTTTAACCTGTATTGCATGAGTGATGCTCATGCTGCTGCAGTAAAATGCGTTACACTACTTGTGTAATGTGCGATACCACTACAACCTAAGCATTACACAGGCAGCTCAAGTTGTGCTAATTGCTCATCGGGCGCTACTCTATTGTCGTAAGTAGGTATCACTAAAATTGCTGTGCACTGTTTGTGCATGGGAATTTTACCTTTAGTTAGTAAATCAGCCCTTGAAAAATAATACCCAAGACCTCTGTTTCAAATGTATATTTTTTTTACACTGTTAAACTGCACAGAGGTGTTGTAGAATAAAGTTCTCACAAAAGGATAAAGCTTGTGAAAAGTCCTGAATGAGAGGTTAAACCAACAAACAATGATTCCAGTGATACCTTTAATGACTAACTGTACATGGTTTATTGCAAGCTTTCAACAAAGTAACCACGCAGCTTGAGGTGACCCAAACCACTAGGAATGTATAGGGGGCCAAAAGAGACCAGAAAGCCCTCCTACTAAAAAAGCGATGCTTGGTGTGATTTGCCTTCTTAAAACAGAAGGAAACTTGCAATAATTCAGCTATAAATGAACATTTGTGGTTACCCACAATGCACCACTACTGAATATGCAAATTATCTCTTTATGCCCCTGTAGCCAGGCTAGCATCCAGAACCGCTGGTGTATAGCAAACCTATAGCTTTAAATTTTACAGAGCCACATCAACCCTACATGTAGACAGCCTGCTTCTGACATGTGGTCCTCCTCAGTACATGGCAGGGGTTGATATGGCTGTATGAGATAGGGCTTGCAAGCTTTCAAAATTGTAAGTTTCTTCTTCAGGCATTATACAAATCTGTATCAGAATGAGAGAGGTTAAGGGGAGACAATCAAGATGGAATACAGAAGGACTTCATATGTAGAGTAAAAGTTGTTGTTGGAATAGTATCTGGAAATTACTTTGGAAATACATGGTGGGAAAAACAAAGGACAGCTTTGTAAGTAATTAGGGTTGAGAATTTGAGCTGGATTCTCTAAGTAATTGCCAGTGGAGGGATTGATAAAGATGCAGTATCAGAGGGCTGGGAGGGTTAGCTAATGAGTTGGGGGGCAGAGTTCAGTAGGAATTAAAGAAATGCCGGTCTGTTTGTTGGTAAGCCAAAGTAGAGAAAGTTGCAGTAGTTTAGATGGGACATGATGATGACAGCATGCCCATTTATTTATAATAATATGCCCTCTTGACATACATACTCACTTTTTTTATTCCCTAAAGTCAGTAAAGACAAATAGCATGCTTTATCCGAGTTAACACGCTTTATCAGAGATAACACGCCTTATCCAAGTTAACACACCTTATCAGAGATAACATGCCTTATCAAATTTAACACGCCTTATCAGAGTAGCATAGCAAGCGCTACAAACCCGCAGGGGCTCAGGGCAGGGCGAGTGCCAATTGCCAATTAGCAGGCATAAGTTTGTAGTGCTCGCTATGCTACTCAGATAAGGTGTGTTAACTCTGATAAGGCGTGTTAACTCGGATAAGGCATGCTATTTATCTTAGTGAATCAAGCCCAATGAGTTGCTACATTGTAACTAGGGAAGTGATGCAGACTTCAATGATAGCCTGCGATCACGGGTGGCCGGCGGGGAGATTAATGAATGGGAACTTTGTTCCGATTCATAAAACTAACGATTAGCAGCAGAAAGCAGCGGAAAACATAGGCGAAAGGAAGCGCAGCGGCTTTATTTAAGAATAAAGTTTATTTAAGTGTTTACTCTCGGTGGACATGTACGGGATTGGAACAGGGGACTTTTGTCAGCTGCAGCCAATCTCCCCTGCTACCAGCAACTTCGGGATAATGGGCATTTGCCTACACGATCGCGTGCAAACCACCCCAAACTGCAGGGTGGTGACTAGCGCATCCCTGCAGCTGTAGCAGCTGCCACTGGAGACGTTGTGCTTACGTCCACGTGGTATAAATTTTAAGAAAGAGCAAGTGAAGTAGGTAATGAGTTAATGTGATGTGAATGTGATGTGTGAATGAAAGCTCTACAGTCAAATATTATCTTCAGACAGTGAGGTTTAAAAGTTGGGGTCATTGGTAGCAGTTTGAGGAAACAAAATAGCATGAGTGAAAAAACCGCAGACAGAAAGTTGGGGCATAAGACAGCAGACTAGAAAGGGTGGAATGTGAAAGATAAATCTGGGTCTCATAAGCAAACAGCTGAATGACTGTAGCAATAAGTAGGTAGGAGGCCTGCACAGGTACAAGATCGGTTCATTGTAAACACAAATCTGTAATGCAGTACATTATAGGTGCAAGCAGCAGTCTAGATGCTAGAAAAAGAGTGGCCAAGATTGTCTTTTCTTGCACTAGCGCTGCCCCACAGCATGGTCAGCCCATTAGAAAACCGAATAAATGTGTTAATTAGAAAATGAAAAATGTTGGTAGGGCAGAAAAAGGGGGTACAACTTTATTAAAACATATAATGCACAATCAAGCCACAGTAGGCCATACATAATGCAAATCAATCAGATTCTGTCAAAGATCATGCTATACTTAATGCACAAATCCAATCATACCCACAAGCACACATGAGGCCTGATTCACAAAGCGGTGCTAACAGTTAGCACCCTGGTGAAAAGCCCCTTATCACGCCTAAACTCAGTTTAGGCGTGATAAGTTTAGGCATGATAAGTTTAGGCATGATAAGTTTAGGCATGATAAGTTTAGACGTGATAAGTTTAAGCACCAACTGGGTTAGCACCGCAGTGCACGGCTGATCAAAAGTTTTGTGCACTTTGCATAGAGTTTAATGGCTCTGCTTTGCGCGCGGGACTTTGTGCGCGATCTAAACTTATCTAAACTTATCACGCCTAAACTTATCACGCCTAAACTTATGATGCCTAAACTGGCTTTTCACCAGCGTGGTGCAATAGTTATCACGCCTAAAGTCTTTTACCGGGTTAGCATCGCTTTGTGAATCAAGCCCTTGGGGTTCCTCCTTAAAAAATAGGTTAAAATATATTGCACAATTGTAATCCAATGTGATGGGGTAAGTTGGCATTCTTTGATTGGTTGCAAAATTATGCAGCTTTTAAAGTTCCTTAGGGTAGTTTTCACGTTTCCAATAATATGATTCCCAGTAAAAAAACTGTCCTATTACAAGTCTATGGCAGGCTTAGTAACAATCTTGAACATTTACATGATTAGAAGTTCATAAAGTTAATTGCAGAATTGTGCAGTATAGTTGTGAATGCAAGGCTCCAGCTGGTAGCTTATCATACCCATGAAACTTAAGTTGTTTACTGCGGTGTAGTGGGAAATGCTTTATGCCTGCGTAGGGGTCAGAGCTTGAGCTCTCTGTGTGTTAATCCAGAACTTCTACCAGGTATCCAGCTTGTAGCATAAAGCTGCGGTGCCACACCATGCATAAAAGCTTGTATTCCCGCTCTGCTTCACTTCCTCACAGCTGCAGGGAGAGCTTGGATCAGGCACAAGGTGGCTGCATCATGTTGGCTCTGACCACTTTCGTCTATGTAATCAGGTAACCTCATACAGTGGCATCTTTGTGTTTCCGCAGCAACAACTATGTTTGTCAGGATGCTGTCTCTCCACTACCAAAGGATTTATATAGCACCTTACCTATAACGTCATGTATATCCCGATTGGTCAAAATTAAAATGCAAAAATAAAAGTGTAAATTAAATAAAAAAAAAAAACCCACTAAAATAAATAATAAAAGATAAATAAAAAGAGGTAACCATTTCTAATTCTTGAAGGTAACGACTAGTTTCTGTTGTTTTTCCTTAAAGCGTGTTAATTATCTCGGACCATCAATGTTTATGGATTAGAGGAGGGGTTAAAGGGACCCTGACCTCTGAAAATAATCAAAATTGGTACTTACCTGGGGTTTTCCCACCATAGGTCGGGAGGTACCACGGCGGCATCCTGGCTCCTCTCCCAGTCTCTCCGCACAAATGGCTCCTGGTGACACACTGGACCCGAGTGTCGGGCCCTCTCTCTGGAAAATGACGTTAGTCGTCATCACGCCGCCACCTCGCGTCATCACGGCGGCCGGCGTGACTGTACTGCGCATGCGCTGTTTAATCGCGCATGTGCAGTACAGTCATGCCGGCCGGCGTGGTGACGCGAGGCGGCCGGCATGATGACGACTAACGTCATTTTCCAGGAAGAGAGGGCCCGACACTCGGGCCCAGTGTCGCCGGGAGCCATTTGTGCGGAGAGACTTTTTATCAGGAACATGAGGAAGTTTATGCTGACTATTGTGAGGAATGTTTACATGGAAGGATGAGAGTGGAAATCAGACTGAAGGTGATAAAACAAGCAGTTAATGAAGAGACAGACAAAGGGTTACAAGCAAGACAGGATGGTAACTACAAAAGGGTATTTGGCCCAGAGAGGGTTTTTTTTGTGTGCTTTTAATTAGTGGAGGTATGATTGCCTGTTTGGATGAGGAAGTGATATTGCTAGGAGAGAGAGAGCAAGAAGCTCAAAAAATATTAAAAGGAACAAAAGATGAGGAGAGATGAGAAAAGAGACGAGGTAGTGGTGGAACACAATTAACAAGAACACAGAATACCCTGTAAATACTGAACCATTACATCCATATGCACGTATCAAAAAAGAGCTTTATTGGTGCACATGAATGGGATAACACTTTAAAAACCATTAAAAACAATGGGTGTAAACCTCTTTAATATGATAATGCAATAAATATCCATTAAATAAGTTGCTCAATCACTCAACAATACTATGGATAAATGAACCAGTAGGTAAAAGTAAATTGCCAGTACAGTAAACTGATGAATCTAAGTCTGAATAATCCACATGTACAGAGAAAACCGTGCTAAAAAAAACTAACCACCGAAAGCAAAAAAATTGTAATAACTGAGAGAACCAACCAACATAAATGTGTATCATGAAGTGAAAGACCAGACCAAAGGAGTGACAGGGCAGCTGGGTCGCCATTAGTAAATCTGATCATAGTGCATAGTCCTGCTATACCCTAAAGGGAATGAGCAGACTGTACATTTTCTATGGCTTTTAGAAGGTGGTCATTAGAGTGTATGTGTTTGTGTCTGTACTGTTGTGTGTATTTCCCAAATACAGAAGTAATACATACTGACATGATATTCTGAACTTTTCATACTCTGGAGTGGACTTCTTTCCTGAGTTTACAGATATCTATTGTTTCCAAGGCAACACAGGGAACCTTTGTGTTTTGACATGCATGGAATGACTAAAGCTCTCTGCTAGTTTGGCTTAAACCCAGATCCTGTCATGTTGTAACAGGTAAGAAAGAGGCAACAGGAAGATGAACGAAACGAGAAAATCTTTCAAAACACAAGTAGAAGTGCAATAAAATGTGTCAAGAATGAACAATAGATTTGTGGCAGAAACCAGTGAATGAAAAGATCAGTTGGTCTAATTATCTCCATGCTGCATGTTTGTGTGGATAAAAACCAGTATAATTTGTATAGTAACACAGAATGCTAGAAATGGCATTTATTAGAGTGCTTTACACAGATTCTTGAGGCAGGGGTCACACTTGTCGGCTTTCATGCACGTTTTCTGCAAAGAAAAACGGATTTCAACTGAGAACTCATGTTAATCAATGGGCTAGGTCACACTTGAATGCAGATTATGCGCGCAGAAAAAACTTGACATCCTGCACATTTTGTCAGTTTTCTCTATAAATTACATTAGCTGCTGTAAGGCAGGGGTCACATTTGTCTTTCAGTTTTCTGAAAAGTGTAGAAAACTGAAAGACAAGTGTGACCCCAGTGGTTGTTTCCAGAGATGAAGGCAATCTGGATGAGTTTGTGTTACTTGATTACCTTTATATGAATGCTTTACGTGCTTTTGCTTGAAACAGGTAGAACATTTGGGGCATGTTCACTAAACGCTAGTAAAATGATGCATTGTTAGTGTAACACGCATTACACTACTTGTGCAACAATCAAAATACTATCAATGTAACGTATGTTGCGTGCTTTTCACAATATGCGGTCTTTCAATTGCATGAATACCACTAAAATTGCACTATGTGCCCGTAGTAATTTTACCAGCATTTAGTGACGTATGGCCCAATGATACTGATGAAACAAACTGTCTAAATTAATTAATTTATTTATTTATTGTATTTATAAAGCGCCAACATATTACGCAGCGCTAGACAATAAATAGGGATACATACAATATTTAGGGGTGACATACAGCAAAATGACAATACATGAATACAAGAAAGATCAGATCATGAAGCACAGTATGAGTACCAGGTAATGCTTAGTCAGTCACTGGATGGAGCATGGAGATTAGGCAAGTTAGGTTCACTCAGATGCCTAGCATGGGTTCACAGTAATGGAGGTGCATGATCAGGTTGGACACAAAAGGAGGAGGACCCTGCCCAAAGGCTTACAATCTAAAGGGAGAGGTAGGGACACGAGAGGTAGGAGACCAGAGTTCAGCTGTGGGTTTAGAGCACTTGTGAGGGGTAGTAGGCCAGAGTGAAAAGGTGAGTTTTGAGGGCTTTCTTGAAGATGTTGAAGGAGGGGGCTGCCCTAATGGGTAGAGGTAGGGAGTTCCATAGGGTTGGAGCAGCTCTTGAGAATTCCTGGAGGCGTGCATGGGACTGGGTGATGCGGGGGGCGGTTAGGCGAAGTTCATTGGAAGAGCGAAGTGAGCGGCTAGGTGTGTACCTCTGAGTAAGATCGGAAATGTAGGTTGGACAGGTTTTGTGGACAGATTTGTAGGTCAGACACAGTATCTTGAATCTGATTCTGGACTGCATAGGAAGCCAGTGGAGGGATTCAAGGAGGGGATCCGCCATGGTGGAGCGATGGGAGCAGTGGATAATTCTGGCTGCTGCATTCATGATGGACTGCAGTGGGGCTGTTCGGGTCATAGGGAGACCAGACAGCAGGGCATTGCAGTAGTCAAGGCGGGAAATTATGAGGGCATGGATGAGGAGTTTGGTGGTGGCAGAGGTCAGGAAAGGGCGAATCTTACAGATGTTACAAAGGTGGAAGTTGCAGGACTTTGTGAGGTTTTGTATGTGGGGAGTGAAGGAGAGTGCGGAGTCCAGGGTGACACCCAGACAGCGGGCTTGAGAGGTAGGGTGAATGGTAGTGTGGTTAACAGTGACATGCACATCTGGGAGGTTTATGGATGTCCGGGGTGGGAAGATCATAAATTCCGTTTTGTCTAGGCTTAGTTTCAGGAACCTAGCGGACATTCAGGAGGAGATGGCTGATAGACAGGAGGAGACCTTGTCCATGGTAGTGGTGGATATGTCAGGGGTGTGGAGGTAGATCTGGGTGTCATCTGCATACAGATGATAGTTAAAACCCATGGAGGAGATAACCTTGCCAATGGAGGATGTTTATAGGGTGAACAGTAGGGGGCCAAGGACCGAACCTTGGGGGACTCCCACCGAGAGGTGGTTGGGGGTGGATGAGGATTCATTGAAGGTGGTCGTGAAGGAGCGGTTGGAGAGGTAGGATGAAAGCCAGGACAGGGCAAGATTGTGAATGCCCATGGACTGGAGGGACTGGAGGAGTAGGGGATAATCTACTGTGTCAAAAGCTGCTGAAAGGTCAAGAAGGAGGAGAATGGAGTATTTACCTTCAGCTTTAGCTAAGGCAAGGTCATTGACCACTTTGGTGAGAGCAGTTTCAGTTGAGTGGGCAGGCCGAAATCCAGATTGCAGTGGGTCTAGCAGTGAGTATTGAGGAACTGGGTCAGGCGTTTGTGAACCAGACGCTCAAGTTGTTTTGAGGCAAAGGGGAGGAGGGAGATAGGACGGTAGTTGGAGGGTAGCGAGGGGTCGAGGGAGGGTTTCTTGAGCAGGGGTAGTACAGTGGCCTGCTTGAAGTCTGAGGGGAAGGTGCCTGTGGATAGGGAGAGGTTGAACAGGGTAGTGAGGACTGGGGCCAATTCCGTGAAGTGAGGCTGGAGTAAATCAGAAGGGATGGGGTCAAGGGGGGAAGTAGTGGTATGGGAAGTCTGCAGTAGGTGGATGACTTCCTCGGTGGTAGTAGGAGTGAAGGATGTGAGGGGAGGATAGGGTGGAGGAGGAGCTGGTTGGGAGAGGGTGGGAGGTGAAGATTTGAGATTGGATATTTCCTGGCGGATAGAGACAATTTTGTTGGTGAAGTGGGTGGCTAAATCTGTGGCAGAGAGGGAGGAAACAGAGGGTGGGGGGGTGGATTTAAGCAGGGAGTTGAAAGTGGCAAAGAGACGCCGGGGGTTGGAAGCTTGTGCTCCGATAAGCTTGGTAAAGTATTCCTGCAAGTATTAATTGATAATTCTTATTGCTATCTATCAATGTTCTTGATTCAATGGGCATAATTCAATTCACTTTTTCTCCTGTTTCCTCCTTGTTATATTTTCACACCTTATCAATGAAATGCCCTTTAAAGAGACTCTGAAGCGAGAATAAATCTCGCTTCAGAGCTCATAGTTAGCAGGGGCATGTGTGCCCCTGCTAAAACGCCGCTATCCTGCGGCTAAACGGGGGTCCCTTCACCCCCAAACCCACCCCCGCAAACCTTGGTCGTAGACTTGGTCGTAAATCTTCTTTTCCTGGAGGCAGGGCTAACGGCTGCAGCCCTGCCTCTAGTCACGTCTATCAGACGCGCATCGCCGCCTCTCCCCCGCCCCTCTCAGTGAAGGAAGACTGAGAGGGGCGGGGGAGAGGCGGAGATACGCGTCTGACAGACGCGCGTGGGGCAGGGCTGCGGCGGTTAGCCCTGCCCCAATGCGGAAGCGCACCCCTGCTGTACGGAGGGGATTTGGGGGTGAAGGGACCCCTGTTAAGCCACGGGATAGGATGAGGTCTGAAGCGAGATTTATTCTCGCTTCAGACTCTCTTTAAGCAAGCAACAAAATACTCTGACAGTACATTTTCACCTACTTTTTGGTACTTTTTCAATTGCAGAGTGCTGAAAATACTGTATGTTTTAAATAGAAGATGAAAAAATGATCTCTTTGCAGAAAACATAGGAGAAAAAGTGAATTGAATAAGGGCTAATGAAGGATAGCTGAAATGCTTGAGATTCAGTTATGTTTTGAAGTATAATTTGGAACATTGATTCTTTTACTTCTCTATTGGATATTTGCTAGGCTATCCATCTGTAATGAGGTAAGTATATCCCCATTCAGTGACATTATAAGTGGTGGGAAATCGCCAACATGACTGCTCATTACATGCAATGGCCTCACTAGTGAGAGGAGAAATACAGCTGCCAGGCTAACAGGAATGATAAATGTAATGTTTTGGCTATTAGGAGGTTATTGTAGCTAAGCATGGGGTGGATTCACAAAGCAGCAGTAAAATTGTGATGTAGGTAGTGCACAGTTATTTTACAAATACACACTGTGCTAAATCCATAGTGGTGCGATTATTCTTCAATTGCACCGCAATGTTGTTGAAAGTTTGCGTTGAACCTTGAGAGTGTGCTGCGGTCATATAGGGAGGTGGCCATTCGATAAGGCATATAGTACCATTAAAATATGGTTCACTTCCAAAATAAATGCGTACATCGTACTGTTAGCATTACTGTGTCTGTAGTGTACCCCCTGCACCGCATCCCACTGCAATCAATATGATAGCCCCATAGGACTAACATTGCTTCTGCCTCGGGATGCTATGATTTTGTGCGATGTGATACAGTGGCTGAAGTGTGAAACATAAGAAAGAGAGCCTGATGAGTGGCTTGTGGTAAAGATGTATAAGGACAAGGATCATTGATTGAGCTTTTCACAGGGAAAATAAAACTTGGGTGGATCTGGACAAAACACTTTTGGGCCATGCTGTTAAATGTTTGCCGTGGGTTCCTTATCCAAGGGCACAGCCAGAAATTCACAGTTCAGTTATTAAAGGACCACTGTCGCCCACGTAAATGTCTGTATAATGTTCTATTCCTCAGTAACAATGGAGAGTGACCTGAATGGTTGTTAGCCTTTGTGAATTATTAGAATACAGTATTATGATACAGTATATGACTCCCCTCTGTAAAGCCCTCCACTGGGTGCCCATCTGCTTCAGAATCAATTTCAACATTCTGTGTTTGGCCTACAAATCGGTGCACAGGACCTGCCTGACCTACATCTCCAATCTTGTCCACGGGCACATACCAGCCCGCCCCCTCCGATCCTCCAACAACCTGCGCCTGGTTGCACAGAGCATATCTCACTCCCATGCACAATTTCGGGACTTCACTAGGGCTGCCCCCACCCTCTGGAACTCGCTCCCACCAGCCATCAGTCTCGCCCCCACCTTTAATACCTTAAAACAAGCCCTCATGACTCACCTTTTCATGCTCACGTACCCCCCTACATTTGCACCATAATATGTTCTGCTGGGCACCCTCTCAACAGATGCACTTATTGTTTCTACCCCCACTCTGACAGGGCCCTCCTCCCTAGTGTTTCCAGCTTGATTATGCACTCTTACTGTCAGTCACCCCTTCTGTGGACTAGAACAGTATCTATTTTGACCAGACACTGAACTACTGTTATCAAATAATTTGCATGACCTTGTTTTGTTGTGAACTCCTCGTATGTCCTACCTTGTATGTTAACCAAAGTATATATTATGCATCTCTGCATAATATGTTGGCGCTTTATAAATACAATAAATAATAATAATAATCCTTGGATTTGTATTATATTTAGTACAGACTAACCAGCAAGTTCATGGTGACCCAGAACTCATTGGAATGTGTGAGGGACTACAATGGTCCCAAAAGCCCCCTTACTTACTTCTGTCCATGCACTGATGAGGATCAAACAATCCGAAACAGTCTGTATGCATGTTGGATTATTATGGCTCTGTACAAATTAACAAGCTGACACATCATTGCATTCCAGCGGTTCTGGAGGTGTTTTTAGCTTCTAAGGGCACAATGGTTAATTTGCATATATTCAGCAGTGATGCCTGGGAGACATCTCAAGCTCACTTCAACCTGAATTATCGCAAATTCTTTCTGTTTTAAGAAAGCAAACTTTTGTTTTTATTATATTTAGTGTACTTGTAAAGTCTTAATGCCAGTTTTCATTTAAAGATGTTTTCTTTGGTTGTATTATTTCATGAGGTAATTGTTCATGTGTGTGAATGTAATGTTGTTCGCAAGCCAGGTATGTTCTCTGTTTGGCTTGTTTCTGAATATGGATGTTTGAATGCTGAAACCCAGGGTGGGCTCTTCTCGCACTCCTGAGGTACATTTGGATTGTAAAGTTGTCAAATTTTGATTCAATAAAAAAATGAATGTAAAAAAAAGATATACAGAAGAATATAGAATATAAGAATATATAGAAGAATAAGAAGAATATCCCTAATATAAAATTTTACTTTTAATTATCATGCTAATAAAAATATTATAATGATAAAAGGACTTGCATAAATATTAATGGGAGGCAGAGGTCATAAATATTTCAATGCCAAAGCTCAGGAATATTCTCTTCACCTAAAATGAGTTTGAGACAACTTGTCTTCACAAAAAACTAATTTATTCTATACACAAAAGTGGCTCTACATGTTTTGCCCCATAATCAGGCTTCGTCAGGATCAAGGGGTTCAGTGCATATATACACAAATACAATTAACAATATCAATCCCTCACATTAGCTGCATGGCAATAACTTCAGCTGACACAATTTAACATAGCCAGCATTGTGCAAATAGCTCAACCCAAGTTATATATACAACCTCCGAATTGCTAGTATAATGCACATTACTAGGAAGTACATTGTCTGTGCATGGCAATGTTACCGCTGCTTCATGAATATACCTCAATGCACTATGTTAACAAGTAAATGCTGATTTAAATTATTATGGGCAGGCCGCATACTGCAATTTTTCCAGGTATTTGCTAACACAAATATTTTGCTTAGAGTTTTGAACTTCTCATGTCTCTATGCTCCCCACTATTTGTTTTGAATTATGTACAGTGTTCAGTGCTGTGGAAGATGCTATTATAAATAATAAAAAATAATAATAACACAAGTGCACATCTGCACAATATCTTTTTACTACAAATCAGTGATGTCAATTCTCAAAATTGTGACGCTGGTGACAATAACACATCAGTAAAAAAGCAGAGAGATGCTGTAATGAATCCCTGTATTAAATAAAAAAAATAAAAAACAACAATCACAGCAACTACAAAAAAGAAAAGAAAGTGGTTGAAAACAGATTTACTAAGAGCTACTGATTTGTGAACTAAACTGCACAAAAATGAGACACTATAGCATAATTTACATGTAAATGTATTCAGTTTCCTGTTACATATCATTATTATGACATTTCAAACAGTGTTAAGTATGGTATCCCATAATGCCCCCTGTTACAATGGTAAGAGAATTAATATAGGATGTCATTGTTCATCAGTGACCAGGAAAATCTATGGACAATTGTAATGCTAAGAAGCATTTCATGGTGCTTAAGGAAGAAAGTAGAATCGAACAGTGAACACATTCATTCTACTGGAGTTTACAGGCAGCTCTAACTTATTCTATTATGTTTTACCAAACTTTTGACTTACAGATTTTGTTCAACATTTCACAATTTAGATAATCCTTCCCTTTTTCACAGTTTCTTAACATGCTGAAAAACAACAATTACTCCCCTAAAAAGGGGAGCCTATAGAGTTCAAACTCCTGTTATGTTGCTGAATATCCCTTTCACTCATTCCCTTCTATGTCTAACATTTCTTAGGTAAATACAGCTTGCATGATGGACACTTTCACAATTTTTCTATAGCCAGCAGGCAGTGCTGCTCTTGCTGTCTTCAGGCGTATGGCTTGCAGAGGCTAAAATAACCTAGTGTCAAATCACCCACAGAGACTTTCACACAACAGTGAGCTGAGAAATGTTATCCCAAGCGACCCATTTGCATCTGGAAGAGCTGGACAACTCATCAGGAAACAGCCAAGCATCCATCATCATGTGCAATGCTAACAACAGTTCTTCTGCAAACTACCAACGGATTTGTTTTTATTCATCATATGACTAATTTTACTGAATGAAAAATTATTAAATACTGATCCAAGCAAATAGACATTTCACTTATAAGCTCAGCTCCACTGACCCAGGAAGTAGAAACCACATTAGCAAATAGATGCCAATCATATTAGCTGACAGCTATGTTAATTTGCCAGTTGCTAGGTAACTGGAGGTCAGGGACGGATCAAGACCAAGTTGCGCCTGGGGCAAGGTTAGGTTTTGGCGCCTAAAGGTCAGGTTTTGGCGCCTAAACTGCCATTCATTTTGCTGCCTTTTTAAGAATTCAACAAACTGCGCCTGGGGCAAGATACCCGCCTGCCCCACCCCCTAGATCCGTCTCTGCTGGAGGTTTCCACTTGCTAAGTTGTTTCAGCTCTAGGGTTATTGGAGATTAGAATTGTCTATCTATCTATCTATCGATCTATCTATCTATCTATCCGCTCATTAAGCCCAACTGCTAAAGCAGCTCCAGAAACCGTAATCAAGGATTGTCCTTCATCCCAATCATTAGCGTATACCCCCTTTCCCATGAGAAACAGATCATCAGGGGGCTCTGTATGGCTGATATTGTGGTGAAACCCCTCCCACAGTGTGATGTCAGTACCAGGGTGCTGACATCACACTGTGGGAGTCTTGTTGCACTGTGGGAAATAGCAGCTGTTTCTAACTGCCAAAAATAAAAAGCAGCATCTCCTTCCACAGACATGACCTGCCAGCAGTAAAGATGTCGCCATGCGATAAATGTCAGAATGTAAATCAGGGAGAGGAAAGATTTTACAATAGGAAAACACTGACTAAATCATTTATAAATAATTATTGTAAAAATTAAGCACTTTTTTTCATTACATGAATTTAACTGGAGTTCCTCTTTTAATTAAGCAACGTGAGTTAAAATGAAAGCACACATGCTACAAGTAGTAGTGCTGCGTAGTGTGCACTGGCAACTTACGCACGCTTCTTTTAAATAATGGCCACTCCTTTAATCCCGCCCTGAGCCCCGTCGGGTCCAGTGGCTTTCTAGGATGTTATCCCCGCACTTTGATTGGCCCAATAGGTTGCCTGTCAAGTGCATATTAAAGCCTCCAGAGATATTGGAGCATATGCAGCAATTGGCAGTAAAATTGCCATGTGCAGAGAGCACACAACAATTTTACCAGTACTTGTGCGAGTTACGCAATGAACGTTGTGTAATCAGTGCATCTCAAATTATCTAAGTGTTGCTAGGACAATGCGCATTATGCTACCAATGGCACAGTACAGATAAAAGTGCTGTGCGTTGCCTGTGCACAACATATTATGCAGTGATGGACATTAGTTAAGGTTACAGACAATATTTAGGGGCTACATACAGCAATAAGACAATACAGGAATACATGGATACCAGATCAGGCAGCACAGTATGAGTACAAGGTAATGCTTAGTCAGTCACTGGATGGGAGCATGGAGATTAGGCAAGTCAAGTTCACTCAAGGCAAGCCATGTGCAGGTTCCAGGTTTATTAGCAGGGATTAGTACGTGAGAGTTTTAAAGTTCCTTCTTCAGGGTCTCAAAGGGAAAGTCATCACCTGTAGAGATTGCCAGAACTTCCGATTTTCGGTTCGCGAACCGGGTTCGCGAACTTTTGCGAACCGCAATAGACTTCAATGGGGATGCGAAGTTTGAAAACTAGAAACATTTATGCTGGCCACAAAAGTGGTGGAAAAGATGTTTCAAGGGGTCTAACACCTGGAGTGGGGCATGGTAGAGAGGGATAGACACTAAAAGTCCCGGGGAAAAATCTGGATTTGACGCAAAACAGCGTTTTAAGGGCAGAAATCACATTGGATGCTAAATTGCAGGACTAAAGTGCTTTAAAACATCTTGCATGTGTATACATCAATCAGGGAGTGTAATTAGAGTACTGCTTCACTCTGACACACCAAACTCACTGTGTAACGCACCACAAACAGCTGTTTGTGTAGTGACGGCTGTGCTGGACTGGTGCGCACCATGGCCAGAGTGCAGGCCGTGGCGGTTTTCAAGCCCAGTGCTTTAAAACATCTTGCATGTGTATACATCAATCAGGGAGTGTAATTAGAGTACTGCTTCACACTGACACACCAAACTCACTGTGTAACGCACCACAAACAGCTGTTTGTGCTGTGACGGCCGTGCTGGACTGGTGTGCAAGCCTATATGGTTGCCGGGCTGTGGTAGCTCAATGATAGAACAACAGTGACTGTCAGATAAGTATATGCAGTGGGTATTACAATGTGCACCTGTCACACACACAGGTAGTAGTCACTGAATGTGCTGGACCTGGCAGTGGCACACACAGTAGGAATTAGCAAGGCTGTCTATGCAACACAAGTGTCAGTGGGACACACAGAAAGAAAAAATAGATCACAAGAACAAGATTAGCTCTCAAAATAGCTGTTGTGGTGTGCTTTTTTAGCAATAACAATCAGAAAGGGGCAAGTTAACAAGCCTACAAGAGCCTAACTAAGCTTTCCCTATGAGAGACTGAGAGTCTGCAGCAGCTATCCCTTCACTAATTACTGCAGGCACACAAGTGAGTGAAAAGCCTGACATTGCCTGCCATTTATAAGGGGGTGGGGCTCCAGGAGGGAGTGTAGCCTGATTGGCTACAATGTGCCTGCTGACTGTGATGAAGAGGGTCAAAGCTAACCCTCATGATGAGCTATGGGGGCGAACCGAACTTCCGAAAAAGTTTGCGGTTCTCTGCGATCGCGAACCACGGAAGTTCGCCGGGAACGGTTCTCCGGCGAACCGTTCGGGCCATCTCTAATCACCTGTGCCAGTAGGTTCCAGGATGCTTTTTATTATTTTTCTTACTCTTTAAGATTTAAAATATAAAAATGTGTTCTCCTGTACAGATATGACCTCCAGAGAGTGTTGCTGATGCTATTACATGTTATAAAGGCTTGGAATCTCTCTCTCTAACAGTAAAAGAAATTCTCAGTAGGATACTTTTTCTATTGCCTCGAGGGATTCAAGTTAGAAGCAGAAGGTTAATTTTAAGGAAGATTGTTTTACACTGCTCTTCTTTAGATTTAACTAAATATACAGTAGGCAAGTAGAAACATTCCACCGAAACTCCTCAAATCAACACTGCCGGGCTACAGGTTCTGCAAAATGAATGTTCTGGATTACATCCAATCTCTTTTCTCCCCACAGGGTAAAAAGTCATTAATTTACAATATATTGTTTCCTATTTTTCTATTACACTTGGAAGCTAGTTACAGGCTTCAAAAGGAAAGTTGCTTCATACTGTGTGTGATCCCTTTACACACCTTTTACCCAAAACACATACTTTATTAACCTATTGTTTATCAATACCGGATCTTGCCTATGTCAGCACTGCGATACCCACATTGCTTAGATAAAACAATAAATAACAATTGTATGTAGTCTGCAAGAGACTAAGGAGTGTATCCAGTAACCTACAGTAAGGTTTCCGTGCGCAAGTAGTGCACAGCAATATTACAGATATTCCAATAGCAAAGTCCGATATGCACAACATGTGCTACCTTACTGTCAGGATTAGCAGTAAAAATGCCGACCACTCCCAGTGCTAGGTTTCTGAATACACCCCTAAAGGTATATACACATGTACCATCAGCGTTGCTTATAATAATCATGGCTCAATCGTAGAGTAGCACTGCAGGAACAAGAACGCAGTACAAACATGTCGCTCAGCTGTAGATGAACTGTGTGGACTGTTACAGTGAAGAGTAGAGGAGGTACAATGGGGCAGTGCACAATGTGGCAGCTTCTGACAAGTAAATTAGGCTCATATGCAATTTGCCTTCTTGCTGGTATCATTTAACCACTTAACGCCAGCCCATTGGCAGTGTTAAGCATCCGCGTGTGTGCGCATGTATGCATATGTGTGCACGTAAAAGTATGCGCCCTGAGGCACCCATAGGCACATTCTGATTTCTTAATGCAAAATGTCTGTTTTGCACTGATAAGTGAAAAAACAGGACATTTTAATAGCTTAATCCCCTTATGGACCAGAGCAATTTTCTCATGTCAGTGCTACTCCCATTCATTCACCAATAACTTTATCGCTAGTTATCACAGCAAAATGATCTAAATCTTGTTTTTCCAGCACCAATTAGGCTTTCTTTGAATGGAACTTTTTTCTAAGAGCTATTTTATTTTATATGCATTTTAGTGGGAAAAGTAAGAAAAATTTGAAAAAATACACTATTTCTCAATTTTCAACCCCTATAGCTTAAAAGTAAACAATGTTACTTTAGATAAAATCCACCCATTCTATTTGCCCATTTGTCCCAGTTATCATGAACTGAAATTGAAATCCTGTTACTAGTACAATGGATAGAGACAATATATTATGTAGGTGTATTTATTTCATTTTGGGTGTTTGGTTTTGTCATTATACTTTATTGATAATTACAATCCATAATTTGCTAAATATCAATAATATACCCTTATGATATACATATATAATATTTTTTTTTAAATGCCATCATTTTTTTCATTTTGCAACGTACTTATATTGATACCTTTGGTAGTGAGGCAGGGACAGGAAGGGGTTAATCGTTTTTATTTATGTGCTTAGGATTTTTTGTGCGTGTGTGTGTGCGCAATTTTACATTTGTTCACTAATAGCAAACAAAGCCTTCTTTGCTGAAATGAAAGTAAAAGTTATTTTTTTTTTATACTTTCAATAAATAATCAATAATCTCTGCTGTTCATTACAGCAGAGATTAAACATTAATAAGGCACTTAGATTAGTTTTGGGAACTATGATCAAACTTGAGAGAAAAGACGTGGGCACCAGGGCGCTTCAGCCAGCATTTATTGCACTTTCATGTGTAAAACCAATGTAGCAGCATAAACATGGAAACACCATCAGTTACTTCACCCGTCCAGATGACACCTAGCACACAGAGCCCGTCCTCCCGACAATTGTTTCGCACCTGCCGGTGCTTGTTCACAGGGTTTTAGCTCGGCGGCGTTCTGTTCCAACAATAGTTTTGGGAACTATGTTCCCGTTCACCAATCTGTCCTGTTGCAGCAGGGGGCTAGCATACTGCTCAGCAACTACAGAAAACGAGTATCCATGCCCCTGGGATTAGAAGAGTACTCCTCCTATACTGGTTAAAGGAGCACAATCATGGAAGATTATCAAATGGAAAATACACTGTAAAAGAAATATATTTATTTCAGAGAGAAATGTACTATACATTATTTTTCTCCTATGTTGCTGTTGCTTACTGTTACATTTAAAAGCAGATGGGTCTGACAGGTTTTGGACTAGTCCGTCTCCTCATGGGGGAGTTTCAGTATTTTATTTATTCTTTACAAAACCCTGAGAATCCCCTATGAAGCGATGGACTAGTCCAAAACCTGTCAGGTGTGTCAGGTTTTTACATTCACCCTAGCATTTTGGTCCTAAATGAATTACATGCGGATATGCATCAGAAGTGACTTAACATGACCACCAGCACACTTTTACCAAAGAGCCAGATGCAGTCACATTCCTATTAGGCCTCATTCAAGATGTCTGGGCTGAACACTAACAGCACTCGCTGCTATGGGACTCAAACAGGATGCAATATTGTAGGTCTGATTGCTGAGGTCTAGAGTTACAGTCAGGAGAGACTGGAAGTATTCAAGTGTGTGTTAAGGAAGAGTTGCTCAGTGTGCTGTTTATTCCAATAAGCTATTCACCATTGTTCAAAAAGTGTAGCAATTTTTTTATGCAGTGCTAGAAGCAGGTGTGAGCCCTTAGCCTCTTTATGCCTCCATTGTGGGCAGCGTGTTTGGAAGAGCCAGCTAATTGAAAATTCTACAGGGAAATTAATTCTGCACACATCTGTGGAATCATTCTTTTTAATGTGAGTCCTCTGTCAGCAGAGTAATGTTTCCAGATGTTTTATATTATGTGATGAGACTTTTGCACACAAAAAAAAGTAAGGTAAAGAAAAAAACACTTTCAAAAGCAGTAAAGTAAATACTTTAAGAATAATATAAAAAAAAATCTGTATAAATTAAGATGCTAAAAATATTAGACTGTTATTGCACTGACCAGTGAGATACAATACAAGAGTTGCCATAAAGTATAACACAGAACCTCTGCTAGATGTATAATGCTCCAAAGTAAAAGCTTAAGCCAGTTAGAACCGTGAACCTGAAATGATAAGAGGATGGGGCCGCATGTGAAGGTGCGCTGGTGAGAGGAAACATCTGCATGCAGGTTGACAAGGTCCTCCAGCACCCAAGGCTGAGACACCAAAGTGCACCCCTCCATCCCTCCCACCCCAGCCATCACACACCGACTAAGAGGCGCCTCAGGGAAAACCTTAATCTCTAGTTATCTGGCTTACAACCACTGCCATGTTTCCCCTTTTCTTATTTCTCTCTGCTTCAAACACAATAGGGGAATGATAGCTGAGTGAGTTGTGCGTCCGCTCCTACACTGTGCCCTGAGGGTGGAGCCTCTCTCACCTCTGCCTCAGCCTGGCCCTGACTGCAAGTAGCTGCCTGAGCTCTATCCGCTGCGATCTGGGGACAATATTGCACTTATCTGCCTGAAAACCACTGCCACTTCATCAGGGAGCTGTGGGGATGTCATACAGGAGGAATCTCACAAAATCTCAAGAACAAAGGTCTGTTTCTGACTACCTGCTTAGACCACAAGACTCCACCATGCTGACACAAGATAGCTGCATGCCTCTCGCTCACTCGCAAGACTCTCTCTCCAAAACAGGCCCAGACTTGTCCAATGGGAAACCTGAGCACAGCAAAGTACTGACAAATTTTTGGGGGTGGGGTGATATTTGCGCTCCTCAGACAGAACTCCTTAACCACTTCCCGACCGCCGTATTGACAAATGGCGGCCGGGAAGTGGACCCCGCAAGGACCGCCGTATAGACAAATGGCGGCAGTCCTTGTAGGGGCATGGGCGGAGCGATCGCGTCATCAGTGACGCGATCCTCCGCCTCCGCCTGACGCTGCTCACCCGCCGCAACATCCCGCCGGCCATATGGAAGTGCCGGCGGGATGTTAACCCGACGATCGCCGCATACAAATTGTATAATACACTTTGTAATGTTTACAAAGTGTATTATACAGGCTGCCTCCTGCCCTGGTGGTCCCAGTGTCCGAGGGACCACCAGGGCAGGCTGCAGCCACCCTAGTCTGCACCAAGCACACTGATTTCCCCCCCCCCTGCCCCAGATCGCCCACAGCACCCATCAGACCCCCCCCCCTGCCCACCCCCCAGACCCCTGTTTGCACCCAATCACCCCCCTAATCACCCATCAATCACTCCCTGTCACTATCTGTCAACGCTATTTTTTTTTATCCCCCCCCCCTGCCCCCTGCTCCCTCCTGATCACCCCCCACCCCTCAGATTCTCCCCAGACCCCCCCCCCAGACCCTCCCCCCCATGTACTGTATGCATCTATCCCCCCTGATCACCTGTCAATCACCTGTCAATCACCCATCAATCACCCATCAATCACCCCCTGTCACTTCCACCCATCAATCAGCCCCCTAACCTGCCCCTTGCGGGCAATCTGATCACCCACCCACACCAATAGATCGCCCGCAGATCCGACATCAGATCACCACCCAAGCGCAGTGTTTACATCTATTCTCTCCTCTAAACACCCACTAATTACCCATCAATCACCCATCAATCACCCCCTATCACCACCTGTCACTGTTACCCATCAGATCAGACCCTAATCTGCCCCTTGCGGGCACCCAATCACCCGCCTACATGCTCAGATTGCCCTCAGACCCCCCCTTATCAATTCGCCAGGGCATTATTTACATCTGTCCTTCCCTGTAATAACCCACTGATCACCTGTCAATCACCTGTCAATCACCCATCAATCACCCCGTCACTGCCACCCATCAATCACCCCCTGTCACTGCCACCCATCAATCAGCCCCTAACCTGCCCCTTGCGGGCAAACTGATCACCCACCCACACCAATAGATCGCCCGCAGATCCGACATCAGATCACCACCCAAGCGCAGTGTTTACATCTATTCTCTCCTCTAAACACCCACTAATTACCCATCAATCACCCCCTATCACCACCTGTCACTGTTACCCATCAGATCAGACCCTAATCTGCCCCTTGCGGGCACCCAATCACCCACCTACACGCTCAGATTGCCCTCAGACCCCCCCTTATCAATTCGCCAGTGCAATATTTACATCTGTTCTCCCCTGTAATAACCCACTGATTACCTGTCAATCACCTGTCAATCACCTATCAATCACCCATCAATCACCCCCTGTCACTGCCACCCATCAATCACCCCCTGTCACTGCCACCCATCAATCACCCGCTGTCACTGCCACCCATCAATCAGCCCCTAACTTGCCCCTTGCGGGCAATCTGATCACCCACTCACACCAATAGATCGCCCGCAGATCCAACGTCCGATCACCTCCCAAGTGCAGTGTTTACATCTGTTCTCTACCCTAAACACCCACGAATTACCCATCAATCACCCCCTGTCACTGCTACCTATCAGATTAGACCCCTATCTGCCCCTAGGGCACTCAATCACCCGCCAACACCCTCAGAATGCCCTCAGACCCCAGCCCTGATCACCTCGCCAGTGCATTGCTTGCATCTATTCCCCCCTCTAATCACACCTTGAGACACCCATCAATCACCTCCTGTCACCCCCTAGCACACCTACCCATCAGATCAGGCCCTAATTTGCCCCGTGTGGGCTCCTGATCACTCGCCCAAACCCTCAGATCCCCCTCAGACCCCCTTCCGATCACCTCCCCAGTGCATTCATTGCATCTATTTTCCCCTCTAACCACCCCCTGAGACACCCATCAATCACCTCCTGTCACCCCACTAGCACTCCTATCCATCAGATCAGGCCCAATACAACCTGTCATCTAAAAGGCAACCCTGCTTATGACCGGTTCCACAAAATTCGCCCCCTCATAGACCACCTGTCATCAAAATTTGCAGATGCTTATACCCCTGAACAGTCATTTTGAGACATTTGGTTTCCAGACTACTCACGGTTTTAAGCCCGTAAAATGCCAGGGCGGTATAGGAACCCCACAAGTGACCCCATTTTAGAAAAAAAGACACCCCAAGGTATTCTGTTAGGTGTATGACAAGTTCATAGAAGATTTTATTTTTTGTCAAAAGTTAGCGGAAATTGATTTTTATTGGTTTTTTTCACAAAATGTCATTTTTCACTAACTTGTGACAAAAAATAAAATCTTCTATGAACTCGCCATACACCTAACAGAATACCTTGGGGTGTCTTCTTTCTAAAATGTGGTCACTTGTGGGGTTCCTATACTGCCCTGGCATTTTAGGGGCCCTAAAACCGCGAGGAGTAGTCTAGAAAACAAATGCCTCAAAATGACCTGTGAATAGGACGTTGGGCTCCTTAGCGCACCTAGGCTGCAAAAAAGTGTCACACATGTGGTACCGCCGTACTCAGGAAAAGTAGTATAATGTGTTTTGGGGTGTATTTTTACACATACCCATGCTGGGTGGGAGAAATTTCTATGTAAATGGACAATTGTGTGTAAAAAAAATCAAACAATTGTCATTTATAGAGATATTTCTCCCACTTAGCATGGGTATGTGTAAAAATACACCCCAAAACACATTATACTACTTCTCCTGAGTACGGCGGTACCACATGTGTGGCACTTTTTTACACCCTAAGTACGCTAAGGGGCCCAAAGTCCAATGAGTACCTTTAGGATTTCACAGGTCATTTTGCGACATTTGGTTTCAAGACTACTCCTCACGGTTTAGGGCCCCTACAATGCCAGGGCAGTATAGGAACCCCACAAATGACCCCATTCTAGAAAGAAGACATCCAAAGGTATTCCGTACGGAGTATGGTGAGTTCATATAAGATTTTATTTTTTGTCACAAGTTAACGGAAAATGACACTTTGTGAAAAAAAACAATTAAAATCAATTTCCGCTAACTTGTGACAAAAAAATAAAAACTTCTATGAACTCACCATACTCCTAACGGAATACCTTGGGGTGTCTTCTTTCTAAAATGGGGTCATTAGTGGGGTTCCTATACTGTCCTGGCATTTTAGGGGCCCTAAACCGTGAGGAGTAGTCTTGAAACAAAAATGACCTGTGAAATCCTAAAGGTACTCATTGGACTTTGGGCCCCTTAGTGCAGTTAGGGTGCAAAAAAGTGCCACACATATGGTATCGCTGTACTTGGGAAAAGTAGTACAATGTGTTTTGAGGTGTATTTTTACACATACCCATGCTGGGTGGGAGAAATACCTCTGTAAATGACAATCTTTTGATTTTTTTACACACAATTGTCCATTTACAGAGTTATTTCTCCCACCCAGCATGGGTATGTGTAAAAATACACCCCAAAACACATTGTACTACTTCTCCCGAGTACGGCGATACCACATGTGTGGCACTTTTTTGCACCCTAACTGCGCTAAGGGGCCCAAAGTCCAATGAGTACCTTTAGGATTTCACAGGTCATTTTGAGAAATTTTGTTTCAAGACTACTCCTCACGGTTTAGGGCCCCTAAAATGCCAGGACAGTATAGGAACCCCACAAATGACTCCATTTTAGAAAGAAGACACCCCACGGTATTCTGTTAGTAGTACGGTGAGTTCATAGAAGATTTTATTTTTTGTCACAAGTTAGCGGAAATTGATTTTTATTGTTTTTTTTCACAAAGTGTCATTTTCCGCTAACTTGTGACAAAAAATAAAATCTTCTTTGAACTCACCGTACTACTAACTGAATACCTTGGGGTGTCTTCTTTCTAAAATGGGGTCATTTGTGGGGTTCCTATACTGTCCTGGCATTTTAGGGGCCCTAAACCGTGAGGAGTAGTCTTGAAACGAAATTTCTCAAAATGACCTGTGAAATCCTAAAGGTACTCATTGGACTTTGGGCCCCTTAGCGCAGTTAGGGTGCAAAAAGGTGCCACACATGTGGTATCGCCGTACTCAGGAGAAGTAGTATAATGTGTTTTGGGGTGTATTTGTACACATACCCACGCTGAGTGGGAGAAAGATCTCTGTAAATGGACAATTGTGTGTAAAAAAAATTAAAAAATTGTCATTTACAGAGATATTTTTCCCACCCAGCATCGGTATGTGTAAAAATACACCCCAAAACACATTATACTACTTCTCCTGAGTACGGCAATACCACATGTGGGGCACTTTTTTGCAGCTTAACTGCGCTAAGGGGCCCAAAGTCCAATGAGCACCTTTAGGCTTTACAGGGGTGCTTACAAATTAGCACCCCCCAAAATGCGAGGACAGTAAACACACCCCACAAATGACCCCATTTTGGAAAGTAGACACTTCAAGGTATTCAGAGAGGGGCATGGTGAGTCCGTGACAGATTTCATTTTTTTTTGTCGCAAGTTAGAAGAAATGGAAACTTTTTTGTCACGAAGTGTCATTTTCCGCTTACTTGTGACAAAAATTAATATCTTCTATGAACTCACTATGCCTCTCAGTGAATACTTTGGGATGTCTTGTTTCCAAAATGGGGTCATTTGGGGGGTATTTATACTATCCTGGAATTCTAGCCCCTCATGAAACATGTCAGTTGGTCAGAAAAGTCATAGATGCTTGAAAATGGGAAAATTCACTTTTTGCACCATAGTTTGTAAACGCTATAACTTTTACCCAAACCAATAAATATACACTAAATGGTTTTTTTTTTTAATCAAAAACATGTTTGTCCACATTTTTCGCGCTGCATGTATACAGAAATTTTACTTTATTTGAAAAATGTCAGCACAGAAAGTTAAAAAAAATCATTTTTTTGCCAAAATTCATGTCTTTTTTGATGAATATAATAAAAAGTAAAAATCGCAGGAGCAATCAAATAGCACCAAAAGAAAGCTTTATTAGTGACAAGAAAAGGAGCCAAAATTCATTTAGGTGGTAGGTTGTATGAGCGAGCAATAAACCGTGAAAGCTGCAGTGGTCTGAATGGAAAAAAAGTGGACGGTCCTTAAGGGGGGTAAAGCCCTAGGTCCTCAAGTGGTTAAAAATGTCACAAACTAGTTGCCTGGTGCGCTTTTAACCTCCTTCGCGGTAACCCCGTGTGTGACACGGGGTAAGCCGCCGGAGGGTGCCGCTCAGGCCCTGCTGGGCCAATTTAAATAATTTTTTTTTTGCTGGACGCAGTTAGCACTTTGCTAGCTGCGCCAGCACCCCGATCGCCGCCGCCGCGTGCCCGATCGCCGCTATCCGGTGCGGCGCGCGCGCCCCCCCCCAGACCCCGTGCGCTGCCTGGCCAATCAGTGCCAGGCAGCGCCGAGGGTTGGATCCGGAGTCCCAATGACGTCCCGACGTCGCTGACGTCATCCCGCCCCGTCGCCATGGCGACAGGGGAAGCCCTCCAGGAAATCCCGTTCTTTGAACGGGATTTCCTGATCGGAGATCGCCGAAGGCGATCGAAGCGGGCGGGGGGATGCCGCTGAGCAGCGGCTATCATGTAGCGAGCCCTGGTCTCGCTACATGATTTTTTTAAAAAAAAATTTTTTTAAAACTGCTGCGCTGCCCCCTGGTGGTATTTTTCATACCGCCAAGGGGGTTAACAACAGGGGTGTATACCCTTAACTAGTATAATATATTGCAGTAGTATTAGCGCTCAGCAGGTCTCTCCTATATGTTACTCGTAGTTCCACTTTGTGATTGTGCCACACATATAATCATATAATACAGTGCAAAATTCCCTTAAAACTCTCCAAGATACAGTATATAAGAAGCCTACTATTTAAAAGAAGGTACAGATAAAAATTCTCATAACACTCTCCCAAACTATATATGCAAGCAGTCTGTAAAGGGTCTTAGTCCACTCTCCTTTGGGACCCTTTTCCTAGACTTCAATTTTCACTATTGCCTCTCTACAGCACATTTAGCTAACACTCGCAAAAGTCCTAGTTTCCAGGTCCAAAAACCAAACAGTATCAGTAATAGGGAGAAATCTTCACAGCTGCATGCTTTATCCTCATAAATACAGTATATCTGCTCACCGACTCGAAATGCCAATCACAACAGTTGGCTTTAATCGCATGTGGCCCAGCCTGTCAGATGTCTCCGATTCTTCTCTGTTTCCGACCATTTCTCAACCGTACATGTAAAGGAAAAGGAACCACATAGCATAGTATGTTTGAGGATTATCATCCCACAGTGCACTTCACACCATGCATATGTCGTGACACAGCACCTCATACAGGGGCTATCCTAATGTAGTCCTAGCCTCTTACCAGATCTTATGGCTGATCCAATCTGACCAGCGTGCTAGCTTGTAAACCACCTTTGTTCTCTTTCACAGCATCCGAATTACATCAGGCACCTTAGACTCAAACAAACTATTGCATAGCGTAATACTGTTTATTCCACTTAAAAAAAGTTAAAAAATTGCACTCACAATTCTCCGAATAAAATGCGCATATAAGTAAAATCCACGTGGTGTAGCGTCTCCTTCCGTGTTTAGGCTCCGCCCAACTAGTTTCGTCACGGATGACTCATCAGGGGCACCTTATGTAATGTGGCCTAGAAAGACAATCAATTCCCAAAAGAACTCTCCCAACCATTTGTGACTTTAATCCTGAAACCTAACCTAGATCATAGCCTGCCCCAGAAATTTCACCCTATATCATTGATAAATAATAATATCAAATTTTTTTCCAAGGTCATGGCCAGTTGTCTACCCTTGGTAATTCCTGACATAATAATTAGGGTTTATTACCCAATGCCAAAATACAGATAATGTCAGTTTTCCATGCAATATTCTGCAGTACTTTAAATTGCATAATGAAAGACTCCTCATACTGGGCCATAATTTGCATAAGGCGTTTCATTCGGTTACTTGGCCTTATCTGCACAAGGTAGTTTATCAGGCCCTTTTTCTGGAGGCAATCTTGACTCTATATGATTTTCCACAGAAAAAAATAAGACTCCCTGGACTATTGTCTAGGAACTAGGCAAGGCTGTCCTATGTCACCTTTGCTGTTCTCAATGGCTATGGAGCCTCTTTCCCTGGCCATTCAAACCAACAAGGACATTGAGGAGTATCTAAAGAAGGATAGAGAGTACAAGGCTAGCTTTTATGCAGACGATGCACTGCTTTTTCTTATACAATCTCTAACCTTTATGCCATAATTACTTCAACTTCTGGAACATTTTAGTAAAGTGGCAGCCCTGAAAGTTAATGTCAACAAATCCCAAGCTATGGAGGTCAACATTCGCCACAGGTGGTAAAGTTGTACCAGGCTTATTTTGACATTAAATGTGTTAACGATGCAATGTCATATCTTGGGGTAAAGCTGACATCCTCATACACAGGGCAAGTGGATGCAAACTATCATCCACTATTCAAAAATGTTGCTCGTATGCTTAAAGATTGGTCGCAATAGCAAATCTCCTGATTAGGGAAAATGCACTTAAAATGGTAATACTACTTAAGATTATATACTATATCCGAGCCATACCAATTAGCCAAGGTTACTCCCTTATAACTAAGTTTCAAAAACTTAACAAATGCATTTGGAATAACAAACCAGCTAGATTTAAAAATATCTATCTGTACACAATGGTAGTGGATGGGTGGGGGATGCTCTTAATTTATGGTTGTACTTTCTATCTGCTATATTTGCACAGCTACTTCCTTGGTTGAGGCCCACTGGAGGAATGCCCTGGGTAAAATTTGAAACAGACTCAATCCTTCCTTAGAATATTGCCACAGTTTCCTACTTAGACCCCAAAATATTTGAAGCACTTGCCTACATTGAATCTGGTAGTGGCTGGTGGTTTACCTCTATGGTACAAGCATAGAGATAAATTTCAAATGTATTCCACCCATGCTCCTAAACTGTCATGTATAGGCAGAGCCGGATTAAGGCCACACAGGGCCCCAAGCATAGCAATATATTTAGGGCTCCCCTCCTCAGCCACCCTGTTAAAAGGATGTCCTCCCAGTATAGGTGACCGGATGTCCCTGTAGCGGAGCTGGGACAAGGTTCTCCAGCACCCAAGGCTGAGACACCAAAGTGCACTCCTCTGTCCCTCACACACTGTTTGCTATTAGACTAAGAGGTGCCCCAAGGCCCCCCAACACCTTACTCTCTAGTTATCTGGCTTGCAGTCACTGCCATGTATCCCCTTTTCTTATTTTATCTGCTTCAAACACAATAGGTGAATGATAGACTATTTTCACAGTATAGGTGGCTAGATACCCCCTCAGTATGGATAGCCAGACACCGCCCCAGTAGAGGTAACCAGATCCAAATTTCTCCCAGGCACCGATGAGTCAAATGATAAGAAACCCTAGCTGTTGCCATGGAGAACAGACACTAAGAAGCACTGAGGAGAACCTGCACCAAATTGCATCTTTTTTGCTGTCAGGTAATGCCACAGCATGTCAAACTAACAAGATTCACACCTGAGCATGGCTGTGGCCACGCTCAGGTACAACTCGGGTGAGTAAACTAAGGCTAATTAGCTCAGCAATGACAGGAACCAATTGTAAATAACCAGACACTATGCTGCCGCTCTGGGTATACAATAGTTAAACCACCTTTATTCCTGTCACATAACAGTATCAAATAGACATACAAAACCCTCCAAAAAGTATCATCCCTGCCCTAAAAACACTTAAAACTAGTGCAGAGCGCTCCTTGCAACCACCAATCACCACCAACCACATACATCCCATACACTCAAGTACCGGTACCACTATTCCGTTGTCTTCAGAGTGTGGAGACAGGTATGGTTGACATGGGGTGTTGCAGAAAGGCCTCAAGCCAGCCCAACGCCGGCCTTTCTAATTTTAAGTGTTTTTAGGGCAGGGATGATACTTTTTGGAGGGGTTTGTATGTCTATTTGATACTGTTATGTGACAGGAATAAAGGTGGTTTAACTATTGTATACCCAGAGCGGCAGCATAGTGTCTGGCAGTGGCGGCGCCAGGGGGGTGCTTGGGGGTGCTCGAGCACCCCCTAGAATTGTCCAAGCACCCCCAAAGCACCCCCTGGAGTGAACTGACTTCAGGCGTCTAAAAGACGCCAAGTCAGTTCACACACCGGCAGCACGGAGCAGCAGGCAGGGCTACGGTAAGATGGCCGCCCGGAGCCCTGTTCTGCAGACTTCGGGCGGCCATTTTCCCGTAGCCCTGCTCTCTGCATGCAGGCAGGAAGTCTCGTCGTGACGTCGGGAAGGAAGAGGATCGTGGGCGCGCGGGCGCTGCGCGCCACAATGAGGTCGGGACTCGGGACGGGAGGTCGGGAAAGAAGGTCTTCTGGCTGTAGGTGAGTAAATGGGTTTTTCTTTTCTTTTTCAGGTGATGCGGATTGTGCATATTGGGGTCATATCTGCTACGGATTGTGCATATTGGGGTCATATCTGCCACGGATTGTGCATATTGGGGTCATATCTGCCACGGATTGTGCATATTGGGGTCATATCTGCCACGGATTGTGCATATTGGGGTCATATCTGCCACGGATTGTGCATATTGGGGTCATATCTGCTACGGATTGTGCATATTGGGGTCATATCTGCTACGGATTGTGCATATTGGGGCGATATCTGCTACCGATTGTGCATGTTGGGGTCATTTCTGCTACCGATTGTGCATATTGGGGTCATTTCTGCTACCGATTGTGCATATTGGGGTCATTTCTGCTACCGATTGTGCATATTGGGGTCATTTCTGCTACCGATTGTGCATATTGGGGTCATATCTGCTACCGATTGTGCATATTGGGGTCATATCTGCTACCGATTGTGCATATTGGGGTCATATCTGCTACCGATTGTGCATATTGGGGTCATATCTGCTACCGATTGTGCATATTGGGGTCATATCTGCTACCGATTGTGCATATTGGGGTCATATCTGCTACCGATTGTGCATATTGGGGTCATATCTGCTACCGATTGTGCATATTGGGGCCATATCTGCTACCGATTGTGCATATTGGGACCATATCTGCCACCGATTGTGCATATTGGGACCATATCTGCCACCGATTGTGCATATTGGGACCATATCTGCCACCGATTGTGCATATTGGGACCATATCTGCCACCGATTGTGCATATTGGGACCATATCTGCTACCGATTGTGCATATTGGGACCATATCTGCTACCGATTGTGCATATTGGGACCATATCTGCTACCGATTGTGCATATTGGGGCCATATCTGATAACGATTGTGCATATTGGGGCCATATCTGATAACGATTGTGCATATTGGGGTCATATCTGCTAACGATTGTGCATATTGGGGTCATATCTGCTACCGATTGTGCATATTGGGGCTATATCTGATAACGATTGTGCATATTGGGGCCATATCTGATAACGATTGTGCATATTGGGGCCATATCTGATAACGATTGTGCATATTGGGGCCATATCTGATAACGATTGTGCATATTGGGGTCATTGGACGTGTTTTTTGTTAAAATCTGCTCACATTACGTGTATTTTCTTGAGAAAACCTGCACAATTATGTGAATTTTCTGGGAAAAGGGTCACCAAAACTTGGGCCCTCTGTCTTTGCGTTGCACTTTTAAAGGGAACCCGAGGTGAGAATAATATTGAGGCTGCCATATTTATCTCCCTTTAAGCAATACCAGTTGCCTGGCTGCCGTGCTGGTCCTCTGCCTCTTATTCTTTCAACCATAGACCCTGAACAAGCATGCAGCAGGTCAGGGGTTTCTGACAATATTGTCAGAACTGACAAGATTAGCTGCATGGCTTGTTTCTGGTGTAATTCAGTTCACTACTACAGCCAAATAGATCAGCAGGGCTGCCAGGCAACTAGTATTGTTTAAAAGGAAATAAATATGGCAGCCACCATATCACTCTCACCCTGGGTTCACTTTAAATTACAGTTAGCCCCGCCCTCATCCGGTCATGACCACGCCCATTTTTTCGCCGCGGCGCGCTTCGCGCGCCGCAGGTTGTGGCCACACCCATTTTTGGCGCGGCGCGCTTCGCGCGCCGCAGGTCGTCAGCTCCCCCGGAAATTGGTCCAGCACCTGCATAGCACCCCCTAAAAAAATTTCCTGGAGCCGCCACTGGTGTCTGGTTATTTATTAGTTATGTTAATTTTACTATGAGCGGCTCCTGTGCATTGCTATTAGCAGTGCTCAGTATAGGGTGCATATAAACTGGTGAGTGAGACAAACAGGTCTTTTGAGGTTTCAGGAACCAATTGTAAACATCACAAACAGAACTCTAAACTGGGAGCACACTTGTCTGTGTTTTCTGCCCAGGAAAACTGACAACCAATGTAAATCAATGGCGGGCCAGTGCACACTTCAATGTGTTTTTCCTATACAGAAAAAAACCTGACAGCAGTGTAGCAATGTGTGGTTTTCTATATCAATTAACCACTTCACCACTGAGGGGTTTTACCCCCTGAGCACCAGAGCAATTTTCACCTTTCAGCGCTCCTTCCATTCATTCGTCTATAACTTTATTATTACTTATCGCAATGAAATGAACTATATCTTGTTTTTTTCGCCACCAATTAGGCTTTCTTTAGGTGGGACATTATGCCAAGAATTATTTTTTCTAAATGTGTTTTAATGGGAAAATAGGAAAAATGTGGGGAAAAAAATAATTATTTTTCAGTTTTCGGCCATTATAGTTTTTAAATAATGCATGCTACTGTAATTAAAACCCATGAAACGTATTTGCCCTTTTGTCCCGGTTATAAAACCATTTAAATTATGTCCCTATCACAATGTTTGGCGCCAATATTTTATTTGGAAATAAAGGTGCATTTTTTTCAGTTTTGCGTCCATCCCTAATTACAAGCCCATAGTTTATAAAGTAACAGTGTTATACCCTCTTGACATAAATATTTAAAAAGTTCAGTCCCTAAGGTAACTATTTATGTATTTTTTTTAATTGTAAATTTTTTAATTTTTTTTTAATTACAAAAAAAAAAAAATGGGGAGTGTGGGAGGTAATGAGTTAATTTTATGTGTAAAAGTCATTTATTTGTATGTGAAAAATGTGTAGGGTGTAGTTTACTATTTGGCCACAAGATGGCCACAGTAACTTTTTGTTTTAATGCGACCTCCAAGCTTCCTTCCGGAAGCTTGGAGGAAGAATAAGGAGGCTGGACACGTGAGTTTTTTCTCACAATGATCGCGCTGCCCATAGGAGAGCAGCTGATCATTGCGGGGCTTAGATCAACGAACGGGAATGGATTTTCCCGTTCATTGATCTCTGGGCGAGCGGGGCGGCGGCGTGTTTACTAGCGGCGGGCGGCGTGTTTACGAGCGGGAGCGCGGGCAGCGTCGGGAACGCGGAAAGTACGTGTTTCTCCGTCCCTGGTTTTTAAAGGATGGAAAAAGGGGCGGAGAAATACGTACGCGCGGGGGTAAAGTGGTTAAAGTAGCTTCTGTGAAAAATGCCTGTGTTATCCCACGTACAGACACACATGGTAAAAAACGCATGCAGAAAAGTGCGCACAGAAACCTGACGTGTGCTTTTAGCAGAGCAGTTTGTCTAAATGATGATGCTATTATGAAAGAAAAGTTAAAGGGAACCTAAACTGAGAGGGATATGGAGGTTTCCTGTTAAACAATACCAGTTGCCTGCCAGTTCTGCTGATCTCTTTGGCTGCAGTAGTATCTGAATCACAGCCCTGAAACAAGCATGCAGCTAATCCAGTCTGACTTCAGTCAGAGCACCTGATCTGCATGCTTGTTGAGGGACTGTGGCTAAAAGTATTAGAGGCACAGGATCAGCAGGAGAGTCAGGCAACTGGTATTATTTTAAAAGGAAAAATCCATATCCTTCTCAGTTTAGGTTCCCTTTAACTACAGGTGTACCTGTATCCTTCCTGGCTATAGCAAGCAGCTTCTGCTGTTTGAACGCTGGACAAAGATCACACAGATAACATTAGTCATTCCAGCCCCCAGCCTGTGTCTGACAGCTTTACAAGTTAAAGAGAACCCGAGGCGGGGTTCTTCCATCACAATCCATATACAGAGGCTGGGTCTGTCTATAGAGCCCAGCCTCTGTTGCTAGTTCGTTTCCTTCAAAGCCCCCCACTGCGCGCTGTCAGACCCCATAAAACACAGCTGCGCTGGCAACACGCAGCGTGTCACAGCCGGCTGTGTCTATCTCACTAATGTCAGTCTCGCCCAAGTCCCTTCCCTCGCCGCTGATTGGAGGGAAGGGACGCGGGCGGGGACCGGAGCGATTCAGGAGGGGGGGGGAGCAGCCGAGACTGACAGTAGTGAGATAAACACAGCCGCATAGCGCGGCTGGGATTTATGGGGTCTGACAGCGCGCAGGGGGGGCTTTGGAGGGAACAAACTAGCAACAGAGGCTGGGCTCTATAGACAGACCCAGCCTCTGTATATGGATTGCGATGGAACCCCACCTCGGGTTCTCTTTAAGGAGAGGGAGTAGGATCCAGGAGGGAGAGAAACACTGTGTGTCTTATTTGTTACAGAGTGCATTACTGCAGAATTTGTTTTTAATGGGCCATAAAGAGTTACACGAACTAGGAAAATAAATCTTTACTGGGGTGACGGGGCCCTTGACCTTTTACTAGATCAAACCGACTGCCTCTGTTGCCTGGTGGATAATTCGGCTCTGTGTATAGGACATCCTCCTGAGTCCCCTCCTGCAGGGCCGGCCTTAGGTTTCACATCGCCCTGAGCGAAACTTGATTTTTGTGCCCCCTTCCTCCCTTCATCCTCTTCCCACGTGCATAAACACACACACACACACACACACACACACACACACACACACACACACACACACACACACACACACACACACACACACACACACACACACACACACACACACACACACACACACACACACCCATATGCAGTTCACCTTTTCTCCTGAGATATCTCCCAGGACAGTGGTTCCCAACCTTTTTGACATTGTGACACATCACGCCAAATGCTCAGATCTCCGTGACACATCATATATGTATAATAGAAAAGATACTATTAATAACCACAAATGGATGGAAATAGTGCATTATCCTGAATACACTTAAAAATGAAGGCTAGAACCTTTCAGGAATATTAATAAAAACAATCAGTGGGACAGTTAGCCCCCCCCCCCCCCTCCATTTAGAATGATAGCACAGCACTGACAATTTGCACCACGCGTTATAGCCACAGTGCGCCCCCCCCCAAAACCCCCACAGACTCAGTATAGGTAGGTAGCCGGGTATAGGTGCCCCCCGTATAGGATCTCATGTGTAGGTGCCCTCCATATAGGTTGCCAAGCATCGGTGCCCCGAGTATAGGAAGTCAGTTGAAGGTCTCCATCCAACCCATAGGTAGCCACACGTAGGTGCCTCCAGTATAGGAAATCAGGTGTGGGTGCCCTCAGTAAAGGTAGCCAGCTATAGGTGCCCCAGTATAGGAAATCAGGTGTAGATGCCCTCAGTATAGGTAACCAGCTATAGGCGCCCCCTTGGAAGCTCCGGTCGCTCATATCAAAGGCCGGCTATGCCCTCCTGCATTCCTTGACGATAGCCAATTACATTGGTGGGTTTCCAATTCATTGACTACATCATTGGCTACATCTAAAATGTCCTGGATGGCAGATAGATTCATTCAGTTGGAATTGCTGATATTTTTTCAACAAAAATATCTGGTCTACAGAGAATTTCAGGTAAGCCAAACTTAAGCATTTTTTTTTAAACATAACCAACCTGGTCCCCTATGATGTAATGAACCCTTCCTTTAATGAGAATTTGTACCTTACCTCCAACCCCTTCTGCATACATGATAAAAAGGTGCCTGTATAAATGGGTGTAGGGGATTGCCACTAGGAGAGTATAGCTTTAATTACCTTACCCCTTACCTCCTCTCCCACAGTTACCAAAATAAAGCACTTTTATTAACCACTTAAGTCTATCTGGACGGATATATAGCCTGCCCTGCTGCCGCTGAGCCGGGCATGCGATCGTGCATGCTCCCTCGTGCGCTCCCGTCGCCTTCCATTAGCCCGGAGATCAATGAATGGGAACACAGTTCCCATTCATTGATTTAAGTCCCCGTATGAAAGACTGACACCGTCAGCGAGGCGACTCCGTCTTTCATAAATTCCCTTCTGCCCCATCCCTGCTTTACTTCTGCTTGCATAGTAATACTATGCTTGCAGAAGTAAGCTCCGAGGGCATCTTGTGGCCAAATAGAAAAATTACATCTGGAAATAAAAATGTCCATACTTTTGTTTTCGTGGTATACCATAGAAACCCACCCACACGGGTTGCACTATGAGAAGAAATTGAAATATTCTGCATAACAATCTACATAGACACTCTAGTTATTGTTGTTCATGCAGCCAAAATCAAAAAAGTCTGGATACTAACAGTGACCACTTGGAACATTTAATGTGATTGCATAATTTAAAAATGACTTACAGCTACCCTTTGATGTTCATTTAAAAATAATAGTAACGATTGCTGTATATTTCATGCTGAAGTGGGTATACAGGTATATGTATAATGTATGGTGTGTGTGTTTGCATGTAAATATGTGATGCATAAGATCTGTTGAGGCCTGTTAAATGAGGCTTCTGCAGCTAGAAATCCTTTCATGGAGGAAGAAGGAGCAGATTTAATGGATTGGCACTGTAGCTTGCTGTCTAGTTGTCTTCCTCAGGGGAAGTGGTAGAAATACATTTGTGTCTAGAGCTGGGCTTTGTAAGATATAAGCACAAATACAGTGCTAATAAACTGTATGCACAAACAAGTCAGCCTGTCTCTATGGAATCAGTGAACTCTTGAATACCTGACCTGGTAAGATGGATATTACAGCTGGGAAGATAGTTATCATGGCCAAGCCAGTAAAAATGAATTATTCTAACAGCATTTTTCAAGGACTTTTTCCTTTTTCTTAAATCTTGAAGTGTAACTCAGGGTATAAAATGGAAATTAGTCTAAGGGTTGTTTTCCACTTGCAGCGCGTTGCGATGCAATTTCCGATCACTATTGGATTGCAAAATGCGAAGTACTCAACTGATGGAAACCATGTGGGGACATTTTTCTTTAGTGTGCTGTATTTACCATGCAATTTTTCTCAAACGCAATAGTCCTGCCTGCTGCATTTTACATGTAATTGAGCTCCTATACAAAGGCATTGCACGCTATGTGATTTTTTTCTTTCTAAAAATATTTTCCCACCCTTTATTTCCTCTTGTTGAAAGTGGCAAATGCACCATACAGCCATTGGATCATGGCAGAATCCCAGCAGAATCATGGTAGTGCAAAGAGAAAGAAAACGCCTTCCCCCAGCAGTTGTTTAATTAAAGAATATTTCTGTAGTATTAATGGGGAATTGTATTTAATGTTGCTGGATTCAGTAAAAAGAGTGCTAGTGAAACTATTATGGTAATAGTTATTAAAGAAACAACCGGTGGCCTTTATTTTGCTTATAAATTTGCCAATTCCCCATGATCCTTTGCAGCCGTAACCTGCTCTTTATGGCGACACTGGGAAGTTCTACCGGAGTCAGTGACAGCTGCCTCGATGATTAATGGAGATGGGTGGTAATATGTGTAAGCAAGTGCTCCAATCTCAGTTTGAATCAGTTAAAACACATGTGACAAACTAAAAGCACATTCAAATTATATAAAACAGTTCCAATTCTATGTTGCACGTGCTGTCAGCAGGTTTAAGTAGACCTTTCTCATATGTTAAAGTGTGGTTCAAGTGCTCAGCATTAGTCTATATGACTTATAGGGTGATATATGCTTCTCCACCAGGCACCCGTGTGGGAGAGAACTCACCGGGCTGTTGTGACCACCGCGCTAGGTTGGTCAATGCTCACTCTAGCCACTTTTGGTCAGATGCGTGGCCCTTTAATGCAGTTTCTATCCCTCCTTGCAGTGTCTTCCTTTCCTCAGTGGGCTTAAACCTCATGAAAATAAAACTCAACATAGCGTAATTCCATAAAACATATACAACTTTATTAGGTATTTCCACTCATATTTAGTAGATAATAATACAGCTAATTAGAGTTTGCGGGTTCTCCCCTGTGCCTCCCTGCTAGGCTGAAGGTCTGCACATGCCTGCTTGAATCCACTGCGCTGTCTCCCTCCGCTAGACTCCGCCTGACATGTTTCATCACGTGACTTGAGACCGATCAGGAGCACTGGGTCACAGCGGCAGGCTTAAGCTTAATATTCTCACTCAATCCATGGCATTCAACCAGGTATCTTGCATTCCACCCCCTCCCATTAGTGTGTCCCTGTCGTACTCATTCGGGTTCCTTGCGTTCTGGCTTCTTTGTGTTCCCGACAAGGGGACGGATGGAATGCAAGGAGGCCGGATTAGTACGGACAGAGCTACATATCCTCCTAATGCCTCTCTTCAGCCACACTACACAGTTTATCTCCTTGCACTGCCTGATGCACCATACATGACTTGCAGGGACAGAAATAACAGTAGACAGTCTATATGGCAGAGCTGAAAAGAGGAGTGAGAAGGACGTGTAGCTCTGCTGAAAATAGGTCATGTTTGACACTGCCGCAGCCAGTCTACATCTCCCAACAGAAGTGGGCGTACTCCGATGGCGGAGGTCGCAGGGGCTATTGTAACGCCCCTGATTACATAGTTACATAGTTAGTTGGGTTGAAAAAAAGACTTGTGGTCCATCAAGTTAAACCATAAAATATGGTAGAGCACAATGCTTGTACCCTCATATTTCTCAGTTGATCCAGAGGAAGGCAAAATCCTTACAAGGCTTGGTACAATTAGCCATAAAACAGAAAAAAAAAGCCTTTCAAATTTGGTCTTGCAGTGAATTGCCCCCAATCTTGCTTAAAGCAAATCTGAACTGAAAATTAAAAGTTAAAATAAACATATGCACATCATATGTAACCCCCCCCCCCCCTTCCTCCCGTGAAGTCTACGCATGAATCTCTTTCTCCTCTCTTGCATCCTGGTTGTCCCCTGTGATAGATGGAATTCTCGGTTTTTAAAAATGGCAATGGCCCTGTAACAGCTTCCAGGCAAGCACACTGTTAAACTGTAAAATCGCCCACTTGAGCCATAGGGAAACATGGACATTACCTTGCAAATCAGCTGTCCTTTCAGTTAAAACTGACAGCTACTGATATATAACTAACAGCAACTGATGTATTTCAGTTCAGACAAGATCATACGCGCGCTCCCTGGGAAACTACAGCTCCAGGACTTGACCCCGTCCTGGGGCTGCCGCCGTGGTCATGCCCATCGACGTGATGCGGTCGTTAGGTAGTTTAAGTAGTAATACACTATATGATTTTTTTTGCCCAATTAGACAATAGACATTAGTAGTAGACTGTCACGATCGGTGTCAGCACGCAGAGAGAATCTGATTATTGGTGATCTGCAGTATCACCAAGAATGCAGATATATACCCGATTATTGATGATCTGCAGAATCACCGATAATTAGATATATTGCTAACCTCTGGACACCAGTATAATGTGAGTGTTTGGTGTAACAGTACAACTCTGAGCATAGACCACCAGAGACCCCGGTGGCCTGAGTGACTTGAGGAATACTCCCCTGACTGTGGGGAATATTCCTGTAGCCTGAGGACTCCCTAGGAGAGGGACCCAGGCTGGGTTGCAGGAAGCCCTGCTGCTAATATGAACAGACTTGCCCTAACTAGGTGTGAGGGCCTATTCCCTATGCCCTGGAACCGGGCTAAGGCAAATACACATACAATACAATCCTAGCACTGGGTGTGAGGTCCGTGATCACAACACCCTGGAACTAGCTTACAACATACCCTAGTCTTGGGTGTGAGGTCCGTGATCACAACACCCCGGAACTAGTCTAGAGCATAACATAGGAATGACACAGTATCCTAGTCTTGGGTGTGAGGTCCGTAGTCACAACACCCTGGAACTGGTCTAAAGCATAACATAGAACTGACACAGTATCCTAGTCTTGGGTGTGAGGTCCGTAGTCACAACACCCCGGAACTGGTCTAAAGCATAACATAATGATAAACAAAAGTAATCTGGCTCAGTGTGAATTCCCAGGTCCTAGTTGCGCTGGGTATAACTAATCAGTATTTTGGATCCTCAATAATTTTAGATGCCTATTCATAGACTTGGTACTTAAAAGTATATGGTTTTATTTTTATAAAACATGTATCAAACAATTGTATTCATAAAATATACACATAAAATTGTATTACATCAGACAATATCGGTACCCATCTAATCAATAAGATTGCTTTAACATAAAACATTCATCCATTCAAACACACTCAGACCTTCCAATGTGTAAAAAAAGAAGAGGATGTGTGAAATGGATAGGTATGGGGTTATTTGGGATAAGTACGCCAAGAGGGGGAGGGGTTTTGGCGCATACAACTTCTTGAGTACTAATATATTGTGCAATAGATATGGATGGTGACCACTGACTATATGATGGAAATTCAGTAGATTGGGGAGTATCAGTATCCGTTGCACAATGTTCCTCTTCGATGATTTTACCGTTCCCCTTGTAATTAGACCTATTGGGTAGTAGAGGTGCTGATTCACTAGTCAGCACCGTGGCATACTGTTTTTTCCCGTACTAGCGCTGTCCAATAGGTATTTCAGGAGCGGTAATCCATTTAGATGTAGTTTTATATATACTCACGCTCCCCTTTGGGATGCCTCTAGATATAAGTCCAGTTCACGCGTTGGAGCTACGGCCGGCTGCTCTACAACTTGTGACAGTTCGCGTCTCCCGTGTAATCCTCTGCCTCTGTAGTGGTGAGGCGTAATGGCAGTTCCGGAAAATTCAGTAAATCCACCTGGGGATCCGAATTGCATTAAGGAATACAGCACACTACTTAAAAATGCACGGAAAACGACTCTTATCATTTCCGTGCACTGCAGCTGTATAGTGTTAACCACGCAACCTTGCAATAGGAGACGCAGGCAACAGGTGACGTCACCGGAACTGAACTAGCCGCCTCCCGGAACTGCCACTACGCCTCACCGCTACAGAGGCAGAGGATAACACGGGAGACGCGAACTGTCACAAGTTGTAGAGCAGCCGGCCGTAACTCCAACGCGTGAACTGGAGTTATATCTAGAGGCATCCCAAAGGGGAGCGTGAGTATATATAAAACTACATCTAAACGGATTACCGCTCCTGAAATACCTATTGGACAGCGCTAGTACGGGAAAAAACAGTATGCCACGGTGCTGACTAGTGAATCAGCACCTCTACTACCCAATAGGTCTAATTACAAGGGGAACGGTAAAATCATCGAAGAGGAACATTGTGCAACGGATACTGATACTCCCCAATCTACTGAATTTCCATCATATAGTCAGTGGTCACCATCCATATCTATTGCACAATATATTAGTACTCAAGAAGTTGTATGCGCCAAAACCCCTCCCCCTCTTGGCGTACTTATCCCAAATAACCCCATACCTATCCATTTCACACATCCTCTTCTTTTTTTACACATTGGAAGGTCTGAGTGTGTTTGAATGGATGAATGTTTTATGTTAAAGCAATCTTATTGATTAGATGGGTACCGATATTGTCTGATGTAATACAATTTTATGTGTATATTTTATGAATACAATTGTTTGATACATGTTTTATAAAAATAAAACCATATACTTTTAAGTACCAAGTCTATGAATAGGCATCTAAAATTATTGAGGATCCAAAATACTGATTAGTTATACCCAGCGCAACTAGTCTATTGTTTTATATTGGTGTTTCTTGCTTCGTGTGGGTCAGTGGGACCCCACACGTGACCAGTTAGCAGCGGGTGAAATAGGAATCTCTGATACCAACCTACAGTAGCGCCCTCCACTCTTTTAAATCTTGTAATTCCCAGGTCCTCCTGGTTTAAACACACCGTAGGATCTGACTAAGGTCTGTATGCTTCCACGTAAGTGTTCGCAACGGCAGACAACCAACAACTGGCAAGCAAGCTGTATATATAGTTGCAGGACTCTGCCGCCCCGCCCGAGCCACTCAGCCAATCAGGAGTCCAGCAGGAATCAGCTGATCGTCCTGATCAGCTGATCCATCTCCAGCTGGTATAAAGGTCCTGACTTCTGGTGGGCGCGCGCGTAGCTCTCCATGCAGGTGCACTAACAGAGCCAGCCACACCAGATGCACACTGCTACGTGCAAACCGCCACGTTGGACGCGGAAACAGCCGCCTTGCTGCCAGTACATGCGGCGGCTTTTCCGCGATCTATCATAGTATTAGATGCATGCTGCTGCATACAAACCGCCGCACTGGACGCGGAGACAGCCGCCTTGCTGGCAGTGCACGTGGCGGCTTTTCTGCATTTTCTCACATAGACATAGTAGACAAAATGTCTGTTTAAATATAAGCTGGAGTAGATTTAAACGCTTGCAATCATAATTACAAATGATAAATAACGTAAATGAGGGCAGATAAACCTAACATAAGCTTAGTTACTACAAAACAGAGACACAATTTCAATTTTGCCAGGAGTTACATTTTTTTATAGGTTGGCCTCTTTTTTCATCACCATCATTACTGATATGTGCAAATACTGCACAGGAAAGCAAAATAACTGTGTTTAAATAGCCATCTTATGTCATCATATATCAGAACCCATTTGGGCAACTGTAGCCTACACTAACATATATTTGTCATCATTTATGAAATGTATGTAATTATAATATTCTCCAAAGTATACATAACCTACTCGTTGTTCCACTTTAACATTTAGTTCCTGGCAACAGTTAAATGTAATAGCTGGGAGCCCTCTGATGTGAATGTAGCTCAGCTGTTGATAACCATAGTTCAGTTTTAGCTTAGACTTCCTATTAAAATAATCAAACCTTTGAAAGCAAGGAAAAGTTTAGCTGCCAAAACGGCCTGCGCTTTAGAAAGAGGTTCTGCTTCTTGATTTTCCAAAGAAACATCCGTTTAGATGGACCGTTGTCAGTGAATATGCCTTTGTATGCAGGTTACCACTTATGGCCCATTTCATGACCCATCATCAAGGTTATTAGTTGTTCCAGTGTTTACACTGCTAGCTTCCATGCCTTTATATATGAGTACAACAAGCCTCAGTGTCTCTGTTAGAAAAGCAGTGTTTTTATGAGCAATTTCCATAACTGGTGAAGTTATAGGAGAAATTATAAATTATTTTTAGACTCTCAATTGGTACATGTTAAATATAATAAATAGAGGATGGTTTGCAAGTTGCCACACAGCTATGGTTCCTAATGTATACAAGTAGGCATATTGCAGCACTAAGGCTCCCTGCACACTGCAAATCCGTTTTCCAATTCCAATTCCGATTTGCAATTCCGATTTTCCCTGAATGCAATCAACAGAAAAACGGAGTCAAAAAACGCAGCATGCAGTAACGATTAAAAATCGTAATCGGAATCGCATGCAGTGTGCAGGGAGCCTAATACAGAAGTACAGCTGTAGTCAGTGTGTATTGTATGATGTGATCACAGAACATTCCGTCTCTTTTTCCAGCAAACATCAGCCATTTGAACCCCTTGGTAAGAAGGCTTCATGATTTTGCTCTTTACCAAGGCGCTGGGAGCATCATTATTGTTTAAGACAAAAAAATAAAGATAACAGGAAAGCAAACAGTATCAATAGTAAAAATCCGCTACAACTGCCTTCCGTTATTCACCAAGGATACACCATAATCCCTCTATTTAAATAGCTTTGTATCAGAGTACAGGTGCCCATACATCGCTAGATGTATAGGCAGATCGACCAAGAGACAGATCTCTCTCTAAACATATCTGATCAGAGAGAGATCTGTTAGCTGCCCAAACACTTAAGGCCAAGTCCCGATTGATTTCAGCATGAAATCTGCCGATGCCGCATCGGCCGCCTCCCTGCCTCTGTCATTGTCCTCCAAATGTTAATGTGCCCCCATGCCCATGCATAAGTTATCTCACCTGACTGACCCCCGTGTGGTATCCATGTGGGACTCGAATATGTGGCAGAAGGAGCAGCTGGACTTGCAGCGAGAGATTTTAATATGTGGGAAGCACATTAACATTTGGGGGACAGTGGCCGGGGGTTCCATCACGCTTCGCTTCCTGGTTCCACGTCGGCCCGAGATTTTCCTGCTTATTTGATCGATAAATTCAATCAATTTCAGCCTGAAATCAGTCGAATCACTGATCAGGCATGCTTGTTGTAGCATCAATTTTCATCCGATTCGATAATAATTATTGAATAGATGGTTGACTGGCCGCAAAATGGCCACCTTACTACAACATGAGAAATGCCAACCTGGCCAGTTACTTTCTCCTCTGTCATGCTGAATCTACACAGTAGTAAAACATCCAATGACCTTGCGTGACAAAAGAATTGTTGACCATCAGCATGTATGTGTTATTGCTAATGGCATCTTACATGCATCGCTCATTGCTGGTCGGAGCATTCAAGCATGTTTGAAAAGTTTTGTCTTGTGTTGCTGTTATTGTGCAGTGTGTGTCATTTATTGGTGTTTTTCCTGATGATATTGTTTGATGAAAATATTAGTACACGTGTGCCCTGCCATTCGGGGCACCTGGCAGGAAGGTGGATATCTGATTTCCAGGTAAAATACAGATAAGCCACTTCTTGCAAGAGTCATTTTGATTGTTCTTTTTACAGCTGATGAAACAATACACCCCTAACTGTCAAATACTTTCTCTGATCTGTGATCTGTCAAATACTTTCTCTGATCTGTGTTCTGTCAAATACTTTCTCACTCCTGCATGGCTCTAAGATTTCTCTAGAGCTATTCCCTCTGTCTTGATTTCTCTCATTGTTTTAGGCTTGCTACTGTGTTTAACACATTTAAATAAGCCCTCAAAAGTCACCTCTTCAAACTAATCTACCCATTTTGCTCTCAGTTTCTTAGCCAATAGCCATCACTAATGAACCACAGCTCCATTTCCTCTAGCTATTGTATATCATGTTCCCCCGATTACTAGATTACAAGCATAACTGGGCAGAAACCTCTTTTCTTTTCCTCCTCTGTCATAATTTTAACCTATTATAAATTCATACATTTGTAACTTTCTAAAAGTACTTGTAGCTTTCCACAAAATCATGGATTTTCATAGATTCGTAGATTTCATAGAACTTTTGTGATTTTTTTTCAATACCCATACACTTCAATGCATTTGGTGTTTTCTCATGCCCATGGACTCCAATGCATTTGGCAAAAATGTGTTTTTCTCGTTCCTATAAAGTTTTGCAAATATGCGAATATGATGGCACACCAAAAACAGCCATCTTTGCACACTTACTGCAAAAGAACTTTAATATGTTGTGGAGCGTAATCTTACATAACATCACATAAATCGTAGTTGTGAAAGTTCACAAATGCACAATTACGCATTATGATAAACACTAATCTTTTGCTTAAATATCTTCACGCTTTAAGTCATCCCTCTTTCTTATCTGACAAAGCTTAGAGACATGCTGCCGCCACCTTTGTTCGTATAAACTGGTGGATGATTCAAATGCACAGCGATGCCTATCTGCTCTTTCCTAGCAAGTAGCCTTTCAGCTGTAGTGGTAGTTTAACATGTAATCATTAATCCCATCCTGCCTTATGGCCTATGGCACACGCCTATCCAAAAGAAATAATATTTACTAATATCTACTTCTGGCAATCTTCAACAATCGTCCCTTATCACATGATACGTAAGAAAACACTTACCAAGCAAAAATCCCAGACATATTATATCATGTCTCAAAAGGCTTGAAATTGGAATGCACAGCTTAAAAGTCCAGCAAATTCAGTCAGACAGAGCACTGGCAAAGACCATTTCATTGGCTGCTCCTGAGTACTCGTAGCTACGCAGTACATCTGCATACCATTTTGAGACATGCTGTGCTTTTAATTGTGGATTTTTGCACAAATAATTTATATATTTCTCTTTTGTGGTGAAAACAAAAGATGTTTCTGAAGTGATATTAAAAGGAGGATACGTGTTTCAAGTGCGCTGTCTGTTTTTATAGAACCAAAAATTGTGTTTACTCAGAAAGCTAACATTTATACAGATTATACACTTTGTTGCACTTTATGCCAAAAAATACATAGCTGAAATGACTACTTTCCATCATGCCCCTAATTTTTTGACCTACTGCTATTTTTATAAGAACTGGATCTTCGAAGCAATGGCTTGTGGTGTAGGAGGAAAACCATCGCAAAAAAATTTGCAAACAGTGGTTTGATGAAGGAAAAATGCAGAAATATCTATGGAATTATTTGGACTGGAGGGTTTCCAGCGAAAGGCAAACTAACAAGCGTTTCTCAGTATTGCTTTTATTGGAAAAAAACAGAAAGTTTCTGTTTTGTATTTTTCATAGATCTGCACAGGGTCAGAATCCACTTCTGTGCCTCTTGGACCCGTTTTCCTTTGCCAACCCATGACCAACATCATTTAAGGCACAGGTGTCGAACTCCAGGCCTGGAGGGCCAGATCCATGCCAGTGTTTAGGATGGACTTAGAAAAAGAGGACTGTGTTCTACCTGATGGACCACACCTTTCCTGATTCAGACCCATCAGTTAATTTGAGCTGTGTCAAAAATGTGTGAGGACCTCGGCCCTGGAAGGACCGGTTTGACATCCCTGATTTAAGGCTTAGCAGTTCTGTGTACCTCATGTGATGTGAGGTAAATAAGTGTAATCTGTAGATGAACAAATGTCAGTCTTTGTTTATTGGCTTCGAAGATGGCTTGCACTGGGAAGTAAGTGATAAAATACTGAAATGGCCCATTCTTCAGTCTCGTCTTTGACACTGTAGGCTTGGGGCAGTTAGCTGTTTCCATACTTGTGGTGTTGGTTCTAATCCAGAAGACATGTCTTATTTAAAGGGAATCTGAAGTGGAACTAAACTTATGAGATAATGAATTGTATGTGTAGTACAGCTAAGAAATAGAACATTAGTAGCAAAGAAAATAGTCACATATTGTGTCCAATACAGGTAGTGTTAAGAAACTTCAGTTGCTATCTACGCAAAAAAGCTTCTCTAAACTTTTCGACCCAACTTGGGTCGGCGACAGTCCTATTTTATGAAGCACTTATACATCGAAGAAACAGTGAGAGACAGCTTCATATAAGGTTTTACTTCAAGGGGGTTCAAGGGGTCACTAGCTCTGCTCTGTTTCATAGTTTAAAATACAGAGTGTGGTTTGTAAATTGCAAATATGACAGAATGATGCAATATTATTTTTTTTAAAAGCTGTATAACTGAAAATAAAAATGTGAGATTCCTCTCTTTGCTATTAATGTTCTATTAATTATCTGTACTACACATACAATTCATCATATCATAAGGTTTTTCTTTTTTGCTTCAGTGTCACTTTAAGCTGCTCCACCAGGTCTGTGGAAGCTACATGTATTGAATCAGAATGAATGTGTGTGGTCAGTTTTACCCCAGTACAAAGTGTTATGAAGTGGCGTAGCAATTGTGGATGCAGAAGTTGCAACCGCAATGGGGCCACTAGAGGCCTACCCTCAACCGCAGTATTAGCTCTTCTCTGTGTTTTCTCGAATTTAAGGCCTTTCCTTAAGATAAGCCCTAGTATATATTTAGAGTATGCTCAAAATATAAGCCCTCCCCCTAAAATAAGACCTAGCGGCTCACAGACTTGCGGCTTCCCTAAAAGAAGCCTTAAGCGGCAGGCCCCAGGGAAAGGGTGAAGGTATAAGTAAGATGGGTGCATAGTGACTTGGGCATGGGGAGGGTAACAGCTGGATGGGGACCACAGAGCACCAATGGGTAAACATTTACTAGATCAGTGCTCTCCAACTCCGTCCTCGAGTGTCAAGGTCCTCACACATTTGTTGCACAGCTCAAATTAATTGATGGGACTGAATCAGGAAAGGTGTGGTTCATGAAGTAGAACACATTTCTCCATTTCGAAGGCTGGAGTTGTATAGTCCTGTATTAGATTATTCAAAATTACATTTAAATATGTGCCGGCAATCAGCTACGATTTTCCTGACACGGCAGATTATTCTAAAGATTCTGGTTTTCATTTATTTTCTTTACAGCATATTTTGTGCCTTTTTTACATATGAAACAAAGATAAAGGGAGGGGGGACACCAAGAGCCCAATAGTGTGATATTGTATAGATGATAATTAATAATGAGTAATATAACAATTTAATACTCACAAACCAGGGTTACCATTAGGCCACCACTGTGAAGGCAGGTGGGGAGATTAACCTGACCCCACTCAGGATTAAAAGTCGCTCTCTGTAGATGGGAAGAAGATGGGTACAACCCTCCACCAAGGGTGGACTTAGCAATATGTAGAAGCTTTCCAGAGGCACCAATAGAATAAAAGTCACTTAAACGAGCTTAAAACCGATGGGGCAGTGGTGGGCCTATCCCATCCATGCAGACAAAGCAAACAAAGGAAGGACTGTGGCATCAACAGTGAAACAACAATTTATTTATACTCCACAGTAAAAATAGGCAACGCGTTTCACGGGCTCAATCCCACTTCATCAGGCCAATCAAAAAGGAGCATACAGCTTAACAGCATCAAAACCACACTGAGCGCCTCTGTAAGCGAATTAACATAACATACAATTCATTATATCACATTGTTTTTTTTTTTCGCTTCAGTGTCACTTCAAGGATTGCCATTCTATATAATTTATCAGTCAGCTATGATATGCAAGGCATGCAAATTATTCAAGCAGTGTTTGCTTGTAGCCATGACAACAGCACACTATTTAGGTTGAATAAATTACCAATCATCATTTATCTGCTTGTATTTTACTGTTTGTGCAGCTAAATAGGACTTTCAATGTGACATTTAGTTGCATGCAGAGTATTCATGTAATGTTGGTAAAATGACAGTGTGCAGGAAGTGCACTGCAATTTTACTGATACTTCTGTTATGTATAGAATGCTTGGGGGGCCCAATCTCCTATAAGATCTTTACAATCTTCAGAGCGATACATGGGAATAACCTATCAAAAAAGGGTTAAAACCACTCATTTTTGAAAGCATGATGCAACGCTACACGCATTTTTGTTTCACTCAGAATCCCACATGTCCGGCCATAGAGCACTCAAACGTTCAGGAAATACAGAATGAAAAATGTAGTGATGTGAGACTTTCCCACACACCACTCAAGTTTAGTGAAGTGCAGAGAGCTGTCCGGGGAAATGCCAGGAAAGAACAGTGTCTGCAGGAGACTGGGTGCATGGGCTGAATTTAAAGTGATGCCTGCTGAAGAAATATTTAGTGTGGACAAATATTTTATCTCCTGTCTCCCAGAAGGAATGAAGAAATGGGGAGTACAAGGTGTTCTTGGAATCTTCTCCATTCTGAAAAAAAAGAGAGAAATACCCATTGACTGATCATGTCTCTATGGTGTGAAATGGGAGCAAACATAAATCTCCCTACCAGACTATCCAACTCTAAACTATTAAAAGTCAACACTTTATTCTAAAAACAACTGCCAACAGGAAAAAAAACACAACTTCCTGAACTCTTTCATTTTTGTCTCTGCAAGGCCAAACATGCTATCCTTGGACTTGTTTCAATCTTGCTTTAATTCATTAAACCAGTGAAACAAAATCACCATTTATAGTACATCCTTGACAGCTGGCAGGTTTTATATGTTTGTACTGCTCCTGCCAATAAAAAGTTTTCATTCAACTCAGTCACGGATCCTTGGTGTACTCGAAGTGTCAGACATGTTCGGATGTACTCGTAACAATCACACATAACATCTTCAGGCATGCATGAGTTGTGCTAATACACTTATAATGCAAATCACGTGACTGCAACTTTACAATGTCCCATAAAGACATTTAAAAGAGCTGAACATGTAGGAAAATACATCAGCTATACCATCAAGCATCGTGTAAAAGGGAACTTGTCAAGACAGATGTTACACGACTCAACGGAGGCTCCCATCCAGTGCTATAGGCTGCTACTGCCCATCTATTGTCCAACTAGTTCTAGAGCTAGCTCCAGGCCTTACTTTATTCTGCCTGTAAATAAACATACAGCTGTTCAATAATGGTATTAATATAGGGTATTAGCTGTGAAGCAGTCATCCTTCTGTACATGGACTTCCTATTGTCATTTTTATTAATTTCTACTTAAAGAAGTACTTTAACCCAGGACTGAACTTCCTCCCAATCAGTAGCTGATACCTCCTTTCCCATGAGAAATCTTTACCTTTTCTGGAATCGATTATCAGGGGGCTCTGTGAGGCTGAGATTGTGTTGAAACCCCTCCCACAGTGTGATGTCACGACCATGGTCCTGACAGTTTCCTGACTGTTAACCTCATTACATTGTGGGAAATAACGGCTATTTCCAACTGCCAAGCAATATCTCCATCTGCGACTACGGAATGTTTGTTTACTGAGAATTCCATGCATAGAGGTAACCTGACAGGACTAAAGATGTTATACTCTCCCAATGGTTCTAGGTCACAGTGAGCTATCTGAGTACACTGTCTGTAGCAACTTTCATTGGAAGCTGATTTCATGGCTCAGAAATGTTTTGTACCCAGAAGTTCCCCTGTTGCTGCTGCAATGGATCATAATTCCAACATTTGTATAGCGCTTTTTTCCTATTAAATGAAAAGTGCTTAAAAGGACACTATCAATTGACATGTTTTTTTCAATTGAGATAGGGAATGTTTGGGAAGTGCTGCTAAGCATTGGTGTATACATTTGAATCCTTATCTCTCTGTTTACTGTTATCTAATCCCTTTCACACTTTTATGACGCAGTCTGCTTAAATTCTGATGGCAGACTCAGCCATGAGGGGAGGGGAGGATTCCCTTCACAGTGCATCATTAACTCTATGGCCCTGATTCACAAAGCGGTGATAACTCAGTTATCACGCCTAAAAGACTTTAGGCGTGATAAGCCGTGCAAAGCTGAGTTATCACCGATTTGTGCTGCTCTTCGCGCGAAGCTCCCGCGCGCAAAGTCCCATAGGGCTCAATGGACGCTGCGCGCGAAGCACGGTACACTGCGCGCGCAGCGCGGTGCGCTACGCGCGCAAAACTTTGCGCGCGGGAGATCGCGCGAGTTTCTTCTTATCATGCCTAAACTGAGTTTAGGCGTGATAAAGGGCTTTTCACAGGCGTGCAAACACTTTGCACCGCTTTGTGAATCAAGCCCTATGTGTGCAGTGTGCTCAGTCAGAGACAGGCAGAGCTTTCTCTCACATAGAGCAGAGGAAATGTATCTTATGTGCAACATAAACATCTGTAATTGTGTGTGTGAAACCTGATATATGAAAACAAAAACCTGTCAGGTAATCTGCTTCAATATTACACTGTTCTTAGCATATCAGGTTTAGGAATGTTCACCGAATTCCGCGGAATTCAGATTTCCGTGATTTCGATCGGAAATTGGCAACAGAATTGCTATAGCGTTAAACGGTAATCCTACCGAGCGCGCCCAAGCTATGTTATGTTATTGTATTGTATTGTATAATTCCGGAATTGCTATGCAAAAATTGTAATGACTGCCGTGGAACCACCTCTAGGTCCCATGGCCTACGACAACTCCTGCTGCTCCAAACAAAAATTGTAATTACTGCCGTGGAACCACCTCTAGGTCCCATGGCCTACAACAACTCCTGCTGCTCCCCCCCAAAAAAAAAAATGACCGGTGGAACAGCCACTAGGTACCATGGCCTACGATGTTTCAAAAACAAAGGTTGCAAATGAGATTACTGAAATTGTACCGCCGGAATGTAACGGTTACGGAAATTGGTTCTGATGGAATTCAGAATTTCCGCGGAATCGGAAATCGCCCTTTCCAATCATCCCTAGTCAGGTTGCAGAGATTCTTACAGATTCATACCTCTGCAAATGAGACATTCCAAACGTAGCTAAAATCTACACACAATTAATTAAAGCTTTTGCCTCTGATATTTAACATGAAAAGAAGGAAAATGTTTGCACAGCTACTTAGACATTATTTGTACATTGTCATTTTAGAACACATGGTTTGATAGAGTACCTTTAAGAGCTGCAGCCACTAAAGGCGTGCTCAGTAGACAGTAGCACTGTTAGAGAGTCTTGCCCAAGGATTCCTTACTGAATGTTTTACAAGAAAATCTGCATGCAATTTGGAAAAAAAATAGATTTATTTTTATGCGAATTAGCTTCATTGATAGTCACGGAAAAATCACAATTAGAATTTTCGCATACAAATGCATATATTAATGTTTGTTTGAAAAAGCATAGAATGTTTAGCATGGCATGTTGCAAATAGCACATAAGTATGATTGGCCCCTAATTTACATGGCGATATGCTTTGCAAAGCACTCCAAAGTATGTCAGCAATGAAAATATTAAATAATAATAATAATCATAATATTAATAATAATAGTTAAATAGTGGCTCTGAAACATTGAAACAGATCTCTTTACTTGATCTGAACGAGAGTGATTATCTGTTCCTACCAGACAGCACATCCTTTCTGCAAGACCAGATGTCTAGAAAGCTCCCTGTCCTGCAAAACTGGGACCAAAGGCCTATGCAAGGAAGAGGCAGAGACTTTTCTACCTTTTCTCCACTTTTTCACAAGGCATACCTACAGTGCTGAAACCTTTGTGCAGTGGCGTATGGCGTAGCAATAGGGGTTGCAGAGGTTGCGACCGCATTGGGGCCCTTGGGTCAGAGGGGCCCCAAGGGGTCTATCCTCAACTACAGTATTAGCACTTTATTTGGTCCTGTGCTGATAATATTCACTTCCATCCCCTTTTTTGCACCTCTGACACTGTGGTTGTCCTAGATTGGTTTTGGTGCACCCTATCAATTGTTTTGTATAGAGTGCTTGGGGGGGGGGGGGGGGAGGGGGGTGCAATGTAAAACTTGCACTGGGCCCCACAGCCTCTTAGCTATGCCACTGACTATGTGAGCTGCTTGGATTATCGGAGAAGGCTGGATTGCGGACTTATTATGTATGTTTTTTCATTAACCACATTTGATCCTGCAGGCTAAGGCCCCTTAACGACCAGTGTTATTTCTTCTCTTTGATCACTGTGGTTCACAGTGATAACAGAGTCAGTAGCCAATGAAACTGGCATCTGACCGGCAGACAGAACAGAGTTTGGTGGCAGTGGAAGAGCAATCCCGACGGGAGTCCACAGAGCCGGGTTTTTGAAATGTCCTGGGAGATAAGAGGTTGCAAACAGAATGTAGATTTTGTTGTGTGTGAATATGCAGAGTCTGACACAAACCCCTGGCTTACTCACCTGGGGGAGGTTTGCTAATCGTTACCCCTTTATTAATGGAACACCAGACAGCATGTAAGCTCCTTTAAGAATACCCTCATGTCTTTATAGGAGAACAGGGGTAGAGTAAAGACTCTTATCCCTCAACACTAGGGCAAGTGATTTACAAAATAAATGGCTATATCACATAATTTCTTACTATGGGCCTGATGCATGAAGCACCAGTAAATTTGCCATGCACAGGCAGCGGTACTTAGGGCTGGTTCTAGATAAAATGGGCCCCTTGGACAAAATTAACCATAAGCAGCATTAGGGGCATTTTTGTTACTGGCAAATTCTCCCCCCCAACCCCCCCACAGCCCCCTGAGGCAGCTGCTGGGCCCCAAACTTTATAGTTGTCCCCAGGGCCCCTGAAGGGTTTCTGGTAGTGCCCCTCCATTAGTCCGGGCAGCTCCATCTTCATCCTTGCATTGGATGCCTCTTCTCCATGACCCGACGCATGTTTTTGTGTAATATGCCACCAGGTTACTGAGAAGATGTGGCCAGCAGGATGAAGACAAGAACACACGGTCTAGTGGAGGAGCATCGACTTGGACAGGTGAGTTGCTCCACTGCCTTGAACTCTGCAGGTGCCTTGGGTACCACAATTAAGTTAGGAGACCTGGAGGGCATGACAGCCAGTTCGGGGCCTGGTGCAATTGCCCAGTTTGCTCCTATGGGAGTGCCAGCCCTAGCAGTACTAGTATCAATGCCACATGAGCAGCATGCATTATGATATGAGCGCAACACGCTATTTGGGTAATGTGTGTGTTGCTATGGTAGAGTATGGTAGAGTAACACCCACTGCTCCCCTGTTGTGGGCTGACTGTGCCACTGAATTGACTGGCGCTTCATGCATTAGGTACTATATGTCAGTGATCACTATAGCCATTGCCAGGAGCATATCAGTCCACAGAGATGGTTGGCATATGGTTCATAAATGAACAATATGAAACTGCCAGTCCACACATGGTATTTCTTAATAAAAAATTATGTATTCTGGGTTTTTCTCTGCATGTCTCTGCATTATGATGCATTAACATTAACTGTGACTTATAAAAAAAAATCAGGCCCCTTACAACTCATGAACTTACTGTGATATTCCTGAACGTTGGTTGGAACATTTGTACATGGCAGACATTAAATTTAATAAACAAATATCTGTAAAACTGTCATGGGCTTCTCACAGCTCTGTAGTGTGAATTAGTGCAGCCTACATCACCTAAGTAATGTGTACATTGCCAGGGTACCACACAGTATGCAACATCTATGCTGGCTATAAAATGTAAGTTACTTATGCACATTATACCAGTAATGTAGATGTTGCATATTTTGTTAACTACATAATGTACATTATATAAATGTTACCAAAACTTATTACATTTATGTGCGTTATATGCGCACATGAAGTTCAATGGATTTTCATGAATATACCCCAAAGCTTCACTGGGATTTGAGAAATCCACTACATTTGGTGCTAAACATGGCTCTGACCAGTACTGACAGCACACTACAGGGCCAATCAGTGAAACCTTATCTCCACATACTTCAGTCAGGACACAGTTATTTTACCGTACCGGTACTTACATAGAGCGTATCGTGGCATTAACACAACCCATGTGACTTACGTAACATGCGGGTTGCTAGGGTACCACATGTTACCAAGCTGAAGATAGGTTAATAAACCCCAATGTGACCTGTACTGGGCCACATAGCCAAATTACACAAACTGCAGGTCTCATTTACTTGCATGCTGAAACATCATTATAGGTATTTCCATTGGCTTAAGTTTAAATTGTTTGTCTAAATGATGTAAATATTTGAATGATTTCCATGTATATTTCAACACCGATCTCAACTAAGAATTCTTAGAACTGGTAACGGTGTTGAAAGGTTTCCTATTTCACTCTACCGTATAGAGTGTTGTAAGATCAAAATATTAATATGCAATACACAGGGGTATAACTAGACTTAATAGGGCCCCTCGCAAAAGTGATAGCATGGGGCCCCCCTGGTCCCTGAACCCTATGTGGGTAATGTTTTCTGGAGCCAGAAAATGGCAGCAGAGTCTGTTCTACTGTGAAGCAGCATCTGGAAGCAGGAAAAAAATGACAGATGCTCCTGCTATTCGTTACTCTGCGTGGCGGGAGGAGGTGGCAGGGATTGTTTTTGTGAAAGAAAGGTAAGGTTTTTTTGCTAATTGGCTGCAATTGTGGTTGAAGAGAGGGAGGAGGAGGGGCCCCCAAGCCTGCGATGGCAAGCGTCACAAGGGGTGATTGTTACACCCATGGCTATACAACTATGATCATTTCTATGATTTTGTAACAGAACCATACTTACAAAATAGAAAATTTGATTTACACAAGCGTCTCAAGATGTAAATATCTATATTTGCATCTTGGAACTGTGCAACTTTGTGTCTTATAATGGAAGTGATGTATAACAGTGGCGGCTCCAGGATTTTTTTGGGGGGGTGCTATGCAGGTGCTGGACCAACTTCTGGGGTAGCTGATGACCCACCGCGTGCTAAGGGCGCCGTGGCAAAAATGGGCATGGCCATGACCAGATGAGGGCGGGGCTAACTGTAATTTAAAGTGAACCCGAGGTGAGAGTGATATGGAGGCTGCCATATTTATTTCCTTTTAAACAATACTAGTTGCCTGGCAGCCCTGCTGATTTATTTGGCTGCAGTAGTGAACTGAATTACACCAGAAATAAGCATGCAGCTAATCTTGTCATTATTATGAAAATGAGTATTTTCTTGAAAAAGTGTTTTCTCATTTTGTGGAAAGAAAATGTAATTTTTTCAAAAAAAATGTGGGCATAACAAAATGGTAATAATCGCTTAAAACTACACAGGAGGTTTAAAAGGGTTCACCAACGTGTAGACATTCAAATTTTCATCTTTGAATTCACTTAGGACTAGGAGTGCATTATTATTATTTTCTTCCTTTTCTGCTATATTGGACTTTAAGTTGGTGCATTAACCCAATGGCAGCTTCAAACGAAATGCTTTGTCTGAAGCTGCCTGTGCAGTGACAGCCTCTGTTGGCATATCTCATTTGGCTGCCTAGTGCAGCCAAATGAGTGCGAGGCAGTAAGAATCCATATTTAACTGCTCTGGACTGCTTTTTCTTTACCTCCACAATTTCCAGCAGGTCTTCTGGGTCCCGATCACATCACATAAGACATGTGTATGGGATACAGGAGATCGTGTCAGCGTTACAGCGCCACCCACCACCGGGTGGCACTGTAACACTGACATGATTTCCTGGATAATGATCACATGGCATATCTTGTGGTTGGAACTGAGAAGACCTGCCAGGAGTACGTCGCTGCTGTGGAGTAGGAAGAAGAAGCCGATCCCGCCATCCGGACAGGGATGTATGAAAGCTCTGTGCCATCTCCCCTACTCTGCCACCACGTACGCTGCTGGGGAAGCTTCACCAGTGGCAGGAAAAATTCAGCCCTGCAGCCAAATAAAGTTTTACTTTATTTGGCTGTTAAAGGGTTAATAAAAACTCTTAAACATGAATAAATACTGGGTGCTATGAATTTTTTTTGTGATAAGCAGGAAAGCTATGATAGCATTGATATGCATTCATGTAATACATGCACCTGGAAAAATGGCACAAAACATTGCCACTAGTACAATATTGGTAAAATTACTTATATTCCATTACTTAATTCCGGTAGAAAAATATTGGTAATCTTTACACATATTTTACTTTGACTCAACCTAACCCTACTGGCACACAGAACCCTCCCTCTACCGATGCCTAACCCTTAACCCTACCTCTACCGATAGCTAACCTTTAACTTTCCCTCTACCTATACCTAACCCTTAACCCCCCTGTTCGGGCCTAACACTCCCCCCCCCCCCCCCCCACCACCACCACCACCATTGGTGCCTAACACTTAAAGCGGACCCAAACCAAACATTTTTTTAATTAAAAATATTTAGTTGCACCACTCTGACACATACAAAGATAAATAAACACTCCTTCAAACCTATGATCATTTTAGTGCATGCTTTTCACCCTTCTCTTTTCATAGCTAGGGTTATACTGGGGGCAGCCATTAGCAATTCCTCCATTGCAGGACACCACCTACTGCACCAGTTTGCGGGATTTTGTCCCGGCAATTTGAAAGGAAGGGAGGGGTTCCTCCAATAAATGTAAAATATTTTATATTTGTCATCATGCAGCTGAAAAAAGGCTGCTATTTATTATTATAATTTAGAAAATAGATTTTATTTCTGAAATATTTTATTTTTTATTTGGGTCCACTTTAACCACCCCTAGCCCTGGTGTCACCTAACCTTAACCTAACCCTGCTGCCGCAAAGCTGCAATTTGCAGCAATGGAGGGAAATTTGCAGAGCTCCTGCTATGTAATGCCACAAATAGAATAGTGGGAAGACTTGGCATCCGCAATTAGTGGGCAGCTATGGCAGCTCCATCATTTCCGAGTCGGCTCCTGCGCCATATGAATATGAAGAAATATCTGTGTGTTTTATGCATGTCATAGATGTAAACTCCGGTGGGTCAGTAACTGGCTGAATTGGCCTGGGTCAGAATATAAACCTGCCTAAAGAGGGAAATCGCTCACGGCCAATCAGTATGAACCTGTCAGCATACACAAATGTTATTAGCTTGCATGAGCAAATCCAACATATATATCTCTTCTGCTTTCTCATTAGTTTATTAAAATGTATGGACAGTTTCCCAAAGTCATAAGTTGTTTTTATATTTGAACTGAGAAGAGTGCTTCCTTTGTGCGGGTCCATAGAACTCTTTAACGCACAAGATTAATTTCTTTGTTCTACTGAGGCCATTCACACATCGAATCTGCTGGGAATCAATGCCACAAAAAATGTTTAATTCATCAATATTTTTCGATAGGTTTCCTGCTGGAAGATATTGAAAATTGTTCTAAGGAGTATGGTAGAAATCGATTCCTCTTTGAATCAATTTCAATCACAGAGGCAGAGCAATTCATTGTTTAGGAACATTGGTCAGATATCTATATGTGTGTGTCCTGCTTTATAGGCAGTTTCTCTTGCTTTGTTCATTCAGAGAACATACACACGGTACTCTGGCCCCTATGGCGATACAGAGGTTTTCAAGCTACTGTTTAAATGCAGGCTTTAATTAAAACATTATATTATTAATAATATTAATAACAATAGGATATTGGATGGCTGACCATACTGAAAGTTATGCTCTTCTGTCTATGTGAATTGACACATATTTTAGTGTATTTACTCATGCTGTATGGTAGAAAAAGCCATAGAAAGAAAAACAGTATAAATTCTGCATAATAGCAAGTGTAATTAATGATTATTAAAACAGTAGTATGAAGAACTCTGCACAGGAATGATAATCTAATATCTATCTATCTATCTATCTATCTATCTATCTATCTATCTATCAATCATCTATCGATCCTTTTATATGATGTAACATTTTACAATGCATTATTTACCACAAAACTTTATTATATACAGTTAAGTTCCTATTGATAAACTTGCACAACATATGGACACTTCCCCCACATCTATATATCCTGTAAGCCAAGCGTTCTGAAAATCATATGATCATAATAGAAATTCATTCACATGAAAGCGAATGAAAGGGCCTGTGCAGGGGTGTCACCCACTAATGGAAAATGTAATCTCGGCATTGTGCTCCCTACCACAGGTTGTGCTGACAGGACTTTGTGAGAGAATAGGACCATGACCTGATCAAACAGTTGTGCTGCTGAATGCACAGCGAGAGAATTAAAATGAAGAATAACAGTGCAAGCAGCTGGAAAAGAGGCGGAGATTTGGGGAGGGTGAGAAAGGATGTATAGGGAGTGCTCACTGCTGCTGGGAAACAATACAGATAAATACCACAAGTTCAAAAAGATAGCCGAACCCTGACCCAGGAAACAATGGATTGATGTGGGGAATGATTTGCATGCTGACTGTCATGTTCAGGCTCAGAGCGGCATTTAAAACACAATTATTGGAGTTTTAAATTGCAATGTATCAACATGTGTCCATTGATCCACATTTTTATTTTCTATTATACCCTAAGGAGATAGTTTGTACATGTTATGTGTGAAAGTTTGTTGTGTGTACCCCTTACTTATTTTGTGTACCATGTTGGGTCTTTCTGTAGTATGTTGGGTCTTTATAAATAAAAGCCTTTAATAAGAACATTCATAGATATGGCTTTGTTTATTAAAGAGGAAATGTAGTGAAACTTACATAATGAATAAAATTGCTTATTTTTATACAATATTAATTTATAAATAATTTAGTCGGTGTTTGCCCATTGGAAAATCTTTCCTAAACCTGATTCACATTCTGAAATGTATCACAGGTAGTTACATCTTTAGTCCTGTCAGGTGTAGCTCTGGGTAATGTTTCTGAGAATTCCGAAGCCAGTACAAATCCGAATCAGAATCAGAATCAGTTTATTTGCCAAGTGCAACAAACATCGCACCCAGAATTTTTTGTGGAACACACGGCCTAGAAAATTTGTTATACAAACAGATCGAAAAAACAGTACAAACAGATCAAGAAGACAGTACAAGCAGATCAAAAAACAATGCGATAGATACAGTATAGTTTAGGGGGCAGAGAGATTACACCATAACAAACATTTACTAACAAGGTTACAACATGATATGATATAGGCAGCAGTGCAAGACTAACGTGTTTTACGAGTGTGGTGGCTCGAGTTCGGCAAGCGGATGGCTTGGGGAAAGAAAGTATTTAGATGTCTGGTGGTCTTGGTGGGGATGGATCTGTAGCGGCGACCCAATGGCAGGCGGACAAAGTAGCGACTGCCGGGGTGAGAGGGGTCGTTCCGTATTTTATTTGCTCTCGACCGCAGTCTGGAGGTGTGTAGGAGGTCCAGAGGTGGAAGGGGTGACCCAATGATTCTCTCTGCGGTATTGATAACTCTCTGAAGCTTGAGTCTTGAGTAAATAATAGCTAAACAGCCTAAGCTAAGTATCACTGGGAAGGCAGGGCCTTATACCAATATATACAGTGCCTCTTGTGAATACTGTGGCAGGTTCTACATCAAGGTAGAACTGCAGGATGTGCTAACTATAAGTAGCCTCATGGGTATATGAGTGTTTAATTCAGCTTAAAGTACCATATACTATGCTTTTAACCCTCCTGGCGGTTTGCTAAAAAAACGCCAGGGGGCAGCAAATCTTTTTTTTTTATTTATTTATTTTTTTTTCATGTAGCGAGACAAAGTCTCGCTACATGATAGCCGCTGCTCAGCGGCATCCCCCCAGCCCCTCCGATCGCCGCCGATCTCCTGGAGGGCTTCCCCCGTCGCCATGTCGTGACGTCATAGGGGATTAAGATACACCCCATAGAGCTGCCTGGCACTGATTGGCCAGGCAGCGCACGGGGTCTGGGGGGGGGCGGCTGCGGCGCGACGGATAGCGGCGGATCGGCGGGTAGCGGCGGTGATCGGGCACTGCACGCAGCTAGCAAAGTGCTAGCTGCGTGCAGGAAAAAAAAAATTATGCAAATCGGCCCAGCGGGGCCTGAGCGGTGCCTTCCGGCGGCATAGCCCGAGCTCAGCTCGGGCTTACCGCCAGGAAGGTTAAAGAATGCTACAAACTGCGTGTCTGCTGCTGAGAGCACTGCTTGTGATTTACCAAGGTTGATCCAGTAAACCTAGACTTGCATTTTCTCAGTGATGGTGGTTACTTTAGGTACCTGAAAAAGGCCCTTAGTTTCACATACATTGACAGTAAACAGAATACCCATGTATGGTACCTTTAAAGGTGGCACCTGGTAATCCGTACGAGAGGAATCGGCGCAGGAGACTTGGGCGCAGGATACAGCTGGTATATGGCTGATCCTGCTGCTGCACAAGTTCCCGGCCGCGTTAAATACTATTCCCCCTCAAGGCCGCCATGGATAGTGGGGGAATGAAATAATGCCGAATTATAGTGTTTTAAAAGTAACTTCAGCTCCATCTTCTGATGGCGCGGAAGTTACTCCCTTTGCGCCACTATAGCCGTAATTTCTATTACGGCCTATGGTGGCGCCGGCTGCGCCCAAGTCTCCTGCGCTGGATTCGGCGTGTTTGCCTCGTAATATGAGTGAGAGGAAATCCTGATAGTAGAATATCAGGAGAATATCTGTAAGTATCCCGATATTCTATTATCCCTGCAGGAAGGGCAGAGCTGCAAACAGCTGGCTGAATTAGACATTGGGCTGCAGGGGGAAGAAGCAGGAAGCAGCTGTGTGTTCAAAGGGGAGGCAGCATTTTTCAGTGGCTAAAGAGCTGGGCACAGAAGTGTGGCTATCAATTGCAGCGGCTGCGAGGCTCTCCTCTCCATCACCTGCCAGCTGCAACTACAGCCGCTCAGGATTTCACCACTTCTGAGGGCCCTTTCAAACTGGGGCAGTGCGGTAAATTTACCGCACCACTCCCCAGGGCAATTAAAATCTATCGGGGAGATCACACTCACCACGTTGCGGTACGCTACGCCGAAAGTGCCCTATCTACTGCGGGTCCAAACTTACGATGCCGTGCGGCTCCTGTGGCGACCTGCAGGGATCTGCGCTGGACCAGGAGTCCTGTAAGTCTATGTTATCGCGCATGTATGTAAAAAACCTACCCCAGTTTTCAGCGTCACGCATGCACGGAAGTGTATTTTAGAAATGTGCTTCTGCACACGTCATCAATTGCCCAACAGGAACTGAGCATCACTTCCTGTTGGCCGGATGCTAGACAAGGACAAACTCGGTAATTCCTGAAGGCCTGTTTTAGGCGGTGCATTTGTGGGCCGCACCGCTGCCACCAAACTGCAGCGTCAAGCCGGCCTCAATGTATAGCTAAACTATGCTCTCCTGCTCCCAAATTAGACCTCTGGTGCTGCCATGACCATACTGCGGCCTATGATGGCACCCAAATTAAGAGGCATCCCTCGCATGCATTTTACCTCATCCGGATAGCCCTGCACAGATTGAACATTTATTAATGTATAGCTCCCTTATTTATACCTTGAACAGCTAATCAGGAAACATAATCAGAGTTGCCGTATCTCATCGCCATGCAAAATTAGGGTGCTGACCTGCAAGTAATATTTTAGCACCCCCAGGTTTTATCCCTAGGATTACTGATGCTAGATACATGTAAAGAGGTGAAAGGATGTCTTCTATCTGTTTTAAAGAGGAACTGTAACGACAAAACGGCCCCTGGGGGGTACTCACCTCGGGTGGGGGAAGCCTCCGGATCCTAATGAGGCTTCCCACGCCGTCCTCCATCCGTCAGGGGTCTCGCTGCAGCCCTCCGTGCAGCGGTGACGTAATATTTACCTTCCTGGCTCCTGCGCAGGCGCTCTGACGGCTGTCGGCGCCGAAGTAGGCGGAAATACCCGATCGCCGTCGGGTCTGCTCTACTGCGCAGGCGCAAGTTTCCGGCGCCTGCGCAGTAGAGCGGACCCGACGGAGATCGGGTATTTCCGTCTATTTCCGTGCCGAAAGTCGCCACAGCGCCCCCGCTGGAGCCAGCAAAGGTAAATATTGAATTGACAGTCGGCACAGTCGCCAGCTGTTCGGAGGGCTGCAGCGAGACCCCCGTGGGACAGAGGACGGCGTGGGAAGCCTCATTAGGATCCGGAGGCTTCCCCCACCCGAGGTGAGTACCCCCCAGGGGATCTTTTTAATGTTACAGAGTCTCTTTAACAAAAGTAGGGGTTGATTCATTAAGCTGCGCTGCTAAAACAGTGCAGCTTAATGTGAGCAGCGCGAGTTGTGCGCACACTACGAGTGGTAGTGCAGCGTAGCATGTGCTGGCAACTTACGCGCACTCATTTTAAATAACAGCCACTCCACTGATCACGAGCATAAGTTACCAGCGCCCGCTACACATGACTACCGCGCGTAGTGTGCGCACAACTCGTGCTGCTCACATTAAGCTGCGCTGCTTCAGCTGATGCCATTATAGCAGTTTCATGCTATAATTCTTTGTTAGGAAATCACTAGAATAGCGTTTGTGAGTCTCTGCACAATTTGGGCTAGTTCACAGTGCTCAGTTGCCTTGCAGAATAATTCTGCATGTCATCTCACTGCCCATACAATTCTATGGAACTGTTCACAATATTGCGTAAGAATTTTGGGGTTAGATTCTTACTTGCAACGCAGAACCCTGATTTACATTAATGAACCACCGTTCTAGTAAGAAGACTGGCTATGCAGAGTATCTCTTTAAAGAGGAACTGTCGCGGCAATGTTAAAATTTAAAACACATACAAATAAGAAGTACATTTCTCCCAGAGTAAAATGAGCCATAAATTACTTTTCTCCTATATTGCTGTCACTTACAGTAAGTAGTAGAAATCTGACATTACCGACAGGTTTTGGGTTAGTCCATCTCTTCTTGGCGGACTCTTTATTCTTTGTAAAGACATTCTCTGAAAAAGATTTATACAATGATGCTGGCCAGCCTCCCTGCTCACCTTACACTTTTTTGTCAATTGGACGGACCAACTGCCATTCACTAAGTGCTTTTAAAAATAAAGAAAACTCTGAGAACCCCCCAGGAAAATATGGGCTAGTCCAAAATCTGTTGGTAATGTCAGATTTCTACTACTTACTGTAAGTGACAGCAACTTAGTGGAAAAGAAATGTATGGCTCATTTTAGTCTGGAAGAAACTTACTTTTTATTTGTATATGTTTACATGTACAGTATTTTAAATCTTAAGATTTTTGCGACAGAGGTCCTTTAAGAGACATTTCTAAAGCACCATACTGAAGGTTTTATAAGAATGTTTTCCTTGTAGACGGCCAGATAGAGCAATTTATCAGCTCAAAATGTGGCGACATCCAGGCAGTAACAAGGTAAACAATGGCCAGGGTACAGTAAACAATACGTTCCTTATAATAAAGGGAACAAATCACTGGAAAATGGGACTTTACGGTGCATGCGCAGTAAAGATTGGGCTGGTTATGACATCACTGGCTCAGGCCTGCCAATTACGGGCCTAGCATGTGATGGTCAGTGGGTTCCACCCCCTAGGGGTTGGGATACAGAATTAACCCTTGGCGAGTTAGTTTATTAAAGGCCGCCTGACCGAAAGTGGGCACTTCTAGCCACTTGTAACTACTTTAACTTCCTTCTACTTCCTCCTCCTTAAGGTTTGAAGACGTCTGTGATTTCCCACTGTATCTTCTGCTTATGTGACGAATGTCAAGTTATCGCAGTTCCTGTAATATGGTTCCAAACAAAGGTGGTAACCCATAGCAACCACCAATTACATTTTATACAGTAATGAATTGCATTATTCTAACTTGCTGCATGCAGGCATTGTATTGAGGTCTAGGTCCAGTCTCCATTGCAGTTCACACTTATTATAACGCATGCTTTATGCAACTGAAATGACCACTGTGAATTCAGCCTTCACCAGAGAAGAACCCGGAAGAAATGTTTGCTTAAGAAGTTAGAAATTTGTATTGAGCCAACCTGAAGTGTATATATATATATATATATTTGTATCTCAATATTGGAATTTCACATTAAAGCTACATTTTTATTTCTGTTGTTGGTAAAAAAAATTGTGTTTGAAGAACCCTCCTCAAATGTTGTCATGCACAGAAAAACCTGAATTGTTATTGTGGAAATGTCAGAGCCTGTATCCAGTTTAAGCGCAATTGATGTTAGCCGGAAAATGTTTTTCCAGAAATAAGTTTAAATGCCATGTTCAATTGGCACCTAATAGTCTTGGTAGGGTTTTTGGAGCCCCCACACATGCTTCTGTGTTCAGCACCACTGTAACACCTACTCAACAGTGTGCACAATAATCATTTGGTATTAAATGCTGGCACTGGCGTCAGGAGGTTTCAGTCAGGCATCCTATGACGCTTGCCAAGGCAATCAAATTAATTCCGTTAACAGCTTGCCAACCCATCTACCTAGTACGCTGGCCCATCGTAGACGTGAAACCTAGACATTCGCATTTAAAAATATTGCTCCTAAACTTAGTGTGATTTTTGATGTTTATCCAAGCAGAGACGGGCTACTGTCATCAAAGCCCTTCTCCAATGAGAAGACACTTCCTACCGGCAGACGTCAGTGTCTGCAATGCCAATTCAAATTCTTTTTACAGATGTCTGAAATCAGTGTAGCGTTATGGCTTCAATGCAGCGCAAGTCATCTGCATTCCTTCAAAACAGACCTATTCAGATGGTAATCAAGAGAAGTGGGTCAGATGTCTAGAGCTCCTCTCAAACCGTCCACCGCAAGCTCTAATTGAAGTTTGTGAAATACTTTTCATCCCTAAGCATTCACAGGAAGCAATCTGCCGCAAATATTTCCTGTCAGGAAGTTGAGGAAAATTAGGCTTGATTAAATTTCAGCGCTCATAGTACACTCTCAGTCATATTAGAAGGAAAGAAAATTACAACTACTTGTGATTAAGCCAGTAAAAGTTGTCATAAGAGTAAATAAATTTTTTCCACTTATGTCAGAGTGTTTCAGCAGTTTGAAGGAGAATTGTTTCTCCTTACTATAACGTGGAAGCTGTCATAACTTTTCAGTGACGACAACATATGAAATAAAACATTCCATGAAGCACAAAACCAAACAAATGAACTTGGATTAAAATGCAGATGTTTATATTTTACTGTCTTACATAAATAGGCTAAGAATATGCTACAATCTATATTTCTTATCCTATAACCAGCTGAGCGGTCTGGACGAGCTCAGCTCGTCCAACACCGCCAGCGGCTGCCGCTCAGGCCCTGCTGGGCCGATTTTGATGAAATAAAAAGCAGCACACGCAGCCGGCACTTTGCCAGCCGCGTGTGCTGCCTGATCGCCGCCGCTCTGCGGCGATTCGCCGCGAGCAGCGGCGAAAGAGGGCCCCCCTAGCCGCCTGAGCCCAGCGTAGCCGGAACAAAAAGTTCCGGCCAGCGCTAAGGGCTGGATCGGAGGCGGCTGACGTCAGGACGTCGGCTGACGTCGATGACGTCACTCCGCTCGTCGCTATGGCGACGATATAAGCGAAACAAGGAAGGCCGCTCATTGCGGCCTTCCTTGTTTATTCTGGGCGCCGGAGGCGATCGGAAGATCGCCTCCGGAGCGCCCTCTAGTGGGCTTTCATGCAGCCAACTTTCAGTTGGCTGCATGAAATAGTTTTTTTTTTATTTAAAAAAAACCCTCCCGCAGCCACCCTGGCGATTTAATCAGAACGCCAGGGTGGTTAAAGAAAAAAAATGAAAGTGACATTCTTTAGCTAAAATTAAAATACTATGCCAGAGGTCAGGTAAATGCTAAAAGCAGAGGAAAAAAAGTTAAAAGTGAACATGCTAATTATAGGAATAGTCCACAATCTTGCCTTGTAGCGCTAGGTCCCTGGTTTAAATCCGCTGTCTGCATGAAGTTTGTATGTTCTCCCTGTGCCTGAGTGGGTTTCTTCCGAATACCCAGGTTTCCTCCCACATCTCAAAAACATGCAGATAAGGTAATTGGCTTTCCCCTAAATTGGCCCTAGACTACAATGGACATATGACTATGGTAGGGATTAGATTGTGAGCCCTTCTGAGGGACAGTTAGTGACAAGACTATTTATACTATGTAAAGCGCTGTGGAAAATGTGATTGCTATAAAAATACTAATGTTAGGCTTGGTGGTATATTCTCCACAGTCAGCACGTAATGCATAACCTGACGTGAAGGAGACACCCACACGCAAGCACAAGGAACCAGGATATCCCCAGTGTAGTGGAGGAGAGGACTGACTCCCGTAGGAGATGTGGCGCACAGAGCAGGCGTAGATCCAAACCGCCACAAACAATACTTTCACTATAGTAGCTCAGCGCAAGGTAGCGCTGAGCGCATAAACCAGGACTCAGAAGATCAGGACAGGCAGACAGAATGAACGCTTGCTTAACTGGTCACTGCTTAGTGACAGCAAGCGTCCATAACAAGGCAGATTGGAATGAAGCAGCCAATGCGATTGCAGCGGTGGCGTGCCTCACAAGGACAGGACAGAATAGTCAGGAAATAGCAGAGTCAAGGCAAGCAGACGTAATACACACAAATATACAATAGGTATGATTTCCTAGCGTATTACGATTACAGCTATCAATGAAACTACAAACGACTGACTAACATATGTATATTTCGGCGATGAACCGATATATAACATAAGCAAGGAACACTGGCTATGAACTGGAGCAATACAAGGAACAGGACTAGGAAGGATTCGCTACTTCTACGCAGAAATGAGCGCAATCCACGCAAGGTAACAGGAACAGGACTAGGAAGGATTCGCTACTTCTACGCAGAAGTGAGCGCAATCCACGCAAGGTAACAGGAAGAGGTCTGAACTAACTAAGCATGAGTGATCACACTAAGCGCAACCTACCGAAACGTGTTGGAAACTGACTGACTGAACACAGGATATAAACATTTTGCGTACGTATATATCAGCGACACTGATGTATTAACGTAACACGAATACAAGGAAAATAACAAACGCGCTAGTATGCGTATATTTCGGCGATGAACCAATATATGATGCAAGACTAGCAAAGTAACAAATACTGATAACAAGGAACAGGACTAGAAGGACTCACTGACCCCTATGCAGGAGTCAGTGCAGTCCACATGGACTAGGAACGGGGAGGGGGGGGGGGGGGGCAGACAGAGTAACAGACTGATCTGAAACTATGATAGCCTGTGGAGCCCTGCAGGAAGCAGATCTTTATACTGAGGTCATCCAATGGGAGCAGATATGCAGATTCCCACACAGGTGAATGATAATTAGTCACAAGCTGACAGCAGGAAAAGGCAGACAAAGCTATGCAACCTGCATGAAAGGGATTGCAGCCCCACTGCAACAGTCAATGTTTGACTTCACCAGCGCATCTTAAACTGTCATTAACTTCAGAGCGACTGCAGATGGAATCAACACTTAGGGCCTGATTCACAAAGCGGTGCAAACTTTTTCGCGGACTTTTGCGCGCGCAAAGTGCCGCAATTTGCAATTGCGCGCGCAAAAGTCCGCGATCGCGCGAATCGCGGCACTTTGCAAAACTTTGTGAATCAGGCCCTTAGTGTGATTGCAAGCAAAACTATTCGAGCAAATGCATGTAAAGAAATCAACAACTGCTTGTCTACAGTACAACTGCAGCCAGCAGTACATGCTGCAGAAGTGATCATAACAACTAAATAATAATAACCTAGATGTCAGACTGGACTGATGAAGTCTAACAGCTAATTGGATAATTGTATTACATAATACACATTTGCTTTCCCAACACAAAAGGTATTTGTAAGTTTCAACATTTGGTTCTACATCAGCTGAAAGTAAGTGCAATAATAAAAGACTTGGGAAACCGAGGTGTTACAGAAGCGTGATGAGCAAAAATGCCGATATTCTATCTGCACTAATTTTTCGTGGGAATAATGTAAAATTCGACTCTTGAGCAATGGCATCAAAAATAATTTTGCAATAAATGTGTGATTTTTTGTGAATTTTCACGCTAAATAAACTATTTTTGCTGTAAAAATAATGTATTTTCATGGTTCTTTTGCAAATTTTTTAATCATATTGTGAAAATACTATGTATTTTCATGAATATTTTCTCAAAATCGAAAATAGCATTTTCGATGCGAAAATGACTTTGGTGAAAATTCGCAAGGAACACTGTTACAGAATACCTAGTTATGTTGTAAGAGCCTAAGCTTTTTGTAAAGAGCCAAAAGGAACCCAAGAGCCGCCTACTGAAAAAAGCTATTTACTATTTATCGATTTCCACCTCCTTATACCGTCTTAAGAAGAAATCTGCTTTAGGGCTTTTTCACACGTTTTCGCTTTTTTTAAGCACTGGCGATTTTTAAAATCGCTTTAAAAGTGCTTCTGCAATGTTGCTGTATGTGAGTGTTCTCACATGAGCGATGAGCTTTCTTTCCAATTGCAATCGCGGCTCCTGCAGCATTTCCTGAGTGTTTGCGCTTCAGTACAAAGTATAGGGAAATAGCACTTGAAAAGCGATTTTCTCAGTGTTTTTAAGAATAAATACATTGGGGTTGATTCACTATAACAAATAGTGTGCCTTATCAGAGTTAACATGCCTAATCAGAGTTAACGTGCCTTATCAGATTTAACGTGCCTTATCAGAGTAGCATAGCGAGTGCTACGAACTTATGCCTGTTAATTGGCACTGACAAGAGCTTCACTCATTCTGCCCTGAGCCCCTGTGGGTCCAACAACTTTAGAGGACATTATCTCCACACATACTGATTGGCCCAACAGGCTGCCTGTTAAGTTTCCTGTCAAGTGACAGGCAGCCTATTGAGCCAATCAAAGTGCGGGGATAATGTCCTTTAAAGTGATTGGACCCGTGGTGCTCAGGGCAGGACGAGTGGAGCTCTCGTCATTGCCAATTAACAGGCATAATTTTGTAGCGCTCGCTATACTATTCTGATAAGTCACTCTAACTTTGATATGTCATGTTAACTCTGATAAGGCATGTTATTGTATTTATTCAGTTCCAGGTCAAAGAGTTCACTTCCCGAGTGTCGTCAGGAAGAAAAAAAGTCGGCAGACAAAAGCTCTTAGAAAAGTGCTTAGAAAAGAGCTTAACAAAGTGCAAATCGTATTGAAAGGGTACTGAAAAATGCTTTCAAAAGCGCCCACAAAAGCGATTAGTGCTTGCGATTACACTAGTGATTTATAATGTGAAATAGGCATCATGTCACACAGAGGAAAACTCTTCTCTTATATATTCTTTGGCCCTCTACCCCCTGTTCTATGGTGCAATCACCTTACATTCTGAAGAAATCAGAATATATTTATTTCACTGCTACTCAGGGCCTAGGGCACCACAGGATCAAGGGGCGGGTGAGCAGCAGGCTATGCTAGGGAAGGGGCGGAAGGGTCAACTGGCTACCTATACTGGAGGGAGGAGGGGTCATCAGGCTAACTTTACGGTAGGGAGGAGGGTCATCTGGCTTCTTATACTAGAGGGAAGGGGTCATTAGGTTATCTAAACTGGAGGAGAGGGGAAGGGTTATCTGGCTACCTATACTGGAGGTGTAGGGGGGAAGGGTCATCTGGTTGTTTATAATAGCAGGAAGGGTCAACGGGCTACTTATACTGGAAGGAAGGGGAAGGGTCATCTGAATGCGTACGTACAAAAAGGGCGCCTGGACAAAAAGGGCGCGGGGTGTAAACTCTAAATAATAATTAATCATTAATAGGGTTTATAAAAATAGTGTGTTATATTTCGTTTACAAATAAAGTTTAACAAAATTATAAATCATTAAATAATGTTTATAAAATCGGAAATTGTGAAAACGTTAATCTTGCCTATTTCTAAAGTTAAACTTATAATTACGTTTATTAAAAAAACAATAATATATGTTTAATTGTTATAATTGTATATTATTGTGAATAACCTTCATTTATGGTTTGTTCTTATAATAAAATCTGAAAATATTCTTTATAACGATGATATAAATATAAGTACGTTCGTAATAAGTGTTGTAAAACATTAGTAATTATTCCTAAAATTTTACTAAAACTATACCTAAGCCTACTCTTACACAGAACCCTCCCTGTACCTAATCCCTAACCCCTAGACCCCCCTGTTGGTGCCTAAACCTAAGACCCCCCTGTTGGTGCCTAAACCTAAGACCCCCCTGTTGGTGTCTAAACCTAAGACCCCCCCTGTTGGTGCCTAAGTAACCCTCCCTGTACCTACCCCTAACCCCTAGACCCCCCTGTTAGTGCCTAAACCTAAGACCCCCCTGTTGGTGCCTAAACCTAAGACCCCCCTGTTGGTGTCTAAACCTAAGACCCCCCCTGTTGGTGCCTAAGTAACCCTCCCTGTACCTACCCCTAACCCCTAGACCCCCCTGTTAGTGCCTAAACCTAAGACCCCCCTGTTGGTGCCTAAACCTAAGACCCCCCTGTTGGTGCCTAAACCTAAGACCCCCCTGTTGGTGCCTAAACCTAAGACCCCCATGTTAGTGCCTAAACCTAAGACCCCCCTGTTGGTGCCTAAACCTAAGACCCCCCTGTTGGTGCCTAAACCTAAGACCCCTCTGGTGGTGCCTAAACCTAAGACCCCCCTGGTGGTGCCTAAACCTAAGACCCCCCTGTTGGTGCCTAAACCTAAGACCCCCCTGTTAGTGCCTAAACCTAAGACCCCCCTAGTGGTGCCTAAACCTAAGACCCCCCTGTTAGTGCCTAAACCTAAGACACCCCTGTTGGTGCCTAAACCTAAGACCCCCCTGGTGGTGCCTAAACCTAAGACCCCCCTGTTGGTGCCTAAACCTAAGACCCCCCTTTATTATGTGGATAATAATGTTTTACTAATTATGGATGCAAAAAATATATTCCAATTTACATTACGTACTGATCGCTTTATTTTGTGAATAATGTTTAAAAAACAGTAAGGGATAAAACTTTAAATAATGTTTTAATTATTTAAATAAGATAAATACATTTAGTATTTTCATAAACGTTATTCGGCACGGGTGCATTTTATAAACCTAAATTAACACAAGCTCAGTTATAAATCATTAAACAGCTCCGGGCGCCGTTTGTAAACTTTATTTAGCTCCGGGCGCCGTTTGTAAACTTTATTTAGCTCCGGCGCCCTTTTTTCCTGCTCGGCGCCCATTAAACGTTATTTATTATGGGAGTGAATGGCGGCGCCCTTTTTGTCCACTAGCTGCCTGCGCCCTTTTTTCCCAGCTCCCATCTGAATACCTATACTGAAGGGGGTGGCTGTTGACAAAGGCCTTGGGCAGTAAAGAGTGCAAATCCGGCCCTGCTGCTACTGGATTCTTTTAGACCCTCACACAGTGCAAAATCATTGCTCTGATGTTCTGCCAACCTGATAATAAATCTAATTTCCCTAGTTAGTTTGATACCTATTTCAATCAGATTTTCTTTAAAGCCATTGTTGATTATGTTTTGAAAGAAGCAGAATATCAAAACAGTCAAATCTGCCAATTATTGATAGGGGTGGTTGATCTGTCCATGGCCAAACACACTGGAGTTAAATGCCAAATTAATCAACAATCCTTACCTACTTAAAGCGGTTTTAAACTCTCACAAAATATTCAATAAAAATGTGTTTTCCTACTTTTTAGAACCCATACAATTATCATATTTGCTTTTGCGCACAAGTATTATTATTCATTTAGAAATTATAAGTTCCCAAAGTTCAGTTTATTTACTTTGAAAGCTGCCTTTGAATTTTATACATAACTTGTTTTATTCATCTTGTATTGAAGGTGGAAATGCTTTCTGAGTCTCTGTCTGTGTTCAGGAGAGTCTGCACAGTCAGAGAATGTGTCACATTCCTCACTTGATACAATTAAGTAAACACAAGATAACATTATCTCCAGTTCGGATGCATCCAGCTTTCTCTGTACTGAGCTTGTAACTCCTGTGTTTAACTAATTGAATGCTGTTCTATGAAAAAAAAATGGTGGTAGTATATAATATGCTGTGAATAATATTTTAGAGCAAAGAAGAAATGCTGGGTTTTATTCCGCTTTAACACAAAGTCCCAGGGGGTTAGCAGCTTTATGAGCAACCATCTCAGGTAGTGGTGTGCATGCAGTGGAGGCCAGTTTCCCTCTGCCAGCTTATCGGCAATCATGCAATGCTAAAGAGGCCTTCTGGGATTTCCGCGTTACTATGCAGTAATCCCCTTTCTATCCGTAAGCAATGCAGGAAGTGAGGCTCTCTAGCGCTCACTTCCTGTGGCGGAAATACAATTGTGCGGAATTGTATTGAAAAAAAATAAGCTTCTGTGCATCCGTGGCACAACGTGAATGCAAGATCTTTTTAAACAGTCTGAATCACCATAGACTTACATGACTTCTGGTCCACCGGACGTCGCTGTGCCCAACATGGTGCCTCCCTCACGAAACAACAGTGCGGCGAAAAAAACACATCTACTGCATCTCGTCATACGGATATGAAAGGTTCCATAGACTTTTATTGCCTTAGTATTACCGCAGGGTAACGCAACACAATGAAAATGCCCCAGTGTGAAAGGGGCCTGAGGGTTCCCAATTTCCCTTTTTAATGCATATAGAAAAGACAATCCAGAGAGTTGCAGCACACAAGCTGTATTTATTGAGCAATCAATTAGGGTTCTGATCCAGTTCTGTATAATGCCTGAAGAAGAGGCGTAATGTTTCGAAAGCTTGCAACAACACGCTTACAGTTAGTCATCAAAGGTATTAGCAGAATAAACAATTGCTGGTTCGGTGTCTTCAGGTAGAACAAACACAAGCCACAGTTGTGGATGTTTCCACCTCTCGTCAAGCTGAATAGTATAAATATATATATATATATATATATATATATATATATATATATATATATATATATATATATATATATATATATATATATATATATATATATATATATATATATATATATATATATAGTGGAGGAAATAATTATTTGACCCCTCACTGATTTTGTAAGTTTGTCCAATGACAAAGAAATGAAAAGTCTCAGAACAGTATCATTTTAATGGTAGGTTTATTTTAACAGTGGCAGATAGCACATCAAAAGGAAAATCGAAAAAATAACCTTAAATAAAAGATAGCAACTGATTTGCATTTCATTGAGTGAAATAAGTTTTTGAACCCCTACCAACCATTAAGAATTCTGGCTCCCACAGAGTGGTTAGACACTTCTACTCAATTGGTCACCCTCATTAAGGACACCTGTCTTAACTAGTCACCTGTATAAAAGACACCTGTCCACAGAATCAGTCAATCAAGCAGACTCCAAACTCTCCAACATGGGAAAGACCAAAGAGCTGTCCAAGGATGTCAGAGACAAAATTGTAGACCTGCACAAGGCTGGAATGGGCTACAAAACCATTAGCAAGAAGCTGGGAGAGAAGGAGACAACTGTTAGTGCGTTTGTTCGAAAATGGAAGGAGCACAAAATGACCATCAATCGACCTCACTCTGGGGCTCCACGCAAGATCTCACCTCGTGAGGTGTAAATGGTTCTGAGAAAGGTGAAAAAGCATCCTAGAACTACACGGGAGGAGTTAGTGAATGACCTCAAATTAGCAGGGACCACAGTCACCAAGAAAACCATTGGAAACACATTACACCGCAATGGATTAAAATCCTGCAGGGCTCGCAAGGTCCCCCTGCTCAAGAAGGCACATGTGCAGGCCCGTCTGAAGTTTGCCAATGAACACCTGAATGATTCTGTGAGTGACTGGGAGAAGGTGCTGTGGTCTGATGAGACCAAAATAGAGCTCTTTGGCATTAACTCAACTCGCTGTGTTTGGAGGAAGAAAAATGCTGCCTATGACCCCCAAAACACTGTCCCCACCGTCAAGCATGGGTGTGGAAACATTTTGCTTTGGCTGTGTTTTTCTGCTAAGGACACAGGACAACTTAATCGCATTAACGGGAAAATGGACGGAGCCATGTATCATGAAATCCTGAACGACAACCTCCTTCCCTCTGCCAGGAAACTGAAAATGGGTCGTGGATGGGTGTTCCAGCGCGACAATGACCCAAAACATACAGCAAAGGCAAAAAAGGAGTGGCTCAAGAAGAAGCACATTAAGGTCCTGGAGTGGCCTAGTCAGTCTCCGGACCTTAATCCAATAGAAAACCTATGGAGGGAGCTCAAGCTCAGAGTTGCACAGAGACAGCCTCGAAACCTTAGGGATTTAAAGATGTTCTGCAAAGAGGAGTGGACCAACATTCCTCCTAAAATGTGTGCAAACTTGGTCATTAATTACAAGAAACGTTTGACCTCTGTGCTTGCAAACAAGGGTTTTTCCACTAAGTATTACGTCTTTTATTGTTAGAGGGTTCAAAAACTTATTTCACTCAATGAAATGCAAATCAGTTGCTATCTTTTATTTAAGGTTATTTTTTCGATTTTCCTTTTGATGTGTTATCTGCCACTGTTAAAATACACCTACCATTGAAATGATACTGTTCTGAGACTTTTCATTTCTTTGTCATTGGACAAACTTACAAAATCAGTGAGGGGTCAAATAATTATTTCCTCCACTGTATGTATATAAACACACATGCACACAGCGGAAGTGACATGCATGTTATTAAACAATAACTGATATGAAAAACTAAATCAGAAAGTGTTATTGTCACTGTCATCTGACTAAGTCCATAATACCCATTTTGGCCGAATCATATGCTTCATGACAGGGCACAACCTGAAAGTCCTAGTCACCTCTAGGTGTAGGGACATGGTCTAGGGACATGGTCAATGGCCATGACCCTCAGGTCAGCGCATAGTAATTTTACTGGGGTTGCGAATCAGCCCCATGGATTCCTGCACAATTAAACATTAATTTTTGGGTAATTCCAACCCAATTCCAGATTTCCTATGGAGATTCAACGAAGGCAGACATGCATCATGGCCAATAAAAACTTGCAGTAGGAAGTAGATAGAATAAGTACATAAATAATTACATCAAGGTGCAGGAAGGGAATCTAGAGCATAGAACAACTCTGAGCAGACTTCATGACCAATAGGACCATCCATAACAGTTGGAGAAAATAATACAAAAGCAGCAGAACAGGAAACGGCAGGAGGTTCACCAGTTGAAGAGGAAGTAGATGGAAGTCCAGCCACACGAACAGACTGGCAAACCAAACACCAGCCTCTTCCAGACCTTCTGTCAATTTGTCAAATCTATACCAAGAAAGCTCCTTGCAGTAACTTGCTAGATGCTAAGTTTTTTGGGAGTGTGTGTTCAATAATTCCCAGTAAGTTGGCAGCATTTTGAAGTCTTCAGTACACTGTGTATTTTATCAGCAATACATTTTATGAAGTGGTAGTATTTTCAGATTTGAAATGACAGCATTGTTTTGCTTTCTTGACGAATCATGCTCAAACATTCTTTGTGTCAGAGAACAGCCTTAACAATGTTAATAGAAGGGTGGTGTGGTCACATCTCTGTGAGCGGGATTAACATATTGTAGGTACAGTTAATCCACACACTATACTTGCCATTAGTTACATACACACACAGTCATTTATCTTTGTGTGTGCTAAGGCAGTTTAGATATAAAGTGAAGTAAGAAACAAATATGCAATTAAGCGGTAATAAATTTGTAAATAAAATAGATTAAAACAGTCAGCCAAGATTTGAAGCAGGCTATGGCACAAGAAACCTAATTTAATACTGTTGTTTTATTTTTCCAAATCACTGTATAAAATAAGATACATAAAACACTGTTATCTGGAGAACCATAGTTGGTCCTCAACTTTTAACAGCATTGGGATGTTAGAAAATGATGTGGCCAAGGAAAATAGCTTTAATACAATATTCACAACAAAGAATGAACAAGGTTCCCCTAAGGCTATACACATTTATGTGGCAATTGTGCTATCTCCATTCCGTAGGGGCAGCAGTCTTCAAAACATCAAACTTCATTCTATAATGGAGGACTAGTGTGCAACGTGAGCTATTGAGATTAATTAACCTACTGCAGCATTATGCGCATAGATGTTGGGTACATATTAATGTGTGGTGCACTATGTGCTCAAGACGTGCTATGTTTCTTACATAAATACTATTAAAATTGTTGTGTGCTGTCTTTGATTTTATCAATGTTAAAGAATAACAGAACCGAAACAAAAAGATCTTGCGCAAATGTCCCCAAAAACTAATTCCTGGTCAGCCGGGTTGGGCCTTAGTGCACAGGTTGCTTGTCCAGCTGCTTGTGTCCTCCCTGATCGTGCCCCTGCCCTATGTGCATGTGTATGACGTCACAACTACGTTGTGTGCATGCACAGAGGGCTCCCAGGCATGGGTGTGTGATTAAGGACGTCCGCAGCCGGGCCACAGCCTGCGCAGGAGGGGGTCTGTGGAGAACGGAGGGAGTAGTGGGCATGAGGACTACTTCATGTACAGGCTCGCAACGCATTGCACAAAAATGCCATAACCTAATTCAGAAGTGGTGATAGTCCTATGGGGCTATATCACATTGGTCAAGGTGTAGCAGGTCCTGTCGAGATGATGTAAGAGTTGCAGTGTGTTGTGCGCGTTTAGCCCGTAAGTGTGGCATGATACTTTTAACTATACGTTATGCCTCACTGTATACCACTGCAGTGATACCTTCCAGTAATGCGTTTTTTAGCTTACTAATATTTTTTAATAGATGTTGGAACACCCCAGGATATTAAATAGCTGGCTTCTGATACTTGTGATGTCAACAAGAACAAATGGGGTTGATTAACGAAGGTCCCTTTCACACTTGAAAGATTCCATTGCAATGCAATTGTTCTGCAAATAATGTCTGGAGATGCAAGGCCTTCTTTTAAAAAAAAATATGAGTAAGCTGAAAATCGAATGCATTCCCGGCAGGTCAACTTACAGTGTTCAGACGGCTGGCAGCAGAGCTTTTGGTATAGTTCATGCTCTGTGTAGATTTTTAGAAACTCCAACAATTTCATGAGCGGCAAGATGAGAACTCTAGGAAGACCTACACAAAAAATGGCTTACAGTTGCTATGGTACTTCCCAGTAGGCATAATTAGATTTTTATGTAGTTTAAGAAAACCTAGGCTGGCTGAAAACACAAATGGAAAGAGAATTTCCAAATCATCTTTTTGTATTTATATAACACTGGTATTTTCTACTTCACAGGGTATGTAGTCTCGTCACTAATCATACCCTAGAGGAGCTCACAATCTGATCCCTACCATAGTCATATGTCCATCATAGTCTAAGGCCAATTTAAACAACAAGAGTGATGCACTTTTATAAGATGATCATTGTGACTGTAAGTTATATTGTATAAGTTTTTGGTGGAAATTGTCACCCATGAAACTTGTATGAAAAACTGATGTTTGATTTTGTATGTTGTGGATGTTGGCTGGTTGTCTGGTGCCACAGTAAAACCATGTGATACAGATAGACTTTAATGAACCAGTGGTTTAGGATATGACTGATGTCTCGACTCGGATGGTTCGTTATTTATGCTCTGCTGTACTTTGTATGATGGGTGGCTCTGGGTGTCAACCCTGGGGGCACCTCTGGCTGCCTACACTGCGGGGGTCATCTGGCTATCTATACTGGGGAGTGGGGCTACATCTGGCTACCTATACTAAGTGTCACCTGGCTACGTATACTCATGCAGGACTACATCTGGCTACCTATACATGAGAGGGGCTAAATCTGTCTGCCTACACTGTGGAGGTCCTCTGGCTACCTGTACTGGAGTGGGCTACATCTGGTTACCTACACTGCAGTGGTCATCTGGCTAGCTATGCTTGGGAAGGCTACATCTGGCTACCTATAATCGGGGGAGGGGGGGTTGCACCCTGATCCTAGAGCCTTGAAACTTCCATGCTCCATTTAGTGTAATGACTGGGGTCAGTGTGACAACAGATAGCACTGGTAACCATGTGGCACAGTATAAAACATGCCTGCTTGTTTTTAGAGCAACAAGATGACATTTTTAATTTTCCAGAGCAAACGGGCATTCAACTAAACAGTTTTCCATTCCCAAACAACACATTTCTCAGTATATTTAAAATTATGAAGAAAAACACAATGCAAATAGATATGTTACTCATAACAGTGACCAATAACCGCGACCGCCTTTTATTTACTATAATGTAAAAGTACGTTACATTTTGTTGAGTGTTAAATGTTACTTGATGATTTTTTAAATAGCTGTGAATGTAAGAATTTATTTCTTCTGTCAACTGTGGAGTCAGGAAGGATGTTTCAACCATAAAATATGATTTGCCAAACCTTGCACATGATCATTTTCTTTCCTTCTGGATCACTGTTAATTCCTAATGAGTATGAACAGAGTATGAGCAGATTAGACACTAACTGGGTGAAACGAATGGACCAAAATGAAATATGATTGTTCGCTTGGGGAACGGACATTGCAATTACTTGGCTCTATCTACAAGTGAAGATTTAGATACCGCAGTATGTTACTCGATATTCAAATATGCTTATGTGGAAATACTAAAGAGAGGAAATGTACTGCAAACTGAAATCGCACAGGCTATATTACAGGAACTTGGCTGAAAACCTGCCCTAGATTTTGTTCAAAAACGGGTATCAGATTTATCACCGAGAAATCCCATCGCTTGTAATTTTCTTTCCTTCCTTTGATAAATATCTCTTTTCCAGAAAGGTTTGCTGTATGCTAAATCTATTGCTGTTCCTGTAAATGTCAAATAATTGTTAGATTAAAAGTGATTTTTTTTTCTTTTTTAAAGTGATTTCAAGGCACAGGTCTAAATACAAAGCTGAAACACTGTATCAGTGACTTTTCTTGGCTGCCAAATGTGTTTCTTTTTACTCTGTCCAACCAGTCTAGTGATTCATATAGCCCAGACCCAACACACAGCAAACGAAATGCGTGCTTACAAAGCTCCTCCCACAGACTGTTGATTGGTTTGTGTGGAAGAGCAGAACAATATGTTATAAATCAGGTAAGTATGTGGAATTGGCAAAGGCTCTTTTTGGAGTAAACAGCTTTCCCTCTTTCCTGGAGTAAAAAGTTTTGAGAAAAATTTTCTGAAGATGGTTGATATGTCTGTCAGGGTGTAAAATAGACAGTGAGGGGGTGAAGCGCACAACACACACTCTGCAACTCCTCTCTAAATGTGGCCTTTTGAGAAAGAAAATAAAACAACAGCAACAAAAAAACATAAAAAACTCCAATAGATACTAACCTGTCTGTAAAATCAATTTTGCTTGTGACCACAAGAGTAAATCCAGCATCACCCCTTCCTTCCATTTAGATGGCAGGGTTAGGAGGACCAGAAAAACAATATGGCATCTACTAAACTGGCAACATATTGTGAGATGACAGCAGTCTCCAATTGTTATATCCAAGTTTAAGCACATTTTTACCCTCTACAATGATATTTCAAAAAAATCAATTTTTTGGGGCAAATACAGTAAGTTAATATAAAGTACAGAGGTGCATAGCACTTGAAGGCCGTCAGCGTCACACAAGTACAAAACATGAACTTAAGCTTTAATACATTTACTTTACATGACCTTTAATTGTAATTTGGTATTGGCATTTAGACATTACCAAGAGAAAGAGGGGGCTTACAGCAGAGGATATTTGGAAGCGGGAATGGAAAACTATGGAGTTATTCATGAGAGGTTGGAGAAGGACTACCTAGGGAAAAGAGGAGTTCCTATGCGTGGCGATTCTGGTGGAGATGGTTCTGAGGCGGTGACCAGAGGGGAGGCAATTGAAGTTGAACCTGCCGGGGGGGGGGGGGGGGAGATCATTCAGTATCTTGTTTGCCCTGGACGTCAAATGGGCAGTGTGTAGGAGGTCCAGAGGCGGCAGGGGGTGTTTCCTGAAGTCCACGTCCAGTTCCACTGTTTTTGGAGCATTTAATATGAGCTTATTCTCCTTGCACCATTTGCAGATTCGCTCAATCTCATTTCAGTATGATTGCTCACCTTCGCTGCCAATGAAGCCATGGATGGTGGTGTCATCAGCGAATTTGATGACTTTAACAGAGTTGGCTGATGAGGTGCAGCTGTTCGTGTACAGAGAGAACAGGAACGGGAACAGAATACACCCTTGCAGGGCACCTGAACTGGTAGTTCTTTTCTGGGGGAAGCAACTGCGGAGCTTGATTAGTTGTGTCCTGTTGGTAAGGAACTCGCTGATTCATGTGCATTAAGTGAGGTCAAGTCCGAGTTTTGCCAGGTTGTCATACAGGATGGCCGTATGACAACCTGGCAAAACTCCAGTTGTGGCTGCACTTGTTATGCAAGATAGGGGGGGGGGCTACACTTGTTATGCAAGGTAGGGGGGCTAAAGTGGCATTTGTTATATGACCCCAGGGGTTAACAGGAAGGAGAGGAGTAGCTGTCAAACGTGGCCGAGAGGAGTTATCAAACATTTACTGTGGTGCCCCATGATTTGAAGTCATGCCTGATGAATTTACTGGAATTAGTGCTTCTCACTTGCTTGAGATGCTACTTTCTCTGCATGTAAATGTGATAACTGTTGACCTGGGTTAACATAATCTTGCATTTGAGTCGTACAAGATAATTTACTGTTATGTAAATAACATGTATAGTCACGCAGAGATAGAGTACTTAATGAGAGGAAATTGGGAGATTCCAAAGAAGCAAAATCTAAAATAACCTCCAGAAGAAAATTCTAATAACACAGAGGAACTTTATTCATGTGACATCATGACATCCAGCAGAAGTTGTCTTTAACTCCCACTGAACCTAATAATACCATTCAAAACTGAGGTAACACCTTGTATGAAATAGAAATGAACTGACATGCACAACTGGCAGGTACCAGGAAACACATTTCATTCTGTCAACTTTTCTTTCAGTGCTTAAATTACAGGGTGTACACAAAGGATTTCACTGGATTTCTTTCAAGGCCAGAGGGAACATGGAGCTGTGTGTTGTTCTGCTTTATGAAAGAGTGTAGTGTAGCAAGCATACCTGCGTGTCATGTGCTGATTACATTTCAGTGTCATACATAGCATTCACTAACTCCTGAATGGCACACACACCACATGACATCACAGCTCCAAGCACTGAGGTTTAGTAGCGGATGAGGACAATGGCATGAATCATCTCTACTGGGGAAGGAACATGCAACTCTTCAGTTATGCTCATTAGGGGACAATTGAAGTGACGATGTCCATATATTTTGAGATGAGCACTGTGAACTTGCTTTTAAAGGACACATCCGAGGAAAAAAAAAGTAAAAAAAAAGATCTACTTACCTGGGGCTTCCTTCAGCCCCTGGCAGCCTATCTGTCCCTCACCACAGCCCTGCAACCCATTCGGTGTCCCGTGGTCCCCTCCATTGCAGATGTCTTCTGCGCCTGCGCAAGCACTCAGCTGCGCCACTCACAGTCATGATCCCGTGGCTGAGAGTGTTCTGCGCAGGTGTAGCACTTCTGTTCTGTGCACATTGCTTCAGGCTGCGTGAGCGCGTTTGCGAGCGGCGCGGCCACACACTCACGCAGAAGATGCCGGCATTCTTTAACGGAGGGGACCCCGAAACACCGACTGGACGTGGAGCTGCGGCGAGGGACAGATAGGCTCCCGGGGGCTGGAGGAAGTCCAAGGTAAGTAGATCTGTTTTTTGGGTTTTTTTACCCCGGACCTGTCCTTTAACTAAACATATCAGGCACTAACAAAACAGGAGAGTCTCCTTTCCGTACAAGCAACCAAATCTTTTAATCCACAAATCATAACAGCTCACCTGTGCCACAAAATGCTCATGTATGGCATGCACATCAATCCAACCTTTATAACGGAGAGCTTCATTTATCAGATGCCTCAAAGTACATCAACTATTTCGGATCAACCTTATTTAAAGTACAAATTCATCTTCTTAAAGGGACCCCGAGCAGTAATTAAAATCAAAACTTTCATTTACCTGGGGCTTCCTCCAGCCCACCGTAGGCTGTGAGGTCCCCCGCCGTTCTCCTCACTGTTCTGTGAGTCCCGATGGTGGCTCCGTTCCCGGCGAGACCGGGCCGGCTGGTGCACACCGAGTGGTTTTTGAAGCGTTTCGCAAATCGCCTGTGAAACCGCTTGGCTAATGTATCTCAATGGGCTGGTGCACACCAGCAGTTTGAGGTTTTTAACAAACCGCAAACGTGGGTCCTTCAGCACTTTTGCTGTTTGCAGAAGCGTTTGTGCCTCAATGTAAAGCATAGGAAAAGCGCAAACCGCTCGGAAAAACGCTAGATCAGAGCATTTTCCCAGACATTTTTGTTACAGTAGCTGTTCAGTAACAGCTTTACTGTAACAATATATGAAATCTGCTACACAAAAACGCTCCAGAAAACTCTAGGCATGTTTAGAAAACCTCTCTAAACATGCCTAGAATCACTCTGAAAATCTGCTTCAAAAACCTCTAGCGTTTTGGGGATCTGCTAGCGGGTTTGGTGTGCGCTGGGCGTTAGGAGGATAAATATAATTGTTTATCTCATCAGTTTATTTTCACCTTGGGTTCACTTTTAAATATAAGGAACTTGTACATTATGCCATCTCATAAGCAAGAAGCAGAACCCATAATGCATCTTCAAGACAGTGTGACATATTCACAAAGCAACATTAAAATTACTGTGCGCAGGTAGTGCTCTGCAATTTTAACATTCCCTTCGATAGTTACATTGCACAAATAGCGCAACACACTTTACCTAGGCAACATGCACGTTGCTAGTGTACCACGTGTCGTGTTACTTCTGTGACACACATTACATGAGCAATGCCCATATTACCTAGGTAACAGTGGTTGTGCTATTTGTGCAATGTGTTATGTATCTGGCATCAGTAACATTGAAAAACGTACCGGTATTTCCAAAAGGTATATTGGGCATGTTGCACAAGTAGCACAAATCAAACTTAGGTAATGTGAGTTGTGCTACTTGCGCAACATGAATTGCATGAATACCCTTGCATGAATACCAGTAAAATTGCATTGCACTGTGTGCGCATGGTCATTTTACCAGCTTTTTATGAATGTGCAGCAGTAGTAATTTTCTGATGTCTACCAAATAGTGTTGTAAAATAAAAATGCTACATACAAGTGTATAACCAATAAAATAACCACTATAATTACTGTGGTCACCACCCTATTAATACAATTTTAGTTAGGGAAACGAGATGGAAACGAGGCCTAAGTCAAAGATAACATAATTGAACACAAAACGCAGTTTTAAATGATGGTTTTTATTATTTAGTAAGAACAAAAACTCAAAACCTACATGGCCCTGTGTGAAAAAGAAATTGCCCCCTCAACCTAATAACTGGTTGGGCCACCCTTAGCAGCAATAACTGCAATCAAGCGTTTGCGATAACTTGCAACGAGTCTTTTACAGTGCTCTGGAGGAATTTTGGCCCACTCATCTTTGCAGAATTGTTGTAATTCAGCTTTATTTGAGGGTTTTCTAGCATGAACCGCCTTTTTAAGGTCATGCCACAACATCTCAAGAAAATTCAGGTCAGGACTTTGACTAGGCCACTCCAAAGTCTTCATTTTGTTTTTCTTCAGCCATTCAGAGGTGGATTTGCTGGTGTGTTTTGGGTCATTGTCCTGCTGCAGGACCGAAGATCGCTTCAGCTTGAGTCGACAAACAGATGGCCGATTGGCCGGACATTCTCCTTCAGGATTTTTTGGTAAACAGTAGAATTCATGGTTCCATTCATCACAGCAAGCCTTCCAGGTCCTGAAGCAGCAAAACAACTCCAGACTATCACACTACCACCACCATATTTTACTGTTGGTATGATGTTCTTTTGCTGAAATGCTGTGTTACTTCTACGCCAGATGTAACGGGAGACGCACCTTCCAAAAAGTTCAACTTTTGTCTCGTCGGTCCACAAGGTATTTTCCCAAAGGTCTTGGCAATCATTGAGATGTTTTTTAGCAAAATTGAGACGAGCCTTAATGTTCTTTTTGCTTAAAAGTGGTTTGCGCCTTGGATATCTGCCATGCAGGCCAATTTTTCCCAGTCTCTTTCTTATGGTGGAGTCGTGAACACTGACCTTAATTGAGGCAAGTGAGGCCTGCAGTTCTTTAGATGTTGTCCTGGGGTCTTTTGTGGCCTCTCGGATGAGTTTTCTCTGCGCTCTTGGGGTAATTTTGGTCGGACGGCCACTCCTGGGAAGGTTCATCACTGTTCCATGTTTTTGCCATTTGTGGATAATGACTCTCACTGTGGTTCGCTGGAGTCCCAAAGCTTTAGAAATGGCTTTATAACCTTTACCAGACTGATAGATCTCAATTACAGTACTTTTGTTCTCATTTGTTCCTGAATTTCTTTGGATCTTGGCATGATGTCTAGCTTTTGAGGTGCTTTTGGTCAACTTCTCTGTGTCAGATAGCTCCTATTTAAGTGATTTCTTGATTGAAACAGGTGTGGCAGTAATCAGGCCTGGGGGTGACTACAGAAATTGACTCAGGTATGATAAACCACAGTTAACTTATTTTTTAACAAGGGGGGCAATCACTTTTTCACACATGGCCATGTAGATTTGGAGAGTATTTTTCTCACTAAATAATAAAAACCATCATTTAAAACTGCATTTTGTGTTCAATTATGTTTTCTTTGACTAATAGTTAACGGTTTTTGATGAGCAGAAACATTTAAGTGTGACAAACATGCAAAAGAATAAGAAATCAGGAAGGGGGCAAATAGTTTTTCACACCACTGTACTTCCTATGGCAATGCATTCCACATCTTAATTACTCTTACTATAGAAAACCTTGTCCTAAGTAAATTGCTGAAACGTTTTTCCTCCATGCGCAGATCATGTCCTCTAGTCCTTTGTGAAGGCCTAGGGACAAAAAGCTCATCCGCCAAGCTATTATAATGCCCTCTGATGTATTTTTACATGTTAATTAAATTCCCTTTGATGTCCCCATCTGTATCCCATTTATTTTGTATGGTGTTAGACCATTGGTATGAACAAAATGCATGACTTTACATGCTGTTGCAATATGTCACTATCTTCCTGAGAGTTGATGATTCTGCACAATTTTGTATCATCTGCAAAAATAGCAGCATTGCTTTCTACTGCATCTACTAGATCATTAATAAATAAATAAATGTAAGAGCACCGGACTCAGTACTGACTCCTGTGGGACCCCACTGCTAACAGTCTCCCATTTTGAGTACGATCCATTGACCACAACTCTTTGTTTTCTGCCCATTAGCCAGTTCCCTATCCATGCACACAGACTCTTCCCCAGTCCTTGCATCCTCAACTTTTGCACCAGACTTTTGTGGGGAACAGTGTCGAAGGCCTTTGCAAAGTCCAAGTATATCACATCTACAGCATTCCCAATATCCATATTAGCGTTCACTACCTCATAAAAGCTGATTTATGCAGATTTATGTAAATTTGAATGCAAATATTTGCAGCTTGAAAATGGACCAATTAAGTCCCACCCAGGTTTCAATTGATTAGTCAATTTTCAAGCTTCATATATTTGCATAAAATTTGCATAAATATGCATAAACTCAGAAATATTTGTATCTCATTGATCATCCCTAGTTATGACAGTCACTCATGGAATAAACACAGTGAAAACTCTGACACATAACGAATTACAGAAAAAGCCAAATCTTCTTTTATTCCCAATACAATGAAAATTGAAGTCAAAATGCAGCACATCTCAGACATTTAGACTTAAAAACACGTTGCATCCAATTGAGCTGATATATAAAGAGCAGAATCAAGAAATGACTAATGTTCAGTATGAAAGTATATGCTGCAAAAATACAGCACGTGAGTTCTAGAAATATACCATAGAGAGCCAGTGGTACATGACAGATGCAAAAGCATAAATACTAGCCCCAAGGGAGCAGTAATGAAAAAGGGATTCAGGTCAAAAAAAGAGGAATGAAAATACCTTTTTAAACAGCTGTGTAAGATATTACTCTCCATTCTAAATGTTTCCATTAAACCTCAGACAGCTGAAATGGCCATCATTACTTACCTATTATAATCCCCACAATGTCTTTTCCTACAGTATATAAAAACTGCATTTACCCATGTCAAGCGCCTGTCGTGTTATCTTACCTTGCATACGGTTTGGACAGATTAGCTGCTGCTGTTGGATGACAGTGTGATTATAGAAAGGCACCTCGGTTTTCCAAATGAATTAATCAGCATTATTTCTACAGCACATGGTTTAGTACTTTCTGCATTTTGTAGCAAGAAAACACATATGCATTTCAGTTCCCGGAAGGATTTAAGTACATGTGTGTTTTTGTACTTCGCAGAAATCATTCACCAAGGAGCTGGAACAGGACAGAGCAAAACAGAGAATCTGTTTCTTAAATCTTTCTTTCTTTTTTTTCCCCCCTCAGCTTCCCGTGTCACTTACTGAAGATTTTATTCCATGTGTGGTTTAGGATGTTAGTGATTTGCATTTTGGAAAGATCCTGTCAGTTATTTATGCTCTGAGTGCTTTTACAGTTATGCGTTAAACAGCTGGACTCCATACCAATGTCAATACAGCTCAGGAATATTCTCAAACATATAGTGTGTCTATAAAAGTATTACGTGGGCCTCCATGCCGTAAAATGTAAAGTTACACAAAGTAGTGGCTCATACCACCAACGCAGTTAAACACATTAAACAGACAATAAAAAAAAATGTTTGTTGAACTGCAGAATATCAAAACAGTCTTAACAATATTTGAATGTCAATCCAAGGAGAACGGAATATAAATGCAATTTATCTATGGAAAAAGATGAAGAGCAGGCAGATACTTTAAATGGATGTTCCCTTTGCTAATAATGTTCCTCACTGCTACTTAACGTGCCATCCGAAATGATAAAAAAAAAGCTTGTCTTTCAGCAATTTCTATAGTCAAACTGACAACATTTTTCTTTAATTTGCTGTCATGAAGTAATACATTTAAAGAGGAACTTTAATCCACAATGAGGTTGCGGATGTTCTCCTGAGGGATCTCCTTCCAGACATGGAACAAAGCATCCACTAACTCCTGAACAGTCTGTGGTGCAATGTGGATGGAGCGAGACATGATGTCGCAGATGTGCTCAATTTGATTCAGTTCTGGGGAATGGGTGGGCCAGCCCAGTTCATAGCTTCAATGCCTTTGTCTTGCAGGAACTGCTGACACACTCCAGCCACATGAGGTTTAGCATTGTCTTGCATAAGATGGAATCCAGGGCCAACAGCACCAGCATATGGTCTCACAAGGGGTCTGAGGATCTCATCTCAGTGCCTAATGTCAGCTAAGCTACCTCTAGAGAGCACATAGAGGGCTGTGTGGCCCCCCAAAGAAATGCCACCCCACACCATTACTGAGCCACTGCCAAACTGGTCATGCTGGAGGCCGTTGTGGGCAGGAGAACATTCTCCAAGGCGTCTCCAGACTCTGTCCCGTCTGTCACATGTGCTCAGTGTGAACCTACTTTCATCTTTGAAGAGCACAGGGTGCCAGTGGCGAATTTGCAAATCTTAGTGTTCTATGGCAAATGTCAAATGTCTTGCGAGAGGTTGGGCTGTAAGCTGTAAGCACAACCCCCACCTGTGGACATTGGGCCCTCATACCACCCTCATGGAGTCTGTTTCTGACCATTGAGCAGACACATGCATATTTGTGGCCCGCTGCAGGTCATTTGGCAGGGCTCTGGCAGTGTTCCTCCTTTTCCTCCTTGCACAAAGGCGGAGGTAGTGGTCCTGCTGCTGGGCTGCTGATGTACTGGCCTGTCTCCTGGTAGCACCTACATGCTCTGGACACTGCACTGACATACACAGCAAAGCTTCTAGCCACAGCTCGCATTGATGTGCCATCCTGGAGTGAAATCACTCCCAGTATACAAAAGTTACCAAAACATCAGCCAGAAAGCATAGGAACTAGTAGAAGAGAAGTAGTTTGTGGCCACCACCTGAAGAACCACTCCTGTATTGTGGATTTCTTGCTCATTTCCTATAATTTTTACCTGTTGTCTATTCAATTTGCACAACAGCATGTGAAATTGATAGTCAATCAGTGTTGCTACCAACGTGGACAGATTTATTTCACAGAAGTATGATTGACTTGGAGTTACATTGGCCTCAATTCTGGTAGTAAATATTTTCTTGTCTGTAAAATACCTCATGCGTTATTTTCTGTTTTTTGGGGGGTAATTCTGAAGGTTCTTCTGCATTTCCAAACATGCGGTAAAATGTGCGGGGGAGGGAGGTGTTTGAGGGGGGGGGGTGTAATTGATTAAGTAGCATCCTATGGAAAGTATATTTATAGGCATCCCCTATTAAAAAAAGATCCAGGTAAAATGTGGAGTTTTATTTCTACTATTCTTTTCTATTGCACAGCCTGAATAGGAATTCCACTAAAACGGGAATAGGAACTGAATTGGAACTCTACTAACAACTGCAAAATGCACACAAATTGACTTTACTGCCAGTGCGTGCATGAAAAAAAGGCACCGTGAAAAAAGGGCCTGACTTATTAACGAATTTGGCGCCAGGTATTAACGAAATTTGCTTACGAGAACCATCGTTGTCAAGCTTTATTGACGATAATTACTGTTGCAAAAACGAGGAATAATAACAAATAAATATTAATGTTAAATGTTGTTACGTTTTTCGTCAATGCTGCTTAACCCAACCCTACCCTCACACAGAATTCTCCCCTGGTGGTGCCTAAAGCTAACCACTCCCCTAGTGGCGCCTAACCCTAACCCCCCCTCCCGGTGGTGCCTAACCCTAACCACCCCCTGGTGTTGCCTAAAACTAACCGCCGCCTAGGTAATGCCTAACCCTAACCACTCCCCCTGGTGGTGCCTAACCCTAACCACTCCCTCTGTAGAAACACCCTTTTACATATATTAACGATAATACCTTTGAAAACATAAAATCGGTACTTACAGTATTAACGAATTAATGTGACAAAAACTATACCGTTGTAAACTTCTAAAATGATAACTACCTCAAAAACTATAATGTTGTAATGTTATTAACGAATTTTTTATCTTCCCGCTTTTTCAATGTCCTGAGGCCAACCCCCCCCCCCCCCCCCACTATCATTCGGTAAAGTTCCTTATTAAGGCTGCACTGAGGTAAGGATGTGGAAAATTCAGTACATAAACTACCAGTCAAAAGTATTAGGACGCTCCAATTATTCTATTTTTTCATTAAATGCAAGCGGAGGAGATCAAATAAACAAACGAAGATAAAAAAACAAATCGTAGAATCAATGTATAAAACCAAGTGTATTCTAAACTTTTGAGTCCTCAGAGTAGTCACCTCTGGTAGATATAACTGCTGAACATACTTGTGGCATTCTTTCTGGAATGGAAAGCAAATATTCTTCAGAAAATTCTTCCCAACTCTTTTGTAGAAGTTCCCACAAAATTTGTGGCACTTGTAGGCTGCTTTGCGTTCCTTTTTCTCTCCAGTTCGTCTGGATGAGGTTTAAGTCTGCCGACTGTGCTGGCAACTCCATTTTACAAGCTTATCATCTTGTATTTTTTTGTTGAAGGGAATTAGTAAAAAAAAATCCAGCCCTTGGGGGGTACTTACTTCGGGAGGGAAGCCTCTGGATCCTAATGAGGCTTCCCCATCCTCTTCACCCTCTGGAATCCGTCACTGGCAGCCCCCTGAACAGCGGCAATGTAAATATTTACCTTCCCGACTCCAGCACAGGCACAGTAGTGGCTTTCCAATGGGCTCCGGCGGCAATAGCTGAGCCTGATCGGGTTCCCTCTACTGCTGGAGCTGGGAAGGTCAATATTGCAGGCACTACTGCACCCGCGCCACAGCCGGCAGGCTGTTGGCTGTATTTTCCAGGGCTGCAGGCGCTGGTCCTGGAAGGTGAAGAGGCTGTAACTATTGTTGTAACTATTGAGCTGTGCTTGAAGCTGTGGTCCCATGAACTGCTTATCTTGTAAGCTGTTGTTGACTCTCAGACATTTGTCTTCTGATGCTGTTGTGGCCTTTGGCCTCACAGATTTCTTCCCGTCAGAGTTTGCCCCAGTTTCTGAGGTTGAAGACAACTTGACTTATCTTTTTTTGCAGTTTCTCCGTAGGAAAGACCTATTCTTTTATGTATTATAATGGTCTGTCTCTCTTCCATTGGTAAATGCCTTTTACTTGCAGTTTCTAGCAGTACATTAATTTTTGCAGTACAGTATTGTTGCTTACTACGGTAAGTTACCACAGTGTGTACCAACACTACTTTTATGTAGATAGAGAGGATTGTGTGTAATCAGGAAAGATTGTTGTAGCTGTATAAATTAGTTGCAAAACTTTCAAGATTTGATTCCTTACTGCAGAACAGTTTCCATTGATTGTTCCCTGCAAAAGGCCATTTTGTGTAATTCTGAAATGTATATTATTCGGTTTGGGGTAACCTCACTTTTTTTGTCTAAGGGAATTCACCACTTCCCTTTGAAAAATTCAAGCAGTGGACTTGAACTGCTTGAATTTAAAGGACACCAGAGCCCAAATGAATATGAGAAACAGAGGAGCAGGCATGTATAGTGAGCTGGCCCGATGCTCATTGCTCCCCTGTTCTCCAATCTGCCCCTCTGATCCTCCTAAATGGCCCCGGCACCCCCCTTCTGGATGGCCGGGTCAGGCATCACTGCGCCTGCGCTGGCCCGGGTGCGCGTGTCATACAGTGCGCGGTCTTGGCGGGAGCTCTCTGTGCAGGCACATGATGTCACAGTGAGGTCATGCTCCTGCCCAGAGCTCTCACAGCTGCGGTCACGTGCTGTAGGATGTGGCCAGCTGGGCAGCACAGGCGCAGGGATGTCGGCCATCCAGAAGGAGGGGGACATTTAGGAGGATCGGAGGGGCAGATTGGAGAATGGAGGGAGCAGTGAGCATCAGGACAGCTCACCCTACATGCCTGCTCCCCCCCTTTCTCATAATCATTTGGGCTCTGGTATCCTTTAAATGAAAACTGGATAAATGTGAGTGCTCTAAAACTTGACTTTTACTTCAGTTGGCTTTACACCCTTCCCCCACCCAAAAGAAAACAAAAAACACCAATATTATGAACCTGGCGCATTCCACTTACTTCTGGCCTCTGTGTGATAACGAGGCTGAAATTCAAATATTTATTAGGCAGTTATAAGCCCAATTTTTCTGGCCTTTGTCTTATACAGAAGCTGACAATCGAATAGAAATCCGGGAGGTAATTGCCCAATTTTTTGGGGGTCTGTCTCGTACAGAGGCTAAAAATCAATATATTTTTCTGGCCTTGCCAAGTGTGGCTGCTTTTTCAAATGTTTAGCCAGGTAACTGCTCAATTTTCCAGGCTTTGCCTAGTGTGGCTGCTATTTCAAATGTTTAGCCAGGTAACTGCTCAATTTTTCAGGCCTTGCCTAGTGTGGCTGCTATTTCAAATGTTTAGGCAGGTAACTGCTCAATTTTTTCAGGCCTCACCTAGTATGGCTGCTATTTCAAATTCTAATGTTCTAATGTAAGGTATTGGAAACCTAAGAGATAAAAGGTACCAGGCAGGGCCGGGCCGAGGCATAGGCTGGAGAGGCTCCAGCCTCAGGGCGCAGTGTAAGAGGGGGCGCAGAATTCATTCAGCTGTCATTCCTAATTGTGTTTGAAGCAGAATGAAATAAGAAAAGGGGATACATGGCAGTGACTGCAAGCCAGATAACTACATATTAAGGTGTTGGGGAGGTTGTGGGCCCTGTGGCACCTCTTAGTGTAATAGCAATCAGTGTGTGACGGCTTGGGGTGGGAGGGATGGAGGGGCGCACTTTGGGGTCTCAGCCTTGGATGCTGGAGGACCTTGTCCCAGCTCTGGTACCAGGGGGTCATGGTGGTGCGTCATCATGTGGCTGTGCACTATGTGATCTTCTGCAGTAGAAATCCATTAGGTCCCAGAATGCACAAGAGGTGGTTGACTGGCTCACTCAGCATGCCACCTCTACATGCCACAGAAACAGAAAAAAATCCACCTCTGTCTGCATGCCAGTAGTAATATACATTTTTTTCAATGAAATAACGTATGTAAAGCTTGCCTGGTACCCCAGGCCGCATGCCAGCCTTGGCCACAGGGACAGCTATCCTGCACCACCCAGTATGTCATTTGGTCCTACTTAAATTGCAATCTGACAAATTATTTGCCTGGTGCATGACAGTTTTAATTTAAAAATTTGTAAAAAAATTAAAAAGTTGCTATACAATGCCTAATATATAAGTCCTCTCATACAGTGGATGCAATGTCCTCTCTGTGGACTGGCATTATTTTCCATGGAGCAGGAAGAATGGTGTGGCTGTAGAGTGGAGTTTTTCGCACCACCAATTTCAGGCCTCTCATGCAATGCAATTCAAACATTGTACACCAGTTGACATAACATATTTGAATTTTAAAAATTTGATGACATACAATTTTTAAAAATGTAATACATAAATTTGAAATGACACATAATTCAGGCCTCTCTGGTGTTCTTTTCCATTGGGCAGGACGGATGGTGTGGCTGCTGAGTGAAGTTTTTTGCGACACCAATTTTTTCAGGCCTCTCATACATTGGATGTAATTACAATGTTGTACACCAGTTGACATGATATATTTGAAATTTTAATTTTGATGAAATACAGTTTTTAACCACTTCCCGACCGCCTAACGCACAGAGGCGGCCGGGAAGTGAAGCCCTGAAGGACCGGCTCACCCACAGAGGCGGCGGTCCTTCTAAGGGCATGGGCGGAGCGATCGCGTCATCCGTGACGCGATCCTCCGCCCGGGATCGTTACATGGGCATTTTGTCTCCGCTCGCCGGCCACTTAGCAGAGCCGGCGAGCGGAGGAATCCGCAGAACGAGCCAATCAGGGAGTATAAGGCACTTTGTTAGGTAAACAAAGTGCCTTATACGTGCTTCCTCCTCGCCTCGTGGTCTCATTGTTGCAGAGACCACCAGCGAGGAGGAACCACTTTGTGAGTATCCAGCACACATTGTTTTTTTTTGCTCAGAGTCCCTGATCTCCCACCCCAGCCTTCATACCCCCCCCTGATCACCCCAGCAGACCCCTGCCAGCACCCTTGCACCCCTGCAAAACCCCCACCCCCCCCACCTGCCACTAACTAGCGACGCTGCCCTTTAGTTTAGGTCCCTAACTGCCACCTAATCACCCCTGATCCCCCCCCCTACCTTTAGATCACCCCCAGACCCCATCCCAGACTACCCCCCTGTATACTGTATACATCTGTATACAGCTACCTTATCCCCTGATCCCCCTCTGATCCCCCTCTGATCACCTGTCTATCACCTGTCCATCACCCCTTAGCACCCCCACCCATCAGAGCAGACCCTAACTGCCCCGCGGGGGTAACCGATCACCTGCCCAGGCCCTCGATTGCCCTCATACCCCCCGCCTGATTACATCCCCTGCTCTTTGTTTACTGTCCTCCCCAGCGATCACTAACTGATCTGCGATCAGTAACCCCCTGTGTCTGCCTCTCATCAGATCAGGACTCAGTCTGCCCCGTGCAGGCTCCTGATCAACCCCCCACCCCCTCAAATCGCCCTCAGACCCCCCCCCTAATCACCGTCCAAGTGCATTGTATTTGACTGTGCTGCGCTTGTATTCGATTGTGCTGCGCTTGTATTCGATTGTGCTGTAATTGTATTTGATTGTCCCGTGATCGGCTTCGATCGCCCCGTGATTGTTTGATTGCCTGAGACCCCACTTCCCACCACACCCAACCCCCCCCCTCCCCCCCCACCACACCCAATCCCCCCTCCCCCCCCCCCACCACCTTCCGAGTGCATCAGATTTGCTTGTGCTGTGATTGGAGTCGATTGTGCTGTAATTGTATTTGATTGTCCCGTGATCGACTTCGATTGCCCCGTGATTGTTTGATTGCCTGAGACCCCACTTCCCGCCACACCCAATCCCACCCTCCCCCCATCACCTTCCGAGTGCATCAGATTTGCTTGTGCTGCGCTTGTATTCGATTGTGCTGTAATTGTATTTGATTGTCCCGTGATCGGCTTCGATTGCCCCGTGATTGTTTGATTGCCTGAGACCCCACTTCCCACCACACCCAACCCCACCCTCCCCCCCACCACACCCAACCCCACCCTCCCCCCCCCCCACCACCTTCCGAGTGCATCAGATTTGCTTGTGCTGTGATTGGAGTCGATTGTGCTGTAATTGTATTTGATTGTCCCGTGATCGACTTCGATTGCCCCGTGATTGTTTGATTGCCTGAGACCCCACTTCCCGCCACACCCAATCCCACCCTCCCCCCCATCACCTTCCGAGTGCATCAGATTTGCTTGTGCTGCGCTTGTATTCGATTGTGCTGTAATTGTATTTGATTGTCCCGTGATCGGCTTCGATTGCCCCGTGATTGTTTGATTGCCTGAGACCCCACTTCCCACCACACCCAACCCCACCCTCCCCCCCACCACACCCAACCCCACCCCCCCCCCCCCCCCCCCCCACCACCTTCTGAGTGCATCAGATTTGCTTGTGCTGTGATTGGAGTCGATTGTGCTGTAATTGTATTTGATTGTCCCGTGATCGACTTCGATTGCCCCGTGATTGTTTGATTGCCTGAGACCCCACTTCCTGCCACACCCAATCCCACCCTCCCCCCATCACCTTCCGAGTGCATCAGATTTGATTGTGCTGTGATTGGATTTGATTGTGCTGTAATTGTATTTGATTGTCCCGTGATTGTTTGATTGCCTCTGAGACCCCACTTCCCACCAACCCCAATACCTCTCAAATACTCCCTTTTTGCTAGGTAGGTGCTCTTTTTTTCTGGGTAGTCTCGGAGGAAACCCCCATAAATTTAGTAATCCACAATGGCAAGAAGGGGGCTTTCCGATGACGAGGTATACAGGTACATGGACCAGTCGGATGAGTTCTTTTGGGAAGAATCATCCGTCGAATCTTCCGGGTCCGATTTTGAACCTGTAGAAAGCAGTGGTTCCTTGACCGAAAGTGATGACGAGGCTATGGTCCCGGCTAGAGCCAGGCGTACCAGACCCCAAGTCGTTAGACCGCAGGTGGCGCAGGATCTGCCTCAAGGGCAGCAGGGTGGTGCTAGCGCTGATGATAGTTTTCTTGGTGAGGCAGGCACCAGCAGCGCAGCATCTCCTGGACTTAGTGCCAGTGCTTCCGTAGACCCTGGCGAAGTGGTGAGCGTCAGCATGGAAGTTGAAACTGGTACGGTGGCAAGTGCAGTAGTACCCCCATCGCAGCCACCAATAAGAAGACGGGCCCGTAGTACCCATAGACTCCCAGAGGTGCTGGCACAACCAGATTGGCAATCCCCTGATTCCGCCGCACCTGTAGTGCCCCCTTTCACTGCCCAGTCTGGAGTCCAGGTGGCGACAGCTCATCTAGGAACGGCCCTAGACTTTTTGCAGCTGTTCATCACCCAGGTTCTCCTGGACTTAATTGTGGTTGAGACCAACCGTAAAGCCACACAATTCATCACCGAGCACCCGGAGAGCATGTATGCCCAGCCTTTCGGGTGGAAACCAGTCCAAGTTTCCGACATTAAAATCTTTTTGGCCCTTATCCTTCACTTGGGACTAATGAAACAGAATGTACTGCGGTCGTATTGGTCTACGAACCCAGTAAATCATGTTCCCTTGTACCCTGCTGCCATGTCAAGGACACGATTTGAGTCCATCCTGCGCTTCCTGCACTTCAACGACGACAAAACCTGTCATGAAAAGGGCCACCCTGCTTATGACCGGCTCCACAAAATTTGGCCCCTCATAGACCACCTGTCATCAACATTTGCAGATGCTTATATCCCTGAACAGAACATCTGCGTAGACGAGTCCCTCTTACGCTTTACCGTGCGCCTTGGCATCAAACAGTACATCCCAAGCAAGCGCGCCCGGTATGGGGTGAAACTGTATAAGCTCTGTGAAAGGGCCACAGGCTATACATGTCGTTTTAGGGTCTATGAGGGAAAAGACTCAAAATTGGAGCCGGTCGGATGCCCTGACTACCTGGGGAGCAGTGGAAAGGTTGTGTGGGACTTGGTGTCACCCTTGTTCCAGAAGGGGTACCATCTTTTTGTGGACAATTATTACACAAGTGTGGCCCTCTTTCAGCACTTAAAGTTAGAAGGAATCCGATGCTGTGGCACTGCGCGGCCTAGTCGCCAGGGCTTCCCCCAACGGCTCGTTACCACCAGACTTCAACGGGGGCAGAGGGCCGCCTTGCGTACTGAAGACCTGCTCGCGGTGAAATGGAGGGACAAGAGGGACGTTTACTTTCTGTCCACCATTCACACAGACACGACAGTCCAAATTCAACGGGCAACTAAGGTCATTGAAAAGCCCCTTGTCGTCCACGAATATAATGTCAACATGGGAGGGGTGGACTTCAATGACCAGAGGTTAGCGCCCTATTTAATTTCCCGGAAAACAAGATGCTGGTATAAGAAAGTGTCTTTTTATCTGATTCAATTGGCAGTTTACAACAGCTTTGTTCTCTACAGTAAGGCTGGGAGAACTGGATCTTTCCTTCAATTTCAGGAACAGATCGTTCTGGACATCCTGTATCCAGGAGGTGCCAGGCCCCCCCCCCCAGATGCAACTAGCCGACTGCATGGAAGGCATTACGCCTATCAACTTCCGTGTGCCCCAGGTCAACGCATCCGAAGAAAACGTTGCCGTGTCTGCAGCAGGGCTGGAACAAGGACTGACACCGTTTATTATTGTCCCCGCTGTCCTGACCAGCCTGGCCTATGTGTAGGGCCGTGTTTTGAGAGGTACCACGAGCAGGTACACTATTAGAACCTAGGGAACTCCAGACACAGGAGTAGGCACACACTCAGTGGTCTTTCGCACATTGTCGCAGGGAGAGGAGAGATAAGCTTGAAAACCAAACGGGTAAGCATAAAAGTGGCAAGAAGGATCGGTTTCCATGCTTGATATTGCTGATCTGTCCTGGGTTGGCGATATAAGACGGCATGTTTGAATTTCCCTTGAGTGTGGACACCCCCGGTTTATATGTGATTTGGGCCTATGATGATGCTTTAATGCCACACAGAGTCATCTCTATTGGCAGGCATATTGCTGTATCCTACAGGCATAATGCTGTATACTAAAGTTCTGAGGCCCAGTCACATGAGTTGGTGGCTCACCCTGAGTGCAGGGTGGCACGGGGTGTCTCTCTCCTGAGGTTATCACTGCCATTGATGTGGAGGAAGATCTGCCATTGATGTGGAGCAAGGTATGTTTGCCGTTCATTTTTCCTTTCAGGCCAGAGTGCATTACCCATATACCCAATATAAGGAGTATAGCAGAAACTCCTAATACTGGCCATACATGTAATGATTGCAGAGACCCTAAAATGCCAGGACAGACTTCACAAATGACCCCATTTTGGAAAGAGGACACCCTAAAGTATTATGTGAGGTGCACGGTGAGTTCATAAAAGATTTTAGTTTTTGTCACAAGTTAGCAGAATTTTTTTTTTATTTTTTTTTCTAACAAAGTGTCATTTTCCGTTTACTTGTGACAAAAAATAAGATTTTCAATGACCTCACCATTACCCTCATGGAATACCTTGTTGTGTATTCTTTCCAAAATGGGGTCATTTGTGGGGTTTGTTAACTGTCCTGGCAAGTGGGCGGGGTGCTAAATTGTGAGCACCCCTGTAAAGCCTAAAGGTACTCATTGGACTCTGGGCCCCTTAGCGCAGTTAGGGTGCAAAAAAGTGCCACACATGTGGTATCGCCGTACTCGGGAGAAGTAGTACAATGTGTTTTGGGGTGTATTTTTACACATACCCATGCTGGGTGGGAGAAATACCTCTGTAAATGGCAATCTTTTGATTTTTTTACACACAATTGTCCATTTACAGAGGTATTTCTCCCACCCAGCATGGGTATGTGTAAAAATACACCCCAAAACACATTGTACTACTTCTCCCGAGTACGGCAATAGCACATGTGTGGCACTTTTTTGCACCCTAACTGCGCTAAAGGGCCCAAAGTCCAATGAGTACCTTTAGGATTTCACAGGTCATTTTGCGGAATTTGATTTCCAGACTACTCCTCACGGTTTAGGGCCCCTAAAATGCCAGGGCAGTATAGGAACCCCACAAATGACCCCATTTTAGAAAGAAGACACCCCAAGGTGTTCCGTTAGGAGTATGGTGAGTTCATAGAAGATTTTATTTTTTGTCACAAGTTAGCGGAAAATGACACTTTGTGAAAAAAACAATTAAAATCAATTTCCGCTAACTTGTGACAAAAAAATAAAAACTTCTATGAACTCACCATACTCCTAACGGAATACCTTGGGGTGTCTTCTTTCTAAAATGGGGTCATTTGTGGGGTTCCTATACTGCCCTGGCATTTTAGGGGCCCTAAACCGTGAGGAGTAGTCTGGAAATCAAATTCCGCAAAATGACCTGTGAAATCCTAAAGGTACTCATTGGACTTTGGGCCCTTTAGCGCAGTTAGGGTGCAAAAAAGTGCCACACATGCGGTATTGCCGTACTCGGGAGAAGTAGTACAATGTGTTTTGGGGTGTATTTTTACACATACCCATGCTGGGTGGGAGAAATACCTCTGTAAATGGACAATTGTGTGTAAAAAAATCAAAAGATTGCCATTTACAGAGGTATTTCTCCCACCCAGCATGGGTATGTGTAAAAATACACCCCAAAACACATTGTACTACTTCTCCCGAGTACGGCGATACCACATGTGTGGCACTTTTTTGCACCCTAACTGCGCTAAAGGGCCCAAAGTCCAATGAGTACCTTTAGGATTTCACAGGTCATTTTGCGGAATTTGATTTCCAGACTACTCCTCACGGTTTAGGGCCCCTAAAATGCCAGGGCAGTATAGGAACCCCACAAATGACCCCATTTTAGAAAGAAGACACCCCAAGGTGTTCCGTTAGGTGTATGGTGAGTTCATAGAAGATTTTATTTTTTGTCACAAGTTAGCGGAAAATGACACTTTGTGAAAAAAACAATTAAAATCAATTTCCGCTAACTTGTGACAAAAAAATAAAAACTTCTATGAACTCACCATACTCCTAACGGAATACCTTGGGGTGTCTTCTTTCTAAAATGGGGTCATTTGTGGGGTTCCTATACTGCCCTGGCATTTTAGGGGCCCTAAACCGTGAGGAGTAGTCTGGAAATCAAATTCCGCAAAATGACCTGTGAAATCCTAAAGGTACTCATTGGACTTTGGGCCCTTTAGCGCAGTTAGGGTGCAAAAAAGTGCCACACATGCGGTATTGCCGTACTCGGGAGAAGTAGTACAATGTGTTTTGGGGTGTATTTTTACACATACCCATGCTGGGTGGGAGAAATACCTCTGTAAATGGACAATTGTGTGTAAAAAAATCAAAAGATTGCCATTTACAGAGGTATTTCTCCCACCCAGCATGGGTATGTGTAAAAATACACCCCAAAACACATTGTACTACTTCTCCCGAGTACGGCGATACCACATGTGTGGCACTTTTTTGCACCCTAACTGCGCTAAAGGGCCCAAAGTCCAATGAGTACCTTTAGGATTTCACAGGTCATTTTGCGGAATTTGATTTCCAGACTACTCCTCACGGTTTAGGGCCCCTAAAATGCCAGGGCAGTATAGGAACCCCACAAATGACCCCATTTTAGAAAGAAGACACCCCAAGGTGTTCCGTTAGGAGTATGGTGAGTTCATAGAAGATTTTATTTTTTGTCACAAGTTAGCGGAAAATGACACTTTGTGAAAAAAACAATTAAAATCAATTTCCGCTAACTTGTGACAAAAAAATAAAAACTTCTATGAACTCACCATACTCCTAACGGAATACCTTGGGGTGTCTTCTTTCTAAAATGGGGTCATTTGTGGGGTTCCTATACTGCCCTGGCATTTTAGGGGCCCTAAACCGTGAGGAGTAGTCTGGAAATCAAATTCCGCAAAATGACCTGTGAAATCCTAAAGGTACTCATTGGACTTTGGGCCCTTTAGCGCAGTTAGGGTGCAAAAAAGTGCCACACATGCGGTATTGCCGTACTCGGGAGAAGTAGTACAATGTGTTTTGGGGTGTATTTTTACACATACCCATGCTGGGTGGGAGAAATACCTCTGTAAATGGACAATTGTGTGTAAAAAAATCAAAAGATTGCCATTTACAGAGGTATTTCTCCCACCCAGCATGGGTATGTGTAAAAATACACCCCAAAACACATTGTACTACTTCTCCCGAGTACGGCGATACCACATGTGTGGCACTTTTTTGCACCCTAACTGCGCTAAAGGGCCCAAAGTCCAATGAGTACCTTTAGGATTTCACAGGTCATTTTGCGGAATTTGATTTCCAGACTACTCCTCACGGTTTAGGGCCCCTAAAATGCCAGGGCAGTATAGGAACCCCACAAATGACCCCATTTTAGAAAGAAGACACCCCAAGGTGTTCCGTTAGGAGTATGGTGAGTTCATAGAAGATTTTATTTTTTGTCACAAGTTAGCGGAAAATGACACTTTGTGAAAAAAACAATTAAAATCAATTTCCGCTAACTTGTGACAAAAAAATAAAAACTTCTATGAACTCACCATACTCCTAACGGAATACCTTGGGGTGTCTTCTTTCTAAAATGGGGTCATTTGTGGGGTTCCTATACTGCCCTGGCATTTTAGGGGCCCTAAACCGTGAGGAGTAGTCTGGAAATCAAATTCCGCAAAATGACCTGTGAAATCCTAAAAGTACTCATTGGACTTTGGGCCCTTTAGCGCAGTTAGGGTGCAAAAAAGTGTCACACATGTGGTATTGCCGTACTCGGGAGAAGTAGTACAATGTGTTTTGGGGTGTATTTTTACACATACCCATGCTGGGTGGGAGAAATACCTCTGTAAATGACAATCTTTTGATTTTTTTACACACAATTGTATATTTACAGAGTTATTTCTCCCACCCAGCATGGGTATGTGTAAAAATACACCCCAAAACACATTGTACTACTTCTCCCGAGTACGGCGATACCACATGTGTGGCACTTTTTTGCACCCTAACTGCGCTAAAGGGCCCAAAGTCCAATGAGCACCTTTAGGATTTCACAGGTCATTTTGCGGAATTTCGTTTCCAGACTACTCCTCACGGTTTAGGGCCCCTAAAATGCCAGGACAGTATAGGAACCCCACAAATGACCCCATTTTAGAAAGAAGACACCCCAAGGTATTCCGTTAGGAGTATGGTGAGTTCATAGAAGATTTTATTTTTTGTCACAAGTTAGTGGAAAATGACACTTTGTGAAAAAAAAACAATAAAAATCAATTTTCCGCTAACTTTTGACAAAAAAAAAAATCTTCTATGAACTCACCATACTCCTAACGGAATACCTTGGGGTGTCTTCTTTCTAAAATGGGGTCATTTGTGGGGTTCCTATACTGCCCTGGCATTTTAGGGGCCCTAAACCGTGAGGAGTAGTCTTGAAACGAAATTTCTCAAAATGACCTGTAAAATCCTAAAGGTACTCATTGGACTTTGGGCCCTTTAGCGCAGTTAGGGTGCAAAAAAGTGCCACACATGTGGTATCGCCGTACTCAGGAGAAGTAGTATAATGTGTTTTGTGGTGTATTTTTACACATACCCATGCTGAGTGGGAGAAATATCTCTGTAAATGGACAATTGTGTGTAAAAAAAATTAACAAATTGTCATTTACAGAGATATTTCTCCCACCCAGCATGGGTATGTGTAAAAATACACCCCAAAACACATTATACTACTTCTCCTGAGTACGGCAATACCACATGTGTGGCACTTTTTTGCAGCCTAACTGCGCTAAGGGGTCCAAAGTCCAATGAGCACCTTTAGGCTTTACAGGGGTGCTTACAATTTTGCACCCCCCAAAATGTCAGGACAGTAAACACACCCCACAAATGACCCCATTTTGGAAAGTAGACCCTTCAAGGTATTCAGAGAGGGGTATGGTGAGTCTGTGGCAGATTTCATTTTTTTTGGGTGCAAGTTAGAAGAAATGGAAACTTTTTTTTTTTTTTTTTTTTCTCACAAAGTGTCATTTTCCGCTTACTTGTGACAAAAAATAATATCTTCTATGAACTCACTATGCCTCTCAGTGAATACTTTGGGATGTCTTCTTTCCAAAATGGGGTCATTTGGGGGGTATTTATACTATCCTGGAATTCTAGCTCCTCATGAAACATGACAGGGGGTCAGAAAAGTCATAGATGCTTGAAAATGGGAAAATTCACTTTTTGCACCATAGTTTGTAAACGCCATAACTTTTACCCAAACCAATAAATATACGCTGAATGGGTTTTTTTTAATCAAAAACATGTTTGTCCACATTTTTCGCGCTGCATGTATACCGAAATTTTACTTTATTTGAAAACTGTCAGCACAGAAAGTTAAAAAAATCATTTTTTTGCCAAAATTCATGTCTTTTTTGCTGAATATAATAAAAAGTAAAAATCGCAGGAGCAATTAAATAGCACCAAAAGAAAGCTTTATTAGTGACAAGAAAAGGAGCCAAAATTCATTTAGGTGGTAGGTTGTATGAGCGAGCAATAAACCGTGAAAGCTGCAGTGGTCTGAATGGAAAAAAAGTGGCCGGTCCTTAAGGGGTAGAAAGCCCTAGGTCCTCAAGTGGTTAAAAACATAACACATAATTTCGGAATGACACATATTTCAGGCCTCTCTGAGGACTGCTGTTCTTTTACATCTGGCAGGAAGGATGGTGTGGCTGTAGAGTGAAGTTGTTGTCAACATGGTACGTTGAGTTGAAATATTAAAATTTTAGGTTACAAAAAGTTTCAAAATGTAATAGATACATTTGCAATGACATGCATTTCTGGTCTCTGCTAAAGTGGCTGCAAATGACAATCTTTGGACAGATATCCGCAGCGGCCATTCTGAAGACCTTTATTTGAAAAATCTAGAAAAAAAATGAAAAACCTAGAACCTATATGTGATTTTTAGCATTTACGCATGAAAAAAGCCCCTGCATAAAATATGTCATTTTTGCAGAATATATTGCCCTTGATCCACTTTTTAAAGGGACTCAGAGCAGTAAATAAAATCAAAATCTGAACTTACCTGGTGCTTTCTCCAGCCCACCGTAGGTCGGGAGGTCCCTCGGCGTCCTTCTGGCTCTTCTCCCAGGCCCTGCTCAGAAATGGCTCCTGGCGACACTGAGCCGGAGTGTCGGGCTCCTTCTTCCGGAAAGATGACGTCAGTCGTCATCACGCCGACCGCCTTGCGTCATCACGGCGGCCGGCGTGACAGTACTACGCATGCGCGGTTTAATCGTGCATGCACCGTACTGTCACGCCGGCCGCCGTGATGACGCGAGGCGGCCGGCGTGGTGACGACTCACGTCATCTTTCCGGGAAAAAGGAGCCCGACACACGGGCCCAGTGTCGCCGGGAGCCATTTCTGAGCAGGGCCTGGGAGAAGAGCCAGAAGGATGCCGCGGGACCTCCCGACCTACGGTGGGCTGGAGAAAGCCCCAGGTAAGTTCAGATTTTGATTTTATTTACTGCTCGGAGTCTCTTTAAAAAAAAATTGTGACTGCAGAGATGCCCTGAAGGTTTCGGAAGTTTGCCTGCCATTAAAGTCATTGAGGCTCGCTGGGAACTATTAATTTGCGAACATTCACGTTACGTTCGTGATCGCGTTCACAAACGCGAAATCGCGATATTTGGCCATTCCTATTTATGAATAAAATGCATTTTCAGCCACAAGCAAGTAAGACAATTCTTTGAATAATTTTTATAGTACTTTTTCACCTAATTTTTGGTACTTTTTCAATTGCAGAGTGCTGAAACGTTATTTAAACAGAAAAAGAAAAATAATCTCCTAGGAGAAAACTTAGGAGAAAAAGTGAAATGGATCAGGCCCAAGGCCTCTTTAAAATTTGAAACAGATAAATACTGTTTTGCCTTTACAACATTTTGTAAAAATGTACCCCTGATAACGTAGAATGATAAATGAACTGTATAAAACCGCCATGCTTAGACCTAATTATGTGGAAAACTACAGTTCTTTCACCTTTTCTAGTCACATCAGCTGCCTTTAAGGGAAAAATAATACCTCAAAACGAACTTAGTGAATCTACTGTAAGAGCTGTATACACTAAGTACAGAATGACTGCTCAGAACTATTTTGGTAAATCTGAAGGACAGTCTTTCAGGGATGTAGTGTTGGAATGGCTATAGATAAAAATACATAGAGTTTTGCTGCCTCCTAGTGGATACAAAAGGTTATGCAGAATACACAAATTAAAGCTGTTTAGCAGATTCAGTAGTTTATTATCTGTTTTCTTTCTAAAGGCAGGGTTCTCTCACTCTCAAATGTATGCGTGACTTTTGCAGCACATGTGATGTATTTCAATGGCATCATATTTTATGCTAATGTGTCTTTGCAATTTTTCTGCATTTAAAATGCGGGCAACAGGTGAGCTTATTTTTGTGTGCAATGTGTGATTCATGTTTCACGGTGCGTTTCCACTAACGCAAATTCGCATGCGTTCCCCGCATGCAAATTCGTATAACCAATAAAAGTAAATGAGCCTGTGTCCACTTGTCAGGAAAACGGAACGTTTTCTTGTGCAGGAAAAATCTGCACAGCAGAGCCATCCGAATTCGGACACCGCACATACCGCATGCAATTCGCATACAATGTATTTAATAGGGAATTCGCAAGGCGGTTTTGTATGCAAATTTTCATGCGAATGCACACAGGCACTGACATGGTTAAATTCGCACACAGCATCATCCATGCGAAACCATATGCGAATTCGCGGTAAAATTCGCATACAACCGCATGCGATTTCATTCATGCATGCGAATTCGTCCGCGAAGAATCCGCTGCTATTCCCCACCGCACTAGTGGAAACGCACCCTCAATGCAGAACATTTTCTGAAAATGTGCACTTTGCATGTGATTTGGATGTTAATTAGATGTATTTGTTATGTATATTAACTTCATTGGTGTTCATGTAAAAACTGCAATGAGAACTTTTGCATACAAATGCATATAAAAAATGTAAAATGCAGAATAATGCATTTGGAAAATCGCATAGAAAAGGACAAGATGTAAAGTACCTTAGGTTAATTTCAACCTATGCATATTGCATTGTGATATGATCGTAATGCAACAGTCATAAAAATGTCACATCGCGAGTTAAGGTGCGTACACACATGCGACTATAGTCGTTTGAAACGATCGTTCCCCGATCGTTTCAAACGACGATCGTTTAAAAAAAACCAACCAATGATCATTAAGTCTAACGACGGACGAGCTAGATCGTTAAAAACGAACGATCTAGTTTGGCAGATTTTTTCCAACGACGATCGTTTGCAAAAGTAGTACATCGTTGGAAACGGTCGTTCGTACTAGGCTTGACATTTCGCTATTTCTCCATGAAACTTCTCATTTTTATGCGCAAGCGCAATAGTTGCTTTACGTGATGTAACATTCGTTCTAACGATCAGATCGTTACACACATTTAAAAACTAACTTTACTTAGGTCGTTCTTTCATCAATTAAGGCTGCTTACACACAGGGACGTTACAGGCGCACGTCAGTGCGCCTGTAACGCTCCCCCAACGCACAGCAATGTAACACAAGTGGGCTGTTCACACAGCCCACGTTGCGTTACATGTAACGCTGCACGTTCTCCCGAAAGTGCAGCATGCTACGGCGTTAGAGCGGCTATAGCCGCGTTAGACTGTTTGCACATGCTCAGTGGGGGGCAGAGAGGAGGCAGGGAGAGCCAGCTACAGTAGCCGCGCACATGGCTACTTAATATTCACTGCACTGGCGGCAGCTGATTGGCCGGCAGGACCACGTGATGCGGAGTGTCTCGCTCCGCATCACGTGGTCCCGCCGGCCAATCAGCGCCACTCTGGGAGACCTTATAGGGATAGAGCCGCCTAACGCGGCTCACTCTACCGTCCTATCTTGCAGCACCATACATTGTGTTAGGTGCACGTTATGCGACCTTAACGTGGCACCTAACGCAACGTCTTGGTGTGCAAGTAGCCTCAAAGTTCGTTCGTCGTTCTCAACGAACGATCTTTGTCGCATGTGTGTACGTAGCATTAGAAGGTGTGCTGCGATGCAATTATATTGTCTATGGCAATGGAATGCAATGGATGCACTATGAAAAGAGACTTAAAGGGAACCCGGGGTGAGAGACATGGAGGCTGCCAGAAGTATTTGGCCAATCAGAGAATGCAAAAAATGACCCAAAAAAAAACAAACCACTACTCGGAAATCCGAACTCTGAAATCGGAAACCGATCGAAAAATCCGCAGGATCGGTAATCGGCATTGGCGGAAATCAGAATTTCTACGTAATCAGAAATTTATATTTCCGACCATCCCTACTTATGTCCATTTTAACAATGCACACTGCCTGCAGATCAGGTGCTCTGACTCAAATCTTACTGGATTAGGCATATGCTTATTTCAGGTGTGTAATTCAGAAACTAATGACAAGAAAGATGATGAGTAGGACAGCCAGGCAACTGGTATTGTTTAAAAGGTAATAAACATGGCAGCCTCCATATTTCTCTCATCCTGATTCTTTTTAAAGAGGAACTGTAACGGCAAAACGTCCCCTGGGGGGTACTCACCTCGGGTGGGGGAAGCCTCCGGATCCTAATGAGGCTTCCCACGCCGTCCTCTGTCCCACGGGAGTCTCGCTGCAGCCCTCCGTACAGCCGTGACGTAATATTTACCTTCCTGGCTCCCGCGCAGGTGCTCTGACGGCTGTCGGCTCCGAAGTAGGCGGAAATACCCGATCGCCGTCGAGTCCGCTGTACTGCGCAGGCGCGAGTCTCCGGCGCCTGCGCAGTAGAGCGGACCCGACGGAGATTGGGTATTTCCGTCTATTTCCGAGCCGAAAGCAGCCACAGCGCCCCCGCTGGAGCCAGCAAAGGTAAATATTGAAATTACAGTCGGGCCTGTCGCCGGCTGTTCAGAGGGCTGCAGCGAGACCCCCGTGGGAAGCCTCATTAGGATCCGGAGGCTTCCCCCACCCGAGGTGAGTACCCCCCAGGGGATCTTTTTGAAGTTACAGAGTCTCTTTAATGTTACCTAAAAACAGATGGAATTGCAGACACCACTAGAAGGTGCTTTATTATCAAACCCCTAAAATTTGGGATGAGCCAATTATTTTCACAAAATACATTTTGAGGCTTTTGTTTTCAGTTTCAACACAATTTTGCTGATATATTGCAAACTGAAGGTTTCTCTAAGATAATACATTTGAGATGAACAGGTTACACCACCCCAATCCCCCCCCCCCCAAAAGTGTATGCCGATAACAGGGTTTTGCTGCAATTTGTGTTGCTTTTGTTGCAATTTTGTATGCAGGGTCATATATTAGGAAAAAAGACTGCAGACATATACACACAGGCACAATTACTTTTACTTATTCCTGCAAAACCAAAGACAAGCACAGCTGCTGCTGCATTTGATCTGTGTACAGTCATCAGAGCAGTTGAGCAGTGTCCATGTATGTTCCTGGCTCAGATGTGGAGAGGTAAGTGTGTAACTCAAGCCGGGACACTAATTAGCTCAGTAGATAAATCAATCTATGTTTACTGAGCTGCTTCTCCCACCACAGGCACTGCTCTCTGTGATGCCGTTCTGTGCACAGATAGGGAGAACACAGGCAGAGAGGCGGGCGGGCTTGAGCAGACTGCTCTCACTCAGTGGCGTACCTAGGGCATTTGACACCTGGTGCTGGGTATTATGGGGCACCCCCCCCCCCCCCAAAATGGAAAGGAGCGAGTGTGGTATACTAAGCGCGCCACAGCGGGTAATGCCAGGTAAAAGTGCCCCCTGTATAGGTAATATTTTATATGTAATAAAGTTGCCCCCAGTATAGTTAGCTAGCATAGTTGCCCCCAGTATAGGTAGCTAGTTGCCCCCAGTGAAGGTACTATAGTTGTCCACAGTGTAGCTAGTATAGTGGCCCCCAATATAGCTGCCCCCAGTATAGCTAGTATAGTTGCCCCCAGGATAGGCAGTATAGTTGCCCCCAGTGTAGACAGTATCGTTGCCCCCAGTGTAGGCAGTATACTTGCCCCCAGTGTAGGCAGTATAGCTGCTGCCCCCAATGTAGGTAGTATTGCTGCTGCCCCCAGTGTAGCTAGTATAGTGGCCCCCAGTATAGCTGCCCCCAGTATGGTAGTATAGTGGTCCCCAGTGTAAGTAGTATAGCTGCCCCCAGTGGAGCTAGTATAGTTGCCCCCAGTATAGCTAGTATAGTGGCCACCAGTTTTAGTATAGTTGCCCCCAGTGTAGGCAGTATCGTTGCCCCCAGTGTAGGCAGTATAGCTGCTGCCCCTAATCTAGGTAGTATTTCTGCTGCCCCCAATGTAGGTAGTGCTGCTGCCCTCAGTGTAGCTAGTATAGTGGCCCTCAGAATAGCTGCCCCCAGTATAGGTAGTATAGTGGCCCCCAGTGTAGTAGTATAGCTGCCCCCAGTGTAGCTAGTATAGTGGCCCCCAGTATAGATGCCCACAGTTTAGGTAGTATAGTGGCCTCCAGTATAGCTACTATAGTGGCCCCCAGTGTAGGTAGTATAGCTGCCCCCAGTGTAGCTAGTATAGTGGCCCCCAGTGTAGCTAGTATAGTGGCCTCCAGTGTAGCTAGTATAGTGGCCCCCCCTGTATAGCTAGTATAGTGTCCCCAGTATAGTTTCCCCCAGTGAAGGTAGTATAGTGGCCCCCAGTATAGCTAGTATAGTGGCCCCAGTGTAGCCAGTATAGTGCCCCCCCTGTATAGCTAGTATAGTGGCCCCAGTATAGCTTCCCCCAGTGTAGGTAGTATAGTGGCCCCCAGTAAAGCTAGTATAGTGGCCCCAGTGTAGCTAGTATAGTGGCTCCAGGGCGGGCGAATGGGAGAAGAATAACTCACCTCACTTCCGCGTTCCAGCTGCTGGAATGCTGCGTCGCCATCACGTGCCTCTTCTGCGCCTTCAATGTTGGTCATTGTGCTTCCGCTCATAAGGAAGCACGGTGACCAGCATTGAAGGTGCAGAAGAGGCATGTGACGGCGACGCAGTGTTACAGCAGCTGGAACGCGGAAGTGAGGTGAGTTATTCTCCGCCCGCCCGCCCTGCCTGTTTGGTGCCCGCTGCCCGCATTTTGGAGGGGAAGAGAGGCAGAAGGAGGGGACCCAGGCGAGGGAGGGGGGATCTGTCCCCCCTCCTCTCCGCTGTCCCTGCTTCCCCTCCTTCGAGCGCAGCTGTTCCCCTCCTGCTCTGCAACTATTGGGGTGGTGACGACACCCCCTGGCTGTCAGTCAGTGATTTTTACAGGAGGATTGCAAGCTCACAGGGCAGATTAGAATGAAACAGACAGCAGGGTAGGTGTCTGTTCTCATGTCCCTATTAATATATACTATTTAAGCAGGTTGCTTCATTTCTGGTACACTTTAAAGTGCTTTAAAGAAAACCTGAAGCGAGGGGTGTATGAAGGCTGCCATAGTTATTTCCATTTAAACAATACAAGTTGCCTGGCAATACTACAGATCATTCTGGAATCAGTAGTGTCTAAATCTTGCCAGATATTTGTCAGAAACATCTGATCTGCAAGCTTGTCGGGGTCGGTAGCTAAAAGTATTAGCAAGAGAAAATCAGCAGGACTGCCAGGCAACTGGTATTGTTTAACCACATATGGTTTTTGGACTTAGGAGGTCTCATGTCCAGTTTAGACATAAGAATCAAGCCCTGCTGCCCACACATGCATGTGCACGCCCCCGTCACATGCACCCGTACTAGCTTGTGCACACATTAACGCATTCAGTAAAGTGCACAGTCAATAGAGTTGAGAAAAAAAAAGTTTAAAATGTTTTTTTTTTAAAGTTTATTTAAGTATCGCATTGAAAAATGTTTTTTTTTTCCTGTATTGAAGTTTTACCTCAATACAAGGCCCAGCACGGTGGCTGTTTGTATGTTCTCCTCGTGTCTGTGTGGATTTCCTGCAGGCACGCCAGTTTTCTCCCACATCCCAAAAACATACAGATAAGTTAATTGGTTTCCCCCTAAAAATTGGCCCTAGACTATGATACATACACTACACAATACATACATAGACATATGACTATGGTGAGGATTAGATTGTGAGCACCTCTGAGGGACAGTTAGTGACAAGACAATATACTCTGTACAGCGCTACGTAATATGTTGTTGCTATATAAATACTTAAAATAAATAAAAATAAGTCATAAATAACTCCCACCAAGCCAATTAACCCCTTATGTCACCTATACTTATTGTGATAAGTGATCATCACCATCATCAAGTGACAGGCAACCTACAGGGCCAATCACAGTGCAGGAATCTCGTACTTTGAAGCTACTGGACCCGGCGGGCTCTGGGCGGGTTCAGAGGGGTGCTCGTTAAGTGTAATGAAGCGCCCTTTACACTATCTGAGCACAGCGAAATTTCTCTGCGCACACCATGGCTGCATAGCGTGCGCAGGCCATTATAACACTCTCTGCACTCATTAAGCTGCACTGCTGTAGAATCGCAGCTTAGTGAATCAAGTCCTTTGTAAGCTGTCCTGGAACTCAAGGTGACTTATCTGTGAAATAAACCATGTTTAGTGCAGCTTTGTTGGCCTTTAAAAACAGAAATTCAGCAGTGCCAAGTCTACCATTTACAGAACAGGCAAAGAAGCGATGTCCATGTTTTAATTTCAGAGTCAGACAGACGGGCATTGTTCATATGGAAGTATTTTGAAAGCTTTTCATTCATTCTTACAATGCATACATCATTCTCTGCATTTACTTACACAAAATAGCAAAGGCAAACAATGAATATCTGAAAGGGCTAACAATGGGACCTTCACATTGGGTCAGCTGATGTAATATAAAGAGTGCTCCTATGCTTGGTCTGCATGCAGATATGGCTTGTACTGTTAATCAGACAGCCAATACTGTATTTATGCCACTCTATTCATCTCATCTTTATTATTTTTATTTTTTTTTAATAAATACAGGCTTATTGTGACTGGAAATACTTCTCTAATAGACTCTAAAAGTGCTATAAACCAGTGATTTTGGATGTATGACTGATTTTTCAGGTACATAAAGGAATAATTTGCACAGTCACCTTCATCTACTGTCCTAAAGTGATGCATGCATTCAAATTGCAGCCAACTTAAAGAGACTCAGAGACGAAGAATACTAAAGCTCTGATACTTACCTTGGGCTTTCTTCCGCCCCATAAACACGTCTAAGTCCCACGCTATCCTCCCGCGGTCTGCTGTTCAGCTGCGGTGAGCTCTGTTACCAGCCTCAGCGAATGCCAGTCAGGGTCTACTGCGCATGCGCAGACCTCCCGCACATGCACAGTAGACCCACACTGACGTCACTGAGCCTGTTACTAGGGCTCACCACGGCTGAACGGCAGACCGCGGGAGGACGGCGTGAGACTTAGATGTGTTTATGGGGCGGTAGAAAGTCCTGGGTAAGTATCAGAGCTTTAGTATTCTTCATCTCTAAGCCTCTTTAAGTTCTGTACACACTGTAGATAAAACGCGGTTGAGTTTGGGACTGCTGGAGATATAGGGAAAGGAGGTGTGTGAGAGGAGGAGAAGGGAGTGGGGTTTATAGAGTAGATGGGTGTGTTTAAGTGATTTCTCATTTTTGCGGAAATTATTGATGGATAGCGTGACTACTATTCTGAAAGCCTTAGAGCTGTTAAAGGGATACTGAGCAGCTTTTAAAAACACAATTTGCACTTACCTGGGACTTCCTCCAGCCCACCGTAGGCCACAAGGGCCCCCTGGCGTCCTTCTGGTACTTCTGTCGGTCTTGCAGGTGGCTCCTTTAATTGGCAACTTTTTCCTGAAGTCACTAGTTCGAGTCCCCGCCGCGAACGCTACATGTCATCACGCCGGCCACTACACGTCATCATGCCAGCCAGCATGAGAGTCCTGCACATGCGCAGTTCAAAGTTAGAGAACCACGCATGCACAGGACTCTCACGCTGGCTTGTGTGATGATGTGTAGCGGCTGATGTGTGTGGCAGGGACTCGTGCTGGCACTTCAGGCTGAAATTGCCGATTAACAGAGCCGCCTGCGGGACCGAGAGAGGAGTCAAGAGGAGGCCGGGGGCCCTCACGGCCTATGGTGGGCTGGAGTAAGCCCCAGGTAAGTGCAAAAAGTTTTTTTTTAAAAGCTCCTATGCCAATTGAATTAATGCTATCTTATCTGATGCTATATTGAGGTGAATTTATTGTGTTTGAGTGGTAAACACTGCATTCTTTGTTCACCATTCTTTTTCACTTGTCTTCATGTTATGTGAAAAATGTTGATACTTCATGCATATGTAACTGCTTGTATTACTGAAAAATCTTGATAAAAATATTTTTCAAAAAGACTCGGTTGAGGCGGCCAATAACCACCGATTCTGCTGAGAATTTGGCGTGGGTATGGCAGCTCGCAACCCCTCTTGACCTAACTAGACTTAATAGGGCCTCCCTGCAAAGATAATAGCATGGGGCCCCCGTGGTCCCCGAACCCCATGCAGGTCACGTGATCGGGAGCCGGGGAATGGCAGTAGAGAGTATCCTGCTGTGAAGCAGCATCTGGAAGCAGGAAAAAATTATAAATGCTCCTGCTACTAGATACTCTGCATGGCGGGAGGAGGTGGCAGAAACATTTTTTGTGAGCGAACAGGGAGGTTTTTTGCTAATTGGCTGGACTTGCAGTTGGGGGAAGGGAGGAGGAGGGTCCCCCAAAGTCTCCGGGCCCCTCTGCGATGGCAGGGGACATAGGGGTGATTGTTACACCCATGCCGCTAGGCCTGACATCTGTCCTGGTAGATCACTTCAGCTGAGCAACAGCCTACAGAACTGTTCTCTCCACTCACCCTGCTTGCGGCGTGATGTCATTCCTGCATCACTCCGCCCCCACTCCACATAGAACAAAACACGTTGATCGCTTGCGAGCCATTGGTGCAGCTGCACAGCTTTGGCCCTTAAATGTCACCCATGGGATCGAGTCTCGATCTCTGTTGGGTGACACTGATTGAGCATGTGGACGGGCTTTAATCATTTCCAAAGCTGACAGCATAAATCTTCTATGATGCCTTGACAACATTATTATGCAATACACTGCCTGTTGCCATGGGATTGTGCAGAAGGTAACACTCAATTTGCACAGAGTAGGAGCCTTTGTTACTTATTTTCAGCAAACTGTGAAACAAACAATTCTGCTAGAAATACTGGAGAACATTTACTAGACACCAGTAAAAATACTGTGCGCACATAGTGCACAGCAATCTTACTGATACAGTGGGTTGCAAAAGTATTCGGCCCCCTTGAAGTTTTCCATATTTTGTCACATTACTGCCACAAACATGAATCAATTTTATTGGAATTCCACGTGAAAGACCAATACAAAGTGGTGTACACAGCAGAAGTGGAACGAAAATCATACATGATTCCAAACATTTTTTACAAATAAATAACTGCAAAGTGGGGTGTGCGTAATTATTCGGCCCCCTGAGTCAATACTTTGTAGAACCACCTTTTGCTGCAATTACAGCTGCCAGTCTTTTAGGGTATGTCTCTACCAGCTTTGCACATCTAGAGACTGAAATCCTTGCCCATTCTTCTTTGAAAAACAGCTCCAGCTCAGTCAGATTAGATGGACAGCGTTTGTGAACAGCAGATCTTGCCACATATTCTCGATTGGATTTAGATCTGGACTTTGACTGGGCCATTCTAACACATAGATATGTTTTGTTTTAAACCATTCCATTGTTGCCCTGGCTTTATGTTTAGGGTCATTGTCCTGCTGGAAGGAGAACCTCCGCCCCAGTCTCAAGTCTTTTGCAGTCTCCAAGAGGTTTTCTTCCAAGTTTGCCCTGTATTTGGCTCCATCCATCTTCCCATCAACTCTGACCAGCTTCCCTGTCCCTGCTGAAGAGATGCACCCCCCAAGCATGATGCTGCCACCACCATATTTGACAGTGGGGATGGTGTGTTCAGTGTGATGTGCAGTGTTAGTTTTCTGCCACACATAGCGTTTTGCATTTTGGCCAAAAAGTTCCATTTCGGTCTCATCTGACCAGAGCACCTTCTTCCACATGGTTGCTGTGTCCCCCACATGGCTTGTGGCAAACTGCAAACGGGACTTCTTATGCTTTCTGTTAACAATGCCTTTCTTCTTCTTCTTGCCACTCTTCCATAAAGGCCAACTTTGTACAGTGCATGACTAATAGTTGTCCTATGGACAGAGTCTCTTGACTGCATTTCTGATCAGCGTTCTCCTTGTTCGGCCTGTGAGTTTAGGTGGACGGCCTTGTCTTGGTAGGTGTACAGTTGTGCCATACTCCTTCCATTTCTGAATAATTGCTTGAACAGTGCTCCGTGGGATGTTCAAGGCTTTGGAAATCTTTTTGTAGCCTAAGCCTGCTTTAAATTTCTCATTAACTTGATCCCTGACATATCTTGTGTGTTATATAAACACAGACCTGATTAATCAGAATATGTAACAAAATTCCCTCACCAGGGGATAAAACGTAACATTTATTTTAACATTAAGATTAGAATTGACTAGGGTATGCTGTCACAATAGTTACTTCAAACATAAGTTGATATAGTAGTGTATGTACAAAGGGAATGATTACCCCTCCTACTTCAACTTATAATGGTCGCTTTTACTGCCTAAACACTACTATATCAACTTATGTTTGAAGTAACTATTGTGACAGCATACCCTAGTCAATTCTAATCTTAATGTTAAAATAAATGTTACGTTTTATCCCCTGGTGAGGGAATTTTGTTAAACATGTCGTGTGTGTTCTTTGGACTTCACAGTGTTGTTGCTCCCAATATTCTCTTAGACAACCTCTGAGGCCTTCACAGAGCAGCTGTATTTGTACTGACATTAGATTACACACAGGTGCACTCTATTTAGTCATTAGCACTCATCAGGCAATGTCTATAGGCAACTGACTGCACTCAGATCAAAGGGGGGCGAATAATTATGCACACACCACTTTGCAGTTATTTATTTGTAAAAAAATGTTTGGAATCATGTATGATTTTCATTCCACTTCTCATGTGTACACCACTTTGTATTGGTCTTTCACGTGGAATTCCAATAAAATTGATTCATGTTTGTGGCAGTAATATGACAAAATGTGGAAAACTTCAAGGGGGCCGAATACTTTTGCAACCAACTGTATTTACACAATTGTGTGTTGCCCAAATAGCGCAACTCACATTACCTATATAACCTATATTACCTAAAAATAACTAGATTTCAATGCACATAAAAACCAACGTAAGCATGTTAAAATGATATTTTCCATTAATTATTCATTGCATTATATAGCTCAAAACCTTACTTTTTCAAAACAAAAATGCATATTCTCTTTACCTGGAAGTAATGTAATACTAAATTCATCCTGACAATTATTGGCTTCATTTGCTCATTGCTAAAGTTCATAAAGATCTCTGGTGCCATCTTGTGGAATAATTAAATTTTACAAAAAAGCAAATTTCACGTTATGCATTACAAAGATACAAATCTCTTACTGTACACATAAAGAGGAAAGCTTAAATAGAGCCTGTAAAAAAAAAAAAAAAAACCTCTGGGGGATACTTACTCGGGAGGGGGAAGCCTCATGGTTTTAATGAGTTGAAGGTTGGAAGAATTAAGCGCTGGCTCCCACAAAACCTCCCAAAAAAAAAGCATTGATATATTTACCTCTCTGGGATCCAGCGCAGGCGCACTAGCGACTCTTCGTTCCGGCTAGGCGGAAATAGCCGAGCCCAATCGTATCCGCTCTACTTCCCAGGCGCAAAAGGAGTCGCACCTGCGCAGCAGAGCAGATACAATCAGGTTCGGCTATTTCCGCCTTACCAGAACGAAGAGCTAGAGTGCCTGCGCAGGATTGCGGTAGGTAAATACTTACCTTAACGCACTTCGGGGGGTCCTGGCGCTTGAACGGAGGGATGGAGGAGGACGGGGAAGCCTTGTTAGGATCCAGACGCTTCCCCGTCCCGAGGTAAATATCCCCCAGATGGGGTTTTGTGGCACTCCCTTCGTAGCTGCATGGCTGTTTCCTTTGGATGGCCAGTGGGATAGTGTTTTGTGCGTCTGGTTGGTGCAGATGCTCCGTAGTACTGGTACTGATTTTAACTTACAGACTGAGCCTATTAGAATTGTCTATTTATGTATGGTGGCCTGATGAAGGAAATATAAAAAAAAGCCCGAAACGAACATGTGTCGTTGCCTAAACCTAATTGTTTACTCCTCATCACGTCCAGGGCCAGTTGAAGGTTTCCCGGGGCCCTGGGGAAATCTTAAGCAGGGGGCCCCCACACACACGCAAACACACACCAATAGCCAGAGGGGGAGAGAGAGAGTAAGAGGGAGGAAGGCAGAGACAGAGAGAGGGGGGGGAGGGGGAGAGAAAGAGACAGAAAGAGTGAGAGGGAGAGAGAGATAGCGGGAAGAGAGAAAGAGGGAGACACGGAGAAAGAGACAGGCAGGGAGAGAGAGACAGAGAGGGAGAGAGAGGGACAGAGAGAGAGAGACTGAGAGAGACAGAGGGGGAGGGGGGAAGAGACAGAGGGAGGGAGAAAGAAAGAGAATGAGGGAGTGAGTGAGAGAGAGACAGACAGGGAGAGGGAGAGAGAGAGAGAGACAGAGAGAGAGAGAGACTGAGAGGGAAAGAGAGACAGAAAAAGAAAGAGAGGGAGAGACAGAGGGGAGAGAGAAAAAGGGAGAGACAGAGAGAGGGAGGGAGAGACAGAGAGAGGGAGAGAGAGAGACAGAGGGAGATAGAGAGACAGAGAGAGGGAGTGAGAGAGAGAGGGAGGGAGAGAGACAGAGAGGGAGGGAGAGAGACAGAGAGGGAGAGACAGAGGGAGGTAGATAGAGTGAGAGGGAGGGAGAGAGAGACAGAGAGGAAGAGAAAGAGAGAGAGAGAGAGAGGAAGAGAGAGATCGATCACTGCTGTGATGATGGACACAGTTCTTAAACTTTTATAATGTGTTTATGTGTGTGGTGTGCTCTGCCTGACTTCTTCCCTCTCTGTAACAGATGCCCTGTGCCCAGCTCATCCCTTCCTCCCTCCATGCTGTGGAGTTTTCCTTTCCTGCTCTCTACCTTCCTCCCCCTCTCCGTCAAGTATAGGATTCAAACAGGGGCAATCAATCACTCAACCTCTGCCCCATTGACAACGCCTATGATGAACATTACAGTGTTGGCATTCTTGTTGTAAGGGTCCTCGTGTTATGACCTCATCAAGCAGGGTAAAGATACAGTAGAATGTCGACGCTGTATTATTTAACACAGCCTCTGTTAAAGTGGACCCAAATTAAAAATACAAGGTTTCAGAAATAAAATTCATTTTCTAAATTATAATAATAAATAGTAGCCTTTTTTCAGCTGCATGATGACAAATAAAAAATATTTTACATTTATTGGAGGAACCCCTCCCTTCCTTTCAAATTACCGGCAAATAATCCGGCAAACTGGTGGAGTAGATGGTGTCCGGCAATGGAGGAATTGCTAATGGCTGCCCCCAGTATAATCCTAGTTATACAAAGAGAAGGGTAAAAAGCATGCACTGAAATGATCATAGGTTTGAAGGAGTGTTTATTTATCTTTGTATGTGTCAGAGTGGTGCAACTAAATATTTTTAATTAAAAAAAAATGTTTGGTTTGGGTCCGCTTTAATGGGACAGATAGTGAGAGCTTGCCGCTGTCTGCATTGGAGGAAGGGAGAAATGCCACAAGACTGGAAGGCACAGCATCAGATGGGAAGAGCAGGGCAGCATGGAACATCTTATCTGAGGGAGGGGAGAAAATTAGGCAGCGCAGAGGTCGAGGGCGCTAGGGAAATTGCCCCCTTTGCCGCTATGGCAGTGCCGGCCCTGATCATGTCAAGCCAGACCATGATATCCATTGGTTTCGTGAAAGCTTCTCTTATGGTTGCTCATGAAGACTATTTACATAAATGAAATAGTTTTTAACGACTATTTTTGAATTTTGCATTGTGCCAATAAAGTTTTGTCAACTGCAAGAGTGTGATATAGTATTTTTCTTTCAAAGATTGCAGTTCTCTCTAAAGAAGCAAATGTGTATATCGGGTGTGGTGGATCACCTATTAGAGAACTTTGGGGGGGTTTTGCCCTTTTTTGTGAAAAAGGCAGTCCGAAATACATATCACCTGCAATCGCAGGACATGCAGCATTTTGGGATTATTTCCATTCTAATGAATTGCATAGGAGCAGGGGAATCTCTCCCAAAATCGCTTGCAAAGCCCTATCACAATTCACTAGTGATTACAATCCCAGGCCTTAGCGTTTCATGCACGCCACTTTCCGCATGCTCAGTTATGCATTTGAGATTTTGTATTCTTTTGTGGTGAAACTTTTATGTACATTTTTGCAATTTTTATTGTATGTAAAAAATTTCTGTGCCAAACTACCAAAGAAGTTAATTTACAAGAAAGTCCACCAAATTAGCTTCAAAATCACAAACACATTTTCATGCAAAATGTAAATTTCCTTAAAAAATTCAAAATGCCATCTGAATTTTAAATGTAGAAAATTTGCAGATGCAGTTTCGCTCAAAATCAGATATACAATGGGCTTGATTAACAAAGCGGTGCTAACAGATAGCATGCTGGTGAAAAGCCCCTTATCACGCCTAAACTCAGTTTAGGCGTGATAAGTTTAGGCGTGATAACTATAGCACCAACTGGGTTAGCACCGCAATGCACAGCTGATCAAAAGTTTTGCGCTAGAAAAGTCTGGTGCGCGCGAAACGTCGCATAGAGTTTAATGGCGCTGCTTTGCGCGTGGGACTTTGCGTGCGATCTAAACTTATCACGCCTAAACTTATCACGCCTAAACTGAGTTTAGGCGTGATAAGAGACTTTTCATCAGCGTGGTGCAATGGTTATCACGCCTAAAGTCTTTTAGACATGATAACTGGGTTATCACCGCTTTGTGAATCGAGCCCAATGTGATGGTATTGCGATGGATTACGTCTGAGGCAACGGGTTTTCACAATTTCACAATTCCCACAAGATTTCTAATAAGCGTAAACCCTGCCTAATACTTAGCTGAAGGAAACGATGTCCAGTGTAGGTGGCTGTCTCTGCAGATTTAACCAAGGTAACAATTTAAACAAAAGAAAACTCTCAAAAATCCCTTTTGCGGTATATTTAAACTAAGGAGGTTTTTTTAAATCAACCTGTGCGGAATATGACCTTAAGAATCTATTTAATGGCTATCAATTATTAAAACATCAACTAGGATTGACACAAAAGAAATTGGGCCATATTCAGTAGACATCGTTAAAGTTGCAGGGAGTGCATAGCAATTTTACTATTACTTGTCTCACTCCAACTATGCCATTAGCACAACACGTTTAACCTAGGTAGTGGGTGGTGTACCCTTTAGATTGTAAGCCTTTAACAGGGTCCCCCCACAGTGTATCCAACTTGATCATGCACCCTCTTTGTCGGGTACCCTTCCTGGGGATTGACTTGGGGCTGAATTACGTGTTCCCTAAGACTCAACCTCTGTGGCATGATCTTGCATCTTGTACCTTGTTCTCTGTATTCCTTCCGTGGTTCCCCTAAAGTAAGACATCCCCTGAGAATAAGCCCTAGCAGGAATTGCTAGCATGCTTGAAATATAAGACATTCCCCGAATGTAAGCCCTAGCAGCAGCCCACATGGCACCAGCATAGCTCTTTTGGAGGGACAGTCCCTCTTTGGGAGCCCTGTCCCTCTGTCCCTCTTTCCTGTTAATTTGACCCTCTTTCAGGACTTTGTCCCTCTTTCTATATAAATATATATATTTCTCTACTAAAAAATGTGTTTGATTGCCTCTAAACCTTTTTTCCCATCTTTTAAATTGATATATTACTAATTTTAAAATGTTAATATGAAAGAAAATTAACCAGGATAGAAAGAGGACCAGTGTGGTTTAAATTATAAAACAGTGTATTTTTTTTATGAAATCTTTATGGTATGCGTGACGAGGGGTGTGATGAGGGTGTGATCAGGGGAGTGGCAGGGGCATGTCTTAGGTGTCATCTTAAAAAGTTGGGAAGTATGCGCCAGTAAGTCATGCTCAATACAAATCCTAGATACAGGAGAGCAGCAGTATAATGTGTGTTCTATAGGCCTGTATATATGTGTCAGGCAATTTGTGTTTTTGTTGGAGCCAGCCCTCCTGATCTGTTGTGATAAGCATTAGCAGCACTTCACCTCTTCACCTCTTCCCAGGACACACAGCTTATCCTATCATAGCTCTGGGGAGCCTAACAGAGTTCTCTGTCTGCAAGAAATAGACTCTTACCCACATGAGCAGCCGAATCAGTTTCTTGTACGTTAGAGCCAATATCTGCAAACCACAGGCTCTGTGCATGCTGCTTGTGTTTCAGCATGGCATGCAGTATATACATTTTGTATAGGAAAAGTACCAGTGTTTCCCCCCAAAATAAGACATCCTCTGAAAATAAGCCCTATTACATCTTTTGGAGCAAAAAATAATATAAGACAGTGTATTTTTTCGGGGAAACACGGTATTTATCTGTTGTGTTGATTCTTTGTAAATACAATAAATAATAATCATGTAACATGTATAACATTACCTAAGTAATGCAGCTAAGCTAATTGCACAAGACACGCTACGTAGTGAGCGCAAAGCAACATTACCAATGTTTAGTAAATATAACCCATTGTTCTCTTACAGCCATGTCCCACAGTACCAGAACCCAGGAACACTTTTGTGGAGAAAATTACAGGTAAAATGGCCACAAAAAGATAGTCCAACACTTACTTTACCTTTTATTTCCACATCTCATGCAGTTTTGAAAACGTAAAGACCGTTTTCACTGTCAAGATCTACAGTATAGTGGCCTCCGAGCTTTGGAATAAGACTATCCCCTTAGATCCAATACATGCCCTCCTCAATCTCAATACAACAAATCTTCCCAAATGGGAAAAATCACTCTTTACAAAAATTTTAGTGGCCACCAGATCACATATTGCCCAATCCTGGCTTTCTGCAGAACTCAGCTGGGAGAAAGTGGTACAAAAAATCAACCAGATATGCTTAAACGAATATATTATGGCCCTAACAAAGGGGGATACTCTTGCATTTCTCTCCACTTGGCAGGACTGGTTAGTCTCTCCCTATGGAAAACACATACAAACTATAATAGCTGGATATGAGTAAGAGCACTCAGACAAAGACAAAGCCAGACAACCCCTGAAGTGCTCACTAATAAAGAAGAGTATAAGTACCCAGTTTAGATCCCGCTCGATAACAATAGGACATATATATCACCAGCAAACTCCTTCCCATTACACTTTGTTCTTAATGTAAATAATTGAAGTTATCAGTACTAATTTAGTTTAATATCATAGGTTATCTCTACACACAGTGAAGATCACTATCTGTAACGAATTGTCAATTATATCCTAGGGGAAGAAACTTGGATCTCCCTGAATGTATGTTGTCATGATTTCTGATATGTGTGCAGAATATGTTATTGTTGACATTGATTGCTATGTTTGTAATGTAATTAATGCAGTCAATAAACTTCTTCTTTGAAAGTAAAAAAAAAAAAAGATCTACAGTATAGTGAAAGGCTGTAAATATCAGCAGTGCTGACACATTGCTTATCCTTGCTAGACCTAAAAGCAGACCCAAACTCTTGCACTGCACACAATGAAAAGTCTTTGTTACACCACATATAGTTGCATTAGAAATCCGCTGCTCTGTGTTTTGTATTTAACCAGATCTAAGTATCTAATTAGTTCTTAGCAGCAGCTGTGAATAGACTGCAGGAGCTCTGCCAAGGCAGCTCTCCCCACAGTAAACACTGAGGCGTAACCATTTCAGTGCTCCCTGCAATGTGAATCTATGTTCTAAATTTTTTTTTTTTAGGATTTTCATAAAATGTAATGAAAAATATATATATATATATATATATATATATATATATATATATATATATATATATATATATATATATACAGTGGAGGAAATAATTATTTGACCCCTCACTGATTTTGTAAGTTTGTCCAATGACAAAGAAATGAAAAGTCTCAGAACAGTATCATTTCAATGGTAGGTTTATTTTAACAGTGGCAGATAGCACATCAAAAGGAAAATCGAAAAATTAACCTTAAATAAAAGATAGCAACTGATTGTTGTCTGCTAACCATTTCTTTACCAACCATGTTTGCTGTGTGTTTTGGGTCAATTGTCATGCTGAAATGTGCACTGGTGCCCAAGGCCAGCTTTCTCTACAGACTGTCTGATGTTGTCGTTGTCGTTGAGAATCCTCATGTATTGCTCTTTTTTCATGCTATGCTGTCGTTTACTGTGATTAGGTGCCCTGGTCCTTTGGCTGAACCCCCCCCCCCCCCCCCCCCCCCCCCCCCCCCCCCCCCAAAGCATTAAGTTCCCACCATTATGTTTGACAGTGGGGATGGTGTTCTTTGGGTTGAAGGCTTCTCCTGTTTTACACCAAATAAAGGAAACATCATTGTGGCCAAACAATACAATTTCTGTTTCATCTGACCAAAACACAGAAGACCAGAAGTTTTATTCTTTGTCCAGATGAGCATTTGCAAAGCCCAAGCGAGCTTTTGTGTCCCTTATCTGGAGAAGTGGCATCCTCCTTGGTCTGCATCTTTGGAACCCAGCAGTGTGCAGTGTCCGTTGGATTGTCTGCCTTGAGCTATTGCCACCAGCAGAGCCAAGATTCACCAGGATGGCCTTGGTGGTGATCCTTGGATTATTTTTCATCTCTCTCACTATCCTCCTGGCAAGCACGTGTCACTTTTGGCTTCCAACCACAGTGCGAAACATCTCGTATTTTTAACAATACTTTGCACTGTAGCCACTGGAACTTGAAAACATTTAGATATGGCCTTGTAGCCCTTTCCTGACTTGTGAGCAGCCACAATGCGCAGCCACAGGTCCTCACTGAGCTCCTTTGTCTTAGAGTTGACTAAAACAGCTGTTTCCAATTATTCAGGGTAATTAGGATGCTTTTGAACAGTTTGGACTATTTGGAATGGTATAGAACTTTGGATTTTCCCACAGACTGTAACAGTTTGTGAAGGGTGTGAATCATTTTGGACAGGACACTATTTGCTCAAATGTAAATAAAAGATGAGAAATGTTTTTTTCCCCACGATAATGCCTCTATACATCGTCTTATTATCTTTTGAGAGACACCTATGTCATTTCCCATAAAAAAAATTCTTGCTGTGTTAAGTTCTACTTTAACATGTATACGCTTTTATCTAACAGCTTAGTACTAAATACTAAATACTAATATCTTTTACTGTCACAAAAATGTCAGATATTACCTACAATCATGAGCTATGCAGGGAACTCATTGTGAGACATTGCAGATGGCAGCTCCCATGAAACACAGTCAGAGGCCTCACATTCCACAACTCTGCCCAGCATAGTAACATGACAATAAGTATTAGTAACACAAAGTTATTTAGCTATGGTATCATAGCAGAGATGCAATCAAATAAGGATATTTTTTTTGTTTTCAGTTGAATATCCTAGATTTATTATATATATATATTTTACTTTTATAAAATGAGTGTATAAAATTAAAGTTTATTAATTCGCTACATTTTCTCCACCAGGCCCTGAGCATCCAGAGCATACTGTCAGCACTTCTGAAATTGGCCTAAATACATATGTGAAATGATTTTCCCACATGCATGAGAAACCACCATCTGCTAACTTATGTGCATTTTTGTTTTCCTTTTATTTGTACACAGGTCTATTTATAAAGCACATTGATTTTCTTTTTCTGCCAATATATCACTTGCCAAGAATCCTGTCCAGCAGCTCTGGGACCTGAAAAGCTCCCAGGACTGATACAGTCTGCATCTGAAATACTTTGGCTTGAATTTAAAGCTAATAAAAGGCACTAGGGTGTGTGTGCGTGCGTGCGTGCGTGCGTGCGCACGCAGTGATCTTTCGAGACATATGAAATAACTTGCAGGCCAGTAAAAAGAATGGTATATACTGTATATGTAAATTTGGTTGTAAAAGAGTCCTGGATATAGCTGAGAAATGTAAATTCGGTTATAAAAGGGTGCTGGATGTAGCCGAGAAATGTAAGATCGGTTAGAAAGGGAAGCTGGATGTAGCCGAGAAAGGTACGTTCGGTTACAAAAGGGTGCTGGATATAGCCAAGAACCGTAAGCTCAGTTATAAAATGGTGCTGGGTGGGTATAGCCGAGAAACAAAAACTCTGTTGTAAAAGGGTGCTGGGTATAGCCGAGAACTGTAAATTTGGTTATAAAAGGGTGCTGTATACAGACGCAAAAAGTGATATAGCCGAGAAAAGTGATTACTATGACCTAACTTCTCCCAACTCTCACACAGAACCCTCCCCTGCTGGTGCCTAAACCTGAGACCCCCCTGGTGGTCTTTAAATGCAAAGTACAGTACATACGTTCCTTCTCAGTGTTGACAGATATTCAATACCGGAGGGAAAATATCAGAAACAAAAAGGAGGGGAAACAACACTCAGATTTTGTCAGGGATTCAATCCATGTCATGGCTTTCTCAGGTTTTTCAAAGAAAATAACAGACTCACCATCTTGTACGCGGAGTTTAGCTGGAATCATCATAACGTAGACAATTTTTTTTCTCCCTTAACTTTAGCTTCACTTGGGTAAAAGATTTCCATAATTTTTGAGTTTCTGTGGTGAAGTCTGCAAATAGCATAAGTCGAGTATTCTCGTATACGAGGTTATCGGCTCTCCGTGCTGCTGCAAGAATAGAATCTCTGTCTTGATAATTCAGGAGTTTAAAGACGATCGGACGGGGAAGAACGCCTGGGGGTCCTCGCTTTGCCGGCATTCTGTGTGCTTTCTCAATAAGGAAGAATGGGGAAAATGTGTCCTCCGGCAGAAGTTTTCGTAGAAGCTGTTCAACAAAGGCTGGAACTTTTTCTCCTTCTGTGCCCTCTGGCAGGCCAAGCAACCGCAGGTTATTATGCCAATTTCTGTTTTCAGCATCTACTGCCCTGGATTCCAGCTCGGTAAGTTGTTTCTCCATTGCCGAAATGGCGCGGCTATGCCCCTGCTGTGTGTCTTCCAGCTCGGACACTCTGCGCTCCACCTCCCCAGTTCGCTATCTGAGGTTAGACATATCTTGTCTCACCAGTCCTAACCGACTTCATAGTTGACCATCTTCATGGTAAGGGAAGCTTGGCATTGTTTGATGGCATCTAGTATTTCAAAAGGGTTTGGCGGGAGTGGCTGGTCGCCATCTTGCTCAGCAGCGTATTCAGGGTACTGTACTGCCAGCTTGTTTTTGGCAGCTGATTTAGCCTGTGTTTGAGATGTTCCATTCGGCTCCGAGTCTGCTCCCCCTAGTCCTTATCTTTGTCTCTATTCGCTTTATTTTTGCGCTGTGACATCGCTGTGATTTCGTATGGGGTGTATTTTCAGTGGCGCGTTGGGAGAAGCAGGGGCCTGCAGATTCCTCTCTGGCCGGGAGCGGGAGAGCAAAGCCTTCCTTTTCGGGCAGTGGAGGCGGATCGTACCACTCCTGTGCATGGCCAGTGTGTTCCCCCGTCATAAGATAGCCGATTTACCGTGTTTCTGCCAAAGAACAGTGAGGTAAAATCAGAGTTTTAAGTCGCTGGGCGGCGGAGCTCTCTCCTTAGGCTGTTAACCGATCGCCATTTTGGCCACACCCCTCCTTGTATTTCATTCTTAACCTTTCTAATAATGATGATTTATGTCAGCATTTCTGCTAATAATCTTCTCTACTATATTCACACATAGACTCAGAATTTTTTTTCTTTCCCCCAAAAAGTATGTCATTCTGGAATAGAAAGTGTTTCTCTCTAAAAACAGAATCATTTCCTCTTTGCCAACTATGCATAGGAAAATGTTTTACAATTTCCAAAAATATATTGATTTGAGATCCAACAGACTATACACATTTGCTATAAAACTCAAATGAATAACAGACACAAGCAGCTCAGTGTTTTGTTTTAATTGTTGCCATGGCAACAGATCAGTACGGTATGCCATAACAATAAATCTATCAGACTTTATATTTGTGCAGTCTCCATAACTATCTGGATTTGAAATCTGGCATGTTGCCTAATTTCAAACGTTCCAAGAGACTATTCTTATTTAGAAGAGCAGCTATAGTCTGAAGACAGATACATTCTAAATATTTTGCAATAGTTCACATGGCGTGAAAATCTGTTGTTTTCTTGTTCCAAAAATTAAATGAAATTATTTTATGGGTCTGGAGAGGGGAGGAAAGAGACTGTTATGTGGCTCTATTTCAAATGATTCGTTACTAAATAAGGCACTTACAGTTAACTTGCTGTCTGTGCCTGTATAAGGAGCCAAGCAAATTCCATTCCCATTCCTCAGCTTCAACAGATACTACATGCAACCTAATCTAAAGAGCTGGACGATCCTTCTGATACTGTAAGCTTTGTTTTCAGTATGGACCCATAGTGACAATCAGGGCCATTTTTAGGCATAGGCAAACCAGTTTAACCACTTCACCTCCAAGGTTTTTCCCCATAAACACCAGAGCAATAGCACTCCTTCCATTCATTCACCTATAACTTTATTACTACTTTTCACAACGAAACAATCTATATCTTGGGGTTTTTTTGCCACCAAATAGGCTTTCTTTGGGGGGTACTTTTTGCTAAGAATTATTTTATTCTAACTGCATTTTAACAGTAAAAATAAAGAAAAAATTGATAAAAATCATTATTTCTCAGTTTTCGTCCATTATAGTTTTAAAGGGACTCCGAGCAGTGCAGAAACTATGGAAAGATGTATATCATTTTAAAGCTCTCTTTCTCCTCTTTCCAATGATATATAAACCACCACCCTACGTCTTTTAGTTTTCGCTATTTTCGCGATTGAAATTGCCGCGGCCGCGATTTCGATTGCGAAAATAGAGAAAACTAAAAGGCGTAGGGCAACGATTTAGGTGTCGTCAGAAAGAGGAGAAAGAGAGCTTTAAAATGATATCCATCAAGCCATAGTTATATTGTATTACACAGGACGACACTTTCCCCAGTGTCAGCAGCTCCATTCTGCTGAATGCAGCTGCTGACTTTGACAAAAAGTCGCCCTGTGTAATACAATATAACTATGGAAAGATGGATATCATTTTAAAGCTCTCTTTCTCCTCTTTCTGACGACACCTAAATCGTTGCCCTACGCCTTTTAGTTTTCTCTATTTTCGCGATCGAAATCGCGGCCGCGGCAATTTCAATCGCGAAAATAGCGAAAACTAAAAGACGTAGGGTGGTGGTTTATATATCATTGGAAAGAGGAGAAAGAGAGCTTTAAAATGATATGCATCTTTCCATAGTTTTTGCACTGCTCGGAGTCCCTTTAACCACTTCATATTCCGGGGTTTTTTCCCCTATAAGATTCCTGAGAATTTTGTAATTTCAGCTGTCACTATTGATACATCAATAACTTTTGTATTACTTATGCCATCAAAGTCATACACATGTAGATTTTTTCAGGACAATCTAGGCTGTCTTTGGGTAATATTTGTTTTCAAGAATTATTTAATTTTACAGGCATTTTATGTGGAAGATTTTTTTTTTCATATTTCACCCTTCACAAATTTTACATGAAAAGTGCTACAGTTAATAAACATATCAAAATAGGTTACTTGTCTTTTCCCAATTAAATTGATACCCTACATGCCATATTTCATCACTAGTTGGGAATGTTATATACCATTATCCCCAGCTTGCGCGTTTGTTGCGATTGGACACAATCATTATAGCGCACAGTTTGGGGACCCCAGTGCTGTACAGATAGATTGCTAGGCAACAGCACAACAATGCATATGTACAGTGTTGGGTCCCGGAGCTGTCGCCCTATCACGTGTCACGTGCAATCGCTACTGGCGGGAGCCATTACAGGTGTCCGCTAATATTAGGGCTAAGTATAGGTGACACAAGTGGTTAATTAATTAGGTAGGAGTTCATATTTTACTTGGGGAGGGAAGAAGATAAACACTTTATTATTTAATGGGGACACTGTCACTTTAATACTTTTTTTTTTTACTTTTTTTTTTCTTGGTTTCATGAATGAGTGCTGCCATTGGCAGCACTCATTCACTGTTAAATGAATGCAAGCACATAGCAATGTTGCTATTTTTGCAGATGATACAAAATTGTGCAGAATCATCAACTCTAAGGAAGATAGTGTTATATTGCAACAGGATCTGGATAGGATGGCAATATGGGCACATACATGGCAGATGAAATTCAATGTTGACAAATGTAAAGTCATGCATTTTGGTCGTACCAATGGTCTAACACCATACAAAATAAATGGGATACAGTTGGGGACATCAAACTTGGAGAAGGACTTAGGAGTACTCATCGACAACAAGTTAAATAATCGTACTCAATGCCAAGCCGCTGCAGCTAAAGCTAACAAAATTTTGGGATGCATTAAAAGGGAAATAAAAACTCGAGATGCTAGCATAATATTGCCCCTGTTTAACTCTCTAGTAAGGCCACATCTGGAATATGGAATTCAGTTCTGGGCACCACATTACAAAAAAGATATTGCAGTTTTAGAGCAGGTGCAGAGACGAGCAACAAAATTGATACGTGGGATGGAAGGTCTCACTTACCAAGAAAGGTTAGATAAACTGGGTTTATTTAGTCTAGAGAAAAGACGCCTTAGAGGAGATCTAATTAACATGTATAAATACATCAGAGGGCAATATAATAGCTTGGCGGATGAGCTTTTTGTCCCTAGGCCTTCTCAAAGGACTAGAGGACATGATCTGCGCATGGAGGAAAAACGTTTTAGCCATTTATTTAGGAAAGGGTTCTTTACAGTAAGAGTGATTAAGATGTGGAATGCATTGCCACGGGAAGTCGTTATGGCAAACTCTATACCTGCATTTAAAGGGGGCTTAGATGCTTTCCTTGCGTTGAATGACATCCATGGCTACAATTACTAGGTAATGCCAATGATGTTAATCCAGGGATTTTATGATCAACAGGGATATGTGAGGGAGCAGGCTGGAGTTGTACTTTGTACTGGTTGAACTCGATGGACGTATGTCTTTTTTCAACCAAAGTAACTATGTAACTATGTAACATACACAGGACCGCTGGGGGCACGCATGTGTGTGCACACGCGGGTGCACTCGGTGGCCTTTTAACTGAAGGACGTGAACTTCACGTCCTAGAATCTACAGGGGGGGGGGGGGGGCAATTAGGACGTGAAATTCATGTACTGGAATCTTAAGTGGTTAAAATAATACATGTTACGTAATTAAAACCCACACATTTTATTTGGCCATTTGTCCCAGTTATTGCAACGTGGCTGAGTATAGGTATTTCCCCCGGTAGTGATTTCCCTCCTCCCTTTCTTTCTCCCCTCTGCAGTGACCCTCAGTTCCGGTCTTTTCTGTTAACAGCACGGGACGTGGCTTTATGAAGTCATCAAGCCGCGTCCCGGTGCTGTGGACAGAGAAGACTGGAGCTGGTAGTGCAATCGGTGCTGGAGAGAGGCATGGTGAGTAACTGCTGGGGATCGCTGCAGGGAGGAGGGGGGGGGGGGGTAGGCTGCAGGGAGGGATTGCTGAGGGGGACCTATACTGGGGCACCTATAGCTAGCTAACCTATACTGGAGCACCTACAGCTAGCTAACCTATTCTGGGGCACCTATACCCAGCTAAACTATACTGGGGGCACCTATGCCAGGCTACCTATACTAGGGGTGCCTATACCTGGCTAAACTATACTGTGGGCACATATGCCTGGCTACCTATACTGGGGCACCTATATCAGGCTACCTAAACTGGGGGCACTTACAGCTGGCTAACCTATGTTGGGGCACCTATTGCTAGCTAACCTTTACCTGGGTACCCTTCCATGCTCAAGAACATTTACAGTGATGATCAGTTGATTCATCATGAGAGACCAGTTTGCTAAGTCAAAGGACTGAAGACCGCAATCTCTTGGATGAGGGGTCATGCCACACTTATCATTGTTACTTATACAAAAAAACTATATGTAGTGAGCGGCCACCACACTATCCAGAGGAGTCGCCACCCTATCAAATTGGAATCCATATATAACAATAGTTATGGCGTGACCACATGTGCGTTACAAAAATCCATTTTATTGTGCAACTTATATACCGTATAATGGCTGAAACAGGGGTCAGTCCCCATCTTAAAACCATACAATAAAAACATAGTGGTCAGAGCACTCATATAGCATAATAAGCCACAACAACCTAATTGGATTAGTAAGTGGTCCGGTTCACCCAGCGAATGCCTATGCAAAACCGGACCGTCTGTTTGCAGTAGGTAATTATGTGGACCAGCCACCGGCACACACCCAAGAGGCCTATAGTTATTGACTATGCAGTATACCAGTCCCATGCAGAGGTAATATATCTAGTATGATCACCATCATCAGGCACCTCGTATTGCATATGCTTCAGCAAGATAATGTCATGTAAAGCTTATACTTGCAAGACCAAGTTCCTTTCTCAAGCCACGGTGGGTGGGAGAAACACGTCAGCTGGCGGGTCTGACTGGCGGGCTCTTATAAAACACTGTCCAATCAATTTGACTGCATTTACCTGGATTTGAGCAGAGAGTATGGCCTCAATTCTAGTACACTTACCATCCATTTTAGTGCATTAATGGTAGTTTCCATGCGGTGAAAGAGTTTGCTATTCTGGTAGATTTAAGTCATAATTTACCGTACGGGGTAAATTAGGTCATAAAATGAGCAGTATTTTACCAAAAATTGGAATTCTCATGAAAAATAGAGATGGCCCGAACCTCCGATTTTCGGTCTGCGTACCGGGTTTGCGAACTTCTGCGAAAGGTTCGGTTTGCGTGAACTTTCGCGAACCGCAATAGACTTCAATGGGGATGCAAACTTTGAAACTAGAAACATTTATGCTGGCCACAAAAGTGATGGAAAAGATGTTTCAAGGGGTCTAATGGCCCATACTCACGGGCAGCAAAAGTTGCCTGTCGCCACCACACGTGAGCGTGTGGGCGACAGGCCGGCGACAGCTCCTCGCCAGGTCCCTCCGCGTACACACGCGGAAGAGGGACCAGCGGCGCGACGGAAGCTGTCGCCGACGTCCTCCTCCCCCCGCCGGAAGCTCCGCATTCTCAATGGAGGTTGCTGTCGCTAGTCCGCGTACTCACGCGGACTAGCGACAGTTGCGGCGGAGGTGCGGTGGCGACTGTCGCCAGGCGATTGAAAATTTCAATCGCCTGGCGACATCAGCGGCGGGCGACAGTTCGGGGTGCGCGCTCGTGCGACGGCCCATACTCATGGGCGACCTGTCGCCGCAACACGCGCGCGCCGCGTGTTGCGGCGACAATTGTAGCCCGTGAGTATGGGCCATAAAACCTGGAGGGGGACATGGATGAGTGGGATAGACGCCAAAAGTCCCGGGGAAAAATCTGGATTTGACGCAAAGCAGCGTTTTAAAGGCAGAAATCACATTGAACGCTAAATTGCAGGACTAAAGTGCTTTAAAACATCTTGCATGTGTATACATCAATCAGGGAGTGTAATTAGAGTACTGCTTCACACTGACACACCAAACTCACCGTGTAACGCACCGCAAACTGCTGTTTGCGTAGTGATGGCCGTGCTGGACTGGTGCGCACCGTGGCGATAGCGGTTTTCAAGCCCATATGGTCGCCTGGCTGTGGTAGCTCAATGATAGAACAACAGTGACTGTCCAGCTGATCAAATTTGGTCTGTCCACAATGAAGCAACGACCTTATTATCTTCTTGTATGTAGGTAGGCATAGGTAGGTGCCCCAGTATAGGTAGGTAGGTGCCCCAGTAGTTAGCTAGGCATAGGTAGGAGTCCCAGTATAGGTAGGTAGGCATAGGTAGGAGTCCCAGTATAGGTAGGTAGGCATAGGTAGGAGTCCCAGTATAGGTAGGTAGGCATAGGTAGGTGCCCCAGTAGTTAGCTAGGCATAGGTAGGAGTCCCAGTATAGGTTGTTGGGCATAGGTAGGAGTCTAAGTATAGGTAGGTAGGCATAGGTAGGAGTCCCAGTATAGGTAGGTAGGCATAGGTAGGTGCCCCAGTTGTTAGCTAAGCATAAGTAGGAGTCCCAGTATAGGTAGGTAGGCATAGGTAGGAGTCCCAGTATAGGTAGGTAGGCATAGGTAGGAGTCCCAGTATAGTTAGGTAGGCATAGGTAGGTGCCCCAGTAGTTAGCTAGGCATAGGTAGGAGTCACAGTATAGGTAGGTAGGCATAGGTAGGTGTCCCAGTATAGGTAAATAGGCATAGGTAGGTGCCCCAGTAGTTAGCTAGGCCTAGGTAGGAGTCCCAGTATAGGTAGGTAGGCATAGGTAGGTGTCCCAGTATAGGTAGATAGGCATAGGTAGGTGCCCCAGTAGTTAGCTAGGCATAGGTAGGAGACCCAGTATAGGTAGGTAGGCATAGGTAGGTGCCCTAGTATAGGTAGGTAGGCAAAGGTAGGTGTCCCCGTATAGGTAAGTAGGTGCCCCAGTAGTTAGGTAGGCATAGGTAGGTGTCCCAGTATAGATAGCTAGGCAGGGCCTGGCTGGCACAGTAATAGCAATTACCAAGGTCCAGCTGCAACAGATATGGCTGTATAATGTAGTGTCAGTGGGCAACACAAAAAAAACACATCAGGAGAACATTAGCTCTCAAAAGAGCTGTTGAGGTGTGCTATTTTAGCAATAACAATCAGCCAGGAGCAAGCTAACAAGCCTACACGATCCTAACTAATCTTTCCCTATGAGAGTCTGCCAGCAGCTGTCCCTTCACTAATTAATGCGGGCACACGAGTGAGTGTAAAGCCCGGAACTGCCTGCATTTTATAAGGGGGGGAGTGGGTCCAGGAGAGAGTGTAGCCTAATTGGCTACAATGTGCCTGCTGACTGTGATGTAGAGGGTCAAAGTTGACCCTAATGGTGCACTAGGGGGGCGAACCGAACATCCGGAAAAGTTTGCGTTCCATGGCGAACGCGAACCACCGGAAGTTCGCCTGGAACCGTTCGCCGGCGAACCGTTCGGGCCATCTCTAGTTAGCACATAATTTACCGATCAGTTTAAGACCTGCCTGTACCTGGCGGTAAAGTCAATTTGTGTGCATTTTGCAGTTTTTAGTGGAGTTCCTATTCAGTTCCTATTCCTGTTTTAGTGGAATTCCTATTCAGGCTGTGCAATAGAAAAGAATAGTAGAAATAAAACTATATTACCTGGATTTTTATAATTTTTATATAGAGGATGCCTGTAAATATGCAATAATACAATAATATTTGTAAAGTGCTTTTCTCCCACAGGACTCAAAGTACATAGTTGTGTCTCAGATCAATACAGGGTTGCAGGCTGGACTGTGTTACAAAGTACAAATATAGTACACAGAGTACGAAGTCCAAACATACTTTCCATAGGATGCTACTTAATCAAATAACCCCCCCCCCCCCCCCCCCCCCCATTAAAAAAAAAACTATCCTAAGATAAGGAAGACAATTAAACACTATCATTATTAGAAAGCTACTGGTACAATGTTGCGCGTCCCACTCCTACCTATTCTAATTATCTCTGTACTAGAGGGCCTGCTGCAAGTATAGGTGCCACATAAAACATATCATCAAATCATTAAAAATCAATAAAACATTGCGCTGCCCCATAGTCCAGTGTCTCCTATATTAGTATTTAGGTCAATATGACCATGTATAGCCAACGGTTCTCCAAATCGTTATTATTTACTGCATGCTAACTGCTGAAATACTGCATGTTTACCGCACTTTCCGCATTTAGCGCACGTTTTACCCCATGTTTGTAAATGCAGAGAAATCTTTCAGAATTAGCCCCTATATCTTTGAACACCTTAGAATTGATTTGGCTGCTTCTTTCTTGCGTCACATCATCAATTAACATTAGTGTCCCAGTGCCACTGGCAGTCATGCCACCTAAGGCATCACACTGCCTCAACTGTGTTTTACAGTCACTTGACAGGCAGCCTATTGGGCCACTCAAAGTGCGGGGATCACGTCCTAAACAGCCACTGGATGCGATAGGGCTCAGGGCGGGAGTAAGGAGTGGCCACTAATACACAGGAGAGCGCATAAGTTAGAAACACACGCTACACAGCCCGTAGCTGTTAGCAGCCCGGCTTAGTGAATCAAGCTCAATGAGCTGTGTCATGGTTTCTCCATACTTTTTTCTTGCCATCATTCTGGTAGAAGTTGATCTTGGTTAGTGGTGGGCAGAAATAACACCTATGCATAATTATGCATCGAAATTCGTAATTGCACATCATAATCGTAATGCAAAATTTGCGGATTATGTGTAGCATTTTTGCATGGAAACATGATCACTAACCGTAATTACGCATGTTAGGTTTTTACGCATACGACTGGATATTTTGCATTGAATAATAGCTGCATGTGTACCGTATATTGGCTGAGGAATGCATTTTTTTTCGCATATGAGCGCATTTTTTCCCTTGAATATTTAAACAATAGCCATGCATGTGCAGTATACTGGCTGATGAACGCAATTTTGTTCCGCATACAAATTCATTGTCGCATTGAATATTTAACTAATAGCCACGCATGTGCAGTACACTGATGGTTAGATGCAAATATTTTATGCATTGAGCAGGAATTACGCGTAATTGCATAATTTCAGGCGTAATTACAATTCATAAGCGTAGTATGCTGTATGTAACTAAATTACAATTACGTAACGTGTAATTCCAAAAAATTACGTGAAATTTCTCATAATTGTGATTGACCCATTACATGCACCACTTATCTTGGTCCACTAATTTTGGTTTTGTATGTCCAAAGAATGTTTTTCCAGAATTGTGCTGGCTTTTTTTTTAAAGTCCTTTAGCAAAGTCCAATCTAGCCTTTCTATTCTTGAGGCTTATCAGTGGCTTGCACTTTGCAGTGCACCCGTCCGTATTTACTTTCATGCAATCTTAACTTTATAGTAGACTTGGTTATCATTACGCCTACCCCCTGGGGAGTGTTGGTTACTTGGTTGGCTGTTGTGAAGGGGTTTCACTAGTGCTTGCTTTCTTTCTTGGGCTGTACCAAACTGTTTGCCACTAGTAATATTGTAGCAATTTCTTGGAGCAATTTTTCTGTTCAGCTTACAGGAATCATTAGGCAAATTTTTTTAAAAAAACCTTTACTCTCCTGGGGCTTTCTTCAGCCCCTTGCAGCCGACTGTCCCACGCGGACTGCTCTGCTCTCCGCAGTAGTTCTGCCCCTGCGCAGTAAGCCGCGTACAACGCGGGCTTGATTGACAGCAGCGGTTCACGCAGGCGCAGTAAGGACGACCTCAGGGTCGGCCTCTGCACTGTGCAGAGAGCCCGGGACGCGGCAAAGAGCGGAGCGGTCAACGTGGAACAGTCTGCTGCCAGGGGCTGGAGAAAGCCCCATGTGAGTAAAGCTTTTTTAAAATTTGCCTGATGATTCCTTTGAGGATGGCTAGTTTCACCTGCATGGAAAGCTCCTTTGACTGTATGTTGTCTGTTCACAGCAAAATCTTCTACAGACAACAAGCACCATGCCTCAAATCAAATCCAGGCCTTTTATCTGCTTAACCTCCTGAGTGTTACGCCGCTCAGGAGGTTTCGCCAGTTTGTGCCCCCCAGTCCCCCCCAGAGATCCCATGCTTGAAAACCCTATAGCTAGCACTAGGCTAGCTAGTACAAATGCCAGGCACCCCCCGCTCTCCGCCGCTCCCCCGTTTATACATTACTCCCCCTGGATCCAGTGATCGGCGCAGCCTCCCCGGACAACTCCGGTCTTCACGCGCAAACCCGATCCTCCCCATAGAGAGACCGAAGCTGTGCAGGGAGGCTGCGCGATCGCTGGATCCAGGGGGGGTAATGTATTAACGGGGGGATCGGAGGGGATCGGGGGGGTTCCTGTCACTTGTAATAGCTAGCCTAGTGCTAGCTAAAGGGTTTTCAGCCATGGGATCTAATGTATTCTGCGTGGGGGAATCCTGAGGCCAGGAAGCGGTATACCCGACATAGTGTTTAGGAGGTTAAAGTAGACCTGAACAGGACACAAGGAAAACATAACAGAAATGTACCCTGTATGTATTTAAAGAGTTTAGCCTGTGTAATTTCCTCTCATTTGTGTCTAATCACTAGTTGTAATTTGATCCCTCCCCTGTGTCACATGACTGTCTATGGCAGATAAGCAGATAAGCCCACGTGAAAGTACAGGCTGAAAACAATACATCTGCTTCCATGAATCAGGAAGTAGAAACTGTGCCGATTTATTTTAGGATTTGAATCAGGTGTAACAAAGAAATGTTTTTTGTTTAAAGGTTATTATGCTGTTATGTATCTTTTAGAGCAGAGAGGAGTTCTGAGTTCAGGTCCGCTTTAATTGATAATGGCATAATGATGGTGGCTGGTTAAGGGCTCTGCCTCTGACATAGAATCAGAATCAGAATCAATTTATTTCGCCAAGTAAGTTTGCACTTACAAGGAATTTGTCTTGGCAGTTGCTTAACAAACGCAAACACAAACAAAAAAACAAAAAAGGACACCTAGGTTCAACTCTTCCTGATCAGCAAGCCAGCACCTATTCAGTAATGAGTCCTTGGGCAAGACTCCCTAACACTGCTACTGCCTACTAAGCGTGCCCTAGTGGCTGCAGCTCTGGTGCTTTGCGTCTGCCAGGAGAAAAGTGCGATATAAATGTTCTGTGTCTTGGCATAATGACGGACTTGCCTACACCAGCAAATAGCACAAATGTGGTTTCTGTGCACAGCAACTTTACCCAAACTTAGTGAATGTGGCCCTGCAATTGCAAAAACACCCTTTGAGCAACCCCTATTGGAACTTTGCAACCTTTGGAGAAATGAATGGCATGTTTTAGACTTTTTTTAGTTAAAGCAAACACGGGACATCTTCACATGCTAACGGCAGGGATGAAACCATACATGGTCAGCATGCAGACGATTCTCTTTGCCTACACAGACACGCTACTGCACGGTGTTAAGCTGCAGTGAAGAAGAGGAGAAGACCTGGCACTGGTGTAAGTACTGTATATTCTGGCGTACAGGACTACTTTTTAACCCTTGAAAATCTTCTGAAAAGTCAGGGGTCGTCTTATATGCCGGGTGTCATTGATGCCGGGTGTCACGCCCTATCCTGTTACCGACTCTCAGATCTCGATGCTGAGGAGTGTAGTGAGGCGGCACAGGTGCACATCTACGACATCTGAGTGGCAGAAAAGGAGGTAAATAGGATACAAGGGTGGGTCAGAAGGGTGAAAGAGGCAGTGGCATCACTAGAGGGGTGCGGTGGGTGCGAACCGCACCAGGTGTCACCAGCAGAGGGGGTGAAAAAAAAGCTCCAGGCTAAGTTAGAGTGGAGTAGGCTATGTAAATACAGACCAGTCTAGTGCCTGATGTACTTCTCGCTCCTGCTCTTCTCCCTTCTGGCTGCTCCGTGTTCAGCTGATAACGGAGTTCAGAGGCCACCAGGGCCAAATGGTGATCATCTGCCTATAATAAGCCACGCTAGTACTTGGTGAAGTTGAAGGTTCATGGGGTAAGAGTGGTGACGCCATGAGTTTCCGCACCGGGTGACACCAACCCTAGTGACGCCTCTGGAAAGAGGCGTGTTTTATGGACTCAGCGCAATCTATTCTTCCATACCGCTCTGATAAACTGGTAGACAAGGAGAGCTGACCAATACACTTAGGGAGAGGGAGAGTTGACCAATCCAACCAGTCAATCTCCTATGTACTGTTATATGCTGGGTACCACAAACAGTACAGCACCAGTATCTGTTCCTACATAGTACCAGCATATGATGCTTTTTAATTTTTATTTGGTGTGCATTGGAAGAGGGGTAGTCTTATACGGCGGTTATATCCCAAACTCTATATTTTAACTGGAAAAGTTGGGGGGTCGTCTTATACGGCCAGTCGTCTTATACACCGGAATATATACAGTATTTGTCCTCCATTGTGCACTCAGCTTACTATTCAGATGGAGGGAAGAGGGGGTGGCTATAGTTGCTGGCTAGTCACTGCCGGCACTGGCCCTTTTGTGCCACTAATTCATATGATTCAGGTGCCTTCATGGTAGGGCTGATCTAGTTGTCTGTATCTACAGGGCTAGGAGAGGGTTAGGAGTGGAAAAGAGAAGAGAATATAATGAAGGGGTAATAATCACTAAAAGCTGATGAAATTACTATGCGCTCGTAGTACATGGCAAGTTTAGCCGTATTTATTCAACTAATGTACAGTATTTCACGTTGGGCACATAGCACAGCTCCCATAACATAGATATCGTGCACATTTTGAGTATAAAGAAAGGTAGACTTAATGAGTCATGCTAGCTGTGCTATGTATGCAATGCCTGCTATGCCAGTAAAATGGATGTGCGCTGTGTACGCACAGTAACTTTACAGGCTTTCAGTGAATATGGACCCATGTGTGAAAACCTTATTTCATGGATGGAAGATGGTGGTCATTCTCTAAGCAAAACCATTTGCGCAATGCCATATCAGATAGCAGAAGCCACCCATGCTGTACACATCACTGTGACGAATGAATTGAGTCCTGAGCATCGGACAGTGATTATAATCTCCTTAAGAAAGGGGTCCTGCATGATCCTGAAACATTGGATACAATTACAATGAAACAAACTTCATAAAGATTTGGATTTCATGGTGGAATGCTTTGTGTCCTTGTCATAACTCAAATGAATGCCAACCGCTTCACAGCATATACCACCCACATCCCATATGTTAAGAGGCTAATACAATTGTGTGTTTTTGTAATTACTATACTGCTATATTGGTTGAGTGGAACAGATTTTGTAACCCTTGTCTTCATAATATTAAGTCATATTGAGAGTGGATGAAAAGTTAAGAAGCTGCAATAGTGTAGTCACAGTCATATGCAGACTGTCCTGAATTTAGGTAAAATAAAGAAGAATTCTCATTATGTGCATTCAAACAACTAAGATTGTACATCCATTAAAGCACCACTGAATTGGCCAAGAAATGTGTATTTCACACACCTAGGGCTCCTTCTAGCCCGTTTAGTCTGTCTGGTCCCTCCGCGTACTCCTGGTCCCTTTGGTTGTGTTGCTGCCCCTTCTGAAAGTGTTCTATGCAGGCACAGTACAATTCTTTTGAGAACAGCTCAAACTCAGAATGCTCCTGTGGATAGGAGCGCTTCTATGTAGGCGTGCGGATGGGACTGGGCATGTGCAGTAGCCGTGACTAGAGCCCAAGTCGCAGATCTTTCAGAAGGGTCAGCAACACAGCTGAGGGAACCAGGAAGAGGCAGATGGACCTGACAGACTACCGGGAGCTGGAAGAAGCCCCAAGAAAGTAAGAATCCGCTTTTTGGCCAATTCAGTGGTGCTTTAATTCACCAATTTTCTGCCACCTCAGTGTAATGTAGTATGGAGCTGTTGACATTTGAATTTGCATGCCTTTTTTTGGTTCGCCAAAACCAAGTTTGTCAGACATCTAACGTATTTCAATGGCCTTGCATTTTTCTGCATTTTCTGATTTTTCTGAATTTTAAATTCCGACACAACAGGCCTGATTTTTTTGTTCATGATCTGTGATGTATGATTCAATGCAAGGTATTAAAATCACATTATAAAAATCACAAACTGAAAAGTTGCATACAAACACATACAAAGACAAACACAAAAGTTTTTTCTCTTTTTTAACTACTTCAAGGACTTACGAGGCCAAAATCCTTAAAAAAGTCAAGTACCTGGAAGATGTTTAAATGCACGGAGGACGCCTTCCGTGCCCTCCGTGCAGTTCCGTGGATCGATGGGGTTGGCCCTAGAGCTGCGCAGCCGCACTTGGGGCAATGCGGACTGCGCAGCCACGGCCAGCTCCGGCGGCCATATTAGGAGCGGCATGAGAGCCCGATCCGGCCTATGGGGTTGCGATCGGCACGGCGGGCGCCTTCAGGAAGGGGACCCGGCGGAACTGCACGGAGGGCGCGGACGGCGTACTCCATGCATTTAAACATCTTCCAGGTACTTGACTTTTTTAAGGATTTTGGCCTCGTAAGTCCTTTCAGGACCAGAGCAATTTTAACTGCCCATTCACTTCTCATTGACTTGCATAGAAGAATATCTATGCCCCTGGAGCAATATGTGACCAGAACCAGACCCCACATGTGAGACATCACATGCAAAATTTGCACTGCAAGTCAACTGTGATAAACTATTTCCGCCTTGGTAAACGTATGAGCAGTTTTATGCTGTAATGATGATCATTTAGAAGATGATAAGCAGCACAAAAGATCCTGAGCAGCATATTAGCACTGGATGAAAGACAGTTTGTCTGCCACTTTCCATCTATTCTAGAACCGAAAAACTGAAACAAATTTAGATTACCACAGAGACACAAGATGGCAGCACTGAGCTGAATCTTGCATAGTATATTCTCTTCCACTGTACTGTATTCATTTCTACTTTTACTACCTAGGCTGGACCTTATTTAACATAACTCATAACGCTGTACTTGGCTGTGCAGATGTACACTTCACAGCATAAATCATCCATCTGGGAAAAGCGTGTTCTGCCAAAATCTGTACAATTCCAAATAGTTTCATGTAAAAAAATGATCTTCACTGGAGTAGTACGCTGAAGCTGAACCATCTCAGCACACAGTAGACTTAACATGATGTTCAGTACAGACAATTCATGGGCAGATAGTCATTGGATGGATGTAAGTGGAATATGTGGATAAAACAGAGCCTATGGCAAACACTGAAATTGCGCCTCCTTACTAGCAGAGACGCCTCATCGCCCTGTAATAACAGCATAGTTTCTAACCCCTACAGGCAGAACTACCTCTTCACACAATTAAAATACACACATAATCAGGGCACTCCTACCATAGAGCCTCCATAGCCTCCAGGTTCCTCGAGGACTTTGCAGGGCTTCCCTGGCAATTTCCCCTCCCGTGATGGTGGTGGGCTGAGAAAGTTTCAAGAGTACCTCTTTGACACCACATTGTCCTCTCCAAACATTGCATGGGGAAGGGCCGGGGGGGGGGGGGTTAGTATAATAACATACCTCCCAACTTTTTGAGAGAAGAAAGAGGGACACTTAACCCAACCCACACCCCTAGTCACGCCCCGACACACACCTAGTCATGCATAATATAATGATTTCATAAGAAAAATATGTTGTATAATTCAAACCACTCTGGTCATTTCTATCCTGGTTCATTTTCCTTCATGTTAACATTTAAAAATAAGAACTATATTTAGTATGGGAATGAAGTGTAGAGTCAATTAAACACACTTTTTGCAGTAGGAAAATACATAAATTAACATAGGTCACTAGGTCAGTACATTAGTCCTGAAAGAGGGACAAATGAGGAAGAAAGAGGGACAGAGGGATTGGGTTCCCAAAAAGGGACTATCCCTCTAAAAGAGGGACAGTTGCTAGCTATGATAATAAAGTACACCATAATAGGGGTACTGTAAAAATAAGCACTCAATTGGGTCAGAATAATAGGGAGCACACTAATAAAAACACTAGATTAGGGTGACATTATAACGAGTAGTAGTATAATAATGAACACTGGTAAATGGGAGCATTATTATTGTGGGAGGTACCGTATAATAAAACTCTTACGCTACTGTGATAGGCAGTACTGTAAGGAAGTAGCATGGAGTGGCAGCTAAACAACCATGAACAACCACTTTTAAAGACTATGCCTCCTAAAAATAAATCCCCACTCTCCCAGCTAATACGGGGTTCCTTGAGGAGGGAGGAGGGTGGAGGGAGGAGGGTGGAGGGAGGAGGGAGGAGGGTGGAGGGAGGAGGGTGGAGGGTGGAGAAGCCTACAAGAGGCTAATTAAACTCTCCCTAGCAGCTGTCCCTTAACTAATTAGTATAGGCAGACGAGTGAGTCAAATGGCTCAAGGACCTTGCCTTGTATTAGAGGGGGTCGGGCTTCACCAGTAAGTGCAGTCTGATTGGCAATAATGTGCCTGCTGACTGTGATGTAGAGAGTCAAAGTTTTGCTCAATAGAGCATTATGGGGCGAATCGAACTTCCGGGAAAGTTTGCCTTTGGCAGGCGAAGACGAACCTCCGAAGTTCGTCGGGAACCGTTCGCCGGCGAACCGTTCGGGACATCTCTAATAGTCACCTGCCTCCAGATAAAATAATTAAGTAGCTAGGTGCATCAAGATAAAATAACTAAGTAGTCACATGTCTCCAGATAAAATATTTAAGTAAACACGTGCGCCGAGATAACATAATTAGCCATCTATTTGCCAATAACTTTATCACTATTTATCACACCTAAATGATCTATATCCTTTTTTTTTCACCACAAATTAGGCTTTGGGGGGGGGGGGGGGTGATTCTTGTCTTCAGTAATAACTTTATTTTCTATACATTTTAAAAGGAAAAACAAGGAAAAGTGAAAAATACACTATTTCTCCAATTTGATCCTATATAGTTTTAAAATAAACATTGCTACTGTACATCAAAACATTTTTTGCCAATTTGTCCAGGCTATCACCACATTACAATTGTGTTACTAGTACAATGTACAGTGACAATGTATTTATTTGAAACTAAAAGGTGTATCTTTTGTGTTTTGTGTTTTTGCTTTCTGGCTGTACCCTGTCAATAACTGCAAGCACATACAGTATTTGCAAAAATAACAGTAATGTAACCTCATGACACTGATATTAAAATGCTGAGCCACTCTGGTTACTATTTTTGTTTGGGGGAGAAGGGGTTAATAACTATAAACTAAATTTGGAATTCGAAATTCGGATGCTCATCCCTACTTTTCAGTCTGTCATTCCTCACTCAACGACTCATCCTGCAGGTGGTGTGGCATGACAGTTTGGGCTTGATTCACTAAGACAAATAGCATGCCTTATCAGAGTTAACACGCCTTACTAAAGTTAACACGCCTTATCAAAGTTAACATGCCTTCTCAGAGTGTACATGCCTTATCAGAGTACCATAGCGAGCACTACGAATTTATGTCTGCTAATTGGCAAAGATGAGATCTCCACTTGTCCTGCCCTGAGCCCCTGCAGGTCCAATCACTTTAAAGGACATTATCCCTGCACTTTGATATCATGCCTCTGATAAGGCGTGTTAACTTTGATAAGGTGTGTTAACTCTGATAAGGCATGCTATTTGTCTTAGTGAATCAAGCCCTATGTGTTAACTGGTTGTACACTGTTGTTTTATTGGGGATTTGTATTTTCTCACACTTTGGTGGCTATTGATTTATCTTTGGCACATTTGTTTGCACATTGGTACTCTCTACTTTATTCCATGTAGTTTGTGCACTTGCACTTATTAATGTGTTTGTCCTGCTATCAATTTTACTTATTTTCACTCAGTAAATATGCAACAGCACATTCTATGACTTTTTAGCTCCACACACTCACTTGATTAAAGTCGGCTGAGGCGGCTGATAACAACCACTTCAGCTTATAATCTGGCGTTTGTACAGTAGCCCTGACCACTGCCCTGCAAGTGATCCGCCAGGCACATCAACCGCCCGCTGCGTGATGTCACTCATGTGCCGCTCTATCGGCCCTCTGCTACCCGCATGGCAACAGAAGCCGTTGTCAGCTATACAGCTGACTTCATGTCTGTACGGTGCTGACCCAGCAATGTCCCCGAGGGATTGGTTAGGAGCACACTTGCTAAGATCGTCTAGGAGCACACTTGCTTTGACGATTTCACTGGATTTTCTGACACCCTGCTTTGTGCAGGAAAAGGCAAACTGCTTTGTCATTTAAAATTGCGGCAAAAAACACAAACCGAAATGAATGCAAACAACATGCAATTCTACAGATGAGGATGGGGGAGTACTGGGGGAGCACTGTTTCAGGAGGGGGGAGAGGAGAGGGAGGGCGGGAGGATAGTCAGGCTCCCCTCTCTGTTCCCTTGCAGCTTTGTGCAGATGGTGGGGGTTACCCATTACTGGGGAATCTGGGGATACATCTGGCTACTGGGGCTGCCTAATACTGGGGGACATCTGGCCAGTGGCCACCTATGGTAGTGGTACATATACAATGGTGGACCCAAGTTGGGGTACACTTTGGAATCTCTGCATTAGTTGCTGGGGAACCTTGTCCCAGCCCTGATTGTGAGGCACAGTTCAGCATCCTGCTGTCATTCACAGGTGCATCGGAGAGAATTCTGAGTGCATTCCCAGCTTACAACAGACAGTTATTACTATGCCGCTGACCAAATAAAAAGGAACTGAGTTTCCTTACTTAATCTATAACGCTTTTAAAGTGTTAGCCATTACTAAGAATCACTCTGACAAAAGATATAAGACCACTTAGCCAGCAGCCCTTTCGCAGGTTTACTGCATTATCACGAGGGCCGTCAGTCAATACGCAGCTTGTGAAATATCCATTGTCTAAGTAGTCCTTAAACTGCTCTTTCTCAGTCAACTTAAGTAATAAATAAAAATTTTACAACTGCAAATGAGTATAGGACCTATATTTTCCCTCAGTGTCACCTGTTACAGTGCTTTAGAACATATGTTTTCCTCAGTTTTACCTATTACAATGTTGTCAGACATGCAGTATATCAACCTTCAGGCTGGTTTCACACCAGCATCCAGCATTATAGGTGCGTTGCGTTCGGATGATTGCATCGCAATGTAACGTTAAAAATAGGCGGCCATGCGTGGTAATCTCAATTCTGGCTGCAAGCAAAACTCTTAGGCTCTCTAGCGCTCACTTTCTGTGGCCGAAATAAACATTGCACGGAAGTGTATTGAAAAAATACACAAAAATGCATTGCAACGTGAAAGCGAAAACTTGTGTGTCGCCATTGACTTACATGACTTCCGGTTGCCGCGGATATTGAACGGTAGCGTGCTGTTGCATTCATGTGAAGTCAGATGCAATGCTTGCGGCACATTGCCTCACACCCAGCGGCAGGTATGAACTTTCCCATAGAGTTTAATTGCTTTCTACTGCGGTATAAAAGGGTAACTTAACGCAATGAAAATGTGCAAGTATGAAAGGGGCCTCAGTGTTACCTATTATAGTGTTATACATATACCTTCATTGTTACCCGTTATAGTGTTATAGGATCTATGGCATTTTCCAGCACTGCCTTTAAGGGAACCCAAGGGGGTTGATTCACTAAACCGTGCTATGACAAATAGCATGCCTTATCAGAGATTGCACGCCTTATCAAAGTTAACACGCCTTATCAGTGTAGCATAGCGAGTGCTACAAACCTGCAGGGGCTCAGGGCAGGACGAGTGCCATTGCCAATTAGCAGGCATAAGTTTGTAGCGCTCGCTATGCTAATCTGATAAGGCATGTTAACTTTGACAAGGCGTGTTATCTTTGATAAGGCATGCTATTTGTCATAGCACGGTTTAGTGAATCAACCCCTAGGTGAGAGTGATATAGAGGCTGCCATTTTGTTTCCTTTTAAACAATACCAGTTGCCTGGCAGCCCTGTTGATCTATTTGGCTGCAGCAGTGTCTGAATAACACCAGAAACAAGCATGCAGCTAATCTTGTCAGTTCTGACAATAATGTCAGAAACACCTGATATGCTGCATGCATGTACAGGTTCTATGACTAAAAGTATTAAAAAGGCAGAGGATAAGCAAAATAGCCAGGCAACTATTATTGCTTAACCTTTTCGGGACCGGCCACCTACCCCCCCTTAAGGACCAGGCATTTTGCGCGGGAAGGGGGTGCGCACGTTTGGGGGGTCAGGCGGCCGGATCCCGTCTGTGGCTGCATCGATTTGTGTCCCCCCATGGTAGCCTGGGCCCCCCCTTCTGCCAGCAGCCTTCACTTACCTTCCAGGCTCCAGCGATGAGCCGCACAGGACCCTCTTCTCCAGCCGGCATCTCCGTTCTGTCTGACAATCAGTTCCGGGTCGCGGCTTGATGACGTCATCAAGCCGGGACCCGGCGCTGACGTCAGACAGAGCGGAGATGCCGGCCAGAGTGAAGGGGGGCGCCGATCGTCGCTGGAACGGCAGGGAGGTGAGTGGATCCTCTTCTTTCCCCCCCTGCCGCCGCAGCTGTCAAACTGATCACTACGATCCGACGGCGATCGTAGTGATCATGTGATCAGCAGCCATACGCGATGGCTGCTGATCACTCGGGGGAGATGTCGGCTGTCATATGACAGCTTAATCTCCCCCTCCGGGTGCGCACGATCGCGTCGGGAGCGGAAACTGCGAGCCGACGTAGATCCTACGCCGCATCAGGCTAGAACAGCCACAAGTGCGACGTAGGATCTCATAGAGGCGGTCATAAAAAGGTTAAAGAGTAACTGTTAGCATTAAAATACACAATTAGTTCTACATTGCAGGCTGATATATTAGTAAAACGGATGTTAATCAAATGATTGAAAAGTTTAAAATCATTCTTACTTTTTTTTATGTGCAGTTACACTCTATGCCCCCAGGCTCTAAGAGCGTACGCAGGGCCGCAGAAGAGAAGTGACAGGACTGCTGAATCAGCCTGATTGGCTGATGCCTCTGTCACTCACTTGTCTGCTCTTTGATTGGCTGCCTTGGTCTCCCCTTCTCTCCGTGGTCCTGCCGATGTAAGTGCGCAGGGAGGGGTGCCAGAGGCTATCTACAGTCACTGTCCCCTGCCCCCCTCCTCCAGTAGCATGTCCGCACCCCCCTCAGCCCTTCTTCCGCCCACCGCTGCTGGATTACCTCTCTTCCACGCACTGAACATCGGGGAAGGATAAAGACATCGGGGAAGGATAAAGGCAGTGCACAGAGTCCCTGAATAATGGTTCCAGGCGCTGCAGTATGCTTTTACACTCTCTGCACTGCCACCGGTGGTAGTGCAGAGAATAGATGGGAATGGCAGCGCTTGGATCCATTAGCAGGTGAGTCTGTGGCTGCTGCATTTATTCCTCCCCGCTGTGCACAGAAACAGTGAGGGGAGGAGGGCGATGCGGGGGGGGGGGGGGGCAATCCAGCCTGAGGACACAAGATGGCCCCTGCCAGGAACAGGAGTCATCTAATTTTTTCAAATAAAAAACCACAGGAATAAAAGTGTGGACACTACAATACATCTGTTATGTAAGTAGAGCAAGTATTTATCTACTTACATATGTGTTTGGGGTGGGGGGGGGGGGGGGGCATTTTTTAGCTAATAGTTCCTCTTTAAAAGGAAATAAATATGGCAGCCTCCATATAACTTTCACATCGGGTTCACTTTAACTCTCTTTGGCATGGCGTTCTCTAGAGCTTCATAGTTTGCCACTGGAATCCTTTTCCACTCCTGCATGATGACACCATGAAGCTGGTGGTTGCTAGAGACATTGTGCTTCTCCCCTTTCCATTTCAGAATGCATCACTGATTCTCAATAGGGTTTAGATCTAAAGATATGCTTGGTCAATCCAGCACCTTTACCCTCAGTTTTATTAGCAAGGCAGTGGTTGTCTTGGAGGTGTGTTTGGGGTCATTATAATGTTGGAATATTGCCCTGTGGCCCAGTTTCCAAAAGGAGGGGATCATGCTCTGATTTAGTATGTCACAAAATATCATGTGACATACCACCACCATGCCTGACTGTATGCAAGACATACTTGTCTTTGTACTCCTCACCTGGTTGCTGCCCGACCAACTGAACCAAAAAGGTCTATACTGGTCACATCAGATAACAGGACATGGTTCCAGTAATCCCCATCCATAGTCTGCTTGTTTTCAGCAAACTGTATGAGGGCTTTCTTGTGCATCATCTTTAGAAGAATGTGATGCAGTGTGCCGCATGGGGTCTGAGCACTGACAGGCTAACACCCCTCCATCACCACCACCTTCAACTTTTGCAGCAATGCTGCCAACACACTGAACTACTTTGGTCGACCATGAATAAGCCTGTTCGAGGGGAACCAGCCCTGTTAAACCACTCAGGGCAGTTTCTAGGCTAAATTGCACCCAGGCCACCCCCCCACCCCCCATGGACTTGCAAACCCTTACTCTTTAGGGACAGTCACACACCGCCACAGGACACAAGTAGATCTGCCTACTTACTAGTGCCCAGCCTCTCATTCAGGAGGAAGCAGAGACCAGCAGCTGGAGCTGGAGGGGAAAGCGGGCAGGAAGAAGGTATTGGGCCTAGCGGCGGGGAGGGGGGTCGAATCCCCCCCTCCCTCGCCTGGGTCCCCCGTCCTCCGCTCCCCTCCAGCTTTAAAAAGTTACGTCGCTGGCTGCAGCTATAAGAGGCAACGGGCGGGGATCACTCACCTCGTCCTCGTTCCAGCCTGCGCTCCGCTGCTATGCCGCAGGAAGTGACGTCAGTGGAGCGCACGCTGGAACGAGGAAGAGGTGAGTGATCCCCGCCCGTTGCCTCTTATAGCTGCAGCCAGCGAGTCAGCGACGTAACTTTTTAAAGCTGGAGGGGAGCGGAGGATAGGGGACCCAGGCGAGGGAGGAGGGGGTCCGACCCCCCTCCCCGCCTCTAGGCCCAATACCCCCTTCCTGCCCGCTATCCCCTCCAGCTCGGGCGGCAGTCCCCCACACCCACAGACGGGCGGGTGCCGCCCCCCCCCCCCAGAAGTGCCGCCTGAGGCAAAAGTTTTACCCCCTTCATGGGCGGGCCGGCCCTGGTGACGTGATGATAACGTGACGTCTGACGCAGGCAGCTCAGCGGATCTGTCAGAAACAGTCTTATCAGTCTGCCGACAGCATGTACACACATGCTACTGTCGGCAGAATGTCCGCCCAGTGGGAGGGTCTGACGGACCCATCGTATGCTACAGTATGGCGTGTGTACGCCCCTATACACTGTTATCAAACCTATAACTTTGTTCCGAGTTACTGTATTATAGGACTTATTCAGGGCCGGATTTTCCATAAGACACTGTAGGCACGCCTTATGTGGGAGAGGCGCCCCCCCCCCCCCCCTTCCTCAGATCAATGACCTCAGGAGCTTACACCCTAATTTTAATCTCTTGTCACAAAGTATGATATGAGACAGTGATTAGAGTGTAAGATTCTAAGCACAGTTAGTGACATAAGGCAGAAATTAAAGTTCAAAATATTTTTACTTGGGGGTGGGGCCTGTGCTCAGGGGTGGAGCTTAGGGCATCAGAGAGCCTGTGCCTACAAGCCTCTGAGTTGTAAATCCAGCCCTGGACCTATATCTAATATTTTCCTTCAGGATTACAGTGTTATGGGGCCTATATCTATCTAATATCTTCCTTCAGTATTACAGGGTTATCTGACCTGTATCTTGCTTCAGTGTTGCAGTGTTATCGGACCTTTATCTGTCTAATATCTTCCTTCAGTATTACAGGGTTATCGGACCTGTATCTTCCTTCAGTGTTGCAGTGTTATAGGACCTATTTCTAAATAATATCTTCCTTTAGTATTACAGGGTTATCGGACCTGTATCTTCCTTCAGTGTTGCAGTGTTATAGGACCTATATCTAATATCTTCCTTCAGTATTACAGGGTTATCGGACCTGTATCTTCCTTCAGTGTTGCAGTGTTATAGGACCTATTTCTAAATAATATCTTCCTTCAGTATTACAGGGTTATCGGACCTGTATCTTCCTTCAGTGTTGCAGTGTTATAGGACCTATATCTAATATCTTCCTTCAGTATTACAGGGTTATCAGACCCGTATCTTGCTTCAGTGTTGCAGTGTTATCGGACCTATATCTATCTAATATCTTCCTTCAGTATTACAGGGTTATCGGACCTGTATCTTCCTTCAGTGTTGCAGTGTTATCGGACCCATATCTAATATCTTCCTTCAGTATTACAGGGTTATCGGACCTGGATCTTGCTTCAGTGTTGCAGTGTTATTGGACCTATACCTAATATCTTCCTTCAGTATTTCAGGGATATCCGACCTGTATCTTTCTTCAGTGTTGCAGTGTTATTGGACCTATATCTAATATCCTCCTTCAGTATTACAGGGTTATCGGACCTGTTTCTTCCTTCAGTGTTGCAGTGTTATTGGACCTATATCTATCTAATATCTTCCTTCAGTATTACAGGGTTATCTGACCTGTATCTTGCTTCAGTGTTGCAGTGTTATCGGACCTATAGTTTTGTTCAGTGTTACTGTATTATAGGACTTACATCTACTATCTTCTCCTAGTGTTATTAGTGGCAGCTCCAGCTTAAATTTTTCTTTTTTTTGGGGGGGGGGGGGCAAAATGGAACACTATGGCCTCGATTCACTAAAGGGTGCTAAGTGTTAGCAGGCCAGTGAAAAGGCACTAAGGTCGCGAAAACGGCCGCTTTACGCGCTAATATGCATACCAACTTAACCCGCGATCAGTAACAGCTTTGGACGTGCAAACTACTTAGCACCCTAGTTTGCACGTCCAAAGCTTTTAGACTGTGTTAGCATCCTTTTGTGAATCAAGCCCTATGGCTGCTAGTGGTGCCCAGTTGGGTGATCAAAAAAATGTTTGTATGACGATCTCTAGATATTTTTTGCCTAACTTAGGTGATAAAATTAATTCTAACTAGTTCAGCAAAATGGGAACCAAATGTAAATCACAAACAGAACTCAGAGACTTTTGAGCAGAGCAGATTGTCCAAATAATGGTGCTATTATGGAAGAAAAGTTACATACAGATGTGTTTGGCTAGTTGGCTGGCATGCTTTAATCCTTAGCTGATACTGTGTGGACAGATCACAGACAAATCATTCCATCACAGACAAATCATTCCAGCCCCCAGCCTGTGTCTGAGGACTCTACAAGCGGGGGTGGGGGGAATCAGGAAGGAGAGAAATGCTCTGTGTGTGTATTTAATTCCTGATTTTAGTAGCTAAGTATTGCTGCAGACTAGAGCTTGTATTTTCAGATATGAAGTTTTGAATCAGAATAATACCATTTATTGGGTAATTTGAAAAGAAAAACAGGAAGCTATCAGCTAGTAAGCATTCTTCCGACTCTTCCGTCTACCTAATGCCTACATAGACTCAGGCTGACATGCAAAGTTTTTTACAGACCCTCCTCTGTTCAGCGTATGTTGCTGGAGCCTGGAACAGTTAACTGTATGTTAATGAGCGGGGAGGAAGGGGGGGCACTAAGGGGACATAATGATTCTGGGAGGGGGGATGGGGGAATAGGGGATATTGCCCCAGTGTACTGCTGCTATTGTGTTTTAGGGCCTATATCTTCCTTCAGTGTTAACTGTTACAGTGTTTTGTCGGACAACATGTATTTTATTTCAGTGTTAGAAGACCTATTGTAATGCTTGTGTGCATAAGCAATACTGTCTGTCTACAAATCACAAGTGTAATACTTGGGGGTTAAACTTTGACCACCCAGAGCAACAAGACTGGTAGCTAATTAATGGAAGAGGCTACACAGGCTGCCCAGAGCAACTGCAGCTCTGGGCTTCCGATATCACTACAAATAAGACACAATGGCAGCGCAGTGTGATGTTGCGCTGCCCTTGCGATAGCAAACACTCAGACAGGTACAAGACAGGACTATAGATTGGAGTGTAACTAGACAAGTAAGACACAATGGCAGCGCTGCCTTAGCGATAGCAAGCATTCAGACAGGTACAAGACAGGACTAGATTGGAGCGTAACTAGTAGCAACCACAGCTCACAGTCACGTCCACAGAAGCAGAGCAAGCAGGTTAACAACAATCACCAGCAAGCATCCACATAGGCAAGACTACAGGAAAGAACATAACTAATAGCAACCGCAGCCTATAGTTATGTTCCCATAACTAGAGTAGCAGGAATACTACCAGTCACCAACGTGGTGATGGCAGAATCCAAGCTATCAGGATAATGGACTCCACTGATCCACCGTGGATGCAGCGAACGTCCATCAGACATGGAAACAAGGCGATAAACAACATTACAGAAAAATAATAAACTGCTCAATTAATAAATATATATTAGCAAGTCTGCATACATATTTATCAAGACCTAGCTAAAGCACAAGTAATAAGGTAGCATTGAACTACAATAACAGAACTATACAGAGTAGCACAGTGCCCAGCAGACCAGGATAGTGATCACTATGATGGGCGAGGTCTAAAAGGGGAGGCAGACTTTTATGCCGGCATCGACCAATGGATGCATGCATGCAAATCTCCACACAGCTGAATGGTAGTCATACAGTCCTGAGCTGGCTTGATTACCATTTGCTAGCTGGTTGTGAATGCAAAGGACTTCCATAGGAAATACATGCAGCATTATGTAACAACATTCCTGCAGAAAATCCAGGTCTATCTGGCCGCAGCTCAGCTGTAGTAAGCCATTGGTGGAATGATGACAGCATCCTGAGCTGCCTAGAACTGCAGAGTGTGATGATTTGCTCAGCTGCCTGTGCAGGCAGGCAGCCTTTTGACCATTGTGTAGGTTTGCATGCTGCAGGACTCTGGAAAGAAGAGCTTCTGTCAGTTTTGCAGCTTGTGCTTGCTGAGGAATTTGCATACGTTGTCATGCAAATTGCCTGGCCACATTCATTGGAGGCGTGTACTATAAGTACTATGTCTCTCCCACAATGCTTGGCTGTTCATAAGGATTTCGTCCTATGTAACACTCCTGGTGGGGTGTCAGCCTTACTCTCTGTTTGAAGATCAGCTTAGAGTAATTCCTGAATCTGCGCTAGGCAGGTTTTCCCTAGTGCAGTTAGGATTGTTTATCTGTTTGTCTGTTCTGTTGCCATTGTCCTGTCCCAACGGTGGTCGACAGGAAATAGTTCTGATCTCTGTTCTTGGAGTATAGCTGGTGCAGCGGTTGCTACCAGCTATCTCTTCTGATCTGTCTCTTTGGATCGCGCTAGCCACTTTTCGCTAGTGCTGTGGATCCTTCTGTTCTGCTACTCTGTACCTGGATCGCGCTAGTCACTTTTCGCTAGTGCTGTGGATCCTATCTCTCGCTTGTCCCTGTTTTTGTGTGTCTGTCTTGTCTGCTACGACCGCTTGCTGGAGGCTCGGTGAGGTAACCATTAAGCAAGCGTTCGCGTCCTCTGTTTCATGTTTGTCTGTCGATGGTTAGTTAGGCGTGCTTGTCTCTATTGTGCTTATCACGTGGAGACCGCACATAACCGCGTGCACTGTTGCGAATGAGTGCGGTGTTCGCGGTTAGCTAGCGTTTGTTATTTTCTGCATCTTCTCATTGTATTATTTGCTGTGCCTTTGCTACCCTCGTATTCTATTCTGATCTGCCTTGTGTCACGTCAAGCGATCGCACCTCTCGCGATCGCGTTCCTATTTCATATCTGCTGTTGTGTGTGCGCGGTCGCGGGGTGGCGACTGGATTAGCGCACACACATACCACCTGTCCCTTTGCTCGTTCTCATTCGCAATCGCCTCTCTTGCGATTGCGTTCTGCGCTTCGTACAATTCCTGTCTGGCATTTGTGGAGGTACAGAGGATTGGTTCCTCTGCACTCCCCAGCGCCATCTGCCGACAGGAATTTCCCTCTACAGGTGCGTAGCACCTTTTGCTGGGTGCCTGCAAATATACGCTTGTGGAGGATTTCCGCCGTTTCAGCGCACGCGTTGTGCGCTGATCACGGAGAAAGTTCCACAATCGTTACACAGAGCAATTGCAAATGACAATGTGACTCATTGCGAATGCACAAGCGGATGCAGGCAGACAAGCCAGAACCGTCCGTTTGCGGCTCCACCGCAATGGACAGAACACGCCACAGGAGGAATCCTTACACCTATACCCTCCTTTGCTGTTACCTGTTACAGTGTTATCGGGCTTATATCTTTTTTCAGTGTTACAGTGTTATTGGACCTATAGCTTTGTACATTGTTATTGTATTATTATAGGACCTATATCTAATAACTTCCTTCAGTGTTACATCTAAATAGAAACTGTACATCATACAGAAAGGACACATACATTGGTGCTAAGAAGCTTGTCTCCTGGTTTTTATTAAAGAAATGATAAAGTGGAAACATAGTTAAAATTTCCTTTCTTCTCCAACAGATTAGCCACACCCTAAAAATGAATTAAGACAAACAGTTATTTTATAAAAGTTTATGGGAAAAGGTCAGTAGATTGTGTTTCGTTTTTCTGAATTAGTTGACTTTACAAAGCCATACTAACCCAACTTGCAGTAGTAATAATAATAGTAAAAATAATAGTACAACAATAATAATATTAATAATAATCATAGAAGTAACTCCACATGGCTACTTCACGCTACTCCTAAATGAATATTTCTCTTACGCTGAACAGTGAAGGAATACAGCACCTATTGGCTGTATAAGCTACAAATGGAAAATGTATTTGCTTTTTTCATATTTATCTGTTTAAATATAAATGTGTTTGCCGTCACAAAAGTAACTAAGTAACTAAAAATAAATCTGTACATTTCCATTAGTAAGTTTTCGTTTTTTTATAACAAGAACTATTTTAAATTGTCTTTACTGTTTTTATGTATTTTTAAATGTTTTTTGTATTTTCTTCAGTTTCCCACTGTCCTATTACTCAAAGAATGAGTTTAGTACAGCTGTTGTGTCGGTACATAGGCAATAAGAACAGACATCCACCAGAATAAACGTTGTAGTTTCTTCCACATTTACTTGTCTGGTTTTTATTTTATTCACAATAATGTAAAGCAAAAACATAACTCACTGCAATGGGCTTTTCTGTTCATTCACTACTGATTGTTATTTATGAATCTTCTGCTTGGGGCACGTTAGACAAAGACCAATCATGAAACATCAATGAATTAAGACAAGTTGCTGATCAGGGAAGCAGCTGTGAAAACTGAACTGAAATGACCAATTTTAATTAGCAGGAGTGTGGCTGCTGTTTGAAGCCATTGTAACTACAATTAGAGATAATGATGATGCTAGGAATACTAGATAATCTCAGTCCTCTATATCCGCTGCTCTGTGAGAGCAAATGGCCTGGGCTAAGCCTGAGATTTTTAAAATAAGTGAGTTAATATACAGTATACCTCCTGCTGGCGGCTTGAATCAGCATTATTTATGGTAAATAGGCTGTGAGAATGATACTTTGCTTTTCATTGCAGACTTATATATTTCTGAAGCTGTATTGTAATGAGATGCAAATATTTGTGAGTTTATGCAAATGTATGTACATTTTTATGCAAATATACCCAGCTTGAAAATGGACCAATCAAGTCCCACCTAGGTTAAAATTGATTGGTCCATTTTCAAGCTGCATATATTTGCATACAAATTTACATGCATTTGCATTAAAAAGAATCTGTACTCTAAAATTCTTACAATAAAAAGCATACCATTCTATTCATTATGTTCTCCTGGGCCCCTCTGTGCTGTTTCTGCCACTTCCTGCTGTAATCCTGGCTTGTAATTGCCAGTTTTAGGCTACTTACACACTAAGACGTTGCGTTTTAGGGGACGTTATGGTCGCATAAGGTGCCCCTAAAGCAATGCCTGGTGCTCTTGGATGTGGACGTCAGAGTGAGCCCTGTTGTGCAGCTCACTCTGGCGTCAGTGATGCTGTGATGCGTACTCTTGGACGCATGTGGCATCACGTGGTCCAGCTGGCCAATCACCGCACAGAGCGGCGCTCCAGGAAGTAAACACTGCACGTCACACCGTGCAGTAAATATTAATTAGCCATGTGCCTGGCCGAGGAGGAGGAGGGAAGACCTCCTTCTCCAACACTACTGAGCATGTGCGCACAGTCTAACGTGGCTTAGCCGCGCATAACGCACAGCATGCAGCACTCTCAACGGACGTGCTGCGTTACAATGTAAAGCAACGTGGGCACTGTGAACAGCCCATTGAATTTTCATTATTGTGCGGTGGGCTGCGTTACAGGCTGCACTAACGTGCGCCTGTAACGTCTTAATGTGAAAGCAGTGTTTACAAGCAAAAGTCATTGCTGCTAACCAGCATGTGATAGGCTGAGAGAAGCTCAGTCTGTGACTCATGCAGAGCCTGCAGGGGGCGTGGAGAGGGTGTGTGTAGCTCCTTCCCATCACAAGCAGAGCAGCACATTCCAGCCTGAGCCAACAAAGCCATCAGAGGAAAGAAGATTAGATTATATAACAGAGATAATACAGCCACTGTGCAACTAGGAAAGGCTGCAGTAAGACAGACCACATTAGAACAGGTATAGGAACTTATAGGATAGAAGAAAATTTAACATTTAAAATTTTGTTACAGAGTCTCTTTAAATTAGAAATATTTGCATCTCATTGATAATCCTAAAAAAATTACCTGTTAAGCATAAATGTACTCTCATATTCCTTGCAGAACACCAGACATAACAAATAAAATTAGTTTTACTCACCTGGGGCTTCTAGTAGCCCCCTGCAGCTGTCCGGTGCCCACGCAGTCTCGCTCCGATGCTCCTGTCCCCCGTCGGCAGCCACTTCCGTTTTCGGGGACAGGCGCCGACAGGCCTGGGAACGAGAGTGATTCTTCGCATTCCAGGCCGCAATAGCAGTATAGAGGGCGCTATTGCAGCCAGGAACGTAAAGAATCACTCGCGTTCCCAGGCGTGCCAGTGCCTGTCGCCGAAAACGGAAGTGGCTGCCGGTGGGGGACAGGAGCACCGGAGCGAGACTGCGTGGGCAACGGACAGCTGCAGGGGGCGGGTAGAAGCCCCAGGTGAGTAAAACTCATTTTTTTTTTGTTACCTCAAGTGACCCTTTAAGTAAACTTCATTTCTCACCTAAACAATTGCTATAAACATAAGTGCTACTCAAAAACTTTTACAATTTAAATTTATTTTTTTTAAATCCCATTTAATTTCGGTTTGGAGATAACTATGACACTGCAAAAGCAAACGTAAGTGCACATTTTCTTGCTTGAAATCAGCACTTTTCCTTGGAATGTTCAATCAATAATGTCTGTTTTATTTATCCATTAGGTACACTGTCTGCAACCTCTATGCCATATCCCATGTAACAAAGTCAAATGTCAAAGGCCACTTGTTCATCCAGTCAGGCTCATGAAACAGCAGCAGACCATTTTGGGTCCTTCTTTACTCTGGGCCTTGCAGCGCTGGGTCCCTCATTCGATTCCCAGCCAGGTCACCATCTGCAAAGAATTTATATGTTCACCCCGTGTCTTGGTCGGTTTTCTCCGGGCACTCCGGTTTCCTCCCACATCCCAAAAAGATGCATATAAGTTAATTGGCTTTCCCCTAAAACATTGGACCTATACTATAATGGGGTAGGGATTAGATTGTGAGCTCTTTTGAGCTGTGGAAGATGTTGGCGCTATATAAATACTAAATAATAATATTCATAACGTATAATGGTGGGGATTAAATTGTGAGCCCTTCTGAGGGGCAGTTAACTGTCAAGACTATATCCTCTGTACAGTCCTGTGGAAGATGTCGGTGCTAAATAAATGCTAAATAATAACGTATGCATCATGGAGGTGACTTGGATTGCGCTAATTGTACAATGCATACTGCGCAACTGTTGAAAGTACAAGTACATTTTTTGTGTTCTCCTGTCCCTTCACATGGCAATTTTCAAGACATTTACAACATTTTCCCCCATGTCCCTTAGTAGGACCACCTCCAATTCACTATGATGGCATGCTTTATGTAATGCGGCTCAATACCAGCTATATTCACCCCAGTAAATGTTCTGTCAACAATAACCAACCAGTGGCATCAAGTTAATGTTTTATGTTCATGTAGAACATGTCATTGTTTGGAGTGTGACTATTCCAATCCAGAGGCGTTCCAGCTTACCTGATTGGGGATAGACAGCACATGGCAATTGTACCCTTACTGACGCTAGTTATGCCGCACACATTACACAAATTGTGCAACCCGTCTTATCTAGTTATGTTGCAATGGACGGTGCATTACCTAAGTCCGGGCTTTTCAACCCTGTCCTCAAGTACCACCAACAGTGCATGTTTATTGGAAATCCACAGAGGTAGTTTATCATCTCTGCTGAGACACTAATTACCTCACCTGTGCATGTTTGTGGTTTTCTGCAAAACATGTACTGTTGGTGGTACTTGAGGACAGGGTTGAAAAGCCCTGACCTAAGTAACATGAGTTGTCTGCTACGTACCTGGTGCTGCCTGTGCACTGCAATGTTATCCTACTTTGGTGATTATGGCCCAATGTTACTACTACATTCATTCACATTAACTACTCACTGATGTCAGCAATATAGTGGGAGGGAATGGTAGGTAGAGAATTGGCATTTAGTGATTAGGGAGGATACTTCTTGTTTAGTTAAATTCTTGAAATGTTATGGCATACATGAGGTAATGGGGTCAGTATAAAAAGGCAAAGCTGTAGAAGGAAACCATTTCTAACAGTGTTATTTTTAAGTGTGTGGTAGATTAATTAGCTGATGAGAAGGATGCCTGAGGAGGAGGAGGAGGTGGAGAATGGAGTAAGGAGTTAAAAGTGTTGAAAAGATGTTTGGGATTATAGGACTATGAGGAGATGAAGAAGGGAAAAAATATTTTCTTGGCTGAAGATAGAGCACTCTGAAGCTGAAGGCTGCCTTCGTATTTTTGTTAAGAGCATATCACTTTATTGATACTACTCGGGTGTTTACTGCTATTTCTGCTGAGCCATTTTAGTGTGCTTGTGTTCGTCTATCTATACTGTTAATGAATGCAAAGGGAAAGCTTAGATTTCCCAGAATGAAGACATAAACTCTCTACAATATGAGATTCAAAGTCAGCATTTCTGAATGCTTGCCAAACCCTTCTGCCGTTAGGTCCCGGCCGTCACAGTGAACTTCCTCACAAGCCAAAAGAGAATAAATGTTCAACTGTCCTGACAGATAAAGAAATAAAACCAGAGGAAACCTAATGATAAAAATGTATAAATAAACATGATATGATTCATAGAGGTTTAGCTTGATCTGACCTGGAATTAGCAGCAACAGTTAGACTCAGAGTTAACCCCTGGCGGCGTACCGGATGATATTCAGTCTCACCGGATTGCAGACATGACTCTGCACTTATTACAGTATTTGTCAAACTGATAGTAGACACAGATAACCCAAAGGAAAATGTCTCCTGGCACAGAATGTTCAGCTTGCTAGTGTCCTCGCCGCTGTCACCGTGTGGAGCGCTGACTGGCATGACCCTCATTCTGAATCTCATCCATGAATAATGGAACACGTAACAAAGTATTGAAATGTGCCACTCTCTCTACATCTTTCTAACATCCCTGATGAAATGCAAGGGCACACACCCTGTTAATTACGTCGGAGTGGATACTTTATATTCTGTTTGCCATTTATAATATTGACAGGAATAAAAGGTTGGTAAATGTGCCATTAAAAATGGAAGTCCCCAGAGCTGAGAATTTTCGAATAATGTAAAATTTAGCATTTTGGCCCTGATTCACTAAACTACGGTATAACTGCAGTGCATAGCGCACGTCATGTTATCAAAGGCATAATTACAACTCATGGGGCCACCAAGCAGAGCTTTCATTCTCACAGCCTGGGGGCCCTTCTTACAAGTGTCAGTGTAGACATCATGAGCTTCACACCCATAACAAGTTGAGCAATATAAACACCTGATCTGAAGCATGGACCATTTTATCAAAGGGAGTGAATTAGGAATAAGGGCCTCCTTACAGCTCTGGGCCCCCCTGCAGTTGCAGAGGCTGCTACTTTGCAGTTGCACCATTGCACATTATATAAATAACATAACACACAGGTAAAATAACATACCCTATGCAAATATTGTGGCCCACTTAAAAGAAACAATGCATGCATTGCACACAGTAAAGTTGTGAAATGTGCACAACATGCATTAGATTGGTTATGTATACATCTGTAAAATTGCCATACACTATCTGCGCACAGTAATTTTGTCAAAATGTAGTGAATCAATTACCATGTCACATATCAGTTCAGGTACACTTTATCAAAATATATGACAAATGAAAACCAGTTGCTGTATAGCATTTGCTTTTGCATATGAGGAGTTTCCATTCATCTGAAATGAAACTATGGACTTTGTTTACTGAAGTCCTTTAAAAGTGGGAAACATGAGAAACAAATAGGAAATCTGGACAAATTGTGAGAAGACACATTGGAGCATAAGCATTAAAGAGACACTGAAGCGGGAAAAAAATATGATATAGTGAATTGGTTGTGTACTATGAATAATTACTAGAAGATTAGCAGCAAAGAAAATATTTTCATACTTTTATTTTCAGGTATATAGTGTTTTTTCTAACATTGCATCATTCTATAATATGTGCAGATTACACAACACTCAGCATTCAAAATGATTCTTTCAGAGCAGTCTGTGAAGACAGTGAAGTAATGATCTCTCCTCTAGCAGAGGAAAAGTAAACAGTTCACTTACAGTTGAGATAATAAAAGTCAGATAACAGCCCTCTCCACGACTTAGTCGGAGAGTTCAATGGCTTGTTTGCATAGAGATAACAACTGGAGTTTCTCAACTCTTCCTGTACTGGAAACAATTAGACTGATGTATCTGATCCAATGTTTTATTTCTTAGCTGTACTACACATACAAATCATAATATCATCATTTTTTTTTTCGCTTCAGTGTCTCTTTAAACATTGTCAAAGCTGCTGTGTGCAGAGAGCACGCGGCAAACTTACCAATAATTCTGCAGACAAGGCAGCGTAGGTTGGGCAACTAGCATAACCCGCAGTATGTAGGTAATATGAGTGCTGTTATTGTTATGGTAACTCTGACAGCGGTTTCTCTAACAACAGTTATGTTAATGTACCTAAGTAATGCAGGTCACACTACTTACGCAACACCCACTACTTTGCCACCGGAATTAACGGTAAGATTGCAGTGCACTCTTTGCGCCTAGCATTTTTACAGCAGTTTAGTGAATATGCCCTATTGTACTTCGACAAGTATAAAGAGCAATGAAGACTTTGTTCTACTTTTGCATGTGCGTCATCATCTGCATTTTCATGGACAAAAAATAAATATAGCCTCACTGTACTAAGATGACAGTTAGAGTTATTGTGACTCTTCTCCTTTATTTGGGGTTGATCCAGTAACATACGTTGGGCATATATTGCTAAGCTGCACCACAGCTTACTACACAGCAAATTTGAAAAGATACTGGGAGGTTTACCCAGGGCCAATCGCTTCCATAGAGGCAAAGGGGTCAATTGCCCCAGGTTCCCAGAGCGTGTAGGGGCCCCCCAAAGTGCCCCTTCTCCCCTCTAGCTATGGTGACCCATGACTGTGGGGATGCTGTGTGTTTACTCTGTATAGGAAAATGAGGAGGTGAATAATGGGAACCACAAAAATACTTTTTAGGGGATATGTGATGGAGACCTAATGATATTCTGTGATGGGGGAGGAGGGGATTGAATCAGGCTTGGCAACTGGCTCAGGGACCTTTAGGGTGGAAGTGGGGCATCAGGGGGGTGCCCCAAGTTACTTTTGCTCCAGGGCCTCTTTGTAGCTAGAACCAGCCCTGGGGTTTCCTTACTTGCCAGAGGATGCATTGGGGTAGATACTGTACTGGTACTGGTTAAGGGCTCTGCCTCGAAAACAGGAGATTAGGGTTTGAATCTCAGCTCTTCCTGTTCAGTAAACCTGCACCTATTCAGTAGGAGACCTTGGGCAAGACTCTCTAACACTGCTACTGCCTAAAGAACACGTCCCAGTGGCTGCAGCTCTGGTGCTTTGAGTCCGCCAGGAGAAAAGCGTGATATAAATGTTCTGTGTGTTGTCTTGTAAGTATAGTAAAGTTTACCACTACTCCCCACTGTTTTTTTGCACATGTAGCAATGACAATTAGTTTGACCTGTGTTACTTAGGGAAGACGCACATTGCAAGGGTACCGCACGCTAGGCAAAAAAAAAAAAAAGCATTTAAAGTTTGGTAGTTCACCTGGTTGAACTCGATGGATGTATATCTTTTTTCAACCAAAATAACTATGTAACATATCAGAGGAGGGTCAGAGATCTGTATAGTGGGATTAGCTAGGAGTCCTCTTTAGATTGTCTGCTGTTAGGTGGCCAAAGTATGTAACCTCCTCCTGGGGCATAGCAGGCTGTTAAAAAATAGCAGCTGTGTGCCCCCACCTTGCTCACTTTTCCCACTGCCACATTTGTGCCCCCACTCAACTCTCTTACCCATCCTCACTGCCTGTATTAATCTTTATTTGTGCTATCCTAATCACTGTGTGCTACCCACTCACCTTGCAGTGTCATTCACTCTCACTTTCTGTGTACATCACTTGGAAAAAAAAGCGATGTATAAAAACAAGCTTCTACGTCCAAGGTAGATTTTACATTGGTAACAAAAGAGTGGAGTTTAGTGTATAAAATGAATTACAGGGAACGGTGATATGTGCAGTCAGGGATTAGATGAGAAGGTCAAATGACAGCTGCAGTAACAGAATGACTATGGCCATAAACAATGCTTATACTATGCAAGGGATTAAGAAGGTGATGTTGAAAACAGATTAATGTAATTCAACAATGTTGGAGATGAAGGTGTCAATAGAGCAAATCCTGAAAGAGACCTCTGAGGGGGGTCAGGCATACAGCTACAGCCTGACCACACCTCCAGGTATTCTGACATTTTTACATCTAAAAATGCTGTTTGTGCATAGCAATGTTTCCAAGGTTTTGTGAATCTATCTCAGTGTTTGGTTTCTTGCAAAACTTGAACTCGTATAGTGGCCCTTGGGGAACTTAATGTGGACCTGAACTCAGAACTTCTTCTCTGCTCTAAAACATAAGCAATAGCATAATAATTATTAAAGAAAAACATGTCTTTGTTACAGCTGATACAAATCCTGCAATTCATCTGCAGTGTGTCTCTACTTCCTGCTTTCATGGAAGCAGATATAGAGTTAACATCCTGTGTTTACAAATTAGCTGCTCTGCCGAGGCAGCAAGCTGACACAGGGGAGCATCAGATTACAACTTGTGGTTAGTCACAAATGAGGGGGAATTGAACAGGCTAAACTCTCTAAATACATACAGGGCGCATTTCTGTATGTTTTCCCTCTGCCTTGTGCAAGAGTTCAGGTCCAATAAGACTATGGCTTAACTACTTGCCGACCAGCTAACGCCAATGGGCGTGGCCGCGGCGGCAGCCCCAGGACCGCCTAACGCCGATTGGCGTCAAGTCCTGGGGCTCTGATTTGCAGGAGATCGCGTGCAGGCTGCGCGCACATCTTCTGCTAGGGGGCAGAGCTCCGGCCCCTCTTCAGTCTCCGAGCTGTTAGACGGCGTGATCGCCATCTATTTACATAGTACAGCGCTGCGATCAGCAGCAGCACTGTACTGGGGACAGCCGTGTGACACGGCTGTCCCCCTGGGGGACAAGAGAGCGATCGTCTCTCATAGGCAGAAGCCTATGACAGCCGATCGCATGATTGGCTGGATGCAGGGAGGGAAGGGAATAACAAAACAAAAAAAAAGCATATTTTGTTTAAAAAAACGCACAGATAAATATTTATAAAAAAAAAAAAACAACAACTTGGGGGCGATCAGACTCCACCAACAGAGAGCTCTGTTGGTGGGGGGAAAAGGGGGTGGGGATCACTTGTGTGCTGTGTTGTGCGGCCCTGCAGCTTGGCCTTAAAGCTGCAGTGGCCATTTTAGTTAAAATGTGCCTGGTCTTTAGGGGGTTTACCACTCTGGTCCTCAAGTGGTTAAAGGGACTCCGAGCTCTAAAAATAAACGAAATTGGTACTTACCTGAGGCTTTCTGCAGCCCAGCGTAGGTCGTGAGGTCCCCCGGCGTCGTCCTGGCTACTCTCCCAGTCCCTCCGCCGCATACCGCACTGGCGACACCCGGTTCAGGAAGTGGGAGCCCGACACCCGGCACAGGGTGTCGCCGGTGCAGTATGCGGCGGAGGGACCGGGAGACGAGCCAGGACGATGCCGGGGGGCCTCACGACCTACGCTGGGCTGCAGAAAGCCCCAGGTAAGTACCAATTTCGTTTATTTTTAGAGGGCAGGGTCCCTTTAACCCTATCTCTTTAGCAAACCTCTTTAAAGGCTAATATATTTCATAATTCATGATCACACAGACTCCTCTTAAATTCCTAATAAAAATGTCATCCACCTGCTGCTGTGATGCATCATGTATGGATGGTCCTCAGTCAGTAGGAAGGTGTGAGGTTATACAGAAGATTTGCACGTGTCCACCTACGCTGATATAGAAGTAAGCTGTGTCTCTCAGGTGTGATCTTTTCTGCTTGCCATGCAGGTCTAAAGGTGGCCACTAACGATACAATCTTCTTCATGCAATTATACCAAATCTATGTAGTATAAGGGTAAACTGAGTGAATATATTGTATGGATAATTTAGGCAGTTACCTTATATTACATAAAAATGGTAAGATTGGATGAAAAAGATAGTACCGTTAGTGGCCAGCTTAAGGGCTCGTTCACATCATTTAGCACAGATGGCCATGCGATCGGAACGCAACACATATGATCGCATGCCATCTGCGCCACTATGCACTGCGCTGCATGAAAAATGCTCCCAGCAGTGCGATAGTGTATCACACTGCTGCTTAGCGCATGTGATGGGAACGGCAGAAGTGCTGTCTATGCACTTCTGCTGTTCTATCGTGTCGCACCTCATATGCACTGCCGAAATGTGCGCAGCAGCGAGTATGATGTGGACGAGATCTAAAAGTGGTCATACATTACTTCATTTCCTGTTCTATCGTCCATTCGATTTGATCATTATATTGGATTGGGGGGAATCAATTATGTTCCATTGATGGAAACTGGCAAACATCTGGTCAACTCAATCCATCTGTCCCTCTTTCTTCCTCATGTGTACCTCTTTCAGGACTGATGAACAGATCTATGTAAATATATGTATTTTTCTACTGGAAAATGTGTTTAAATTATTTAAAACTTTATTCCCATCCTTTTAATTGATTTTTTTTTTTTTAATTTTTAATATGAAGGAAAATAAACAAGGATAGAAAGGATCATTGTGGTTTGATTTATAAAACAACATTTTTTCATTATGAAATCTTCATAGTATGCATAACTAGGGGTGTGTCAGGGGCGTGGTTAGAGGTGCTGTATGGGTGTGGCTTATGTGTCCCTCTTTCTAATCTCAAAAAGTTGGGCGGTATGGTACAGTCAATGATGCAATCCAAGCAGCAACACACACTCCGCATGAAGCTAACTGTCAATCTTGGTGCTTCTTTAATGTGGTGAAAAATGTAAGAAAGTATTATTTTTTGCTACAGAGGCCTTACTCCACACAAAAAGATACATTTGAGCACGCTAATTACTAAGGTATTAGCAAGCATTTTCAGACTGGTGCCCGGAGATGACTTTTAAGGGCTGAATTGAACTGATTATTTTAGATGAACAACCATCCTAATGGCACAGACTTTCAAGTGAAAAATCTAAGCACCTCTGGCATATTGATCCATCTTTCACTGCACATTAAAACATTTGCCACATAATGAAATCACAGAACATCATTCACTAAGATCTGAATGCACAAAATAAGCCTGAGGCTTTACTTTCCAAATACTTACAAAAACAGAGGTAAACAAGCTATTGTATGTATACATTTCATGCAAGGAACAGGCACTGCTTGCATGACTACCAATGAATTGATCCAGCTATTATTTTCATAACCTGAACATAAAATCCGTAATTAAAACTTTCTTGGAAGCTTCTTAATAATGTAAAAAAATAGATCTACCTTAAAGTGGAACTGAAGTGAGAGGGATATGGAGGCTGCCATATTTATTTCCTTTTAATCAATACCAGTTGCCTGGCAGCCCTGCTGGTCTATTTCTCTGCAGTAGTATCTGAATAACACCAGAAACAAGCATGCAGCTAGTCTTGTCAGATCTGACTTTAAAGTCTGAAACACCTGATCTGCTGCATGCTTGTTCAGGGGCTATGGCTAATAGTATTAAAGGCAGAGGATCAGCGGGGCTGCCAGGCAACTGGTATTGCTTAAAAGGAAATAAACATGGCAGCCTCCATATACCTCTCTCTTCAGTTGTCCTTTAAGGTAGCCACTAATGATACAATTTGCCGAACTATCGTTTACGAACTGTTCTTCATATGAACAACTTCATTAATCTGATCAGATTGGTTAGATTTTTGTCCATTAGTGGTCCCAAACTATAATTTCCGATCATTCATATGAAGAATCGTTTGAAAAGGATCGTTCGGCAAATTGTGACCATACTGCATATACCCTGCAACCAGGATGCACATCCCAACTGCATTGGCATTCACACATGCACACCACATTGCAACTGCCAACAAATTATAAAAAAAACGGCGTCACCATTGCGTTACATGACTTCCGTTATCTCTGCGTTGCTGCTGAAGTCGGACTCCAACGCCATGCAGGCTTAGCGGTAAAATGGATTCTTCCAGCGAGGCGCATTGCAATCAGTGTGCTAGACACCATAGACTTTCATTGCCTTAGCGGCATCTTGTGGTAGCCAAGAATAATGCAACGCAGGTTCCGAAGCACAGTGTGAAAGAGGCACTGAGGGGACATATAGTAGAATGCAGTAAATTATTCAGGATAACCACCTTTATAGTCACATTCCTGGTTTTAGCATCAATAATAACTCCTATATCTATCTGTTGCTGTATATTGATATGCAGCCCCACCCTCCTAATGATGCTTAGGGCCCTTTTACACTTATTGCGTTGGTACGCGTTAGTGCGCGTTGGTACGCCTTAGTATGCGTTTTTTCCATAGCAGTGCCTTGTGAAAAAGATTTCAGTGAAAACATGTTAGGTGTGAACTGTGCCATAGGAAAACATGGGCATTACTTTGAAAATCAGTTGTCCTTCCAGTTATAACTGAGAGCAACTGATTAAGTGTAAACAGGGCCTAAGCTGTTTAGCTATGCAGAATTCTCCTCCTAGAGCAATCTGAGAGACCAGGTATATTTTTTACTGGCTCTGGAATTCTCAGAAACAAACATTCCATAGAGATGCACCTGAGAGGACTTAAAATGTAGCCACCTGTGATAAATTTCAGAATGTAAATCAGGATAGAGGAAAGATTTCACAATGGGCAAACAAGTAAATAATTTATAGATGAATATTGTAAAAAAAAACGACTTTACTTGTAGGACTTGTAGGACAGTGGCTGGATAGTGTCCTACAACACTGCCTCTGACACAGGAGACCAGGATTCAAATCTCAGCTCTTCCTGTTTAGTAAAAAGCCAGCACTGATTTTAGTAAGGAGTCCTTGGGCTAGACGCCCAAACACTGCTACTGCCTACTGAGTGTCCTCTAGTGGCTGCAGCTCAAGCGCTTCGAATCTGCCAGTGAAAAGCACAATATAAATGGTATTTGTTTTGTGTCTTAAGCCCCTTGTACACATGCTAGAGGGTCCTTCGCCAAGGTGGCCGGCCAAAGGCATCTCTTCTGAAGAGCTAGCCCGTGTCCAGCCTTTCCAATGTGTCGCTGAGAGATCCAGAGTGTGAAACCGCAGATGAGCAACCCCCTGATGGAAGCCACTCCATCATATGTTAAAAGTGACAGAGCAATGTAGAGACCCTGTAAAAAAAAAACAACCCACTTGCCTGAGGAGGGGGAAGCATCAGGGTCCCAATGAGGCTTCCATGTCCTCAGCTGCAGCTGGGGGGAATCCAGCACTGGCTCACCCGAAAGTCCCTCGACAAGGCTTGAGAAGGGTGCGCAGGCTGCAAGTAATATTTACCTCTCTACGATTCTGCGCAGGCGCACTAGTTGCTCTTTGTTCAGGTACGGCGGAAATAGCTGCACCCGTGCAGGCACAGTAGAGCGGATACGATTGAGTTTGGCTATTTCCGCCTTAACTCGAACAGAGAGCCGCAAGTGCGCCTGCGCAAGATTGCGGTAGGTAAATATTTACCTCGCCGCTGTTCGGGGAGCTGCAGCACTGGATTGCAAGGACAGAGGAGGATGAGGGAAGTCTCATTAGGATCCAGAGGCTTCCACCTCCTTAGGTAAGTATCCCCCAGGTTTTTTTTTTTATTACAGATTTTCCGTAATTACTAAACCTCTACAGCTCATTATGATATCCTAGTTACTACATAGGAAAAGGCATGGTACAGCTACCAGCCAGTTTACTTTAATATTCTAAAGTGTTATAAAAAAAGGTGTGATTTAAAACATTGCAGATTATCATTGGAAGCAATGCAAGTTTACTTTAAATATTTTCATTAAGACTGTAAATGTGGCCACTGACTACACTTGTCAATATTTTTTTAGTGATAATCGTAATCAACAAATTACAATTTTGCTAAACTTCGAGTAAATTTTCGCAGTTACGCTTATATGTAATTTCAATTTTTCAAATGTAATTGATTTGATGTAGTCATTTGTAATGTTGCATAAAATTTCGCAAAATTTCGCGTAATGTATTGCCAACTTTAGCAGTGAATAGCAACGCCCCCATACATGCTATTGACACCATATTGCTACATATGTTAAGCAGAATAATGGGTGTAAGTCACAAAAAGACATTTTTCAAAAGAACCTTGTAGTTTTTGAGAAACTCGATTTTAAAAATGCAAGCAAAACATGGTTTTTAAACTGAGTAAAACATTTAAATACCATTTTTCTTTCCATTTTATAAATTGATTTTCTCAAAAACTACAAGGTTTTTTTGAAAAATGTCTTTTTGTGACTTATACCCACTATTCTGCTTAACATATGTAGCAATATGGTGTCAATAGCATGTATGGGGGCTTTGCTATTAACCTCTACAGTCGGCACAAAATTATGCGAAATGTCGTGAAAATTACGCAAAACATTGAAATACTACTATTACATAACAAATTATTTACGTTTTTCTAAGAAATTTCACATTACGATTACAATGAGTAATTGCGAATTTCGATGCGAAACACTATTTTTGATCTATATCCGGCTGATTTGATCTAAGCTGCCCGAAACTGATGGTGCAAATGATTCCCGAATGATTGAGTTTCGGGCGAAAGTGAAAGATGCAGTCGATCACACTGGATGGAAGATTTCAGTCATTCAGTGGCGGGTCGGGAGCACATTGCTATCCCCACAGCAGTGGAGAGAAGTAGTACCTAATACAGAGGGGGGGATAGAAATTTCTATCAGGTGCCAATATTTAATATTCTTGCTGGTAACTGAAATTGACCTTTTTTGCCACATATCGCGACTTTGCGGTAGAGGGTTGCGAGTAAAGGTTTAGGGCAAGTTTAGGGTTAGGCACCACTGGAGGGGGGGTTAGGCACCAACAGGGAGGGTCGTAGGGTTAGGCCCCACTGGAGGGGGAGTCTTTGGTTTAGGCATCAGTAGAGGGAGGATTCTGTGTGAGAGTAGGGCTAGGTTTATCCATAGTAAAGTATCGGTAAATACTACAGATATTTTGCTATCAGAATACATTCATAGTATATTGCTAATTTTAGTGAGATCCTACTAGCGGCAAACCACTGCGCTTTTTTTTCCAATGACCTTTTTTCATGTATGCAGGCATGGCAATATTACTGGTATTTACACATGTGTTACGTAGGTAACATGAGCGCTGCTAGTATAACAAGCATTACACTACTTGCACCATTCTGATTGGCTTTCTGAGTAAACATTGCCCTTCCTAGCAGTCTGCAGACTGGACTGAAGCTGGTTAGATGGGACCTGGCACTGGTTGTGCTTCTAGTTTTTCATAGAGCTTACATATGGCAGGAAAGGTTACTATTAAATTGTACTTGGATAAATGTACTTATGTACTATAGTGCATCTAAGCCTTGCTGGATTTCTAAGAAAACATTACAGAAATCAGATATCTAGGTGGTGTGGAACCATGGAGTTTTGTTAAACACTGTCTATTACAAATGCTCGCATTCCTGCAATCTGAACATCAGATTTGCTGAGACAAAATACTGGGTCTCATCCATCTTTCCAACTGAATTCTATCTTCATAAATCACAAAAACTGCTTCAGTAGCTCTTTTAATAATTTACTTTTACAAGGCTCCTGCTTCATTTGCTTTAAATCTTTTTAATGGCATTTCCATTTTGGCAAAAGTGAGATAGCAGAAAGGCCCGGTCGCTGTGTAGATGTGCAGAAAATAATGAGCTTTGTCTTACAGAATCATTTCATGAAACGGCTGCAATGCAAATGACAGAGCGATACCACAGTGAGCCAAGTCTTCTGATTGTGTTTGAAAGTCATTATGAATGGGTTTAAATGTGTACTACAAACATTTCATGATGATTTTATTCATCACAATGGCCTGTAACTACTTCTAAACATACAGTATATCTTCTTTTCTTATGAATTTATTCTTTTCTTTTGTGAATAAACAGTGTTAACTCAGCATCAAAACTGAATAAACATACATTACTTGTAGAAGGAAGGCCCTGCGCTGACAAAAGGTGGCGATATATAAACAATCATATCATTCAGTGCTTGTAATAGAATATCCATTACCAATTTGACAGTACTGTAGTATAAAATGGACTTACAGAAGTCTTAAGGTTTCTTCTCTAAAGGTGCTCATAGACAAGGCCAGATTTGTAGAAAGGCCACCAAGGCCCGGGTCTTGAGCGGGGGCTGGCCAAGGCAAGGGGCAGCTGGACATGTAAATAAGGAGCAACACATTGAGATAAGGAGCTGCTGCCCAAGGGACCTGTGTAAAACTGAAGGAGGCTGCTGTACATGAATGTTAGACATGGAAGAAGGGGCTGCACATGGAAGGGAGCTGCAAGAAAGTTGGCCTATGGTTGGAAAAGTATAAATCCGGCCTTGCCCATACATCAGATGATCAATGGACAGATCGGCCAAGAGACAGATCTGTCTCTGATTTAATCTGATTGGAAAGAGATCTGTTGCCTTTCAGCATTTAATCTTTTGGGAATCAGCCTTGTGACACCGTATCTACCACCTCCCTGCCCCCAGCATTGTCCCCTCTGATGTAAAATATGCCACATGCAGTATACTTTACCTGTTGGTGTCCACTGTGCTCCATCTGCATCCATGAGCCCCAAGTGGCTGCCAGCGTATACTTGGGGGCGTGTGTGACCTCACACATGTGACCACATTATTGTGTATGCAGATGGAGCAAGAAGCTAGGGGGCAGACACTGACAGGTAAAGTATACTGTATGGGGCACCAGGGGGCACATTTTACATAGGGGGAACAGTGCAGAGGGTTCCATCGCGTTTGTTGCTCATCCCAATATCGTATGCTGTTACTGCCATGCTCCTGATCGAGTGCATCTTGCAGCATGTCGGATCAATACTTCTCAGCTTACTTGTAGTTTTCCACTGTGTTGATTAAAGGGATGTAATCTATATTCCACACTCTACCAGCAACAACACAAGCTGCACAGCAAATTTACCAGTGTTTAGTGAGTCATGGCCAATGCATCGGAGAGTGTATGAAGAGGCCAAGAGGATTCCTTTAGATTGTGCATTTGCAAGGGCAGGGCTCTCTCACCCTTTTGTGTTTTGGAATTTGTTATTCATTTTGTGGTTTTCAGTATGTTATACATTTTATTCATCATGTTACATTTGTCGCTGTAATTACCAATTCTGTATTTTGTTCCTAGTCCATATTTGGTGTACACCATTACCTGTGTTATTATGTACCCCATGTTTGTTTCTTACTTTGTACAGCACTATGGAATATATTGGCGGTTTATAAACCAATAATGATAATGATAATAGGATGGGTAGGTTCAGCATGGACTTCTACCAAGCAGTTATTCCCAGCGGGAACAGCTTTTTGGAAATATTGCTAAGCAGATTTGACTTGCTGGCTGCACTTTGGAGTGGGGGACAATTGCTTCATAGGGTTCAAAGTACCCAATATGCAGCAAGTGTGCCCTTACATATTCATGTCTGAACTGCAGTCTGCACAGCCTACTGCAAAGAGGCATGGGTGTTATACAGTATAAGGTCCTCTTTATTACACCATTAAGCTATGAAATGGAAGAATGATTGCTACTTTACTGATCTCCATTTCTGGCCATGGATTACCCTTGTATAAACATAGAGTATAAAAGTAGTTGTCAATCTGGAAAAGTGGGACCCCAAGAACAACAAAGTGGTGATTTGATTTCAGATTGCCTCCTCTTTATAAATTATGGCTCCAGATGGCATGTTCTTAAAAACAGCCCTTTTTACTAAAAAAATACACCAAATATAACATTACTGCTATACCAAATGCAGGCCAGAGTTCAAAATGACAGAGAGATGGTTGATTGGTTGCAAGGCAGCACAGGCATTACCTATGCTGCAACATAGCTTTAACCATAGAGTTCTCTTCTCCAGTAGCAGAGTAACCAAGCAGCTCGGGGTGACCCAAAACCACTCGGAAAGGTATAGGGGACCAAAAAAGACCAAAAAGCACTCCTACTAAAAAACAATAGTTAGTGTGGTTTGCCTTTTTAAAACAGAAGGTATTTGTGATAATCCAGATTTAACAGTGCAACTGTGGTTACCCACAATGCACCACTGCTGAATATGCAAATAATATCTTTATGCCCCTGAAGGCAGGCTTACATCCAGAACCGATGGTGTATAGCAACCATACAGCTTTAAATTTTACAGAGCCACATCATCCCAACATGCAGCCTGTTTCAGAACATTTTTTTTAAGGTTTGGGGTTGTTGTTTTGTTGTTGTTTTTCTTTTTTGCTTTAATTATGGAAATACATGTATGTTTGTGGCCAGGGCAGTTTCTAGGCTAAATTTCACCCAGTTCGAGAGTCAAAAAATTGCCCCCCCCCCAATCAAAGCTGCTAAGTGAAATCATGTCAAAAGGCTTCTTGAAACCAACTCACCATTTTTATTTTATTTTTAATTTTTTTACTCTGCGTCTGACCACCTGCCCAGGGAAAAAAAGAGTGACCCCCTCCGCCCCCTAGCCAGGGAGTCACAGTATGGTGGTCTGACCACCTGTCCAGGGAAAAAAAGTGTGACCCTCTCCCCCCCTAGCCAGGGAGTCACAGTCAGACCATGGTGGTTTGACCGTCAGACCACCATAGTCTGACTTTGACTCCCTGGCTGTGGGTGGTAGGGGGGGTGCTCTTTTTGCCCTGGGCTGGTGGTCAGAGCCCACCATGGTCTGACTGTGACTCCCTGGCTGGGGAAGGGGGGTACTCTTTTTGCCCTGGGCTGGTTGGTGGTCAGACTCTGACCACCAGCCCAGGGCAAAAAGAGTGCCCCCCTACCCCCAGCCAGGGAGTCACACTGTTAGACCATCACCATGGTGGGTTCTGACCACCAGCCCAGGGCAAAAAGAGCGCCCCCCTCCCCCAGCAGCCACATCAGAAAGAGAGAGGCAGTGCTGTACATAGACTGCCTGCCTTACTGCCTACTTACCATGAGGTCCATCTCATGGCAGGTGGAACTGGAAGAAGGCGCCGGGCCAGGAACGGTGGGGGTCCGGGCAGGGGACCATGGAGGTGCTAGCGGGCAGCGGCAGCAAGGGCCAAGGCACCCACTAGCAGCAGTGGCAGCGAGGAGCCCGAGTCCAACTGGCCAAAAAGACTCCACCTTCTGGGGCTGGGCTCCGCCGCACACTGCTGCTGCACACAGGGGTGAGCCTGGGGTGCCTGGCACCTGGCAGCAAGATTTTCTCTGGCGCCTATGGGAGTGGTTAAATTAACCGCGCCCAACCACATAACCACACCCATGTCCTGCCTAATCACACCCACACCTTCCACCTCTTTACGCATGCATGTGGTACCCCATTCCTACCCCTCTTCCATGGGCTTGCTCCTGGCTGGCTTTGACTGCCTGGCAGTCTGCTAGTCTCTGGACTGACTCAGGTTGAGAGGCTCTGCGAGTGCGACGCAGTCACACACTGCGTATTTATGGCTGCCTGCGGCCACCGTACTCTCGCTCGCTGTCGTCGGCTCCTCCCCCCGCCAAGCCCAAGCGTGAGGTGGGCTGCCTGTATCTTTCGCGTTGCGCCGCGCAGCCTGCCAGTGTTGCCAACCTTTCACGTTATTTTTTACTGACAAATACCTAAAAATTTACTGACAAAAGATTATTTTTACTGACAAAATTTCCCCACTAAATGCACATAAGAGACAGCGTTTCACCAGTAAATGCACATAATAAGAGACCGCTTTTCACCAGTAAATGCACATAAGAGACCGCTTTTCACCAGTAAATGCACATAAGAGACCGCTTTTCACCAGTAAATGCACATAAGAGACAGCTTTTCACCAGTAAATGCACATAATAAGAGACAGCTTTTTACCAGTAAATGCACATAATGACAAACAGCCAGTTTCCCCAGTACATGTAGCCAGCCTGGACCCCCATTAGGCAGTGAGTGACAGGGAGCCCCTTTAGGCAGTGAGTGACAGGGAGCCCCTTTAGGCAGTGAGTGACAGGGAGCCCCTTTAGGCAGTGAGTGACAGGGAGCCCCTTTAGGCAGTGAGTGACAGGGAGCCCCTTTAGGCAGTGAGTGACAGGGAGCCCCTTTAGGAAGTGAGTGACAGGGAGCCCCTTTAGGAAGTGAGTGACAGGGAGCCCCTTTAGGAAGTGAGTGAGTGACAGGGAGCCCCTTTAGGAAGTGAGTGAGTGACAGGGAGCCCCTTTAGGAAGTGAGTGAGTGACAGGGAGCCCCTTTAGGAAGTGAGTGAGTGACAGGGAGCACCTTTAGGAAGTGAGTGAGTGACAGGGAGCCCCTTTAGGAAGTGAGTGAGTGACACCTTTAGGAAGTGAGTGAGTGACAGGGAGCCCCTTTAGGAAGTGAGTGAGTGACAGGGAGCCCCTTTAGGAAGTGAGTGAGTGACAGGGAGCCCCTTTAGGAAGTGAGTGAGTGACAGGGAGCCCCTTTAGGAAGTGAGTGAGTGACAGGGAGCCCCTTTAGGAAGTGAGTGACAGGGAGTACCTTTAGGAAGTGAGTGACAGGGAGCCCCTTTAGGAAGTGAGTGACAGGGAGCCCCTTTAGGAAGTGAGTGACAGGGAGTACCTTTAGGAAGTGAGTGACAGGGAGCCCCTTTAGGAAGTGAGTGACAGGGAGTACCTTTAGGAAGTGAGTGACAGGGAGCCCCTTTAGGAAGTGAGTGACAGGGAGCCCCTTTAGGAAGTGAGTGACAGGGAGCCCCTTTAGGAAGTGAGTGACAGGGAGCCCCTTTAGGAAGTGAGTGACAGGGAGTACCTTTAGGAAGTGAGTGACAGGGAGCCCCTTTAGGAAGTGAGTGACAGGGAGCCCCTTTAGGAAGTGAGTGACAGGGAGCCCCTTTAGGAAGTGAGTGACAGGGAGTACCTTTAGGAAGTGAGTGACAGGGAGCCCCTTTAGGAAGTGAGTGACAGGGAGTACCTTTAGGAAGTGAGTGACAGGGAGCCCCTTTAGGAAGTGAGTGACAGGGAGCCCCTTTAGGAAGTGAGTGACAGGGAGTACCTTTAGGAAGTGAGTGACAGGGAGCCCCTTTAGGAAGTGAGTGACAGGGAGCCCCTTTAGGAAGTGAGTGACAGGGAGCCCCTTTAGGAAGTGAGTGACAGGGAGCCCCTTTAGGAAGTGAGTGACAGGGAGTACCTTTAGGAAGTGAGTGACAGGGAGCCCCTTTAGGAAGTGAGTGACAGGGAGCCCCTTTAGGAAGTGAGTGACAGGGAGCCCCTTTAGGAAGTGAGTGACAGGGAGTACCTTTAGGAAGTGAGTGACAGGGAGCCCCTTTAGGAAGTGAGTGACAGGGAGTACCTTTAGGAAGTGAGTGACAGGGAGCCCCTTTAGGAAGTGAGTGACAGGGAGTACCTTTAGGAAGTGAGTGACAGGGAGCCCCTTTAGGAAGTGAGTGACAGGGAGTACCTTTAGGAAGTGAGTGACAGGGAGCCCCTTTAGGAAGTGAGTGACAGGGAGCCCCTTTAGGAAGTGAGTGACAGGGAGCCCTTTTAGGAAGTGAGTGACAGGGAGCCCCTTTAGGAAGTGAGTGACAGGGAGCCCCTTTAGGAAGTGAGTGACAGGGAGCCCCTTTAGGAAGTGAGTGACAGGGAGTACCTTTAGGAAGTGAGTGACAGGGAGCCCCTTTAGGAAGTGAGTGACAGGGAGCCCCTTTAGGAAGTGAGTGACAGGGAGCCCCTTTAGGAAGTGAGTGACAGGGAGCCCCTTTAGGAAGTGAGTGACAGGGAGTACCTTTAGGAAGTGAGTGACAGGGAGCCCCTTTAGGAAGTGAGTGACAGGGAGTACCTTTAGGAAGTGAGTGACAGGGAGCCCGTTTGAGCAGTAAGTGACAGGGAGCCCCCAGCCGCCGCTCCCGCTCCCCCCTTACCTTGCAGACCTCAGGATCAGCGGCGACCCGACCAGTACCGGCGGGCGCCGGACGCAACCGCTCTATATGCGGAAGTGATGTCACTTCCGCATAGTGCGGGCGCTGGGTCCTAGCGCCCGCACGATTGGTCGCCGCCTGATCGAGGTCTGAGTGAGGCGCCAGGAGGGAGGGAGGGGGAGCAGTGGCGGCGGCCACAGGGACGGCCTGGCGCCCCCCAATCTGTCACTCATCGGCGCCCCGTTCAGCAGAACCGGCTGAACGGGGCAAGAAACGGCCCTGTTTGTGGCAAGACATCATGTACAATGCACATTAGCTACTGCTGAATAAGTCATAGTAATAATAAGTCACACGATGAAGAGACTAGACAGAAGCTGTCAATGAATGAAGCAATTGTCTTCTGCTGGCTTAATTACCAGTTCCTAGAAATATAATTCAGTCATGTCATGTGGCCTTCAGGTGACGGGATTGTGGGCTGCCTGTCATGCAGTTATATAACCCACCCCTATATGTAACATTCCTAGAAACTGTAACATGGAAATTGTAACATGTAATACTGCATATGAAGCAGTGTTCTAATTGCTACTATTGGAAAAGAAGAATTAAATAAATAATGTAATTCTCCAATGCCACAAGGGTGATAGCAGCTTGGGTTAGAAATAGTGAGTCCTATTTGCCAGGATGAGGAAGGACTTGCTAAACTATATACTCTCTCTACACAGAGGAATTATATTTCTCTATGTTATATTTTTTGTTTATTTTGTGTTTTTTTCTCAAGGCCAGTAATCTCACAGGTCTACTTTCATTTACACATCACAGCCCTGGAAAAGTGCAAACACCAGCAGCGAGATTATTAAGTAACATGAAATGCCTTCGCTATGAGACCATTATGTATATTGAAAGACAATGAAACCTGCAATTTCATTACATTAAAAGAGCATGGAGTCAGTGTCAATGTTTATGTAAAAGCAGTTCCGGAGTTTTTCATTAAATCTCTAGCTCTGGTGGCTTCTCTCATTCTGTAGCGACAAGGGACCATCTTCTGAACCATGGTAGCCGCGCAACTCATGTTTACTCTGCATTTACCCTGTATTAAAGAAAAAGTACTCATATCCATACAATTTGTACTGTATTCATGTTTTTCTGTGTCAACAGTATCAATAAAAAAAACATGTGGACCTATTCATTGCATACCTGTTTTTTTATATAAAGGACAGCAGTTATCCATTAAAATACCGTAGCACAGTCTTGCAGTACAAAACTTGAAACAACTTTATTAGCACGAATACAAAAAAATTGTGTTTTCTTAAAAAACCTTTGTCTGTGAAGCCACTCTTCATAAATAGCAAAATAGAATTTGTCATGAGACTGACAAATTCAATGATCTGGCATGACATAGTGAGCACAGTTAATATTAATATTAACTACTCACTACGTTATATTAATATTAACTGCTCACTACGTCATACAAGGACTGTGTGTGTCTTGGCCCTTCCCATTGAAAGAGGCATTCCCAATTATATATTAACTGGACCTATTCATTGCAAACATTTGAATTCAATGTTGGTCAAATTGATATTTCAGTACTGGCCCTAACTTCCCCTATTAACACTAAACCTTTCCTGATGCTTAAAGCAAACCTGAACTGAAAAAAACATGAGAGACAATGTTTGGTTGCAGTAGTAATATTAACCACTTCAGGATTCTGCGTACGCATAAGTACGCCCCTGTCCCCCTGAATCCTGAAGCGGTTTCCATGGAAGGCCGTTCCATGCCAGTTCATGGAGGGTGTCTCCGTGAACACCCTGCGAGTCTCCGATCGCGGCTCGCAGGGTAAATGTAAACACGCGGGGAACATCTTCCCCGCTGTTTACATACATACGGCGCTGACAAACAAAAATGACAGCGCTCACAGGCTGCAACTGGCTTATAAACCATCAAGGGGCGGGGGTCTGTACACGCCACTTGATAAAGATAAGTCGCACCAGGTAAGTTATGCTTTTAATGTTAGGTTAGTGGTTAGGTCTTCCCCGAGGGGGCACGTCAACGCCGGGGGGAAGTCTAGTAGGAAATGATTTGTGCACATATTATTTGCTGAAGCTAACGCCCTCCATTGCTGTACCTGTTTGAATGCATGTTGTGTAATATGGTCCATTGGAACTCTGCACTTCTTTGCAGCTAAATCAACTCAGGTGCAGCCTTCTGTATTTGGAAGCGCTGCCTACACCTTCTTCTCTATACATACGGCGCTGCTGCGCAGCAACGCCGTAAAGGAGATCGGCGATCCCCGGCCTCTGATTGGCCGGGGATCACCGGCATCTGATAGGTTGAAGCCTATCTGAGGCCACGCACGACGGATTTCTGTCCTGCGCAGCCCATAATAAAGAGGGGAGGGAGGGAAGGAGGCAGAGGGAGGAATAGCGTTGCGGAGGGGGGCTTTGAGGAGCCCCCCCGCTAGGAACAGCAGCGCGGCGGCGATCAGACCCCCCCAGCAGGACATCCCCCTAGTGGGGAAAAAAGGGGGGACGTCTGATCGCCTTGCCTGATATCTGAACTGTGCTGCGGGCTGAAGAGCCCCCGCAGCACAGATCAGCCAAACCACCCGAAATCCGGAAGTGGTTAAATACAACTTTCATGGAGACTTATATTCTTTTTTTTTCAAATTTTAGGGCTGAAATTCCAAGTATGAGCTGTAAATGGCAGTTAGTGGCTTGCCCAATAGCGGAGCTGCAACAAAACAATGCTAACTCCGTCAACTGCTATTCTACAAAGGTTCAAGCATATCTCACCACCTTGGACTAAAAATGTTGTACTTTATAGTAAAATTCACTTAAGTTTCACACAAGATATCCACAGCAATAACTCACAATACAGTCGTCACAGAGATGGAACTGCCAGTCAAAGCACAGAGGAGGTGCTATGGTGATCAGCGCACGACGGAGCATGCTCAGGTATTTCCGGTTGTTAAGGATCCAACATGTTGGCTCCTTAAAATGAACCCAAGGTGAAAATCAACTGATGAGATAAACAATTGTATTTATCCACCTACTCCTAAAAATGACATTTTTGTAGATATCCCATGGTTTTATTTTATATTAAGTGTCCCTTAGTAAAAATACATGAACTATTGACTTTTTTCTATCTCCCCCTGATGTAAGAAGTTGTATTCTGCCAAGAAAACTTTTATAGCCATAATTTGAATATCAGTGATGTTTACTATAATCCCGACAAGGTACCGACAAGACAGAAGCTGTCATTTCATGCCTAAAAATTAACTCTTTCAGGCAGCAAAATAAAACAAGTAAAATAGCCTGGTTATGAATGTGATTGGCACTGAACATACACGTTTATCTCATTATGTCACGTATAACCTCGGGTACACTTTTAGCAATGTTGGCCGTACACTGTACACACAGTAGAAAGTTGAACGATCTTTGGCAGAAGTGGTCCTTACCAGTTGTTTTGGCCAACTTTTATCTGATATAGGTACATACCTTAATGGTACAATCAACTTGGAAAGTGGTACATTTTTACAGATGCGGAAAACTACAAAGTGCCCTGTGAGGTGAAAGAGCAATACTCTTCCAGTGGAGTGTGATATTGCAAACAATCTAGGCAGTCGGCAAAGCTTAAAAATGTTTTCTTTTCCAAGCAAAATATACAAGGTTACTGATTTTAAAATGCGTAATTGTAGGTTTACTCAAGTATTTATCCACTGGGATGCTAAGAAATAATCTCACATTACGCAGACTCAAATCATTCTTCTGTGTTGTTCTGCGTAGCTTAATCTCTTGTTTTTCAAGGTTTTTTTTTCACAATTTGTGAAAGGTTGTACATAATAAACAGATTTTCTATTCACCAACAATTCAACTATGGATTTTAATTAATTTATTACTATCCAAGGTAATTGTAGGATATTTAGGGAAAATCCTCTAACTTTAAACCTATAACCACATGTGCTGCACACATCTTTTTTTTAATTCTAAAGTTTATTCAATTAAGAATAGCTGAATTTTAAAGGCACTTAAAAACAATGTAAGAAAGATGTGCACTTTGCCATTTATCTCACTATATGGAGTTGGACCGAAAGGATTGCCCTTTTATGGATGAAAAAGGAATTACACTTTAATAACATGTAAAGCAACAATGTATTTATAGATTAACCAAAAGTATCAGCAATTAGAGCGCTGCTTCACATACAGTATTACGTGATGCATTTTCTAGAAATGCTACACACATGGGCCACATATATATCTGCTTAAAGGGAACCTAAACTGAGAAGGAGATGGATTTTTCCTTTTAAAAATAATACCAGTTGCCTGACTCTCCTGCTGATCCTGTGCCTCTGATACGTTTAGCTACAGCCCCTCAACAAGCATGCAGATCAGGTGCTCTGACTGAACTCAGACTGGATTAGCTGCATGCTTATTTGAGGTGTGTGATTCAGCCACTACTGAGATGGATGGACTTGGAGAAGATACTTGCAGAACCCTAGATGGAAGATTTCTGTTGGGCTGGAATCCCATTTTGATTGGTCAGGGTAGGTGACCCGGTCCCATACCTCACTGCTATAGAGCAGGATTGGGATAGGAACCACTGCAAAGCTTGCATTACCTAGGTACTGCTTATTGTGCCAATTGCAAAATGTGTACTACTGCTGGTGTACGTATCGTTGTCTACGTACTGCAATTTTAAAGGTTTTTAGTGGGTCAACCTCCCATGTCAGTATCTCCCTTTCATTTTATTTTCTGGTCTGCAAAATGAAAGTGAGATGTTGCCTTTAGCATTACAGTAAATATAATTTTGTGTGTGTGTATTAGGTAAATGGCTCTTGTCCTGTAATCCTTTTCTTAACTAGTTTTTGTTAGGTGTTAAAAAGTATTATATAGATAAGAACATATACAGATAACATTTTTCCTGTGATAAAAGTTAATTGAATCAGGGCCTGGGTCTACTTGAAATGATCAGATCAAGCAGAGCATTTTCCTTGGTTGATTCAACATTATTAAATACAAATTAAATAACCTCTGTAACCATCCCTAACCAAATTCCTCAGGAATCTGTAATAAGGTTTGCTAAAATCCATGCAATATGTAGTATATGCAGACCAGACCTCCAGTGTAACTTAAAGTTAGTGTCGGACAATAACTCTATGGGCTCAAACCCACTAGCAGCCTTTTCTAAGCGCTAGTGATTTGCAAAAGCTTTTGCACAATGCTATGGGGGATTTTTATAAAAGCACATCGCTCAAGTGGGATCACACCCATAGCATTACATTAGAAAGAGTTTTTCAAATCATAACTGCTTAGTAACGGCTTAGTAGCATACTGCTAGTGGGTTCCAGCCTATTTGTTATAATGCATTATGATTAGCTGCAATCGTGGTTACTCACTCCCTCACCCACGCTGCACCATATAAGGCAAAGGACCCTCCCCTCTTACGGAATAAAGCTATGGCGCTTTTTCAGGAAGCTGAGTTACCTCTTCCACCCCCAGCCTCCAGCTCTTTAGCCCACCCCCAGCACTGTGGCTGCAGTGTAATTGCATCAGATTCCTCTTTGAGGAGAGAGGAAATATCACACAATTATGCAACCATGGCGTTACTGCATGATGGGACAGGACCTTTGCCTTATATGGTGTAAGCTTTGTCGAGTGAGCAAGAGTGTAACTACAACTGTGGCTATCGTAATGCGTTATAACATATAGAGCCAGTGTCCTTGACACTTTAACTTTAATTTACACTGGAGATACACTTTAACTAAAAGTTTTCACACCAATAACATTTCTTTCACCTGCAGGGAGATCAGGAGTGGATCCATTGGGTAACAGTTGGCAGTTTAATGCTGTGCAGACCTGTCGCTATTCTGGATGTATTATATTGTTATGGAGGGTGAAGGAGGGCTGATGGTGTGGCATATGACAGTGTGAGAAGGAGTGGGTGAGGTGAATGGGTGAACAATGCCCTTGGCCTGAGCTCAAGAGGATCCACCAGGCAGATCGCTCATCAACTCATCGAGAGGTATAGAGGACAGATGTACACACACTAGATTCTTGGCAGAGCAGAGAACCCACAGAATTTCAGGCTACATACAATTTGTACGCAAGCTGAAATGATTCGTATCTTATTGACTGTTTCTGTCTTGCACTTGTGTGGATTTTCATACATTTTTGGCAATTACAGAAGATAGTGGTCAGAGCTGGAAATGATGGGGTATATTCAGGTGCCTCTGGTAACAATGCAGTGCACAGGCAGCACACAATTTTATGGCACTCATGTAATTTACGTAGTGTGCGTTGTGCCAGTGAATACACCGCCAATATGTGGTAGACAAGACAAAACAAACAACATTTATATTGTGCTTCTACTGGCAGACTCAAAGCATCAGAGCTGCAGCCACTAGGACACGCTTTATAGGCAGTAGCAGAGTTAGGGAATCCGGCCCAAGGTCTCCTTACTGAATAAGTGCTGGCTTACTAAACAGGAAGAGCTGAGATACAAACCCTGGTCTCCTGTGTCAGAGCCAGACCAACTATTACAAAAAAGTAGGCAATTAAAATCTGACCAAACTGACAGGTTTTGGGCCAGTCCATCTCCTCATGGGAGATTCTCAGGGTTTTCATTGTTTTGAACAGCATTTCCTAAACAGCAGTTTAACTGCCAAAATATATACCAGCCAGCCTCCCTAATAACTTGCACACTATCTTGACAGACTTTGCAACTGCTGTTTAGGAAATGCTGTTGAAAACAAAGAAAACTCTGAGAATCCCCCATGAGGAGATGGACTGGCCCAAAACCTGTTGGTTTTGTCAGATTTTAACTGCCTACTTTTTTCGTGATAGTGGTCCTTTAACCAGTACACTATCCAGCCACTGTAACTGCCAAATTGTGTATACTGTTATAAGCACTGTCAATGATGCTTACTTATTGCTTGTCATAAGAATGGTATTTCTCTGATGACTGCTGTCAGTAAAAATATACCATCAAACAGTGGTGTCACTAGGTGGGTGCGGTAGGGGCGGACTGCACCAGGTGTCACCAGAAGGCGGGGGAGGGGTGACTCCAAGCTCCAGGCTAAGTTAGAGTGTAGTAAGACTATGAAGATACTTCTCCCTCCTGCTCTACTCCCTTCTGTGGATGCTCAGTGGTAAGCTGATAAGAGAGTTCAGAGCCCCCCAGGGCCACATGGTGATTACCTTAACATCCCCCTATTCACCCCTTAGGAAAGGTGTCTCATCCAACCACCCAACCTCCAATAGCAAGGCTGTCAAGCATGGTACCCCTCCCTCATGCCCTACAGCAAATATGGCCAGAGCCCCTCCTCCGGCATGTGACTAGCTAGCATAACAATCATTAATTGGTTAATGAAAGTTTGTTTATAGGGTAAGAGAGGGGTGACACCATGAGCTTCCGCACCGGGTGACACCAACCCTAGTGACACGCCATCAAATGCCATTAAATTAAAAAATAAACAAACATGCACCAAAAAATTCTTGACAGAATCAATGTGATCAGAAAGAGATAAGATTTCCCCATCACAGAGGTTAAAAAAGGGTGGGGATACTGTATTCAATTTATATTTAATATAAATGAAATCATACCAAATTAATGCAGAGAGTTTGTTGTATGCTTTTATTATACAGGAAAGCGTGCTTAGCCTCTGTCCAATCTATGTTATATTATAATGTAATTGCACAGTTCATTTGCTGCTCTCTGTTTTACTAGAAGACATGTCCCTGTGGGACTGAAAATCACTCTGCTGAACAACCAGCATGCAGGGCTGACAGCTTCCTGTCACTCCAGCTCCTGATAAATTAGAGGTCTTATCCTTGACAACAACATTACAATAATAGTTCTTTTATTTGACATTTACGCCATCTCACCATACAATAGAGGCTTCCTGGAGCAGTAATGATGGAAGTAGAAGCATCATTTTGACACTTCTCATGCTACTGCTTTGATTTTCTTTGTAACAGAAAAACAGATGGAAAAGAGGAGACATCTACAATAAACCAGAATACAATAATTAGCGCGTACAATGCACATTTTCAATATCATGGTTTCGGCTCGTTATAACTAACTGCGCAAGGAAAGCTTAGGAAATAATTATGTTTTAATCACACACTTCTGTTCTAATCTTTAAAAAACAAAACAAAAAACAACACACAATCCAGAAGGAAAGAGTGCTGTAACCTATAGAAACTCGTCTTCAGGAGAACTTAGTTTTGCAGAAAAATGTGCTGTTCTTTCAGATGAAGGTTTGTACAATGATGACCTTCATTCTCACAGCTATCTTCAGAGTAACTCAAAACATCATAATTTAGTTTGGTACTTACGTAGTATCCCGTCTGGAAAGTTTGGCAGCTTTTTGTTAAAGTTCTATTTGACCCCCCCCCCCCTTTCCCCCACAGGAAAATCTGACCATTTTGGGAAAGCTGAAAGTCCCGACTTTCTGTTTCTGGTCCCGAGTCGGTATGATGCTCAGTTCCCAAGTTATGGGGTTTTGAAGGAGTGTCCCCTGAACTTGGCTGCAGAAAGTGCAGTTACCGAAGTACAGGATGAACCCAACATGATGATAAGCAGCACACCCAGTAGGTCTTCTTCTTCCTTCGCAGCATAAATCTGTGTCTTCAAAACTTATGTCAAGTGCCCTGGGTCTCTCATTACAGATGAAGGAGCAGCACCCTCGTCTCCTCTCTGTCTTACTGGCATGGGCAGGAAACTCAATTCCACTGTGCTCTCTGCAGCAAAGTGCAGGGGACCCCCCCAAACCCCACACCCAACTTGGGAATGGGGCATCGCATTGACTCGGGACCCAGTGCAAAGGAAAGCCGGGACTTTCAGCTTTCCGCAAATGGTTAGATCTGGCTAGGGGATCAAACAGAATAACAAAAAGCTGCCAAACTTTCCAGACGGGATAATACATAAGTAGTTTTAATTCTAATCTGGGAGGCTTTTAGGCCAGGGTCACACTTAGTAGAATTGCATGAGTTTTCCAATGTATTCTATGGGGAAAACTCATTCGGCTAAGTGTGAGTCTGACCTTAAAGGAAAACTTAAGCCAAACAAAAAAAATGACATTTACTCACCCGGGGCATCCCTCAGCCCCCTGAAGCTGGATGGTGCCCTCGCAGCCCCGCTCCGATCATCCTGTCCCCGCCGGCGGCTACTTCCGGGTTCGGCGACAGCCGCCGACAGGCTGGGAACGCGGCTGTTTTTCCGCGTTCCCAGCTGCTATATCACCCCTCTATGCTGCTATAGCGTATATATATATACGCTATAGCAGCATAGAGGGGTGATATAGCGGCTGGGAACGCGGAAAATCAGCCGCGTTCCAAGCCTGTCGGCGGCTGTCGCCGAACCCGGAAGTAGCCGCCGGCGGGGACAGGATGATCGGAGCGGGGCTGCGAGGGCACCATCCAGCTTCAGGGGGCTGAGGGATGCCCCGGGTGAGTAAATGTCATTTTTTTTGTTTGGCTTAAGTTTTCCTTTAAAGGGAACCTGAAGTTAGAGGGGTATGGAGGCTGACATGTTTATTTAATTTTAACTAATTTAGGACCAGAGCCTCTGGTTTCTTTACCAGAGGTTTTTTTATGTTATACTTCCTGATCACTGTGATTGACTCACAGTGATCCGGAAGTCAGGAGCTGAATTATGGGGCTTCGAGCCGGCAGAGATGCACTATTGTGTCCCGAGCTCGGCTGGCATTAAAACCACACCGCATGAGGCTTAGGCAGCCACAAGTAAGGCGTAGTTTTAGCTACATGCGGTCCCGAACTGGTTAAACAATACCAGTTGCTTGGCTGATCTCCTGATCCTCTGCCTTTTATATGTTTAGCTATAGACCCTGAACAAGCAAGCAGCAGATCAGATGTTTCTGATAAGATTAGCTGCCTGCTTGTTTCAGGTGTGTGATTCAGATACTACTGCAACCAGACTGATCAATAGGACAGACAGTTTTGTTTAAAAGAAAATAAATATGGCAGCTTCCATATCACTCTCGCTTCAGGGTCCCTTTAAGTAGGGAAGACAAAAAAAACCCTAACTTGAACACCTTCAATGCCCCAAAGAGGGGCAAAAAAATCAGCCTATCAATGCTTCTAGCTGATGGTTAATCATAGATTAGATAGGCTTATTTTACTTCTCCGTGTGTTGATGATAAATGTTATTGAGATCCTGTTGAAGAAGGAAAGAAAGAATTCCAGCCACCTCCCAGCTGGGATAATTTCCGAGAGAAGATGTGAACTGCCACTACCCGGAGTTTGGCTACATATTGCTAACTCTGGGCCTAAACTACCCCCAACTACAGCTGCTAACTTCAGCGCTAGCCCAGCCACTAAGTTGGGTGCATCCAGTGCCAAATTGCCATAGCAGCTGAATTACGGTGCCAGATTGACCGCCGCTAACTCAGTAGCCACTGCAGTAGCTGATGTTAACTCCATCACATCTGGTGCCAGATTAACGGCCGCTACCCTTAGCCAGAATCCATCTGATGCTGCCATACCCACAAATTAAACTGTGGCCAAGGCGGCGCCCAAATCCCCAGACATACCTTGAGGTATCTGTCTCCAGGGTAACTGGCATAAAGTTTAAGAGAGCAAACTAATATCCCCATTTTTGACAACTTCAGTAGTTTTTATCACTGCCTGTGTCACAGGATGTTGTGTGCAGCTATGTTTGAATGCAAAAAGTTAATATTGTTATGTGTCAAAATCATAAATATCTTTATTCTCCTACATATTTCCTGGACGTCTAATAAAAATCTCCCAAAGCCGTGTGTTGTGCCGGCAGTGCAATACTGTACAAGAAAGAGGGAACATGCTGCTGCCCTTATTGCACACATGATTTCTAGGGACTCGTCAGTATACAGGCAAACTGCTAGAGATGAGATCAAACTAGTGTAGCTCAGTTTACAGCCCCATCTGTTAATGGGAATTTGGGACTTGCATCTTACTCTGATTTACACTTTTTTTCATGCCTCTTCCAGAATCACAATGTATGTTTATTGGAGCGTAATTTGTAAGCGTGTGAAATGCCAGATAGATAGAAATGCCAGACAGATTTTCAAAGGCAAATAAAACACTTCTTTTTGTATTGGTGAGACATTTATTAGGGGTGCACTCTCACTTCTGTTCTTGACAACATGAACGGATGCAATGCAGATTGACATACAGTATATATACCTTTTTTTTTTTAGAGCTACAGAACTAAAACAGAACCTGTAGTGAAAAAAGTGCCCATGGGGGTACTTACCTCGGGAGGGGGAAGCCTCTGGAATCTAATGGATTCCAATGAGGCTTCCGTTGTCCTCCTTGGCACCCCTGATCCAGTGCTGGCCCCTACAGAACGTCCACTGACAAGGGCTTGTCAGCAGATGGCACAGACACACTAACGGTTTCCACTGTTGGGTCCCCCGAACTTGTGTAGGCGCAGTAGCCGCTTGTTGCTTGGAATAGCAGACTCCAATCGGGTATGCTCTACTGTGCAGGCTCAGATGGCTCACACCTGCGTAGTAGAGTGGACCCAATCGGGCTCGGCTATTTCCGTTAGAGCCCAAGCGCCAAAAAGAAAATACAGGGCAGCCTCCATGTCCTTCTCAGTTCAGGTGTGCTTTAAAGAGACACTGAAGCGGGGAAAAAATATGATATAGTGAATTGGTTGTGTACTATGAATAATTACTAGAAGATTAGCAGCAAAGAAAATATTCTCATATTTTTATTTTCAGGTATATAGTGTTTTTTCTAACATTGCATTATTCTATAATATGTGCAGATTACACAACACTCAGCATTCAAAATGAGTCTTTCAGAGCAGTCTGTGAAGTAATGTCCTCTCCTCTGGCAGAGAAAAGGTAAATAGTTCAGGAACAGTTGAGATAATAAAAGTCAGAAAACAGCCCTCTCCACGACTTTGAAAGTCGTAGAGCTTAATGGCTTTTTTGCATAGAGATAACAACTAGAGTTTCTTAACTCTTCCTGTACTGGAAACAATTATACTGATGTATCTGATCTTAATGTTTTATTTCTTAGCTGTACTACACATACAAATCATTATATCATAATTTTTTTTCCGCTTCAGTGTCTCTTTAAATCAAGCCTGTAGTGGAAGGGGGAGGCAGAGTTAGATATTTACCTCAGTAGTTAGAAGCCTCTGCATAATCCAAAGACTTTCCGGATCCCTATAGAGTACACTGTTCCAGCACCGTGTACCTCTTCATCTTCTGTCTGTGCTCCCAGCCGTGAATGAGTATGTCCGGACTGGGCATGCACTATTAAGGTCCGCACATGCCCAGTAGAATGAAGCCGTTCATGCTTGGCTGTTTTGAGGCCTGGATTTACCTCACAGGAGCCTATAGGCAAATATGCCCTGGCACCTTAGACTTTAGCACTCCATGAACCTACAAACTGCCTTCAAACTGCAACAAATGTGCTGGTTGTCCCAGCCGTCACCTCTCCCTTACTTTCCTTACCCATCAGGTAGCTACAGGTGCCCCTTAGGATTAGGTAGCCAGAAGTATCCTCAGTATTAAGTAGCTAGAGGTGCCCCAAGTATTAGGTAGCTAGAGGAAACTCAATATTAAGTAGGTAGTGGTGTTCCTGACTGAAGGGAGATCTCATCAGTGGAATGCTGAGACCTGGGTGAGTAACCTCTCATTTACACTCTCATCAGGACTCTGCATAGGAAAGGAGGGAGAGAGGCACTTGTGGAGGGGAGTGAGCTTCCTTTCCATCATCAGGCGCCTGTAGGCACATCCCTATAGTGTCATATGGTAAATCCGGCCCTGGCTGTTTTCCTCCAAGCACACGCTCTTCACTGTACTAGACATACGCATCACAGCACACATCAAACCACTGCAGTTTCTGAAAGATGGGAGAAGTCAGTGGGTTATTTATTTAGCAAAACAAAACCAGCATCTATTCATAATGAACCTACTGGATGAACTGCCCCTTTAAATCTGCGGCACTGGCCAGATTTCAGTAATGGAAAACAAAAGGCTTATTGGAGAATAGATTTTCATGCTGTAAAGCAGGACAGATGTTCACATACTTTGCTTTATCAAAATGAAAGTATGTATGGTTGGATGGATGGTATGCATCAGCTGCTGAAATCATAGGAGACGGGAGGACTAAATAACCTGCTTGTATAGTGTAATTTATATGATAAAGAGGCTGACGCCTAGCTGTTGATAAGGTTCATATCCAGGACAGCTGGTCTGTGAGGATAAGGGTAATGAAAGGGAAACAGCAATCCAAGGCCTGTGTTTACGAAGAACAATAATGGAGTTGTTTGCATACCTTAATCTGACTTTCACACCAAATAGAGCTGTTACAGCGCTATACATGTTCCTTCATTTTTCCATTGAGGGGAAAAAAATCCTGAGGGATAGTCCGCAGACATAATTATGGATTAGTGGCCAAGGGAACAGAATTTCCTCAGCTAGAAAGCCTCCATGTAAACAGCTTCGGACGCAATAAACAACAAGCATGCTTTTATCATTCTATTTCATTACTGAACTTATATAAAAGCTACACACATGAACAAAGTTTAGTAATTTCCCATGGCCATGACTTCCTTATTGAGACTGTGCTTAGGGGCAATTTATAAAAAGTGCAAGTCATATGCAGGCCTTGATCCACTGGCATTTGCTGTAAATATTTCACTAGTATTTACCAAAGGAAACAATAAACAGAGGATTGCATTGATGCAGATGTTACCCCAACAGAGCATCAAAGAGAATTTTAACTAGTGATTAGATTCAAATTTCTGGGAGCCCAACAATTTTTTTCAGAATTTTGGCTGAACCTTGGTTATTAATGGTTGGATTTTTTGTAAAGGGTAGATGGACTCCCTAATTCATCCAACATGAATGAGGCCTCTTTCAGACAAGACACTAAACTGCGTGCCTCCCATAAGCGCCGTTGGGGTGCAATTAAAATGCAGCCGAATGGTAGCACTTGTAACACCATGCATGTCAGCGCTTGACAGGAGGTGGCATTACCCGGCAGCAGACAGCCGCCACATGTTTGATGTGAGTGATTCCACTTGTCCAACGCCGGTACCGAGCACTAACAAGCACCCGGCTGGTGCAGGAGAACAGCTGACAGCCAGTGAATTCCCCCCTCCCCGTCAGCTGGCTGGCTGAAAGAGGCCTAATAAAGGGGCCGAGCCAATTATAAGAATTGGCCTGCCTTTTACCTTTTTGCCAATTCGCATTTCTGACACATTTAGTGTATTTTAATGGCATTGCATTTTTCATGCAGTTTTCTTTTTCTGATTTTTTAGATTTTTCTGTGCTTTAAATTTGCGCAGCAAGTCCAAATTTCCTATTCAAGAATAGATAAATATTTTTTTCACACAATCACAAGTATGCACAGTCAAAGAGGTAGGCATCAGTCAATTCACTTATTCAGATCACGTCTCAGTAATGACAACAATAAAGATTAATGGCGATGCCCCAAAATAAAAAAAGATGGAAGTTGAACAGTTATCTGTTAGAAAACAAATCAGCAAAAAGAAAAATTGCAAATAAAATAAAGGAATTTATTGAATTTAACAAGGTAGAAGATATTAAAACCCAAACTCTATCCGACACCCTAAAATGTGTGATTAGAGGTATTTTAATAGAATTAGCTCCAAGGAGGAAAGGGAAACTAGAACTAATAAGCAATTGGCTGACTTAAAGGGACCCTGAGCTCCTTTTAAAATCGACATTTGGACTTATCCGAGGCTTCCTTTAGCCCACCGTAGCCTGCGAGGTCCCCCGGCGTCCTCCTGGCTCTTCTCATGGTCCCGCCACTAGCTCAGTTAATCTGCGACTTCAGACCAAAGTCACTGGCTGGTGTGAGAGTCCTGCGCATGCGCAGTTTAGTCTTAGAGTACTGCACGTGTCCAGGACTCTCACATCGGCTAGCGTTGACGACGCGTAGCATGCGCTGTGGGGACGCGCATTGGCAACTTTGGCCTGAAGTCGAAGATTAACAGAGCCGCCAGCAGGATCGGGAGAGAAGCCAGGAGGATGCCAGGGGACCTTGTGGGCTATGGTGGGCAGAAGAAAGCCCAAATATTGATTTTAAAAGAAGCTCAGGGTCCCTTTAAGTACTGCAGAACAAGAACATTAAAAAAATGTCCAACAATTCTTTAGCCACACTCACTTTAATCAGGTCGGACCTCAACAGCTTTCTAGATGAGCAATACTCATTACAACACAAAAAATAGAGAATAAGAAAAGGAGGAAATAAAGCCGGGAGAACCCTAGCACAGTTATTTAAAAAAAAAAAACACAAAAACAAGCAATAACATAATTGGAAAAATCTTAGATGTAAAGTAAAACCCAACTTTTGATGTTGGGGGATAGGCCAGGGGTCCTCGTGCTTATTTAGTAGGCTATATAATCTAGATCAGGGGTCTCAAACTCAACTTACCTGGGGGCCGCAGGAGGCAATGTCAGGATGAGGCTGGGCCGCATAAGGGATTTCACAAAAAAAGTCAATCAGCAGCTACCGCATCCCCCCCGTTCCTTGCATTGATTTTTATTTCAAAATCAAATTCACACTGAAGCAAACTATTTTGCCTATTTTACCTTATAGTTCGCTTCAGTGCTCCCATTACAAGTAATCCGCCGTGTCCCCGCCGCAAAACAAGGGCTGCAGAGCCCCCAAATCGCCCAAGGGACGATTAGCTGCATGCTTGTTTCTGGTGTTATTCAGACATTTCTGCACCCAAAATAGATCAGCAGGGCTGCCAGGCAACTGGTATTGTTTAAAAGGAAATATTTTAAACAATATGGCAGCCTCCACATCCCTCTCGCTTCCGTAGTCCTTTAATGCTGCTGAGCAAACAGTTACTGGTGTTCTGCAGACATGTGACTTGTACAAGATGCTTGGTTTTTAAGCAGTGAAGATTTTTAACTTTTAGAGAACGATGAAAGTGTTTTGAAAGGGAATTCCAGTGGAGTGGAGAAGCGTGTGAGATTTCCTGGATACACAAACATGAAGTGGTGATTCCAGGGAGGACAGATGAAGGCTTTGTGCACAGAAGAGGTTGTGATTGGAATTGTATCTGGAAATGACTTAGGAGATATATGGAGGCCACAAAGGCTCAGAGGTTTCTCCCACCATAGCACTACATACAGTATGCAAACAGTTCAGGTACATTAGATTTAATAAGGCACTGAATGCAACTACTGTGTTTTAAACAGAAAAGCTTTGTTGCATGAAGACGTCATAGGCCCCCCGAGAAACCAGGATGGAGGGAAAAAAGTTCATGTAATGGAAAAACTGGATTTCCTTTGTTCTGGGCATATCCCATGAATGTTTCATGCGCTTGTTTGGTTAAGTTGTTTCTGGAACATAGCCTGCTCTCTTCTGTAACCAACACTCATCCCTAAGGAGTAAAGTCATTTAAAAAGGATTTGTGAACACTGTGATGTGCCTGTGTGAAGAAATATAGTTAAGTGGGCAAGTATAGAGGAGCTATAGAGGAGAAGCCACTCATTGCAGGCAAAATCACAAACGACAAGAATTGGATTTAATCTCTGGGTATTAATTCTGATTCTCTGCTACCCCTGGTTATGTTTAACTTATTATTCCCTGACTTAACTTTTGTTAGGTGCCATTCACAATTAGTTTATGTGTATGTTTTTGTTGCAACTACCAGTAAATATATTAGTCATTAGGAGTAGGACCAAAATAGGTGTTTACATACTAACCTTAAACTATTTTTATTTGAGTTGGGTCAACAAATTTACAAAAGCACGGCAAAGTTGCCATGCATAGGAAGTGCACAGCACTTTTACCTGCAAGCTCATGGTGAACCAGAACACATTGGAGCATGTAAGGGGCTACAATGGACCAAAAAGCCTACATAGCTCACAGGGACAACAATGGGTGATTTGCATATTTCCGCAGTGATTCCGCAGTGACTGGGAGAAATTTCGGAGCTAACTCCAACCTGAATTATTGCAAACACTTTCTGTTTTAAGAAAGCAAACTTTTGTTTTCTGTTGCCAATGTACAGACTATCTACTTGCGACTTCCGTCTGTGCACACCTTGTGACACTCATCAAGACATAGGTTGTACTGTGGCTACAGTGAAGAGATTAGTAAAGACATGAGAGTCTGCTAGAACAAGTTAAGGTATGATGGATGGTTGGCTGGATAGTGTAATGGTTAAGGGCTTTGCCTCTGACACAGGAGACCTGGGTTCAAATCTTGGCTCTGCCTGTTCAGTAAGCCAGCACCTATTCAGTAGGAAGCCTTAGGCAAGTCTCCCTAACACCGCTACTGCCTATAGAGCGCGTCCTAGTGGCTGCAGCTCTGGCGCTTTGAGTCCGCCAGGAGAAAAGCGCAATATAAGTATTTGTCTTTGTTTTTACGATGCTGCTACTGCTCTGCACATTGCACCGGACCGGGCTCCCTTAGTTTGCCTCCTCCTCTCCCCACGCCGAACGCACTGCAATCTTGGGGAGGGGGGCCTGGCCAGTAGAGGTTTTTTTGGGGGGGACCAGGCTCACGGTATGCACCTGTGTCGAGTCTTTTAGTACTAACTTCCCTGACATAGCTAGGGCTCGCTTTGTGGTGTGGGGGTTGGGACTAGCAGCACTGTAACTATGGCACTTTTATGAACTATCTCCTGTGACTCCTGGCACCAACAATGGGGGGAGACTGCCTTCCAGATGGATTGTCAGTAGGGAATAAAATAACTGGTAAAAAAAAAGGTCCTTTGATGACACAAGATTGTGAAACCGGTCGGGAAGGAGACGGGCGACATCTATGACTCTACCCCAGTGCTGCTCAGCATACACGTGCATTTTAAATACTGTGGTTCTCAGCATATGGGCTTCACATGTAAGTTTTTAATCTTTTATATTTAAAGTTGCTATGTTTATTGGGTAATAAAAGCAGTCTACACTTAATACGGCTCTCTGTCTTTTATGACCACTATCGTGAGCTGATATCGCAGATATACCATTGGAGGTTTTTTGAAATGATTGTCAGGAGTTTCTAATGTGTTTTATTTATACATACATAGAATAAGTTAACAATATTGTGTTGCTCAGATGAAAGCCATAAATCTGTGCATGTACAAGTTATTATAGAATTGAATGTCCAACTATCAAAAAGTCTATATCTAGTTTCATTGTAAAATGTGTTCCCCCAGAATCTTCTGCTGTAGTTCTTCTCTGACATCAGTACTAAGACGCCTGATTGGTTGCACATGGCTACTGCAATTAATACTTTGTTTCATAAAAAAATATCCAAAATAAGTTTTTTCTTTTGCATTTGGGCGGAGGATGACTGGGCATGCTGCAAGATAAACTTTCTCAGTGCTATTACATGCAGCCACTTATCAAAATGCTGGGAGCTGTTTCAGGGCATTTGATAAGTGTTTGCCAGAGAAAGGCTAGGTTAGGGTTAACAGTTTAACTCCCTGCCAAGCGCACAGAGGCGTTTTCTGTTGACAATCACATTATAACCACTGGATATCCACATTAAGTGAAACTAAACTCTCAAAATCAAAACAGGACAGCAAAAATAAAAGAACACATTTTACATATTGTGGCAGAAATTAAAATCTCCTATCAAGATAAAACATCTCAGTCAGCAGTTCTGAATTAAAATGTTACTCTAATTGAAATAGCTGTTTGCAGTCATCAGTTTGAACAATGGAGGTGTGCTCAGGGCCAGGTTTCTGGAAAGACTACAAAGGCCCAGGCTTTGGGCCACTGCAGCCCAAAGGGGCACTTGGAGGTGAAAAAGGGGTTGCTACATATAACAGAGAAGGCTACAAATGGGAAGCCATACCTGAAAAAGGGTAGCTGATGCCCAAGGGAGTACATGAAAGAGAAGGGCTGCTGTACATGGATGATACACATGGAAGGGGGGCTGCACATGGAGCGGGATGGGCACTGCTGCACATAGAAGGGGAGCCCCAACATACTTGGCTTAGGGGCAGAAAAGTATAAATCTGGCCTTGGGTGGGCCACAGACACAGGACCTGATTTAGAGGTTTCTCCATTTATGGGGCGAGACTACTAAAAGCTACCACATGAAAAAAGATGATTGCTGCACATACCAGAAATGACAAGCACCTTGGCTGATTAGGAGCAAGGAAGTGGGGCATTGATGACACACCGCTAAAATCCTTCACCTCCCTGGCACCTACAATGATGAATGGCCTTATAAATATGCACAGCTTGACTACATGAAGATGGAGATGAGACATGAGAGTCAGGCCCATCGCCTACATTAAATGCATTAGTTGTGATGTACATGTAAGTGATAACCAGCCACCTACATAGGTCAGGGACCTTAAACCATCAGTTTAGCGTTCAGCACATCATGGTGCCCACCTTTTCCTTTAAACCTAATGTTACTACATCTGGGAACTCTTGGAAGTACATGTGGGGAAAAATCAAACAATGCAGTGGAGTTACTAGTGACCCTGGGAAACTGGAAGACAACAGATCTGAAACAGGGATGAGCAAAATAATCTCTGCTGTGCTCACAAGATTTTTGTTGAACTTCTGATAGGGAGCTGTGGCAGGAGATTTAAACATGCTTTTGCTACAGCTCTCTATACAGTAGTATAGAGTGCTGGCATGGGGTGGCATTCTGGTGGGGGTCCTGGTGGCTAGAGGTGTTAGGACTGTGGGGTCAGGTAGCGCCTGTGGAATCCTGGCAGAGGTGCCCTGGATGTCGGGGGGAGATGGGGTACTTAGCACTGTATCAGTGGGTCCAACAAAAAAGAGCAGCGGCAGTACTGACAAGGAGCGCTAGTCGGAAAGCAGATCTTTAAGCAAAATAACAGATGAAAAAAAGAAGGCAGACGAAGAATACAGAAGAAAGAAAGTAACTGATGAAAAAATAATAAAGAAGATTGTTTTTATTTATAAAGTTTACTTTTTAACTATTAAGGATTCCCCCCCCCCCCCCCCATTTACCCTGTAAGAGGATAAACAACTGGGCATCCCCTTATTAAAGGGTAGACCATTCAATGGCTGAGACGATTTGGTGTGTCATATATGTGTGCATTGGAACAAAAAAAAGCACGTTGTTCCTTGGAGTCTGTGTGCGGATCCCTCTGTTGACTGTTGGTTCCCTTATTAAAGGGGTCTCCAGATTCCTCCATGGGCCTCCCAGACCTATCCCCATATGTGTTGCCAAGGGCTTGGGGGAATATGGGTCCCTCTCTTTCGAAGCCCCCCATATCATAGTATAGCTCAGTGTGCAAAGCTCCTCACAGTCTAGGCAGGGACAGACCTACCATGAAGCCACCTGAATTTTGTAATTCATGCTGCAAAATCTAGAGGGCAGCATTTGGACAAATGGTTTGGGCCACTTGGCACCTGCCTCCTCTCCACTCTCCTCATGGCACACACTACCCTCTTCATTCAAGCATCCCCAAATCCACATCCTCCTCATTTGACTGATGGCACCGGCCACTCTTCCTTATGACATCATAAGCAGGTGAGGTGTCGATAAATGCCTCTTATCAAAGCATGCTATGGTAAAACTCCATCACCAGCGAGGGATTACCATGGCCAGTCAGTGGGGAAGCTTTGGCATGGGACCAATCAGGTGAGGGATCTGGCAGCAGACCGGCCAATCACAGCCGCCCACTGCTCCTTTTTCTAAATTGTGCCAATGGTCTCAGGTGGGACCATGACACCGCTATCGGGCCAATCACTGCACTCGATCAGTAGCAGTGACATATGATAGGTGGATGGGGAGGGGGGCATCTCATTCTCCAAAGTTTGCCTTAGGCAGCAGAGAGTCTAGAACTGTCAGGTTCCACATTAGTAACCAGCTTGCATGGGTGACAAGGGTTAGAGAGGCTTGGAAGGGTTTCTACATAATTTGGGTGACAAGGGGTTAGAGAGGCTTGGGAGACTACACATTGTTTTTTTTATTATTATAACAGTAAGTAACATGTATATTTGCAAGAGATCCCTATATAGTACTATTTGGCTATACAATGTACAGCCACCATAGCGATGAACATAGGGGGTTTAGAACACCCATTGGTATTGCAGCTGTACATTTATCCCCAGAAAAACAGTGAATTTGCCACTGGGGAATCCTGTTGGTTATTCCTCAGGGCATATTTCAATTATTTTGCTCGGAATCCCTATACAGTCCTATTGTGGCTGTACAGCAATCCTGAATCTCTATAGGGGATGGCTTCCTGAAATTTAACTTTCAACAAAGGAGTTTTCCACTGAAACACCAAGATCTAATTACTAAGTATAATTGAGACAGACACCATAATTGCATGGTGTTGCATTTGTTATAGTACATAATGTCAACATTAAATGGCAGCATTAGTTACAAAAGAGAAAGTTTGTACATGTTATTTGTTAGAATAGAATCAAGGAGAATAATACTTCCCTTTCAGATTGAGCCAGGAAATTTCAGCACTCGCTATCCATGGAAGTTTGGGGGCCGCATTCAAATATTGGCATTAATCAATTTGGTAATACTGCATTATGCATTCACATGTTATTATGGTTTTAAAGCACACAATGATAATATGATGCATAATGCATATGTAAATCACAAATTATAGGCGAGGCACACTAAGGGCCTGATTCACAAAGCGGTGCTAACAGTTAGCACGCTGGTGAAAAGCCCTTTATCACGCCTAAACTCAGTTTAGGCATGATAAGTTTAGGTGTGATAAGTTTAGGCATGATAAGTTTAGGTGTGATAAGTTTAGGCGTGATACGTTTAAAGAGACACTAAAGTGAAAAACAAATGATGATATTATGATTTGTATGTGTAGTACAGCTAAGAAATAAAACATTAAGATCAGATATATCAGTCTAATTGTTTCCAGTACAGGAAGAGTTAAGAAACTCTAGTTGTTATCTCTATGCAAAAAAGCCATAAGCTCTACAACTTTCAAAGTCGTGGAGAGGGCTGTTTTCTGACTTTTATTATCTCAACTGTAAGTGAACTAATTACTTTTTCTCTGCCAGAGGAGAGGTCATTAGTTCACAGACTGCTCTGAAAGAATCATTTTAAGGCTTCTTGCACACTGCAAGCGATTCCGATTCAGATTCCGCTTTTTAATCAGTTTTTACCTCCGATTCAGATTCCGATTTGCAGTGTGCAGGGAGCAAACTGCAAATCTGAATCGGAATCGGAAGTAAAAACAGATTAAAAAGCGGAATCTGAATCGCTTGCAGTGTGCAAGAGGCCTGAATGCTGAGTGTTGTGTAATCTGCGCATATTATAGAATGATGCAATGTTAGAAAAAACACTGTATACCTGAAAATAAAAATATGAGAATATTTTCTTTGCTGCTAATCTTCTAGTAATTATTCATAGTACACAACCAATTCACTATATCATATATTTTTTCGCTTCAGTGTCTCTTTAAGCACCAACTGGGTTAGCACCGCAGTGCACAGGTGATCAAAAGTTTTATGCTAGCAAAGTCTGGTGCACTTCGCATAGAGTTTAATGGCGCTGCTTTGCGTGCGGGACTTTGCTCGCGATCTAAACTTATCTTAACTTAGTTATCATGCCTAAACTTATCACGCCTAAACTTATCACGCCTAAACTGGCTTTTCACCAGCGTGGTGCAATGGTTATCATGCCTAAAGTCTCTAACTGGGTTAGCACCGCTTTGTGAATCGAGCCCTAAATGAGACACAAGTTGAGTTGTGATGATTGTAATGGTAAATTTCATAATTTCAAGTAATTTTCGTTATTATGAATATTTTCGTAATCGCTAATTCATAGTTATGCACAATTTTCCATAATTACAACCAATTTTCAGGTAACTATGATTGATTACGATTAATTTTTTGAGTGATTACAATAAATTACGTAAAATTACAAGTAAACATGAAACTGGGAGTTAACATGAAATTACAATACAATATTACAAAGTACAATTACATTTATTACCAGTTTGCAAAAGTTGTGATTTATAACTTCACACCGCAATTGCAAATTATAATGCAAATTACACATATGCAAAATTTCAGCTCATTGCTAGTTACCATTTCTGCATTAGTTATACGCGTAAAGTATTACCTCACGGTAGTAACAAACGGTAATTAGTTATGCATGGTAATGCTTTAACCGAAAAGAAAATGGAGGCAGCATGCAAATGACCAGGGTGTGGGAGGGTGCAAGGATTTCTCAATGTATCAGTGGGACACGATCCAGAATCCACTCCAATTCAGCACAGCTTTTACTAAAATCCACTTTACTGTATAAATGCAAAAGATACAAGTTACATAAAAATGCTGCTATAGTGGCTACAGCCTTTCGTTTCAAGCCTCCTGGCTCTAGTTAACGCCACGCAGCAGGTAATGCTTTATGGTAATACTTTATGCATCTAAATACAATGCATATCACATCTATGCATCTGGGAAAATTGCATAGCAATGTAAGTGCCGTGTGTTGCTATGGCCACCTGCATTGCACACAGGGCGCAAGTAGGGAAGGGGGCCTCAGGGAGATTCCCTCACTTCCTGTTGCTTGCGGTGCCATGACAGGAGATGAGGGGAAATGCTCCAACAAGGACACAAGAAGCACTAAAATGCCGGAAGATGTTCCAACTTTTTGGTGCTCTATAAAATTTAGAAAAATAAATGGCTATAAGGAAGAAAGGAATAGAACTGAGAGCACAAGTAGCTACTGGAAACACAGTTTTTAATGAAGTCAATAACTATGTGTCAGGAACATGCTGTTGTTTAATAGATCTAATTTCTTCCTGTCACCTTTTTTACTCATTTCAAATGGTGAATGTTTCCTATTATTCCAGCTGTGCAGGAAGAAAGCAGATATACAACATACGGTAATCTTAATTGCTGCCAAGAGTAGTCTATGCTGTGGGGATTCCTGTCATTGCTGTGTGATTTGTAAAAACGTTATAACAAAAATTATACCTTAATGAAAGCTTAATCATACACTGCTGTGCTGCAGTATTATGTGATGATTAAGCAAAGGTTGCATTAAAGCAGCGTGCATTAAAGAGAGAAAGAACAGCAAAGAGAAAATTGCCAACACTACTAATTTTAAAAGATTAGTGCACCCTTGGAAATGGAAAGTCTTCATGTTTAGCTATACAGCTATGGCGTAGCTATGAGCTTTGGGTTCCAGTGTTAGTTTTACATTTGGGCTCCCCAAGCATTCTTTGTATGGCGCAGCAAAACCTGCCAAGGCCATTCACACAGTATTAGAGGTGTACGCAGAGAAGGTGAACAGTTTTTTTTTATTATTACCACTATTTAAAGCATATACAGTTGTGTTCAAAATTATTCAACCCCCACTGAAATTGAGTGTTTTGGCCAGTTTGACATTGATTTTGATCATTTCAGTCATCTTGTTTACAATTAAATCAAAGGGGCACTTGTAAATTAGACAAATATAGCATAACATTTATAATGAAATAACCACAAATGTATTTTCTGTGCTCATAGCATTATCAGTTTTATCCAACCCCCAAGTGACATTAATTCTTAGTACTAGGTAAAACATCAGAACACTACCACAAACGTTTTGGGATAGTGTTCTGTGGACTGATGAAACAAAATTAGAACTGTTTGGGCCCATGGATCAACGCTATGTTTGGAGGAGGAAGAACAAGGCCTATGAAGAAAAGAACACCTTGCCTACTGTGAAGCATGGCGGGGGGTCCATCATGCTTTGGGGCTGTTTTGCTTCTGCAGGTACAGGGAAGATTCAGCATGTGCAAGGTACCATGAATTCTCTTCAGTACCACTAGATATTGGATGAAAATGTGATGCAGTCCATCACTCACAAACCTGAGGCTTGGGAGACGTTGGACCTTTCAACAGAACAATGATCCTGTAAGGCTTGGTGGTGTATTCTCCACAGTCAGCATGCAACGCATGAGCTGACATGAAGGAGGTACACACACTAGCACAAGGAAACAGGCTATCCCTAGTATAGTGGAGGGGAGGACTGACTCCAATACGAGATTGTGGCGCACAGAGCCGGTGCAGATCCGACAGCCACAAACAATACTTTTGCGATAACGTCTCAGCGCAAGGTAGCGCTGAGCGCATAAACCAGAACTGAGGAGATCAGGACAGGTAGACAGAATGAACGCTTGCTAGCTAGCCGCTACTTAGTGCCAGCAAGCGTCCACAACAAGACAGACTGGAATGAGGCAGCCAATGCGTTGCAGCGATGGCGTGCCTCACAAAGACAGGACAGGATAGTCAGGAAATAGCAGGATCGAGATAGGGGAACGTAACACAGACAAAAATACAATAAGTATGTTTTCCTAGCGTATTACAATTACAGCTATCAATGAAACTATTTGTAACGTCTGACTAACATATGTATATATCGGCAATGAACCGATATATGACATAAGCAGGAACTCTGACTAGGACAGGAGTAATACAGGGAACAGGACTCAGAAGGATTCGCTATCTCTTCGCAGAGATGAACGCAATCCACAAACGGTAACAGAACAGGATTCAGAAGGATTCGTTATCTCTTTGCAGAGATGAACGCAATCCACAAACGGTAACAGAACAGGATTCAGAAGGATTCGTTATCTCTTCGCAGAGATGAACGCAATCCACAAACAGAACCAGGAGCAGGGTAACTAACTCAGCACGGGTGATCACGATACGCGCAAACTACCAAAACGTGCTGGAAAGCTGACTAACTGCACACAGGATATAAACAGTTCGTGTACGTATACATCAGCGACACTGATGTATCAACGTAACACGAATACAAGGAAAATAATAAACGTGCTGGTATGCATATATATTGGCAATGAACCAATATATGATGCAAAGACCAGCAAAGTATCTTTAGAACAAGAAACACGATCGGGGGCTGAAGAAACAGCAAGACAGGCTTAAACTGAAGCTATGAAAACCCCAGGAGTCCTGCAGGAAGCAGATCTTTATACTGAGGTCATCCAATGGGAGCAGACATGCAGATTCCCACACAGGTGAATGATAATCAGTCACAAGCTGACAGCAGGGAAAGGCAGACAAAGCTATGCAGCTTGCATGGAAAGAGATCAGAACTGCCTGAGCTGCAGCACTACTACTTCCAGCAATACCTGCTGCAGCAGCGATCATGACAGATCCCAAGCATACCTCCAAGTCCACTAGAGTATGGTTGCAGATTAAAGGCTGGAAGATTTTGGAGTGGTCATCACAGTCACCAGACTTAAATCCGATTGAGAACCTCTGGTTGGGACTTAAAGAAAGCAGTTGCAGCGCACAAGCCTAACAAGACTGAACTGGAGGCTTTTGCCCATGAAGAATGGGCTAAGATACCCGTAGATCACTGCAAGACACTTGTGTCAAGCTATGCTTCACGTTTAAAAGCTGTTGTAACTGGAAAAGGATGTTGTACTAAGTACTAAGAATGAATGTCACTTGGGGGTTGAATAAAGCTGATAATGATGTGAGCACAGAAAAGACATTTGTGGTTATTTCATTATAAATGTTATGTTGTATTTGTCTGACTTACAAGTGCCTCTTTGATTTAATTGTAAACAAGATGACTGAAATGATCAAAATCAATGTCAAACAGGCCAAAACACTCAATTTCAGTGGGGGTTGAATAATTTTGAACACAACTGTATACTGTATAAGTGATAATTACCAGCATAGTACCATTGAAGAGCTAGTACTGTGGTTGAAAGACGGCCCCTAGTGGGCCCATTTGGTCAAAGGGCCCCGATGCGGTCCCAACCTCTGCATCCTCTATTGCTACACCACTGGCTATACAACTGCAACACAATTAGAGCCCATACTTTCACTTTATTATTTGTGCTGCAAAGGAAGTCCCAGCTCCTTTATCTAGCCTAAGCCGAGAAAAATACAGGTGCATTCTGGGAAAGCAATCTGCTTACAGCCTTCTCTGAGATGTATGTTGGAAATTCCTATGAGATCACTAGTGTTGCTCATGTTGCAGAACTCATACAGAAGTGTGTAAATGCCCCACCCTAAGTTACCTGTTCTACATTTATTAAGGTTATGGAGATATTTCCAGTTTGTTCCACCTCTGTTTCCCTGCCCTGCTCCTTATAAGGTAAACAAAGTAAATGTGAGAACCTGAAACATATTTAAATACCATTACCTATAAATAAAACATTGGAAAGATCTCATCTCAACTAAATTTAGTCCTGAACTTTTTCCAATTCTTTCCATTCTTTTTCCCCTCTCCAATGATGGTCTCTTTACACTTTATTTATACATAATCAAACTCTGAGGATTTATCTCTTTCATGAGAGAGACATTAGAGCTACATACAGTGGTTTGCAAAAGTATTCGGCCCCGTTGAAGTTTTCCACATTTTGTCATGTTACTGCCACAAACATGAATCAATTTTATTGGAATTCCACTTGAAAGACCAATACAAAGTGGTTTACATGTGACAAGTGGAACGAAAATCATACATGATTCCAAACATTTAAAAAAAAAATGCAAAGTGGGGTGTGCGTAATTATTCAGCTCCCTGCGTCAATACTTTGTAGAACCACCTTTTGCTGCAATTACAGCTGCCAGTCTTTTAGGGTATGTCTCTACTAGCTTTGCACATCTAGAGACTGAAATCCTTGCCCATTCTTCTTTGCAAAACAGCTCCAGATCAGTCAGATTAGATGGACAGCGTTTGTGAACAGCAGTTTTCAGATCTTATACAATCCACACAAAATAACGGGGTTTTAAATGAACAATCAGTCTTTTATTCTTCAATTTTACAAATTTCTTCAGGATTGCGGACAAGGAAGCACAAGAACCAATACAGGACTCCACATCATAAAAAAGGACTGCCTGACACGTGTTTCACGGTCAAAGACCGCTTCCTCAGAGGCATACAGTACACACACATATCAAATGTCGGTTCATAGATAGTATCGCATCGCAATCTGTGAGATCAATAAGCCAGCACTCATCGACGATATCCTGGACGCTAAGGCGCATCCATGAAAAGCATGGATGCACCTTAGCGTCCAGGATATCGTCGATGATATAGGATGTGTATTTAGCTCTCTGAATGAGCTGTCCAAATAAGATGCCTTTTGTGACCAGGCAGAATATGCATCCCAGCGGGGAATGTTAGGTAGGTGAGAGGAGAGGTTAATGTTAGGTAGGGAAGGGGAGAGGTAAGTGCTAGGCAGAGGAGAGAGGGAGGTTAGTGTTAGGGAGAGGACAGATGGAGGTTAAAGTGTAACTGTCGGGCATAAAATCAAAAATCAATTCTTTATTTTTATCTGGTAAACAAGTAATAAGGATGCTAACCAGGCAATCCAAAAGTTAAAATCATTATTACTTTTCTTGTTGATAAATGATCATTCCCCAGTTTACCTAACTCTTATTTGGTACACCCAAAATTTGGTACACAAAAAGGAAGTTGCAAGGCATGCAGGGTTGTACTTTTTTGCTTCTCTACTCCAATAAGCCTTAACTAATGCAGCCTCATTGGATAAAGCCTCTTTCCCTCCTGTTTTCCCCTCCCACACCTCTGTTCCTCTCTGATTGGCCAATATTTCTCATGCTGAGACAATGCACTTTCCATAGTGGATGCACAATCAGGCAGAGGAGAGTAAGGGAGGAAATCACATCAGGATTTGCTTCAAAATAGCCACAGTTAAAATGGGAAATACTAAGAAGGATTTTCTCTTTTTTTTACTGTAAAATAATCACTAAAATAAAAATGTGGACAGTGCAATGCATATGTTATGTAAGTAGAGCAAGTATTTATCTACTTATATATGAGTTTTTTTCTGAGATAGTATGGCTGACAGCTCCTCTTTAATGGTTGGCATTGGTAGAAGGGAGGGGAGTGTTAGAAGAAGAAAGGAAGAGGGCAGAGGGGTCGTAAAATTAATGTGAGGCAGAGGAAAGGTGAAGGATGCAAATTCTGCCAAAAACTCTATTTTCTGTACCCTTTTAAAAACCCAAGAGACCAGCACTGTCTGTGATGTGACATTTCACATTAAACACAGACTTACCTTTACTAATGGATCGTTCCAATGCAGCTAAAAACTGACACAAAGTAAAGCAGAGCTTTTGGCTCAGATTTTTCATATGAAAAATATGAAAATGCTTACACAGCTTAAATAATACTAAAATTATTATTTGTCCAAAAAGATGCTACAGGCAGACGAATATGGGTGAACCAGGAGTAGAGGGTATACAAAAAACAGAGAATAGCGCTCGTATCCAAGTTTGTAATTGATAGTTTATTTATCTATACATAAAAAATATCTAGCCTTTGGAGTTAAAACCATATAAGCATAAAGGGTTTCATATACAAGATCACTTCAAAAGTTCTCCACTATATCCCCTCCTGCATATGTCTTCTAAAAAAAAAATAATAAGTGGAACAATATAACTTCATTCATGCCATACACACTGTCATGCATACCATGGAGCCACCTGAATCTCTAATAAAAATTCCCCATAAAAAATTCTCCAGTAAAATCCGTGTAGATAAGTGTATTGGGTCAATCCGCCTATGCGTTTATAGCAGTCCCCTCCGTTATCTCAGAGTGTCTATCCACCTGTCGCAAAGGACGCTTTCAATCACTTGTGCGTTCAGTCACTTACGCGTCTTGCAGCTTTTCTAATTTTCACATGCGGGCTCCGGCCGGTAGCCTCGCAAGCAGGACTCCTCTCTCTTTCCGTATCGCCGCTCCCCCGGGATGGCGTCCGTTTGCAAGCTCCTTACAGCTCCGTGCGCTCCGGCTGCACAGCTTTCCGGGTGATTGGCCAGTTGGGAGTGACGTCACTTCCCTTTCCGGGCTCCTGCGTTCCAACCAGCGTTCCAATGCGATTTCCTGCTTTCAGAACTCCCATATGCAACCATGCACCTTGTACTGTACGTGCTTTTGTTGCAGAATGTAGGAACACTGCGTGGATGCTCCTAAAACCCTTCACATCGACATGTTTCGATAGTATACGACTATCTTCATCAGGATGAGGGATACCCACTGGCCACCACTTCCTGCTTTTTATAGACATCCAATCTATCAAATCTCCACCTTCCCTTAAAGGGGAACTCCATTCATTACTCATAGTTGCCCTCAATTCTCTAAGTCTCAATTTTTCACCCTCCATAGATTATTTTTACATTTTCTAAGCGTTTTTAGGCATTTATTGGGCATTTTTTGAGCGTTTTTAGGCATTTCTTGGGCATTTTTTGAGCGTTTTTAGGCATTTATTGGGCATTTTTCAAGCATTTTCTGGACATTTTCTGATCATTTTTCAGTCATTTTTTGAAAACGTCCTCCTAAAAGCTTCCTCCTAAAAGCTCCCCCTCTCCCTCCATAGAGACCAGGTGATCCATGCACTCAGGTGGCTCCCATTCATCTCATTGCAAGAAACCAAACATCTCCCATTCTTCATTTAAGCCATTAGGTACCATAGTGTTTAGATTAAAAATCCATTGGCTTTCTTTTCTTGACATTTTTGCTATGTAGTTTCCCCCTCTGGGGTCTCTCCGGATTATTTCCAATCCAAAAAATATCACATTATTCAATTTGCTTCCATGGTGCTGTCTAAAATGTTTGGAGAGGGGATGCCCCTCCCAACCCTTCAAAATATTATTAAAATGTTCCCCTATACGCTTATGCATTTCCCTCTTTGTACGTCCTATATACCTTTTGCCACACGGGCATATAAGGCAATATATAACCCCCCTGGTGTCACATGTTATTAATTCATCAATACTGTATATTTCCTTCCCCTCCTTTACTTGTAAAATTTTGGCATATCCCTTAGTTCTATGACAGTTCTGACACCTCCCACATCTTACTCCCACATCTTACAAAGGAGTAGAGGGTATGCATAAAATAATTTGGATCACAATTTCTAATTGATTTTACTTGGACTCCACAAGAGGCAATATTGTTACACCTGCATATGGGGAGATGCATGTTAAAGTGTACCGAAGCAGAATCTCTAGTGAAAAATCACATAATTTATTAAGAACAGGGAAGATACACGATCCTATGGAGGCTCCCCACACCATCCTCCTGTTACCGTTGCCGGTCATGGACACCCAAATGTCTCCAACAAGGGCTGTTCATATATGTGATTAGAACGGTGCTCCTCTTCAAGCATAAGTGCAGCTGTACTGCAGCCAAACCTGTGCAGTAAGTTGGAGCCACTTGTGCACAAGCAGCTCCGTGCTCCTGTGTAGGTACGGCCTCGCTTGTGCCAGAGAAGGGGCGTGGCACTGATGTTCAGGAGGGAGTGGCAGAGGACAGTGAGGGAAGCCTATGCAGAATCCCGAGGCTTCCATCATCTTAGGTAAGTATGTGATTTTTAACCCAAGCTTCAGCTCGGGTTTGCTTTAAGTGACGGCAGTTTTTCTTTAAAAATGTTTTTAGCAATAATTTAAATATGGTGCTGTCACTTTAAAAAAACTATGTATCTATTTATTTACAAATAAAGCACTAGTATAAGTTAAAATATGCCTCTTATTGACTCAATATTATGGGAAGAGTGTGATACAAAACAGCAGGACTTCTTCCACTCCTGTAACCCCCACTTTCCTCTGATCAGTGCTGCTTATATCAGAGACATGAATGCATAATCCTCACCGTGTTTGGCAAATGCTTCTATCTAGGCAATCAAAGGAAGCATACAAGGTTTGGTTCACAGGACTGATGACAATATTGCGCTGGCTGGAAGTCAGTCAGAATAAGCCATATTAGCATATTGTTTCCAGAATTTCCAGATTCTATAACCTACAAAACATATTTACATATTCCAAAAATAAACTGCAAGCTTCCACCCATGGGAAATGCAGGCATGAATATTCTATCATGCCTGTGTACATTCCTTACAGAGAACAAGATAAGAAGTAGACAAAACCTAATTTGCTCAAGGATAACACAACATTTTGGCATTGGATTGTACTCCTTCACACTGATCTCAAAGGCAAAGAGACATTAACCCAATGCCAAGTCAAACATCTTATCTATCTGTCATGTCTGGCATTACAGGGCACCTCTACATATTCCCAGTATTGCTGTGAGAGTTGCTTCAAAATGGTAACTATTAGTCTCGGTTGTGGATTTATGAGTGACACATCAAAGTTAGTGAAGGTGTGAAGGCCACACGCACACGCACACACACACACGTACAAGCACGCACGCACACACAATTACATGCTGCTTTTATTATAAAGCATGTGTGTGTAAAACACTACCTGACTACATCTGACATCTCATGGGGGTAAATGGTACAGAGTCATCTATATTACCTGTCAATTAGAGAATTAAAGTGGATCACTTAGAGTATGATGTACTGGTGGAGTAGCTCTCTGGGGCATTTTTGACATTTTCAGATTACATTTCATAAATGTGCCTAATTAAGGTTATAGGAAGCTCCACCTCTGCTTCATAAGTGCGGTCTCTTCTTAGTTACAGATCTAAAACTGATTTTTACTTTACCTATGTATCTTCCAGTCTCATTTGAAATATAATATTGTGGTAGTGCAAACTTGTCGGTGGCGATTTCTTTAGGATTCAGGCTTTCATTAGAATCAGCATTATTCACCAAGTACAACCAGAGTTGCACCCGGAATTGTGCAGAATAACAGCACAGTTTAAAGGAAACCAGAGCTGATCTAAATAAAACATTTTATACATACCTGGGGCTTCCTCCAGCCCCATATGCACGGATCGCTCCCACTCCGCCGTCCTCAGTCTTCCTGCAGCTCCAATACCGGTCCTGTCACTCCTGTCAGTCGGGTCAGTCTACGGCTGCTGGAGAGATACGCAAACAGCACACTTCACTTACGTCAGACTGCCTCCGACTGAAGTGCGGGGACCCGGTATCGGAGCTGCGAATAGACTGAGGATGGTGGTGTGGGAGCGATCCGTGCATATGGGGCTGGAGGAAGCCCCAGGTATATATAAAACGTTTTATTTTGAACAGCTCTGGTACACTGTAACAGACATGGTACAGTTGAACAGATGTAGTGCTGTTTAGAGATGGCCCAAACGGTTCGCCGGCGAACTTCCGTGGTTCGCGTTCGCGGAGCACCGCAAAATTTTTTCCGGACGTTCAATTCGCCTCCATAGTGCATCATTAGGGTCAAGTTTGACCCTCTACATCACAGTCAGCAGGCACATTGTAGCCAATCAGGCTACACTCCCTCCTGGAGCCCCACCCGCTCTTATAAAAGGCAGGCAGCGTCAGGCTTTTCACTCACTCGTGTGCCTGCAGTAATTAGAGAAGGGATAGCTGCTGCAGACTCTCATAGGGAAAGCTTAGTTAGGCTCTTGTAGGCTTGTTAGCTTGCTCCTTGCTGATTCTTATTGCTAAAAAAGCACCCCTCAACAGCTCTTTTGAGAGCTAATCTTGTTCTTGTGATCTATTTTTTTTTGTGTGTGTGGCCCACTTGCATTATATACAGCCCTGTCAGTCAGTCACAGCTGGCCTTTGGCCCCTTGGTGGTAATTACTACTGTGCCAGGTGCAGATTTGTAATACCCATCACTGCATATAACTGCCTGTTGTTCACAGTGCACCCACCTACCTACGTGAGCGCACGCAGTGTCACTGTGCCTGTCTGGTACCTGTGTGTGACAGGTGCACATTGTAATACCCATCACTGCATATACCTACCTGTTGTTCACTTCAGTGCACCCACCTATCTATGTGAGCGCACACAGCAGGGTTGCTCATCACTATTCGCAAATTCGAATTTACCCGATCACGGGTCGTTTTTCATAAATCGAGACTCGAATTCAAAGATCGATACTGATCCCGAATTTGAATGTATCCGGATAGTGATGCTCGAATTCGGCCGTGATCACCGTGATGACGAATCTGGATTGCGGTATCCAGGAGATTACATCATCGGGCCAATCAGAAGGCCCCCAGCCAAGGCCCTAGCAACCGATCAGAGGAGGGGAGCCTGGCCCTCCCCTCCTCTATATAAGGCGGTGGCCATCTTAAAGAGAACCTGAACTAAAAATAAAAAGTCAAAAAATAAAAAGTCAAAATAACCATACACAGGTCATGCGTACCTTCCGTGTAGTCAATCTTTTTCTCCTCTCCTGTGTCCCATTTGTCCACTGTGATCAATGAAATTCTCTGTCCTCCATTTTAAAAATGGCCATTACCCCATAACAGCTTCCGGGTCAGCACACTGTTAAACTGTAAAATCACCCACTTGAGCCATTGAGAAACATGGACATTACCTTGCACATTCAGTTGTAACTGACAGCTGCTTATATATACAGTGGAGGAAATAATTATTTGACCCCTCACTGATTTTGTAAGTTTGTCCAATGACAAAGAAATGAAAAGTCTCAGAACAGTATCATTTCAATGGTAGGTTTATTTTAACAGTGGCAGATAGCACATCAAAAGGAAAATCAAAAAAATAACCTTAAATAAAAGATAGCAACTGATTTGCATTTCATTGAGTGAAATAAGTTTTTGAACCCCTACCAACCATTAAGAGTTCTGGCTCCCACAGAGTGGTTAGACACTTCTACTCAATTAGTCACCTTCATTAAGGACACCTGTCTTAACTAGTCACCTGTATAAAAGACACCTGAATCAATCAATCAAGCAGACTCCAAACTCTCCAACATGGGAAAGACCAAAGAGCAGTCCAAGGATGTCAGAGACAAAATTGTAGACCTGCACAAGGCTGGAATGGGCTACAAAACCATTAGCAAGAAGCTGGGAGAGAAGGTGACAACTGTTGGTGCGATTGTTCGAAAATGGAAGGAGCACAAAATGACCATCAATCGACCTCGCTCTGGGGCTCCACGCAAGATCTCACCTCGTGGGGTGTCAATGGTTCTGAGAAAGGTGAAAAAGCATCCTAGAACTACACGGGAGGAGTTAGTGAATGACCTTAAATTAACAGGGACCACAGTCACCAAGAAAACCAGTGGAAACACATTACACCGCAATGGATTAAAAACCTGCAGGGCTCGCAAGGTCCCCCTGCCCAAGAAGGCACATGTGCAGGCCCGTCTGAAGTTTGCCAATGAACACCTGAATGATTCTGTGAGTGACTGGGAGAAGGTGCTGTGGTCTGATGAGACCAAAATAGAGCTCTTTGGCATTAACTCAACTCGCTGTGTTTGGAGGAAGAAAAATGCTGCCTATGACCCCCAAAACACCGTCCCCACCGTCAAGCATGGGGGTGGAAACATTTTGCTTTGGGGGTGTTTTTCTGCTAAGGGCACAGGACAACTTAATCGCATTAACGGGAAAATGGACGGAGCCATGTATCATGAAATCCTGAACGACAACCTCCTTCCCTCTGCCAGGAAACTGAAAATGGGTCGTGGATGGGTGTTCTAGCACGACAATGACCCAAAACATACAGCAAAGGCAACAAAGGAGTGACTCAAGAAGAAGCACTTTAAGATCATGGAGTGGCCTAGTCAGTCTCCGGACCTTAATCCAATAGAAAACCTATGGAGGGAGCTCAAGCTCAGAGTTGCACAGAGACAGCCTCGAAACCTTAGGGATTTAGAGATGATCTGCAAAGAGGAGTGGACCAACATTCCTCCTAAAATGTGTGCAAACTTGGTCATCAATTACAAGAAACTTTGACCTCTGTGCTTGCAAACAAGGGTTTTTCCACTAAGTATTAAGTCTTTTATTGTTAGAGGGTTTAAAAAACTTATTTCACTCAATGAAATGCAAATCAGTTGCTATCTTTTATTTAAGGTTATTTTTTCGATTTTCCTTTTGATGTGCTATCTGCCGCTGTTAAAATAAACCTACCATTGAAATGATACTGTTCTGAGACTTTTCATTTCCTATCTGTCTCCCTGGCAGCACGACTACGGGTCAGCTCCGCCCCCTGACCCCTACAGGACTGGTCTGTATAAATTTCTCGGCCCTGCCCCAGCCCAGTGCTTTTTTTTTCTTCCGTCCGCCCACAGGACTGGTCACTTGGTGAAGATATGATTTACGTTTTATTTTTGTTTATCTTAAATTGCGTTTTTTCTTTTGCCCTACCTGCGGTGTCTTCACAGCACTCGCGCCCGAAGGGCGCATAGTTCCCGCTAGATGATTCTAAAGGGATCAGTGCGGATGTTTCTCCCATCTTTCTGCTGGCCTTTATGGGGAGACTTGTGTCGGGGCCAAGCGCTGTAAAGCGGCGCGTCATCTGACTGGGCAGCGGCGTGTTATGCGCCTCACGCTGGACGCATAGGAACTTCCGCATTTGCCGGGAGCTGACGTCACATCCTCCCTTCGTGGAGACGGAAACCGGAAGTCCACCAACGGGCGCCGGCCTATTTACTGGAAGGTCTCCTAGGCTCAGAGCGCACCGATCACGCTGGGGAGCAGGACGCCTAGATGCGGCCGGGTAAGACAACCACCCTACGGAGCGGCAAGATGCGGTGAGAGACGTTTTTCTACATCTAAATGATATGTTTGTCCACCCATAGATATCCCAGTTGGTGAGCCAGTCAGAGGTTTGATTTGCTCCTAGTTCCTGCAGCAAGAAGGTAGAGGACCCATTGCATACTATGTCTCTCTATGTGCTTAGATCTCCCACAATGAGAACTAATCTATGCCCCATTTTCCCCTCTCTTAGTGCTGCATATTGTTGCTGCCTATGAGCATGGAGGAATACCACGCTGCCCAGGAAATAGACCAGCATGATTCTGATAGGTAAGGGCAAGTTTTTTTTCTTTCAACATTCTTGAGGAACAGCCTTTCAGGGAAGTATTGTTGCTGAGCGGCTCTTAATTAGGTTTTCCAGCCGCACACAACCTGAAAGGCCATCCTCAGAATCAAGGAAGAGGTCATCCTCATCCAGCAAGTCTCAATCACAGAAAGAGGGACAGGAGCACACACATCCACGAAGACGCAAGCCCTGTTGGTCATGTGGGGAGGAGCCAATGCCAGGGAAACTGGTGTGCGCTGATTGCTTCTACTCAATCCCAATTGAAGAGGAGCCCACACAGGACTTACCCACACTTGTTAGAGAGATTGTACAACAATCACTGTCAGAATGCCTACCTTCTACCAGCGCAGGGAATGAGGAAATGGCATCCGAATTCTCTTTTGGCTCAGAAAATGTTGAATCAGTAGACGGAATGGCGGTAGGATTTGACTTCACATTGGTAAGCTCTTTTGTGAAGTCAGTCCGCGAAGCTATACAGTGGGAGGATCCAGAGGAGCCCCCTGCAAAGACAAGGAGATATTTCCCACATTTGAGGAAAAAACTATCGGCTTCCCAGTTATGGAAGAGATAGCAGAATTGATTAAGGATCAGTGGTCAAGAGTTGACAGGAAGACCCCCCTATCCAATCGCTTTGCTAAGTTATATCCCATGGAGAGTGAAATCACAACCCAGCTGGAGGCAGCCCCAACAGTGGACGCGTCGGTATTGCGACTAGCAAGACACGTTACCTTGCCCCTGGAGGACGCGGTGGCATTTAGAGACCCATCAGATAGAAAAATAGATACTGAACTTAGAAGAGCGTACCTAGACATGGGAGGGGCTTGCAGATCGGCAGTTGCCTTGACCTCCGTCTCAAAGGCTTTGAGGACATGGACGGATAACCTGGAGGGGGCGATCCAAGCAGGAGTCAGTAAGGAGACTCTCTCTCGGGCCCTAGAAGAGTTCAAATTAACTGCAGATTTTATAGGCGAGGCGGCTATCGACATCATTAGAGGGGCATCACGGGCTATGTTACACACCATTGCGGCTAAACGCGCCATGTGGCTGAAGCCATGGTCAGCGGATGCAACCTCTAAGTCCAGTTGGTGCAAGATCCCGTTCGACGGGAAAAATCTGTTCGGACCCAGAATGGACACGGCCATCTCTAGGGTCACGGGAGGGAGATCCGGACTGATTCCCCAGGATCGACAACAGGGAAGAACCCGAAGACAAAGCACGAGGGGGTTTCAGTCCAAGAATAGAGACTTTCGTGCATCAAAGAACACTCAGCCCTTCCGTAGACAATGGAAAGGAACGCAGTCCTCCCTCACAAAATACAATAAGCAGCGTAACCTGACTTCAGCCTCCCAAACACAAAAATCTTTCTGAAGGCGCGTCCGCCTATCTGGAGCCGGTAGGGGGCGGCTACAGAATTTTGTCAATATCTGGGCGGAACAAGTTCAAGACCCCTGGGTAGTCAATACTTTACGCCACGGACATTCATGGGCTTTCAAGGACGCCCCCCCCCCCAGGACCTGTTTGTGCCCACAACAATACCTCACTCGCAACAGCGCCAAAGAGTGTTACAACAATACATCCAAGCACTGTTATTAAAGAGAGCAGTGATAAGGGTTCCAGAAAAGGAAAGGTCAAGGGGGTTTTACTCCCCACTCTTTTTCGTTGTGAAAAAGACGGGCCAATTACGCCCGGTATTAGACTTGAGACAGCTAAACCAGCATATAGAGGTGGAAAGATTCAGAATGGAATCCCTCCAAACTATCTTACCATCAATCCACTTAAACGATTGGAGGCTTTCCCTGGACTTAGCAGATGCATATCTGCACATTCCAATAAAACACAGCTATCAAAAGTATCTAAGATTTGCGGTAGCGAACGACCATTATCAATTTCGAGTACTGCCATTTGGGATAAACACCGCTCCCAGGACCTTCACAAAAACGTTAGTAACAGTGATTTCCCTCTTAAGACAAAGGGGACTGCAAACCTTCCATTATCTAGACGATGTGCTACTTATAGCAGAGACAGAGTCTACACTACTGAAGCACAGGAAGATAATGATAGACACACTGGAACGCTTTGGGTGGTTAATCAGTTGGGAAAGAGCAAGCTACAACCCACACAGGTTCTCATATTCCTGGGAGCAGAGCTGGACACGCTACAAAACGCAGTGAGGTTACCGCAAGACAAGCTCCAGTCGATAATGCACAAGACATCACAGGTGATGCAGGTCCAGTCTTTATCGGCAAAACAGTGCCTATCTATCATAGGCAGAGGCGGCCTTAGAGTATGCGGGGCCTGGGGCGAGTGTCACATGCGGGGCCTAGAGCCATAAGTGTAGGCCATATACCGTATCGCCAGGTTCATGGGCTTGTCTGCCTTTAAAGCAGTACAATAGTGCCCAGTATAGTGCCCAGTATATAGCTAGTATAGTGCTTAGTATAGAGCCCAGTATAGTGCCCAGTATATAGCTAGTACAGTGCCTAGTATATAGCTAGAATAGTGCCCAGTATATAGCTAGTACAGTGCCCAGTATATAGCTAGTACAGTGCCCAGTATACAGCTAGTATAGTGCCCAGAATATAGCTAGTATAGTGCCCAGGATATAGCTAGTACTGTGCCCAGGATATAGCCAGTATAGTGCCCAGGATATAGCTAGCATAGTGCCCAGGATATAGCTAGCATAGTGCCCAGTATATAGCTAGCATAATGCCCAGTACATAGCTAGCATAGTGCCCAGTATATAGCTAGCATAGTGCCCAGTATATAGCTAGTACAGTGCCCAGTATATAGCTAGTATAGTGCCCAGTATATAGCTAGCATAGTGCCCAGTATATAGCTAGTACAATGCCCAGTACATAGCTAGCATATTGCCCAGTATATAGCTAGCATATTGCCCAGTATATAGCTAGTATAGTGCCCAGTATATAGCTAGCATAATGCCCAGTACATAGCTAGCATAGTGCCCAGTATATAGCTAACATAGTGCCCAGTATATAGCTAGTACAGTGCCCAGTATATAGCTAGTATAGTGCCCAGGATATAGCTAGTATAGTGCCCAGGATATAGCTAGTACAGTGCCCAGTATATAGCTAGAATAGTGCCCAGTATATAGCTAGTACAGTGCCCAGTATATAGCTAGTATAGTGCCCAGTATATAGCTAGCATAGTGCCCAGTATATAGCTAGTATAGTGCCCAGTATATAGCTAGCATAGTGCCCAGTACATAGCTAGCATAGTGCCCAGTACATAGCTAGCATAGTGCCCAGTACATAGCTAGCATAGTGCCCAGTACATAGCTAGTATAGTGCCCAGTACATAGCTAAAATATAATTATGCAGCTCCTCAAATAATCCTACCTACCGGTATCTGTTCTGCCTGCCCTGGCCTCTGAAATATGTCCGCCGGCTGCTGCAGACAATGGCTGAGTCTGTCAGTCCGGGTCAGCTCTTCTGGTCGGGCTCCCGTGGGGAGCGCTCTCTGCACATGCATATGACGTCAATCGTGACGTCACTCGCAGAGCACACCCAGCAGCCGGGCAGAGAAGGAACTGAACACGCAGCGCGCCGTCCGGATGCCGATGCGCTCCACATACAGGAAGCCAGGGGGCTTCAGGTCAGTGAGCGATCGGCGTCCCGGCCGCAGCAGAGAATATTAAATTTGTGGCGGTGCGCGTGGCCTCTTCAAGCGCGGGGCCTGGGGCGATCGCCCCAGTTGCCCCCCCCAAAGGCCGGCTCTGATCATAGGTACCCTGATGGCGGCGATACCAATGGTGAAATGGGCCAGGTGGAATACGAGAATATTCCAGAAGACGTTCCTAGATCAGTGGGATGGAGTCGATCTTCAACAGACAATACAGATCCTCCCAAACATGAAAGAGGAATTGAAATGGTGGACGATCGCACAAAATCTTTCAAATCATCACAAACTAGTCCCGGACAAACCTATAACCATCACCACGGATGCCAGTTTATGGGGCTGGGGAGCGCATCTAGGAGACACATATGGCCAGGGCAGATGGATTATACATCCACGGGACATCCCCGCAAACATATTGGAGATTCAGAGCCTTAATATTCTTTTCCAGGGAGATAACGAACAAGAGTGTACTACTCAGGATGGACAATACCACGGCAGTGGCATACCTGCAAAACCAGGGGGTAACCCGCAGTTGGACTCTGCTAAGGGAGATAGCACCAATTATGGCATGGGCACAGCAGAATGTGACCTCCCTACAGGCAATACATATCCCGGGGGTTCAGAACTATGTAGCAGACTCCCTCAGCCGACAATGGGTGGACAACAAAGAATGGGAGTTGAGCCCACAGGTCTTCAGGATGATATGCCAGGAGTGGGGACGACCACAAGTGGATATCATGGCGACCCCGAGGAACGCAAAATGCCCGGTATTCTACTCGAGATACAGGTACCGACAGGCAGCGGAATGGGATGCCCTATCGGTACCATGGAACTTCGAACTGGGCTACATCTTTCCTCCAATCCCTTTAATTCAGCAGGTCCTGAAGAAAGTTCAGCAGGAGACAGCAACTGTCATCATGATAGCACCAGACTGGCCGCGCAGGCCATGGTTCCCGCTACTACAGAGACTCATCATAGCACCTCCAATGAAACTTCCATGCCCTCGGGACCTTCCAATACAGGGGAGGATCGTACATCCAGATCCGCACATTTTCAGTTTGACGGCTTGGAAACTGAGAGGTCGACCCTAGCACAGTTAGGATGCTCAACACAGGTCATAGACACACTATTAAAATCAAGAAAGAGTACAACAAACTCAACATACCACCGCACATGGAGGAAGTTCATACAATTAATGACAGAAAGAGGTCTTCAGATAACAACGGTGGAAGTGAACACATTACTAGATTTCCTACAAGAAGGCGTAAATCTGGGACTCAGCCTGAGTACGATTAAAACCCAGATCTCGGCTATCTCAGCACTAACACACCACAAATGGGCCCTACACCCACTAGTGATACAATTTATACAAGCATTAACGAAGATCAGGCCACCAACAAAAAACTGGTACCCTCAATGGAATCTATCGCTAGTACTGGAGGGACTGACCAAACCTCCATTTGAACCATTGATGGAGTGTAACCTCTATAATCTCACAGTCAAGGTGGTATTCTTAACAGCCATAACGTCGGCCAGAAGGGTGTCTGAGATTCAGGCACTGAGTTGCAGGGCACCTTATATACAATTCTTCCCGGACAGGGTCACTTTAAGACCAGTGGACGAGTTTATACCAAAAGTGTCCAGCTCATTCCACTTTAATCAGGAGTGGAACTTGCCTGCATTCACAGACCCTAGTGCAAACAACCCGCACTCTTTGGACATTCCACAACTACTAAAAATATATATTTCAAAGACTGAGGGAATCCGAAAGACACACAGGCTCTTTGTAATCCCTGGAGGATATAGGAAAGGACAACAAGCGACCACCAGAACAATCGCAACATGGCTGGTAAAGGCAATAGGCATGGCCTACAAAAATATGGGACAGGATCCGCCTAAACAAGTGACGGCACACTCAACAAGGTCGATTGCAACCAGCTGGGCCGCAATGGTGAAAGTCTCACCGGAAATAATCTGCCGTGCGGCAAACTGGTCATCGACCAACACTTTCATTGCACATTATAGGGTAGACCCAGGGGCTCTATCCACGGTGCAGTTTGGGAGGGAGATCCTCTCAGCTGCTACTATGACAAATATATAATGTTATGTTTCTCAGTAGCTGATGACAAGTACCTTATGTTTGAAACTGATTACATGCAGTGTTATTCGAATTAATTGAGTTAATTAAACGAGTGTAAGCATATTACTGTTTCTACGGTATCCTTATTTCCCACCCTTCTACATAATACATATATCCTGTAGTCGTGCTGCCAGGGAGGCAGATAGGAAAACGGAAAATTGAATACTCACCTTCGGGTAATTTTCCTTTCCTATTTGTCTCCATGGCAGCACACGGAGGCCCACCCAGTACCAAGCTCGGCCTGTTAAGACTACTAAAAAAATCACTGGGCTGGGGCAGGGCCGAGAAATTTATACAGACCAGTCCTGTAGGGGTCATGGGGCGGAGCTGACCCGTAGTCGTGCTGTCATGGAGACAAATAGGAAAGGAAAATTACCCGAAGGTGAGTATTCAATTCTCCGTTTTCTTTGTCATTGGACAAACTTACAAAATCAGTGAGGGGTCAAATAATTATTTCCTCCACTGTAACTGACAGCAACTGGTATATTTCAGTTCTGACAAAATATTGTCAGAACTGGAAGGGATCACTGTAGGAAGAAAATGGAGAGCTTCTGAGAGGAACTGACGGTGAGGTTAGTATGTAATATTAGTGTTTATTTTAAATAATTTTACTCGCTTCAGGTTCCCTTTAACCACTTGAGGACCCACCCTTTACCCCCCCTTAAGGACCAGCGCTGTTTGTTTGGATCTGTGCTGGGTGGGCTCTGCAGCCCCCAGCACAGATCCGCGGCCACACAGAGCGATCAGATCGCCCCCCTTTTTTTCCCCCTATGGGGATGATGTGCAGGGGGGGTCTGATCGCTCCTACCTGCAGGCATGTTGCGGGGGGGGCACCTCAAAGCCCCCCTCCGCGGCGACATTCTCCCCCCTCCCTCTCCTACCTGCTCCCCCGGGAGATCTGGGCTGCACAGGACGCTATCCGTCCTGTGCAGCCAGTGACAGGACGTCCCCTGTCACATGGCGGCGATCCCCGGCCGCTGATTGGCCGGGGATCGCCGATCTGCCTTACGGCGCTGCTGCGCAGCAGCGCCGTACAAATGTAAACAAAGCGGATTATTTCCGCTTGTGTTTACATTTAGCCTGCGAGCCGCCATCGGCGGCCCGCAGGCTATTCACGGAGCCCCCCGCCGTGAATTGACAGGAAGCAGCCGCTCGCACGAGCGGCTGCTTCCTGATTAATCAGCCTGCAGCTGGCGACGCAGTACTGCGTCGCTGGTCCTGCAGCTGCCACTATGCCGACGCACGGTATAAGCGTGTGGTCGGCAAGTGGTTAAGGAGCCCGTCCTTGCTTGTGACTCTGCGGTACAGAGAGCATCTCCAGTGCTGCTGTTGGTCTTACCAAGTGCTTTCCTATTGTTAAACCCAGCGTTTTACATTGTATTCACCTCCTGAACACATATATTATATTGATTTATAGATAGATAGTGATTTGATTGTTATAGTTCAGTCAGCTAGTGTAGTGTATATACTGTATACTGTGCTAGGCTAGTGTTAGGTCTGTGTGCAAGCTAGGGCCTGCTAGCCTGGGTAGCCTTAGCCTAATAGCTTAGGTAGGTTAGGGATTATAATTAGTTGTTGTGTACTACTAGTTTAGTTAATTTGTACTGCTAGTCTGTGAGTTTATTTAGTGACGCAGCTGCAGTAGTGTGTTAGTTACTTTACAGGCCAGCATCTGTTGTGATCTGTGACTGCACCTGCCTGACCCTATTGATTGCGTCCGTGTGTGACAGACTTTTATTGTCACTGTCTGCCACACTAGTTATCGACTACTGTCTGTAGACTTGGGGATTATAGTTAGTAGTAGTTGTGTTACCTACGTACTAGTTTACTTAATTTGTACTGCTGCTAGTCTGTCAGTTTATTTAGTGCCACAACTTCACTACTGTGTAATAGTTACTTTACAGGCCAGCATCTGTTGTGATCTGTGACCGGCATCTACCTGACCCTATTGATTGTGTCCGTGTGTGGCAGACTTTGATTGTCACTGTCTGTCACACTAGTTAGTTATCGACTACTGTAGACTACACTACTAGTAGTAGTACTACTATTATTAAAAAAAAACAAAAAAAAAACTTTCATTTTTTTTGTCACTCACCACCAACCCAGACTATTTAATAAAGTTTACAGCTTTTCCCGCCGCTATATATATATATTTAGTTTTTTTTAGTTTTTCTTATTGTATTTATTTATTATTGCACAATGACTGGCAGAGGTAGAGGGCAAGGCACCACCAGGAGAGGCAGCACCATTGCTGCAGCCACTGCCTGCACCAGCAGGTCTGTGACTGGTCCGCGGCCAGCCACTGACCGCAGAGTTGTGGAGGAGGGAGCAGAGGTGCAACAGCAGCATGTTGAACCCATCTTTGAGATGGGTCGTCACCCCCGGCCAATTGCAGAGAGTCAGGCACAGACTCTCGTGGAAATGATGGCGGAGCAGCAAGCCACCGTTTCCAGCGAGACCTCCAGCACCAGCGAGACCAGTGCCACCACCACCAGCACTCCGGTCCGCAGCAGGCCTCCATCACCGCTTGAGGTCACGTCGACCCCAGCGACCAGCCTGCCCTCACTGAGTTTGCTCTTCACCCCAGGGACCGCAAGCATTTTGAGGGATGTTGTGGAACAGTTTGAGGAGGAGATGATGGGGGTATGCAAGGAGGAGGAGTATGAGGGGGAGGAGTTTGTTGTTGGTGCACAACAACCAAAATTTCATGAGGAGGAGGAGGGGCCTGATGCAAGTGATGTTGGGGCAGAAGATTTGGTTGGGGGCTCAGAGGAGATGTTTGGGCATGATGATGATGATGATGAGGTGGGGGACCGTCCCTATGTGTCACCACCACAGTTGGGTGAAGGCAGCTCGTCATCGGAGGAGGAGGCGTCTCAGGCACTGAGGCGCGGCAGCAGCATGGCGGCTGGCACAGGGCGTGGAAGGCAGGAGCCACAGCCTGCTGCTTCAGCCGCTTCTACCCGCACCAAACCTCCTCCAAGCAAAGGGGGAAAAAAACAGCCCTCCAAGCCCAAAGGCAAAATACCTCCTCAGCCCTCAAGCAAAAAGGGCAAGTTTAAATCCCAAGTCTGGCGGTACTTCACTGTGTGTGATGACGATGAGACCCATACTATTTGCCACAGTTGCGGTGTCAGCCTGAGCAGAGGTCGCGTTCTGAACAAGTTGGGTACCTCGTGCCTGCAGACCCACTTGCAGAGCAAACATTTCCAGGCCTACACTGAGTTTGTGAGGCTGAGGGACAGTGGCGCAGGCAGTGGTCAGAGCCAGAGAGCCACTGCACAGCCTTCAGCAGCAGCAGCATCCCACCATCCTGCTCATCCAGCATCAGCAGCTGGAGCACAGAAACACACTGTTCCCCCCCCTGGGCAGCCAGTCCTCAGTGGCCTCATCTGCTCCCTCCACAGTCGCCTCCTCTTCCTCTTGTGCAGGCAAATGCCGCCAGACCCTGCTCAGCGAGTCGTTCCCCGATGTGACCAAAGTTCTGCCTCCCACCAACAGGTGCTTGCCCGGACCATGTGCTCCCAGCTCCTGCCATACTCCTTTGTGAAGGAGGGGAGTGACATGAGAGCGCTCCTACAGTACGGGATCCCGGAGTGGCAAATCCCAAGCCACCACTACTTCTCCCGCACGGCGATCACAGCACTGCACCGCTTTGCTATGGCGATAATGGGCCGTGAGCGGATCCACATAACCATGGATTCATGGAGCAGCCGTTTTGGGACAGACCGCTACCTGTCCTTCACGGCCCACTGGGTCAGCCTGGTGGAATGCACCAGCGAGGAAGCAGCAGGTCCATCCTCGAATGCATCAGCGGCACCAGTAGCCCACTATGTGGTGCCACCACGCGGGGTCAGGGGAGAAGCAGCAGCTCCCGCCGCCAAGCGACCCCGCCTCAACAGCATCGTGAAGGCCCACCACTGCCAAGCGCTGCTGGAGATGGTAAGTCTGGGGAAAAATAGCTTTACTGCAGCCAACGTGCTTCGCTACCTTAGGGAGCAGGAGAAGACGTGGCTGTCTGACCCCCAGAGGCCTCAGAGTCAGATTGGTGGTTTCCGACAATGCGGCCAACTTGCTGGCTGCCATCACCAGGGGACACTTGACCCATGTCCCCTGCTTGGCCCACATCCTAAACCTGGTGGTGCAGAAGTTCCTGCGCACCTACCAGGGGATGGACAATCTGTTGGAAGCGGCTCGGAAAATTGTGCGCACTTTCCGCCGCCCAGCCGCTGCCGCAGCAAACCTGGCCGACAGTGCGAGGGCCTGCCACGACACCGGCTTGTCATCGATGTGCCAACTCGCTGGAACTCCACCCTGGCGATGTTGGAGCGGCTGGTTGAGTAGAGGAGGGCTGTCAACTGCCACATCGTTGAGGCCACTTTTGCCGGCACCACCAAATTCCAGCTCCTCTGAAACGCACAGTGGGGGGCAAATGCAGCAGGTTTGATTGGTGTTGGCTCCCTTCCTGCAGGGAACCAACCTGGTGAGCCAGGAACGGGCATCCCTCTGCCAGTGGGTCCCCTTTGTTTGTCTGCTGGACAGGGCACTGTGTTATCTGCTGGATGTGGGAGAGGAGACCCTGATCCAGCTGGAACAGCAGCCGCCTACGCAGTCCACTTCTGCACAGGATTTTGAGTTGTTGTTGAAGGAGGAGGAATTGGAGGTCCTGGACATTGCTGTGGAGGGGAAACAGCGGAGCGCAGCTGCAGTGGGGTGAAGGTGGAGAGAGGAGGAAGAGGCTCGGGGCCAGAGGAGGAGGACAGCGTTGTGGCCACTGACCCTGTCTCTGCTGGACGGACCACCCTTTTCCCCATGGCAGTGCACATGCTGCGGTGCCTGCGCACAGACCCCAGGGTGAAGCAGATGTAAGCTCAGGAGGACGCCTGCATCCGCATGATCCTGGACCCACGGCTGAAGGGGAAGGTGGGGCAGTTCCTGCCTGCTGGAGACACTGAGCAGCGAACGAGGGAGTTGCAGCAGGTCCTTGTTCGACGATTGGAGGAAGCCTTTCCCCCAGCCCTTCCATGCAGCACAGCAGCTGGTGCCTGCATCCAGCAGCAGCAGCATCAGGCGCCCAGGAGACCTGCTGTCCTTGACTAAGGCACTCTACATGACGGTAGAGCAGCCGAGAGAGGAGGTGCGTGGAGCAGCAGCATCCTCTCAAAGTCACAGCCAGCACCTGACCCGGATGGTGGCCGACTACATGGGGTCCTTCAGCAGGCTTGACACCGGCGAGGAGCCTGTGGACCCCTTGGAGTACTGGGTCGAACGCTTGCAGATCTGGAGTGAGCAGCCCTGCAGTACGCCCTGGAAGTCCTGTCTTGCCCCCCTTCCAGCGTGCTGTCCGAGAGGTGCTTGAGTGCGGCCGGTGGCATGGTCACGCAGAAGCGCTCTCGTCTGTCCCCACAGTCCGTGGACAGACTCACATTTTTGAAGATCAACCAGGCCTGGATTGAAGGCACGTTCCAGGCACCTGTTGTCGGCGAGAGGAGGACATGAGGTGCTTGGGAATTCTTTTTCCACAGCATCAACCTTCAGTCCCCTGCTAATGTGGCCTGGTTTTTCTGTAGGTGCTGTGGTACCACCGCTAGGTGCCATGGCCTGTTACATTGCCTGCTGCCAAACTTCACTCCTCCTCCTGCTGCTGTATTTAACCTCCTGCTGTCTGTGTTCCCACCGCCAGGGTCCACAGAATTATGTGCTGCTGCCATGCGCCACTAACTATTACACCACTACAATAGTTACATTTTTTGTGGGAAAAAAAATTCTGAGGTGTCTGGGTTGAAAACTGTGCTGTCACAGTTGTGTATTGGACACAATGTGGGCTTCATGACTGCTGTCTGGAACCTCCTGCTGTATGGTGTTTATGACAGCCGTGGTACCAACGCTAGGTACCATGGCCCGTTACATTGCCTGCTGCCACACATCACTCCTCCTCCTGCTGCTACTGTATTTAACCTCCTGCTGTCTGTGTTCCCACTGCCAGGGTCCACAGAATTATGCGCTGCTGTCATGCGCCACTAGCTATTATGCCACTGCAATAGCTAAATTTTTTGGTAAAAAAAAATATTTTGAGGTGTCTAGGTTGAAAACTGTGCTGTCCCAGTTGTGTATTGGACACAATGTGGGCTTCACGACTGTTGTCTGGAACCTCCTGCCGTATGGTGTTTATTACAGCCGTGGTACCAACGCTAGGTACCATGGCCTGTTACATTGCCTGCTGCCACATGTCACTTCTCCTCCTGCTGTATTTAACCTCCTGCTGTCTGTGTTCCCACCGCCAGGGTCCACAGAATTATGCGCTGCTGTCATGCGCCACTAGCTATTACTCCACTACAATAGCTACATTTTTTTGGGGGAAAAAAATTCTGAGGTGTCTGGGTTGAAAACTGTGCTGTCCCAGTTGTGTATTGGACACAATGTGGGCTTCACGACTGCTGTCTGGAACCTCCTGCTGTATGGTGTTTATTACAGTCGTGGTACCAACGCTAGGTACCATGGCCTGTTACATTGCCTGCCACTCCTCCTCCTGCTGCTGTATTTAACCTCCTGCTGTCTGTGTTCCCACCACCAGGGTCCACAGAATTATGCGCTGCTGCCATGCGCCACTAGCTATTACGCCACAAATTTAGCGGTGGTAAAATTGCTGTGAAAAGGCAGCATATGGCAATTTTACCAGTCCTTATGACAATTACATAGCGAACATTGCACAAATACCGCAACTCAGGATATTGAAGTAATGACCACGTTACTACTGTACCACACATTTCTCAAGTAGCATAGCGCATGGTACACTTATCAATGTGCATGTTGCCTAGGTAATACAAATTGCATTATTTGGGCAATGTGTGCTATGTAAATTACATAAGTACCAATTAAATTGCCATGCACGCTGGACATTTTACTGCAGTTACATGTATACACTCACCTAAAGGATTATTAGGAACACCATACTAATATGGTGTTTGACCCCCTTTCGCCTTCAGAACTGCCTTAATTCTATGTGGCATTGACTTAACAAGGTGCTGAAAGCATTCTTTAGAAATGTTGGCCCATATTGATAGGATAGCATCTTGCAGTTGATGGAGATTGTGGGGTGTATATCCAGGGCTCGAAGCTCCCGTTCCATCACATCCCAAAGATGCTCTATTGGGTTGAGATCTGGTGACTGTGGGGGCCATTTTAGTACAGGGAACTCATTGTCATGTTCAAGAAACCAATTTAAAATTATTCAAGCTTTGCGACATGGTGCATTATCTTGCTAAAAGTAGCCATCAGAGGATGGGTACATGGTGGTCATGAAGGGATGGACATGGTCAGAAACAATGCTCAGGCAGCCCGTGGCATTTAAACGATGCCCAATTGGCACTAAGGGGCCTAAAGTGTGCCAAGAAAACATCCCGCACACCATTACACCACCAGCCTGCACAGTGGTAACAAGGCATGATGGATCCATGTTCTTGTTCTGTTTACATCAAATTCTGACTCTATCAAGACTCATCAGACCATGTAACATTTTTCCAGTCTTCAACTGTCCAATTTTTGTGAGCTCGTGCAAATTGTAGCCTCTTTTTCCTATTTGTAGTGGAGATGAGTGGTGCCCTGGGGGGGTCTTCTGCTGTTGTAGCCCATCCTCCTCAAGGTTGTGCGTGTTGTGGCTTCACAAATGCTTTGCTGCATACCTCGGTTGTAATGAGTAGTTATTGCAGTCAACGTTGCTCTTCCATCAGCTTGAATCAGTCGGCCCATCCTCTCCTGACCTCTAGCATCAACAAGGCATTTTCGCCTACAGGACTGCAGCATACTGGATGTTTTTCCCTTTTCACACCATTCTTTGTAAACACAAGAAATGGTTGTGCGTGAAAATCTCAGTAACTGAGCAGATTGTGAAATACTCAGACCGGCCCATCTGGCACCAACAACCATGCCACACTCAGAATTGCTTAAATCACCTTTCTTTCCCATTCTGACTTGGAGTTCAGGAGATTGTCTTGACCAGGACCACATCCCTAAATGCATTGAAGCAACTGCCATGTGATTGGTTGATTAGATAACTGCATTAATGAGAAATGTAACTGGTGTTCCTAATAATCCTTTAGGTGAGTGTATACCGCCTGTGATCTTAAAGGACCACTATCACAAAAAAATATAACATTTAAATTACGCATAAACACATACAAATAAGAAGCATGTTACTTCCAGAGTAAAATAAAAGTAAAAGGTCCAATGCAAAATGATAAGCAATCTCAACAGATCGACCTAGATTTTGCAGCATGTCAGATCGATTGAAATTGATCAAAATCGATTGAAATCAGCCGCAAATCAATCGGCCGGTCAGTCGATTTGCGATCGATCGATCGGCTGCTAATCGGCTCAGTGTATGGGACCCTTAAGCCATACGTTACTTTTTTCCTAAGTTGCTGCCACTTAGTAGTAGAAATGACAGAACTGACCGGTTGTGGACTAGTCACTCTCCTCATGGGGGATTTTTAGTATTTTGTTTATTTTTGACAAAAGCAATCCCTGGAAGGAATCTATACAAAGATGCTGGGGGGGGGGGGGGGGGGATAATGGCTTTTTCACACTACCAAACAAGTAATACCTACCACTTTGTGTAGAATTCTCAGTAAATAAACACTCTGTAGTGATCACCTGGCAGAACTAAAGATGTCTCCACCAGTGATAAATCTGAAAATGTAAATCAAGGAGAAGAGGAAAGGTTTTACAATCGGCAAACACTAATCTATAAAAGAATATAGTAAAAAATAAGCAATTTTACTCATGTTATTTTCACTCCAGTTCCTCTTTATGAATCAGGCCGGTCTGCTATAATCAGGGCCGTGCAGAGGATTCTCAAGGGGGGGTGCTCAAATTTGAAAAAGGGTCCCTAATCGATAAATCGTGCTTAATTGTGTATGTAATACCCCTTCTCCAGAAAGCACTAGGCAGTTTTACACACACACACACACACACACACACACACACACACACACACACACACACACACACACACACACACACACACACACACACACACACACACACACACACACACACACACACACACCTTTTTAGAAGTATCAGGCAGACTTTGTGTCTTCTTCCAACCAACTTCTTTGGTGCCACCACCCTCAAATCAGCAGTCATAGGTGCGCACTATCAGAGTGGGCACAGTGGAGCCTGATGTAGGCATGGATTCACCTTTCATTACTGGGACCTCTGTCCCTCTAGATCAGCACCCAAGCTTCTTTTCAGGCAAAGAAGCAGTGGTTGCCAATATGCAGTGGTTGCTAAGCATTAGTAGATGCAAAACTGCAGTAAGTGCCTATTTCACCCTAGCCTACTACCCCTCACAAGTGCTCTAAACCTACAGCTGAACTCTAGTCCCCTACCATTCGTGTCCTTACCTCTCCCTCTAGATTGTAAGCCTTTGGGCAGGGTCCTCCTCCTTTTGTGTCCTACCTGATCTTGCGCCTTCATTACTGTGATCCCATGCTATGCATCTGAGTGAACCTAACTTGCCTACTCTCCATGCTCCATCCAGTGACTGACTAAGCATTACCTGGTACTCATACTATGGTGTGTGATCTGGTTTTTTTGTATTCCTGTATTGTCATATTGCTGTATGTCACCCCTAAATATTGTCTGTAACCTAAATTAATGTTCAGCGCTGCGTAATATGTTGGCGCTTTATAAATACAATAAATAAATAAATAATAAGTGCCAAGGTGCAGTGGGTGCACAGATGCAGTGGGTGGTAAGACGCAAAGGTCCAGTTTGTGCTAAGTTGCAGTGGGTGCCAATGTGCCAAAGTACAGTCCGTGTCAAGCTGCTTTGAGTACCAAGGTCCAGTTTGTATTGGGTGTTTATTTGCAGTGGATGCTATGCTGTATTGGGTGCTGAATGAGTAGCAGAAGGCGATAAACAATAGTGGGTGCCATGTGAGTGCTAATTGGTACAGGGAGCCATGTGAGTGTTGGACATGAGTGAGTAGGGAGTGCCATGTGTGGTCTGGATGTGTGCTATGGGAGAGCACTGAGTCTCATATGGGTTCAGACCACGGGTGGGTACTGGGTGCTATTTGAGTGCTGGCCATGGATGGGTACTAGGTGCATATGTTACGGCCAGAACCCGAAGTTTGGCCAGAACTAGAAGTGGCCGGCCACTTCGGGTTCTGGCCGGCCAATGTGCGAACTGGCCGCTGCGCTGCGGCCAATGTGAGAAATGCAACAATTCCTGTAAAGTTAATGGGATGTTGTGGCCGCAGCGCAGCGGGCAAATGTATCACACATCTTACTTTATTCAATGACATTAAGCCGACCGGCTTTTTCCCCGCTTTCTCTCTTCCTCTCGCCTCTCTCTCCTCCCCTCGCCTCTCTCTCTTCCTTCTCTTATGGGCAGCCGGGCGGGGACACGCGTGTCCAGGAGAGTCGTTCGTCGCGGCAGGAGAGCAGAGCGGGGAGGCTGCAGACATCGCTTCTGCCAGCACCCGCTCTGCAAGAACGGCAGGATTCCCCTGCCGCGACGAACGACTCCGGAGGGACACGCGTGTCCCCGCCCGGCTGCCCATAAGAGAAGAGAGAGAGAGAGGCGGGGGGAGGAGGAGAGAGAGACGGGGGGGAGGAGAGAGGCAGAGAAAAAGCCGGGCGGCTTAATGTCATTGAATAAAGTAAGATGTGTGATACATTTTGCCCGCTGCGCTGCGGCCACAACATCACATTAACCTTACAGGAATTGTTGCATTTCTCACATTGGCCGCAGCGCAGCGGCCAGTTCGCACATTGGCCGGCCAGAACCCGAAGTGGCCGGCCACTTCTAGTTCTGGCCAAACTTCGGGTTCTGGCCGTAACACATATAATGGCTTTGGAACTTTGTGCTGTGTGAGTACTATGCCATGTGGGTGTTGATTATGGGGGTTATAGGGTGTCATGTGGGTCTTAGGTGCAAATACTGAGTGCCAAGTGGGTACTGGGAGCAAGTACATGGTAACATCTGGGTAATGGGTGCTGGTTAGTGGGGTATTTGTTGTCATGTGAGTACTAAATGCAGAAGCTGGGTGCCATGTGGGTTCTGGGTGCTGGCACAGGGTGTCATGTGCATTCTGGCTGTATGGGTTGGTGTCAAGCATCATGTAGGTGTTGATTGCAGTTACTCAAGCCCTTGTGAGTTCTGGGTGCAAGTACTAGATGTCATATGTGAGTGTTTGGTGTTTGTGCTGGGCACGAAGTGGAGGCTTAGTGCAACTGGAACTACTGCAGATGAAACATGTGGGTGTTGGGTGCAGGTACATTGGTGCGAATACTTGGTGCATTGCCTGCACTAGGTGCTAGCTATGGGTGGGCATTGTGTGTCATGTGGATTCTGAGTGCAGGTACTTTGGGTGCTAGTACTGGTTTATGTGAGTTCAGATAATGTGCAAGTACTGTGCCAAGTGGGTGTGAGTACTGGGTGCCAGCTATAGGGTGAATGATGCAAGTACTAAGTGCCATATGGAGGTCGGATATAAGTATTGGGTGAAAGTTGCTTGGTGCAAGTACTGGGTGCTTGCTATAGTGGGGGTTACTGGTTGAGTGTAATGTGAGTGCTGAATATTGGTGGGATTGCGGTGGGTGCAGGGAGTGGGAGGTCACTGTGGGTACTGCTATGAATGGCATAGTTGTTGCTAGGGGAGGTAGAGGTCAGTGTGGGTGCTGGTGGAAGGGTAGGTCACTGTGGGTTCTGTGGAAGGAAGAGGTCAGTATGAGTGCTGGAGGAAGGGGAGGTCACTGTGGGTGCTGGGAGAGGTCATTGTAGTTATTGGAGGAGGGAGTTGTTGTGGATGCTGGGTGTTGGGAGAGATCAGTGTGGGCTCTGCTTTTGGGATGGGAGGTCCCTGTAAGTGCTGCAGGGGACAGGTGGGTAGCCTCTGGGGGAGGGAAAGATCACTGTGGGTGCTGGGGAAGGATAGGTCAGTGTGGGTGCTGGGGTAGGCAGGATCACTGCTAGATTTGGGGAAGGATAGGTGATTGTGGGTGGTAGGTGAAGGGAGAGGTCACTGTGGGAGGGAGAGGTCACTGTGGGTGCTGGTGCAGGGAGAGGTCACTGTGGGTGCTAGGTGGAGGGGGAGGTCACTGTGGGTGCTAGGTGGAGGGGGAGGTCACTGTGGGTGCTAGGTGGAGGGAGAGGTCACTGTGGGTGCTAGGTGGAGGGAGAGGTCACTGTAGGAGGGAGAGGTCACTGTGGGAGGGAGAGGTCAGTGCTAGGTGGAGGGAGAGGTCACTGTGGGTGCTAGGTGGAGGGAGAGGTCACTGTGGGAGGGAGAGGTCACTGTGGGTGCTGGTGGAGGGAGAGGTCACTGTGGGTGCTAGGTGCAGGGAGAGGTCACTGTGGGTGCTGGTGGAGGGAGAGGTCACTGTGGGTGCTAGGTGGAGGGAGAGGTCACTGTGGGTGCTAGGTGGAGGGAGAGGTCACTGTGGGAGGGAGAGGTCAGTGCTAGGTGGAGGGAGAGGTCACTGTGGGTGCTAGGTGGAGGGAGAGGTCACTGTGGGAGGGAGAGGTCACTGTGGGAGGGAGAGGTCACTGTGGGTGCTGGTGGAGGGAGAGGTCACTGTGGGTGCTAGGTGCAGGGAGAGGTCACTGTGGGTGCTAGGTGGAGGGAGAGGTCACTGTGGGTGCTGGGTAAGGGAGAGGTCACTGTGGGTGCTAGGTGGAGGGAGAGGTCACTGTGGGTGCTAGGTGAAGGGAGAGGTCACTGTGGGTGCTGGGTAAGGGAGAGGTCACTGTGGGTGCTGGGGGAGGGAGAGGTTACTGTGGGTGCTAGGTGGAGGGAGAGGTCACTGTGGGTGCTGGTGGAGGGAGAGGTCACTGTGGGTGCTAGGTGCAGGGAGAGGTCACTGTGGGTGCTAGGTGCAGGGAGAGGTCACTGTGGGTGCTATGTGGAGGGAGAGGTCACTGTGGGTGCTAGGTGGAGGGAGAGGTCACTGTGGGTGCTAGGTGGAGGGAGAGGTCACTGTGGGTGCTGGGTAAGGGAGAGGTCACTGTGGGTGCTGGGGGAGGGAGAGGTTACTGTGGGTGCTAGGTGGAGGGAGAGGTCACTGTGGGTGCTGGTGGAGGGAGAGGTCACTGTGGGTGCTAGGTGCAGGGAGAGGTCACTGTGGGTGCTATGTGGAGGGAGAGGTCACTGTGGGTGCTAGGTGGAGGGAGAGGTCACTGTGGGTGCTAGGTGGAGGGAGAGGTCACTGTGGGTGCTAGGTGGATGGAGAGGTCACTGTGGGTGCTGAGGAGGGAGAAGTCACTGGGTGCTAGGTGGATGGAGAGGTCCCTGTGGGTGAGGGAGAAGTCACTATGGGTGCTTGGGGAGGTAGAGATCAGTATGGGTCCTAGGTGGAGGGTGAGGTCAGTATGCCACACTAGGATTCCTATCCAGGCCTCTTCACCTGAAAGTGCCCCAGGCGGAGGCGGAGCTTCTCGCGGGTGGGCGGGGCTTACCGCGGTAGGGGCGGGGCTTATTTTGCGCGATCAGAGGGGCCTTTTTTGCAGATTTTAAAAAGGGGGGGTGCCTGGGCACCCAGAGCACCCCCCTCTGCACGTGCCTGGCTATAATACATTTGTTGTGCATTTTTTTGTGTGCTATCAAATTGCTGGACTTCCAGTGCTCTATTACAATCTCACCTCTACATCTACAGAAAGCATTCCGCCACTGTACTATAAACTGTATTGTTTCTATGCAAACAACTACCAAAATATCTACCTACCTTGCACGCTATTTTGGCAGCTGGACTGAGCAACTGCCAAGTGCCAATCGCTGAGTGCTTTTGAAATAAATAAAACCCTAAGACTCCCTCATGAGGAGATGGGTTAATCCAAAACCTGTCAGTTCTGTCAGATTGCTACGAACGACTGTAAGTGACAGCAACATCGGAGAATAGTAATTTCAAGCTCATTTTACTCTAGGAGAAATGTACATCTTAGCTGTATATGTTTACAAGTATTTACATTTTTACGTTTGCGATAGCGGTCCTTTATATGATACCTTTATTTTTAGAACAGTCTCTAGGGATAGGGCAGAGTCTTGCACACCTGCCTATAAGAGTCGGTAATCCTACCACCACATCACAGCCATAGAGGGATGAAAATACTGACTGAATTATTCATGTATATGTTTATTATATATTGATCTTTATTGTATTTTAAAGTGCGCAGGTTAATTCTCCTCGCTTACTCTACTTTTGCCCTCCTGAATAAATTCCAAATCAAGTAAAGGAAATAATCCGAATTTCAATATTCATAGGACTTTAGAACTAGTCTGCCATTAAATCTAGTTAAATACCATGCTTTTAGCTGTAAGCAAAGCTAACTTTGCATGAAAGCAAAATTTAACTTAAATCAACGATTACATTGAATATTCTTCAGGGTTTTTTCGCAATTCCATTTTTTAAAGGTACTGTAATAATCATGGCAAACCCTATACTCCTTTTAGCTCCAATTTCCAACCTCTTGAGGACCACAGTGTTAAACACCCCTAAAGACCAGGCCATTTTTTGTAAAATAGGCCACTGCAGCTTTAAGGCCATGCTGCAGGGCCGCACAACACAATACACAAGTAATTCCCCTCCCCCTCCTCCTTTTCTCCCCTCCAACAAAGCTTTCTGTTGGTGGGGTCTGATGGCTCCCCAGATGTTTGTTTTTTCATATACCGGTATGTATATATATATATATATATATATATATATATATATATATATATATATTTGTTTGTTTTATTTTCTACTATTTTTTTCTATTTTTTTATGTATGTTTCAAACCCCCTCCCCCCCCCCCCCCTTCACTCCAGCCAAACAGCGTGATTAGCTGTCATAGGCCTCAGCCTATGACAGCTGATCACGTCCCTGTCTACAGAGGGGACAGCTGTGTCACACAGCTGTCCCCAGTACAGCGCTGCCTTAGATTGCAGCGATGTACATGGTAATTAGATGCAGTTTCGCCATCTAACAGTCTCTGAGCAGCGATCGCCTACCAAGGGAAGATACACATGCAGCGTGCGCATGATCTCCTGCAAAAGCAAGCCCCAGGACTTTAAAAATATTTACAAAAATGTGAGAGGTGTACTCATTTTTGGGAGATACTGTATGTCAGGTTTCACACTTAAAGTGTGCGTTGTCAACCCAGCTACCCAGCTCTCAAGCCTTCCATTTAGAGGTAGCAAGAACATCCCCAGAGCCACACCAAACATGTTAATGTCTGTTCAGGTCTGGGAGAAAGTCAACTTAACTTTGTGCAAGCCAGGCCAAATCTCTCCATATACGCCACTTTGGATGAACCCCTCTCTGCCTGAATTTTTAACGATCCCAGATCCAAAGGCTTGGGCGGATCATGGAATTTTTAAGCTTAGAGATATAGTTGAGGGAGATCAATTAAAATCATATACATCTCTTAAACGTGAGTACAACCTCCCCAACCATATGTTCTTTAGATACATGCAGGTGAACCATGCTTTTAAAGCACAATTTCTATGCGGAAATAGATCAGTACTGGTGCAGTCCCATAATACCGAGGGTGAAATAATGAAAAAAAGACGTGGAGCATGTCGTTTCGGTCCTATACAAGACACTTCCTGCAAAGGTCCAAACAAAAATGAATAAAATATTCCTGGCGTGGCAGGCAGACATACCAGATCTATCTCCTGAAGCCTGGTCTTCGATACTTAGCTACTTTGTTACCACTAATGTTTCAGCACGCGACAGACTAGTTGCCTTGAAGTTCTTGCACAGGAGTTATCTGTCTCCAAAGAGACTGCAAAAAATTGACCCTACTACTACTGGGAGATGTGGCAGGTGTAGGCACCCCGAAGCCGACTTTTTTCATATGGTCTGGGTTTGCCCGCGTGTCCTTTCCTTCTGGCACCAGGTCCGTGCAGAACTGCAACGTATATTTGGGGTTGCAATTGAACTTGCTCCAGAACAAATGCTGTTAGGAAATATACCAGATGACTTAATATCAATACCTAAAACACTAGCTTTTAGATCTCTTATCTCCTACGCCAGAAAGCTGATAGCCATAAAATGGAAGCAACCTATGGGTCCTAAGAAAAAGGACTGGATTGCATATGTGCATAAGGAACTGGTGCTACTACGAAAGGTATATCTTAAGCGTAAATGCCCCAAAAAGTTTCGAAATGTCTGGTCTAGCTGGATCTCGCACTTCAAGCTCAAGTTTGATGATTAAAATACTGTAGCCGGGGTGTACTCAGCAACCTTGAGGATCTCCGAGGGGGGTGGTAACAAAGTCATGACTATAAATGTATCTATGATACACTTCAAACATCTATTATATGTTGCTCTTTCAATATTGGATTACCGATCGAAATTCTGCAGATCTACATCATTTGCTTCATATTTCCTACGAACAGGAACTCTTGTACGTAATGTATGATGCTATTGGACAAGACTGTTTGTTTGTTACAGTGTCAGTGACGTTGACTGACACTGCTGTTGTTGTTGTTGTTTAAAAATGTAAAACTTAATAAACATATTCTTTCAAAAAAAAGTGTGCGTTGTGGTGCCCCGCGCCCACGGCATCACACTGCAACAAAAAGCAAACATATGACCCTGCAGCAGAGTACACCGACAGGGTCATATTCATAGCATTGCCCCCCCCACACACACACACACACACACCTCTTTCGCCCAGTAACGTACTCCCTGCAGGAAAGGAAGTCACTAGGACTCCCAGGGATCTCCTTTGTATTCCTGTCATTCCGCGCATGCGCACCACATTGCCAGTGCCAACCTTCTTAAAAAGTATGCATTGCCCATTGACTTACATTACCTCTGCCATCACGGCCCGCAATAAGTGTGCAACAAGGCTCCATAGCATTGTCTTTGCAGCCCAGTGCGGCAATGGAGAGGAACACAATGGAGGAGGAATCCTAGGTAAGTGTGAAAGGGGCCTAAATGGTAAACCTATCACTATGAATAGTATTCTTTGGATTGGACCTATTGAATGATTTAACCTCTGTTAAATCATAGTGCTGGGCTTAGCTGGGCCACAGAGCAAATTATTAATGCTATTATTTTTATTATTATATTATTATTCCTTCAGTCTTATACGATAAACTGTACGATTTTCTCAGCCAGATAAATGAACAGCATCTTTCTATAAACCGTTACTTATTTACATGTAAAGGTTTACCTCAGAATGTTAAAGCAGGGACCGCTGAGGGGAAAAGAAAAGATCATAAAATATTAATAGTGCCATATACTGAAGAGGGAAGAATAAAATTAGGTCAATGCCAGTTCCTTCTCACCATTACATCACATGGTGATGCAAAGTGCTAAGAGAACTAGAAAAAAGCTGCCCACAGGGACGAGATGACAGTCGCTGTTACCATGCTCGCTCCTCTGCCTACACGTATATTGTTTTATTTAATAAAAGATAACTATCATTATGTGACAGCTATGTTTATGTTTTCTGTTTATATTTGTGTGCTCTTGCATTTGAACCCCCTCCCCCTAAAACTAGAAAGTGATAAAGATATGATTACTGTGCTAGACTGTCAGTATTTATGTATGCAGACTTCTCATTTTAGCATGCTACTTTATTCATTTTTTATGGTACATTACATAACATTACATGCTCCACTGTTTACACATGCTTGAAAGGCTTTTCTACAGTCAGCCATCAGCAGCAGCAGCCTTGAAGGAAACTTTTATAGAAAAGAAAAAAAAACACAATTTACTATGTCCCGAGTAAGCTGAGCTGATTAATCACCTGAATAGAAAGTGGTAACTGGATGTCTCTACAGATGTGGGTGTACTGTAGTAAGCATATTGTAAATCCTCTGCCATTTCCGGAAAATGATATCAGGCTGCAGATTGAAATGTGAAGTTAATTTTTAAGGGATACCGGACCTGAGGCATAGCTACCTAAGGTAAGCACAGAGGTATGTTAATGGTGGATCCACATACCTCTGTGCTTTGTTTGTTCCTCTCCTTGCTCAACCCGGGTCCCAGTAATCAAGCCTTAAAAATTTTTTAAATTTGGCTAAAGTCAAAACAGGAAGAGACAGGCTTGCTGTGATGTTCCCTCCTAACACCCTCCCATTCCTTCCTCTTACGGGGAGTGAATGGGTAGGGGAGGAGAGGGGGTGGGAGGGTGAAAGGAGGGGACATCACTGCAAGCCTTCCTCTTCCGGTCTGTACCCTCTGAACAATATCAACCCACACTGACCATAAGAATGGTGCTACTCTGCAGAGGGAGGTCAGTGAAGCCTCCCCTTTCCCTGCCTGCCACAGAGTATCCTGGCTAAAGGTTATTGAAAAAAGCCTCACCCCAGTAGGAACTGGGGGTAACTACTGCCATAAACACCTGGTGGTAAACCATGTGGTGGTGACTAATGGTGTAATGGTGGAATTTAGAAGTCCCCTTAGTAAGTCACTAGGATGCATTCTCCCTGTTATACTGAGATGGGAGCGTCACGGTTTCTGTCCTACCTTCATGTTTTTATGAAAAAATCCCACAGTAGTGTTTTTTTTCTTGCAGCTTTGTTTAAACTGCAGTGTATTTCCATAACCCAAGTTACACTAGCAATGCAAGCTTGTCTACTGTAGGCAACATGCAGTAGCGTAACTAGACTTAATAGCCCCCCCCCCCCCCCCGGAAAAATGTTGCATGGGGCCCCCTTGGTTCCCAAACCCCATAAGGATCACGTATTTGGGAGCTGGCGAAGGGCAGCAGAGGGTGTTCTGCTGTGAAGCGGTGTCTGGAAGCAGGAAAAAATGACAGATGCTCCTGCTACTCGCTATTCTGCATGGCGGGAGGAGGTGCCAGGGACGGTTTTTGTGGCCAAACGAGGAGGTTTTTTGCTAATTGGCTGGACTTGTTGTTGGGGAGAGGGAGGAGTTGAGGTCCCCAAAGCATCTGGGCCCCCCTGCCATATGGCAGGGGTCGCAGGTGTGATTACTACGCCCATGGCAACATGGTTGCGTTATTTGAGCAGTGGGCGATTTTTAACTGGTGTAAGTAACAGTAAAATTGCCACGCCCTTCCGCCACACAGTAATTTTAAAATAATTTTGTTAATATGCCCTCTACTGCATAACTCTCCTTTAATTGTAATGAAGTGAAGGAGATGTCCATACAAATATAGGCCTTTTGGCTATATAGTGTTATGGTTACAGTTACAGGCTCTGCCTCTGACATAAGAAGACCTGGGTTCATATCTCAGCTCTTCCTATTCAGTAAGCCAGCATTAAGGAGTTATTGGGCAAGACCCTGCTACTGCATACTGACTAAGTGCGCTCTAGTGGCTGCCTCGCAAGTGATTTGAGTCCGACAGGTAAAACACACTACACAAATATTGGTATTATTATTAGTCATCCCAGCCAGCAGTAAACCTAATTGACCTTTATTACATAGATGTTAAATGTTTAAGTGCTTTGCTGAAGGTGAGTATATTTTAAATTGTCTAGATCAAGATGAATAAAAAGCAGTGTACGTTGATGATAAATGGTGCCAAAGGCCTCTTTTGAGCCCCCATTTTGCACAGTGGAGAAAACTGGTAACAAGGAAGCATGGAAGGAGCTGTCTATGTCATCTGGAAGGCATATAGATGGATGGAGAGGGGCTTTTCACACTATTTAGTGTATTACCTGTACTTGTACACACATTAAAACTGTAAATGTTTCTGTAAGAAACATAAGCATCTTCTAAAACACTAACATTGCACTAGTTAAAGATTATATTCTCTTTAGATACCCCTTTGAAAAGTAACATTTTATGGCAAAATCAAATTTTAAATGATGCCAGACAGTAGATAAGTCTTCTTCACTTGATTTCAAACTTTTATATCCACAGCGCTCACATTATCATATGTAGCTTACAGAACCTCCACCAACACCCTTCAGTGATACACTCACCAAAGTCTCCTTCACTATGTTCTATAGTGCCGACACTATACTGACATCACAACAAATTAAATGCTTACATTCAAATGCAAATACGTGCAAATGCAATTACAACTCAAGGGCTCCAAAGCAAAATTTTCATGGGGTCCCTAGCCGTCCTGGATGTTTTCTGGCTGCCCCACGGGAGCGGATTCCACCTATCCCTACAGTGTTACCTGCGTGCTATTGTTTTTAATTTTTTACCAATAAAAACAGAATCACACTATTGGAAGCTGGTCTCACTGTGTGTTTTTTTGCAACCATTGCAGCCCCGAGAGGATGACAGACTTAGATCCAGACCCGGATTGGACCGCAGAGGCTTAAGGTGGTAGCTGATAGCCTGGAGGGCGGCGGGGGGCCATATACCCCGAATGCGCTAAGTGGTCTATTGGTAGACCCCAACATCCGGTGAGGAGACTCCTGAAGGGGGGCATGGTATATGCATGTGTTTATGTCAAGAGCGCAACTTTTTATTATATATTCTGATTGAACTGCTGGCCATAACTCATAAGCTATTTGATCTATGGACATTATTTACACCTCTCTTTTGAGCTGATCAAGCACAATTTTGTGGATAGTAGATTAATCATCTTATGTATTGTTAATTGTGAAAACTTTTTGGAGCGAGCGCTTTTTTACTTATTTTTTTAGTCAGGCAATCTATGCTACCCCTAGATCTACTTACCCGGTGCTTCCTCCAGTCCCTTGCAGCCGACATGTCCCTCATCGGAGCTCCGCTCCCAGCCGCCGGCTCGGGTTCCCTGCCGGTGCAGAGGCTGACCTGCGCGAGTGCTGCTCTCAATCACTCACACATGGGCTGGAGTGTTCTGCGCAGTCACAGTCGTTCTGCCCCTGTGCCGAACACTCCAGCCCACGTGCGAGTGATTGACAGCAGTGTTTGCGCAGGCGCAGTAGAGGAGGACCTCGCAAGGTCAGCCTCTGCACCGGTGGGGACCGAGGGCCAGCGACTGGGAGTGGAGCTGCGATGAGAGACATGTCGGCTGCAAGGGGCTGCTGTGCTAGTGTTTTGAAAAGCGTTTGGCTAACATCTTTCTATAGGCTAATTCACGCCAGAGGGATGTGATTTTTTCCCAATCGCAGGTCCTGCAGCATTTTGGAGGCGATTACGCCTCAATATAAAGTATAGGGAAACTGTAAAAATCGCTAAACAGAGCGATTTTGCTAAGCATTTTTTTGCCAAAAGCTGTTCACTTCCAGATCAAAGTGGAAAAGATCTACAAAATCGCTAAACCCAAACCCTCCAAGATCGCTAGGCATAAATAGAAAATCACTTGGCACATACCTCGAATCGCTATCGAAAGCGCTAAGGTTTTGCGATTACACTTTTTTTTTTTACAATTTTTGGTGTGAGTTAGGCTTAAATGAGATTGTAGTTGTGCTACACTATCCTTCAGCACCAGCATAATGAGCTTCATATGTCCCAATGGCCACAAATAGAGTTGGGCCGAACGGTTCGCCTGCGAACGGTTCCATGCGAACTTCAGTGGTTCACGTTCGCGTCCCGCAGGCGAACCTTTGCGGAAGTTCGGTTCGCCCCATAATGCACATGGAGGGTCAACTTTGACCCTCTACATCACAGTCAGCAGGCCCAGTGTAGCCAATTAGGCTACACTAGCCCCTGGAGCCCCACCCCCCCTTATATAAGGCAGGCAGCGGCGGCCATTACGGTCACTCGTGTGCTGCCTGCGTTAGTGAGAGTAGGGCGAGCTGCTGCAGACTGTCTCTCAGGGAAAGATTAGTTAGGCTTGACTTGTTCCTGTCTGGCTGCATACCTGTTCTGTGAACCCACCACTGCATACCTGTGCTGTGAACCCACCACTGCATACCTGTGCTGTGAACCCACCACTGCATACCTGTTCAGTGAACCCACCACTGCATACCTGTGCTGTGAACCCACCACTGCATACCTGTTCAGTGAACCTGCCACTGCATACCTGTTCTGTTCAGTGGACCCGCCACTGTATACCTGTTCATTGAACCCACCACTGCATACCTGTGCTGTGAACCCACCACTGCATACCTGTTCTGTGAACCCACCACTGCATACCTGTTCTGTGAACCCACCACTGCATACCTGTTCAGTGAACCTGCCACTGCATACCTGTTCTGTTCAGTGGACCCGCCACTGTATACCTGTTCATTGAACCCACCACTGCATACCTGTGCTGTGAACCCACCACTGCATACCTGTTCTGTGAACCCACCACTGTATACCTGTTCTGTTTAGTGAACCCGCCACTGTATACCTGTTCAGTGAACCCGCCACTGCATACCTGTTGTGTTCAGTGAACCTGCCACTGCATACCTGTTGTGTTCAGTGAACCTGCCACTGCATACCTGTTCTGTGAACCCGCCACTGTATACCTGTTCTGTTTAGTGAACCCGCCACTGCATACCTGTTCTGTTCAGTGAACCCGCCACTGTATACCTGTTCAGTGAACCCGCCACTGCATACCTGTTCTGTTCAGTGGACCCGCCACTGCATACCTGTTCTGTTCAGTGGACCCGCCACTGTATACCTGTTCAGTGAACCCGCCACTGCATACCTGTTCTGTTCAGTGGACCCGCCACTGTATACCTGTTCCTGTATACCTGTATACCAAAACCTGCACTCTCGCCATGGTGCGCACCAGTCCAGCACGGCCGTCACTACACAAACAGCTGTTTGCGGTGCGTTACACGGTGAGTTTGGTGTGTCAGTGTGAAGCAGTACCTTAATTACACTACCTGATTGATGTATACACATGCAAGATGTTTGAAAGCACTTTAGGCCTGTCATTTAGCATTCAATGTGATTTCTGCCCTTAAAACGCTGCTTTGCGTCAAATCCAGATTTTTCCCCGGGACTTTTGGCATGTATCCCACTCCGCCATGCCCCCCTCCAGGTGTTAGACCCCTTGAAACATCTTTTCCATCACTTTTGTGGCCAGCATAATTATTTATTTTTTTCAAAGTTCGCATCCCCATTGAAGTCTATTGCGGTTCGCGAACTTTAACGCGAACCGAACCTTCCGCGGAAGTTCGCGAACCAGGTTCGCGAACCTAAAATCGGAGGTTCGGCCCAACTCTAGCCACAAATTGTCGGAAGGCCTCAGAGTCCACCAGCTGGTATGGTAACAACTAGCGATCTAACAGTTCCGCCAAGCCAGCTGTCAGACGCCAGGCAAGGGGGTGACTGGCAGACATTGGCTTCTTCATCTCAAAGATTTCCTTAACGGACACCTGGCTGCTGCTGTAGGCACCACCACACATCCAAGGAAGGCAGCATGCACGCTGTGGGCAAAGGAGCAGGAACGGCTATCACCACACATCCAAGGAAGGCAGCAGGCATGGCACACAAGTCCCGACTCAGGGAGGTAGTGATGAAAAATAACAATACAGGAGGACTCTTTCGAGGCCCTGCTGTATATGAGATGAAAAAACGTTAAATCCTTTAACGACAATCTGTTATGGAGGGCAAGTCTGCCATCCATTCAAGTGAAAGGTATGCACTGACTGCCAGGTATAATACAATGTGCAGTCACACAGGTGCAGTGAAAGGTATGCAGTGACTGGTATTACAATACAATGTGCAGCTGTCACACAGGTGCAGTTAACAGGTATGCACGGACTGGTATATAAAACAGCGTGCGGTCACACAGGTACCCTGAACAGGTATGCACTATGCAGTGACTAGTATTACAAATGTGCATCTGTCACACAAACAGGTACCATGAACAGGTATGCAATGACTGGTATATAATATAACATGTGCGGTCACGTAGGTGCACTGAACAGGTATGCAGTGACTGGCATCAATACAATGTGCAGCTGTCACACACACAGGTATCGTGAACAGGTATGCAGTGACTAGTATTGCAAATGTGCAGCTGTCACACACACAGGTACCGTGAACAGGTGCAGTGACGGGTATATAACACTGCGTGCTTCTGTCACGCAGGTGCAGTAAACATGAACAGGTATGCAGTGATTGGTATTACAAATGTGCAGCTGCTTGTCACACACGTGCAGTGAAAAGGTAGGCACTGAATGTGCTGGGCCTGGCAGTTACATAGTTACATAGTTATTTTGGTTGAAAAAAGACATACATCCATCGAGTTCAACCAGTACAAAGTACAACTCCAGCCTGCTCCCTCGCATATCCCTGTTGATCCAGAGGAAGGCGAAAAAACCCCCACAAGGCATGGTCCAATTAGCCCCAAAAGGGAAAAATTCCTTCCCGACTCCAGATGGCAAATTGCCATTGGCAATCAGATAAAATCCCTGGATCAACATCATTAGGCATAACCTAGTAATTGTAGCCATGGATGCCTTTCAACGCAAGGAAACCATCTAAGCCCCCTTTAAATGCAGGTATAGAGTTTGCCATAACAACTTCCTGTGGCAATGCATTCCACATCTTAATCACTCTTACTGTAAAGAACCCTTTCCTAAATAAATGGCTAAAACATTTTTCCTCCATGCGCAGATCATGTCCTCTAGTCCTTTGAGAAGGCCTAGGGACAAAAAGCTCATCCGCCAAGCTATTATATTGCCCTCTGATGTATTTATACATGTTAATTAGATCTCCTCTAAGGCGTCTTTTCTCTAGACTAAATAAACCCAGTTTATCTAACCTTTCTTGGTAAGCGAGACCTTCCATCCGACGTATCAATTTTGTAGCTCGTCTCTGCACCTGCTCTAAAACTGCAATATCTTTTTTGTAATGTGGTGCCCAGAACTGAATTCCATATTCCAGATGTGGCCTTACTAGAGAGTTAAACGGGCAATATTATGCTAGCATCTTGAGTTTTTATTTCCCTTTTAATGCATCCCAAAATTTTGTTCGCTTTAGCTGCAGCGGCTTGGCATTGAGTACGATTATTTAACTTGTTGTCGATGAGTACTCCTAAGTCCTTCTCCAAGTTTGATGTCCCCAGTGGCACAGTAGGAATTAGCAAGGGGCCAAGGGCCAGCTGCGACTGACTGACAGGGCTGTATATGCAAGTGTCAATGGGACACACAAAAAAAAAATAGATCACAAGAACAACATTAGCTCTCAAAAGAGCTGTTGTGGGGTGCTTTTTAGCAATAAGTATCAGCAAGGAGCAAGCTACCAAGCCTAACAAGAGCCTAACTAAGCTTTCCCTATGTCTACAGCAGGTTCCTCTCCCTTCTCTAATTACTGCAGCCACACGAGTGAGGGAAATGGCCGACGCTGCCTGCCTTTTATAGGGGGGCTCCAAGAGGGAGTGTAGCCTGATTGGCTACCATGTGTCTACTGACTGTGATGTAGAGGGTCAAAAATGAGCCTAATGATGTAGTATAGGGCGGTTCGAACTCACATATAGTGTGCGGTTCACCACGAACCAGCGATGTTCGCATGCAGACCGTTCGGGCCATCTCTAGCGAGCATTAGATTATTATACCTAGAAATGAAATATACAGGGAAATAGAGCAGTTTCAGGTTGTAACATCTTTGCCTTACGGTCGGTTATAATTAAAAAATGCCATTAAATAATGAAACTAAATACTCAGCCATCATCAGACTAGTCAGCCCTTGTCTGGCCACTGAAGTGTAACTTCAAAGTGTGTACTGAAGACAGAGAGAGGAATTAACCAAGATAAGCACACTCTTTACCTAACATCATAGTCTTCTTTCTCTCAGGGACTACTGACATGCATCTAACTACATACTGCTAAAGTCTGATTCTACTGATGTGAATCTGAATACATCCTGCTATGCTGGAAGTCACCATGAGGCCCCACAGCTAAGTTTTGATAGGGCCCCCAGAAGTAGGCACACTTGCACAATGACTTTTCCCCTAGCCCACCGGTATGAGTGGAATGGCAACATAAACGCACATGCAGCCAAGTACAGTCTATACTGCACATGGAGACATGCAAACTCAAAGGATGGAGGAAAATCAAAAGAGAAGTAAACCTTTAAAAATACCTTGGCTATACTGCTCCATAGTGGCTGTTATGCTTGCTATAGCTAATATTATTCCTTTGTTCTGATCTATCTCTTTTGCCTTATGTAGCATCTGGTATTCATCTGATTACAGCATGCTAAATCCTGATCTGTCTTTATCCCCCTTATTAAACAGTTATTGGCGGTCATATTATATTGTAGTTTAGACCTCAGGCCCATTTAAAAAAGTGGATGTACTGGAGATGGACTGGAGAGACCTACTACCTGACCAGTAATTACATCCTGTACTACCTCATTCCTCAGTTTTGCTTCTGCATTTCCCTTTCCCCCTTTTCATTAATATTGTTTGAATGCCATGTTCACTTGTTGTGCCACCTCTCTATAAACTATGTTCACTTCCAATCTTACTCCAACCTAATCCCTCCCGGACAACTGCCTACATTAGTGTGACACATTTCAATCACTTCATAGCAGACAGGGCACTTTGCCACAATGCTCTACGTTTCAGTATGGGCTAAGAGGATTCCTTTCATGTTAGCCATGCACAGATACATTACGCCCCTCAATATCCTGCTTGTCTATAAACCCAAACTCCCAGCGTGGTGAGTTTTCCCTAGGCAATGTCAGCTACTACCTAATGGACATCTTCAGAATGTGTTAACTAGATTTTCTAGGCTGGTCCTCTGTTTCTAAGCTCTCCAGATCAAATTACAAACTGAGTTTGTGCTTTATTAAAGTCAAATAAACAATATGGTTTACCCTCATTGGGGGGGTCAATACTTCTATCACCTCACTTTGGGCAGCTCCAAAAGCAAACCTTCTGATCCTTCTTCTCTGTAGTGTACCATAGTGGAACAGATATCTTCTGACTTTTGACCAGTCTGGAAGAATAAAATCGGAGAACGAGCCAGCACAAGGCAAAAGAAGGCATTGCCACTATCAGTCTCACCTGGTCTTTTCATCAGAGCCTAACATTAGCCATAAGCCTTGAATGAATCTTAAAATTAACATCATAAACACGATCCTAGTTTAAACGTCGCACCTGCTGCCCCTTGATAACGGCGCATCGGGGGCCCCTTTGCTTCAGGGGCACCCGATGTGCCGTTATCGTTGCACCAGGTGCGACATTTAAGGGGCAGCGGGTGTGACGTTATCGTCGCACCGCGCACTAATATAGGCGCTCCCGCGCCGTGCGCGCAGTGAGCGGGGCTGCGCGCAAAGTAGCTTTGCGCGCACTAGGGGCAAAAAACGGCTTTTCACAGTGAATCTAGATCTACTCCTCTTCCCTAGAAATCTTCCTGATTTGTATCCCATTGGCCTTGTAATGGAGAGAACAAAAAAGGCAGAAAACGCTGTAGTAAGAACCCCAGAGCATGAAAGGCTGAAAAATAGTCACAGTTGGGGGAAATTGGAAGAATCAAGGCCAATATGGAATAAAAATATTTCAAAAATATTGGCTGTGATTGTTAATGACATCAGTGTGATGTTGCAGTTTCTTGATTCTCCATGGAATAAGGATATTGTCAGGCTGGCAAAGAAGGACATTTTGATGCACATTGCTCACCACTGGGTGCTGAAACTAGGCTCCCCATAGCAGCAATGTAATGCTGCACGGTGCTTATAAAGGTAATTTGGGGCCCCGGCCCTTGCCGGACTCCAAATCCATCTCCCTCTGGGTTGCTTCAACTTGGAGGGGGAATAGTATTTAATGCCGCCAGGGAGTTTTGCATCAGAAGGGAAAGTCGTCATTTGTCTCTCCAGGCGCCCAACTCACCAGCGATGTATGTACGCCACGCTGGGATGACTTTAGATAAAATGGGCCCTGAGTAAAAATGAACACGTAGAACTTATATCTTATTACTGTTAAGACGACATCTGGTCAACAATGAGAAAAAATGCAGACCGAACTTGTGACTTGTGAAATCTCTCCATACACATACAAAGAAGTCAGAGCTTCTTTGTATGAAACATAGCTTTGAATCCAGACATGGAACAATTAAGCTAACAAACTATAAAATGTTTTTACAAGTTTGCTTTACTGCAGCAGCTTTGGACATTTATTTGGGGTAATCTAGTGTCCTGGGAACCACAGGTGCTGGATCAGGTGAATGGACAGTTTTGCTCCGGACTTTACATTGCAGGCGTCTCACTAAAGGTGCCCCATGTACAATATTTTCATCAGATGCGATCTTTCGATGCAATGTTACGATCGAATTGTACTGAAAACAGCGCATAGCTTGGTGAAAATTGATGTGAAAGGATTCTTTGGTCGATTGGAACTGAAAATTCAGTCAATCTGAAAGTTGTATTTTACGATCGTATCTGAAGAGAGAAAATGCCCTAATCCACCTGTTGCTGGGAACAATCGGGAATTACCTTCAGATTACTTTCAATCATATAAAGTGCATCAAAAGATTGCATCTGATGAAAAAATTGTACCATTAATGGGCACCTTTAGATACATCTAGTGATGATGGGCAGATTAGACCAAGAGACAAATCTCTCGGCTGCCCATACACTGCAGCCGATTCCTGATCATTTTCATGCTGAAATCGATGTTTGACCTTGTGATGCCGCAGCCGCCGCCTCACCGGCTCGATGCTGTTCCCCCCTAATATTCAATGTGCCCCTGCCCCTCACCCCGGTGCCCAGTGTACTATACATTACCCGTCGGTGTCCCACATTACTTGTCACGATATCACTCGCCATTACCGCCGCGCACCCAACCGACAACGGTGGTCCGACATGTCAATCTACCTGCTCGGCCCGAAATCGGTCGCATTATCGATCAGGCATGCACTTGATGACAGCCGCTGCTCCAATTTGCCTCTGCTTCGATAATAATTATCAAATCGGATAGTCGATCAGCCGTCAAGTTGCTAGATGTATGGGTACCTTTACAGTATAGGCTGAATGAAGATGTAGCACAAACAAGTGTTACCTAAGACTGTAGTCTATGAAAAAGAAGTGCAAATAAAAACTAAAAATAGATCAACTATGGAAAGTTTTTTTTTTTTTTTAGCACAGCTGCAGTATTTCCCAGATTGCATTAGCAGTTCATTCTTGAAGTATCGGAGGATCACTGCATGACAACACAGCACAGGCCACTTCAGAATCCTGCTCATGATAAGTTATAGTGTTTGATCTTCACAATTGGTATGTCAAATGCTTTAAAGGATTACACAGGACTGAAAATATGTATCCATGGTATATGTTCTCAGATGTATGTGGGATGTTTCCATGTCAGCCAAGTTATTTTAGGGGTTGAGGTTTGCATAGCAGTCTGATTATATTCGAGGCTAAACTTAAATTCATAAAAATAGCTGCTTATTCAGCAAAATATGTGTATATTTTTAAAACAGTCCAAAGATAAAATGCAGATGTGCTTCATTCAGTCTATGTTATTATGCACTGCAACATTCAAAGATCGGCCAAGTACAGTATTATAACTAGTCATATCTCTGCCGATTTCAGAATTCTTGGGTAATCTGAATCTTCCACAAGAATGTACAAGTTACTATACAATACTGTGCCCTATACAACTTTTTTTTTAGTAAAGTTCCAAGATAGAAACATCTTATAGAAATAGCTTATGATATAATGAATTGTATGTGTAGTATGGATGATTAAAAGAACATTAGTAGCAAAGAAAAGTCTCATGTTTTTATTTTCAGTTATTCAGCTTTTTCAAAACATTGCATAATTCTCCATCTCCACTAGGGGTATCAAAAGGCTATTGAGAGATGCTTTAGTAAATGAAGTCCACTGAATTGCAAGATGGGGATCATGGCCTATAACAGAGTATTGAGTATGTCATATTTAGAAATGAAATGTCTACTAGTTAAAATAAGGGGTAAACTTACCTTTCCAATAACCATAGTAAAAGAAATGTAGCTTTAGATTAAAATCACAAAGTGATCATCAGGAAAAATGTGCTTCATCAAGTGCATGGAGTCTAAATACCTGTAAAGATTGGTATAAGTGCCTCTCTGAAGTAGCGTAGACTCTTCACTAAATTCACAGGTATACAAAGCATGTTGTGAACTAGATTCTCCATTGTGCTAGCTTTTATATAATAATGGTATATACCGTATATCCTCGAATATAAGCTGACCTCATGTATGAGTCGACTCCTATATTTGACCCTCTTAAGCTGGAATTTTTTTTATTAACTCAAGCATAAGTCTACCCAGCAAAGTTAATGGTTGCATTCGGAGACCAGGAAGAATTAACAGATGCACTGCACACAGTATCGCAGCCATTAAACCCCCCCCCCCCCCCCCCCTTAAGGAGTTATTGACTGCACGTCAATAACTCCTCCAGGGCTCAAGTGCAGGAATGTCTCACTCTCCCTCCTGCAGCTCAGTATTTTCCCCCTCTGCCCCTTTCCTTGTTAATTGTTGTGGCCAGGACTTTCAGACCTGTGTTTTCTTGGCATTTTCTTTATCAAGAAAGTGTCACTTTCTGCAAATGGGAATGTCACTGATAGTACACACATTACTCATTGTGCTCAGTGTTACTTGTGACTTGTGTATAAGTCGAACCCCTACTTTTATTTAGTGAGTCAGACCTACATTTCTAGACTTATAGTCAAGTATATATAGTGTCCAGTGTCTAGTATACAGCAGATGTAAGCACTTCAACTGACATACATACTACATATACCATACAAAGTATACATCCTGTGAAGTCTTAACATCAAGCAGCCACTATGATCTGCAAATGAGATGAAGAAGCCCAAGTTACCAAATGGAGCACAGGTTTCTGGTATTAGGTACCTTGCAGAAGCCTTGTTTACATTACAGCCGTTTTTGTTAAATTTTAAGCGCGGGCGATTGTGCAATGACTCTTTATGAGGCGTACGTTAAAAAGGGGCGCTGGGAAAAAAGGGCGCCGGGTTTTTAACGATAAGCATGGATAACGTTTAAAATTGTATTGTACTGTATTTCGTTTAAAATTAATGGTTTTTAAAGTTATAAATCATTAAATAATGTGCATTAAATAGGCAATTGTAAAAACGTTAATCTTTCGTTTAAATAGTGAAACGTATAATAACGTTTAAAAAAAAAATTACTAAGTAACCCTCCCTGTACCTACCCCTAACCCCTAGACCCCCCTGTCAGGCACGTGCAGAGGGGGGTGCTCTGGGTGCCCAGGCACCCCCCCTTTTTAAAATCTGCAAAAAAGGCCCCTCTGATCGCGCAAAATAAGCCCCGCCCCTACCGCGGTAAGCCCCGCCCACCCGCGAGAAGCTCCGCCTCCGCCTGGGGCACTTTCAGGTGAAGAGGCCTGGATAGGAATCCTAGTGTGGCATACTGACCTCACCCTCCACCTAGGACCCATACTGATCTCTACCTCCCCAAGCACCCATAGTGACTTCTCCCTCACCCACAGGGACCTCTCCATCCACCTAGCACCCAGTGACTTCTCCCTCCTCAGCACCCACAGTGACCTCTCCATCCACCTAGCACCCACAGTGACCTCTCCCTCCACCTAGCACCCACAGTGACCTCTCCCTCCACCTAGCACCCACAGTGACCTCTCCCTCCACATAGCACCCACAGTGACCTCTCCCTGCACCTAGCACCCACAGTGACCTCTCCCTCCACCAGCACCCACAGTGACCTCTCCCTCCACCTAGCACCCACAGTAACCTCTCCCTCCCCCAGCACCCACAGTGACCTCTCCCTTACCCAGCACCCACAGTGACCTCTCCCTCCACCTAGCACCCACAGTGACCTCTCCCTCCACCTAGCACCCACAGTGACCTCTCCCTCCACATAGCACCCACAGTGACCTCTCCCTGCACCTAGCACCCACAGTGACCTCTCCCTGCACCTAGCACCCACAGTGACCTCTCCCTCCACCAGCACCCACAGTGACCTCTCCCTCCACCTAGCACCCACAGTAACCTCTCCCTCCCCCAGCACCCACAGTGACCTCTCCCTTACCCAGCACCCACAGTGACCTCTCCCTTCACCTAGCACCCACAGTGACCTCTCCCTCCACCTAGCACCCACAGTGACCTCTCCCTTACCCAGCACCCACAGTGACCTCTCCCTCCACCTAGCACCCACAGTGACCTCTCCCTGCACCTAGCACCCACAGTGACCTCTCCCTCCACCAGCACCCACAGTGACCTCTCCCTCCCACAGTGACCTCTCCCTCCCACAGTGACCTCTCCCTCCACCTAGCACCCACAGTGACCTCTCCCTCCACCTAGCACTGACCTCTCCCTCCCACAGTGACCTCTCCCTCCACCTAGCACCCACAGTGACCTCTCCCTCCACCTAGCACCCACAGTGACCTCTCCCTCCACCAGCACCCACAGTGACCTCTCCCTGCACCTAGCACCCACAGTGACCTCTCCCTCCACCAGCACCCACAGTGACCTCTCCCTCCTACAGTGACCTCTCCCTCCACCTAGCACCCACAGTGACCTCTCCCTCCACCTAGCACTGACCTCTCCCTCCCACAGTGACCTCTCCCTCCTACAGTGACCTCTCCCTCCACCTAGCACCCACAGTGACCTCTCCCTCCACCTAGCACCCACAGTGACCTCCCCCTCCACCTAGCACCCACAGTGACCTCCCCCTCCACCTAGCACCCACAGTGACCTCTCCCTGCACCAGCACCCACAGTGACCTCTCCCTCCCACAGTGACCTCTCCCTTCACCTACCACCCACAATCACCTATCCTTCCCCAAATCTAGCAGTGATCCTGCCTACCCCAGCACCCACACTGACCTATCCTTCCCCCAGCACCCACAGTGATCTTTCCCTCCCCCAGAGGCTACCCACCTGTCCCCTGCAGCACTTACAGGGACCTCCCATCCCAAAAGCAGAGCCCACACTGATCTCTCCCAACACCCAGCATCCACAACAACTCCCTCCTCCAATAACTACAATGACCTCTCCCAGCACCCACAGTGACCTCCCCTTCCTCCAGCACTCATACTGACCTCTTCCTTCCACAGAACCCACAGTGACCTACCCTTCCACCAGCACCCACACTGACCTCTACCTCCCCTAGCAACAACTATGCCATTCATAGCAGTACCCACAGTGACCTCCCACTCCCTGCACCCACCGCAATCCCACCAATATTCAGCACTCACATTACACTCAACCAGTAACCCCCACTATAGCAAGCACCCAGTACTTGCACCAAGCAACTTTCACCCAATACTTATATCCGACCTCCATATGGCACTTAGTACTTGCATCATTCACCCTATAGCTGGCACCCAGTACTCACACCCACTTGGCACAGTACTTGCACATTATCTGAACTCACATAAACCAGTACTAGCACCCAAAGTACCTGCACTCAGAATCCACATGACACACAATGCCCACCCATAGCTAGCACCTAGTGCAGGCAATGCACCAAGTATTCGCACCAATGTACCTGCACCCAACACCCACATGTTTCATCTGCAGTAGTTCCAGTTGCACTAAGCCTCCACTTCGTGCCCAGCACAAACACCAAACACTCACATATGACATCTAGTACTTGCACCCAGAACTCACAAGGGCTTGAGTAACTGCAATCAACACCTACATGATGCTTGACACCAACCCATACAGCCAGAATGCACATGACACCCTGTGCCAGCACCCAGAACCCACATGGCACCCAGCTTCTGCATTTAGTACTCACATGACAACAAATACCCCACTAACCAGCACCCATTACCCAGATGTTACCATGTACTTGCTCCCAGTACCCACTTGGCACTCAGTATTTGCACCTAAGACCCACATGACACCCTATAACCCCCATAATCAACACCCACATGGCATAGTACTCACACAGCACAAAGTTCCAAAGCCATTATATGTGTTACGGCCAGAACCCGAAGTTTGGCCAGAACTAGAAGTGGCCGGCCACTTCGGGTTCTGGCCGGCCAATGTGCGAACTGGCCGCTGCGCTGCGGCCAATGTGAGAAATGCAACAATTCCTGTAAGGTTAATGTGATGTTGTGGCCGCAGCGCAGCGGGCAAAATGTATCACACATCTTACTTTATTCAATGACATTAAGCCGCCCGGCTTTTTCTCTGCCTCTCTCCTCCCCCCCGTCTCTCTCTCCTCCTCCCCCCGCCTCTCTCTCTCTCTTCTCTTATGGGCAGCCGGGCGGGGACACGCGTGTCCCTCCGGAGTCGTTCGTCGCGGCAGGGGAATCCTGCCGTTCTTGCAGAGCGGGTGCTGGCAGAAGCGATGTCTGCAGCCTCCCCGCTCTGCTCTCCTGCCGCGACGAACGACTCTCCTGGACACGCGTGTCCCCGCCCGGCTGCCCATAAGAGAAGGAAGAGAGAGAGGCGAGGGGAGGAGAGAGAGGCGAGAGGAAGAGAGAAAGCGGGGAAAAAGCCGGTCGGCTTAATGTCATTGAATAAAGTAAGATGTGTGATACATTTGCCCGCTGCGCTGCGGCCACAACATCCCATTAACTTTACAGGAATTGTTGCATTTCTCACATTGGCCGCAGCGCAGCGGCCAGTTCGCACATTGGCCGGCCAGAACCCGAAGTGGCCGGCCACTTCTAGTTCTGGCCAAACTTCGGGTTCTGGCCGTAACATATGCACCTAGTACCCATCCATGGCCAGCACTCAAATAGCACCCAGTACCCACCCGTGGTCTGAACCCATATGAGACTCAGTGCTCTCCCATAGCACACATCCAGACCACACATGGCACTCCCTACTCACTCATGTCCAACACTCACATGGCTCCCTGTACCAATTAGCACTCACATGGCACCCACTATTGTTTATCGCCTTCTGCTACTCATTCAGCACCCAATACAGCATAGCATCCACTGCAAATAAACACCCAATACAAACTGGACCTTGGTACTCAAAGCAGCTTGACACGGACTGTACTTTGGCACATTGGCACCCACTGCAACTTAGCACAAACTGGACCTTTGCGTCTTACCACCCACTGCATCTGTGCACCCACTGCACCTTGGCACTTATTATTTATTTATTTATTGTATTTATAAAGCGCCAACATATTACGCAGCGCTGAACATTAATTTAGGTTACAGACAATATTTAGGGGTGACATACAGCAATATGACAATACAGGAATACAAAAAAACCAGATCACACACCATAGTATGAGTACCAGGTAATGCTTAGTCAGTCACTGGATGGAGCATGGAGAGTAGGCAAGTTAGGTTCACTCAGATGCATAGCATGGGATCACAGTAATAAAGGCGCAAGATCAGGTAGGACACAAAAGGAGGAGGACCCTGCCCAAAGGCTTACAATCTAGAGGGAGAGGTAAGGACACGAATGGTAGGGGACTAGAGTTCAGCTGTAGGTTTAGAGCACTTGTGAGGGGTAGTAGGCTAGGGTGAAATAGGCACTTACTGCAGTTTTGCATCTACTAATGCTTAGCAACCACTGCATATTGGCAACCACTGCTTCTTTGCCTGAAAAGAAGCTTGGGTGCTGATCTAGAGGGACAGAGGTCCCAGTAATGAAAGGTGAATCCATGCCTACATCAGGCTCCACTGTGCCCACTCTGATAGTGCGCACCTATGACTGCTGATTTGAGGGTGGTGGCACCAAAGAAGTTGGTTGGAAGAAGACACAAAGTCTGCCTGATACTTCTAAAAAGGTGTGTGTGTGTGTGTGTGTGTGTGTGTGTGTGTGTGTGTGTGTGTGTGTGTGTGTGTGTGTGTGTGTGTGTGTGTGTGTGTGTGTGTGTGTGTGTGTGTGTGTGTGTGTGTGTGTGTGTGTGTGTGTGTGTGTGTGTGTGTGTGTGTGTGTGTGTGTGTGTGTGTGTGTGTGTGTGTGTGTGTGTGTGTGTGTGTGTGTGTGTGTGTGTGTGTGTGTGTGTGTGTGTGTGTGTGTGTGTGTGTGTGTGTAAAACTGCCTAGTGCTTTCTGGAGAAGGGGTATTACATACACAATTAAGCACGATTTATCGATTAGGGACCCTTTTTCAAATTTGAGCACCCCCCCTTGAGAATCCTCTGCACGGCCCTGCCCCCTGTTAGTGCCTAAACCTAAGACCCCCCTGTTGGTGCCTAAACCTAAGACCCCCCTGTTAGTGCCTAAACCTAAGACCCCCCTGTTGGTGCCTAAACCTAAGACCCCCCTGTTGGTGCCTAAACCTAAAACCCCCTGTTGGTGCCTAAACCTAAGACCCCCCTGTTGGTGCCTAAACCTAAGACCCCCCTGTTGGTTTTTTCGTTTAAAAATAATGTTTGGAAAAAAATATTGTACTGTTTTTCGTTTAAAAATAATATTTAAAAATGTATAAATCATTAAATAATGTGTAATCATGAGAAACAGTAATAAAACATTAAGTCTCCGGGCGCCGCTTTTAAAACGTTAGTTTTCTCCGGCGCCCTTTTTTCCTATCGGGCGCCCATTAAACGATATTTATTATAGGAGTGAATGGCGGCGCCCGATTTGTCCACTAGCCTCAGGCGCCCGAATTTACTGTTTCCCTTTATGAGAGAGTTCATATCAGAGTGGCTCGTTTGCAATCCGCTTTAAAAAGCGGTGCTTGAGCCATTTTTGAGGAGATTTGCCTCAATGGAAGGTTTAGGAAAAAAGCAAAATGCTCACAAAATCGCTTTGGCAAGCGATTTCGTAAGCGTTTAAAAAACAAAAATACATTGTATTTATTGTTTCCGGATTTTTTTCTGGATCAAAAGAGGGAATCACTCTACAAAAGCGCTTACAAAAACAACCACAAAAACGAGAAAACGCACAGAAAATCGCCAGTAAACGCTTAAAAAAAAACGCGTAAAAAAAAGCCCACCATGGACAGACACGCGAGCCGAACGCAATGTGAACAAGGCCTTAGAGATTGGAACCATCTCATATTAGAGGTGGCCACACACTATACAATTTTTACATTTCTTTTGAATTCAAAAATGACAATTAATATTTCTGAATGATTGTAACAATTCAATAAAATGACCAATTAATACATGTGTTACATTTTTACCCAATTATGAAAAAAAAAACCTCTAAAACTCTAAAAAAAAATTATCTTGGGTCTATAAATCAAGAATCAAGAACTTGACCCACTCCAAATCTTCTTTTATTGCAAAAAAAGAAAATTGAAAATCAGATTTCTTGACTGAATTAAAAGAAACAAAAAAAAAGCTTTTACTTTTTCTGTACAACTGATTGATTTTAATGAATTGCTATAAAATGTGATAATTTTATTATATAGAGTGTGGCCACCTTATCTTATAAACAAGCACACCACTGTAGGACAAAGGCTTTCTAATGCTGGGATTACACGATACGTTTTTTGCGTTCGATTCGGCACGCGATCTATTAGCCATTCGATTTTCTGCTCGATTCGCATATCTTCCACTCGTTTTTCTTATCTTTTTTCAATTGACTTCTATAAAAAATCGTGCGGAAACTAATCGAGCGGAACATCGAACATGTTGGAATTTTATCATCGAAGGCATCTATCGGAACGATTCTTACAAAAAAACGTATCATGTAATCCCAGCATAAAGAGTGTTGGTGGACTGCATGTGTGACCTAAGAGATTCAAAGGCGTGGATAAGATATTTAAAGTTAACAATTGTTCCCTCTGGGTGGAGATGGTCAATTACATGCTAATAATTCCCACTTGTATGCAAGTTTAATTCAAAATGTTTTGCAGTTTAGAAATGCACTATTTTAACCTCTTTCCGCACGCGTCACGCCGATGGGCGTGGCCGCGGTGGCAGCCCCAGGACCGCCTAACGCCAATTGGCGTAAAGTCCTGGGGCTCTGTTTTGCAGGGGATCGCGCGCACGCTGCGCGCGCATCTCCTGCTGGGGGGTCCGAGCGAGGAGACTGTTAGACGGCGTGATCGCGGCCTATTTGTATGGTGCAGCGCTGCGATCAGCAGCAGCGCTGCACTGGGGACAGCTGTGTGACATGGCTGTCCCCCTGGGGGACAAGAGAGCGATTGGCTCTCATAGGGTGAAGCCTATGAGAGCTGATCGCCATGATTGGCTGGCTAAGGGGAAGGGAGGAAGGGAGGGAACGGGTTTAAAGGAACAAGGTTTTTGTTTTGTTTTTTAAAAGACAAACAAATATTGATTTAAAAAAATTAACATGGGGGGAGCGAACAGACCCCACCAACAGAGAGCTCTGTTGGTGGGGAGAAAAGGGGGGGGGGATCACTTGTGTGCAGTGTTGTGCGGCCCTGCAGCTTGGCCTTAAAGCTGCAGTGGCACATTTTACTGAAAATGGCCTGGTCACTAGGGGGGTTTAGCCCTGCAGTCCTCAAGAGGTTAATTGGTCCAATTCCAGTATGCATAAAATGTTTATGCAAGCTGGAATTCATTAAATGTATGCCAACAAATGGTATTTTACTTATCTAACTGGATGGAAAACAATTCTTTTTTTCCATGCCTTTAATGTGAGCCTATCTTCTCATTATGCATAAATATTACTTTGCTTACAAATGGCTGATTTTCAGCCAAAGCACTAGCTTGTTTCACGTGCCTTTAAAGTTTAGCCACCATTCTAGCTTTTTGTTTGTCTCTTCCCTATTTTTTTTTTTTAAAGTGATGTTTGATGTTTTATAGTATGTATTTTACCATTCTTTCAAGTCCACTACAAAAAACCATTTAATTGCCACATTGATGAGTCACCAATGAGCCTTCAATGAGAATTCCATCTTTCTATCCTCACGTTTGTTTCGACATAATGACGGTTTTGGACAATAGTTTGACAACTTAGCTGTCTCCACACAAGTACATACAGCAGCAACCTGTGCAGACATTTACAATTACATACTGTAGGTGTTGCAAAACAAACAACACTGTTTCTGTTGTGCACAGATATTTCAACAAGTAAAGGTTTCACATCAATAAATACGGTAATTAGAATGGGCCAAATTTACTAATGTTCTACCGGGCTGGTGAAAGCTGGAGAATGTACAACATATAAACAGCACACCAAACTTGGCTGCTATCATGTGGCAAAAATGTGATGCCCATGCATGGGTCAATACAGACCATAGTAAGGGATGCTTTAGGCTGTGTTTTACAGTGGGGCAACATAATGACCACATTGTAACGTGGACCATTGCACTGCAGTGCACCACCTTTGCGATGTGTGCTGTTTAATGGTGTGCAGCATCTCAACGGACTGCATGTTGTGTGTTACTGTAAAACGTGCGCATTAAAAGTGACAGTAAAGCATACTTTTCTTTGACTGCATGCTTCCCTGTAAAAGCGACACGCAAATAATGTGCAGTGTGACTTTACAGTTCCATTGCGTTCCTGCTTTTTCACGCCTTCTGTGAACATAGCCTTAGGCTGAAAGTACAGGTCTGCACAAAAAAACATGAGTTTTCTGCCTTGAGAGTTTCGGTGTTCTCTGCAACTTGCAATTTTGGTTCTGCTATTTGGTATGAGTTTGTGATTGTATTTGCATTTTACACTTGTTGTGTTTTTTTCATTCATCTGCCTTGTTCAATGGAGAAAAATTCAGAATCATGTTTATTTTGTGAAAAATGCACGTAAAAACGCATTTACTTTTTTTACCCCATAGGAAAGCAATTACGCAAATCGCATGCAATGTGGGAAGATTCCACAATATGTTGTGTGTTTTTAAAAACGTTATATTCAAAAACTCAGACAGCTTCATTTTGTAATGCGGCCCATAGACTTTCATTATGAGTTGGTGACTAGAATCCCATAGTCACTTTATTAATGGAATAAAATGCTTTTTAAGCCACCAGCAAGCAAGAAAGCACTTAAAATAATTTTGAATACACGTTTTTTACCTACTTGTAGGTACTTTTTCAATTGTAAAACTCTTAAACGTTATTTTATATCCTAGTAGATAACTCAGAAGAAAAAGTTAAGTTTATATGAGCCAGACAACATTGTCTGTTACCACTAGAAGCTGACTGGCGATCATTCTCTGGTATTTCTTCCAGACACTACTTCACACATTCTGTAGCTTCTATATCTTGCACTGATGGGACTAGTGAACCCTGAAACAGCTACAAGCAGGTTGGAGAAGGGGCCCTATCATTTTAGGTTGTGGTATGACCCAGTTGTTCTGGATGCACAGATGATCACTGGGACTTAAAGCGGACCCAAACCAAAAATTTTTTTAATTCAAAATATTTAGTTGCACCGCTCTAAAACATACAAAGATAAATAAACACTCCTTCAAGCCTATGAGCATTTCAGTGCATACTTTTCACCCTCCTCTTTGCATAACTAGGGTTATACTGGGGGCAGCCATTAGCAATTCCTCCATTGCCGGACACCATCTACTCCACCAGTTTGCCAAATTATTTGCCGGCAATATGAAAGGAAGGGAGAGGTTTCTCCAATAAATGTAAAATATTTTATATTTGTCATCATGCAGCTGAAAAAAGGGTGCTATTTATTATTATAATTTAGAAAATAGATTTTATTTTTGAAATCTTGTATTTTTTGTTTGGGTCCACTTTAACAATGTGATTTCATGACCTCTCACACAAGGCATACATTAAACATTTATTGTATTCCTTCTGTCTTAAGAAGGGTAGACTGAGCTTTACTGTATATCTTTGCATTTCTGTTCTGTCACTGAGCATTTTGTTGGAGCAGCAATTAGTTCCAGAGCAAAGCCGTGAGGTACAGCTGTAAAAAGATGCTGAACTTCCCCAGAGGAATGGGCTGAATCAATAGAATTTGTTTTTTTAAAAACAACCTAATGCCAAGAAACTGAGTAACGTCTGTGGAAAATGTTTCATATTGGTGGGGAAAGAAAGCCTCTGAGACTTCACAGCTGAATGACGATTGTCTAAATGTCAGACTGAGCTTTGCTAAGGATGGCATTGCACATAAAGCTTAGCCGACTTGATATATTCTGGCCAAGAGATTAAATGAAAGGCTGGAGCTAATGGAGTGATTTATTGCATACATGTATAATTAACTGCGGAGGATGCCTACTGGAGCTTCTGCTTGTTTGAATGTTGTGTTTGCTATGGTTACTTGAAATAAGCACTTAGTAAGTGATGAAAAACATCCCAAACTCTGGTTAGCAGGACATGTCTTGCCCTTAGAATTAGATACATAAATAAATAAATCAATATAGTCAAGATAGAAAACATATGCAAAAAACTATATGAAACGTCCACTAAGGTTTGAAGCCCCTACCCAGTCCATCTCCTCCCTTCCCATCCCATGAACGTAGGATATAATTAATTCCCATATGTACCTACATTTACCAGTAAATAGCAGCTTTCACATGATCACATACATTGCAGTTCTCCTATGAAAAGCAGGGTATTTTGGACATTTCTGCAGAATCTTCCAGCTGGAAACTGTTTTATACTCCCCACCCCCCTTGAGTAATTGGAAACACTCTCTCTATTTACTCCAGCAGGAGAGGAGTTGGGTAACATCTCAGCCATGTCCTCTCCCACAGGTGAGAGGCTGCTCTGTCACCCCCCCCCCCTCCTGTAAGCTCGTAAGGATGGAGACGCCCAAGTGTAAAAATATATCTATTAAATCTTCTAATAGTTAAAATAAGAATGAGAGGTAATCTCTTACCTTTCCTGATGACAAAGACACCAGTAGAACTGGAAAAGTATTTATTCAAACCACAAAAATAGCATTTCACAGGTACTATCCGCTTCCTCAGGTCAATACACAGTGCCTTGCAGCAAGGTGAATATGATATAAGCGCCTCTGATCTTGAACCCATGAAACACGTAGTCTATTTTTGTGTTTTGGATAAATATTTTTCCAGTACTACTGGTGTCATTGTCAGCAGGAGAGGTAAGAGCTCACCTCTCATTCTTATTTTAACTATTAGACGTTTTTATATATATTTTTACACTTGGGCACCTCCATCCTTACGCGTATGCAGATAAACCTCCTTTGGAGGTAATTATTTTTTTCCCTAAAACTATAAACCCATGAGAGCGGCTATCCAGCTTCTGACAGGACCTGGAAAATTGAGCGGGGACACTTAATTTCCTGCTGGCTGATACGGTGGTTGCAGAGATCTGCAACCCTCTCTTGTGAGTATAGCTGTATATACAACGTCCCATTTATTAATGACTAGCTGGTCGCCCGGCGTTGCCCGGGTATGTAATTGGCTAGTGTTGGCTCTGCCCACTTTTTCTAATCCTAACACACAATTACTCAAGGATGACCTAGTTTGTGAGCTTTGCGGTCTTTGGCATCAATAATTGGCATTGAAATGAAATAAATCTAATTGGCTGTGGCTCCACTCCTTTGAAAATCAATAGGTGAATTTTGATTAGCTTTTGTAGGCTCCACCCACTTTTCTGAATATTAATCCCAGTTACCCAGTGACCAACTGTGCAAAGTTTAAGAACCCTGCCATTGACAGTGTAAGAAAAACAAAAGTTTGCTTTCTTAAAACAGAAAGAATTTGCGATAATTCAGGTTGGAGTGAGCTTAAAATGTCGCCCAGTGCATCACTGTTAAATATATGCAAATTAACCATTGTTACCCTTAAAAGCTAAACACACCTCCAGAACTGCTGGAATGCAATGATGTGTCATTTTGTTAATTTTTACAGAGCCATAATAATCCAACATGCACACAGACTGTTTTGGATTGTTTCATCTTCATCAGTGCATGGCATGGATTAATTTGACTCTATGCAGTAGGGCTTGTAACACCGAGAGGTACAGACTAACCAGCTAGCTCATGGTGACCCAGAACTCATTGGAGTGTGTAAGGGACTACAATGGTCCTAAAAGCCCCCTTACTAAGATGTTAAGAAAAACAAAAGTTTGCTTTCTTAAAACAGAAAGAATTTGCGATAATTCAGGTTGGAGTGAGCTTGATATGTCTCCCAGGGCATCACTGCTGAATATATGCAAATTAACCATTGTGCCCTTAGAAGCTAAACACACCTCCAGTGTAACAGTGTAAGAATGGCTGCAGTTTACATTTTCCAGTGAAATTTGTATTTGTCTCCACCCACTGATGTCCTAATGTTTCCCGGGTATGTATTTGGCTGCTGTTGGCTGTGGCCACTTTTTCTAACACTAACACACAATTGTCAATAGTCAATTACCAAGTTTGTGAGATTTGTGGTCTTTGGCATGAATAATTTTCATTGAAATGAAACACATCTGATTTGCTGTTTGTGGCCCCACCCCTTTTCTAAATATTTAACCCCAGTCACCCAATGATCAACTGTACCAGGTTTGAGGCTTGTGCCATTAACAGTGCAAAAATGGCAGCAATTAAATATTTGCCTTGAAAATCAATAGGTGAATTGTGATTGTTTTTTGTAGGCTCCACCCACTTTTCTGAATATTAATCCCAGTCACTCAGTGACCAACTGTGCCACGTTTTAGAACCTTGCAATAGTGTAAGAATGGCTGCGGTTTACATTTTCCCAGTGAAATTTGTGTTTGTCTCCGCCCACTGATGACTTGGCATTGCCCGATTATGTATTTGGCTGGTGTTGGCTGCGCCCACTTTTCCTAACCCTAACACACAATTACTCAATGACTAAGTTTATGAGCTGTGCGGTCTTTGGCATCAATAACCTGCATTAAAATTACACAAATTCAGATTGGCTGTTTGGGGCTCCACCCCTTATATAAATTTAAACCCCAGTTACGCAATGATCAACCGTACCAGGTTTGAGTCTTGTGCCATTAACAGTGCAAGAATGGCAGCAATGAAATATTCCCCTGAAAAATCAATAGGTAATTTGTGATTGTTTTTTGTAGGCTCCACCCACTTTTATGAATATTAATCCCAGTCACCCAGTAACCAACTGTGCAAAGTTTGAGAACCCTACCATTAACAGTGTAAGAATGGCTGCTGTTTACATTTTCCCAGTAAAATGTGTATTTGTCTCCGCCCACTTATGACCCTGCGTTGCCCACTTATGTATTTGGCTGGAGTTGGCTGTGCCCACTTTCCTAACCCTAACACACAATTAATCAATTACTCAATTACCAAGTTTGTGAGCTTTGCGGTGTTTGGCAACAATAATTTGCATTGGAATGAAACAAATCTGATTGTCTATTTGTGGCTCCACCCCCTTTCTGAAATTGAACCCCAGTCATCAACTATATCAGGTTTGAGGCTTGTGCCATTAACAGTGCAAGAATGGCAGGTTTGAGGCTTGTGCCATTAACCTCCTTGGCGGTAATCCCGAGCTGAGCTCGAGGTATGCCGCCGGAGGTCGCCGCTCAGGCCCTGCTGGGCGGATTTCCGTTCTGAAAAAAGCAGCACACGCAGCCGGCACTTTGCCAGCCGCGTGTGCTGCCCGATCGCCGCGTGCAGCGGCGAAAGAGGGTCCCCCCAGCCGCCCGAGCCCAGCGCAGCCGGAACAAACAGTTCCGGCCGGCGCTAGGGGCTGGATCGGGCGGCTCTGACGTCAGGACGTTGACTGACGTCCATGACGTCACTCCGCTCGTCGCCATGGCGACGAGGAAAGCAAAACATGATAGGCCGCTCATTGCGGCCTATCTTGTTACTTTCGATTGCCGGAGGCGATCGAAAGTACGCTTCCGGAGCGCCCTCTAGTGGGCTTTCATGCAGCCAACTTTCAGTTGGCTGCATGAAATATTTTTTTTTTTATTAAAAAAAAACCACATTGCAGCCTCCCTGGCAAAATAAATAAACCGCCAGGGAGGTTAACAGTACAAGAATGGCAGAAATATTCCCCTTGAAAATCGACCAACTGTGCAAAGTTTGAGAACTCTACCATTAACAGTGTAAGAAAAACAAAACTTTGCTTTCTTAAAACAGAAAGAATTTGCGATAATTCAGGTTGGAGTGAGCTTGAGATGTCTCCCAGTGCATCACTGCTGAATATATGCAAATTAACCATTGTTACCCTTAGAAGCTAAACACACTTCCAGAACCGCTGGAATGCAATGATGTGTCAGCTTGTTAATTTGTACAGAGCCATAATAATCCAACATGCATACAGACTGTTTTGGATTGTTTGATCCTCATCAGTGCATGGCATGGATTAATTTGTCTCTATGCAGTAGGGCTTCTAACACTAAGAGGTACAGACTAACCAGCAAGCTCATGGTGACCGAGAACTCATTAGAGTGTGTAAGGGACTACAATAGTCCTAAAAGCCCCCTTACTAAGATGCTAAGAAAAACAAAAGTTTGCTTTCTTAAAACAGAAAGAATTTGCAATAATTCAGGTTGGAGTGAGCTTGAGATGTCTCACAGTGCATCACTGCTGAATATATGCAAATTAACCATTCTACCCTTAGAAGCTAAACACACCTCCAGTGTAACAGTGTAAGAATGTCTGCAGTTTACATTTTCCAGTGAAACTTGTATTTGTCTCTTTTTGGTTATGGGAATAAAAAGTATCCTATACTTTATTCCAGGTAATGTACTATGTGTGTGCCAAATTTCATTCAAATCCGTTCAGCCGTTTTTGCGTGATCGAGTAACAAACATCCAAACATCCGAACTTTCCCATTTATTATATTAGTAGGATACTACACCATTGGTAACTACAAAGATCACAGAAAACCTTCTATAAGGCATAAGTTCTGAACCGGACCTCAGAAGAGAAAAAACATTGCAGTTCTGTTTTGAAATGCACAAGCGGACTGCATTGGTCCTCTCTGCAGAAAACCAGTTGTATGTTGTCTAGTTCCGCCCCTTCCTGCAATCCTTCACACCTTGTTACACTATATCCCACACCATATTCCACAATGCATCATATTACTTCTGGTGTCACAGTCATGGAGCTGGGAAAAAAGGGCGCATGCCGCTAGTGGACAAAAAGGGCGCCGCCATTCACTCCCATAATAAATAGCGTTTAATGGGCGCCGAGTAGGAAAAAAGGGCGCCGGAGCTAAATAAAGTTTATAAACGGCGCCAGGAGCTAAATAAAGTTTACAAACGGCGCCCGGCGATGTTTAATGATTTATAACTGAACTTGTGGTGATTTACGTTTATAAAATGCACCCGTGCCGAATAACGTTTATGAAAATAATAAACATATTTATCTTATTTAAATAATTAAAACATTATTTAAAGTTTTATCTCTTACTGTTTGTAAAACATTATTATTCACAAAATAAAGCGATCAGTACGTAACGTAAATTGCAAAATATTTTTTGAATCCACAATTAGTAAAACATTATTATCCACATAATAAAGGGGGGTCTTAGGTTTAGGCACCAACAGGGGGGTCTTAGGTTTAGGCACCAATAGGGGGGTCTAGGGGTTAGGGGTAGGTACAGGGAGGGGTACTTAGGCAACAACAGGGGGGGGTCTTAGGTTTAGGCACTAACAGGGGGGTCTTAGGTTTAGGCACCAACAGGGGGGTTTTAGGTTTAGGCATTAACAGGGGGGTCTTAGGTTTAGGCACCAACAGGGGGGTCTTAGGTTTAGGCACCAACAGGGGGGTCCTAGGTTTAGGCACCAAGAGGGGGGTCTAGGGGTTAGGGGTAGGTACAGGGAGGGTTACTTAGGCACCAACAGGGGGGGTCTTAGGTTTAGGCACCAACAGGGGGGTCTTAGGTTTAGGCACCAACAGGGGGGTCTTAGGTTTAGGCACCAACAGGGGGGTCTTAGGTTTAGGCACCAACAGGGGGGTCTTAGGTTTAGGCACCAACAGGGGGGTCTTAGGTTTAGGCACCAACAGGGGGGTCTTAGGTTTAGGCACCAACAGGGGGGTCTTAGGTTTAGGCACCAACAGGGGGGTCTTAGGTTTAGGCACCAACAGAGGGGTCTTAGGTTTAGGCACCAACAGGGGGGTCTTAGGTTTAGGCACCAACAGGGGGGTTTTAGGTTTAGGCACCAACAGGGGGGGTTTAGGTTTAGGCACCAACAGGGGGGTCTTAGGTTTAGGCACCAACAGGGGGGTCTTAGGTTTAGGCACCAACAGGGGGGTCTTAGGTTTAGGCACCAACAGGGGAGTCTAGGGGTTAGGGATAGGTACAGGTAGGGTTCTGTGTAAGAGTAGGCTTAGGTATAGTTTTAGTAAAATTTTAGTAATAATTACTAATGTATTACAACATTTATTACGAACGTAGTTATATTTATATCATCTTTATAAACAATATTTTCACATTTTATTATAACAACAAACCATAAATGACGGTTATTCACAATAATATACAATTATAACAATTAAACATATATTATTGGTTTTTTTATAAACGTAATTATAAGTTTAACTTTTGAAACAGGGAAGATTAACGTTTTCACAATTTCCGATTTCATAAACATTATTTAATGATTTATAATTTTGTTAAACATTATTTGTAAACGAAATATAGCACACTATATTTATAAACCCTATTAATGATTAATTATTATTTAGAGTTTACACCCCGCGCCCTTTTTGTCCAGGCGCCCTTTTTGTACGTACGCTGGCGCCTCCTCCCATCAGACACAATGAGAGGAAGACAGTGGTGTGGCTAAGCAACTATGGGCCCCAGTGTAGGTTATACATTATTCCTCCTTAAAGAGTAACTGTCGGACATAAAATCAAAAGTCAATTCTTTATTTTTTATCTGGTAAACAAGTAATTAGGAGGCTAACCAGGCAATCCAAAAGTTAAAATCACTATTACTTTTCTTGTTGATAAATGATCATTCCCCAGTTTACCTGACTCTTATTTCTTAAAGGAATACTATCGAAGTTGACTAAATTCTGGCCGCAGTATGAATCAATATGTCAACAAAAGTTAGAATGAACACAGCATATGTTTTTGCTGTGCTGTGCATTTTTTTTTTTTTTTAAATCTACCTTCCTGACGCGTCCCCTGTGCAAACTGACGGCGACGGGTAATTGGAGCAGGTCATTATGCTAGAGGTGATTCCTCTAGCTGAGTACTGCATGGATTATTCCATTTTGATGCTCCCCCACAGCAGAGCGATGCAGCGTGAGAGCCGCTGAAGTAAGCTGCTATGTGGAGCGAGAGACAACCCCTCTCGCTCCTAATCTGCCCGGCCAATAACTTTCTCCCTTCTGGTTTTCCATGAGCTTGCTGGGTTCGTCTCCCTCCTGATCAATACTTCTGTGCGCCCGAGTAGCTGCTGCTTCATTGGTTGAACGTCAAACGAATGAGCCGGAGTAGGGCGCGTCATAGCTCCAAAAGGAGCCGAAGCAGGAGCCTTCATTACAATAAATGCACAGTTCAAATACACAGTCTTCTCCTGTGGATCACTGTACTTTGACAGAGACAGCTTTGCGACCCTCTTACTTTTACATGACAGGCAAAGTACAGAAGAAGGGGAGACGCTCTCGCTGCTTTCACAATACAAACTACTGGCAGAACAGATTAGGAGAGAGAGCGGTTGTCTCTCTCTCTCTGACTTGCTGAAGTAGCCTGTAACAGAGAAAGTGCAGACAGCTGGGGGGAACAAACAAATAGAACACTTCACTATTTGTTTTAGCACAGAGGTGTTACCTACCGAGTTGGACTATTCCTGTGTCCACCTCAGTCACTATTTGCAGGGAACGCTGTATCAGGTACATGAAAAAAAACAAAAAGACACTACACAGCAAAAACATATGCTGTGATCATTCTTACTGTGTTTGGCATATTGATTCATGCTTTTGCCATAATTAGTTAAACTTTGATAGTACTCCTTTAAGTCTGACCTTCAGACTTAACTAATGCAGCCTGTTTGGCTGAAGTCTCTTTCCCTTTTGTTTTCCCTTCCCACAACTCTGTTCCTCTCTGATTGGCCAATATTTCTCATGCTGAGACAATGCACTTTCTATAGTGAAGAGTGGGCAAATCAGGCAAAGGAGAGCGAGGGAGGAAATGACATCAGGATTGGCTTCAAAATAGCCACACTTAAAATGGGAAACGCTATGAAGGATTTTTTTTACTGTAGAAAAATCACTAAAATCATAATGTGGACAGTGCAATACAAATGTTATGTAAGTAGAGCAAGTATTTATCTACGGTACTTATATATGTGTTTTTTTCTGAGATAGTATGGCTAGCAACTCCTCTTTAAACACTCTATACATACAAGTAATATAACAATATAGTACCTAATCTTGCTGACGACAGATTTGATGTTTGAGAATTAAGCAGGGGGGTACAGCATTTTGTTAATGATTACCACTTTTGAAAGCACATACAGGGGTATTCATTACCAGCATAGCACCAATGAAGAGCCAATAAAGCAGTTGATAGAGGGCCCCTGGTTCAAAGGCCATCAGTGTGGTCACACCTGCAGCATTTCCTATTGCTACACCACTGAAGTGGGAACAGTAGCTATATCTACCTCCAGTAGATTGATGGTCAGAAGATAAGGGATCCCAACTCCTGTCCCAGAAGGTACTGTGGGAGGCGGCGCTGCCTGCTGCAATAACAAGGTGACCCAAGTCCAGAAACAAATCAAGTGTCCCAACAGCAATGGAAAGGCCAAATTCCCTCTCTAATATACCATTTTGTTTTTATATATTTCGCTTTCTAAGAAAAGAACAAAACTCACAGTATACAGAAGAGAAGTCATGTGTCCCTGCTGACTATACATGAGGCACTTGCGGATACAGAGTTCACAGCAAAACCAGCTGAACACCACAAAGCACTTCTTTGTTAATTTTCTGTCTTTTGAAGAGCTAGAGGCAGGCAGCTTGAAAATGTATCTATAATATGATGGTGTGATTTGAGTTGCTCAAACAGCTCTTTTGAAAAGGGAAATAATTTAGCATTTAAATTGACTTTCAAGTCGCTTTAAGGCAAAGCTAACTGATAGCAGCATGCTGCAATGAGAAGTTGTTAGCTGGTTTTAAGCCACTAGAGCCAGCTGCAGCCTCTGACAGAGATACACAAATAATGAGACCTTTACAATGCTTGGTTGGGTACCTATTTCTCTGTGGGGGAAGTTAGAACTGCACACAGCTAGTGAGTGTCGCAATGGCTTTCTGTAATAAAAGTTTTTTGTAATGAAGCGCTTTACAAAGTACATAGACTTGTCAGAAGGACTCAGGATCTAATCCCTGCCACAGACATATGTACATTATAGGTAGCCAGAGAAGCCACATCCCCTCCTCCTAGATGTCCTGGCTCATTGGTAACAGTGCCGCCTATGATGACATCATCACAGGCAGCACTGTTACCAATGAGCACAATCAAAAAAGCAGAAAGCAAAAAAAACAGCTCCAATGCAGCTTAATAGAGATTGATGAAACAGCAACAACGAGGTTAAATGCAGATGCAATGTAGACAGGAAGTCAAAGTGCTATGCAGCTATTTATCTATCTGGAGTATGTTGTGCTGTGCTGAATTCGCAAGGGCGGTGGGTGCCTATGGTACATGTCTTAGTATTTCTTGCTTCTTCTGAGGCCAATGCTGTTACCAATAAGATGGGACTCCTAGGAGAAAGAAGATGTGCCGCGTGAAGAACCCAGAGAGGTGAGTAAACCACTCCCACTGCGCGCTCTGCATGTGTCCATGCTACCCCTCTCTGCTGCTCTGCACCAGATGATGTCTCACCCCTAGAAACAAGTATTATCTCAACCACCAACTGTCAAATCTGTCAGGTGTCATTCACACTATGCGCATTGCATTGCAGAATAACGCAATGAGTTACAGCATATGTATGCACTGTCCTCAGTGTGTATATCCACATACCTATGTCACATGATGATGAGGAAAATTTGTAAAAAAAAAAAAAAAAAAAAAAGGCAAACGTGAGGTGTGCACCCTGTCTATTCTGTTCCTTTGTCTCTATTATTTTTATGAAGCAGACTGTGTTATCCTCTGTTGTGCTTCAATAAAATCCTTTTATGTTTAAAAAAAAATCTTATCTGTAATGAAAGGCCCTACAATATCCATGCTTAGTACCAAAATGCTGCAAATTTGTTATGAATCATGAATATGCCTTTATTGTGTGATGAGTGATGCCTGAAATACGGATAAGTCATATATTTGAGATTAATTTCTCCCTCCAAAATTCGGGGGTCTCCTACCCGCTAGCACAGGGGCTGACCCTGAGCTCTGCCTTAAAAGCAGGGTTGTATAAAAGGACCAGGCTGAAATTGAGTCTCAGTTGTCCATTTTGTAATATCATTGAAGGAACCTGCAGCCAGCAAGAGAACTCATGAGGCAGGCTTCCATTTTGAGGGAACGCTTAAGGTGCGTACACATGCACTACAGCAGCCAATGACGGGTCTGTCGGCACCTCCCACTGGGTGGGTTTTCAGCAGTCTGTAGTGCGTGTGTAAGCACTGTCGGCGGACTGATAAGGCAGGAACAGCCTTATCAGTCCGCCGACAGTGCGTACACACGCACTACAGTCTGCTGAAAGTCCGCCCAGCGGGAGGTGCGGACGGACCAGTCGTTGGCTTCTGTAGTTCGTGTGTACGCACCTTTAAACAAAGGAACTCTTTCACTAAGGACTTTATATTTCCACAAAATACTTAGACATCTTCAATCTATTAAGTATTAATTTATTTTATTTTCTCTTTGTTATGTCATACTCTGGCTACCCGTTTCATAATTGTCATTCCTACTAATATTTCTGTAATATTAATATTCATTTTGCATTTCTTTATAGTGTAAAAGGTAATTTTTCCCCTATTTACCTGATTTGAGTACTGCAGTGCATAACAGATCCTTGCCTCTCTGGAGAATCGCAACCCAAAGTAATGTATTGTTTAACCTCCTGAGCGATAATCCCGAGCTGAGCTCGGGGTATATCGCGCAGGAGGATTTCTCAGGCCCTAGTGGGCCGATTTGCATATTTTTTTTTTGTTACACGCAGCTAGCACTTTGCTAGCTGCGTGTAACTTCCGATCGCCGCCGCTCGCCGCCGATCCGCCGCCGCTCGCCGTGCCGCGCAGCCCCCCCTCCCTCCCCGACCCCTTGCCCAGCCTGGCCAATCAGGCCAGGCAGCGCTGAGCGGTGGATCAGGACTCCCTCTGACGTCACGACGTCCAAGACGTCGGTGACGTCATCCCGCCCTGTCGCCATGGCGACCGGGGAAGCCCAGCAGGAAATCCTGTTCTGAACGGGATTTCCTGCTTACTCTGATCGCCGAAGGCGATCGGAGTGGGTGGGGGGATGCCGCTGCGCTGCGGCTATCATGTAGCGAGCCCTGGGCTCGCTACATGATTTAAAAAACAAAAAAATTAAAAAAAATAGTGCTGCGCCACCTCCTGGGCGATATAATTGTATCGCCCAGAGGGTTAAGTAAGAATAGATTGTGTTAACCCTTTCTTGTTAGTTTACATTAGATAGCACATTCCTTTTTTTGTGAATAAAAGTTTCACCGTAAAATTATGTGTAGTTAAGTGTTATTTTTTTCATGCGTTTCCACATGGTCTGTTTGCCCAATTCCAGCTGCTTCTGCACATCGATGGCATCCATGATATTGGATGATCTGTGGGCTGAAGCAGATTGGGAGGTATTAAATGGTCCAGTTAGTAGGGGACGTTTGATTGATAGGCCTTTCCAAAATAACATAATTAAGCACAGTGGCGGTGTCAGGGATGGTGTTTGGGGGTGCTCAAGCACCCCCTAAATTTGTCCAAGCACCCCCTGGCGTGAACTGACTTCAGGCGTCTAAGAGACGCTGAGTCAGTTCACAGTGGCAGCCTGAAGCAGCAGAGCAGGGCTACGGTAAGATGTCCGCCCGAAGCCCTGCTCTGCAGACTTGGAGTCTGCAGTGCAGGGCTTTGGGCGGCCATTTTCCCGTAGCCCCGCTCGCCGGGTAATGCAAGCTGCAGGCAGGAAGTCACGTGAAGGAAGAGGATCGTGGGAGCTGCGCGCCACAAGGAGGTCGGGAGAGGAGGAGGTCGGAACAGGAGGTCTTCTGACTAGGTGAGTAAATGGGTTTTTCTTTTCTTTTTCAGGTGGTGCTGCTGATTGTGGTCAGAACTGCTGAGCATTGTGCATATTGGGGTCAGATCTGCTGAGCATTGTGCATATTGGGGTCAGAACTGCTGAGCATTGTGCATATTGGGGTCAGAACTGCTGAACATTGTGCATATTGGGGTCAGAACTGCTGAGCATTGTGCATATTGGGGTCAGAACTGCTGAGCATTGTGCATATTGATGGCAGAACTGCTGAGCATTGTGCGTATTGGGGTCAGATCTGCTGTGCATTGTACATATTGTGGTCAGATCTGCTGAGGATTGTACATATTGGGGTCATATCTGATAAGGATTGTGCATATTGGGGTCATATCTGATAACGATTGTGCATATTGGGGTCATATCTGATATTGATTGTGCATATTGGGGTCATATCTGATAACGATTGTGCATATTTGGGTCATATCTTATAACGATTGAGCATATTGGGGTCAGAACTGCTGAGCATTGTGCATATTGGGGTCAGAACTGCTGAGCATTGTGCATATTGATGGCAGAACTGCTGAGCATTGTGCGTATCGGGGTCAGATCTGCTGTGCATTGTACATATTGTGGTCAGATCTGCTGAGGATTGTACATATTGGGGTCATATCTGATAAGGATTGTGCATATTGGGGTCATATCTGATAACGATTGTGCATATTGGGGTCATATCTGATATCGATTGTGCATATTGGGGTCATATCTGATAACGATTGTGCATATTTGGGTCATATCTTATAACGATTGAGCATATTGGGGTCAGAACTGCTGAGCATTGTGCATATTGGGGTCAGAACTGCTGAGCATTGTGCATATTGATGGCAGAACTGCTGAGCATTGTGCGTATCGGGGTCAGATCTGCTGTGCATTGTACATATTGTGGTCAGATCTGCTGAGGATTGTACATATTGGGGTCATATCTGATAAGGATTGTGCATATTGGGGTCATATCTGATAACGATTGTGCATATTGGGGTCATATCTGATATCGATTGTGCATATTGGGGTCATATCTGATAACGATTGTGCATATTGGGGTCATATCTTATAACGATTGAGCATATTGGGGTCATATCTGATAACGATTGTGCATATTGGGGTCATATCTGATAATGATTGTGCATGTTGGGGTCATATCTGATAACGAATGTGCATATTGAGGTCATATCTGATAACGATTGTGCATATTGGGGTCTTATCTGATAACGATTGTGCATATTGGGGTCATATCTGATAACGATTGTGCATATTGGGGGTCATATCTGATAACGATTGTACATATTGGGGTCATATTTGATAACGATTGTGCATATTGGGGTCATATCTGATAACGATTGTGCATATTGGGGTTATTGAACGTGTTTTTTTGTTCAAATCTGCTCACATTAGGTGTATTTTCTTGAGAAATCCTGCACACTTATGTGAATTTTCTGGGGAAAGGGTCACCAAAACTTGGGCCCTCTGTCTTTGCGTTACACTTTTAAAGGGAACCCGAGGTAAAAATAATATTGAGGCTGCCATATTTATCTCCTTTTAAGCAATACCAGCTGCCTGGCTGCCGTGTTGGTCCTCTGCCTCTAATTCTTTCAACCACAGACCCTGAACAAGCATGCAGCAGGTCAGGGGTTTCTGACAATATTGTCAGAATTGACAAGATTAGCTGCATGCTTGTTTCTGGTGTAATTCAGTTCACTACTGCAGCCAGATAGATCAGCAGGGCTGCCAGGCAACTAGAATTGTTTTACCACTTGAGGACCTAGGGCTTTACCCCCCTTAAGGACCGGCCACTTTTTTTCCATTCAGACCACTGCAGCTTTCACGGTTTATTGCTCGCTCATACAACCTACCACCTAAATGAATTTTGGCTCCTTTTCTTGTCACTAATAAAGCTTTCTTTTGGTGCTATTTGATGGCTGCTGCGATTTTTACTTTTTATTATAGTCATCAAAAAAGACATGAATTTTGGCAAAAATTGATTTTTTTAACTTTCTGTGCTGACATTTTTCAAATAAAGTAAAATTTCTGTATACATGCAGCGCGAAAAATGTGGACAAACATGTTTTTGATAAAAAAAAACCATTCAGTGTATATTTATTGGTTTGGGTAAAAGTTATAGCGTTTACAAACTATGGTGCAAAAAGTGAATTTTCCTATTTTCAAGCATCTATGACTTTTCTGACCCCCTGTCATGTTTCATGGGGCTAGAATTCCAGGATAGTATAAATACCCCCCAAATTACCCCATTTTGGAAAGAAGACATCCCAAAGTATTCACTGAGAGGCATAGTGAGTTCATAGAAGATATTATTTTTTGTCACAAGTAAGAGGAAAATGACACTTTGTGACAAAAAAAAAAAAAAAAAAAAGAATCCATTTCTTCTAACTTGCGACAAAAAAAAATAAAATCTGCTACGGACTCACCATGCCCCTCTCTAAATACCTTGAAGTGTCTACTTTCCAAAATGGGGTCATTTGTGGGGTGTGTTTACTGTCCTGGCATTTTGGGGGGTGACTAATTGTAAGCACCCCTGTAAAGCCTAAAGGTGCTCATTGGACTTTGGACCCCTTAGCGCAGTTAGGCTGCAAAAAAGTGCCACACATGTGGTATTGCCGTACTCAGGAGAAGTAGTACAATGTGTTTTGAGGTGTATTTTTACACATACCCATGCTGGGTGGGAGAAATATCTCTGTAAATGACAATCTTTTGATTTTTTTTACACACAATTGTCCATTTACAGAGAGATTTTTCCCACCCAGCATGGGTATGTGTAAAAATACACCCCAAAACACATTGTACTACTTCTCCCGAGTACGGCAATACCACATGTGTGGCACTTTTTTGCACCCTGACTGTGCTAAGGGGCCCAAAGTCCAATGAGTACCTTTAGGATTTCACAGGTCATTTTGCGGAATTTGATTTCCAGACTACTCCTCACGGTTTAGGGCCCTAAAATGCCAGGGCAGTATAGGAACCCTGCAAATGACCCTATTTTAGAAAGAAGACACCCCAAGGTATTTCGTTAGGAGTATGGTGAGTTCATAGAAGATTTTATTTTTTGTCACAAGTTAGCGGAAATTGATTTGGTATTGTTTTTTTTCACAAAGTGTCACTTTCCGCTAACTTGTGACAAAAAATAAAATCTTCTATGAACTCATCATAGTCCTAACAGAATACCTTGGGGTGTCTTCTTTCTAAAATGGGGTCATTTGTGGGGTTCCTATACTGCCCTGGCATTTTAGGGGCCCTAAACCATGAGGAGTAGTCTGGAAATCAAATGCCGCAAAATGACCTGTGAAATCCTAAAGGTACTCATTGGACTTTTGGCCCCTTAGCACAGTTAGGGTACAAAAAAGTGCCACACATGTGGTATCGCCGTACTCAGGAGAAGTAGTATAATGTGTTTTGGGGTGTATTTTTACACATACCCATGATGGGTGGGAGAAATAGCTCTGTAAATGACAATCTTTTGATTTTTTTTACACACAATTGTCCATTTACAGAGATATTTCTCCCACCCAGCATGGTTATGTGTAAAAGTACACCCCAAAACACATTGTACTACTTCTCCTGAGTACGGCGATACCACATGTGTGGCACTTTTTTGCACCCTAACTGCGCTAAGGGGCCCAAAGTCCAATGAGTACCTTTAGGTTTTCACAGGTCATTTTTGTTTCAAGACTACTCTTCACGGTTTAGGGCCCCTAAAATGCCAGGGCAGTATAGGAACCCCACTAATGACCCCATTTTAGAAAGAAGACACCCCAAGGTATTCCGTTAGGAGTATGTTCAGTTCATAGATGATTTTATTTTTTGTCACAAGTTAGTGAAAAATGACACTTTGTGAAAAAAAAACAATAAAAATCAATTTCCGCTAACTTTTGACAAAAAATAAAATCTTCTATGAACTCATCATACACCTAACAGAATACCTTGGGGTGTCTTTTTTTTCTAAAATGGGGTCACTTGTGGGGTTCCTATACCGCCCTGGCATTTTACAGGCCCAAAACCGTGAGTAGTCTGAAAACCAAATGTCTCAAAATGACTGTTCAGGGGTATAAGCATCTGAAAATTTTGATGACAGGTGGTCTATGAGGGGGCGAATTTTGTGTAACCGGTCATAAGCAGGGTGGCCTTTTAGATGACAGGTTGTATTGGGCCTGATCTGATAGATAGGAGTGCTAGGGGGTGACAGGAGGTGATTGATGGGTGTCTCAGGGGGTGGTATGAGGGGAAAATAGATGCAATCAATGCACTGGGGAGGTGATCGGAAGGGGGTCTGAGGGTTTGGCCGAGTGATCACGAGCCCACACAGGCAAATTAGGGCCTGATCTGATGGGTAGGTGTGCTAGGGGGTGACAGGAGGTGATTGATGGGTATCTCAAGGTGTGATTAGAGGGGGGAATAGATGCAAGCAATGCACTGGCGAGGTGATCAGGGCTGGGGTCTGAGGGCATTCTGAGAGTATGGGCAGGTGATTGAGTGCCCTAGGGGCAGATAGGGGTCTAATCTGATGGGTAGCAGTGACAGGGGGTGATTGATGGGTAATTAGTGGGTGTTTAGGGTAGATAACAGATGTAAACACTGCACTTGGGAGGTGATCTGATGTCGGATCTGCGGGCGATCTATTGGTGTGGGTGGGTGATCAGATTGCCCGCAAGGGGCAGGTTAGGGGCTGATTGATGGGTGGCAGTGACAGGGGGTGATTGATGGGTGGCAGTGACAGGGCGTGATTGATGGGTGATTGACAGGTGATTGACAGGTGATCAGTGGGTTATTACAGGGAAGGACAGATGTAAATAATGCCCTGGCGAATTGATAAGGGGGGTCTGAGGGCAATCTGAGCATGTAGGCGGGTGATTGGGTGCCCGCAAGGGGCAGATTAGGGTCTGATCTGATGGGTAACAATGACAGGTGGTGATAGGGGGTGATTGATGGGTGATTAAGGGGTAATTAGTGGGTGTTTAGAGGAGAGAATAGATGTAAACACTGCGCTTGGGTGGTGATCTGATGTCGGATCTGCGGGCGATCTATTGGTGTGGGTGGGTGATCAGATTGCCCGCAAGGGACAGGTTAGGGGCTGATTGATGGGTGGCAGTGACAGGGGGTGATTGATGGGTGGCAGTGACAGGGGGTGATTGATGGGTGATTGACAGGTGATCAGTGGGTTATTACAGGGAAGGACAGATGTAAATAATGCCCTGGCGAATTGATAAGGGGGGGGGGGTCTGAGGGCAATCTGAGCGTGTAGGCGGGTGATTGGGTGCCCGCAAGGGGCAGATTAGGGTCTGATCTGATGGGTAACAGTGACAGGTGGTGATAGGGGGTAATTGATGGGTGATTAATGGGTAATTAATGGGTGTTTAGAGGAGAGAATAGATGTAAACACTGCGCTTGGGTGGTGATCTGATGTCAGATCTGCGGGCGATCTATTGGTGTGGGTGGGTGATCAGATTGCCCGCAAGGGGCAGGTTAGGGGCTGATTGATGGGTGGCAGTGACAGGGGGTGATTGATGGGTGATTGACAGGTGATTGACAGGTGATCAGGGGGAATAGATGCATACAGTACATGAGGGGGGGGTCTGGGGGGGGGGTCTGGGGAGAATCTGAGGGGTGGGGGGGTGATCAGGAGGGAGCAGGGGGCAGGGGGGGATAAAAAAAAAATAGCGTTGACAGATAGTGACAGGGAGTGATTGATGGGTGATTAGGGGGCTGATTGGGTGTAAACATGGGTCTGGGGGTGGGCAGGGGGGGTCTTAGGGGTGCTTGGGGGCGTGGGGGGAAAAAATCAGTGTGCTTGGTGCTGACTAGGGTGGCTGCAGCCTGCCCTGGTGGTCCCTCGGACACTGGGACCACCAGGGCAGGAGGCAGCCTGTATAATACACTTTGTAAACATTACAAAGTGTATTATACACTTTGTATGCGGCGATCGTCGGTTTAACATCCCGCCGGCGCTTCCGTATAGCCGGCGGGATGTTGCGGCGGGTGAGCGGCGTCAGGAGCCGGCGGAGGATCGCGTCACGGATGACGCGATCGCTCCGCCCATGCCCTTACAAGGACCGCCGCCTCTGTGGGTGAGCTGGTCCTTGCAGGGTACACTTCCCGGCCGCCGCTGTGCGTTAGGCGGTCGGGAAGTGGTTAAAAGGAAATAAATATGGCAGCCACCATATCACTCTCACCCTGGGTTCACTTTAAATTACAGTTAGCCCCGCCCTCATCCGATCATGACCATGCCCATTTTTGTAGCCACACCCATTTTTTGCACATCAGCTCCCCCGGAAATTGGTCCGCAACCTGCATAGCACCCCCTAAAAAGCATTCCTGGAGCCGCCACTGAGCAGCATGCATGTCCCACTAAAAACACAGATCTTGAGACAGACCCTGTTAGCAGATAGTTTCCTCTCTCCCACATAACAAATCCATCTTCTAATTGTTAAAAGAGGTGTGCAGCCACTTTATAAAAAAGAAATACTGTTTGTGTGAAGCCTGGGTCGTAACAGGTTGGAATACTGTCCTGGAAGAGATGCAACTGTCAATAAAGACCAAATCAAAACAAATTACCCTTCATTCCTGTCTCAATGGAACTACTAGTTGTGTATAAGAATTCCATAAAGCACATTATGCTACGAATAGCTCGTTGGTGCCCCCACCTGCACATGTCATCCTCCCCCCCAGACATCTGCCTGGTTTATCTATGCCTAAAAACAGCCCCGCCTCCTGGATACATTTGTACTAAGAGGCAAATCAACAGCCCAACACATTTATTTCTGCCCCAAATTGTCCATGCCCAAACAGAACCACTTTTAATAGTGCTTATATAAATAATGAAAAGCAATTAGAAAAAGCGGGTAATAAGAAGCGCTTGCACTCAACTTTACAGCTGGTATTTTGCACTGATGTTTAGTGAAAAGATAACAGAATGACTTGTGCTTTAGCATCCTTATAAGTAAGCAGTGGGGGTTGCGACAAATCACAAGAAGAGCACGAGAGCGATGACCCGTGAAGCATTTTCTGAGCAGCTTGACAGATTAAGTCACCCGGTAACAGTAATAAAAATCCTAAAAGCAGTCAGTGTTAATGTGAAACCTGGCAGAGGTAGTGCTGTATGGAGAATTGTCAACAAAATAATGTGTTCCCATAAATGTATTAGCCTTGTTTTTCCTAAAACTTTTCTTGCTATATCATTTATAAGGAAAAAAATATATAAACATTAAAGACCTTTATAGCTGGTTTGCCAGGCCTATAAACGAAGACATATGTAATGCCTGACTTTAGCTGCAATTTGCATTATAACAAAGTGTACCGGTATGACGAATAGCACTGCTGTCACAGCCAAAGATAAAGTAAGGTAATTTCAGCTGAACACATTTTTGTGTTCCTCAAGTGGTTTCAGCACTAGCACAATCTGCTTCTCCACTTCAAATGAGAAACAGAAGTTTGCCTTCTTAAAACAGAGGGCATTTGCAAATATTCAGGTTGGAGTGAGCTCTGAGGTGTCCCATAATGCATCACTGCTGAATATGCAAATAATCTCTTTGTTTTTCTTAATAGTTAAATCTCTTCTGTGCATATATGATAGGGTGACCAGGTGTCCTCTTTTGCCCGGACAGGTCCACTTTTTCCAACCTGTCTGGGGCGTTCTGGCGGGTTTTAGAAATGTCTGAAGTGAAGAGCCGTTTGGGAGCTGAACGAGCCGGCTCTTTAAAGGGAGCCGAGCGGCCAAGCCAGAAGAGCCGATGCTTTCTATAGAGCCGGAATTCCCATCACTAGACTGAGACTCAGTCTATTGATGGAAATTCCGGCTCTTTAAGCATCGGCTCTTCTGGCTCTGCCGCTCGGTTTCCAAGGAGCAGACTCATTTGGCTCCCAAAACGGCTCTTCATCACCGCTAACGCACATCAGATCAGCAGTGAATAGGAGATGGGAACCAGCCAGACCGGCGCATAGCAGCCGCACGGTGGACTTTAAATGCTGGACGTTACCGATGATGTCACTTCCTGCATTTTAATTCACCGGCGCGCGGCTGGTGTGGCTGACTCCTGTCTGCTGCTCACCGCCGATCTGAGGTGTGTTAGCGGTGGCAGCTGCACCGCAGGGGAGAACGAGGGAGGTATATTTAGGCAGCCGCACGCAGCATGGGGGAAAGAACATTTTGTGGGGAAATGTGCTGCCAATCTCATTGCATTTGTGAGGAAATCTGCTGCCAATCTGATTCCATTTGTGGGGAAATAGGCTGCCTATCTCATTGCATTTGTAGAGAAATCTGTTGCCAATCTCATTGCATTTTGTGGGGAAATCTTCTGCGAATCTGATTGCATTTTGTGGTCAGATGGCCCTCCACCATGTGGTCTGGAAAAAAATTGGCCCTCCATGCCTGCGAAGTTGGACAGCACACTGCTAAGGTCTTGTATATTTGGCCCCACCCATGGCCACGCTCACATGCTGTTGTGATCGTCCTCTTTTTTGGAAATCAAAATATGGTCACCCTAATATATGAGATGCAAATCTATTTACACTAAGTTCCCTGATGTGTAGTTCTCCATCAAACTAAGATCTGCAGCACCTCAGTTGCTGGACGTTTTGTAGAAAGGAAGTGGTGCACTGGCACACATTTTCTCAACAGATGGATACCGAGGAAAGATAGAACCTTCAGGCTGAGACTGGCACCAAAGCTGCAGCTGGAGATCATATGATCTCTGCTAAACTAAGGATCAGAGCTCAGGTAGAGCTGCTGACTGACATAATAGCTATGTTTATAGTAGTTTAGGAGTAAGTCCTTTACTGACTAATTGGTAATAGGTATCCTCATACGACTAGGCAGGGCCAGCCTTAGGTTTCATAACGCCTTGAGCAAAACCTGATTTTTGTGCCCCCCCTCTACGCACACACGCACACACGCACACACACACTTCCCCTTTTTTTCTGAGTTGCCTCACAGGACAGTGGTTTCCAACCTTTTTGAAGTTGTGACACATCACGCCAAATGCTCAGATCTCCGTGACACATCACATATGTATAATAGAGAGATACTATTAATAACCACAAAATGGATGGAAAGAGTGCATTATCCTGAATACACTTAAAAATGAAGGCTAGAACCTTTCAGGAATATTAATAAAAACAATCAGTGGGATAGATAGCCCCCCAATTTGGAATGATAGCACAGCACCGACAATTTTCACCACGCGTTATAGCCACTGTGCACCCCCCCCCCCAAAAAAAATGCCCTCAGACTCAGTATAGGTAGGTAGCCAGGTAAAGGTGCCCCCAGTATAGGAAGTCAGTTGTAGGTCTTCCCCATAGGTAGCCAGGCGTAGGTGCCTCCACTATAGGTAGCCAGGTGTTGGTGCCCTCAGTATAGGTAGCCAGGAGTAGGTGGCCTCCCTCAGTATAGGTAGCCAGCTATAGGTGCCCCCCAGTATAGGAAGTCAGGTGTAGGTGCCCTCAGTATAGGTAGCCATCTATAGGAGCCCCCAGTACAGGAAGTCAGGTGTAGGTGCCCTCAGTATAATTAGACAGCTATAGGTGCCCCTTGGAAGCCGGCGCCCTGAGCAACCGGTCCGGTCGCTCAAGTCAATAGGCCACCACACTCAAATTGATTCACATATGTGTGGCCCGCTAATCGTTGCAGCACAGGTGTATACAGGCCGGCCATTGGAAAGGTGCAAAGGTGTGTCTGGTTTGAACAAATGCCACATACATATTTTCTCTTAGCCTCGATATGGGCGTTATATGAGATGTACTTATGCTTTGCTAAAGGCCAAATAAAGGGTTAATCTGACCCGAAACAAACTAGTGACATTGCCTCAAAACTTTACAAACAAAGCACATTGTATCTGGTAGTAGTTGGCTGATGGTGTAATGGTTAAGGGCTCTGCCTCTGACACAGGAGACCAGGGTTCGAATCTCGGCTCTGCCTGTTCAGTAAGCCAGCACTGATTCAGTAGGAGACCTTTGGCAAGTCTCCCTTACACTGCTACTGCCAATAGAGCGCGCCCTAGTGGCTGCTGCTCTGGCGCTTTGAGTCTGCCAGGAGAAAAGCGCAATATAAATGTTATTTGTCTTGTCTTGTCTATCTCCTGCTGTTATTCTCAAAAAATGTGTGATCTTCTGTGATTTATGGATGCTGCTTACTTGGAAGACAATTTGTTACAGAATATTGGAATAAACTGTGTGTTATGTGTTTAAGAGGATCAATCAACTTGAGAAACCACATATGTGGTATAATTGCTTCCCCACCCAACCTGCTGAATATGGATGGATGGATGTAGAAATCATTGTTTCAAAATATGGTCACAGCTGCTAGCGCGGGAAGGGGAAAGGAATGTGGGGGAAAAATCTACAACTAATCTCCAAATTAGAATGTTTCCTGGGTATCTATTTCTAAATGACTGACAAAAATAGCATAATTTTTGCTAAAAGTTGCAATCGGCTTAAATGATCGCTACTTTCATAATGGATCGTCACTTACCTCTGAGTGCAACTTTTCTGTTGTGATTGCCAGATAAAAGTGCTGCTCTCCATATATAGAGAAGCAATTAGCAGTACCGTTGTTCACATTCAGGTCAGTGACAATATCGATCTGAATATCAACTATTCAGTTTGGATCAGCCACATCAAAATATGACCAAATCTGACTGCTCGGCAGGTAGATAGTAAGACAGGCTTCAGCAACAAGGAGGTTCAACAACAAGTTGAATAGGCAGACTGCAGAGGTTCAGCAACAAGGTTGATAGACAGACAAATGTTTAGGAACAAGGTGGGTCGAGTTAGACAGGCAGAGTTTAAGTAACAAGGTGAGTAGTCAGACCAGTTGAGGTTCAGCAACAGTGTAGACAGTCAGAGAGGCAGAGGTTTAGTAACAAGGTTCAGACAGGCGGATGTTTGGCTACAAGGCAGGAGGTTAGAAAGTACAAAAATACGGGTATGAAATAAAGCATGGGTCAAGGTCAGAAGGGCAAAGAGCAGGACATCAGGGCCAAGGCAGAGGCTCCAGCCTCAGGGCGCAGTGTAGGAGGGGGCGTACAACTCACTCAGCTATCATTCCCCTACTGTGTTTTTAGCAGAGAGAAATACGAATAGGGGATACATGGCAGTGACTGCAAGCCAGATAACTAGAGATTAAGGTGTTGGGGGCCCTGGGGCACCTCTTAGTCTAATAGCAATCAGTGTGGGGTAGCTGGGATGGTGGGGCGCACTTTGGTGTCTCAGCCTTAGTGCTGGAGGACCTTGCCCCGAATCTGCAGGATACATTAGCTAGCTGCCATGCTACAGTACTGGCCAGTAGCTCTCTCTGAGCTTTGAATTGCAGTGGATTTCAGCTCATCTCCAATTAATAAAAACTGGAATATGTTGAGCAGGTTTCCCATTACTTTTCCACCTAGATGCTTAACCAGACCTACCTCCTGAGTGGATAGGAAAGCACAAGCAACAAGAGTGCAGCCTACCCTTTGCAAGTCATACCAGGCTGTGTGCCTTTCAAGATGAGGAGGCTTTGAGGGGAGTAAAGGGGGGTTCAAAGAATCTCTCACTTGTAAAGTACCCTTGTCATTAGTGTTGTGGACAAGAGGCTCTTTCCCACCTCTTGTGTACCCCAACAATGAGAAGAAGGTAATTACGTGACTTATGGTGCATCTGGGTACCTTCACCCATGTCTTCCAGATGGGAGATACCTGGTTAGACATCAAACTGACAGCCATCTGCGCACAGCTTCACAGTGGACTGCTTAAGGTCCCATGACCACATTCTTAAAGGAAACCTGTAATGATTAAAACAAAACAAAAACTATTTTTTGAATCATTACAGGTTTCCTTTAAATCAGAATTTTTACTTGAAAAGCCCTTATTAGACATAAAACTGTAGTATTTGGACACATTTCTTATTAGATTGCTAGATGGTATTTGTAGATGCATGCCCAAAACAGCAACGGGTACATGTTAATGTTTGTCCTTGTGTTTTAGTTGGGAAGCGAGTCGTCTCAAGCTGCACATAGACATTAAACAACAATCTTGAAAAGTAATCTAGAATACGGTAATTGGTTACACATCATTTTACATGATGTTGTATGGCATTTTGCAGTTATGATTCCACAACTATTACCGAGGGTGTCTTATGATTTTGAGTTTACTTGGCAAACCTTCATGTACTGTGTCAGCAGGGATCTGTTTTCTGCAAACCCAGGTGACATTTGCTCACTACATCAATTTCATCATTTTAACAGCTTAAATGTTCACTATATCCTGAAGCATGTTCTCCCTTTCAGCTGTCTCATGAGAAAATTATGTTGCTGCTAATGCATGTTTAATGGTTCACAATTTCAAGAGGAGTGGGATCCCGACAATGGTTGGAGGACATGACAACAAGAATGCCTGTACCCTATACCAGCAGAAATCACAATGTGAATCATATGCACTTCTAGACCTACAGAATTCACAGCCCAAATATGTCATGAAAACTGCACAGCAGGAATGGCCCAAAGGTTGCCGATTGGAGTAAAGGTGGCCTTATGGTCCTAAGCCTGCTGTTTGGAGGAAAAGTGGCCTTGTGAATGCTGAGGACTTTTTGTACGATGTGTGAAATGTGTACAAGATATTATGATATCACTAGCCATGTAAGCCCGTTTCAAAAACAGGCGCTGGAAGCAGCAACTGCCACATGTGCGGCCACCCATGCATGTCCACATGGGCACCCACGTCCATCCATAAGTTCACCCATGTGTGCCCACATCCACAGGCGTGGCAACAGCACATTGTGCTGACATGGGCGTAGCTCATGGATGCAGATACCCTGGGCTTTTATTAGGTAGGTTAATACATTTGAGCTGTATTTTATGCATGCCAATACATTTTCAGTATACAAAGACTATCGGGTTGGTGCACAAGCCAGTAGTAAAATTGCCGTGTGCAAGTAGTGCATGGCAATTTTACCTGTACTTATGGCAGTTACACAGCTAACTGCACAATTAGTGCAACCTGCAATACCTGGGTAAACCATGCATTGCTACGATATAGCAGGTTATGCAAGTAGCATAACATACATTATTATAGCAATGTGCGCATAACCCAAATAATGTGGATGGCACTAATTGCCCTGTGCACACTATACAACTGCCATGAGCACCAGTAAAATTGTGGTGCACTAACTGCGCCCTGCATTTTTACCACTGGTCATGCATCAACCCCGGTGTTGTATTGTGACTAATAATTATGTCACGTTGATAACATACTTCAGACTGGAACTACTAAAATGCTAGTATATATTTTCCTTGTTAATCATTACATCATCCTCCTCTGTGGCCTTCCAACTATGATCAGTGCACAATGTAATAATGGTCGTCTAAAACGATCATTGTTTTTTCATACCAATATACTGCTTGGCAACGCGTTGAGCAGCATATTCTGGTCTATGGAGAGAGGAGGGCAGAAGACAAGGTGAAGTAAACTAAACTTCAGTGGGAAAAAACAATGTTAATCAGCCACGGTTTTCCAGCATGTCTGGTCACTAATAAGCAGTCAGAGGGCACTGGAGGACACCAGTGTACACCTAAAATGGTGATCAAGGCAATCATGAATGATCTTTTAGGTGATGAAAGTTGACAGTGTGTACAAATCCTAAGAGACTAGCATCTCTACTGACCTCTGCTGCTTGACTCATCCCCCTCTCTTCTCATTCAGCTGCTACCCCTCTATAATGTATGGCAACTACCTCAAGGATCAAATTCAAGCTCCTGACGCTAACAAAGCTCTTCATCATGTTTTACTTCACACATCTTTGCACTAAATTCCAGATCCCACCCCACCTGCAACCTCCACTCTCAACACAATCTTCTGTTATCCGCCGATATAATTATCTGCCAACATTTTCTTATGAAAGATTTCTCACTTCTCTTTTTCCCTGGAATTCCCTAAACCACGTGCATCACTCGCCAACCCTTTATGCACTCCATTACCTTTTTCAGGCAAGTAAATACATTCGTTTAGGCCATTTCCTTAAAGGGAACCTGAAGCGAGTAACATTATTTAAAATAAACACCTGATGTAGCTGCAAATAAATATTACATATTTACCTCACCGTCAGTTCCTCTCAGAAGCTCACCATTTTCTTCTTACAGAGATCCCTTCCAGTTCTGACATTTTGTCAGAAATGAAATATACCAGTTGCTGTCAAAATGGAGGATGGAAAATTCCATTGATCACAGTGGACAATGGGATGCAGGAGAGGAGAAAGAGATTGAGAGAGACTACACAGGAGGTAAGTATGACCTGTGTATGGTTATTTTGACTTTTTATTTTCAGTTCTGGTTCTCTTAAGGCTACATTCACAGTGCTCAGTTGCGTTGCAGAAAAATTCTGCATGTCAACTTCCTGCCCATACAATTCTATGGACTTGTTCACAGTAATGGATTGCATTATTCTAACTTGTTGCATGCAGACTTTGCATTAAAGTCTATGTCCAGTCTCCATTGCAGTTCACACTCATTTTAACATGTGCATTATGCAACTGACCACTGTGAATCCAGCCTTAAAGAGAACCTGTACTGAGTAAAAATATTTAAAATAAACACGAGGTAACTTCAAATGAACATTACAGAGTTACCTTGCCATCAGTTCCTCTCAGAAGCTCACCATTTTCTTCTGACAATAATCCCTTCCAGTTCTGACAATATTTTGTCAGATCTGAACTATATCAGTTGCTGTCAGTTATGCATCAGTTGCTTTCAGTTATAGCTGAGAGGAAAACTGATGTACCAGGTAATGTCCATGTTTCCCTATGGCTCAAGTGGGCAATGTTACAGTTTAACTGTGTGCTGACCAGGAAGCTGTTATGGGTAAAGGCCATTTTCAAAATGAAGGACGAAAAATTCCCTTGATCACAGTGAACAAGCAGGACGCGGGACAGGAGAAAGACACTGAGGCGTAGACTACATGGAAGGTAAGTATGACTTGTGTATGCTTATTTTGACTTTTAATTTTCAGTTCAGGTTTTCTTTAAGGTAGAGACCAAGTTCTGCTTCTTGCAGAATCTGATGCTGAAACTTATCCTCTGCATATACAGCTTGCTCATTGCCATAACTCACATTTCCTCCATATCCTTTTAGATTGTAAGCTCTTAAGATCAGTGTTCTCCCCTTTTCCCACTAACTGCTGTGCTGTTTTAGAAATTGTCTGTATTACAGTCCTCTGAATCATGCCTCTTGATCTGATGTAAACACAAGCAGTTCATAGTATTATAAGAAAAATAACTTATTCTGCAAAGGCTTTTTTTTTACCTTGGTCTGAACTAATGTGTTGACATTTCTTAAATAGAAATCAATTTTTATTATTTATAATACAAAGCTCTACATGTCTATTTTACTAATGCTAGACAGCGTGTAAGGCCAGCGCACTGTATATGAGCAGTCAGTTTGAATATACGTTCATATAATTAAATTCAAATGCAATTGATCCATATTTATCCGCCAACACCAGTCTGATAAAAATCCAGCCTCATGTACCAAATTCTTAGCAGCCTGCTGCAGACAGCCCTGCAATGATAAAGTATCTCTTACTATACGTGACACGTCAGCAAGCTCTGTACACCATCCAGAATGGATAACGACATCTTGGCGCATATGAACTGTGAGAAAACAGCTCATGCATATGTTAGAGCTCTGACCACATTACAGAGTTTTGGAGAGGGGGATGGATTGCACGCAGCTGCCTAGGTCTTATTATTATGGTAGTATATACATGCCCTGGAATGCTCTTGGTCTGGCAAATAAACACAGTACTATATTGATTATCAAATATTTCATTTGAGAGCATTGGTTCATTGGACAGCTATACTCGAGTATGAAAGCGTTTCAAAGTGTATTTTCACTGTAGGCTGCAGCAGACATATGGGTATGAATAAACAGTCCTTACTGACTATACAGTGCTTGCCATTTTCATATCAATGGTTAACCTGAGGGCAAATTACATTTATACTGTTCAGTAGTATATGACTGCTTTCATAAATTACCGGAACATCTGTTGTATTTGTTTATCTGGCCCGAGTTCATTTTTGTTAGACTGTTGGCACTAAATGCCATACACAAAATAAAGCTGTCAGCTTTGATCATATTATCACAAATATTACATCTAATGGGATCAGGGCCGAATGTACTGTAAGCATACATGCAAAAAGGGCAAGGGGGAAATCTGGGCACTGGAAGCAGCTGCTAGTAGAATGTCGGTAAAATTACTGATTTTCAAGTACCGGGCAGTGGTAAATCCGATAGTAAAATAATGGTAAATTTTACAGATACTGTACTAATGCTAAACCTAACCCTTTTCTCACACAAGCCCTCCCCCTACCGATGCCTAACTCTAACTGACCTCCAAACCATGCCTAACCCTAATTGACCCCCCTCACCATTGCCTAACTGACTCCCACCTACACCGATGCCTGACCCTGACCATTCCCCGGAAGTTTGGGCACCCCATAGATGCCTATGTTAAAGGACAACTGTAACAAGATGGATATGGGGGCGGGAAATGTTTGGGTACCAATGCATCCCACAGCAATTCTAATGATATCAAGGAAAGCCAAAGGTGGAGTGAGTTCAGTGTTATGCAGACACATTATTTATTTATTGTATTTATAAAGCGCTAACATATTACGCAGCGCTGAACATTAATTTAGGTTACAGACAATATTTAGGGGTGACATACAGCAATATGACAATACAGGAATACAAGAAATCCAGATCACGCGGCACAGTATAAGGCGTACGCACAAAAAGGGCGCCTGGACAAAAAGGGCGCGGGGTGTAAACTCTAAATAATAATTAATCATTAATAGGGTTTATAAATATAGTGTGCTATATTTCGTTTACAAATAATGTTTAACAAAATTATAAATCATTAAATAATGTTTATGAAATCGGAAATTGTGAAAACGTTAATCTTCCCTGTTTCAAAAGTTAAACTTATAATTACGTTTATAAAAAAAACAATAATATATGTTTAATTGTTATAATTGTATATTATTGTGAATAACCGTCATTTATGGTTTGTTCTTATAATAAAATCTGAAAATATTGTTTATAAAGATGATATAAATATAACTACGTTCGTAATAAGTGTTGTAATACATTAGTAATTATTACTAAAATTTTACTAAAACTATACCTAAGCCTACTCTTACACAGAACCCTACCTGTACCTATCCCTAACCCCTAGACTCCCCTGTTGGTGCCTAAACCTAAGACCCCCCTATTGGTGCCTAAACCTAAGACCCCCCTGTTGGTGCCTAAACCTAAGACCCCCCTGTTGGTGCCTAAACCTAAGACCCCCCTGTTGGTGCCTAAACCTAAGACCCCCCCTGTTGGTGCCTAAGTAACCCTCCCTGTACCTACCCCTAACCCCTAGACCCCCCTCTTGGTGCCTAAACCTAAGACCCCCCTGTTGGTGCCTAAACCTAAGACCCCCCTGTTAATGCCTAAACCTAAGACCCCCCTGTTGGTGCCTAAACCTAAGACCCCACTGTTGGTGCCTAAACCTAAGACCTCCCCTGTTGTTGCCTAAGTACCCCTCCCTGTACCTACCCCTAACCCCTAGACCCCCCTATTGGTGCCTAAACCTAAGACCCCCCTGTTGGTGCCTAAACCTAAGACCCCCCTTTATTATGTGGATAATAATGTTTTACTAATTGTGGATTCAAAAAATATTTTGCAATTTACGTTACGTACTGATCGCTTTATTTTGTGAATAATAATGTTTTACAAACAGTAAGGGATAAAACTTTAAATAATGTTTTAATTATTTAAATAAGATAAATATGTTTAGTATTTTCATAAACGTTATTCGGCACGGGTGCATTTTATAAACGTAAATCACCACAAGTTCAGTTATAAATCATTAAACATCGCCGGGCGCTGTTTGTAAACTTTATTTAGCTCCTGGCGCCGTTTATAAACTTTATTTAGCTCCGGCGCCCTTTTTTCCTACTCGGCGCCCATTAAACGCTATTTATTATGGGAGTGAATGGCGGCGCCCTTTTTGTCCACTAGCGGCATGCGCCCTTTTTTCCCAGCTCCCAGTATAAGTACAAGGTAATGCTTAGTCAGTCACTGGATGTGAGGATGGAGATTAGGCGATTTGAGTTCACTCAAATGCATAGCATGGGTGCACAGTAATGGAGATGTATGATCAGGTAGAACACAAAAGGAGGAGGACCCTGCCCAAAGGCTTACAATCTAGAGGGAAAGATAGGGACACAAAAGGTAGGGGACCAGAGTTCAGCTGTGGGTTTAGAGCACTTGTGAGGGGTGGTAGGCCACCTGTTCACCTGTCACACAGTGAAACATATTTGACTTGGTAGAGGTTCTTCTTCTATAAACATGTTGCCGTTAAAACTAAGGAAAATATACAAATTTATAACACTACAATAGTGGCCAATACTGCTTTTTAGCATACTTTTTTGAAATAGGAGTATGACTAGAAAATGTCAGAGTATCAAAAATGTCTACAGTAATTGTCAAATGTATGATTTGCTGTAATATCTTTTAATTATTGCATCTGAACAGACGCATGGCATACAGCATATTAAACTATTGTCAACAGCACAGCGCACAACGGAGCAGCTTCTAGAGTAAGTGAGTAGGGTAACAATGGACTTGGCCTGCACTCGGCTGAGAGGAAAGCGGCACTCTGTATTTATTAGGGATACTTTGAGGCTGCTGTACATTCGCTAGATGGTTGCTTTGGTGTCACCCCAGAAATCTGCCTGTTGTGCCTATGCCTAAAAACAGCCCTACAGAAAAGGTAATATAAACAACAACAACAACAAAAAGAGTGCATGGAATTTGAACACTTCCCATCACAGTGATACCCTGCAATACAAAACGAGTCAACACCTACACTACATAAGTAGACAAGACAAATAACATTTATATCGCGCTTTTCTCCTGGCGTACTCAAAGCGCCAGAGCAGCAGCCACTAGGGCGCGCTCTATAGGCAGTAGCAGTGTTAGGGAGACTTGCCAAAGGTCTCCTACTGAATAGGTGCTGGCTTACTGAACAGGCAGAGCCGAGATTCGAACCCTGGTATCCTATGTCAGAGGCAGAGCCCTTAACCATTACACAGCCAGCCACCAGTACTAGAAATGAGTATTCAGTAGTATGCCCTCAACAGCGGAGACAGCTACAGTCTTGGCCAGAAGTTTTGAGAACGGCACAAATACTGGTTTTCACGTTTGCTGCTTCAGTTTTTATGATGACAATTCACATACTGTTTACTGTACGTTACTCCAGAATGTAACATATAATGAATTTCTGATTTATGTACTTTAATTCACTAGGTGTTTCTAAACAGCATCCATCTTTACTCAATCCACTAACGTGCTGACACCAGGGGCCTAGCAGTATCTGAGCATGGAAGGTGCTAAAATTCAGATATGTGCAGATGTATGCAACAGTCACTTACATATTTAGATACCCATAGGTATTTCCCCCGAAATAAAACAAATGTCATATTAATTTTTGCTCCAAAAGATGTGCCAGGGCTTATTTTTTACATTTCCTGCTCCTCTGTACTGTACTGTTCCTGGATTTGAAGGTATGCTACTGGGGGACAGGCAAAAATGGCGCACAGCGCCAATAGTGTCAGAATGGCGCTGGCGCTGCACTTAAAACGATATTTATCGTTTTATATGTTAATATTTTTTTTTGCAGGGATCGGGCTGGAGAGGCAGTGGGCTGGCAGCGGGGGTCAGGCTGGAGAGGCAGCAGGGGTCGGGCTGGAGAGGCAGCGGGGTCAGGGTGGAGAGGCAGCGGGCAGTGGGCTGGCAGCGGGGTTCGGGCTGGAGAGACAGCGGGGTGGAGGGAGGATTACGCAGCATGTGTATACATTACCTCGTCCCGGCCGGCGATCGCTCCTTCACTTCATAGCTTGCACGAGTCCTGCATCCAGCCAATCACCATGCGGCTTCAGTTTCCGCATGGTGATTGCTGGATGCAGGACTCGTGCAAGCTATGAAGTGAAGGAGGAGCGATCGCCGGCCGGGACGAGGTAATGTATACACATGCTGCGTAATCCTCCCTCCACCCCGCTGTCTCTCCAGCCCGAACCCCCGCTGCCAGCCCACTGCCCGCTGCCTCTCCAGGCAGACCCCCGCTGCCAGCCTGCTGCCTCTCCATCCTGACCCCGCTGCCAGCCCGCTGCCTCTCCATCCTGACCCCGCTGTCTCTCCAGCCCGACCTCCGCTGCCAGCCCGACCCCCTCTGCTAGCTCCCTGCATTGTTCAATGGCACACCGTTCTGCTGTTTTATAAAACGCTATTTACCATTTTAATGTATTTACATTAAAACGGTAAATAGCGTTTTATAATCGGCAGAACGGTGCGCCATTATTTCCTCCGCGCCATTTTTTACTGTATGCATGCTACTGTACTGATCAGGCACCTGCCCTGTCATCCCTGGATACAGCTGATAACCTTGCTGTGTGCTGGGCACTGCACCACTGTGTCCCCACTTGCTGGCCACCTTTTCCTCCTGTGCAATGTACTGATCAGGCACCTATCCATGGATCAATGTACTGATCAGGTACCCACCCTGTCATCCCTGGATACAGCTGATAACCTTGCTGTGTGCTGGGCACTGCACCACTGTGTCCCCGCTTGCTGGCCACCTTTTCCTCCTGTGCAATGTACTGATCAGGTACCCACCCTGTCATCCCTGGATACAGCTGATAACCTTGCTGTGTGCTGGGCACTGCACCACTGTGTCCCCGCTTGCTGGCCACCTTTTCCTCCTGTGCAATGTACTGATCAGGTACCCACCCTGTCATCCCTGGATACAGCTGATAACCTTGCTGTGTGCTGGGCACTGCACCACTGTGTCCCCGCTTGCTGGCCACCTCTTCCTCCTGTGCAATGTACTGATCAGGCACCTATCCCTGGATACAGCTGATAACCTTGCTGTGTGCTGGGCACTGCACCACTGTGTCCCCGCTTGCTGGCCACCTCTTCCTCCTGTGCAATGTACTGATCAGGCACCTGCCCTGTCATCCCTGGATACAGCTGATAACCTTGCTGTGTGCTGGGCACTGCACCACTGTGTCCCCACTTGCTGGCCACCTCTTCCTCCTGTGCAATGTACTGATCAGGCATCTATCCCTGGATACAGCTGATAATCTTGCTGTGTGTTGGGATGACAGAAATGGTGCCGAATCGGCACTGCACCGCTGTGTCCCCGCTCATCCTCCTCTTCAACTTCCGCTAGGGCTTATTTTTGGGGTAGGGCTTATATTTCAAGCATGCTCAAAATTTGAGCTAGGGCTTATTTTCAGGGAAGGGCTAAGTTTCGTTATTTATTGTGAAATTGCAGCATGTACTATATAACAATTTAACAAATGATCAATAGAATATTGAAGGAAACTCAAATAACTTTCAATACTTGGCTCTTGAGATAAGGAAACAACATTCAAAAAATGTATAATATGAACATTATGTATGCAACAAGAGTATGTGAAATATTTCTAATGTCGCTGCACATTACACCGTCGCAACAATTTCATTTATCCTCTCCAGCTCTCATTTACACTTAGATTGGTTTGCTGCATGCTTCATTAAACCCACAGCTATTCCATTTGTGTGTGTGTGATTTCTGAAAGAACAATATCGTTAGGGACTCCCGAAGTCCATCTTTATTATCAGAGCAATGGCTGCTGTTCACATGTAGACCCTTCTTTTATCATAATTGTATGATTGGCCAACACAATAGTATTACTTATACAGCTCTTCTTACAGAATGTAACAGCAATTCTATTTGGAATCCCTGCATCAATGGATGTGTTTATAAAGTACAGCTGTCATAAGCTGAATACAGAAGCTGACACTGCTGATTAACTCTTCGTGGCCAGCACTGCAGCTAAGGGTGATAAAAAGTATGCATGGCTTTTATAAACACCCTAGGGCAGTGATGGCTAACCTTGGCACTCCAGCTGTGGTGGAACTACAAGTCCCATGAGGCATTGCAATACTCTGACAGCTCTAAGCATAACTCGGGGAGGCAGAGGCATGATGGGATTTGTAGTCTTGTCGCAGCTGGAGTGCCAAGGTTAGCCATCACTGCCCTAGGGAGTATGTGGGGAGAATTGAATGCTTTATTGCACACATAGTAGCGATGGACTGTATCAGAAAATGATGAGACTGCTGAGCTGCACTGCTGGCCATAAACAGTTAACCTCTCTCAACAGAGGGAGGAGGTGAGAAGAGTCAACTCCCGCTCTCTTGGCACCAAGACTCTGCAGTTCACAATCTTTCATGTCAACAGGAAATAATGGCTACAGTAGTGAAGTACATTTACACTAAAGTGCACAGAGAAACAGTTGAATGTTACACATTCGGAATGAACATCCCCCATAAATATCAATGTATTTTTCTGCAGAAGCACTTTCCAGAGTACTCAGAAGAACCTTGTACATTACTTCCTGTCCCAAATGACTTTTCACAGTCATTTTCTCACAACACAAACACAGAAAATGAATTATGGGTCAGTCCAACCCAAGTGATAAGGTCTGCTGGCAGTCTGTGTACAGTGTGCAGAACAGAAAACACTGCAAGTCTGCCAAGTGCTCAGAGTTACCAAACAATATTATCTTCTGAGGAAGGTAACCAATCAATAGACCATCAACTGTGTTATTTTAACGCTTAGAAATATTTCAAATTGCTTAAAGATGTCAGTTATAAACTGAAAATATATGTTTTGTTGTTTCAAAAATGAAAGCCCTTGGTCCTTGGGATGCTCAATAACAGTAATGGCTCGGTCAGCTTACTTAAATCAGGATTAAACCAGAGACAGGCAGCTACATGGCGTGCCAATGTCAGTTGACAGCAAATATTATGCTTTCTTTTCTTTCTTTATTAACATACTTTTTACGCAAGTAGCACAACGTGCATTAGCCCATGTACTGCGGGTAGCGTTAATTGCACATCGCACACTTCTTTGCTTGCGTAAGTACCGGTAAAATAGCTGTGCACTTTCTATGCATAGTAATCTTAATGGCTTTCAGTGAATCAACCCCTTGGTGCAGCAATATTTACACAAGTAATGTAGCACACAGCGCTTGTAGCACAACTTGTATTATGTACACAATGTGAAGTACAATGCATGTTATACAAATTGTGTACTAGTAGCCTGTGGCTATACTAGCAACCCGTGAGTTGCGTACATAACGCAAGTTGTGCTTTGTGTCTGGGCATGGCAATTTTACTGGGGTTTTGTGATCAATTAATCCAATGAACTTCATACCGCAACTGTCAGCAATTCCAGCTACATTGCTTGCACTCTCTTCCCTTCCCCATTGTCAACTCATAATGTGCTGTTAATACTTCATTCAGAGAGCCACCTGTATACCCAGGCCAAACAGAGACAAACAGGAGTCAGGCAGAGTACTTCTAGAAGTGACTTACAACTAAGTGTGTTCTAAAAAACGAAAACAAAAGGAGATAAAACCTGAAACCCATAAAAACAACAGGCTCAAAGAAATCCCCTTTATGCTGGGTACACACTTTGAGATTTTCTGGTCGATTTACTGTCAGATCGATTATTTCCAACATGTTCGATTTGCTTTTCGATCGTTTCCCGAGCATTTTCCGATCGATTTCCTATTAAAGAGCACGGAAATCGATCGGTAAATGCTCGGAAAACGATCGAAAAGCAAATCGAACATGTTGGAAATAATCGATCTGACAGTAAATCGATCAGAAAATCTCATAGTGTGTACCCAGCATTAGAACCATCATCAGGATCTCCCTGTTCTGACCAGAAAGGAGTAGCACATTTCCCCATGGGTAGATAAGGCCCGGTTCACACTTGCGTTTAAAAACGGTTGCAGAAAAGGAATGGACTGTCTACTGTACAAACGGAATGGATGCAAACGGATCCAATGTTAACCTATGGAACCGTTCACGCGTCCATTTGTAGGGATCCAGTCCGTCCGTTCCACTGAACTTCTTACCCAGGCTTCCTTCTCTTGCCCTTACGTTGCATCATGTGACTACTACGCTTCCTCCTTCCGGGTTGAAGTCACGTGACGCAACTTGGTACGCAAGGGCAAGAGATGGAAGCCTTGGTAAGAAACCCTCCCTCCCCCGCCCAGTCAGTAAACCGGAGTGGCAACGTAGTGAAAACGGATCCGATCTACCGGTGATCAGATCAGTTTTCACGCATCCATTTGCCAGTGTGGACCAAGCCATATGGATCCAGTGAAGAGGAACCATTTGGCTTTAAAATACCATTGTGTACCGGGCCTAAATCCTGCCATTGCATATTGTTTACAGATACCCTGCAACTACAGATACCCTTTCACAACTGGGGTGTGTACATATGAGTATCATCTAATATTATGTATGCAATTAAGTGCATGAAATAGCCATAGGATATTATGTATATTAGGTAAACAAAGCAGACACTAAGGCTTTGTTCACATCTAAAATCGAAATCACTGACGCCAGCGATTTTTGATTTTTTGCGTGTTTTTCCACCTCTCGGCGCTCCACTGCGCACTATGATTTTGTACAAAGCGCTTCTGTAAGCGCTTTTGCAGAGCGATTCCGTTTTTTCATTTTCACTTCCTGACATCAGCGAACTCTTTCATCCAGAAATTAATAAATACAATGTTTTTAGTCATAAAAGCGCTAACACAATCGTATGATTAAGCGATTTGTGAGCGTTTTGCACTTTTCCTTTACCTTCCATTGTAGCAAAATCCCCCCCCCCCCCCATTATGGTACATGCATCGCTTTGCTGAGTGGAAAGGTGCCGAACTGCGCTGATACCGTCTTTCCCCTAAAATAAGACCTCCCCGAAAATAAGACCTATCTTGCATTTCAAGCATGCTTGAAATATACGCCATCCCCCGAAAATAAGACCTAGCTGCACACAGAGCGACAAAAGTTGGGGTAATACCTGCGCTCCCCCGCCACCGCTGCGCCCGATTTACCTCCGCTGCTTAAGCCCCCCTCCTCCAGAAAGTCGGATCTTCCTGCAGCTAATGCTGTGCATAATTCAGATCTTAGATCAGCGTTGAAGTCAGCTAAACTTGAACTGTAACAGAGCTTGTATATAGGAAGTGATCTCTGTTTACTTCCTGTATAGGGCGATGCTGTTACTGTACAACTTTAGCTGCCTTCACCACTGATCTAAGAGCTGAATTATGCACAGCTTTAGCCGCAGGGGGATTTGACTTTCTGGAGGAGGGGACCAGGAGCAGGAGAGGTAAATCAGCTGCAGCAGAAGCAGCAGTGGGGGGGGGGGGGGGGGGGCTGACAGGTGTTAACTACTACTTACACTGGCTATATACTAGGGGATTTGGCTATATAAGTGGGGGGAGGGGGATCTGGGTATATACTAAAGGGAGTCTGGCTACCCCAAAAATATTAGCCCTCCCCAAAAATAAGCCCTAGCACATATTTGGAATGGAAAATTAATATAAGACACGGTATGAACTGTCCCATAAGGAATCATTGCACTAGCAATTTGTAAAAATTGCCGGCGCTCAAAAAAAACCCGCAAAACGCCCTAGGTGTGAACAAGCCTTATGTAGAAGACTCAGTATGCCCTGTTAATAGTAGACTACAAAAAGTAAGAGAATTATATGGAACTGCATTTCTATACACCTGCCCACAGTGCAACAGATCTGAGAACTGCAATGTTGAGAGAGTTCTTTAAGTCTAGGAAGGAAAGGATAGTATGAGTAGTAGCTTGAATTTTTGCATTAAAATATACATTTCACATGACTCAAAATTTTTACAAAAATACATTTTTACAAGATAGACATTGCCGCAAAAATTAGAACTTCCTCAATAATGTGTTTTCTCATGCCCTTTTTCAAGAAAGTTGTGTTTATCTGTGTCAAAATGTGAAGCTTTTGTGACAGTTTTTGAGAAAAGAGAATGGCCAAATTCGCTCATAACTACAGAGTTGAGTATATATTAAATTTTACAAGAGCTTGGAAAAAGGTTTTAACATTAAATGTGAGGGTCACAACAGCTTTTGGGCAGTAGCTCCAACCCAATCACATGTGCGCCAGCATAATTATACGACCCAGCTGGGTGCCTGAGGGGATCAAAACTTTGATCCAGACACTTACGTTAGAATACTACTTCTGGACTTCAGCTCGGCCTTTAACACCATCTGTCCACGTATTCTCCAACGGGTCCTAGCTGCACTTGGAGTCCATCCGAATCTACGACTCTGGATCACGGACTTTCTTACCAACAGGTCCCAAGTCGTCAGACTGGGCGATATCCACTCTCAAGCTGCGACCACGAACACAGGAGCTCCTCAAGGCTGCGTACTGTCACCACTGCTGTTCTCCCTCTACACGAACAACTGCAGGTCCGAGGCAGACTCTGTCAAGGTTATCAAGTTTGCTGATGATACCACCATCATTGGCCTTGTCACCAAGGATGATGTCCAGGAGTACCGTCAGCAGGTGGAGAGAATCTGCAATTGGAGCAAGGAGAACAGGCTGGTGCTGAACACCGCAAAGACCGTGGAGTTAATAATAGACTTCAGGAAGGCTGCTCCCACCCCACCCCCAATTTACATTGACAGCAAGGAGGTAACCAGAGTGCCCTGTGCCCGGCTTCTAGGTACTACCATCTCCAGTGGCCTCAGCTGGAAGCCCAACATCACTGCCACCCAACGTAAAGCTCAGCAGAGACTCTTCTTCCTCCGCCAGCCTAGAAAGTTCGGCATGACTCAAGAAATTCTAACCAACTTTTACTCCGCCACCATTGAGTCGATCCTCTGCTCTTCCATCTTGGTGTGGTATGCTGGCGCCACTGTCAATGATAGGGACAAACTACAGAGGGTCATCAGAGAGGATCATTGGGTGCCCCCTCCCCTCACTTGCCCTACTACACAGCAAAAGACTAAAAACCAGGGCACTGAGGATTGCAAATGACTCCTCACACCCTGGCCACCGCTACTTCAGCATTCTGCCCTTGGGACGGAGACTACGAGCCATCTCCACTAAAACCACGAGACATAGGAACTCGTTCTTCCTCTCGGCAGTCAATCTTCTAAACTCCCTTCACGTTCTACCATCAAAGCGAGCGTCAACGAGCGGCGAGGCCGGCAGCGCTACGGCTGCACAGCCAACCAGCCCACAAGACTAACTGACTATGGACATTGGAGGGACACACTGGGACTGTGATGTCTTTTTACAATGTTGTGTTAATCTGATTTTGCCTTCCATGCACTCTCTCTCTCTTTCCTTCCTTCTCTTTCTATGCACTCTTCCGGAGCCACTGTACTGTATTGTATTGTATTGTGCCAAAAACAATTCCGGGCATGTCCCCTCATGCTTGGCGAAATAAATTCTGATTCTGATTCAGATAAGGTGACACCATGGTGGATTGGAATTGGCAACAGCGCCCCTAGTGATGAGCTCAAATGTGGCCATGTAATATCTAAATTAGGTGGCGCAGTGGTGGAGGATGGGGCCAGCGGCGAACAGTGTCAGACTTAGACACTTTGCTCTAGAGGGGCTGAGCTGTGCTGGATTTTATCTGGCAATAGTGCCCCCTAGCAGCAGCCATTTTTCCTATCTGGGACTATGTCCAACATTGGACCTATACTGGAAAAGGCCAATGTTGGACATAGTTGAATAAGGGTGATTCTAATTCTGACTTCTAGAAATAAAGGAATAGGAATAAACATAGGAATAAACCTGCATCATGCTTCCTGTTACATTATTCTCCATCCTGTATAGTGCAGGGCTTTTGCTTACTGGCCTTCTACAATTCACATTCGAAGGTAAACATTCCAGCAATGACAGCTCCACAGTACAGTGTTTTACAGAGGGTATGAAGATCAATAAGGTAAGAAATGCAGAAGGACATTTAGTGACAGCCGCTCTGCCTCTGTGCACAGCCTGTCATGCAAGCATCCTACACCTAGCTTCATCATACAAGCATGCTAAATGGATTTAGCATAGACTTCCAAAAAATGTATGTGAAACTAAAGTCAGCTATTCACTCACCTCTTGGCAACCCTACCTAGGACAGTCGATGAAAATGAGAAAAGAAATGCCAATAAATCACAGCAGCACATCTAAAGGTTAAACTACTTGAGGTTTCATAGCTTGGAAATTGCATACGTATTACAAAGTCACATACGGCAACCATCAGAGGGTTAATAGTGAGAATGCAGCTTGTAGCGGCAGCATGCTGACCTCTTCAATATAAAAGCAGACGCAGGATTACTGATCAATACCAGGCATGTTTCTTCCCTCCGGAAGATGGAGGACTGCAGCTTTCCTTTACAATGATTTCCTTACCACTGTTGCTGGTGAATATGTCGCTTTTACAAAACCCTGAACAAAATAAGAACATTGCATTGCACATTGGATGGTTGTGATTTCCATAGCTTGCCATTTAATCATTAACTATTTTCAGCCACCTTATTTCCTGACTTTACTTATAAAGAGCAGAAGGACAAAGGTGAAGAAATGTATTAAAACAACTACACTGTAACAAAAGATTTTCTGTGGCTCTGCCCTGGTTTTAGGACTTGTGCGGCCATTTGTGGTAGTGGTGGCGGGTTCCCATCATTGTATTACAGATCTGCAATGCTAGATGACCTAAAAACAGGTGCAGAAATAAGACGCTATATACAGTCAGCACTTCAGACCTGTGAGTTTTCTGCCATACCAGAATGTAGAGAGATACAAGTGCACAGCTTCTCCTCCAACCACAAGTCCAGTAATTGCAGCTACCATATTTCTTTCCTGGTAGTTTCTTATTGAGATGATTTTCTCATAGCCATTTAGAACCAGAGCTTGGCTCTCATTGGGACTGCATAGCTTGTTGCTGATTATTTTGTGCAATGCAATTTCCATAGTTGCTGGAAGATCCGGTGGAGAAGGATCTGGGATGTAAGTCTATTCTGGTTGATTTGGAGCATACATAATTAGTATGATTACTTATTTAAGATATCTGACATCTTTAGGTGTGTTGAGCCAGACACTTGCACCTCCTTGCCTTGCACAATGACAGGCCCGGAAACTAAGCTCCAAGAGACAGCATTGCCATCAAGATGCATGGTGAGCTTGGGCAACTCTATTACTTACTGTACTATACATATAGGCTGAGTATATTTAGGATGCCTATGTCACCTAATCTCTCCGCGACCCTCCAGCCAGCAGTGGCAGACGACCCCCTGAAAACTGGCCGTTCATGGCTAGTCAGAGGCTATTGTGCCTGCACAGAAGCGATTTTCCTTACAGCGCAGAATGCTGCTGTGCATGGGGAAGTGACGAGGAGGTGCCTGGCTGGCCAGCTTTCGCCACTGAAGGCCGGAGGGTCTGGGAAGGATGGAGCAGGCACTGGATGACTACGGGGGCTGCAAGAAGCACCAGGGACAACTAACACAAAAAATTGTAAACATTTTAAATACGTACAGTATATTTCTCCTGGAGTATTATAAACTATAAATTACTTTGTGTCCTATGTCACTGTAACTTACAGTAGGTAGTGAAAATTTGTCAAATTTTGAACCAGGCCATCTTCTCATGGGGGATTCTCAGTGATTTCTTTAAAAAGGAACTTACTTTCGGCAATGTCCGGTTTGGCTTCCGACGTCACTTGTCAAACAAATTGATAAACTAATTATATCCTTTATATGGGCAGGAAAACAACCGAGAATTGCATTAGACTTATTACAACTTCCAAAATCTAGGGGTGGTCTAGCGCTTCCACATTTTCAGAAGTACTATTGGGCATCAGAACTCGTTGCGGTCAGGTGGTGGTTTTCCCAAGAGGATACAAATCCAGCGGCGAATGTTGAGGCAGCACTGTTGGGCTCGTATGAACAATTAACAAACCTACCCTATAGAGGACCTAAAGCCAATCCCCAAACCACTGTAGCTATGACAACAACCTGAAAGGCTTGGTCGACCACTAGAATCCTTATAACAAAACCTGATATCATATCCCCATACACACCACTATGGGGAAATCCACAACTGAAGCACTTCTCTACAATACCCGATCCAGTTATATGGGCGCGGTACGGAATTAAAAATCTATCTCACATCTATTTCACATCCAAAAGGATAAATCTCTCTATACCTTCAATGAACTAAAAGCTCAATTTGACCTAGGGCCAGGCGATGACCTCTTTCTTCTTCTGGGGTGATATCACCCCTCTTTCTTCTCTATACTCTCCTCCGGTGCAGAACGGAAACGCAGTTACAGTTGTTTACATTTTATCAGTTGTTGATATACTTTAAACTGACAATAAAGGTTGTTAATGTACTGTTTAATAGAATTATACAGATACCGACTCTGTCATGCATGTTAGTTCTTGATCGTACAGCCAGAATTGTAAAATGCACTGTTTTGTACTTTTCTTCTATTTTATAAAACAAAATAAACTTTTACTGTTAAAAAAAAAGGAACTTACTTAACTGCAGTTGCTCAGTCCAACTTTCAAATTAGCGTCCAAGCATCTTGGTATAGATCCTTTGCCGGTTGTGTTTTCATTAAGAATAAAGGGAATACGGAGAATCCCTCTTGAGAAGATAGACTAGTTCAAAGCCTGCCAGATCAGTCAAGTTTTTACTGCCTAGTCTAAGTGACAGCAACATAGGAAAAAGTCATTTATAGTGCATTTTACTCTGGGAGAAATGTAAATTTTAAAGGTACCAGTATATATTTGAAAATGTACAATTTGTTGCAATAGTTAACTGGAGTGTTACTAAAACGATGTCCTCTTCCTCCTATCATTTTAGTCATCTCTGTAATGTTTGGTCTTAAACTGTCTTTTACCATTTCAGCTGGTATTAGTCTTTCTGAAATGTGACCAATTTTGTGGTTGTCTCAGCAATTTCTTTTTATGGCCAATCTTCAGACTAATCTTTTTGCAGTTTTCACTTTAAACTCTTTTCCTTTACAATCAGCTTTTTATATATATATATATATATAAATACACATTTTATAACTTAGTTTTTCATATTATACTCTCTGGTCCTGCCAAAGTAAGAATTAGGAATGTAGTCAGAAGCCAAAGCTAATAGCCATCTTCTCTATCTTCTTTGCTAATCATCTTTCAGCCACTCGATGATTAGTAACAGGCATTAGCATGCTGCTTTCACCCGTTTATTGCTATAAAAGAAAAACATTCCATTTGGAACTTGTAGTTTTGGAATTTCAGGAAAGATGAAAATAGATAATACACAGGAAGAATGTTTTAAACAACAGAAGACAAATTAAGATGTGAATACTCCATTATCAAAACTCTGTAAAATTATGGTACATTTTATTCTATCAGTGCTAAAAGCAGGTGAATATCACAACAAAAATGATTACAACAAAGAAAATAGAATAATAAAAACTTAAATAAGCCCAGGCAGCAGATGCACCATAAACTAGTGAGCTGTTTAAAATTGCCCAAGACTGCTGTACTAAATAACGCTCGTTTTTTAAAATCTTTTTGCATTGTCCTCAACGTGGAATCGAGCGGCGAAACGATCGGGCCTGAGATCGGACATGTTGGAAATTATCTATTGAGCCATCTAAATGGCTCAGAATTAGTCTCCACTGGAGCCCTGGAAGCCGATGCTTCTGGAGTGTAGCCCCACCCCCTTGCAGCCGAGCACCATGGGATTCTCTGTATCAGAGATACAGAGTGCCAGAGAAGCGACACAGTGCTTGGTTGCAAGGGGGTGGGGCTACACACTGTACGTCCTGGCTTCTGGGGGGAGACTTGAAAGCTTAAGAAGCTGCAAGTTGTTATAACTTTTTACCAGAAGGGGATCCATGTAACGTAATGTCTAATTTTAGCTGTCAGAGATGTAAGTTTTGGCGTACCTCAAAAAAAATGGCAAATTTTATTACAATAGACTACACAGTTCACATGCCGCAACATGCTTCCTGAGGTCCAATATCTTGCTGAGAATGTGCTTAAAAGGAGCCATAAGAACCTCTAAATAGCGATTATATTAGTCCTTGTGCAGATTTTACACTGCATCCCACAGCATTGCATTTCTAACAATTACGTAGAAAGGACCATCATAGCTGTTTCAAAGACGTGTCGATTTTTTAAATTTCAGCTTATCTATTGGTTTATGTCTTGTTTCTGAGTGTGTACTTCATACTTTCACTAGCAGGACTTTCTGCTTCTTAGAAATCTTTATCCCCTCTTCAATACCCCCCTGCTCTGCAGAAAGCTCATAACCTGTGTTCTCTTGCATCATAGCCAATATACCAACAACATATAGATAACGTACATCGAAAATCATTTTGGGAATGCACGCCACTATAGAATAGCTGGAAGGATTTTACACAGTGCGAGGCTGATACAGTTGCCTAGAATTCCAGAAAAAAACCTTACATGATAAGAAAGGTCCTCTTATTCCCCAAATTAGTATAGTTTTCTTTTACAGTAGAGTACATTAGTATTGACTTGGAATTACTTTTCAGTAGTACACCTGGGCCCATATGCAATTCACTTTTTCACCTGAGTTTTCTCCTAGGTGAAATTTTCAAACTATTCAATAAAATGCCTTTTAACCACTTGAGGACCCACCCTTTACCCCCCCTTAAGGACCAGCGCTGTTTTAGCTGATCTGTGCTGGGTGGGCTCTGCAGCCCCCAGCACAGATCAGCGTGCAGGCAGAGAGATCAGATTGCCCCCCTTTTTTCCCCCCTATGGGGATGATGTGCTGGGGGGGTCTGATCTCTCCTGCCTGCTGTGGGTGGCGGGGGGGGGGCACCTCAAAGCCCCCCTCCGTGGCGAAATTCCCCCCCTCCCTCTCCTACCTGCTGCCCCCGGGAGATCTGGGCTGCACAGGACGCTATCCGTCCTGTGCAGCCTGTGACAGGACGTCCCCTGTCACATGGCGGCGATCCCCGGCCACTGATTGGCCGGGGATCGCCGATCTGCCTTACGGCGCTGCTGCGCAGCAGCGCCGTACAAATGTAAACAAAGCGGATTATTTCCGCTTGTGTTTACATCTAGCCTGCGAGCCGCCATCGGCGGCCCGCAGGCTATTCACGGAGCCCCCCGCCGTGATTTGACAAGAAGCAGCCGCTCGCGCGAGCGGCTGCTTCTTGATTAATTAAGCTGCAGCTGGCGACGCAGTACTGCGTCGCTGGTCCTGCAGCTGCCACTTTGCCGACGCACGTTATGAGTGTGCGGTCGGCAAGTGGTTAAACCATCAACAAGCATACAAATACTCAAAATATTTTTTATAGTACTTCTCACCTTTTTGGTACTTTTTCCATTGCAAAATCCTAAAACGTTGTTATAAATCGAAGATGAAAAATTATCTCCTAGGAGAAAACTCAGGTGAAAAAGTGAATTGCATATGGCCCCTGGTGACAGACCTCTCTTTTCCTGGAGCTAGGAAGCACTTCATGCCCGATACTGGACAACCCACACAATTTCTAATTGAAAATCGCATCCAGCTCAGCCATGCCCAGATTATAATTGATTTATTAAGCACCAGCATATTCCGTGCCGCTGTGCAAAGTAGGAAAACAAACAAGGGGTACATAATGATACAGACAATGATATACATCAGATATGGACACTGGTACAAAATACAGAACTGGCGATTACAATGACAGATGTAACATGATGAATAAATGTATAGCAGAGTGTGAGCTATGAAATGAACAACAAAATCCAAGACACATAAGGGTGAGAGAGCCCTGCCCTTGCGAGCTTACAATCTAAAACAGGATGAGCTAGCATTACTATTTGAACAGCTAAGAGAGGTTATATGTGACCATGGGGTTCATGTGCCATTAGTGACAGCCTTTTCCAAGTGCCACATTAAGAATTTACCAAGACTTGCAGTTACTGCTGAATTTACATGATTCACCTTTCATGAACTGATCTGCATTCTTCTCATCAGGCATAATTGCTTTCCCCTCCTTTAATACTGTACGATCCCACTACAACAAACCTGCTAGTCCATGGCATGAAAAACCATCTCTTCCCATTAGCTTTTGTATCATGTACAATATATACTGTACATTGAAATCTCTTAATGTCCATTTTGATTAGCGGATGTGTTAAATAATGTGTTTGAGAATCCTGTGTTGCAGTCAAATACACAGAAATTGTCATGTCAGGTAGCCCCAAATCAGCTTCAGATGATCTCTTTTCACATCCATCCAGCTCAGTAATGTCAGGGATGAATTTGTTTACTGATTTAATCATTTCGGAAAGGGCACGTGCCATCTATCTATAAGTGCCAATCTCATATAAGTGCCATGTGGTCAAATGCTGCTAAGACAGTATGCAGAATGTCATACTCAACACACCCCCTCCAAATCCTGCCATGTTCCCACTCTGGGCACATTGCCCTGTCCAGGGCGGTGTGGCTGTCAAGCTAATGTTCCTTCTCTGGTGTGTGCCACTGGGGCACAGATGTGCAGGCCACTAATCTGTAACTTCAGTTATGGGGGAGAGGGTTGAGTGGACTTGGAATTGGTGCCAACTTCAGGGTATTCAAACCCTGCTGGAACAGCACCCATAGCTGCTTGACTGCATCTCTGACCCTATCATTAGCAATCTGTCCAGAACCTAGTCCATGACCTTGATCCTGCCTGTCAATAACTTGTTTTGAATCTACCCTGAGACCTTAATGATTTTTTTGCCAATTGCCAGTAACCAGCCCTGTTCTCAGTTGATTACAATTTGGAAATGGCTAACAAGAGATAAGTAGCACTTCGCTTCAAATGACAACTTGATTGATGAAATGAGAAGCTGACACTGTATATAAAATCCATAAATGCCTTTGGTGATGCTGGTGCCTCTTGCATGCCCAGCTGTAAAATGCAATAGACAATTTCCATATTCCAAAACAGAACAAGTTACTAGTAAGGGTGCCTCTTAAACTGGAGATGTAGAATACAAACAACAGTGGCATAACCTTTAATGAATTTCAGATTGGAACACAATTGATAATTCTCCCAGCTGCTATTCTGTACTGCTTTCCCTTCCCCTTGACATATAAAAGACTAGTGTTTGTGCAGTTCTCACTCAAACAACCAACTCATTTTCTTTACTTCTAAACTTAAGTTCTTCAGATTCCTGAGTCAAAGATAAACACATTTTGCTAACACAGCATTCATTATTAATCTACCGCAGAGTGGTTTCTACAGAGCTGAGGAGCAAGCAAGCTGGTGTTGATTATATTCTTGATATCTGATGCCCATACAAATAATGTTATCAGTAGCAGGAACATTTCATAAGAATTGCACTTCCAATTTAAATTAGCTGAACATTCTGTAGTTATACATTTCTAGGCTGCTACAGTTCAGTCAGGAGTACAGCTATGTAAACCCCAAAGGCAAACATGGATCAGCACATAATGTATGTCCAGCCTTGTAAAGTTCTTACCCTGTACTCTATATGGGCATCCTCTAAATCTAGCACAGTACATTTTTCTATGGAACAAAAATGTTCAAATAAGCTAAGCAAGTACTTACCATCTCCACTCTCTTGTAAACACAGCAGTCAAAGTCAACATTAAGTCCTCTGATTAAATAAATGGCTAATAAAATAAAGTTGTGTTTTGTTTACACTAGTTTCACCCTGGTTTCAAGAAGGGAATTCTTATAATGCACATACATGGTACAATTCTTCAATTAGATAATTTTGTTAGATTATTCCGTTAGATCGAATATAAAGATTTATCCAACATGTCCGTTCGGATTTCTATTGAAAAATCGTTCATTTTTCTTGATTGAAAAAAAAATATTTTTTAATTAATTTGATTCAATCGTTTTGGTCAAATAAACGGAAAAACTAAACGTTTTTATTGTACCGTGTATGGGCACCATTACTGTTACACACTCTAGGACATACATGTCAAATTCTGGACCGCGGGCCAAATCTGGCATGCAGAGCCCTAAAATTTGGCATGCAAGTTGTTTCCCTTCTCCCTTTGCATTGTTTGGCTCTAGACCACCAGGGAAGTCATGTGGGGGAAGAAGAGGGAAAGCACTAGACTCCAGTGAACTGTATAGGAGGACGGGGTCACTAGACACCAGGAAACGGTTTATGGGAGGGAAGGGGCCACTAGACACCAGGGAACTCTATAGGGGAGGGAGGACAACTAAACACCAGGTAAATGTATAGATGGAGGGATGATCACTCGACACCAGGGAACTGTATAGGGGAGAGAGGATGCAGTTTACACCAGGGAACTGTATAGGGGAGGAAGGAGGGCCACTAGACACCAGGGAATTGTATAGGTAGAGTGGGGGGCCCGACACCAGGGAACTTTATGAGTGAGGGAGGTAGCCACTAGACATTGAGGATGGCCCACAACTTGGTCTTTGTGTTCAATTTCGGCCCACTTTGTATTTCACTTTGACATTCCTGCAGACTTCATGGTTGAGTCTGGTTTGGGCTGTCGAGATTCTATAGTGTGAACAGTCACCCTAATACCAGATAACCTTGGCCGAATGCATTGTTCCCCGCCCCCCCTTAGCTCTTCCCCGGAAGTTGCTCTGTCATAAGCCCACTTTCGTCCTCCCTCGTGCCCCTCTAGCAAAACAGAACTCGTCATGAGGCTGTAGCCTTGTGTCACATCTGTACAGTACTTGGCCCAGAACTATCACGCAAGGGATCAAGTCCTGATCTCCATGAGTGTCAATATCTTTCAGATGCTTTCAGTGCTGTACTCCAGACCTCTACAGCTGTTCGGGGACTGTCCAAAACACTGGGGCTGCACTTCTCTTCTGACACAAACTTGGCTGTGCTGCACCCACGCGAGCATGGCTGCGCCTACGCAGTAGCATGGAGCCAATCATGTAGGAGCAACTCCAGCTTACTGTGCAGGCGCGGCAGCTCTTGCAGTACGGCCACACTCACGAGCATGGCCCCAGTGTTCACTCTGACAAGTTTAACAATGGGGGACCGAAGTGTGGTGTGGAAACCCTCTACAGGATCCAGACACGTCCCTCTTCTTAGGTATGTGTGTGTTTTTGTTCCCGAGGTTTGCCTCAGGTACACTTTAAGCTGAACAAAAAACATCAAAATTTCAATTGCTGTGACTTCTAGAATTTGATCAGATGTCATCACAGTCATGTATTAAAATTCTAGCTGTGATTCTAGAACATTTTGCTCCATAAGTAGACTTGACTTATCCTTCAGTTGGAGAGGCATTAAGCAGAGTTCTCTACAAGTAATCTTGCAGTGGATTACATTACACCCAACTGGTGGTAAGGCTGCTTTGCTGTGACTAAAATGGCTCTCCAGCCCCATGAACAGGATAGATCAGGGGTGTGGATTGTTGAATCCAACTTCAGAGACTCAACTGTGGGTTGTTAGTGACAACAGGCATAAATGGTAAGCCAGCATATAACACAACCTTACCTGTTAAAATAACAGCAGTCCATTACAGGCTTGCTTAAAGCGGTATTGTCACCATAAAGAAAATCAAATTTCAACAGCAACTGGTCTGAGTGTATTAAGTGATAAAGATGCTAATCCTGCATTCAAAACTTGCAAAACCTTTTCTGTGGTTATGGTTTGTAGCTATCACATACTTTAGGAATACTGGCCCTACTGCTAAACAGTGCCAAAGAGTTGAATGCTGGGAGTTCTTTTTATTTATAATATATTCCTCCTCTTCCATTTATTTCCCTGCCTAGCTGCTTATCAGACACACCCTCTGATTACTTGTGTTTACAAGCAAGGCTGAGGTTACTCAGCGATTGGTTGTGTAAATAAAAACAACAACAGTGCACTTGTTAGTATCCACATCAGTGGGACTATCTGAAGACTCTTGGAGGAGGGCAGCTAATAAATACACAATGAGCAAGAAAAGGGAGGGGGGAAAACAAGAGTCAGAGAGGATATGATGTCAGCATTAGCTTGGCAAGATGGCCGCAGCCTAGAATAGAATTTACTGCTTTTCCTTTATAAAATTCACAGCAATCAATACGTGGATAGCACAATACATCTGTTATGTAAGTAGAAGTAGTATTTATCTACTTATATATGTGTTTTTTATCTCTAGGTTAGCATGGGTGTCGCTTGTTCTTTAAAGGACATCCGAGGTGACATGTGACATAACGAGATAGACGTGTATGTACTGTGCCAAGCACACAAATAACTATGCTGCATTCCTTTTTTTCTTTCTTTGCCTGAAAGAGTTAAACATTAGGTATGAAAGTGACAGTTTCCGTCCGGGTCAGACTATAGCATAATGCTCATTGATGAGGAATTACAGCCATATAACTTTTTACTGGCAGTAAATGGCTTCTGAGAGCAGTAAAGAGATACGAAAGGTCAATAGTTCATGGATTTTAGCTCTGGCATACTTCAATGAATGTGTCATTGAGCCGAGACAATGAAACCGTAATACGTTAAAAAGTAGATTTAAATTTAAAATAAAACTGTGGGATGTCTTAAAAAGTCATTTTTAGGAGGAGGAGGATAGATACTATTGTTTATCTCATCAGTTTATTTTCACCTCGGATGTCCTTTAAAAGTGTATGCAAGGCTAATCTAAAGGCAAAAATTAAATATTTACCCAAGAGGGAAGCCTCTGGATCCACCAGAGGCTTCTCACATCCTCCTGGCCTTCACCGTTGCCATGTGCAGCTTCCTGGAACATATCCGGAAAGAGCTTGTCAAATATGTTATGTGGCCATTCTCCTCTTTAAGCATGAGTGAAGCTGTACTGCACCTGTGCAAGTACGCCCATGCCTACGGAGTACGACAAAGCCGCTCATATATGAACAGCTCTGTGCTACTGCGCAGGCATGGCCATTTTGCACAAGTACAGTACAACCACGTTTATGCATAAGAAGTGTGGTTGCGATCATAAAAGGCAGCAGCAAGGGTCTCCAGAAGGACGTGGTATCATTTTTGCCCTTGCGTTTGCCTCGGTTTCTCTTTAAAAGGAAACCCGAACAGAGACGTCTATAGTTTCTTGCATCTTCACATCTTTTTCTTTTTAAAAATGCTAGTTGCTTGACTATGAGGCTCTCTGCCTTTAATACTTTCTAAATCACAGACCCAGGACGAGTATGCAGAGAGCATGGTGAACATTTATAGATTTAGCAATACATGACTAATCTCGACTAGGTTTTAAAATTGAGAAATGTTTAGTCAATTCATTTTTGTAATATTTGTGGTGTGGTGCAGAATTTAGGATGATGCAATTTTATGTTGGGAACTACCTGAGTGAAGGAACTTCCAGTTTTACTACATTCCTATTTACTTACACCTCCTTTTTGTAGAACAATATATTTTTTTACTCAATATATGCTGTGATTGGATGCTAATGCACTGAACTGTTTTTGGAAGCACCATTTGCTCTCTGCGACTGGGAGACATCAAGCATTCTATATGTGAGCTAAGAGATCTGCATAAGGTGGCCACTAATGATCCAATCTTTTTCATCCAATGTTACCAAATCTATGTAGTATAAGGGTAAAATGAGTGAATATATTGAATGGATAATTTGGGCAGTTCCCTTATATTACATAGAAATGGTAAGATTGGATGAAAAAGATTGGATCATTAGTGACCACCATAAGACCGTGCTGAATAGCATGCTGAACATCTTGCGGAATATTCTATATATTGCTTTACAAGCTTGCATGAACTGCTGTTTTGCTCGCCTAGGCCACTGCTTGGTCAGAGTGTATTCCACCTACCATTACTCTTTGGGAATTTACAGTAGTGAATGAACTAACAAGCATCTCTGCTGCATCTACTAACTGCTAACTTTGCTGCCTCAATTATCAGGATCCTATAGTGTGGTTGTCGCACCCTTTTTGACAAGTCATCTACAGTCTGATCTATACTGTGCACAAGTAGTGGATACCATCAATAATCTTTATTGCTCAGAGTGGGACTCGCACTATTCCTTACAGGGTGTGAGGACTGCAGCCTCACTACCCTATAATACTGCTGCCTCCTGGGGACCTCTTTGGGGTTACTTTGTGGTATTTATGTCTATGTTTAGTGATTTATGGAATAAGGATTTAATTAATAATAAAGCATTTTTCTATTTTTCATGCACCCAAGAGCCAATCCTCCTTTCTTTCTTACTTTATAATTATTAATTATGTTGGCATGGGGCATGAGATTTTTTTGATCAATTAAATAGATTAATTACAAGTATATTTATTTCCCATTTGTCCATTGTCCCAATTTTTCTGAGTTGTTCTAATATAATATTTTTTTACTTTAACCAACCCCAGTGTGGTGATGATAGAAGCGGACACATTGCTGGCATTTTCTGAGCAGTGCTTTGTCCTATAACTGCACTAGTGAGCAGAGACAGTCAACTTCAACTTATTTTTTATTAAGAAACCATTTAAGATAAAACAGGTAACGAAAGTCACCGTCATGCAATTAGAGACATAATTGTAGCTATGAATAATTTGATAACTTTCACTTTTTATTTTATCTTCTAGGGAAAACATTCATTTTTACTACTGAGCAAGTGACCTAAAAGAAGCAAGGAGCCAATGATATCTGAAGATCTGAACTTACATCAAAGATTGGGACAGATTTACCAAACCCAAGTGGCACAGTGAGCATTGCACAAATCGTGCAATTCACATTATGTGCACTGATTCAGCACTGGGTCCCTCTGAAAGGACGAGCACGGCCACATGCGCCGAAGCAGGTCATTTAGGCGTGCGCTCTTCCCTGCTCCTGAACTAGGCACCGCCATAGACATAATGTTATGTCTATGGCCGCACAGCATTGTAATTTGGGGGCCAGACCCTGAATTGCTTCTCCCTCCGAGTTGCTACGACTCAGGGGGAATAGTAAATAATGCCCAAAATTGCTCCGACTCCTTTGTCTAATTCTTACCAGGCCTGTGGAGTTGGTCCAAAAAACCTCTGACTCTTCAGTTTATTGAAACCACTGACTGTCTCTAGATACCCAAAACTGCTCTGACTCCTTGACGTCGACCCCTCAACCCTGCTGTACAGAATATCCACATTCCCTTCTACTGGTCTGTACGTATAAATTTGCACTATAAAAACACATTTTGCATCAACCTATACAGTGATTCTTTCACTCTACCACTTTTTTACAATATCTATACATACACACACCTACGTTTCTCATTATCCAACCTGCTTGTGCCCAGGGGGCACCAATTTACTAGTATACTATTATAAAAACCACAAAGAGACGGGTGCTGTGAGTTAACAGGATGTAACAAATGCAACCACATATTATAATATAGAAAAACACGCCTACACAATTAATATCTGGTTCAAAACAGACTTGTACATACCAGAAAATTCTGTTGAAAGAGTGTTTTTCACAAGACATTATCTGTGTGGGTGTGTAATTCTATGTGCTATAGACGCCATGTGACTGTAGTGTACTAAAGTCACTGAGCTGTACAAATGCTGCATGTACTGTATACTGCAAAATGGATGCTTCTTCACAGCAAAATCTGCATCATATACCCTTTGTGAGATGACCAAGGTAATTACAGGTCAGTGTGCCATGGGCCCTTTCACACCAGAGGGATTTTTCGGCGTTTTAACGCCACGGCCGAAGTTGGCGTTTTGCTAGGTAAAAGAAAGTCCATAGACTTTCATTTTACCTTTCACATCTAACTCAGCGTTTTGGAGCGTTGCGTTTCAACGCTCCCAGGAGCTTTTTCAGGGCTGTTTACAGCCGAAGTTGGCTGTTGGCGTTTCAATGATAGTCAATGGAAATGCCAACTTCAGCGTTTTCAAAGCGTTTTACAGCTATCTTGTTAACTTATTTTTATAGAAGAAAAAAAAAAGGACGTTTTCATATGGGCTGTAAAACTCTTTCAAAACGCTTTTAAAGCGCTTTAAAAACGCTATGTATTGGCGTTAAGCAAAAGGCTGACTTTCAGCCTTTTCTACCGCAGCCTCTAGTGTGAAAGAGCCCTTAGTATAGAGCAGATAAACTATACTTATGTAGCCGCAGTAACTATACAGGCGAATGCAAGCGCTAATAAACTGATTTATTCTTCCAGCCTTGTATACATTTCAAGGACAACTCCGCATCAGTTTACATGATCTGTCTTGGTGCATAGCTGGCTGCAGACTTAGCTGTTAAGGTAGCCACACACTAGAAAACTGCCACCCGATGTGGCAAAAAAGACTGATCCCTCTTGTTGAAATTTCATCAAAGAGAATCGTATGCTTTCACACATTGCACATAGATTTTTAGTGCAGTGTTGCAGTTTTATCCAGTGCAATGCTTAGGGCTGTCGATTTAGCACTGCTCCTACCACGCCACCAAAGGAAATATTCCGTATGGTCTGATCAATAATTATGATTCGTTTTTGGTGAGGATCAATCAAAATTATGATCAATCTGACACATCGTGACAGATTTTAGGCAGATGCCAATGAGTGTTGAAAAATATCCCGGGGATCAAACAGGAAAATATATGAATGTGTGCATACCTTAACTTAAACAGCAAACAGACATCTAATGCAGAAAATGCTTTAGATAAAGGTGAGTATAGATGCACAATTAGGTACAAATAAGTGTCACCTGCCACGACTCAATCCTGTGGGTGACACTGCAGTTCCCCAATGATGTACAGACACATCACTAGGCAACAGCCAAGTGATGCATTCTGTCTGTATGCAGAACAAGGGAGGGAAGAAGTGGTTTCTGTGGACAGAGTGCAGAGGAAACAATGGATTCAGCGTCCTGATGGATATCAGGGCACAACTAACAATTAAAACATGCAGGGTGGGGTTATAGTAGACATCTCAAGATAAGATTACCCTAATTTAGGGGGTTATCAATGTATTCCAAGTTTAAAGCCAGTACACCGGCTAGAGGTTGGGGCTACATCTGCCGAGAATCTGGTGCGTGTACAGCTGCCCTGATGCATCTACAAAAGATCAGGATTGCTGCAATATCTCGGCTGAGCATATTGTTGCCCTACTTAAGCCACCTGCCAGAAACCCTTTCATTGTCCCTCCCTTCCCCTCCATAGCAACAGAGAACGTCACAAGTCTATAGCCTTACAAGTCTGTTTAGCACTCGGCCCGAACTGTTGCTCAAGAGATTGTGTCCAGATTTCATCAGGAGACCATGCAACACAAAAGTCACCTCAACTAAACATCCATTAAAATCACAGTAATGCCTCTGCTAGTTTGCCAAATGCATATTTTGACGACAACATATTATAAAGGCCATTGGAAAAGTGAACCTGTCCGCACAGATGTAAGACCAAGGAATTTGCCACCCAGGCCAATTCCTTGATCTTTCACGTTACATTCAAATGATGCATAATTTTATATTGAACTAGGCAACAATGATAATTATGTTTGGCATGAATAGCTTCAATTTTAAGAAGGAAAAATTATGTTTAGATAAAAATTGTTTAGGTCATATCTATGGAAAACACGGAACCGAGTAATGTGGCAACGCACTTGTAACTACATGAGAGAACCATTATGCCTTGTGTATTGTAGCTTGTCTCCAACATACCCAACACTCCTGCACCACTCAGGCTATTTAAATCAGCCTGTAGCATTCAAACAAAATGGCTAATCTGGCAGTTTGTATTTCCGATTTGAGTAAATTAAACAAATTAAACCAGAAACTACTATACTACTGATGTTGTCAGTCTGAGAAAGGTAACTTCTGCAATGCAGGGAAACGTTGGGAAACAGTTACTCATACATTAATACTTAAAACTTACCACTCTTACCGTATTTATAAAAACCGGTTATGGATAGTAAAACTATATGGGGCATCCTTTTCTGAGAATGTAATAGGCCAGTAACATACAGGTGAAACTCGAAAAATGAGAATATCGTGCAAAAGTCCATTTATTTTCAGTACTGTAATATGTACGAACAGAGGCGCCAAGCAGAGTAAAACAATGTTCTAAAAATGATAAAAAAGAGGGAAGTCGAGGTGGACTTACCTCCCTCTGGTAGTGGACATATACTCAAATGCAGAGTAAAAAATATACAATTTATTCACAGCTCCATAAAATCGCAACGCGTTTCGCGGTCAACAATCCCGCTTCATCAGGCAGTACAGGAGCATATAAAACTGGTTCAGGTCCATAAAGCGTGTGAGGCGCTCACACGCTTTATGGACCTGAACCAGTTTTATATGCTCCTGTACTGCCTGATGAAGCGGGATTGTTGACCGCAAAACGCGTTGCGATTTTATGGAGCTGTGAATAAATTGTATATTTTTTACTCTGCATTTGAGTATATGTCCACTACCAGAGGGAGGTAAGTCCACCTCGACTTCCCTCTTTTTTATCATTTTTAGAACATTGTTTTACTCTGCTTGGCGCCTCTGTTCGTACATATTACAGCACGATTAAGTCCACCCCTGGTGGAGGGGTTCTTTCCCCATTTTCCTATCTACAGAGAGCGACTTTTATACCTGAGTGGGGTCAGGTACTAATACTCCCCACCTGCCTGTCAAGTGGTTACCTGATGGTAACCCACCTTTGTGAGTATAAGAACCTTTGACATTACATTATATATTGAGCTTACCAGACAATATTGCACTATTGGGCTCTTGGTGTCCTCTGTTTTGTTTTTACAAATTTATTTCAGTAATTCAACTTAAAAGGGTGAAACTAATGTAGGACATTGACTCATTACATGCAAAGCAAGATATTGCAAGCCTTTAGTTATAATTTTGTTAATTATGGCTTAGAGCTTATGGAAACCCCAAAATCTAAATCTCAGACCATTAGAATATTGTAAAAATGTTCAATAATCTAGGCTCAAAGTGTCAGACTGTAATCAGCTAATTAATCTAAAACACCTGCAAAGCATTCATTTTTCATATATTAGATTAATTTTTTAAGTTGAGTTACTGAAATAAACTGACTTTTTGCACGATTTCTAATTTTTTTGAGTTTCATTTGTATAAAAAAAAGTGTTTTATTATATGTGTTAATGACCTAGCTGTTAGGCGTACGAGACCTATCAGCACGGGAGACTTGGGCGCAGGATACAGCCAGTATAGGACTGATCCTGCTGCTGCACAAGTTCCCGGCCGTGTTAAATACTATTCCCCCTCCAAGCCGCCATGGATGGTGGGGAATGAATTGCTGGAAGCCGAATTATTGTGTTTTCAATGTAACTTCAGCTCCGTCTTCTGACGGCACTGAAGTTACTCCCTGTGCACTGCTATAGCCATAATTCCTATTATTATTATTAGATTTATATAGCACCAACATATTACACAGCGCTGTACAATAAATAGGATTACAGAAAATGATAACAGGGGTGACAGAACAATGTAGGTAATAGACAATAGAAACAACAATACAGATAATAGCAATAAGATACACAACACAATGCAGATAGTAGTACAATGCCAGATCATAAACTGAAGTGGTAGTGTTAAAAATTACAAGTTCCAAATTCTGCGGCGGTTGACGTCAGGAGGGGCAGAGCTGAAGCTGAAAGCTCTGCCTCTTCCAGGAAATGCTTCCGGATTGCCCCCCTGGCGATTTGGGGGCTCTGCAGCCCTCGTTTAGTGGCAGGGATGCGGCGGATTACTTGGGAGCACTGAAGCGAACTATAAGGAAGCTTTTGCCAGCGCGGGCCAAAAAATATTGTATCGAGGGCCGCAAATGGCCCGCGAGTTTGAGACCCCTGATCTAGAGGGAAGGGTTGGTGACACGAAAAAGAGGGTGCAACAAGAAGTTCTTGGCAGAAAGGATTAGGGCAGTGTTGAGTTGATGTAGGCCTCCTTGAAGAAGTGAGTTTTGAGTGCTTTTTTGAAGGTGTTGAAGGTGGGAGCAAACCTGATGGGCAGTGGGAGAGAGTTCCACAGGATGGGGGCAGCTCTAGTGAAGTCCTGTAGTCATGCATGGGAGTGCGAGATGCGTGGGGTGGTTAAGAGGAGGTTGTTGGAGGAGCGAAGTGGGCGGCCAGGTGTATATCTGCTGACCAGGTCAGAGATGTAGCTTGGGCAGGACTTGTGTATGGATTTGTATTACGGCCTATTGGTGGCGCCGACTGCGCCCAAGTCTCCAGCGCTGGAATTACCGTGTTCGAGCTGTTAGTGGGGCAAATATACATACTTTGCAGTTGCCTAATTTTGCCCTTGCTGCTACTTAGAAACTTCCCCGACAGTTCATGAATGTTAACTTTGTACACCCTTTCATAATTCGTAACCAACACAAAACCGGACATTTTTTCACTTCTGTGGCGCCTAGACTTTTGTGAACCCTTTCAAATTGTTTTCCTGTAGCGACGTAAAACTTCAATATGCACATCTTTAAACTGGTTAAGAACCAGCATAATCAATTAATTCCAAAACATTACAATTATTTGAAGAAAAGTTTTAAGCTTCATTCATGAATGGATACACTAAGGCCACATACAGACATCAGACCATAGTCTTTGGAAAATGAAAGATCACAGACCAATCTTACCACCCTTCATGTAGTATGAGAGCCATACTCTACACAGTCTTTTCTATGGAGTTGAACTCCCCATCAGACAGAAATCTTTGCAAGATGCTGCACACACAGATGCTGTACAGACACAAAAGATCAGTATCTGCAAAAGATCTGTTCCTGCCAAAAATCCATTCCTGCAAATTGCAATGATAGTCTATGAGATCTGCAGATCATCATACACACATGATTTAACTGACATTCATCTGCAGATCAGATCCACCAGGATGGATTTTCAGATCTGCAGATGAATGTCAGTTAAATCATGTGTGTATGATGATCTGCAGATCTCATAGACTATCATTGCAATTTGCAGGAATGGATTTTTGGCAGGAACAGATCTTTTGCAGATACTGATCTTTTGTGTCTGTACAGCATCTTGCAAAGATTTCTGTCTGATGGGGAGTTCAGCTCCATAGAAAAGACTGTGTAGAGTATGGCTCTTATACTACAGGAAGGGTGGTAAGATTGGTCTGTGATCTTTCATTTTCCAAAGACTATGGTCTGATGTCTGTATGTGGCCTAACATTTTCCAGCAGAACTGGTATAATTCATTATTTATAGATTCCATCGAAATGGTAAGCTGCCCTGGCATACTGCCACCACAATTTACAGATAGGACAAACATCTTCTACTCTCAGAGCTGATTATTATTGCATTAGTGGAAATACTTGATGCTATTTTTCCCTAGAAATGAACTATGGGTTCTATGGGTTTATATGCTTTTGCCACATCCACATTTCATCAACAATTAAATAGTGGTAAGTAATATTTTGTGATATTTATTTAAAGCAACTCTGAAGAAAAAAAAAAAAAGGCTCTGAATCCCATAGAGCCTTCATGGTCCTCTATCCATCTTCGTGTTGCTCTTCTGTCCCCCGAGAGAAATTATTCGATCTACAGGAAATTATTCGACCTACAGGTCGAATAAGTCTTCGGCCTCCCTAGGCAGCCTTTGGTAGTATATGTGCCCCCAAGTACTTCTAAAGATGGCGCTCACGCATGAGCAGTACAGACGCGCCCATCTTTGAAAGCACTTCAGAGAAGCCCCTAATGCTGGGGATACACGGTACGTTTCTGTACCATGTATCGACCAGCTGATCCGGCCAGCTGATAATATTCAGCTGGCCCGATCATGCCGCACGACCCGCGCCCGCTCGATACCCGCCGGCGGGCAAAGGCAGGCAATCGAGCGGTGATAAGGAAGCGCCGGCGGGGACGAGCGGCAATCGATCCGCATGGACGAGCGGGGATGCGCCCGCATCGAGCCGCTGGCTCAATCCGGTGCAATGAACGAGCCGTGTATGCACGGCATAAGGCTCCAATTTTGAACAGGGGACAGCAGAGGAGTGAGGACATTAAGAGGAACAAGAAAGCTCTATTGGATCCAGTATTCTCTCTCTTCTTATGCGAGTATCTAAGTCTTTTATTCTCAGGCCAATACAGGGTTGCTTTAACTGGATTTATGACATAACATTTTAGGTCATATTTATGCAAAAACAAAGAAGCTTCAAATGGGTTCACAAATGTTAAAGCCCTACTGTGTATTAGGAAAAGATGACTAACCCCCCGAGTGTCACGTTCATGACTGTTGCTGTTGGACACTGCATATTATAGATTTTTGAACTCTAACTACAGAAATCCCAAAGAGACAGCAGACAAGAAATAGCATGGCATTGTAGAATTGGTCTTCCTTTGGATATTCCTTTGGGATATTAGAGGAAATGGCTGACATCTGACACTAAAGTAACTTATTTCATTCTCAAGTGCAAGTGTGTAAACGTTCAGCCACACAAGCTTATTCTACGTGAACAATAAAAATGAGAGCTCAGATGAAAAGCAAATATATTTATTATGCACTTTCATATACAGTCATTTGCTGAATATTATACAAGGAATAAAATAAAAAGAAATTTACATGTTTAATTCAATTTACATTGGATATTTACAATTGAAGAGGAAAAAAAGTAAAAAACAAAAATCACCGAAGATGGAGCAAAATACTTTTGCATAGCAGAGTAAATGGTTTGAAAAGTGGCAAATTAAATACTGCAAATTCAGTCAACAATGATGAAAGGTCGGTACAAGACGAATTAATGCTGTCATGTTCAATAATAATTCATAGAGATGCCACTTCAGACAATACTGCAGAGACAGCTTTATGGCATATTACAAAAAAAAACTAAACAAATAAAAATAGTGGTTTTACAAGTTTTTCTTCCAACTTGTGTTTACATTCTATTCATGGAAAAATATGTAAATTTCAGTGGAACAGAGAAAACAGCAAATTGTCTGCTCCAGTAAACTGTCCTCTGTGAAACACGTAGGTATCATCAAATCCTCTGTACACAGTGCAGTACTGAGGTGTGCTCTACCTCACAGCCACAGCCCTCTGCCCAGACCAACACTCACAGGGATCAGACTCACACAAACTATTCTCAAATTGTAAGGTCAAAGCTGGGTAGCTGCGGTGTGTGCGAGTGTGTGGGATATGAACCATGTTGTCTGAGGTCAGCAAAGCAGTATATTGTTAAACTAACAGGTAGACTTAAAAACGACAAAAATAGTTTTAAGAAGAATTGAACTTCTGTTTAATAGCCCAGAGTGATATTTTATACGTAAAGTAGGTCTCTCACATTTCCTACACATAATGAAATGACGTCATATTGGCAAAGCCAGAATCTGTGGTTTAGTTTGGCTGCATTTCTCATGTCAAAACAATGTTTAACTGTTGTGAAATGGGTACAAATTGTGTCAGAATATTAGACAGAAGCTCTTTATACTTTTCTTTTAGTGGCCTCACCATGTAACTGTTGATACAGGATTTCACTACATGTGATTTTTTGCGTTGTCATGCAGCAAAAAATTGCACATTAATGAAAGTCTATGGCAGTCTTTTTCAACCTTTCCAACCTAGAGGAACCTATCAAATAATTTTTGTATCTCAGAAAATTTATTAGAGGGAATGAGGATTTATTTTGCAGGAGGCATGGTCTTTAAACGATGTGGCTAAAAACATTTTGTAACTGCAACAGCCTCCTTGTTTGGCTCCCACTCCATGTTCCTCCTCTATAGCACTCCCTATTATAGTAGCCAGTGTTAGTGTTTCTAAATCTAGCTCTGGCAATTATAGTTCTCCCCTATAATAGGGATCTTTATTATACTGCCTCATTAACATACTGTTCTTCGTTACTGTGGTCCTTTTTATACTGACCCTTAATTTAGCCTTTTTTTTCATAGAGGAGCCAATGAGGTACCAATTGAGGCCACTCATCAGTGGGAAAAATTCCAAGGAACCCCTGAAATGTCCTCAAGGAACCCTTGGTTTCCCCGAGAACCCTGGTCTATGGGCTCCTTTCCATTAAATGTTTTTTGTTTGTGTTGCTTTGCGGTGGATGGGGGTTTACTGACAACCTGCATGTTTTCCACATGCCGCGCATGCTTGCACCTGATTTACGCACAAGGATTCTCAATGACTCCATATGTGATATGTGAACATTCACATAAGTTTTACAAAGAAAGCAAAAGAGGAAGTTGTCACACATGCTAGGCATGTGAAAATTGGTGGAAGATTATTATTTTTTTTTTTTTGCCATGTGTATCTAGGATAAGGTACTGTGGATTAACATGAAGTCAAGCTAAAACCATTTTGTTAAAAAACTCTGACAAATTATAATTATATGTAGGAAAATGAATGCCTCGTTAAGGTCTGGCTCTATCATGTTGTGAAAGGTGAGCTCATAAAATATTGGCTCACAGGTAATTTACTGACTAAAAATCTGGTCTCTCTCTAGTGGTTATTTCTGGACAGAGGTGCAGCAGAGCTTATTAGCTCAGAAGCATGAAAGGAAGACCTTCCCCAAATCCCCCCCCCCCCCCACCCCCTCTTGAAGAGGCATCTAATCCTCAAGAGCTGCCTAGTGTATAGGGCAGCATTAATAAACAGAAAATACTGTAATCAGTTCCTTGTACCCCAATTACTCTTACTCGCATGTCTTATTAGACAAAAAGGGGATACCATATGTCCTGATCTCAGAAACTTAGAACAATACATCTAAATACAACAGTGTGGGCAGGGCCTTGAATCTATTTTTGATTTCTTTTTATTGACTCTCAAATTGTGAACTGATCTTAATATTAAAGCTGGTCATACCTTTCAAACACCCAAATATACAAATGTACATTATTAAATATTTATTGAACAAATAAACAAAAGGGAGACTTCACTATCATATGCTCTTCAATATGGCCGTCATTAAATCTTCCTTCTTTATCATATTGCCCCACCTGATTGCACTACTGAGTTTGCAGTTTGCAGCACAGGTAACTCCTACATACCCACATATGGTTTATGTTCAACATCTTACTTGACTGCTATTAGAATTTCACATACTTAATAAATGTTTATTTTGGCTTTAAAGCGGATTGATTCAGCATGACTTACTCAGGAAGTTCATAAACAGACGAATAAGCTTTTTCACAGATTGTCTACATAGGACTAGGAAAACATTTGTGATTGGAGCTTGGTATTGGAGGCATTCATCGGCCATTTTATTTTGAGTTCTGTAAAACAGAATTTAAGGGTGTCTATCTGTAAGTGAGTGTCCTGATCTGAATTTCAATAAAAAAAAAACCCTTTACTCGCTAAAGGGACCAGATCTAATTTACTAAGTCATTCCCAGGCTGGAGATCTATGCAGAAAACAAGTTGTCCGGTATGTTTGCTTTGGATTAAAAAATGTAAGCCTGCTATTAGCTTTCAATTGACTGTAACCTACACCTGGGTTAAACCGGAAGATAGCGATAGTTGCGGAAGAGTTATTGAACTATACTCCAGGCTGTCCATAGACCTGTGCAACCTCGCTGCGATTCATTATGACTTAGCTAAGGGCAGCAAGTCCCACTTTATAAACTTTAATACAAAAACACCCTGCCTGTATTTCAGGACCATTGTTATACAAAATGTATTCTGACCAATTGTTTAAATTATAATCAGATCACAAGTAAAGAGTCATTTGTGTAATAAATATATATTTACTTAACGTTCCTCAACTTCTCACAGTTCCATTTAAATACATTTTTTAAACAGCAGCTATAAAACAAAATAGAGCGCCTGATCCTAATAAAGTTTGTATGAACCTGATTCTTGATGTGAGCATGGCTACACAGTACACAGCAGAAACAGCACAGCTTTTCTGTTTATTAAAAAGTACCCTAGCGGGTACTTACCTCTGGAGGGTGAAGCCTCTGGAGCCTAATGAGGCTACCCTCATTATCCTTAGCAACGCTTATCAGCCACCAGCGCTGGCCCCCTTGAAAGTCAGCCGACAAGAGCTTTGTCTCACACAGGTGTAGTTGCTGCTTGCCACTCGAGCTCTGGCGGAAATAGCTGAGCCCGATCGGGTCCAGTCTACTGTGCAGGCCCGAGCCATCTGCTCCTGCACAGTAGAGCAGACCAGATCGGGCTCAGCTATTTCCGCCAGAGCCCAAGAAGAAAGCAGCTACTGCACCTGCATGAGGTGCACATTGTTCAGGAGTCCCAGCGGAAGATATGTTCTATGAAGGACAATGGGGAAAGCCTCTTTGGGATCCAGAGGCTTCCCCCTCCTGAGGTCAGTACCCCCCAAAGGAGCCTTTTTTCCTTAAAGGTTTACTTTAAATAGATATCCTTAATTATAAAGTACAGTTACCCAAAATACCTTTGTCAGCCTCCTGAATTCCCTGCAGACCCTTGGGACCTATTACAACCTTATTTACACCCATAGGTGCCTGAGAACGAGTGAACAGCTTGTACTTCGTCTAGCACTACCACTCTGCCATTTCCATGGAGCCTAATTTGCTGTAGAAAGTAGACCACCTCTCCAATAAAATGAATACACAGGTGCTCTGTTTCCTACTCAACAATGTCAAGTAGAGGCCAGACGGAGTGGTGGCACTGAATTAAAACACTGAATTAAGTCCAGGCTTTTCAGATGAATCGGTCCCCATGCCTGCAAGTGTTTCCGTGGTTCAAACAGGTGCAAGGGATTTGGGGGCCATTCTGGATGCTGTGTAATCAGGGGGAAGGGAATTTGGATGAATGTTTTTACAAGCAGAGTTATTCTTTAATGGTGACAACAGCCGAAACTGGTGCAAACTGTTTCATCAAAAGCTAAGCAGGCCAATAAAGTTTCTATAACAGTTTAAAGGCTACAAGTGCTTATTAAAGCTCACTGTAAAACAATGTAGTAATAATAACCACCATATACTTATTACAATAAGTCTGCCTATGACACGGGCAGTTTCCACTGAGATGTAATAAATAGTTTAGAACTACTATGGGTAGAATTGGCAACGTTGAGGAATTTACAAAACAGAAGGACCTGAAGAAACCGGTGACTGAACAGTAACATCACAACATACTATATCCTGGACATGATGAACAGTTAGCATTCTTAAGGCTATTTATTTAAGCACTTGTTAATATATCTAAGTAGATGTCCCACAGGGACAAGAAATTCAAAACTTTGATAACATGTTGTAATTCCTCAGCAGAGGCTGTATTACTACTAAATACTATGCTATGAGGAAAATAAATATGCCAGTACAATTAAAAATAAAAAAGTGAAGGAACCATTATCTTTTGTACATGTCCACTTCTGACACAAACAGGTTAACTACATACTTCCTCTAACTGGACAAAACAACAAAACAGGTTACAAAGTTTATTTAAATAAGGTTTAAAACAACGTTAAAGCACCAGAAAAATACTTAACACTGAGATAGTCAGTGGTTGATAAATATGCACTTAATTTATATATTTTTTTTTGCAAAGTTGCGCATAATACATTCAACTCCACTGCAAAGAGAGGGAAAAGGAGTTGTGGACTCTTGACTGTGCAGGGCTTGTCTGGGCATGAAACAAGAGTTGCTAATTACATACCATAAGCAAATACTGCAGAAAACTAGGCTGAAGTGTGCGTTGGTCTTTTTTTTCCTTGTATACACTTTTATGTTGGAACGTTGTAAGTGTATTGGATTATATTTTTCAGATGCTGACATGACTTATGGAAAAATAAGTGAATGAATGGCAACTGCTTATTTCAGTTCTAAACAGCAGCCGTGAGGAGAGAGGAAGTTCAGAGAGTTCACGGCAGGACATGCATACTTGTTACGCTTCTGTTCCGTGTGAAAAGCTGCTAGATGCACTTTTGTTAGGGGAGGAAAGGGAGTTTTAGGTGCAGAAACAAGGTGCATTTTTGTGCCCAATATATTTAAGCATTATTTTTAACTTATTCTTTTAAGGTGGCCTACAAAATAGGCACATTAACAAGAGTCAATCCACGCAAAACTGATATTTGAGTTCCAGAAACAAGCTGTAGAATTGTATCAGCTTAAATCATCATAAGTGATCAAGTAAACTGGCCTACATTTATTTAGTTTCTATCAGCAAAATCTTGTAAACCTCACCTGTGCTGAATTAATAATACCAGGGCAAGGACTGAGAAAAGCTTAGTGAAAGAAAGGTCACGTGACTGCAGTAGTACGTAGATATGCACACAGTACTGTGACTGCCTTAGGGCCGGTTTCCACTACACTAACGCGAGTATACACCCAAATTCCTGTTGCCGTGCCATGCACACTCATAGGGGATCAGATGCGTGCTACAGAAAACTGCAGCATGCCGTCCAGAATCGCACCAGCAATCGATTTGGATGGCATTCTGGTGTTTGAATAGGCAGCATTACCCCATGTAACACCGCTCGGCTATAGTGGAAACTGTGGCCCTAACTGCTATTTCACTATCCTTTTAACATTCCTCACTATGGTTTATTATGACTAACGGGAGAATTACAAATGTTCACCATGAAACAATTTCTAATATATTCAGTTCAGGTTTGCCAGATTGTTTAGCTTCTCTACTATTCTCCCACTCTGGAGAAACTTAGTAAATCAGGGTAAATCAGGGCCAGCCTCTCAGGGTTTCCAAAGGGGACAACAGTCTAACTCAGTGATGGCTAACCTTGGCACTCCAGCTGTGGTGGAACAACAAGGCCCATGAGGCATTGCAATATTCTGACAGCTCTAAGCATAACTTGGGGAGGCAGAGGCATCATGGGATTTGTAGTTTTGTCACAGCTGGAGTGCCAAGGTTAGCCATCACTGGTCTTACCTGTTGTGAGTTCCCTTCACAGGGTGACATCACCACCTGATGTATGATGGTATTGTTGGCAATCTCTAGTAAACTTTCAAATGTAAACATGGAGACATGGCTGTCAATACATGAAATTAAAAAAAAAAAAAAAATGCTACTTGCCACAATGCTATGGCAAATCATTTAGTAGTATATCTATACTAAATGTAATATGTAGAGGTGATGCTTTGATGTCCTTACTGAACACTTGGAAGCTGTACACCAAGTTTGGAGGCAGAAGAGCACAGTTCTTACAGGCATCATATGGTAAATGTTATTAGTTGGAATTCATGACCTGTCTGCACACTTGCTAGAGCCATAACAGTAGCTCATTCTACCAATTAGGGTTTGTTTCCACTACACGCAGAATGGATGCAGAATGGATGCAGAAAAACTGACTCCAATGAATGCCTATGGGCCTGTTTCCACTAAACGCGATTTTTCTGATGCAGATTTTTCCATAGGCATTCATTGGAGTCAGTTTTTCTGCATCCAATCTGCGTGTAAAAACAGGCCCTTAGGTTCTCCAACCATTTCATGCCATAAAGAATACTGCGGCAATGGCATTTATTGGAGGCAGCCAGATACACATCAACACTGAGGAAGAACAATTTCCCCAAAACCTACAAAAAGCCAGCAAGCTGTAAGTGCACACCTGATTCCATATAGAACTGAAATATCCTTTTGGTGGAGAGACCCTAAAACAATATTCAAGTTACATTTTTGTTAACTTTTATGGTCACAAAAAATAATCTGCAGTTGTAGGCATCTTCTAGTATCTTGTGCTTTCTCATCCTGTAACAAGAGGGAAATAAGAAACATTAACATGTGCATAAAAATACATTATTGTAAATCATTAGTATAAATTAGTGTAAATCTCATTATTTACAGAGTAACTGTCAGGCTGCAAAAGCTAATTTAAACCTCTATTCTCCTGTGTTAAACAGTTTAGAAGGAAGCCAAAAAAGCAATACTGAAGTTAAAAATCTCTCTTACTTTGATTTTTGCTGAATAGCAAGCCTCTTTATTCCCAAGCTCCTAAGGAGGCTGGCAGGCCGCATAACAGATACTGCAAAGCATTCTGGGGCTGCTTCTTCTCCCCACTGCACTCCCTTGGTCCTCCCCTTCATTTCCCTATCCCGCCCTAAGGCTGCTTTCACAGTGGGAAGTTACAGGCTCATGTTAAAGCAGCTTGTATCTTGCAGCCCAGCTCACAGCACTGAAAAATTAATGAGCTGTTCACAGGGCACATGATCCGTTAGAGTATACTGCATGAGTCCTCTATTGTTCCTAGCCACATGGCTAATTAATATTCACTGCACAGTAGTGTTGTCCGGATCATGAACCATTAGGATCTTTGATCCGGATCTTTTTTGTGAGTTGAATCATCAGGAAGCAGGGTAAGGGAGGATATTACATCACAATTGGCTTCATACAAGACAGTCAAACATGGAACCTGCCATGAGCTGTCAGGAGCATCAATCTCTGCAAATACTATATAAAAATTCTGTGAAATCCAAACGTGGACAGTGAAATGCATATGTAATGTAAGTACAGCCAATATTTAGCTACTGATATATGTGGTTTTTTTCTCTGAGACCCTATACCTAACAGCTCCTCTTTAATAAAAAGTCATTGTTCTTCTCTTTTCGAGAACAGTAAATTGATTCTAGATAAAAATCACTGGAAATGAATGAAACACAACATGTCATTAAAACCAACACAATCATGTGAAAATATAATAACCAATACTGTTGGTGTTTCAAATTGGCATTATGGGGTTGGGAACGCAAAAACATGCACTCAGCACAATTTCAACAACGAGCAGCATAATAGAGTTTGTTTCACTTAACTCCGATACTTCCTCCTTCCAGCTTGGCAAAGGGAAGTATAAGGAAATTGCCTGCTCTTGAAACTTCCGCCGAGACCCGGGCGGAATCCGTGGCTCCCGGGTCTCGCGCTTGTTCCCCACTGATGACGTCACTGCTGAGCCACAAACCGCACATGCTGATAGGCGGAGGACGCGTTCGCAATGCGCCCTTCGCAAATAGCTTTGGCTAGTTGCTGGGTGCGCACTCACTTGTTTATATCACTGGATCTTGACCTTTGGCTTGTATTGTCGATTCCTGTCTGCTGTGATTAACTGGATACCCTTGCCTGCTGCTTAGACCAACCTCTGCCTGGTTTCTTAAATAACCCTTGCCTGCTGCCTGGACTGACCTCTGCCTTGTTTTCTGGATAAACTTTGCCTGCTGCCTGGACTGACCTCTGCATTGTTTCCTGAATAACCCTTGCTTGCTGCCTGGACTGACCTCTGCCTTGTTTCTTGGATAACCATTGCTTGCTGCCTGGACTGACCTTTGCTAAGTTACTGGACACTCTAAGTAAGCCTGAACTAATCCTTGCAGATTGAATAACCTTGCATGCGATCCTTGCATGAACTCTCTCCTTGCCTGGAGCATTCACTGCTTGTTGAATAACGTTCCATGTGGACTTGCATGAACTGTCTCAAATATACATGGATTCCTCACTGCCTGATCCTCATACATTTGTCATTACTGGCAATTGACACGGAGGGCCTCATCCTCCTGAATCAAGGTAATTGCCCTGTGTGATACTTATGAACTATCTTATGAACAGATTGAATAACCTTGCATGCGATCCTTGCATGAACTCTCTCCTTGCCTGGAGCATTCACTGCTTGTTGAATAACGTTCCATGTGGACTTGCATGAACTGTCTCAAATATACATGGATTCCTCACTGCCTGATCCTCATACATTTGTCATTACTGGCAATTGTCACGGAGGGCCTCATCCTCCTGAATCAAGGTAAATGCCCTGTGTGATACTTATGAACTATCTTATGAACAGATTGAATAACCTTGCATGCGATCCTTGCATGAACTCTCTCCTTGCCTGGAGCATTCACTGCTTGTTGAATAACGTTCCATGTGGACTTGCATGAACTGTCTCAAATATACATGGATTCCTCACTGCCTGATCCTCATACATTTGGCATTACTGGCAATTGACACGGAGGGCCTCATCCTCCTGAATCAAGGTAATTGCCCTGTGTGATACTTATGAACTATCTGAACTGTATTACTAGCCTTAGTGGGGTCCTAGCAGGTTGTGGTTCTCTCTACTTCAGTTTGTATGCCTTGCACGTTAAGACCTGGGGTAACCAAAGTCAGGAGACATATTTAGCATCCTGTTCAAGCGGGGACTTGTCTATAGGTGAAGACGTGGGCCAAGCTCAGAACTGTGGCACTAGATTGGGGCATAGAGACTGATTGGGAACATAACCTGTCAGGCCTTACAGGAAGTATGAAATGCATCTGCGTCCTGCTGTTCTGTGCAGAAATGGTGCTGAATGCTTGTGTTTGGGTTCCAAACCACATGGTGCCAAATACGAACATCAACACTAATAACCAATGACAGTTTTCAAGTACAATGATCAATCAATCTTAGTGGATGCATTAATGCAATTATTGTTTATGTGAGACCATGCACACAAATAACTTTAGATCACGAACGACTGCCACATGTAAGCATTCATGTCTTATCTGCATGAATTTTAAATAGACATCTCCATACATCATATGTGACTTCTGCCACCAATACCTCATGAAGGCTGGTATCTCTGTAGTCTGTACAGGCTTGTGCTGTTCCATGCTGTTGCAGTATTTACAGGATTGTTGCATGCCACTTAGTGCAGAGATGGTGGTCATTCATTGAAATTCATTCACACTTTTTACCTTGCATGTGTACTTGGCTTAAGTCAGAGAAATCATTTAACTCCATGCACCTCCAGTTTACATGTAGGCAAAATATACTCGCAGAGTTTTATAACTCAATTATAGATATTTTTACAACCGATTATAAATAAAATATGTAACCTACAAATTATCCTAACAACGGGACAGCAAACAATTAACATGATTTCATCTTGTATATTTGTGCATGACAACAAATCTTTCAAGATCACAATATGAACTCAAGAAACTCTTAAAGGAATACTGAATCTATTTTTTTGTTGTTGTAAGACAGATATTCACCTATAGGAGGGAAAGCTGTGGATCTCATAGAGGCCTCCTGGTCCTTAGTCGGTGGCTTTGTTCCAGTGCTGACCCCCATTCAAACTTGCTCCCTTTGGGAGCCCTCGGAAGCATTCGGGGACACAAGTGCTTCCAAAGCCGCTCCAGGGTATTTGACCAATTGGTCAAATACCTGAAACGGGGGAGGGGAGATGGTCATATGTTTAAATGTTCTGAAATTCTGCATGATTTAACAGTTCAAATATTTTTCGTCCCCATCAATAAGTAGAAAATAAGCTTTGGTTGGACCAAAGTTGTGTACAGTTACCTAATCTGAGCACCTGTTGTCTCTTATATGTGCCACACATAAACCCATATTAAATATAAACAATATGTATATACAGGGAAGGCCCTGACTTACTAAAACCTGACATACAAACGACCTATCGTTGTGATATCAGGGACTGCCTGTCCTGTGCTCCCCAGCCCCTGCTTGTTTTGCCTGCTCCGGGAGCATCTCCAGCAATAAGCGACCTCTTCTCACTCTCAAGCTCCCCCTAGGTTCTGGCTCCCTCTGCATGTTGCATGTAAGGATGCGATCAGGAGAAGCCGGCACTAGGGAGAACAGTGAGGCTGAGAAGAGGTCGTTCATCGATGGAGGCGCAAGCAGCAAGTGAGAGAGGTGCTGCTGCTTCTGCTGCATATACTTTGTGGAGAGGCGCAAAGGGAGGCACAAATGGGGGCAGGAGGCACAGCGGGACATGGGGCAGAGGTGGCAGTGGCTCATGGGGGAAAGGTGGCACAGAGGGGACACTGAGGGCACAGGGGGATGGAAATAGGAACTGGGTGAATCAAGGTCACACAGAGGACACGGGAGGCACAGGGGGGTACAGAGGAGGTACAGGGGCCAGAGATGGCACAGTGTTAAGACTTAAGAACGGATTCACATTAAGAACACCATACAGTCACTATCCTATTATTTAACCAGGGACTACCTGTATTGTAAATAGTCCCTTATGTGTTGACTCGAACATGCACTGATTGTCATTCATGGCAGGAAGACTAATGAAAGCTCATCTTTGAGCACATTAAATATAACACAACAAAACATAAGCTTCTTACCAGCTATAGTGGAGTTTCCTTCTTGTAATTAAAACTAGAGTCTGTTCCTTCAATTTGAAGTTTAAGTGACTGCTTAAGGCTCAAGTCTGTTTCTGCTGAAGGATAGCCTTCCAAAACTTCCTGATGTCCACGGCCTTGTACAGAGCGAGGCACAGAAACTCTGCCAAGAAAGACTTGATTGCCTTGAAGGTGATAATTGGGATTGGTCATAATTCCATTCCTTTTCTTTTGATCTGCAGTCTGTTGTTGAATAAGAAACTGTTGTGAAGAGCGGTTAATTTCCTGTGGTGCAGAAGGTGCCTGGATTCTGGAAGAGTCAGTAGGGATTTGCTTAACTGGTAGATTTACTCCACTCCCAGAACTGGGAACATGCACTCTTTTGTCAAACTGAGTCATTTCATATTCTAAAACCTTGGACTGGGAGCTGCTACTTTGCTTGGTTTTCTTTGTTACAGAATTAGATTTATTTGAAGAATCTCCTTTGCCACCTTTACTTTTTGTTGATTTTAAACTAGGCTTGACTTGGCTCCACTCAAATTCACTTGTTGGGGAATTGTTCTGCCCTAAAGATTGCGTTGTAGAAGAAGGAGATACCACCGACTGCCTACTCCTACTCCGTGGAAGTGAATGTTGCTGAATTTGCTCTGTGAAAGAAAGGCAATGGAAACTATCAATAGGCACAGTCTGGGCAGTTGCTGTAGATGAGGTCGTACGAAGTGAAGAGTTTTTAGAACTTTTAAGGGAATTGTTTGATAGAGATGATTTATGTCTATCTACTGTAGAATCTGGTGATTCTGAAGGAGAACTAAAGGCATGAGAAGGCCCATTACATAAACCACGCATAGTAGGATGCACATCACCACCTCCAGTGCTAGACGAGCTATTTGACTTAATTGTTAACGACTGCACTTTTGTTGATGTTGTAGTTAAGGCTTTTTGCTCCATTGTGTGTACAGGAGACGGATTGCATCCATTGAGAGTTGATGCACCATATTTTTCAAGCAACTTAATTATTTGTGAATGTCCATTTTTAGCAGCAACACGCATAGCTGTCCGTCCAAATTGATCTGCATGATTTGGATCTGCATCATGCTCCAGCAAGACCTGCACAACTTCTGTGTGCCCTTCTTGGGCAGCAATACAAAGTGCAGTAGCACCTTGGTTACACGTATGATCAACAAGAGCACCATTATCAATTAACAGCTGTACAATTTTCACATGCCCCTGCCAGGCCGCAGATTGTAAGGCAGAACGTTTTTCATTGTCAGCTGCATTGACATCAGCCTGAAAGGAAATGAGCGTCTGAACCATCTCTAAATGTCCCTGCCAGCAGGAAACATGGAGAGCTGTTCTCCCCTCAGCATCACTAGCTTCTACATTTGCTCCGTTTTCTAAAAAATACTCAGCCATTGTTAGCTGATTTTCCAGGGATAGTATATAAAGGGTAGGACGGCCATCAGCATCTTTGGAATTTATGTCTGCATTATTGCTCAAAAGCAATTCAACTATGTCTCTGTGTCCTTCCAAAGAGGCAACACGAAGGGCATTTCGACCATCGTATCCTTTTTGATCAACAGGAGATTTATTTTCTAATAGAGACTGCACACAGTCATAATGTCCTTCTTGGGCAGCTAGAACTAATGGTACTCGACCATCATTGTCAATCTCATTTGTTCTAGCACCTTGTTCAATTAAGGCTTCACATATTAGCCTGTGACCCTCAAAAGCAGCCATATGAAGTGGAGTCCATCCAGCATCATCTCTGTGGTTTTCATCTAAGCCTCTGTCCAGGAGTGTCCTTACTACTTCAACATTTCCTTGAGCGGACGCTATACTGAGAACTGTCCGACCTTCACTGTCAATACTATCTACTGCAGCACCCCAGAAAAGTAGTGTGTTGACAACAGATGCGTGGCCCATAGAAGCTGCAGCAAGAAGTGGAGTACGCCCATTGTTATCAGTGTGATCAACATCTGCCCCACCTTCAAGGAGAAGATCAACTACATCCACGTGTCCCTCATAAGCAGCCACAAGCAGTGGAGTCATTCCATCTTTATCACAGTGATCTACTTCTGCTCCTCGCTCAATCAATAGACTGACTACAGATGCATGGCCCTTGCTTGCTGGAACACAAAGAGCTGCTACTGACAGGGCTGTTCTTCCATCCACATCTTCGTGATTGACTTCTGCACCATGATTTAAAAGATGCTCTACAATTTCTCTGTGCCCCATATATGCTGCTGCAATCAAAGCTGTCCTGCCTTCATTGTCTGCTTTATTAACTTCTGCCCCATGCTGTAGTAAATTTAGAACAATATCTTCATGCCCTCCCCATGCAGCTGCTCTTAAAGCTGTTCGACTGTCGGCATCTGCACAATCAACTTTGGCTCCAGCATATAATAGTGCAGAAACAACCTCTGTGTGCCCACCCCATGCTGCAGACCTTAGTGCCGTCCAGCCATCATGATCACAATGATTTATATTGATACCACACCCAATCAAGCAGTTCACAACCTTCACGTGCCCTTGGCGGGCAGCCAAAGTAAGTGCTGTTTGCCCATTGGCATCCTCAAGTTCAAGGTTAGATCCTCTTGACACAAGCAAGTTTACTACATCAAGATTACCACTGTACGCAGCATTAGCCAACAGAGTTCTTCCATTAGAGTCACACTGATTAACAGATGCTCCATTATCTAGGAGTGTACGAATTGAATCTTCCCTTTCCAAGGCTTGTCGTACAATACAACATGTTCTGTCATCTTCACTGTCAACATGAGCACCAGCTTTCACTAGTAACTGTAGCACCTCTTGTTCCTTTGGTATTACAGTACATAAGGAGTCTTTAACACACGTTCCATTCCAGATCATCCATAAGGCCAGTTCTGAATTTGTTAACTGTAGGCTTGAATGTATTAGATGCAATCCAAACTCCTGAACCTCTGCTGGTGTCAGTTCTTTTGCTCGACACGTGTAACTCATTGCAAGCATCCGATGTCCTTCTGCTGCATTGCACAAATATTTCTGAGTGCAGTGCTTTACATCAAGCAGCCACTCCGCAAAACTATAATGGAAAAGGATTTTAGTGTTTCCTAAGCCATCGACTAATACTTTTGACAGTACATCCATTTTGCGCTGAAAGTCCTCCATGGTCAGTCCCATGTTTTTGGTCCAAACTGCATGGAAGAGTTCAATGGTTGTTAGAGGCCGACAAGCAGCTAGAATAACATTTAAAATTGGCTGGACCTTCGCAAACTGCTTTCTCACAAACAGCCTTTGACATAGCCAAAGATATAAGCCATTTAAAGTTCCAGGTATATCACGAATTTCACGAAGCATAATAAAATTCTCTACAACTCCATCTAAAACACGTTCCAGATAAAGAAAGCATCCACTGCTTTTAATGTGAAGCTGATTTAACATCTCTGCTGTTTCCTTCGTTAAATGCTGTCTTAGTGCTTCTTCTTGGTCTAGACGGTGAAGAATGTATTGCTGGACATCTTTAACTATGTAGGCTTTTCTGAGATCATCCAAACTTATCTTCCGAAAACCTGTAAGTAAACAGACAATATGATTAATCAGTGCTAGACCAATGCACACAATATTTCTAAAAGCTATGAAATATAACAGTAATTAGGAATGCATGTGTGTGAATATAGAGCAAGAGAATTAGGTTTTTCTATAATTAGATCAGATCTTTCAAGCTGTAAAACTGCATTCTTCATTCCGATAAGGAAAAGTGGTTCCCCCTTGTCCGACATTCCAACAACATTGTAACACAATAGGAGAGAGCCGTATTTCCTATGTTTATTTTTTCAAAAAATTCCATTCACATTGTTCAAGGAACACCCATAAAATATTAAGAAAATAGACATATTTTCTAAATCTTGTTAATCCTCATTTCCATGTAAAAAAATGTATACAGACCACTTTAGCATTAAAGTACACCTGAACAGACAGGGATAGAAAGGCTGACATATTTGTTTCCTGTTAAAGAATACCAGTTGCCTGGCAGTCCTGCTGATCTTTTGGGCTGCAGTCAGAAAGATCTGATCTGTATGCTTGTTCAGGGTCTATGGCTAAAGTATTGGGGGCATAGGATAGCAGGACAGATAGGCAATTTGCATTGTTTAAAGGGGAACTGAAGAGAGAGGTATATGGAGGCTGTCATGTTTATTTCGTTTTAGACAATACCAGTTGCCTGGCAGCCCTGCTGATCCTCTGCCTGTAATACTATTAGCCATAGCCCCTGAACAAGCATGCAGCAGATCAGGTGTTTCAGTGGTTCAGACTTATAAGTCTGATCTGACAAGACTAGCTGCATGCTTGTTTCTGGTTTTAATCAGATACTACTGCAGAGAAATAGACCAGCAGGGCTGCCAGGCAACTGGTATTGATTAAAAGGAAATAAACATGACAGCCTCCATATGCCTCTCTCTTCAGTTCCCCTTTAAAAGGAAATAAAGATGTCAGTCTCCATATTCCTCTCAGTTCAGGTGTGCTTTAACTGTAAACAAGCATACAAAGCCCGACCTGCTGCCACAAACTCAACAAGTGAAGTACTTTCTAATCGAGAAAATCAAGGAAAATTTACGTTTACTAATAGCTATGAAGTGATAACGTAATAGCTGAAGATTATTATTTTCTAGCCTCTTTAAGAACGGGGAATATGGAGGTGGTCATTGCTTCTCTCAAATACATGCCACAAGTCATTTTTTAAATTGCAAAAGATAAGAATGACAGCCAAGCAAGTAGAATTTTTGAACAGCCAGTCAGCACTGGTTCTCTCATTCCTGTCATATGAGGTTTACAGTACTTTGAAGGGAACCTTAAATATGAAAATAAGGGAGCTGCTACCAGTGACTTGTTTTTAAATGACAACCTTTGAAGTGGTTATTCCTTGTCCTGCTTCACAAATGACTGAGTGAGTCTTTGACAAGCATGCAACCAGTGAGCTGTCAGGAAGACTTGATTTGCATGCTTGTTTTAGCTCAGTAAACTTTGTACAGTAATCCAAAAATCAGGATGGAAACCTTGGAATCTGCACCTTTTCTTCCTACTATATGGTTATTTAAAAACAATGTTCAAAGCCCAATTTAGGCAACAAAACAATTGATCACACAATGACTTACATGTATTCAAAGGAGTTCTGACTTCTTAAACCGGAAGTAATTTGCATGCCCACAGGTGAGAGGAGCAACACCTAAAATCACTAAAATCACTTCTGAGCAATGCAAATCACTTCTTTATGTCTTAGTAACCAAGATTTTCATGCAAGTTTACAAGCTGGTTTAGAACAAACCCTCAGTATAGCTTTTAGATTCCTTTTGCCTCATCACAAAAAAAACAAAAAACAAACAAAAAAAAAACCCATCAGGGCAGTTTTCAGGCTAAATCGCTGTCGGGGTGAGTGTAAATAAACCCCCTCCTGCTCCACATAACCACTGCAACAGTCACAAGACACAGGGCATCTTTGCGTACCATTAAAAAAAGCATCCGTGAAACCCAGCAGTGTGCAGTGTCCATTGGATTGTTTGCCTTGAGACATTGCCACCAGCAGAGCCCAGATTTACCAGGATGGCCCTGGTGGTGATCCTTGGATTATTTTTCACCTCTCTCACTATCCTCCTGGCCAGCACAGGTGTCACTTTTGGCTTCCGACCACGCTGTCTGAGATTTTCGACAGTGCGGAACATTTTTTAATAATACTTTGCACTGTTATCACTGGAACTTGAAAACATTTAGAAACGGTCTTGTAGCCCTTTCCTGACTTGTGAGCAGCCACAATGCGCAGCTGCAAGTCCTCAGTGAGTTCCTATGTCCTATGTCTGTCCACAAACCAACTGCGGAGAGCTGCTGTTTTTCTCCTGTTGAGTTGATTAAAACAGCTGTTCCCAATTAATCAGGGTAATTAGGAGGCTTTAGAACAGTGTGGACTATTTGGAATGGTATAGAACTTTGGATTTTCCCAGAGACTGTGAAAGTTTGTGAAGGGTGTGAATCATTTTGGACTGGACACTTTTTGCTCAAATGTAAATAAAAGCTGAGAAATGTTTTTCCCACAACAATGCCTCTTGTGCATTGTCTTACTCACTGGTTGAATTATTATTATTATTGAATGTAAAGCCTCCGTGGCACTGTAAATAAAAGTAACTAAGTCAAAATTTGCCAGAATATTTATGGGCAGCACTGTAGGTTTGCAAGACTACCAAACACATTGTAAACGCCAGTGAAGAAAGCCCACCCTCACTTGGGTTCTTTGATCTTCAAGTGGGTCGCATTCCAAGAAAAATTGTAACAGTTCAAGGAACTGAAAAACAGACCCCCCCCCCCCCCCCCCTCGAGGACTGGGAGGCTATGTAATGACACTTGGGGGAGGCTCACCGAAATGTGGAGATGGTAACTGGATATGGTATTAATAAAAAATAAAAGATAAATTAGTCTACCTCCAAAAAAGGACTAAGCCTATATGACGTAAAGTAAAACTTATTGGACATTCAGACACTTGAAATTTAGATTATGTGTTTTGTGGATCTTTGTCTGCTGTTTCAGAGCAATAAAACCATAAATGTCTGGTATCACAAATTCAGCGAGCGTGGAGCGCCTGTAGATGAAGGCAGTGTTCCCTTAAACATCATAATTAAGCAGCAAAAACCCTTCAAAAAAACTTAATTAGGTAGCATATCCAACATAAATAGGAAGTCTTCACCATGGGCAGTTACTCAGTTTACACACCCATGGAAATGGGCCTGGTTCCCATTAACTAAGAACTCTGTGCCAAGACTCTCACTTGCTTGATGAGGACTAAAGTAGCCAAGGATGGATTACATCTCTCTGCAAAATGAACAGCTAAGGAAAATTGTGCTGTAAAGCAGATGTTCTGGATGTACGCAAATAAAAGCCCAATTTGCTTGGCCATCTCCCTGAAGAGAGGCATTATGGCTGCTGCTTCCTGCACACCTGCAAGTGATACTTGCTAATCAAATCTAAGGATTCTGTCTAGCTGTTTACATAAAATCTTAGACTTGAGCTTCAGAAGCACCTGTGTCAAAAGTTTAAATTAAACCTGTGACATTATATAAAACAAAAAAGTTAGATACTTACCTCATGAGAGCTTCCTTTGTTTTCCTCCACCTCGCCGTTCCAATGTACAGACCTCTAAAGCGCAGCTGCACTGCACCCACGCAGTAGCACGGACCAGCTTGGGATTAGGCAGGAAAAAGCAGAGCCCAATAGGGTCTGTGCTACTGCACACACCTTAACTGTCGACAAGGGCTTGTTGAATGTTTTGTGGAGGGGACATCGCTGGGACGAGCCAGTGAAGGAGGATGGGGGAAGCCTCTGTATTATCCAGAGGCTTCTCTCTATTAAGGCGAGCACCCGTTTGGGGCAGTTTTTTCCCCTCACAGGTACACTTTAAATGACCACTATGGTTAAAATGTTGCAGTATTCTTATACCCTTTCAGACAGACAGTCTTAATATAGCATACAATTCTCAATATACACGGCTTTAAAAGATACCTAGGAACCATGATGGACCTTTAAGCATTTCCATTTCTATAAGGACTAACTGAATAGTAATAAGACCGTCCCATTTTCTTTTTCAGTAAGACGGATGAGAGAATACAGTACAGGTGTTTGTGAATAGGATACAGTGATATGTATGAACCTGCAGTTGGACCTCCACATTCATCAGTGTTCTGCCACAAGCTGAAGCACCTTGCGCATGCTGTCATGGCCGATAACAATGATGCTACTGTGAGAATACTGCAAAGGTTTGCACTTGAATTTGGTGTTAAGCCTTTGAAGAGCAGTAAGGACTCTTGAAATGTTATGTTGGGCATATGATGAGGATATAATTAGATATGCTGTATTCTTGGTGAGGGAGGCACTTTCAGGTCAGCAACATGTAAGTGAATGAAGTGCATTGGAAGGCCATCCATGGTGGCCAGAAATCTTATCACTGTCAATGCCACTGTCAACTATTGCAAGAAAGGCTCCCTTTACACAAGTTCAGCTGCACTAGAAATTTTGAATGGGGAAAAACTGAGAATGTGTCACATATTAGCAAGAGGTGGGTGAACACAGAACACCAGAGACAACTACAAATTAAGGTGTGCAAGAATGCTGCTGAAAGGTCAAAGGGGATTCCTGAATTTTTAACCTTACTGCTCACTCTCTGCTTATCAGTCAGCCTTCCTGCCTTTGCATAGCAACCAAATACTTTGCCATCCTTAAAGGAAAACTTAAGTCAAAAAAAAAAAATGACATTTACTCACCTGGGGCATCCCTCAGCACCCCGAAGCTGGATGGTGCCCTCGCAGCCCCGCTCCGATCGTCCTGTCCCCCCCGGCGGCTACTTCCGGTTCGGCGACAGCCGCCGACAGGCTGGGAACGCGGCTGTTTTTCTGCGTTCCCAGCCGCTGCTATCACCCTCTATGCTGCTGTAGCGTATATATATATATACGCTATATATATATACGCTACAGCAGCATAGAGGGTGATAGCAGCGGCTGGGAACGCGGAAAAACAGCCGCGTTCCCAGCCTGTCGGCGGCTGTCGCCGAACCGGAAGTAGCCGCCGGGGGGGACAGGACGATCGGAGCGGGGCTGCGAGGGCACCATCCAGCTTCGGGGTGCTGAGGGATGCCCCAGGTGAGTAAATGTCATTTTTTTTTTTTTGACTTAAGTTTTCCTTTAAGAGTAGCAATGGCTCTGTACAGCCTCAGCCCTGCACAGTCACCCAGTCAGGCAACAGTCTTCATATTTGTATGAGGACTTATTCATCACTGTGACCCCGAATGAAAACAGCATGGAAATGTCCAAATTCATCAGTGCTGAAAACATTCTGTGTGGGTCCCTCAGCAGGTACCGTTATTTGATACACATGGCATGATTGTACAACTATGGAAAGACAGTCAACACTGACTACAATGTACACATGCACAGCCTCATGTTGGTCCTGTTGTAATGGCACTGGAACACCTTCCTTGAAGCCTGAATTCAGTACTACACAATTTCTCAACATATTTAATGCTGAAAATAACCACTGCGCCGACAGAAGTTCTCAGATGATGACGCGAAGAACGCCACAGCTGCAATGCTAAAAATGTAGTAAAACAGCTTGTTATTTGGTCTTTGTGTCACTTTGGAAATGTAAAAAATGTATTCAGTGTAATAGACGTCACCTCAATGTTCTCTTTATGGGGAGTCATCAGATTCTACTTTTTAAATTAAACTTGCCATTAGTATACAATAATACAATACAATAATATTTCTATAGCGCTTTTCTCCCATAGGACTCAAAGCGCTTAGGCTCTCTCAGATTCAGTAATTGGTAGTAGGATGAAGTATTTACACAACAAAAGTTATATTTCTGCAAATGCAAAACTGAACAGGTGGGTTTTCAGTCTGGATTTAAACACATCCAGGGATGGAGCTGTCCTGATCTGTTGAGGTAAGGAGTTCCAAAATGTAGGGGCAGCATGACAGAAGGCTCTGGGACCAAAAGTTTCCAAGTGGACTCTGGGTATGACTAGATTATTAGAACCTGTTGATCTGAGAATGCGGGGATTGCTACGCAGCTGCAACATTTCTTTCATGTATCCAGGGCCCAGATTACTCAGTGATTTAAATGTCAGTAGGCCGATCTTGAATAGTACCCTCCATCAACGGGTGGAATTGATACATTTGACAGATCTAATCTTATTTTCAATCTTTTTTTTTTTTTATTATTATTATTGATTTTCTGATTACTTCTGTACAAAATAGATCAGAAAAATGGTTGGAAGTCATCAATTTCAACCTGGGAAATTGCACATTACTTTTTTTACAATACAAATCTGAAAAGACTTTCACACATGTTTTCACACTTTCCCATGAACCACGCGTGTTTGGCAAAGCGCATGCCCATGCCAGTGAAATGGATGAATGAATGTGTGAGTTTACATGCTGCAGACAGGAGAAAAATGCAGAAGTCACAAAAAATGTACACTGATAAGATCATAAATGCACCCACAAACCACAGTGCGCTTCCAACCTAAGCCACATTTCATAGTGTAAAAAAAAGGTTGTACTGTTGCTAGGGGATTGGATAGAGTTCACCACCTTCCCACCATCCCAGTTCAACACTAGCTGAGGTTGTGTTTCTTGGGGCAATCTGTATACTGATGTAGTCTTATAACCATTAAAACATACTGCAAGTGAGACTAATATAGAGGCTGCCATTTTTATAACCAGTTGCCTGGTTGTCCTGCTGATCTCTCTGGATTCAGTCATTCTTCAGTCAGAAAGATCTGATCTTTATGCTTGTTCAGAGCCTGTGGCTAAACATAGTGGAGGCAGAAGATCAGCAGGACAGCCAGGCAATTTGCATGGTGTAAAAGGAAATCAAGTAATTAGTTATTACATAGGATAAAGGCTTGGTTCACATTACCATTTGCCAACGGAACCGGCCGTACGGTTCCATGGTCCATTCTGCTGAACGTACAAAGAAATGTAGTAGGACCATTTTTCCAGACCGTTTCACTCAGCGGAACGGAAACAGAAGGTTTTACTGCACACTGGCTGTAAAAACTGACCGTTTTCCTGGATCAGATGGCCGGCTCTGGGAAAAACCGCATATGTGAACCGGGCCTAACACATTACAAAATAACACAAACAAAAAAGGCTCCATTATATGCATTAGAAAGAAAAAGATAACAAAAAAAAATATGTTTATGTCCAACCCGAGGCTCATAATGTGTGCTCATTTTAAGAACAGAAAGCGTTCAAACAGCTAGTGACCACTGCAATGCAGTTACACTGAGGCTTTTCCACACAGCAGCAAGGAGATTCAGCATAACAATTTGGCATTTATCTAGTAAATACCTCAGCAGGTGGTGAGTAAAGAACACAAGGATGCAGCACTGAAGGTGTTACGGACTTCAGAACATTGATTCATCCATATCCCTCAGGCTGCAAACAAAACATGAGATCATTGCAATGATATGGATTTTTGATCTTTGCGTTTAGGAGATTATACAGGTTCCTTACAGATGCTGCCGCAGGAATGTTGATGGGTACTGAAGTGTATCCACATCAAAAATAGGATGTGTCACAAGTCTATATAATTAGTTGTAGTAATTAATGTCAACACGCTTTATTGTACCTCCTATGTTGCTGCACGTCTCAGTAGACATTCCCACCATAGTGTGCAACTGCAGTAGGGAATCTCAATGAGGGATACAGAGTTCTGTGGATTTTTCAGCGCTCCCTGTAAAATCACTATGTAATATACTGTATGTCAATTGTGTACCCTGGACTACATGACGCAAGCATACCGCATAAACCTGGGAATGACTTGCCAGCAGGCTATATGTAGGAAGCAGTCTAAACATTACTGGATTGCACTGTTTAAATGCTTTTGATCTTGCATCTAAATATTTTGTCACAATCTATAATACGCAATTAAAAAAGACAAAAGGTAAGATCAGTTTCCACATTTACCAATTTTGTAAATCACCTTTACCTTGCAATATTTTCAGATATCGATAGTTCTACTACTAGACTGTTCAGAGCACAGTGTACACTTTATGTGTATAAAAGGCCTTCTCTGCATTCCGTGCAGTGGTGTTGTGACAGACAGCACTCCCATACACTGACTCTGTGACAAGGCCAGTACAATCCTGCAACTAACATTGCCAGAAACAATTCATAATAGTTTCTACTGACCTATCCCCATACAACAAGCTGCGCAACTCTCTACCCAGCAATCTGTTCAGCCTTATGGAATGGACAGGATGTGCAGTAATGAGCCACAGCACAAAATAACACAGGTCCAGAGAGGCCAACTGGTAATGAACCTTTAAACACTACCAAATTATAATAAACAAGTGGTATGTGCTACCCAAGTTAAAGGTATGCTGACCTGCAACTGGTTATTGAAAATGTATGCACTGGTACATTTGATAACATTTCACTCTAGAAAAAGAAAGAAATGGAGGGGGGGGGGGGGGGGAGCAGATAAGTGATTTGGTGAAGAAAATAATCAAAGTGGGCCTTCCAAAAACATAGACTGAACCAGCTCACAACAATCAAATGCTTATCTTTAAAAATAATTTTAATAATAAAAACAAATAACCAGTTAATGATTTTATATCTGCGCCCCCGGAAACTTACTCTTACCTCCAGGAGCATAGATATACATATCTCGTCGCTGCGTGCTTGTTCACGTCGCCACCCATTAGTACACAGATAAGTGAATGGGAACACAGTTCCCATTCACCTATCTAAGTGTCTATGATCAATGACCACCAGCATCAATGAGATGCCATGGTCATTGATAAACCAAAAGTAAAAACATACATACATTACTTCTTGTAAGCGTACTAATTGTAAGCACAGGAAATAAAGTGTGTGTGTGTGTGTGTGTGTGTGTGTGTGTGTGTGTGTGTGTGTGTGTGTGTGTGTGTGTGTTGGGGGGGGGGGGTAACTCTAGTGGCCAAATAGTAAAATTACACTTACATACATTACAATAAAAAAAATACATAAAATACCCCATTAACCCCTTACCTCCCTTCCTATAGTTAAAAAAAGTGACATTTAAAAACATTTTAGTATGCATGTCATGAGGGTATATTACTGTTCCAAAAAAAATATTGTCCCCAACCATTGAACAAGTGACATACTTTAAATTTTGTAATAACAGGGACAAATGGGCAAATAAAATGTGTGGATTTGCGAACGAAAAGGAGGATCACTGAAATGTAAAAATAGCTCTGGTCCATAAGGGGATAAAAACCTTCAGTGGTGCACTGGCTAAAATGTAAATTTAAAATTGTAAAAGTGCACTACTGCTACTACTCATATTAGTATGGTTATTTTCTGATGTGTTGTCTGTACCTCATATTAACCCTCCTGGCGGTATGAAAAATTCCGCCAGGAGGCAGCGCGGCAGTTGTTTTTTTTTTTAAATCATGTAGCGAGCCCAGGGCTCGCTACATGATAGCCGACGTCATTGGGAGTCCCGATCCACCCCTCGGCGCTGCCTGGCACTGATTGGCCAGGCAGCGCACGGGGTCTGGGGGGGGCGCGCGCCGCAACGGATAGCGGCGATCGAGTGCGGGGCGGCGGCGATCAGTGTGCTGGCGCAGCTAGCAAAGTGCTAGCTGCGTCCAGCAAAAAAAAAAAAAGTAAGAAAATCGGCCGAGCAGGGACGGAGAAAACCTCCTGCGCGGCTTACCCCGAACTAAGTTCGGGGTTACCGCCAGGAAGGTTAAAGGAGCGCAAGTAAGCATTTTTGTTTGGTCTTTAAAGTGGACCTGCACAGTACATAAGGAAAACATATAGAAATGCACCCTATATGTATTTAGAGAGTTTAGCCTGTAATTCCCCACTCATATGTGACTAATCCCAACTGTAATTTGATCTCTTAGCTGTGTTAGCTGGCTGCCATATTCCTCTCAGTTCAGGTGTGCTTTAACTGTAAACAAGCATACAAAGCCCGACCTGCTGCCACAAACTCAACAAGTGAAGTACTTTCTAATCGAGAAAATCAAGGAAAATTTACGTTTACTAATAGCTATGAAGTGATAACGTAATAGCTGAAGATTATTATTTTCTAGCCTCTTTAAGAACGGGGAATATGGAGGTGGTCATTGCTTCTCTCAAATACATGCCACAAGTCATTTTTTAAATTGCAAAAGATAAGAATGACAGCCAAGCAAGTAGAATTTTTGAACAGCCAGTCAGCACTGGTTCTCTCATTCCTGTCATATGAGGTTTACAGTACTTTGAAGGGAACCTTAAATATGAAAATAAGGGAGCTGCTACCAGTGACTTGTTTTTAAATGACAACCTTTGAAGTGGTTATTCCTTGTCCTGCTTCACAAATGACTGAGTGAGTCTTTGACAAGCATGCAACCAGTGAGCTGTCAGGAAGACTTGATTTGCATGCTTGTTTTAGCTCAGTAAACTTTGTACAGTAATCCAAAAATCAGGATGGAAACCTTGGAATCTGCACCTTTTCTTCCTACTATATGGTTATTTAAAAACAATGTTCAAAGCCCAATTTAGGCAACAAAACAATTGATCACACAATGACTTACATGTATTCAAAGGAGTTCTGACTTCTTAAACCGGAAGTAATTTGCATGCCCACAGGTGAGAGGAGCAACACCTAAAATCACTAAAATCACTTCTGAGCAATGCAAATCACTTCTTTATGTCTTAGTAACCAAGATTTTCATGCAAGTTTACAAGCTGGTTTAGAACAAACCCTCAGTATAGCTTTTAGATTCCTTTTGCCTCATCACAAAAAAAACAAAAAACAAACAAAAAAAAAACCCATCAGGGCAGTTTTCAGGCTAAATCGCTGTCGGGGTGAGTGTAAATAAACCCCCTCCTGCTCCACATAACCACTGCAACAGTCACAAGACACAGGGCATCTTTGCGTACCATTAAAAAAAGCATCCGTGAAACCCAGCAGTGTGCAGTGTCCATTGGATTGTTTGCCTTGAGACATTGCCACCAGCAGAGCCCAGATTTACCAGGATGGCCCTGGTGGTGATCCTTGGATTATTTTTCACCTCTCTCACTATCCTCCTGGCCAGCACAGGTGTCACTTTTGGCTTCCGACCACGCTGTCTGAGATTTTCGACAGTGCGGAACATTTTTTAATAATACTTTGCACTGTTATCACTGGAACTTGAAAACATTTAGAAACGGTCTTGTAGCCCTTTCCTGACTTGTGAGCAGCCACAATGCGCAGCTGCAAGTCCTCAGTGAGTTCCTATGTCCTATGTCTGTCCACAAACCAACTGCGGAGAGCTGCTGTTTTTCTCCTGTTGAGTTGATTAAAACAGCTGTTCCCAATTAATCAGGGTAATTAGGAGGCTTTAGAACAGTGTGGACTATTTGGAATGGTATAGAACTTTGGATTTTCCCAGAGACTGTGAAAGTTTGTGAAGGGTGTGAATCATTTTGGACTGGACACTTTTTGCTCAAATGTAAATAAAAGCTGAGAAATGTTTTTCCCACAACAATGCCTCTTGTGCATTGTCTTACTCACTGGTTGAATTATTATTATTATTGAATGTAAAGCCTCCGTGGCACTGTAAATAAAAGTAACTAAGTCAAAATTTGCCAGAATATTTATGGGCAGCACTGTAGGTTTGCAAGACTACCAAACACATTGTAAACGCCAGTGAAGAAAGCCCACCCTCACTTGGGTTCTTTGATCTTCAAGTGGGTCGCATTCCAAGAAAAATTGTAACAGTTCAAGGAACTGAAAAACAGACCCCCCCCCCCCTCGAGGACTGGGAGGCTATGTAATGACACTTGGGGGAGGCTCACCGAAATGTGGAGATGGTAACTGGATATGGTATTAATAAAAAATAAAAGATAAATTAGTCTACCTCCAAAAAAGGACTAAGCCTATATGACGTAAAGTAAAACTTATTGGACATTCAGACACTTGAAATTTAGATTATGTGTTTTGTGGATCTTTGTCTGCTGTTTCAGAGCAATAAAACCATAAATGTCTGGTATCACAAATTCAGCGAGCGTGGAGCGCCTGTAGATGAAGGCAGTGTTCCCTTAAACATCATAATTAAGCAGCAAAAACCCTTCAAAAAAACTTAATTAGGTAGCATATCCAACATAAATAGGAAGTCTTCACCATGGGCAGTTACTCAGTTTACACACCCATGGAAATGGGCCTGGTTCCCATTAACTAAGAACTCTGTGCCAAGACTCTCACTTGCTTGATGAGGACTAAAGTAGCCAAGGATGGATTACATCTCTCTGCAAAATGAACAGCTAAGGAAAATTGTGCTGTAAAGCAGATGTTCTGGATGTACGCAAATAAAAGCCCAATTTGCTTGGCCATCTCCCTGAAGAGAGGCATTATGGCTGCTGCTTCCTGCACACCTGCAAGTGATACTTGCTAATCAAATCTAAGGATTCTGTCTAGCTGTTTACATAAAATCTTAGACTTGAGCTTCAGAAGCACCTGTGTCAAAAGTTTAAATTAAACCTGTGACATTATATAAAACAAAAAAGTTAGATACTTACCTCATGAGAGCTTCCTTTGTTTTCCTCCACCTCGCCGTTCCAATGTACAGACCTCTAAAGCGCAGCTGCACTGCACCCACGCAGTAGCACGGACCAGCTTGGGATTAGGCAGGAAAAAGCAGAGCCCAATAGGGTCTGTGCTACTGCACACACCTTAACTGTCGACAAGGGCTTGTTGAATGTTTTGTGGAGGGGACATCGCTGGGACGAGCCAGTGAAGGAGGATGGGGGAAGCCTCTGTATTATCCAGAGGCTTCTCTCTATTAAGGCGAGCACCCGTTTGGGGCAGTTTTTTCCCCTCACAGGTACACTTTAAATGACCACTATGGTTAAAATGTTGCAGTATTCTTATACCCTTTCAGACAGACAGTCTTAATATAGCATACAATTCTCAATATACACGGCTTTAAAAGATACCTAGGAACCATGATGGACCTTTAAGCATTTCCATTTCTATAAGGACTAACTGAATAGTAATAAGACCGTCCCATTTTCTTTTTCAGTAAGACGGATGAGAGAATACAGTACAGGTGTTTGTGAATAGGATACAGTGATATGTATGAACCTGCAGTTGGACCTCCACATTCATCAGTGTTCTGCCACAAGCTGAAGCACCTTGCGCATGCTGTCATGGCCGATAACAATGATGCTACTGTGAGAATACTGCAAAGGTTTGCACTTGAATTTGGTGTTAAGCCTTTGAAGAGCAGTAAGGACTCTTGAAATGTTATGTTGGGCATATGATGAGGATATAATTAGATATGCTGTATTCTTGGTGAGGGAGGCACTTTCAGGTCAGCAACATGTAAGTGAATGAAGTGCATTGGAAGGCCATCCATGGTGGCCAGAAATCTTATCACTGTCAATGCCACTGTCAACTATTGCAAGAAAGGCTCCCTTTACACAAGTTCAGCTGCACTAGAAATTTTGAATGGGGAAAAACTGAGAATGTGTCACATATTAGCAAGAGGTGGGTGAACACAGAACACCAGAGACAACTACAAATTAAGGTGTGCAAGAATGCTGCTGAAAGGTCAAAGGGGATTCCTGAATTTTTAACCTTACTGCTCACTCTCTGCTTATCAGTCAGCCTTCCTGCCTTTGCATAGCAACCAAATACTTTGCCATCCTTAAAGGAAAACTTAAGTCAAAAAAAAAAAATGACATTTACTCACCTGGGGCATCCCTCAGCACCCCGAAGCTGGATGGTGCCCTCGCAGCCCCGCTCCGATCGTCCTGTCCCCCCCGGCGGCTACTTCCGGTTCGGCGACAGCCGCCGACAGGCTGGGAACGCGGCTGTTTTTCTGCGTTCCCAGCCGCTGCTATCACCCTCTATGCTGCTGTAGCGTATATATATATACGCTATATATATATACGCTACAGCAGCATAGAGGGTGATAGCAGCGGCTGGGAACGCGGAAAAACAGCCGCGTTCCCAGCCTGTCGGCGGCTGTCGCCGAACCGGAAGTAGCCGCCGGGGGGGACAGGACGATCGGAGCGGGGCTGCGAGGGCACCATCCAGCTTCAGGGTGCTGAGGGATGCCCCAGGTGAGTAAATGTCATTTTTTTTTTTTGACTTAAGTTTTCCTTTAAGAGTAGCAATGGCTCTGTACAGCCTCAGCCCTGCACAGTCACCCAGTCAGGCAACAGTCTTCATATTTGTATGAGGACTTATTCATCACTGTGACCCCGAATGAAAACAGCATGGAAATGTCCAAATTCATCAGTGCTGAAAACATTCTGTGTGGGTCCCTCAGCAGGTACCGTTATTTGATACACATGGCATGATTGTACAACTATGGAAAGACAGTCAACACTGACTACAATGTACACATGCACAGCCTCATGTTGGTCCTGTTGTAATGGCACTGGAACACCTTCCTTGAAGCCTGAATTCAGTACTACACAATTTCTCAACATATTTAATGCTGAAAATAACCACTGCGCCGACAGAAGTTCTCAGATGATGACGCGAAGAACGCCACAGCTGCAATGCTAAAAATGTAGTAAAACAGCTTGTTATTTGGTCTTTGTGTCACTTTGGAAATGTAAAAAATGTATTCAGTGTAATAGACGTCACCTCAATGTTCTCTTTATGGGGAGTCATCAGATTCTACTTTTTAAATTAAACTTGCCATTAGTATACAATAATACAATACAATAATATTTCTATAGCGCTTTTCTCCCATAGGACTCAAAGCGCTTAGGCTCTCTCAGATTCAGTAATTGGTAGTAGGATGAAGTATTTACACAACAAAAGTTATATTTCTGCAAATGCAAAACTGAACAGGTGGGTTTTCAGTCTGGATTTAAACACATCCAGGGATGGAGCTGTCCTGATCTGTTGAGGTAAGGAGTTCCAAAATGTAGGGGCAGCATGACAGAAGGCTCTGGGACCAAAAGTTTCCAAGTGGACTCTGGGTATGACTAGATTATTAGAACCTGTTGATCTGAGAATGCGGGGATTGCTACGCAGCTGCAACATTTCTTTCATGTATCCAGGGCCCAGATTACTCAGTGATTTAAATGTCAGTAGGCCGATCTTGAATAGTACCCTCCATCAACGGGTGGAATTGATACATTTGACAGATCTAATCTTATTTTCAATCTTTTTTTTTTTTTATTATTATTATTGATTTTCTGATTACTTCTGTACAAAATAGATCAGAAAAATGGTTGGAAGTCATCAATTTCAACCTGGGAAATTGCACATTACTTTTTTTACAATACAAATCTGAAAAGACTTTCACACATGTTTTCACACTTTCCCATGAACCACGCGTGTTTGGCAAAGCGCATGCCCATGCCAGTGAAATGGATGAATGAATGTGTGAGTTTACATGCTGCAGACAGGAGAAAAATGCAGAAGTCACAAAAAATGTACACTGATAAGATCATAAATGCACCCACAAACCACAGTGCGCTTCCAACCTAAGCCACATTTCATAGTGTAAAAAAAAGGTTGTACTGTTGCTAGGGGATTGGATAGAGTTCACCACCTTCCCACCATCCCAGTTCAACACTAGCTGAGGTTGTGTTTCTTGGGGCAATCTGTATACTGATGTAGTCTTATAACCATTAAAACATACTGCAAGTGAGACTAATATAGAGGCTGCCATTTTTATAACCAGTTGCCTGGTTGTCCTGCTGATCTCTCTGGATTCAGTCATTCTTCAGTCAGAAAGATCTGATCTTTATGCTTGTTCAGAGCCTGTGGCTAAACATAGTGGAGGCAGAAGATCAGCAGGACAGCCAGGCAATTTGCATGGTGTAAAAGGAAATCAAGTAATTAGTTATTACATAGGATAAAGGCTTGGTTCACATTACCATTTGCCAACGGAACCGGCCGTACGGTTCCATGGTCCATTCTGCTGAACGTACAAAGAAATGTAGTAGGACCATTTTTCCAGACCGTTTCACTCAGCGGAACGGAAACAGAAGGTTTTACTGCACACTGGCTGTAAAAACTGACCGTTTTCCTGGATCAGATGGCCGGCTCTGGGAAAAACCGCATATGTGAACCGGGCCTAACACATTACAAAATAACACAAACAAAAAAGGCTCCATTATATGCATTAGAAAGAAAAAGATAACAAAAAAAAATATGTTTATGTCCAACCCGAGGCTCATAATGTGTGCTCATTTTAAGAACAGAAAGCGTTCAAACAGCTAGTGACCACTGCAATGCAGTTACACTGAGGCTTTTCCACACAGCAGCAAGGAGATTCAGCATAACAATTTGGCATTTATCTAGTAAATACCTCAGCAGGTGGTGAGTAAAGAACACAAGGATGCAGCACTGAAGGTGTTACGGACTTCAGAACATTGATTCATCCATATCCCTCAGGCTGCAAACAAAACATGAGATCATTGCAATGATATGGATTTTTGATCTTTGCGTTTAGGAGATTATACAGGTTCCTTACAGATGCTGCCGCAGGAATGTTGATGGGTACTGAAGTGTATCCACATCAAAAATAGGATGTGTCACAAGTCTATATAATTAGTTGTAGTAATTAATGTCAACACGCTTTATTGTACCTCCTATGTTGCTGCACGTCTCAGTAGACATTCCCACCATAGTGTGCAACTGCAGTAGGGAATCTCAATGAGGGATACAGAGTTCTGTGGATTTTTCAGCGCTCCCTGTAAAATCACTATGTAATATACTGTATGTCAATTGTGTACCCTGGACTACATGACGCAAGCATACCGCATAAACCTGGGAATGACTTGCCAGCAGGCTATATGTAGGAAGCAGTCTAAACATTACTGGATTGCACTGTTTAAATGCTTTTGATCTTGCATCTAAATATTTTGTCACAATCTATAATACGCAATTAAAAAAGACAAAAGGTAAGATCAGTTTCCACATTTACCAATTTTGTAAATCACCTTTACCTTGCAATATTTTCAGATATCGATAGTTCTACTACTAGACTGTTCAGAGCACAGTGTACACTTTATGTGTATAAAAGGCCTTCTCTGCATTCCGTGCAGTGGTGTTGTGACAGACAGCACTCCCATACACTGACTCTGTGACAAGGCCAGTACAATCCTGCAACTAACATTGCCAGAAACAATTCATAATAGTTTCTACTGACCTATCCCCATACAACAAGCTGCGCAACTCTCTACCCAGCAATCTGTTCAGCCTTATGGAATGGACAGGATGTGCAGTAATGAGCCACAGCACAAAATAACACAGGTCCAGAGAGGCCAACTGGTAATGAACCTTTAAACACTACCAAATTATAATAAACAAGTGGTATGTGCTACCCAAGTTAAAGGTATGCTGACCTGCAACTGGTTACTGAAAATGTATGCACTGGTACATTTGATAACATTTCACTCTAGAAAAAGAAAGAAATGGAGGGGGGGGGGGGGGGGGGGAGCAGATAAGTGATTTGGTGAAGAAAATAATCAAAGTGGGCCTTCCAAAAACATAGACTGAACCAGCTCACAACAATCAAATGCTTATCTTTAAAAATAATTTTAATAATAAAAACAAATAACCAGTTAATGATTTTATATCTGCGCCCCCGGAAACTTACTCTTACCTCCAGGAGCATAGATATACATATCTCGTCGCTGCGTGCTTGTTCACGTCGCCACCCATTAGTACACAGATAAGTGAATGGGAACACAGTTCCCATTCACCTATCTAAGTGTCTATGATCAATGACCACCAGCATCAATGAGATGCCATGGTCATTGATAAACCAAAAGTAAAAACATACATACATTACTTCTTGTAAGCGTACTAATTGTAAGCACAGGAAATAAAGTGTGTGTGTGTGTGTGTGTGTGTGTGTGTGTGTGTGTGTGTTGGGGGGGGGGGGGGTAACTCTAGTGGCCAAATAGTAAAATTACACTTACATACATTACAATAAAAAAAATACATAAAATACCCCATTAATTAACCCCTTACCTCCCTTCCTATAGTTAAAAAAAGTGACATTTAAAAACATTTTAGTATGCATGTCATGAGGGTATATTACTGTTCCAAAAAAAATATTGTCCCCAACCATTGAACAAGTGACATACTTTAAATTTTGTAATAACAGGGACAAATGGGCAAATAAAATGTGTGGATTTGCGAACGAAAAGGAGGATCACTGAAATGTAAAAATAGCTCTGGTCCATAAGGGGTTAAAAACCTTCAGTGGTGCACTGGCTAAAATGTAAATTTAAAATTGTAAAAGTGCACTACTGCTACTACTCATATTAGTATGGTTATTTTCTGATGTGTTGTCTGTACCTCATATTAACCCTCCTGGCGGTATGAAAAATTCCGCCAGGAGGCAGCGCGGCAGTTGTTTTTTTTTTTTAAATCATGTAGCGAGCCCAGGGCTCGCTACATGATAGCCGACGTCATTGGGAGTCCCGATCCACCCCTCGGCGCTGCCTGGCACTGATTGGCCAGGCAGCGCACGGGGTCTGGGGGGGGCGCGCGCCGCAACGGATAGCGGCGATCGAGTGCGGGCGGCGGCGATCAAGTGTGCTGGCGCAGCTAGCAAAGTGCTAGCTGCGTCCAGCAAAAAAAAAAAAAGTAAGAAAATCGGGCCGAGCAGGACGGAGAAAACCTCCTGCGCGGCTTACCCCCGAACTAAGTTCGGGGTTACCGCGCATGAAGGTTAAAGGAGCGCAAGTAAGCATTTTTGTTTGGTCTTTAAATGTGGACCTGCACAGTACATAAGGAAAACATATAGAAATGCACCCTATATGTATTTAGAGAGTTTAGCCTGTAATTCCCCACTCATATGTGACTAATCCCAACTGTAATTTGATCTCTTAGCTGTGTTAGCTGCTGCCCCAGCAGAGCAGTTAATTTGTTACGCAGATGTTAACCCTATGTCTGCTTCCATGAAAGTAGACACACTGCAGATATATATCCCCTGTAACAGACAGGTTTTTCTTTCAAGGTCATTACGCTGTTGCTCATCTTTTACAGCACAGAGGAAGTTCTCAGTTCAGATTTGCTTTAAAAAAGGGAATGTCTAGGCTAGATTTAGAAAAAATCTGGCAGCCAAGTGGAGCTGCAGTTTGGGACACGAGCTGCAGTGTGGGACATATCGGCTGCCAGGGGCTGGAGGAAGCCCTGGGTAAGAAGATCTTTTTTTTTTCTCTTTCATCTAGCCTGGACATTCTTTTTAACCACAAAAGCTGCACCTATACAGAACTACCCATAATAATAAAAAGACCAAGACTCCCACATGACTAAGTTATGTGGTATTCTCTTGCATTTTGTTGCTAATTTAATAGCATTCTATAGATCAATGTTTATATTTTATTTCTGGAGAGGAAATGGGGAGGGTAATCACAGCAGCTGTTGCACAAGGCAGCACAGAGCAGAGGCAAATATTCCAGCACAGCTTGTTTTGCAAATTCCTCCCACCCTTTCAGAGTAGAATAGTCATGCTGCATGAGTACACACTGGTGGAACTGTGCTGATAACCAGCCAACATACAAATGCTTTCTTGGCATGCTTACTACTATAAAACAGCTGAGAATCTCTGACAAATTCCTTTCACTGGAATAACCTTTTCTTACTTAACTTTCTTTATGAGAAGCAAAACTAGTGTATGGAGCGTTCCCACCGTTAATTACCGCTGTTTTTTCCCC